>NC_063167.1:31419548-32644548 GCF_023159225.1 Perognathus longimembris pacificus | reverse complement strand
TTATAAATGAAAGAAAACAGCAAAAGAAAACAAAATGATGATATTGAAGGCAACATGAGATTTTTCATGGCCTTTAAATTAAAATTGAACTCATGACTTGCCAACATGAAAATGTCCACAAAGCTTGTCTTGCTTCTCCATTTTAGGTTTCACATTTCCCAGAATGCTGATAATTATCCTGACTTAGGTCAGATGTTGACCTCTGGCTCAGTCAGCTCTGCCTGGAACAGGACCCTGTTGAACACTGAAGGTCATGTGCCTGTTGCAGATTACTAGAGCCGTTTCTGGAGAATCCAGAATCACTTGGAATTCAGTTATTACCCCAAGCAGAATTTTCCACTCTGTGCTTCTTAGGACGAAACTTTATAGTAGTGTTCTTACTCATTTAAAAGGTATTTTACTGGGAGGATGCTCACAAATGGGCCCTCACAGCTGGGATTACAATGGTAGATAGAATTTGAATTTTAAGACTTACTGGTATTACTACTAGTGGTTAGAGTATAGAAAACATGCATATTGAATTTAAGAAAGATGATAAAAGCCCTTTTTGTAATGACAGTACCTAAGACACAATTACCTAGAAAAACTCATTATTCACTGATTATCTCTAGAATGTATGTAGTTCTTAGACTTGTTTTGAGAGTAGAAAAATTGAAGGCAGTCACTAAATAACGAAATTTTGAATCTATTGTAGTGTGAAAACTGAAGCCCTAGACATTTTTTAGACATTTTTAAGAATGCTACTCTCTCTCACTTAAGCATTTTTAGGTACTCTTTAGAAAGGATTTTGTATTTATTTGTTCTTTCTACAATAAAGAGAGGTAGCTAGTAATTCTCATTCTACCTTCAGAGTAATTCAAGTGATAGAAAGGAAAATTATGTAGCAATAGGATTATCATTTCAAAAATGAACATTTGTGGAGAACTCACTCTATTAGACATACCATTCAAGAGTTTTCCATACATTTCCCCTTTTTATGTTCAGAGACACCCAATGAATTAGATATTCTGTTTTTGCTTTGTTTTTGTTTTGGTACTGGTCTTGAGGCTTAAACTCAAGGCCTGTGCACTGTTTACTGATTTTAAGGACAACACTCTCCAACTAGCACTCTACTGCTTGAGCTACTGCTCCACTTCTATCTTCGTGTTAGTTAGTTGGAGACTAGGATCACATGGACTTTCCTGCCCACATTGGCGTCAAGAATCATGAACCTTGAGAAGCTAGGATTACAGGTGTGAGCCACCAGCACTTGGCCCTGAATTAGGTCTATTCTTATAAAGTAAACATGCTTATTACTTTACAGGTTTAGAAACTGAAAGTCAGCAAGTTTTAGAAACTTCCCCCTGTCACACAGAAACTGAGTGACACAGCCCATGTGCAGACACAAGTCCTCACTTGCTTTCAACTTTGCAGTCATTCTCATAAGGCTAAAGTGCTCACATCTTTTCATCTAAGTACAGGGCAAAGTGGATGGTACTGGGACCATGATAACAGGATTTATGCATTATCGTTCCCTCTCACCACCAGCTTCTGTGTGACCTTAAATAAGCTATGTGTGCTCTTTGCATCTCATTTTCCTCACATATAAAAAGTGGGGCATAGCTAGATATCTAAGGCCCTCCCAATGATAAAGTTCTATGATCCTACAGGCTCCCAAACTCCTCTTAAATCAGCCTTATGCTCTAAGGATTCTTGCTATTCATGGTGTACTTGAGACAGGTCCTTAGGAACATTATTCTGCAGTTCCATTTCATTGCACGCTTTCCACCCAGAGAATGTTCTGCAAAGGCCACTCTTGTCTTGCTACCTGCAGTACCTACTTACTTCAAGCCATTCCATGCTTGTTAGAGAGCTATACCCTTTTATGTCAGTGCCTGAAATAGATTAAATAAATAAATAAGTACAAAATGTCTGCTTTGGGTCTGGTAAAATGCATTCCACTTAAAATAACAAATCCATTGCAAAATATTTAATACTGGTTTGGGGCTGAAGGTCTGGGCTGGAGTTTGAAATTCAGATTGCTGGCAGACAGCCCATTTTCTATATAAGAATTGTGATATGTTCGTACAGCTCCAGGGGGATTTTTGTAGGAGAGGAAAGAAGAATTAGTGAACACGACTGTCTGAGGTGCTAGTGCATTTTGTTATGCAGATAATAGAGAAAACAATCTCAGCCATACTTGTAGGTGAATATTTGGTCATTCCAAAACTATAAAAACAGTGTCCTCCTTCTTGAATGTCCTTCTGTAGGCTACTCAGACCCAAAGTCACAGCATAGGAGAGTTCATTTCCAGTTCCCTAAATTTTCTTCTTGTAACTCAAATATTTAGGCAAAGTGCATATGAAGAGCAGAAGTACAACAGAGAGAGCCCTTGAATTTGTATTTAAAAATTCTTGATAGAATCCCATCTCAGTAACCTTGGACAAGTTTTTTTGATTCCCACTCTACTTTTATTATAAAGACAAAGATCCATGATCATATAAGACAAGGATAAGAAAACTCTATTGTTGCCGTTATATTTAAAGTTCTAAGTGAATTTCCTTTGGCATATGCCACGTGGCTACTTTATATGATTTTGGTACACTGGGTATTGTATATATGCCTACCTGATCTAGGGAAGGGAAAGAAAGAAGAGGGTGTAAGATATCACAAGAAATGTACTCACTGCCCTATTATGTAACTGTACCCCTTTTGCACAACACCTTGTCAACAAAATTTAATTAATAAATTTTTTTAAAAGATCCATGATGTTCATGTTGGTAGTAAAAGAGGAAAACAGAGAATAAATATTTATGAGGATCTTCTACACCCCAATGTTTTATTCTACTTTCTTGATCTATGAAAGAAAATAATACCTATTTTTCTATTTGTTTATTATGATGTTCATTACTTTTATAAACATGAATTATATGTTTCTCTCAAGGAGTTCCAGTCAAGTGGTGGGATTCACGTGAATTACTGAATAATTAAACTATGACTTAAATACCATAATCCAGGTACAGCATGGTGTGCAGACAGAAAGGAGTGGACATTGATTTTTATTATGAGAAATCAGAAAGTGTCTCCTGAAAGAGGAATCAGAATCAGAGCAGTTGAAAGGCTGAGCACTGCCCTAGAGGTGTGGCAGTTTAGAGGACACACTCATGGCAAGGGAGGAACCTCTAGAAGGTTGAACATGGGTCCGTGTAATGTTAAGGACCCAGAAGGGCTTGGTAACCAATTATTAAAGGACTTGAAAGCCAAATTCAAACTTCATCTTTTAATTGAGTCAACACAGTTTATTTTTCTCACTGAAAGGGGTGTTGGAATGAATATGCATCATCCATATACGAATGGCAGGGATTTTGAGGTCTGGAGATTAGAAGTCTGGATAATATCAGTCAATATCTGTCATGCTTTGTTGTGTCTTCATTGGCAAGTGGCTGAAACTCACATGCCTAAAATTCTCTAGGTTTGAAATGGAGAGTGTAGAATACTCTTTTAAAAATGCCAATGATTGATTCCACAAGATTTTGCAGGTGGAGAGAGGTTCCTGGTAGAAGAGCTTTCTGCTAGGAAAGAAATAGAGATGTGGAATTGGCTCTTTAAGACAGCGCTAACATCGCTCAAAATCCAGGCTTTGTGAACATGGACAAGTCTCATCTACATTTTGGACTGCACGTGCCCATGTCTACAGTTTAGCATGTGATTTCTGAGGTCTTTGTCAGCTTTAACATTCTAAGCTTTCATCCTTCAAAACTATTGTAGGCCTTTACTGATAGGTTTCCTGTTGGATACATAGTCCTCCAACCTAGGCCTCCATCTTTATTTTGACTTTCCCTTTAATCTATCTGGAAATATTTGCAAAACTGTAATGCATTATCCTAAGTGGCCATGGTTAGAGGACCTCTCTTTGCTTATAGAACATTGCTTATAAGAAGAAAGACAGAAGCCAGCCTCCAGCATTGGATAGCATTCTTGAATTCTCAGTCTGTGGCCTCAAAGGCAGAAACTGTTGGGTAGGCACTAAAAGAAGCTGAAACTGCTGAGAGACATTGGCTTTTACTTACTGTGTGAGCAGGAAGTTGATGCCAAGGAGGAGGTTTGCCCATTCTTAAATTGAGCTTTGTAGAAATTTGTATCAAAGATACTTTATCAAGAGTCAGGGAACAGGGCTCTAGGCCTAATACAAGTCTTAGAAAACTTAAGTCCTTTACAATCTTCAGAAGGGGGCAGGGGACTGTGGCTGATATAAGACTGAAGTGAGAACATGAGATAGTAGAAACAGCAAGTGGTCTTGGAGTCAGGAAACATGGATTCAAGCGTCCATCTTTGAAAAACCAGTAGCTGTTTAATGGATTTCAACAAGTCAGTTATCATTTTGAACCTCAAATTTTCACATTTTATAATAGACATTGTAACAGTATTTACCTCACAGGGATATTTTGACCCTCACTTTCCAAAACTGGTTCATTCATTTACTCAGTGACTTGATTAATGAATACTGAGATGTGTCCGTAACTGTACTGTCCTTAGGGATACAATATCAAATGGACATATGCTATGTCTAGTACTATAATATTATGGGTAAATCAGATGTTAATATTTTGTATTAGTATTGTGGGCCCAGAAATTTTACTTTTACCACACAGATGAATTGTATCTTTTTTCTATAAAATAGTTCTTATCTTGCACAGGAGTTTCAAAGTTCTGGTAAGTGTGAAAATAAGTAATGAGAACAGGAAATTTTATACCAAACCAGAAAATTTAGTCTTGTATAATAACCAAATTCTCCACTTATATTGAGATAGTCTTAAAAATTGCCAATCTCTAAGATTTATAGTTATTTCCTCTATTTGCTCTACTCAAAAGAGCATCAGCAACAATGATAGTATTAACCTCAGGAAAGAAGTGGGACATTGGAATTTGTGGTTCATTTCTAGGCAACTGTGGCTTATGCTTATAGTCTTATCTGTGAGGCTGATATTTGAGGATAGCAGTTCAAAGCTACCTTAGGCAGACAAACCCGAGAGACTCTTATTTCCAGATAATCAGCAAAAAGCCAGAAGTGGAAGAGTGGTTTAGTAGTAGAGCATTAGCCATTAGAAAACAGGTCAAACAAGAGCATGAACCCTAATTTCAAGACCCAGTACTTGCACCAAAAAATAAAATAAATAAAAAAATTCTTGATCATAGATGTAGAATATTTTTAGGGTTGATCTTAGGACAGAAGAGCCAAGGTGTACCAGTCCTGTCACTGATCTGTCCATCTGTCACTAGTGTCCTATTTTGAATCCCTCAAGTAATCATGAGGTAGAAGTTCTTTCTGGTTTCAATTTGGTTGGGTTTTTTTTGCCTCTGAACTACCTCCGATAGTTGGCCATAGACAATGGCTAGGCCCTGAATTCAAGTCCCACTACATGCAAAAAAACAAGGAGGAAAAAAGGGGAAATATGAGGCCTATACAGGGATAACTCATTCAATTTCACAGGATATATCGTTTTCTGAATCACTTTTCAGCTGGACCTTACTTAGTCCAGCCTTAGTCAGCTCACATACACGGGAAGCTCTTATTTCCTTGATGCCTACAATTGAGCTGACTCTTTTCTTAGACACTAATTTGGATTTGAATGCCAGTTCTATAAACATTGATTAAGGTGTTTTGTTAAAATCTTCTAAGTCTCAGCATCCTCATCTACGTGGTAGAATATAATAACATCTCAACTCAAGAGTTATTAGGATGCAAGGAGAAAGATTACATACCATTCCAATCACAGATTAGTAATATTTAATATCATACATTGAATACAATATATAATTACTTCTTTCTCAGTTCTTGGGTTTTATTGCATAGAACTTTCTTAGCTACTGGCTTTAAAACTGTGTCTTTTGTGTCTGTGAGCCCTGACTAATCCTGAGAACATTGCTTGACTCCCTGAACTCAAGTCATTACCAGTCTGACTTTAGGATCGCTGGCCCAGACATGCAGTCTCCAGGAACTAGGGCTTCCTGATTTGACTTCTACCTTAGCATTTGTTCTTCTTCCTCTCTCCACCAGACTCTGCTAGAACTTTGTGTATCTTGACCCAGTGCCAGTGAAAATTTGGTGACTGAAGCTCCATGGAGCCTCTGTGATGTTCCACACAGTTTTTCCTTCAGGGAAGACATATTGTCTCTGTTCCTTGAGTATGCACTCCGCAGATAGCCTTCAGCTATCAATTTCTTCAAGGATTGCCTTAAGTACAGACAGTCTCAAGCTAGAGTTGTACCTGAAAACTCCATCTCCAGGATAAAGTGTGAAGATCTTGGTCATCTCAGCCTGACTTGGAACAACTTTGAACAGCGTTCTAGCTCTTAGCTCCCTGTAGGTGAAGGGAGGCTGTTTGTGAGCTTTATCACCATTTACTTCTCACTCTGCCTGCAGTCCTACTTCCTTCCCTTCCCACTCACAAGAATTGATCCCAGATGTGTACATCCTGAGTGCCTAATCATCACTTTAGTTTCTACTTCATGGAAAACCTCACCCAACATTAGTTCTAGTCATGTTATACCCAGTTCCCAAGTACTGACCTTGTCTGACAGGAAACTGAACTGTTAATGTCCATACCAGAGAAGGAGAGAGTGGGAGGAGATAGTGCCTATGTGTATGTGTATGAGAGAGACAATGTGTATATATGTGTGTATAGAAGTGCTTTAAAGAGAGAGAGAGAGAGACAGCTTAGCTGCTCTTTACATGACTTTTGCTCCTAAGTTGTATTGTAGAGCAATCAATTATCAATTAGATTTTAATCTCTGTTCATACTGCCTGTGCTTTACTCTGACAGGTCCTTAGCTCTAGGGACTGAAGCTTAAATCAAACCCACTTTTGTCCTGGAAGTGTCATAATTTAGAGTGGGAAGCAGGCACTACACAGATGAATTACATTATGAGGTAGTAACTGCAACAGAAGTGTTAGTTACTGCTCCAAGGAACTTGGATTATAACATTTTCCTGGCAAAATAATTCTCATGATTAAAGGAAGCCACATAGTACAATGACTGCCACAGAGGAGAAACTTATTGAACAAATCATCATGTTTTACAAAGTGAGGAGATCGAGACTCAGACATTGAATGACTTGTGTAAAGTCCTATCTATAATTAGTGGCTAACCTTAGTCTAGAGCCTAGATCTCTACATTTTATTCTGACTTTTTGCCCTATTCAATTTACCTGGAGAAGGTGAGTGTGTGTGTGTGTGTGTGTGTGTGTGTGTGTGTGTGTGTGTGATGCTAGAATCATTTAAAACCTGGAATTTGAAGAAATCAACTGCCTCCACAGTTTAGACACACCATATACTTGGTTTCAGGCAGTGCTTTAAAAGTTCTTTTATTCTTAGATGAAATGAGCCCAGCACCTGGGCAGTATTTCTGTTCCCATATCCCAGTTGCCCTTCATGTTTAGCAGGATGCAGAGAAGCATCAGACTGCAGCAGTGACATTTTTATGAAAAGAACTCATTGTGTTCTTTGTCAGGAAAAGCATGTAGCTCTAAGCCATACTGCTTTTCCATTTGCTTTCCTCTGGGAGACTCTGGCAAGAGTCTAGCCCCTGCTGGAGGGAGCTACCTTGAGTCCTCATGCTGGAAATTATATTCTGTAATTAAAATCAATAGCAAAACAGACACACAGCAGAAAGGTCATAGAACACAACAGAAAACCATTGGGTACCGTATTGCCAGGTATCAAAATAGATTTTTGAACTTTTCTTTAATATGCAAATGCCTAAAGCCATCCCTGGGAGAGAGGCTTTTTTCTTCCAACCCAGGGCTCAATTTTAGCTAAAGTGAGGCCTTTCTGTTGAAACTCTTCAAGGCCCAGCTTCTTCTAACCAGCACTGTCCTTTTCAACTCTACGACCTTCCTCATACTGTTAATGTAAAATGGGTTAGAATAAACTCCTAGACTTGGAGAGCTGCTCAAAGCATATGTGTCCTATAACCTGTTCTTTGGCCTATCCAATGCACCATTTCTTGCATGCCTCTTGGAATCCATGCTTCCTGACCATTTTGTCCTTCATATACAAAACCTGCTGTTACTTTTGTGGCATTCCCTGTCTTCAGGTTATATCTATTCTCAGGTCTCAGGCTTTTCTATCCCTGGCCTATACCAGAACTATGTTGTTTCTTCTGTTCCCAGTTAAACCAAACAATATACGGGCTTAGATACAACCCTACTTCTACTTTATATGAATGCATCCTTCCTTATTCAAATATAACATAGGTATTCTAATATTTTGCATAAGCCAGGCACTGAGTAGAGCTGAAGGTATTTACATTTTATATTTAATTTTTACAGATTATAATTAAGTCTATAGCCACTCCTTTTCCAGATGAGTGAAAAGACGTGTCATGGTACAGCAAGTCAGTGACCACAACTATTGCTCAAATACATGACTCATCCATTACAACAAAGCTTCCTCGTCCTGAAGAAGCAATGTCAAACTCCATTACAACAGAGAGTCTATTAAATTTTGGAATAAGATGGAATATTTTTGTCCTTAGAAGTGGGAGGTCTCTAACAGGGATGTGCCTAAGAAATAAGTATGCATGTTTTTTGCAAGCCTGTAAGAAATAGATCTTTAAATAATAGTCAAGAGCCAAAGACTTTTCAAATACTTTTGACCTTCATGACTAACATTTAAAGTGTTCAGGTGCATCAGTTAGTCAGTACTCTGCTTTGTTCTTATACTTCTTATTTAAGTTATTATATACACATAAAATGTATATATGGTAAGTATATAGTTTGATGACTTTCTACTATCTGACCCATTTATGTGACCAGCATCTAGATTAAAAAAAAAAAAAAAAAAATTGAAGACAAAAACACATCACAAGCATTTCAGAAACCTTCCTTTGCCCCTCTCTAAAATAACTACAATCCTAACTTCCTAACGTAACCCTACAAATTATTTTATCTGGGCTGGGAATTTGGCCTAGTGCTAAAGTGCACGCCTTGTATGTATGAAGCCCTGGGTTCGATTCCTCAGCACCAGCCGAAAGTGGCGCTCTGGCTCAAGTGGTTGAGTGCTAGCTTTGAGCAAAAAGAAGCCAAGGACAGTGCTCAGGCCTTGAGTTCAAGTCCCAGGACTGGCAAAAAAACCCCAAAATTATTTTATCTATTATTGTGATGATGGCATTTGAGTACTTTCTAGCTTTGTATATTACAAACAATGTTGCAAGATATATTTTATATCATCTATTGTCTATTTTACATATTCATTGGTATGCATATGTATGTGTTTCTGCTGGAGATATAGACATTTGCATAGTCACTAAATACATATACATTACATTAGTTTCCTACTGCTACTATAACAAATTATCACAAAATAGCTGGCTTACAACACCAAAATTTGTTCCCTTACATTCTGCAAGTAGAAAGTCCACGGGGTTTCTTCCTCAGTGTTATTTCTGTTAAGAAGGAAAATTTTTAAATGAATTATATCCTATAATAAAATGTGTTGCCTTATGAAGCGGTAGGTTTTTTTTGTCACTAAAGGTTTTCAGACAAAAGCCAGATGAACGTTTAGAGGAAAGTTGTAGAGGCACATTGAATATTGAATTCAGAGATCCTCTCATGTTATAAATCAAGAATTAGAAGTCGTTTTTGGTTTTGCCTCTTTATTTACTGTGGAAACTCAAGTAACTTTTCTTAGCCTCTGTTATCTGTGGGTTATTTTTATATCTATATTTTGCTAAATTCATACACTTAAACATTTTTGTAACATGGAGATGTTGTGCGGGCGGCGTGTGTGCGTGTGTGTGGACGTGCGTGCGTGCACCAGTCCTGGGCTTGAACTCAGGGCCTGGGCACTGTCTCTGAGCTTTTTTGCTGAAGGCTAGTGCTCTACCACTTGAGCCACAACTCCACTGGAGGCTTTTTGGTGTTTAATTGGAGATAAGAGTTGCACAGACTTTCCTGCCAGCACTGGCTTTGAAGGATGATCCTCAGATCTGAGCCATCTGGTTAGTAAGGAGTACAGACATGATTCACCAGCACTTGGCAAATAGAAACATTTTTAAAATATAGTTTCATATCCTTTTATTACAGTATGAATTGTACTGTGGGGTGATGACATGTTCACTTATTCTATCTTGTATGTACCCTCAAATTCTATTTAGAAGTAGACATTTTGTGTGGTGTGTGTGCTGCTATATTTTTCAGTGCTTCACAGAGTAAATTACACATGATATATATGCAATGAATGAAGGAATCTTATTTCTGTCACAGTGTAAAGAACTAACAAGATATTAGCAATAGAAGCATTTTTATATTCCCAAACACTTTCATGGTGCATTCTATTGTTCTTATTATCTCAGTGGTCTATGCAGCAAGTCTCTGAATCTGTCCCTGGAACAATTCACAAGGAAGATGCTAGAAGGAGACTGATATCTAGCCCTTTCTATTTTCTCTTGGAGAAATTTTGTGTTCTTTCTATGGGCTTTCCAGAGAAGCTCTAATTACTGGTGATAATTACAGCTTAAGGTCTTCTGGGAAAACTGTAAAAGTGTAAATTGTATCTAATTTCTCCAGGATTTAATCTTCTTTCTTTTGATATTTCATCTATTCGTGAAGGAAAATGTGCTAGTGATGATAGCACAGTCAGAGCACTGAGGCTGTAGGAACACAAGTCTGAGGCTAGCCTGGGTGAGACTCTATCTCAAAACAAACAAATAAATGGGTAAAGGTATGAATGAATGAAAAGAAAAGGTTACCTGGATGGACCAAAAACTAAGGTTTTCTTCACAAAGGGCCCCCTTAAATCACCTTCATACTTCTCACAGTAAATCTCAAGTGCCATTGAAAATGAAACTATAGACAGTTGGACCTGATAGAACAGTGTTCAGAAAGAGGAAACCACTCATTCTTTCATTTCTTCAACAAATGTTTGGAAATTTTCTCAGTACTGAGCTCTCTGCTAAGCGCTAAGAATACAGGGTGACCAGATGTGGGCCCCAGGCCATGTAGCTGGTTACAGTCTAGAGGAAAAGATAGGAATGAGATACCTAATTGTCAGTCCGGTAATAATTAGACAAAGAAAAATGAGCAAAATTGATAACTGCCACAGATTATCCATTCATAATCTGTAGCTTGTTGTACAGAAGTCTAGTTTTCAGTCTATGAAATCTTTATGATAACTTTCTTGTCTGAGTGCTACATGGAGTTAAAGGAGAAAGACTCCTCTGGTAGCATGACATAGACTCTGCTGTGTTAAAACTCACCTTTGGCTCCAAATTTCAAAAACTGTCCGCAAAATAATACCTGAAGCTAAGGATCTGTCTGTCTGTCTGTCTGTCTGTCTGTCTGTCTATCTCTCTGTCTATCTATCTATCTATCTATCTATCTATCTATCTATCTATCTATCTATCTATCGTCTTCTCTAACCAGTTAATAAAAATCTGTTGTAGTTCAGGCACGTGAATCTTTTCTTCTATATATAGATTTACCCAGCAGTTTATCAAGGCATTACTTCAAAACACATACATAGTGTACCATTTTATTATAAAGCAATGTTTTCTATCATCTCATTATGGTTTTTATGTTGAACATAACTTAGATATGATTGTCATTGGCAGCTACCCCCCTGACCCTTCACATAATCAAAAACCTGATTTTGATCTTCTTTTCTTACCTTCTAAAATTGGATTGAGGATGACTACTGTTGTGCCTAAATACATTTCCTTTACTGACAAATTCTCTAGGGAAGATGGTACTAAGCATGCAGGTTCAGTGTAAAAAGGTCATTACCCATTATTGATTGAACTTTTCAAGTTTTTCATCCATTTCCTCAGAGTCACATACGAATTTTATTTGAAGTATAAAATAATTTTTTCTTCTTTTTCTTTACTGTACAAACACTTAGAGAAATTCATTTTGGGAGATGAAGATCTTTGGTTTGGCCCATGTCTTTTTCTTAGGGAATAAAGAATGATCAAATAAAGCTTAAATGGGAGGAGACAAAGTCCTCTTGTTTTAAGATAGTTTCACATTATGGGCATGAAAGGTACATTATTAATCTAGTTTTGCCAACAAATAGATACTCAGAGACTGTAAAACACCTTGTAAAACCACACAGAGAGTGGTAGAGCTGACACATGATCCCAGGTTCCTCTAAATCTGTCCTTTCTGCATGACATGCTTTTTTTTTATGGGATTAGTTATTCCAGGTTAAAGTGATTGAACGTTATGGAATATACTTTGAAAGTTTCTAAAGTAAAATCCTTCTTCCTTGTTTGTTTTATATTGTTTGAGCTTGAGGATAGTATGTAGTTAATGAGTGATTTAAATAATTGATTACACCCTTTTCCATTAACATAATAACAGCACTTCTATTAATATGAAAATATGAATGTGTCAAAGAGAAGTTTCTTTTGACATTATAATGACTATATTAAAATTTCAAATATAATAATGAAATTCTAATTGTTTTACAGAAACAATTTTTTAAAAAGGCTATATATAAATGCTCTGCAAGAATAGGATGTTCATGAAGAACCAAAACGGAATTTTCAGAAAAGTTGATATAAAAACATGCAATTTTCATTAAAGTAGACTGTAATTGCAAAGTCACAATCACTTAAAGACAATCTTTTGTTTCAGTCATTGTAGTGAACAAAACATAATTTAGAGAAAGAAATGAAATCCAAACTTGTGATTATTGAAAGCCTTCCTTGGGTATGCAGGTTATTTTCCCCTTGTCTCTCTTGCTTCTTGCTAACCTCTTGCACTCTGTCTTCCATCTCACTTCCAGACTGACTTGTATGAACGTCATGCACAGATTGCCTAGATCATTGTATTTAAACAATCAAGGTTAACTCCGAAAGCTCAAAAGTGAGGGAGGGGGAATAAAGAAAGTTGAGATATTTGTGTCTCCATTTTTCCCTGTGGGAGGAGGGAGGGATATCCTGACTGGCTGTGTCCTTTGACTAAAAGTCATAGTAGCTGCATAGTGGACTTCTCAACAGAGTTCTTCAACTTCCAGGCCTGGAAACCACTCCCTCCCTTTCCCTTTTCATCCCTTCAAGTCATTATCTAGCTTATAGACACAATGCTACCTAAGGCATGTATTTAAAACATCATCATCATAGCTAAGTAGTAGGTAGACTATCAGAGGAAATGAAGGGAAAAGAGCAGGATTGAAGACAAAGGACAGAGATTGCAATGGGTCCACAGGAAAGTGAGGAGGGCTTCAGACAGAGAACCTTTGCCACATGGTCTAGTGGAATGAAAATTGTGCCTTAAAGGGGAACAATATGCAGATATCTGCAAAAGTTAGGGAAAAGCTAGTGGGAGGTAAATGGAAAGGTGCATGTGAATAGTTTCATTATAAATTTCTGATATAATATCAAGAGAAGTTGCCACGGGATTTAGTGTAGGATGTGAAAGAAAGGGAGGAATTAAGGATGACTAAATGCTAGGTTCGGGGCCCAATGACTGACTAGGTCAGTGTACTGAGAGGATGAAAATCAAGAATTCTGTTTCAGACAAGTTAGGTTTGAGATGCCGGTTAGAGATCCAAGTGACAATGTCTAGCAGACAACTAAATATAAGTGAAACTCAAAGGAAGCTTAAATCTGGGAGTCAGCATCCCTAACTCGATTGTAAAGCCCTAGGATTGGATTAGAGCATATACAACAGGGAGAAAGCACATCTGGGCCTTTCAGGAACTCATAGTCACTGTTTTTCTCCCTTTCTACCCTGTGAGAACCTATTGAGACAAGGATATTTACATTTTGATATGTCCTCAGCATACTACAATAGAATTTTAGTGAAATAGAAATATAGCCAGGTTTCACTCATGTGTGGAATCTAGATTTAAGATGATGATGATGATGATGATGATGATGATGATGATGATGATGATGATGATGATAGCACAAAAGTACCTGATGGCAGAATTTGTGGAAGAGGATAAGAGGAAAGGAGAGGGTACTAGGAGCATGAAAAGGGTCAAAGTACATTACACATACATTTATGAATGAAGATAGCATAATGAAATCCACCTAATACTGTTTGAAAAGGGGAGGAGAAAAGAGGAGAAGAAAATAGAACAGAATTTACACACCTATGGAATCATCATAATAAAACCCCCTTGTGTTATGAAGGCATGCTAATTTAAATCACACAAAAAAGAAGTATAGTTTTAAGTGGTCATTTTGGGGGGAGGTTGAAATTAGATACATCAATATTTTGATTCTAACTCCACCAATTGTCAAGGGGAAATTATTTAATCACATGAACCTGCCTTTTCATTATCAAAAAGGACATCTTAATAATAGTGGAATATTTCAGTGCTTATTACATAAGAACTCTAATAAATTCTGTTAATATTGAGATGATGATATTTATATCAATATTAAAAAAGTAATATTGCCATGTTCTTCTTACTTCTCCTCTTTCTTCCTTTTAGTCACCTTTGGGGTACATTATTTTGGAAGCAAAATGATTGTTTCTGTGGCTCTTTACAATATTTTACATGCTACAGATTGCAAGTCTGGTTTTAGAACTTATATCCTGTTTATTTACTTACATTACCATTATTTATTTACAATTATTTTTCATTCTACTTAGTGTTTGAAAGTATTTCTGAAGAACAAAAGTTGACTTTAGAAAACTGTTTTTGCTCAAAGAATGATTTTGAAACTAATGAGTTCATACACCATCATTCATGTGTTTGACTAGTTTTCCATTTGATTTCAAATCTGCTTAAACTAGTCCAGTTTTAGTTTGGAGATACATATGTGATCCAAAAAATATCCATGCAAGTCGCACTTTTGTAAGCAGAATCAGATTTAAAATGTGAGCTTCTGAGTAAAATCTAACAGAACACATTGTATTGGTGAACTTGATGTGTAGGATGAGTTAAATTAGATACGTCCATGGGGATAGGAAATAGGGATTAGTAAGATGATGCTATTTCTGGTAAGTACTCAAATATAAATTTTTTTCTTGATTACAAATGTTGTTCACATTGCTTTTAATAAATCTAAGGAAGATGCCATTAATGAGTTTTATACTGATCTCATGACAGTATGATTTACTCTCACATCTGTCTAATTTTTGGAAAATGACAGTAGCATGTTGTTAGGAGGCAATGTGATTAGTCAGGTGGACAAATATGTACAGAAAAAAAGAAAAAGAAGTGAATGCTTGTTAAAGCATCCAAGCTGTTACAACCTATTAACATTGAATGTGCATGGCTATCACCCTTAATGACATTTTTATATTTATATATATATATAAAAATTGGAATTACTTTTCTTAATTTAATGTATGAAGGCAATATCCCTTTCAGCAAGTCACAAGATGGGGTTTGAAATTCATCTTCCTTGAAATAAAAACTCTTCATAAATCTTTGTATTTATAATTTATTCATAATTCATTCATATTCAATTTTAAAGCATCCATCAGGTGTTAGGTACTAATTGTATCAAGACAAATGCAGAAAAGTTACTATTCTCAAGTAGTTTTTATCTGAGAGGAAGACAACTACATTTGTATGTATGTGTGTGTGTACACACACTGAAATGATGTAGGTGTTATGATAAAAAAAATCTCTTCAGCAAAATCTCTCCAGGGATCATGCCCCTAGCTAATTTAAAAATAAAGCACATTTATGAGTATAATTAGGTGCATTCCTGGTAGCTTTCAGTCTTTCTGTAATTGGTCCTATGTAAGAAAAGCACTAACTGACCTTTAAAAGATTTGGCACTTGTTGACCAAAACAAGAGAGGCAATTGTTTGAGTGACAGTGAATGAAAGGTGTATTTCCTGTGTTGTCTAGAATGGTAACAATGAGGACCCTGTAGGTAGCTTTTAAATATTTAGTCGGTGCCAAGCAACAATTCAGGTATTTGTGTATTTAACTTGATAGAGAGATGAATAATATATGGGAGTCTTTTTCCCATCATTTGCTCTACGTTGGTTGCCAAACGTCCCATCATTCTCTAGGAAGCACATGCCATGGGAATTATTGCAAGGTTCTGCAAACAATTTACTTGTAGGGTTTTCATTCCATATGCTGCTTTCTTTGCACTGCAGCTGCCTTTTTATTTATTAAAACACAATCACTGAACAGGGAACTCTTCCAGGCTCCTTTTTCTTAAAGTGGCATTTTAGAGCTCAGGTTGAATCAATTTTTAAATGAATCTATATTTATTCCAACATTTTATGTATTTGAAGCATATGAAAACCCTTGGCTAGCTCATTACAGGAGCTTACAATTTCTTTGAAATTATAATTGTAATTAAAAGAAAAAATGTAAATGTATTGTTTCATTTCATGGGAAAGCCAAAAGGCTCATAGGTCTATGCTAATTGTTAGAGTATTCAATCACATACAGTATATTTCACCATGAATAACTTTCAACCTAACCCCATGTTCTCTTTTGGCCATCAATCCAATCACACAATTTTGTGCATTTCTTAATTTTCAAAAGAGCATATCAGATTTATACTTAGTTCACTATAAGAATATGGGATTCATGTCTTCATTATACTTGGAATATCCACTCTGGTATTTTAGCAATCTGACATAGGATGGAATCCCAATTTTTTGTTATTTTATTATACATAAAAGCTTATCTGTAAGAAATAACACTAATGGAATTCCACCCAAGGATATACAACTAGTATCCATGTTCTTGAACCAAGCTAGATAATCTGAGAGCTGCATAGATAGACTGTAGTACCCATAAAATTGTTTTTATAGAGCTGTACTTTGGCATATTACCCATAGCTTGCATTGAGGTGTTTTTAGTAATATTTTCATGAAATTTCTTCATATATTTTAAAGCAAATTCTAATGGTAACAAAACATTCATGAAAACATAAGGAAACATTTTGAGTTTATTGAGTAAGAAAAATTAGAGGGAAAACTAGGAAACTGTCTTTTGTTGCCCTATAAACTGGGTTATTTAAACTTACTTTGTGAACTCTTAAGCACTACATGAGATAGATTGTAGTTCCCTCCTTGCCTTTGCTAGTGGGATCTTTTGGTATGCATTGGTTGTGCTAGCATTGCTCCAAAATTTTCCTACCGTGACTTTTTCCTACCATAATATTTTTTCAGCCAAGATTTTCCAACCATGATTTCTTGCCTTCATTTCATTGTTCATTTACTTAATTACATTTGCATAATAAACCTTTCTGGGTAGGAATTGGAATGTTTAAGTGAGGTGAAAATATGGGTGTTACAGTGTTCATATTTCTTCCTTAAACAAAATTCAAAATTCTGGCTCTATCTCCCTCGTGCTTTTCCCAATGTTAAGAATGTTTTTTAATCATTCCTTTATCCCTTTGGTGAGCTCTTAACCATCCCTCCACCAACTCAAATTCAAATTCTTCTAGTTGACACCATCTCTTCTGCCTGTTGCATACTTTCTTTGTGCCTTAGTCATATGTGCACATACTTCTCTCACAGCACACAGAATACCTTTTAATATGGTCAGGATGATTGTATCTCTTCCAAGACTGAATTTCTTGTGTATTTTTACCATCGTGATATTCTGTTTTTAAATTTTTTCTTTCAGTAGTTGTATGAAGGGGTTTCAGTTCAACATGTCACTCCCTCCATTGTTTCCCCCCACCTGTCCCAATCCCAACAATCCCCTCAATTCTCTAGTTTCAATTTCACATATGGATATTGAACATTATGACTGTATTCACCCAGCATTCCTTTCTCCATTGATTCAAAGAAACTTTGGATGAACTCAGGCTTTGCTGATACCAGTGACATGAACACTTGCATAGGTGCACTATGAGTAATTTATAGAGATACAATTCTGCCAAAAATTAAGCCAGGTAGAGCAAAATTTTCACTTCTACTGCCTTCCCTTAAATATGCAGTCATGGTGCTTGAAATCTGTCTTCAGCAAGCTGGAAACCTTGGCCTAGACTGAGACTCGTTTTTAAGAAATATCACATTCTGTAAAGTCTCAGCCCTAAAAGACAGAAACTGCTGCTAAATTTATTCTCCAAGTCATTGCTGCCTCTGGGACTGATGCAAGTCATGATGTCTAATAAATCCTCCGTTAAGACCTTTCTTCTTCCATTTGCCCTTTGATCCCGTCACCTTTGTCTTCACTCCATGGGATTTATTTTTTCCTCTTCTTCCTCGCATTGCAGTAATTTGTCAGCTTCCAGAACACTTTCACAGTCCTCTACCTTAATATAGATCAGTTGAAGAAGAGCTTGGCCTTCCTAGCCACCTACTGACATAGCCTTCTGCTTTTCACATGGACACTGATTTCAATTGCATATTTTGTTGAGGACTCCTCCTAAAACTCTCAGAACGGGTTGGACTGGTGGTGAGAGGTTTTGATATTAAACTAATGGCTGTTAGACATTCCAGACCTTTTCTCCATTGTTTTTAACACTTCTTGAAAGTCCTTATGCTGACCAATTCTTTAAGAACTAAGAATGGGAATGTAATTTGTTTAGCTGAAGTAGAAGAAAATGCAACTAAATGATATTGGGGACTCAAAAATCAGTGGGAGTTGAAGACCTGGACTTAAAGGTGAGAAGGAAGCAAAGAACCTTAGCATTGAGGAGAGGAAGCCATGCAAGTGATCTTTGAGAAGAGTGGTTTGGTCAGGGCAGAAAAGAACACCTGACTTTCATTGTTTTCTCTCTGCTATAGATTCAGATTCCATGTAATCTGTCTCTGTGTTGAGTTGGCATACATGCTTCCAGCAGGGACAACAGGCCTTTGCTTGTAGCCCTAGCCAATTATATCCAAAGAGAAAGCAGTCATTTTAAATACAGAAAATAATTTGACTTGGAAGAAGAAATATGTCCTGAGGAAGCAACACTTATCAGTGCTTACTCCAACAGGATCCTCGTTTGTAAAAAAGGAAGTAGACAACACAAATAGCTTCTAATTGTCTCCTACTGGTATAGGTCAGGAGCTTTACCTTTTTTTTTTTTTTATAATGTTATTCTTTTGTTGTTGTTGTTTCCAGGACTAGGGCTTGAATTCAGGGCCTCACATTCTCATTTCTTTTGGGGGGCTGGCACTCTACCACTTGTGTCATGGCTCCATTTCTGGCTTTGTGTTTGTTCCTTAGAGATAAAGAGTCTCACAGACTTGTCTGCTTGGGCTTCCATATCTTGGCCTCCTAAGTAGCTAGGATTACAGGTGTGAGCCACCAACGCCTGGCAAGATTATATATACTTGAATGCCTATCAAAACCTGGTTTTGGGGGTAGGAGGCGTAGCTCAGTTGATAAGAGTACTAAGCTAATGACCCAAAGCATCAAGTTCCAAATTAGATTCATCATCTTGGACCTAAAAGATAAAAAAGGATAAAAGAAAATCACCTAGGTTTTGAAGCTAGATTTGTTGCTTTTAAAAACTGTTTTCTCATAAACTCTCTGTACCTTCATGCATATAATTCTTACACCTAGGAAGTGGCCTGTCCTAGAGAAACAACAGCAACTGGGATGTCCCAATGGCACTTGTTCTTACCTGTGTCCACAAGAGTCTCTCCCACAAAAAACCACTCCATTTACTTCCTTTACTTGGCTGTTACTGCAGGAGAAAGGCCTTCTTTGGCAGTCTTGTATAATAAACCTCCCACCCACTCCACGAAGAAGAGCTTCCCTTATGCTGTCTTTTAT
Source organism: Perognathus longimembris pacificus (assembly GCF_023159225.1). Taxonomy (NCBI): domain Eukaryota; kingdom Metazoa; phylum Chordata; class Mammalia; order Rodentia; family Heteromyidae; genus Perognathus; species Perognathus longimembris. The sequence goes on along the minus strand of NC_063167.1, from coordinate 32,624,915 downwards.
TCTTCATAGTACTTTGCTTTATACATTAATTTATCTCCAGAATCAAGATCATTGCCTAATAGATATTTATTTGATGAGTGAATATTTTGAAAAAATAAAGAGAGTAATCCTCAGCTCTGCTTCTAACCCTCAGCATGTCTTTGGTGAGGTCGTTTATCTTTCCAGGCTTCAGTTGTAAATAAGTTTGAAAAATATCAGATATAACCCCTTTTCCTTGTTTCTTGCTATATAAATTCTGTATTCTTGTTTGTGTGGCTATTCACATTTGTTTCTCTCCTAGCTTTCTTTAGGAGAAGGCATTTTCATACCTAGAAAATGTTTGAAAAACCCAGGACTGGATGACACCTAACTTCTCAAGTCTCTATAAAAGCATATAAATGTTTCTCTATAAAAGTGTGTTTATTATAAAGGGCTGATATACTCCTAAAAATTTACAAAGGAGTTCTTCCAAGGGGCAATTACCCATTTCTTATTTTAATTTAATTTTATTGTAAAGGTGATATACAAAGCAATTACATAAGTAAGGTAATGAGTACATTTCTTGTTGAACATTGTTACCCCCTCCCCCATTTTTCTTCTATTTTCCCTATCCCTAGACTACCCCTCTCCAAGTAAAGTTCATTTCCAACATAGTGTCTTGTGAGTATTGCTGTTGCAGGTTCACCCCCTGTCCTTTGTCTCACCATTTCTTATTTTTTATAAAGTTTCTTACCTCCTATACTTCTGATTCTCAAATTTCAGGAAGCTGGAAGATGACTTGCAAAGTTCATTTACTCAATTCAATTACCAAAAGCTCTTTACTGAGTCCATTTTATTATTTTAATTAACATAATAACCCTGAAAAGTGGGAGGTTGTGAAATACATGAATTTAGAGTTTCTAAGATTAATAAGTCTACTGAAGTATGAAAACTTTTCACATAATTTTTAACTGTGTGAAAATCATTGATGTCAAAAGGAGCTGTGCCATTCACAGGCCGATGATGGGCACTGAGAAACTCATTTAGACTCTTTCTTGTGATGAAGACCAAGTGGCAAAGCTGACTCCTTTGAATTAGCATTTCAACCCATTACTCCTTGAAGGAATGGCCTAATAAGGGTATCACTGGTGGCCCTTGGGAGCCAATGGCCTTTGTACACAGTAAGTCCCTTAGAATATGCTTAAAATCTGTTCATAGTTCTTCAGTCTTAACAATATGGCTTACATGTTGTATTATCTGTTCTTACATCTACCTTACTCTTTGCAGTTATCTTTTGCTATTCCTTGCCTTTTTCACTCTCAACCAATCAAAATTAGCTGTTTGATGTTTACTAGGGATTATGTATTGCCTTTGGGGGATAATAGTGTACAAATAAGCCCACCCTAATATAATAAGCAAGAGCAATATTGAACCATCGTTCAGTTTGATGCGAGTTATTGTGGGGTTGTACAGGAATCATTGTGCCAGAGATGGAGTGAGGGTTTGGGAGAGGGAAAGACATGACAAAGGGAACAAGACCAAAGATAAGTAACTCTTGCCATATGAAGATTATATGGGAAACTTGTTAGTAGATTCCTGTGGCCTGGCAATTTAGCATACCTCCTCTGGAGTCATTTCCAACTATGTCTTGGGCTCAGTCTCTTCCTGCAAACAATGTGTCAGAGACTTTGTCAAGAAAATGAAACCCCCTCTACCTCTAGGATTGTTTTTTCAGAAACATAACTAAGTCCTGACCTAAAGTTGTCTCCCCCCAGCATTTCTGACTCCTATGATAATCTTTGTTTCTAACCCTACTCTCAGTCTGATGGGATTTTGTAGCTGTCACACTATAGTACCTCTCTGGTATCATTAGGCAAGACTTCCTTTCTCTGTGTCAGACACTCCCGGGAATGTATTGTATCTGCTTGTTCTTCCCTCAGTGCTTTACTCTCACCCCAGTTCCCAAATGCCACAGAGCCTGTCATTCTTGTACATCCACAGGCCATGAAATTGGTATACATTTTCACATGGAGCAATGACCTAACCTTGGCTTCCTCTTTGCTGCTGGGAGACTGACACACGAGAAGATACCTTAAGATTCCCATATTGCTCTCCATGTATCCCTACTGGCCTGTCTTTCCGCATAGATTAGGCCTCATTTCTGATTCTCTTCAGTGTGGTAAGAAACAATAGTTTCTCCATAACCTGGTTTGAAGTCTGGGATGTACAACATCTTTCCTAAGTAATCTCTCTCCATCTCACTTATTTTGACCACAGCTTTATCCATTTAAAACTGTGATTGGGGGGCTGGGGATATAGCCTAGTAGCAAGAGCACTTGCCTCGTATACATGAAGCCCTGGGTTCGATTCCCCAGCACCACATATACAGAAAATGGCCAGAAGTGGCGCTGTGACTCAAGTGGCAGAGTGCTAGCCTTGAGCAAAAAGAAGCCAGGGACAGTGCTCAGGCCCTGAGTCCAAGGCCCAGGACTGGCAAAAAAAAAAAACCAAAAACAAAACAAAAACTGTGATTGTACCTTTGTACCAGAGACCTGAACATCACCCATGCCCACTGTCTCTCCTAACTTTTTCTGCTTGGCCATCTACTTTCTTTGTTGCTGACTCAATCTTGGCTTCTACCTCATTCTCTTTCATCCTCTGTTTTCCTGAGCTTGGAAACCTAGTTTTTGGACCAACTCATTTTTCATCTTGCTTTTTGGCTAAGCTTTCTGGATTTGGCAACTTGGAAATGAGGCCATTTCTTGGCTTCCTTTAACCTCCAGGTCATTGGAACCTGCTCTTATTATCTATGACTTACTCAGGGAACATGTAGCTCCTATGCTGGGATTGAAGTATTAGAATCAGGCAAAGGGGTTATTGAAACAGAAAATGAGATAAAGTTCTAGATGGTCTTCCTTCCCTTAGTTTGTCACTAAGTGTTAGGTTCGATTTAAAGGAAACCTACCACATGGTTCAGGCAGAGAAGAGTTTACTGATGGGGGAGAGCAAACTGCCAGTCCTCACAAGATGGAGGCACAGGGAGACAGAGGGGAAAGGAGAAGAGAAAAAGAAAAGGAAAGAGAGCAAGAGAGAGTAGGAGAGAAAAGGAAAGAGTGGGGACTCATGTTGAGCCAGATTATATAGGGAAAGATGGGAGGTATGGCCAGGTAGATTGGATGTGATCTCAAAGTAGGAGGAGGTAACTGCCTCCAGGTGTGCCAGTAACCTAGGTAAGACAGGTACTAGGCAAAGACTTAAACAAGAGGGGGGCATTTGCCTGGAGCCCTCACCTGAGAGGGGCCGGGAAATCCTGCCCTGTACTGGGAAATCAGGCCCCTTGCAAAGTCAATGCCCGGGACATAGGAGGGGGTGAGGCATTAGATTGCATCAGGAGTAAGGGAGGGGCAGCCTAGGAAATCCCGCCCCAAGCTGGCATTACAGCCAAGGTGGCACTCCAAATTTGTGCGGCGATTAGAGGAGTAGGGGTCTTCAGAGCTCCCCAAGTGTATATATATAGTCTGCTGGGCAGCTGAGGAGAGAGAAGAGAGGGAGCGAGAAGAGAGTAGGAGGAGAGAGGAGGCGAGTTAGCTTGGCCACCGGAGGAGTAAAGCCAGCCGAGCCTGGCCGGTTGGAGTAGCTGAGTCTGGAGCCTGAAGCCTGAGGGAGAGTCCAGAGCCTGAGGCTTATGGGGGAGTCTGAAGCCTGAGGCCTGTGGGGAGGCTTGAGGCATAAAGCCTGAGGAGAGGTGCGGCCTGCAGGCAGGAGGGTTGCTCCTCTGGAGATTTGGAGGTTTGGAGGCTGAGGTGGTTGGAGATTAGGTGTGGAGGCTCAGAGTTCAGGTCAGGACAGGTTTCAGGTCTGGGATCTGGGTAGCTAGCCAAGGACAAGGTAGTCACAGGCTAGCATTTGGAGGTGAAGGGCTGCTCTGGTTCTGGGTTTTAGGTTGTAAATAAAATACCTTTGTAAATAAAACCGCTTCCCACCTTAAGTTGTGCCTCAATGGATTATTCTTGCTCTCAGAATATAACAGATCTTACACTAAGCACCCCTCCTCTTTGGTCAAAACTATCCTGTAGTTGCCTGTTTGGTGATTGTAGATACAACATGTAAGAATTGTGTGCTAAGGGCCACTTTGATGAGACCCCAACTGCCATCACCACTGCCTCATCCTGTTTGAATGAAGCAGGATGATATCTGCATGTAGAGGCTTAAGGATCTTGCAATGACCCCTTACATAGTAGGAGTCAGTGACAATGAATCCCTGTCTAAAACCTGCTGTCTAATGCAACAGAACGAGAACCAGGAAGAATCCAGAGTCACATTAGAATATTTATTATGGATCTATGTAACTATAAGGAAGCAGGGAGGAAGTCTTTGTATGATTCTTCATAATTTCTCATAGAGAAGCACTTAGGTGAAGACTAACCCATAGACCAGCTTAGAAGTCCCTTTACCACAACCCACCAGAGCCTGGTGCAGCTGGGAACCCAGTAGCCAATTGTAGTTGAACTTCTTGTCCCAAACAGACCACTGACAGCGTGTGTGTGTGTGTGTGTGTGTGTGTGTGTGTGTATACCAGCACATATTCAGTCCATTCAGTAAACAAATAACTAAAACTATTCTCTCATGTATCAGATGCTAGATTATTCACTGGCACACACACACACACACACACACACACACACACACACACACACACAAATGTGGATATTGTTCCTACCCACATAGAAATTGCAAGCTAGTTAGAAATGTAACTACAAATAAGCACAACACATATATGTTTATAAATTAACTAAATGCTTTGAGAAAAAAAAAAGACCTAAGTTGTTTCAAGGGGGACTTAGAGGAGACTCTAATTTAGGTGATGCAAGTGACAGTAACACTTGAGCTAAAAGAAACAACAAAAAGATTAGTCCAATGAGGCAAGGGATGGTGTTAGTGCAGCAAATGGATAGATTAAAGGAAAAGTATTCAGGAATACTGAGATAAACTATGAACTTAGTGCTTCTGAGGAAGTGAAAAATTATGTTAAAGAGATTGGATTTCATTCCAGCATAATTGGAAATTGTCAAAGTTTTAATTCAGGAAATGATCAGATCCAATTCAAAGCTGAATTATGGGAAAGGGCAAAAGAATTGAGAGGGAGTAGTAGAAGCAAAGAAGCTCTGGGCAAGGGACTTTTTCAGTGTACTCCTGTAAGCAGAAATACAGATAAGCAAACAGATTGGAGATATCTTCTGGAGATAGATAAATCCAAATCTCTTGGAGAATTTAAAGACCTCAGTGAGATGTAAAACGTTCAGCAAAGGATACTAAGCCAAGCCAACAAATTATCGTTACTTATTATCATTACTGAGTTCACTCTTAATTTTCACATGCAATGACTCAACCACCAATCCTCTTTATCTTCAAAGCAGATTGCAGTGGCTCAAGCAGTGGCTCACACCTATAAAACTAGCTACTCCAGCAGCTGAGATCCAGAGGACTGTAGTTGAGAGCCAAACTTAGCAGATAAATTTACAAGACTCCATCTCCAATATGTAGCAAGCTAGACTAGTAGTGTGGCTCAAGTGATCAAAGACAAGCTGAACAAACAAGTCATGCAAATTCATGGCCTTGAGTAATAGTAAAGAAATGAAAACAAAAATATGGCCAAAAGAACCCAGCCATGACAAAAAACAGATTCCAAATGCAACAACTTGTGATCATTTCTGCTGTTTCTGCCCTTGCCCAGCCCATCCTTTTATCTTTCCCAGACCACTGCAGTATTTACCTAACAGGTCTTTCTTTTACCTCTACCATGTAAATCTCTTACCAAAGCCTGCCATATCCCATCACTGTGTTGGCTCTCCTTTACTTTCTAACTCATTTTTTGCCCGTCCTGTCTTTACTTAGTCCTATTCATAAAGACAAGACAAGCTCATTCCTGTCCTTGGATTTGTGTGCTAGCTCTTTCTTCTGGTTCACTCTTTTCCCCACTATACTTCATTTTATTTTTACCGGTCATAATTTCTGGCCACATTAACTGGAAAGCCCCTGCACTAATTTTGGCCCTCGACCTATGTAAGCATTCATTACACTTACAGGGTACTTTATTCTGTCTTAAATACTGATTTGTTTGTTATATTTATTTATCTGCCCTTCCCATGGCAATTTAAAGTCCATTAAAGCATAATATTGCTTTCTTTTCTTTTTTTTCTTTCCAACATCCAGAAAGTATGCCAATACTGGAAGCTATGGGCAATATTTCTACTATTATTATTTTAGCTTATTTTTAGACTGGCAATACAGACAACTTTTATTGATGGAAAGAAGAAAAAAGAGAGAAGAAATTAAAGTCAACTTATGCTTCTGTTTTAGCTTATTGAGTGAACAGGGATAGTAAGACTACTCACTGAGTTATGAACGCTTTCAGGAGTCTAGGTTTAGAGAATGTCAGAATATAATTTTAATTATATTAAATTTGATATGACTTTTAGACATCCAAAGGGAGTCATTCAGTTGGCAGATGGATGGAATGGTCATATAATTTATCATCTCATTAGGAAGATAGACTATAAATGTTTCTGTGTTTTTGGAAACACTGGTTTTAATTTAAACCAAACTATTCAATTTTTAACAGTAGTTGCAATTATTACACATTTCATTTTCATTTCATTGGTATTCATGAAGGTATTTTCAAAATCTATTTTTAAAAAGTAAAATTCATTCTAACAACAAAATTATTATGCATCTGTACTGAAGCACAAGTTTTAAAAACCTTAGTTACATGCATTTTTCTTATAATCCAGTGTTTATATTTGTCATTCATTTATGTGTTTTGGTAAGTAACTTAGCCACACTTACATTTAATAATATATCTACATAAGCACTATTTGTATTTTTATGAAAATTATTTTTAATTTGGTTTTACTGCTTCAGTTTTTTAGAGTATTACCTTCAGTATTGGTTGAGTTGCATTTTGTGTATAATGATTTGGAAGTTGTTGACACATTCACTTGACTTTTCTTTACAGATTATATTATTTCTAAGTAAGTATCATTCTCTATGTAGGTATTGAGGTATCTGATATGGTTAGAGGAACGTCTAAGTAGAAAACATTTTCAGCATAAATGTTTTAGTACTGAAATATATAAAATTTCCAATAAAAAAACTTTCATAGTTACATCTTCTTTGCTCTTTTCATAGAAATATTTCTTTATCTTTTCATTTTTTTCCATTTCTTTATTGTCAAAATAATGTACAGAGGGGGTACAGTTTCATACATAAGCAGTGAGTACATTTCTTTTCCAATTTGTTACCTCCTCCATACCTAAAATTAATCAAATAAGCTTTCTCTTCTGATTCCTTTAAAGATTCATCAAATTGGATGTACAACTATAAGCCTTCTTAATTTCAGTCCACTTTAGTATAACATATAAATATTTAATTAAAACTAGGATATCTATCAAATAATTAGCCTCATAAACTGAAGTATCCCAAAGTATAATTGTTGAATTTCAAAATTAAGTCTTTGAGTTTGCTTTTAATGTTTAATTTGTGTATTTCCTCCCTTGCTTTTATAAAAACAAATGTCACATCTTTTTATTTACAAGCTTTGCTTTCAATAATTACAATTCAATAAAGTCTTTAAAAGGTGAGGTACTTTGGTACTTCATTTAATGAATACTCAATTAGAGATTTTTCAATTATTTTGAACAAAATGTAACCAAAACTTAGAGCTCTCATTAACAACAGTAAAACCATCATTAAAGGCTAAAATCTCACTGATGGCAAATGATAGAGAGAAAAAGTACATTTATCTTCCTGATACCTAAGAAACACTGTGGGTTTGTGTTCATGTTTGTGTCTGTGTGGTTTAGTGTTAGCTTTATACGAAAATTGTATAGTTCAATTTTGTGTATATTTTGACACGTATAATTTCTGTTTGGAAGATAGTAATCAGAGGTGGGTGCCAGTTTCTCATGCCTATATCATAGCTACTCGGGAGGCTGAGATCTGAGGATCATGGTTTGAAGCCAGCCCAGGCAGAAAAGTCCCATGACTCTTATCTCTAACAAATTACTGAAAAAAAAGGCAGAAGTTCAACTGTAGCTGAAGTAGTAGAGCATTAGCCTTGAGCAGAAGAAGCTGCTTAGGTCAGAGCCCAGATCCTGAGTTCAAGTCCTAAGACTAGAACAAAAAATAAAAAAGAAGATAGGAAACAATATAATATATAACAGAATACATAGTATATTATATATGACATATGAATGGTATCACATGTTATATAGTATGTGTAGTGTTTTATATATAAATACACACATAAATATATAGATAGATTTAGATTTACAGCAAGTAAAGTGTGTCAAGAGCCTTCAGACTTTTGTCTATTGCTTATCCTCAGAATTTCTCACATGTATCTAACCCTTAATTTTCTGCATTTACAATAGATACCAGAAACTAGTGATCTTTGTGCTCAATATGTCTTGAAGGCTGAAAAATGGGCCATACGAACTACAAGCAGGAGTAACGTCTGTGAATAGTTTTTTCACTATCATTTGTATCTAAAGGAGTTAACTCCTACCTTTGAACACAACTTATTTTTGTCACAGAGGACCACTTAAATGAAAGAAGTGTATTTGGCTACATTGCACCTGGGAAGGTCTAAAAGAGAAAATAGAGTTATTACTGATTTCATTTCATAAACATGTGCTTAAGGTGTCTCCTTCCCTTTTTACTTATTCCTTATTTCTCTATCTTGACCCATTTCTCTATCTTGCCCATTTCATAGTCTGTGCACATAATATAAACTTGGAATTTATTGTTCTGTACGAAGACACAGCATGGCACCGGTTTTGCATCACGTGGAACATCATCATGATAACCATAGTCTCCATGAACTAAGCGGCTACTATGCATCAGCTACTAAACTAACTTTCCAATAAGTCCATGATACTATTTTCATCTTATAGAAGGAGAAATCCAGGTCTAGTACTGTATTACTGATGAATAATGGAAGTATCTTAGAGCCCACATGAACATTTTTTTCTAATGTATAGTTAACTACATTTCTAAAAGGTACCCCAAACCAGAATTGAACAAAACTATCTAAAATCCAGCTCTGCCTGGCAGACTTATTCATTTATTCATTCAAAATGTTTATGGGACACCTTCTTATGCTAGGTTTAATACAAAATGACTACAAGAAGATCCAATCTAGTGACTTGGAAACTTAAGTCCTTATTCTTGTTCTATTCATGATTCAATAAAAAATAACGAATACCAAATTTCAGTGCAGGCTGAATCCATTGCAGCTCTGGCGTGCTACTGCCTCATATACATGAACCTATTACCAGCAAAGGACCATTCTGAAAGCACAGTCTTTTTCACCTGGGAGTCTATCAACAACCCTATGATGTATTACAGGGCTTACCATAGTAAACACATCTTACACAGAAGTGCAGACAGGCCAAGCATACAACAAAAACTTGGACTCAAATCTAAATCTGAGCATCTTGTCCAGTAGCAATTTCTTTCTACCTCTGAGGAATCTGGGTTGGAGGAGACAGAGCAAGTGATTTACCCTCCTTGCCTAGGGTACATCTCCCTGTAGTTTCTGGCTGTTTTGGCATCTTGCCACTAGCCAAATGTAGGTAGGAATGTTGTTGTTGCCTATGCCTAGACCAGAGGGAATAATCAGTCTCAGTTATTCTCCTGCTCTAAACCAGCCAAAGTAATTGGCTTTAATTTTATTTTTTAATGGCTTGGAATTAACCAAAGCAGCTGCTGCCACAGTGTGTGGGTGTCCTTCTCCAGAAGGCACTGACAAAATTTTAAAAAATCCCTATGCATAAAGTAAACTGAAAAATAAACAATACAGTATAAAGGACAAAAGGTTAATTCAAGAAGCGAGCAGTATCCTTTTGTTATCTAAAGCTTGGCAGGCAATATATAGCACTGTCTCTCTCCTCCCACCTCTAGTGCCCATCCTCTCTCTGATAAGATGGTGATCTGATTAGACCCTGGGGCATAAAAATGTGTTGCCCGTATCTGAGTACTCTTTCACTCACTTTATCTCCCCCTCCCACCTAGAGATTAGCTGTGACAAAGTGTGGCCAGAGATAAGAATAGATGTACTGGTGACAGGAGCATTATTGTAGTTATTTGGGGAAAATAGGATTGGAATTAGGAGTGGGCCCTGTTTGCCTATGGAGGGTAGATTAATCAGATGGGCACCCATGCCAGACACCTAGCTGGGCCAGACACCAGAGAGGAAAAGGAGGGGGCCAACTGGCTCAAGCCAGGGAGAATGTCTTGGTGGTTCCAACCCAACATAGACTAAAGGCCAGGTGTTGGCTTATATGAGAGATGAGAGATTCTGCTGCTCCTGTGAGGGGAAGAGGAATCAAGTATGATCTCAATTTCTAATATACCTGGGAAAGTGGATGCCAATATGTTGCCTGTCCCTGACTAAATTAAACAGGGGGATTAAACGACTGTGTAACTGCAATTGTTGCATGAATTTCAAGTGGCACAGACCTGATATGGTGGGAAGAATATGTATTTGCTAGTCAGATAGCTTCACACAACTAATAGCCCCCTACTGGCATGAACTGGCACTTACTATACATTACTTCCTTTGGGAGTATCTGAGTCACTTTGTGATGCTTTGCTTTGTGTACCTTTATTAGGAGTTATAGCCAAGAAATTTGAGGAAATATAGTTGGAAATAGGTAAAGTCTAAACACAGAGAAAACTCCTATTCACAACTATATTTTCTACTTGACTAGAGAAGAAATTAGGGGTCCTGTATTTCAGCATTGTAAAGAGAGCTACAGAATGGACCCTGAGCAGTGACTTCTTCTAGGAGATAGATAAGCCTTGAGAGAACATACACCAGGAGTTTGTAAGATTTATGACCTTTACAGGATCAAGTGGTGGACCAATTCCTTCCAGTGGTCTTCTGCTGTATGGAGTTCATGCATATTTTCAAGAAACTTCTTTACCATCATTTCATCATGTTTATAGATAATAGGAATAACCTTAGAATATTGTTGTGTTAGAGGAGTTAATACAGTAAAAGTGCTTGAAATGGCCTGATAATATGGTCCTATGTACACATAGTAAGTAGTACATTAGTAATTGTTAATATTGTTGCATTGTTTCTTTGGATTTTCCCAAAGTGTCTGTGCAAAGTATCAGAAGCCGCCTCACATAACCTGACATCAAGTGCAGGATCTGTCTTTATGGAATCTCTTAAAGCTTCCAGGTTGTATTGCCCTGAATGGCAAACCTCTCCCATTCTCTCTTCAGCTAAGTGTTGAAGGGTCTCTACATCATACTGAACTAATCTGCCTTCCTGTGATCTTCATTTTTCTTTCATTTTTTCATATTTTATCTTTCCATTTCATGTTTTATTTTACTTCTTTAATAAACGAGCCCTATTAAACAAGACCACTCTCTTTCCATCACTAGTGCAGAAAAGAAGAAATAGGTGGCATAGTTCCCATCTTCAAGAAGCCTACATTCTTAAGCTTGCTAGGCAGACACTCTATCACTAAGGCATACTTCCAGCCCTGGTTGGGTTTTGGCGGGGGTGGGTGGGTTGTTTGTTTGTTTTGATATTCTTGGGTTGGGATCTTGCATTCTGCAAAAGCACACTGATTCACGTATTTTAAGCATTCCATGGTTGTTTGGGATAGTAGGGGCATGTCACTGTATCTGGCTTCCTGCTGCTGAGATGAAGTCACACAGACTTTTTTCTGCCTAGGCTGGCCTGGCACCATAATCCTCCCAATCTCTGCTTCTTCAATAGCTTAGTATGACAGGGATATACCACTGCAGTCATCTATAAGTTAGAAAGAGTTTCCATGCGCTTTTCTGCCTGGGCTGGCCTCAAACCAAAATCCTCCTGTTAAGAACAAGCCTCCCAAATACCTATTGCTCATTATTGGGGAACAAACCAGTTGATAAAACTGTTTTGTCTAAGTAGAAAAAGACTACATAAGCTCAATAGCTAGGGAAGGCAATAGAGATAAATATATTAAAGATAGATATTTATGTATACGTTCTTTTATTCCTTCATTACTTAGTTCATTTAAGTCATACTTAAGAGCTGGGAATATGGCCTAGTGGCAAGAGTGCTTGCCTCATATACATGAAGCCCTGGGTTCGATTCCTCAGTACCTCATATATAGAAAATGGCCAGAAGTGGCACTGTGGCTCAAGTGGCAGAGTACTAGCCTTGAGCAAAAAGAAGCCAAGGACAGTGCTCGGGCCCTGAGTTCAAGGCCCAGGACTGGCAACAAACAAATACATAAACCTTCATTAATAATCAATTGTAGGCACATCTATGAATAAGAGGTCTCTAAATACAACGCAAGAGGCAGTCAATGTGGAGGAATGATCAAATATACACAATGGAGGTGCTGTACAAAATTATGATTGGGAATTTTGAGTTAGTTCATTATGAATAAAGCTTACAGTGCAAGACGGGGGGGAGGGGAGATGGGTGGTTGACATCTCCCACTCAAGGAGATCATAGAAGATCTTATGAGCCAAACTGAAATGTTAGGACAGAGTTGTCCAAAGCGTTTTTCAGCAGGTACATAATACCTAAATATTTGCTGAATAGAATAACCAACTCAATAACCTACTGTCTTGGAAGTCATTACTTTCTCCATTAGCCTCCCAGGAACTTGTCATTCTCTCACTCTCCACAAATAGAAGAAGCAAATGAGAATGATTTTTCTCCTCACTTGTCATACACTTGGAAAGCCATTATTTGTGTCTTATCACTGGTAGCACCAGAACTATAGGACTATTAGGATAGCAATCTGGATAGGATGAACAATAGCTGTTGAGTTTGTAGCTAAACTAGATTAGCACGTAGGCTTGGGAGTAGAAAGAAGGAAAATATGAGCCATATCTGCCTGGAAAAGTGTAAAGAGTTTGCAGAATGGATGTGTAAACCATGTTGTGGTAAAACTGACTGACGTTCCAAGTGTATGGCAAGTGAGGCTGTGTATTGCCTTGGCATATATTGTTCCAAATAAGGATAAACACATCTATAAAATGAGTTTATTTTTACTTGCTTTCACATTTCCAAACAGTTGCTAAAGAATAGGGTTAGATATAGAACAAAGTGTTGCCTAATTTAAGTCTGGTATTGGCTATGAGATGCATCATTCTTCTATCCCCATGACCAAGGATTCTTTAAAAGGAAAGTATGAGAATATATTACTTGTAAAAGGGGTTCTCCCCCAGCCCCCGGAAACGTGTGACATTTCCATACATGTAAACAAGAATCATTCCCCTGCCATCCCTCTACCCATTCCACTCCCTCTTCTTAAAACACTTTCAACAGGATTTATTGTTCTATTTTTTACTTACTAATAAACTAGTTTGACCCTAGTCATCCTCATTCACCTTCTTTGTTTGTCCACCCCCCACACCCCCCATACACCAGTGGCTAATCCTTCCATCCAACTCTGCTTTAATTTCTTTATCATTCCATGTAAAAACTGTATAGTAATTGTACCAAATGGTTTCACTATGGTATTTCAGACATGCATAAATTGGGTTTTGATCAGAATAACCCTGATTGTATGTTCTTTGAGTTTATTTGGGTATTTAAACACCATCTCCTTTATTTCATTGGCTATTCTTTCATTGCTTTGTGTTTTGGTTTGTTCTGCTCCGTGTTGGAACTTTGTCTTCACTATGACTTAAAACCTTTATTGTAGAATTATTGGCCTTTGAAGAAAACTGTGCTGCCTTCTTTATTCATGAATTTAGTGATCCCCCCACCCCTACTCACACACCCGCTGGGATTCATGTATCTGAGCCAATTTTTGTTATAGATTTCAACCTCTTGTATCCTTCCCATTGGTGATTTCTTGAAAATTACTTGAGGATGGGTAATGCCTTGGATGTAGTATCTTTTCTTGTTGCTGGAAAGGAGGGAAGCCATCTCAGCTGTCAAATAATGAATTTCAATCCTGAAGACTCTGTATGTATGTGGAGCTCTTCTTCTCTAGGGGTGAGGAAGCTTAGCTGCAAAAGCTCTTGACATAAACCACAACATTTTTTTTTTATTATCTTTAAGTAGTTGTACTAGGGAGTTGACATTTAACATAGCAGTTCATGAATACAATCCCTGTAACAAGTTACAAGGATTAAGCATTATGGCTATTATGGACTTTTTCAGCAGCTAGAGTTTGGGGTGCATCACTAGGACCTGTCAATTGTACCTTGTATAACAGTTTTCAATTTCTATCCTTCATTGGAGGAGCCAGAGGCCAGCTGTGGACTCCTTGCTGCTTTTCTCTTGAGAACATAGTACTATGTTCTCAGTGGGGAGGTTTTCTGCCTCCCCACTGCTTCTTTCATGATTTCCAGCTCCCTTCTTCTCTTTCTCTCTTGAGCTCTGGTCTCCTTTATGACATGAGATTGTTCCCATTCACAGATTGAAAATGAAATGTGTCTCTGATCTACCAACTTGCCCTTCCCTCCTGCTTACTTTTAGGCAGGATCTTGTTAGGTTTACTAGGCTAGCCTCAGATTCGTGAGAGGTTCTTGATGTTAGACGTTTTTCTCCCAGGCGTTTGTACCTCTTTGTTACCTTTAAGGCCTGAACTACTATTTCTTAAGCTCAAATTTATTTTTCTGTGTGTCTTTCAGGCAAAGGCTGCCACCTAAAAATGTGTACTACTACCGTTGTCCAGACCATCGGAAAAACTACGTGATGTCCTTTGCATTCTGTTTTGACCGAGAAGAAGATGTTTACCAGTTTGCTTACTGCTACCCGTATACATACACTCGCTTCCAGCATTACCTTGACAGCCTCCAAAAGAGAAACATGGACTATTTCTTTCGGGAGCAGCTGGGCCAGAGCGTGGTAAGCCTAGCACCTTGGTTTGGGTGCCCATTTAGAAACAAACAACCTTGAAATAGAGATTTATCAGTTTGTTTTTTTAAATACAATGCAAATAATGTATATTAGTGCTTTGAGGATTAGTATATTGGAACTTTTAATACTTTAACTCTTTTAAGTAATACTAGAAATCAAGAATTTTTATCTAAGTAATAGTTTAATGTTTTAAAAAATGTGGTGTCTTATAGTGTGATTTATTGCATTGTTTACCAAAATAATCCAGGATAATCCCTCATTTAGATTTCCAATGATTATCTAGATAATCCTTCATCAAGATTTCTAGCTTTATCATACTTACAAAGTATCTTTTGTCGTATCAAGCAAAATATTCATGAGTTCTGGGGCTTAGGACTTGAGGAAGAGCCATTATTTTCCCTAGAATATCTTCTCTTCCTCTTTCTTCTTCTTGACCAAACCAGATTTAGAAGTTATTTTTGTTGAATTCATGAAAAATTTCTCATTTAATTGAAAAAAGATTGTTCGATGTTGTCAGCAGTACTTTGATTGACGATAAAGAATAAGCTGGTGATAGTCTGATTTTATATTTTAGTCTTTAAATAGGCTATGAGGGAAGGAACAGTTACCATAGATCAAACATGGAATTACTTGGTGGGCCACTCAGATAGACTGTTATTTTTAGTTAGAAATATAGGTGATATGGATGGCTGCACAGAAAAATACAATCGTGCACTGCTTAACCATAAAGATATATTCTGAGAAATGCCACCATTTATTTTTGTGTGAATGTCTTAAGGTATTTTTATGGAAACTAAAATGGCTTTCACATTCCTAGGTGATATAGGTGGTCTGTCATTGACCAAAATATTATGCACACAATATACATAGTCCTTTTCTTAACTTTCACTCCCATGAAGGCTAACACAGCCAGAAATCAGGTGACAAGAGAACCTATTATTATAGCCTATACACATCATCCTTTCAGAGCAAAGCAAAGGCTGGAGAAAGACAGAAGACATAGTGGGGCAAAATAGAACATTCTAGATACACTTAGTCCAATCAACAATATGTTACCAGAGACTATCAGATTGAGATAGGAATGAAATTCAGAGGTGACTGTTTCATAGATAGCTGAATTGATACAAGAATTAAGAGAGTGAAAAGTTTATTCAACACTCATAATGCATAAGAATAGTCTGTATATTTCACCTAAATCCCCTCCTAGAATTATGTCAGACAGAATGTAAGTGCACATTGATTGGCTTTTAAGTGAGTGGTCTAATTAATGAAAGCAGGATATGTCTGGGGGTATTGTGAAGGGCTGAGAGCAGTAAAAAGCTGATAGGGGGAATGATAAAATAAGAGAAGCTTCTTATAATATATAATCAAACTAACATATAGTTAAAATAACAAAATAAAAATTTATTTCTTTTCTATATAAAAGTTGGAGTGTAATCAAGGTATCGGAAATACTATGGCTGTGCTCCTGGAAAGGCCTCTAGGTGTCCTATTTATTCAGATTTTGTCCTTGGGAGGTGATCCTCAATCTTGTGATCCAATGTGGAATTCTACTATTAAACCCACTTTCTAGACATCAGATTGAAGGAAGTGGAGAAGAAGAAAAAGAAGCAGTTATGTGGCACTATCATTTAATAGATCTCTTATCTACATTTAAGTAAATGAATGGTTAATATTGAGGGGTAACTGAAATCTATACCACAGGAAAATTAAATTATTTTTCTAACTCTAACATATTTGTATGGCTTAAAATACTTGTACGACTTTGAATTTCATGTCCCCATTCTGGGGACTTTTCTGGGGACTTTTCACCTATAAAATGAGAAGATCAGACTTCCATAGGTATCTTAAAATTATTTCTTCTTTTTACATTTTTTCTCTGTTGTCAAAGTGAAGTACAGAGCAATTACAGTTTCATATGTGAGACAGTGAGTACATTTCTTATCCAACTTGTTACCTTCCCCTTTCCCCTTCCCCTCTCCCCCCCCCATGAGTTAGTTGTACAGTTGTTTACACCAAATGGTTTTATAAGTATTGCTTTTGGAATCAATCTTTTGTCTTTTTATCCTTTGTCTCTTGATTTTGGTATTGCCTTTCCCTTCCCTAGTTCTAATACACATATATACAATATGCAGGTTACTAAGATCAGATACAATGATAGCAGGGGTAAAACAAGGAAATACGAGAGAAAAAAAAGGGTACTGTTTTACATGGCATGTTGAAAATAATTACAACAATGATATACTACTTATTTCCATAATGTGGAGTTCATTTCACTTAGCATCACCTTATGTGTTCATAAGGGTATCGCTATTGGGCTACTGTGATCTTCTGCTGTGACTAACCTAGACATACTAATTATCCCCTAGAGACACTATAGGAAACAAAATTTTGAAATTTTAGTGATTGACTGATGCCGGGCCTCGCTCTACCCCACCCCCATCTTCGTGGGAGGGGGTCCTGGGCTTGTCTGTCTCTTCTGTTTGGGATCCATTCTCGCTCTCTCACACCTCCTGGCCAGTAGAGGTTAATTGCAGAAGTGAGGTCCCAATGTAGCCTCAGTTCGCGTGTGGTTGTGAGACCCCATGCCCGCCAGCCCAAGGAAAGACATGGGCGCGTGGGGGTCTTGGAGAAAGCCTCTGGGACATTCTGTTTATTCAAATGAGGAGCCAACAGATATACCTCCAAAGGCGGGCACAGGAGAGGGGCTGCTGTTTGGCTACAAGGGCTGTCCCTCAAGTGATATCAGGGGACTTCCTCTATGGGCGGAGACCCAGCCCCCCAAGGCCTGGGTTCTGGGGTTCGGGCCATCAGACACATGCTCGACCCCAGGGTTGGGGGCTTCTCTTCCTGTTGAAGATGGAAGAAGAGGGGATGGGCTAAAGCCAGCTGTGGCCTCTTAAAGGCACAGCTGTCCCCAACAGATTGATTAATCACCATTGTCAGAGCTGGCATTAGTATTTGTCATGTCTTCCAAACTGGTGTTTGATTTTATTACTTGTTTGTAACTGCTCTGACTCCACCAAACAGAATTCCGCTAAACATGCATTAAAATAATGATATGACACTCAAGAAAAAGACAGAATGGGAAAAAACATTTCTGGTTTACTATTTTAATAGCTTCATTTAGGTATAGTTTACATATCATGAAATTCACCCATTGGGAGGGTATATTTATATGATGTTTAGCAAACTTACTAAAGTTGTGTAACTAGCCACAATTCAAGTTTAGAACATTTCTTTCACTCCAGAATGTCACTTAAAAATTCTCATATCTGCTTCCAGCCCGAGGTAACCACTGATCTTTTTGACACCATAAAATGCCTATTTCTGAATAATTCCTATCAATGGAATTATATAATAGGCACTCATCTTTAGCATCTTGCCTCTATCACTTGGCATTATACTTTGAAGTTCATCTGTGTTGTAACATTTTCTATATTGCTATTTCATTTTATTTTGACTAGTTAATGAATAGCCTCCACTACCGGGAGGCTATACCACATTTTGCTTATCTATTCTCCAGCTTGCGGCTATTTTGATTTGCGCATTATCTTAAGTGCTGCTACAATCACTCAGGTACCTATCTTGCAGTGCACATAAAATTAGACATTTTGTGGGGTAGAATTCTGAAAATGGAATAATTGAGTCATATAGTAAATTTATGCTTAATTTAAAAAGTTTTAGTTTTGCCATTTTGCATTCTTGTTATTGTAAAGGTGATATACAGAGGCATTACAGTTACATAATTCAGGTAATGAGTACATTTCTTTTTGATCAGTGTTATTCTTCCCTTGCTTTCTCACAGTTTTCCCTCCCATTCCCCCCAAGTCATATAGTTAATTTTCAACATATTGTCTACTGAGTATCACTGCTGCACTTGTCCACCCTTTATCTCACCATTTCTGTGTCCCCCTCTCCCCCCAAAAGATAAACTTACAAGAAAAAAGGAACAAAATTAACAACAAAAAAACAAACAAACAAAACAAATGAAAAAGACCCCCAAACCTCCTGTTTCCATTTCTTGGAGTTCATTTCAATAAACACCATTTTATATGATCATATGCACATAGCTATTGAGACTTTGTGATTACCTCCTAAAAATATCCTCCTTTGGTCTCACTATGTGAATTTCTATAATCCTATATAATTAATCATGTCCAAGTGAATTTTTTTGTCTTTTACCATCCAGTGTAATTACTTAGACATATAGGCACATTCTATTTATGACAATAAGGGAAACCATGTAATATGGTTTTTTGGTGTTAACTTTCTCCAGTTAATATAATTTTTCCAAGTCTTTCCATTTCTTTAAAATGTTACAATATAATTCTTTCTGATGGAAAAGTAGAATGTCATTGTGTATATATACCATATTTTCTTGATCCATTCATTCATTATCAATAGTGTAGGATAGTTATAGATGATTGCCAATACTTGAAATTATCTATATTTTTATTACATCCATTTTTATTATTTTTGTGTGTATATTGTAGAAACTCATTGTGGCTTTAATATATATTGCCTTAGTGATGAATTTTATTGAGTTTCTTCTAAATGTAACATTCAGGAACAATTATAAATTGAAAAAATACACATCCCATTAACTTACGTGTCTTTGTTATTTTTGTAAGGATGGGAATCTCATTCATGTGTTCTTTACTCTCATGCAATAGCTGCCTCTCAAAAATCAAAACCTCCTAAAATTATCACACTGGGAATTAGAATATTAAAATGTAATTTAGGGACTATATATTGAGTCCATGGCATGCCCAACCCATTGGAGAAAACTGCATAACCCAAGATCAAAATTTACTCCTATGTTTTCTTCTAAGAGTTTTGTACTTTAGCTTCTCATATTGAGGTTCATGATCTATTTTGAATTCATTTTAGGATAGTGTGAGAGGAGCTTTCAGCTTATACATGTCACAGCACTATTTAGTGAAAACATGATTCTTTTCATTTTATTGTTTTAGAAAACTTCATTTCTGGGCTTTTAGTTATCATTCACCAATTTATATATCTGTTCTTCTGCCAGGAAATATTTTTAATCATTGTACCTCTTTAATAAATTTTGAAATCAAGAAATGTGAGCTTTCTAAACTTATTATTTTTCCAACTTTTTAATTATTATTATCCTTAAGTAGTTGTACTAAGGAGTTTCCATTTAACAAAACAGCTTACTAATACATCTTGATCAATAAAAACCTTTCCAACATTTTCATCCCTCTCTCCCTTACCCACCCCTTACATCACTCGTTTAAATTTTGTAGGATATGCATTGGAGCCTTGACTGGTTTTTAAGATTGTATTGGCTACAATGGGCCCCAACAAGAATTTTAGGATTATGTTGCCAATTTATACAAAAACATTAACTTAGATTTTGATAGTTATTGCACTGAATCTCTAGGTCAACTTGTAGATTATTGACACATTCCTAAGTCTTTGCAAGGTATTAATCATCAGAATGTCCAACAGGCTCAAGAAACTAAATTCCAGAAAAACCAATAACCCAATTGATAGAAAGACAAAGGAACTCTACATACAGTTCTTGAAAGAAGTAGAATAGCTAATATATATATTCAGCTCTTGCCACAAAAAATGCAGGTAAAAATGTCATTGAGAATTCATCTTATCTGTCAGACTTGCTTCCATATCAAATACAAACAACAACAAATAGTACTAAGGATATGTGGGTAAAAAGAACCATTATACATCGTTGGTAGGAATGTAAATTAGTGCAACCTCTGTAGAAATTGGTATGGTGGTTCCTAAAAATGCCTCATGCCAGAACTACCATATGATCCAATACTATTTCTGAGCATTTATGAAGAAAGGAAAGTGAGAATACAAATGAAGCACTTGCATCTTCGTGTTTGAGGCAGTACTATTCATAGTAGCCTATATACCTTTCAACTGCTGAATGCATAAACAAAATATATTATGTATACAATGGAGTCTTATTCAGCCACAAAGAAGAATGAAATTGTGTCATTCACAGGAAAAATGGATGGGGCTGGATATCAATATCGAGGGCATTGTGGAAATCATCATGTTATATGAAATAAACCAGATTCAGAAGGATAAAGGCTGAATGTTTTCTCTTACATGTAGATGAGAGAGAGAGAGAGAGAGAGAGAGAGAGAGAGAGAGAGAGAGAGAGAGAGATCCTGGTAATATGATTGTAATTGAAGGACTGTTAAGAGGATAAAAAAGGAAGGAGGGGGAGTATGATATCAGTGAATAATATATATATATTTTTTTGGCCAGTCCTGGGGCTTGGACTCAGGGCCTGAGCACTGTCCCTGGCTTCTTTTTGCTCAAGGCTAGCACTCTGCCACTTGAGCCACAGCGCCACTTCTGGCCATTTTCTGTATATGTGGTGCTGGGGAATTGAACCCAGGGCCTCATGTATACGAGGCAAGCACTCCTGCCACTAGGCCATATCCCCAGCCCCATCAGTGAATAATATGGAAGTACATGTGTTTCTGTGACAGGGAAAAGGAACAATAGAAGCTGTTAATTTGATTAAAGTACAATATGTGCATGTATGAAATAACATGGTAAAACCCTTTGTACAATTAATATACTCTAATAAAATTTAAAAATCTTAATATTTTCATGCATGACTATAGAATCATTCTCCATTTATTAAGATAGTCTTTAATCTTTCAGTACTATTTAGATTTCATCACACAAAGCCTGTGGTTATTCTGTTAAATTAATTTTTTCTGACATGTGTTTTATCACAAAAAAGCTGCTACAAACTTTTACATGTAGGTTCAAAGAAGTAGAGAAATTATTTGTTTAGAAAGTCTAAGATTTAACCAAAAGCATCTTGAGAATGTCATTGAAGTTTCACATAAATATGGTTTGCTTTACCCTTTTTTCTTTTTATATATTTTCAATTGTTATTTTAAAGGTTATATTAGAGGGTTTGCAGTTACAAAATTCATATAGAGTACATTTCTTTTTGAACAATGTCACCCCTTCCCTCACTCATTCCCAAGTTCTTTCCTTCCATCTCTACCCACAAGTTGTATAGTTTATTTTCAACGGTTACAGTCATTTTGTTAAATTAACTCTTACTTATTTTATTCTTTTGAGATTATTGTTAGTAAAATTGTTTTGTTTATTTTGTTTTTGCACTGGAATACAAATTGAGCTTTTATTTTAAACTTGCATTCTTCAACCTTGCTGAATTTCTTTATTCATTCATTACAATAGCTTTTGGGAAATTTCCTTGAATTTTCCAAATATGAATCATTTTTTTCTGTAAGTAGAGATATTTTTACCTCCTTTTACTTCACTCTTCCATATCTTTCCTCTATAATTGCCTTGATTGTTAGGAATAGTCCAGTTAAATGTTAAATATACTTGGCAAGGACAGATTTCCTTGTCTTAGAGATAACGTTCCCAGTCCTTCACCATTAAATGTGATGTTAGCTTTTTTTTTTTATGTTAGCTTTTAATTTTGTAGAAGTTATCTTCGACTCTGTTGAAGTTATCTTCGACTTTGTTGAGTATTTTTATCATGAAAAAGTTAGATCTGTAAAATGGTTATTTTAACTAGCTATTGGGAAGGTAATGTGGTTTCTGTAAATTTTTTATTAAAATGGTATTGCTCTTAAGCCAATCTGGCATTCATGGGCTCAATCCCAATTAGATATGGTTTATATTTTCTTTCATATGTTGCCGAATTGTCCATTTGTACTTTGTTGAGGATTTTTTGAGTCTGCATTCATAAGGGATATTGATATGTAATTTTCTTTTCTTGTCATGTCTTTGTCTAGTTTGGTACAGAGCTAGTTCTGGTCTCATTGAAAGTTGCTGACAGCCTTTTCTTTCAGCACTCAGTCTGTCACTGTTGTTTCTGATGATAACCAGGGGGTATACAAAGAGCTGGTTTCTACATTCAAAAATGTGGAAACTAGTGATAATATATACCATACTAGTTTTTATTTCTCAGAATGACATTGACAAACACCTTAAATAAATTTATTTTCACATCTAGGCTCACTTTTGTTACCAAGAGGAGTAAGTTCACATGTCGTTAGGAAGAGAAGTGGACTAGAGAGGCTGAGAGACATCCTAAAACTTAACTAAAGCATAAGAACACCTCTCTCTTTTTTTTCTTTGAGATTCCTTTATTTTTTAAAATTTGTTTTATTGTCAGAGTAATGTACAGAAGGGTTACAGTTACATACATAAGGCAGTGAGTATCTTTCTTATCAAACTTTTTACTTCCTCCTCTGATTTTCCCCCCTCCTGGGTTCCCTCTCCACCCTCCCCTAAAATGTACAGTTGGTTTACAGCATATTGTCTTGAATATCTTTCTTATCATTGCTGGCTAAAGCTATGATTGTAGCAGTCCTAGATGGGAGTGTCCTATTAACCAAAAAGAACCTCAAGAGGAGCATCTGAATGTTATTCGTCTTTGTGCCTGAAGGCAGGTAATATGCTTACTAGGTGCATGGTAGGTTTTCAAGAAATACTTGTCAAATAGGTATATTAATGTCTTTCTTACATGGAGAAACTTCTAAGAATATTTAGATTCCTTCATTGCATTCCCAAACAGATACCATTTCAGAAAATAGAGTATAGATTTTTTTCTATAGCCCTTTGGTTTGGATTAATTTATTAAATGCTGGACTACGTTTTTCTAAATTATTTAACTTCATGCCCCAATGTTACTTAATTTCAATGGCTTATGTACAATAGCATGGGCATTAAAAAGCAATTATTTTGTTAATAAGAAAATAGAGGTTTCCAGTATCTTCCCTACATTAAAGTAGATAATAAGATATTAATATGCATTGCAATCATTTGAATCAGCCTCCTCCTTTTCACTCAATAATGTTCATGCATATTTAAAATTTTTTCTAACTTTATCTAACTAGGTCAGGAGACTATTACTGACTCCTGATATTATTTGTCCAAGCTGTCATTTCATAGGGGTGTAGGGGAGGCAGGTGACTGGGAGATTTCATCTTCTCCTATTCATGATGCCTGGATTACAATGAGTTGAAATCACTGAAGTGTAGACCCAGAAAGAATCTGAAAGATTAGTTTCCTAACAACTTTCCTTTCCAGGTTAGAAAAAAGCTAAAACCTTCGTGTCGAAGAGGTATGTAGACCTTAGAGGTATGACTGGCATTTTGGAAGTTGGATACCCTGTATTGCAATGAAGAGAAGCCACTGTAGTCATGTTTGGGGCAGCTATGACAAAGAACTATAGTCTAGGCAACTTATGACAGAAGTCTATTCCTTTCTGGAGGCTCAAGGCTAGTGCTCTTTCACTCGAGCCACATCTCCACTTCTGGCTTTATTGGAGATAAGAGTCTCATTGACTTTCCTGCCTGGGCTAGCTTTGAACTACGATCCTCAGTTCTCAGCCTTCTTACTAGCTAGGATTACAGGTATGCACTACCAATGCCCAGCTACCTTGGAGTTAGTTCTTGATCTGAGCTCCTGTTTTCCTCAGATATCTGTAATTTCATCTGGCTGCATTTTCCTCCAGTCTATCTTTGCTTAAGCCTAAGCAGTCTTTCTCTTCCCAGGAGCAATCTATGTGTTATCAGAAGGCCTGATGTATTTAGGAAGGACTGCTGTGTTTCTAGTGCCAAAATCTTCCTCAATGCTGAAGCCTCCCAATTCTGTTCCACCCAAGAATAATCCTTTTTGACTACTTCTCTCAGAAAACACAAAGCCCAGCATGGACAAGAAGTGAGTACCTGTCAAGAGTGCAACAAAGGTGGCATCTTGGGATGCAGAGTGTGGCTGAGCGAACACATACTCAGTTCCAAGCCTGAGGGCTGAGAATTCTGTGGTCAGGTGTGACCATTTACTTTGGAAACTCAATATTGCTATGCTCAACATGAAGACATTTTTATTAGTGCTATTAGTTATGATATGGCAATAATACTAAAATAATAATAAATGTCATTCTTTGTGAGGGGAAGTTTTGCAGTCAGATTGTTTAACTTTTGAATCTCAGCTTTACTACAAAATTATTACCCATTAAGCAAATTATATCACATTACTCAACCTGTTTCTTCATCTGAGAAATAACCCTGATTTTTTTATTTTAGTAATAACGTAAGCCAAAAGAAGCATTTATTGAACATGCATATATGCCATACTTGATGCTCACTAATTTGCTACTATAAAACTCCATAATAGAGTCAACTAGTACTTTTAAACGTAAAGAAATAAGCCAGTTGTTTTGAATCATGACTGGAATCCTACCTACTCAGGAGTCTGAGATCTAGTGGCAGTTCAGTCAGGTGGAAAAGGCCAGAAGTAGAAGTGTAGCTTAAGTGGTAATGTGCCAGATTTGAGTGAAAAAGCAGTCTCTAGGGTCTAGACTCTTGAGTTCAAGCCCCAGCATCAAAGAAAACCAAAACACAAAATACATTCATCGCTCTGCAAATAGAGATCCAGAGAGAGTAAGTAACTTGCTTAAAACCACATAGCTAATTAGTTGTGAACTTTGGATTTGGGATGTAAGCCTAAGAGATTTGCCTTAAAACCCTGTAATTTTGAAAAGATAACATGTAAGAAGCAATTACCATCTTGTTGAGCACATGTTAGGTTCTCAATCAAATTGATATCTATTATTTACAACATAGTTTATTGTTAAAGATCTACATAAATGCCATGTGTTGGGTTTTGTCATCTTTAAGACCTTTTTCATCACTTAGTAAGAAAGCCTAAAAAGCTGTGTTCACAAAAGTGAATGAGAATTGCTATTTTCCAGGTTACCTTTTAAAAAAAATTACTACCTTTATGTAGTTGTACAAAGGAGCTGCTATTTAACAAAATAATTTATAAGTACAATATCTCTTGATCAACAACTACATTTGACAATTCTAGCACCAGTGGATTTATTTTAGGAGCTCTGAATTATTCACATGAATGTCTGTACTGATTACATTGACCAGAAATATCAATGCTAAAATAACATCCTACTTGTGCTGGTTGTGAGGCAGGCTGGTCTCAGAGGACAAGCAGGTTTCCTTAAGATGAGGGCTCGTCCTATGGACGCCCATGAGGGAAGGATGGAAACAGGTGGGGTTGTTATTGCTCTAAGATATAAAATATTCTGAAACTCTTAGAGGTCTCTTTGGGGAAGAATTTTTTTTTCCTCACGTGGCACATAAGAGTAAAAACATCCTTGTCCAAGAGCTGTACTTTCCCACAACATTCCACTGAGTGGATAGCTAGGCTCTATAGACAACTCTATAGACAACAAGCTGTTGACAACTTATTGGCCCCCTAGCAGCCTGCTTTTGAATCAGAGAATCACTGACAGGGTTCTGAAGGTATACACATATACCTTCAAAAGAGTATGAGTAAGTATACCAGGAAAAACACAGCGAAGTTAGAATGTAAGGAAGGGTCTAGGAGTTTTGTTGGGTTTTTGTTTTCTGCTTGTGATGAAACTGTGACAAGGCCAAACTTATTTTACTTTAAGTGCTCTTGAGTTGCTAAGTGGAGGATGGAATTTAGGACAGAGAGTGCTATTTAGGAGCCAACAATTATAACAGTAGTGATAAAAAATGGAGGTATTGAGAAATTGAAGAACTATCAAAGGGTTGAAATTCACAGGATATGTGATAAATTGAATGTTTTAGATAAGGAAAATAGAAAAATCAGGCATTACTCCTAAGTTCTGACTTATTTAAACTATTCAATGATAGCAGCATAAAAGCAAGGAAAATGGAGCTCATGGGAAATGTATTAAATTCAGCTAAAAATTTTAGTGTCCAGGAAAGTCTGACAAATGTGAGCTTATTTAAAAGGGGTTTATTCATAGTAAAGAAGGAACTTTCAGGCCGTCATTAGCATTAGAAGTGAAGTGAGTGGTAACCCAGTTCTTCTCCTCTCTGCCCAACACTATTATTTAAGGGTTGAAATTATGCTCTGGATGGTTTGAAAAGAGATGGAGATCTAGCCGCAAAGGTATTGTGATGCATTCTGACTCCATTGCCATAGAAGGACCTGGAGGTCATGTTGGATGTGCCTCATAGGCCAGGACAGGAACATTCCACTTTTGGAGTGGTGGGGACTAAGACTGCTTTTCTACTTCAAATTCTGTCAAGACTTGTCCAGAAACTGAGCTACCAGGTAAGGGCAATAGTACTTCCAGAGTCAGAATCAGGCCTGAGTCAGGTAGAAGCTAATAAGGACTCCATTTTTCTACTCTCCCTCCTGGTCCCTTCATCCTTGGTCTTCCACTTTGACATGACTGTGGCTCCGCAGCTTGCCTTGTGGAAAAAGGACTATGATATTGGTAGAAGTGAATGAAACAATAAACAGAGCCAAACAGAGCTTCATCTAGATTCTTCTCAGAAGCCTCAGTTTCTGAATCATCTTTTTTGTCTCATGGCCTGTGATTAAGAGTATTATATGTAGTTTCCTCTAGGGTTGGAACTTGTTGGGTATCCATACAGTTTATTCATTTGTTCTTTTATTTCTTTCACTACATAATGTGCTAATTACTATGCTCAACCACTTTGCAATGGTGAACAAGATATATTTTTTTGCTCTCCTGTCATGTAAGAAAGCAAGCCAAATGGTTGTGTCTTTGGGAATCCTTTAGGGTTCTTCTGGAAGCAGACAAGTACAATAAATGTGAATTGGAGCTTTGCATCTATTAAATGTATGCCAGGTGTTCCAAGTGATTTACAAGCAGTAGCACAAACCCTCAATGGTTCCATGAGGTGGTAATATCCTAAATTAAAAATAGAAATCTGAGATTCTAAAAAGTTAAGTAATTCCTTAATATTATACAGTTACTGAGTACTGATGTAATTCAGTTTTGTTTAACGCCATTTTTTTCTCACTGAGCCTTACCCACCACGAATGAATGTGACCATGTATAATCTCAACAACAGTGTCTCTCACCTGGGTTGCAAAGCCTATTGCAAGTTTCAGACAACTGGCCTTTCAACTGGCAGTGTGCCTAATGATAGATGCTGAGATTGGTGGTGGCACTTTAGGAAGGCACACTCCTGCTGTCAGGACTCAATAGGGGCCTGCTTGTCTGACACTAGAGATCAGGAATAGTTCTCTCAGATTCTGAATATTTAGATGGACAGACTTCAAGGTCATGTCTTCCAACATTCCAGTCAGAAGATAGGCCTCTTGATGCTGAGCCCTGTCACCTGTGTCTTTAACATGAGTTTGTCCCTAGCTACACTGTGCTTTCTCCCTCCTACAATGTCAAAATGCCTGAGCTCTCAAGTGACTGAATCAGTGCTAAATATTTAATGCAGGAAGTCTGCCTTCCCAAGGCCTTTGATCTGAAACTTCTTAAAAACATCTTAAAAGCCCTTCAGAAACTGGTTAGTATTTCATTACAGTCACTTAAAATAGATTTATTTTATCAAAACATCCTGTCAGAAACCCTGAAGGCGGGATGAGTAACCCCAAGCAATCCTGACAGGACTGCCTCCCCGCATTAAGCACCCAGTGTCTCTGGCAGCCCCGCCTGGGAGCTGAGGGGCACAGCTGTCACAGGCATCCCGGTGATGGCTCTGGAGCTGTGAGCAGAGGAGGCGGAAGGTTTGTCAGTAGCCTTGGCAAGCTGCATCAATAACACCACCATGAAGGGAATGAATGCATTAAGAACTTGTTCCATGCCAGGCCCTTATGCCTGCCTGGGGTTCTCTCTCACTTGTTGACTCTCCTGGAATCTTCACAAAAGCCTTCTGATAAGGGTGATGGTGTCTCTCTACCCATGAGGAAGCTAAGGCTCAGTGGCATATGTGTTTTGCTCAAGGTCACAAAGTCAATAAGATAGAAACCTCAGGTTGAGCTCATAGCTGGTGTGTGTGTGTGTGTGTGTGTGTGTGTGTGTGTGTGTGTGTGTGTTCACACTGGGGCTTGAATTCAGAGCTTGTGTTCTGTCCCATTGCTTTTTCACTCCATTTGACATCCTACTACTCCTTGCTTTTTGGTGGTTAATTTAGACAATCAGAAAATGGGCTTTAATGCAGGGGATGACTTCAAATCAAGATCTTCAGATCTCAGCCTTCTGAGTAGCTAGAATTGTAGCCTGAATCACTGGTGCATGACTGATTTTTTTTTTGGACTGATTCTGTTTAGTTGATATTGGTCATATCACTGAAGACTGTCTACAGCTAAACAGCATTTTGCAAAACTGTGTAAACAGTATGTGTAATTCAAATAATATAAAAAGGAATAAGGATTGAAAATGAAAAAAATAACTTGAAGCTTTATCATTTAGATAAAGTATTTATAATTATCTATTGAATTGCTATAATTCTTACTAGTTGTCTATTTCTCCATTTCTTGATGGTTTCTTCAAAGTTTCTGAACATTTCAACTTTCTCAAATCCTACTATTTCATTAGATTTACATAGAAGGAAGTAAGGGGGAAAAGAAATGTAATGTGATCTTTTCTTCTATTGCCAACAATAGGGAAAAAAAAACAATTCCCATTAAAACCCAACAAAGTCAGGGTTAGAGCAGGCAGCAGATTAAAGCAGAGCATTCAGTCCCATTGTCCATACGAGGTAACATAAGGAAACCCACTTTGGTAAAAGAAATAGTTTCTACTTAGTAGACTCCTAGGACTCCTCTCAAGATCAAGAAGGCTATGAAGGCTCTGATTTTCTTCAACTGAAAACTATTGTGCATGTGTAGGGAGATGTTAGCAACAAAAGACTTTGCAATGCAGTGTATCTTCACACCACTGTGAGGGTAGGGTTACCATATTTATTTCGCTTGGCACAAAGTAGGCCCTATTTATACCTGTTATCCTGACATAATTATTAATACCATTGTCTTTTGCCCTCAGAAGTGCCTTGACTTGGATCATGAGTTATATGGAAACCTAAATATTGATCTTTTCTGGTTAGAGAGCTTCAAGACAAAGGATGGCATATCCAAGAAATCAAGAAGGTAGGATGAAACCAAATGAGGTCTAGCACAGCAGTTAACACTTTAGACGGCTTCGGTGAGAGGGTACTTTATACCTGGAAAGTAACAGGCTAGAAAAATAGGAACAAGAGGAGGCTGGCATGACATAAAGAGGTATGTTAGTCAGCTTTGTGACAGTATGATGAAATACTTGAGACAAATAAACTTATGGTTTTGGGGGGTCTCTGTCCATGGTCTACTGTTTTAGTGCTTTTTGAGACGTGGAAAGCATGGTGGAAGAGGATGGTAGAGTACCATGGACTGGAGATTAAGCCTTCATCACATGATCTTCTAGGGGAGATTCAATGTCTAAGCTATAGTTGGTGAGCACATAGAATAAGTTGCTGGAAGAAAGGGGATTCAGCAGTCAAATCTGTGAAAATCTGGACCACCTTGTATTCTTCAATGAAGGAGGGCAAGTTTGGAAGCATTTAAAAAATGCTCTGAAACTCTGTTCCAAGCTACATGCCTTAAGATTATTTTCATAGCCTTTCAATTTTTCTTTGTCTTTACCCTCACCTCTCAATTTATTTTCCACAATCACAGAGAGTTCGTCTAGACTCTAAGTCTTATCTTCATTTCTTCACTCAATTATTCATTCTTCATTTATTCTGGTGGTCAAAAATCTAAACTCCCTTACGGATTATGTAAAATTCCGAACCTCCTGTCCTTTGCTAGTGAACTTAGCCTCCATTCCTCTTACCCTTTATTGAATCCCTATGATTAACTTTATCTCCCAGGAATAATAATGGCTTATCCTTCTTAAACATTTACAATTTTGGATATTATTCAAATCACTTTACTAACTTTTCTACCCACTCTCCCAATAATTTTGCATTTATTAACTGTTAATTCTGATAATCCAATGAGTTAAGTAATATTAGTGTTTCAAGACTTTACAAAAGAGGAAACCAAGATACAGAAGAATCAGATGGCAGAACTAGGATTGAAAAAAAAATGACTCCCAAGTCTGTGCTCTTAACCACAATGTTATACTATTTCTTGGTCCAAACAAAGCATTGATCTTGTAATGCATGCTGTTCTTTCTGCCTCGAATGACTTCTCTTACCCATCTGCTCAGAAAACACAGTTCAGGAAGCCATTTCCAGTCAGCCGCCCAGAAATAGAGCAACCTTAGTTGGCAAGATTCCCTTCCATTGTACTTATAAGTATTTTTTCAGCTTAGTTAATTAAGCTCTAGGCTCTGCACATGGGGAATAAAATGAGGAAAGCCATCTTCTCAAGGGTATTTATTATAATGCGCACTAGAGAGACAAGATGTATGTGTATATGTGTGTGTGCTGGTACTGGGGCTTGAACTCAGGGTCTGAGAACTATCCCTGAGCTTTTTTTTTACTCAAGGTTAGCACTCTGCTACGTGAAACACAACTCCACTTAATTTGTTTGCTTGTTTGGGGTGTGTGTGTGTGTGTGTGTGTGTGTGTGTGTGCGCGTGTGTGTGTGTTGGTTAATTGGAGATAAGAGTCTCAAGGACTTTCCAGTCCAGGCTGTCTTCAATGATCCTCACATGTGAGTTTCTGGAGGAGCTAGGATTATAAGCACCCAGCTGGAGAACTCTTTATGAAAGGGATCTCAACAGAAACTTTCATACGGTTGTCTTTCATATAGTGTTATAAACTATGGAATCATTTTTTTATTTTGGGGCTTGAACTCAGGGCCTGGGTGCTGTCCTTGAGCGTTTTTGCTCAAGACTAGAACTCTACCACTTTGAGCCACAGTTCCACTTACTGTTGGTGGCTAGTTGGAGGTAAGAGTCTCATGGACTTTCCTGACTCAGTGGCTTCAAATCATAATCCTCAGATCTTAACCTCATGAGTAGCTAGAATCACAGGTGTGAGCCATTGTCACCTACCTTCTGAGACAAGACATTTAGCACTTAATATTCTCCAAATATTTGAGGCCAACAATAAAGATAATACAATACTGAAGATAATATGTGGGAGAAAAATCTAGAGATAGCTTATTAGAGAAGGTAACACTTAAGTTTACTCTCAAAGGATGATGGAATAATCAAAATTATGAAGGACTCAGAAGCTTTATTCTTCTGTGAAACAGGCTCCAAAAGAGGAGGCAACTTGTCCAGAGCTTCATATTGTACAAATTGTCAGGACCAAGGGCCCTAGCTCCCATCTGAGTGTTCTATGCTGTCTCCCAATGTAAGCAATGAGAACATCACTGAGTGGCATGAACTTCCCCAAAGGGTGTAAATCAGGGAGCAGTAAATGGGATACAGAAAAGATAGGAATGGGAACAACATATAGTAGGGACAGTGTAATGCGGAACCTCAGAGAAGCATGTTTTTTGGTGGGAGAAATGGAGCTTGTGACCTTTTTAAATTGGAAGATTGCCTGGATATTATGAAGTCACCTCCCTTTCAACTTTGTAAAATAAAGGGCTCCTCAGAGAGCATCTGCTTTGCTATTATTTTCTGGATCATCAAGACATTTGGTGCCTTTCAGGGAAGCGTTTGCTCCTACTGCAACCAGCTTCTCATTAGAATTCCTGGACAGGGCTCAGTGTTGCTAAGTGCTTGGTAATGAACTCATGATAGTGAAGAAGAGAACAAGCTTATTGCAGTTACATTCTGAGGGGGTTTCCAGGATACTTCCAAGATACCACAAGCAAGCCATATTTACCCAAGCATCTCGGCTACAAATAATCATCTGTTTGTTTTCTGTGCTGTCATAATACTTACTTTCCCCAACTCAGCCAAAGGGACTCCTGTATTTCTTCACTCCAAATCTTATATTAGAACTGAGGACAAATTCTTAAACTGGAAAGAGCAGATGGAGTAGTGGAATTTCAGGCACAGACAGGAGTGGATCCTGCCTCTAGATAACATGACAATTCCTCGATGGCACCAAAACCTACAATAGATTTGAAGATTTCCTTTTGGGAATAGGCCTATTTTCTGGAGCTGTGGGTTTGGATTAACTTTAACTATCTATTCCTATCTTACAAGAGCTAAGTGCTCCTATGCTAAGGATCAAGCACAGTATGTGGCATAGGAGACTCTTAGTAGATTTTAATCCTCTTATATGTACCTACTGCTTAGAATTGTGTCTTTTCATCTCTCCCTTTATTTGTTTCCCCGTTTCTGTCCTGCATTACTGTCTATTTTCCCCTATATCAGTTATCTCTTCAGGAGAACGGGCAGTTGGATTGGACCTCAGAACCACTGTAGTCTGTGTCACTTTCACCCTGGATGAAAAAAACAAATCAATAAAGTTGTGCTTTGAGTGAATTCCACATAGAGCAGGTCCTATGGGCTTCTCTGTAATCTATCCACTTCATTTATCATTGTATAAAGGGATCCTTTCTTAAAATTTAGTTTCTGTGGAAATTCAGTTTATCATCAATATTTATTACTTTCAATTTTGTAATTTTTTTAAAAATAGATAGTTCTGTTTGCTTCATGAGGCAAGGTCTCAGGCTAGCCTCAAACTCACAATCCTCTTGCTTCAGAAATTATAGGTGTGCACCACCATATCTTGTTGAAGTTTGTGTTTTAATGCATGAAATGTGTTTATCAACAAATGGCTAATATAGCTTTTCACACATGGAAAATCCAAACTTCAAAGTCTATGCCTGGGTTCAGTCCTTGGCTTTACCCTTGTCTTGTCTCATTTCTCCCAATATTATAGTAAGTCTATTTGTACTGTAAGATGAAAGGCTGTGCTCATCACATATTTTTTTCTAAACTCTAGATTTACTTCTCTTTATTCTTCATCCTCAAACAAACTGTTCACTATGCTCTGATAGTGAAAGCTGTCTGCTTTCTCTTCAGGTCAGTTGCTCTAAGAATTCCTTTACATGGCGAAGAATCAGATCAAACTTCTCCATCTCTTGAAGCCTTCATTAACTTCTCAGGCAGATTGAGGCCCTCCTTCTTTGATTCCTTCACTGTTTTGTGCTTTCTACTAAGTCTTAGGGTCTAAGTCATCTTTTCTTTCTCCTTGCTAGATTGTGAAGTAACCTAGTAAAGACTAGATCACATTCACATTCATTACTGTATTCACATTGCCCAGGCCAGAGACTTGTATATATAAGATATTTTCCCTCAGCTTGTAAAATGATCCAGTAGTGGCCATGACTTGTTCATGGGACACATAGGCCACAATAATTTTGTGACACATGCTTTTTATATGCCATCTCATTTCACTCAACCCATTCTGGTGCTCTGTCCCAAACATCATCCCAATCATATGCCTGTCATACTTGCGGTGCTACAGAGCACTGCCAGTAAAGACTTTATGTGTTTTCTGATTCCATCTCTGGGATCCCATGTGTCCAACACTAGAAGCTTTTTGTGAGTTGGATTTGTGCAGCTTATATTGAGAATGAAAGAACATATAGATAGAGGACAATAGTACTCAGACAAGGAAAATCCAATGTAAGTGTATAGATGTCATACTTTTAGAAAACCCAATGTAAGTGTATAGATGTCATACTGAGTGAAAAAGAGAGATTAAATGGAGGACTAGCCCCTGAGACACTGTGGAAATGAGATGTTAATCTCTTGAGTTGGTGCCAATTAACACACATTTTTAAATGACAGCAAAAGAGACTCATTAGTTTATTCATAGACTCTGAAATTTCATCAAAGTCAGGGAAAAGCCAAATTCCTTGGGGAAAGCTAGAGAGATGGATGTCTGCTCACATCTGGCTCCAACAACCTTATAACAAACGAAGTGATAGATCCTGTTTGGGCTGTGTTACTAAAGAGACTGAAGAGCTGGAGAGTTTGAAGAGACATGAAAGAGGTCATTAGTTTAACAAAATTCAATGGTACTAGTATCTAAATATGGCCCAGCTCTAAGGAGAAAGAGAGATAGTTAAGACAGTAATTGTGTCTGCTCTCAAAGAAAGTCCCCAATCCAGTGAGGGAGGCAGAGTCATATAACAGTAACTATGACTAGCTACTGGTGGCTCATGCCAATAATTCTAGCTACTCAGGACGCTGAGATCTGAGGATCAATGTCCAAAGCAGACAGATCTATGAGGATCTTATCTGTAATTAACAACAAAAATGCTGGAAGTGGAGGTATCTGTGGCTCTATCGTTAGAGTCCCTGATATCAAGCCTCAGTACCATGAGACAAAAAAAGTATCTATGATGAAAGAAAAAAGAATCATGCTATGGGAGAGTCATTGGCATGGTGCTAAGGGACTTCAGGAAGGGAGAGACTCTCTTACCTGAACTGAAGTTATATTAGTAAACAAGTCACATAAAAGCACCTAATACAGTACTCAATGCAGAGTAGAAAGCAAATGCATGTGCATTTTTCCTTGTCTTCCTAAATTAAACATTATGACTTTAATTTTAATGCTTAATTGAGTCAACTTGTTATTTCTTCTCATTCTTTCATGCCATTGGACAAAGAATGTGAAGTTCTGATAGGAAAATAGCAGAAAATGACCTTGTTCCAGTCTGTTATAGACCTGAGCCAAGGCTATGCAGAGCAGGGAGACCCTAATCCGACAAAGCCTTTGCTCATCTGTTGCATGAACAAACGCTACAAAACATTTTCTACGCACTTACACATGCAGGTTACAAAAGCCTATTTTTATTTCTGAAATCCTGCTTCCTGACTGGAGTGGGAGTTAAACTTTATATTTCTTCGATGTTCAATACCAAGTGGCTTATGGGAGCCCTGGCAGAGTGGTTTCAAATAAGCATTTTAATGTTGAATAAAGGTCAACGTGCTGGAATTTGAAACCATTAATCCTTTTGCTCTTAAGGAAGACTGTACTTTAGCAGAATAAATAACAGATTAAATAATAAGAGTTCTTGAAATTCCAATGAGAAAAATTATACATTACATTGTTGAGAGTTGAAACCGGTGAGACCTTAATGTTCTGTCCCTCATTCTCCTATTTTAGGCTTCCAAGCTTTACAAGGTAAAGAGAAATTGTTCTTTTTAATTTTCTATTGTTTTGAAGGTACAGAGAATATTTGAGTCCTTGAAGGTTAAGGGATCAATTATATTGGAAAATAAGCCCTTAGTTTTATGCGTAGAACAAGAACATTATCAGAGCCTAGAGAACCAAACCTTGATGTTAATTATTTCAACTTCCAGTGAGAAAGATCTTACAAAGGGACAGTGAAAACCAGATAGCAGAGTGTACAAACAAATTCAGCCCAAGGTAGTTACCCCAGGTGCCCATTTAAGATCCAAATAAAATATACTTCCTCTAACAGCTACTTCTTAGTCAGTGCTTATAGCATATCCACCTTTGAACTTGCAGAGAAAGCTGATTATATTACCTACCTTTGTTCTGGTTGTTTCCATGTTTGTCATCTTTATGTCCAATTATAAGTAAGACTTGAGTTTCTTGGTAAAAATAATATTATTTAGTTACTGTACTCTGTCTCTGCTCCACCTTAAACAGTATTTCAATGACTATTGTAATGATTCTACAATACAGAAATTCTCATTCAATAGTAAACAGAATTAAAGAGAGCAGTTAAATTGTGCAAAATCCCAATGAGTGGGTAGTGGTAAAGCCAAACTCCAACCCAGGTCTGTGAGTGACATGTTACAGGGAGTTTTATACATCACACACTTGAAGTTTGAGTTTATCCTGAGAGAAATGGGGGTATCACTGATTATTTCAAAATACAGAAGTGACATAGGGGAATCTAACTTCAAGAACTTTCTCTGAGATACTGATCTGGAGAAGCTCTTAAATTAACTTTGGCTGAACATGTAGGAAGTACCAGAGCAATAGAATTGAAATGTTGAGACATTCAAGAGTTAAGATTGGCAGTGGGTTCCTTCCTAGCAAGTTGTGAGAGGATTAGAGTTGGAGTAAGGATTCATTTATAGTTTGGGAATCTGGGTAGATTGTGAATCCATCTACAATGAGAGGAAGGGCACAACTTGTTGCAATGATGACCACTGAGAAAACCTTCCTGCCAAAGAACCAAAAGGAATAGTTGTTTAATTCAATTCAGAATCAGAAGTTACCAATTAAATAAGTGGTTGGCGATAATATATTTTGGTCAGTTGAAACCCTGAGCTTTTGAACACAATCTTCTTGGAATCTTCTTATATAATCAGGAGTGTTTAGGCCATAAGAAGATCTTAAGTCCAAGTTTATACTTCACTTAAATAAAGTAAAATTTCCATTTTATGAGTAAGAATAGTAAAAAGCAGAAGTTAAGGACTTGCCAGAGTTCATTCATGAAATCTGACATGTAATAAGAGCTAAACAAATATTTGTCAATTGAGGTTTTTATGTTGATATTAGTCACTCTGAAATGCCATGAAAGTCATGTTATGACTTATAACATTTCAATTTCTCTTGAAATCTCTGGGAGATAGGGAGATAAGTACAAAACAGTGGAGTCCTTAGGCCACTGAAGCTTACTTAGTAAAAGATCAATAAGTTCCTGAAAATCAAGGCCAGCCCTTGAATGAAAAAGCAATAACCATAAGCAGTCCTTACTAACTTAGCCCAATTTAGAGTCTGAACTTATCCACGTGACTTTTTTAAATGTTATTTTCTTATTACTTTTAAGTAGTTGCATAAAGGATGTTGCTTTAACCAAATAGTTTATGAATATACTGCATCTTGATCAGTGTTGCCCCCTTCAACATTCTCACCCCCCTTTGACTCACCACTTCCCTTATTTTTCTTAGCTTTGTGGTTTATACAATGAATTTTTTATTGCATTCTCCTCTTCCCCCTTCATTCTCCTCTGCCCCCTTCATTCCTTTACTTCCTCTACTCCTCTTCCCTTGGCCCCACCCCTTTCTTGCAAGCACCCATTTCTGGTGTATGTTTTGTTGGGTTTTGACCTACACCTTCTAAAAATGTATCCTATTTGAGCTACCCATAGCGTCTCTTGTACTTCAGTTAATTCATTGGACATCTTGACTTCAATTAATTCAAATGACATTCCAGATGATACATTTGGCAAGTTCAACCCAAGTTTTTGTCTTTGAACTTTGAGTTTTTGTTTCAGTGTACTCAATATCTTCTACTGCTCCTAAATTCTCTGCATTTCTCACCAGCCTGAAAAAAAATCAGCTGTGTTTTAAAGACTTGAGATTGTTTCCTGTTTTTAGTAGAATATTCAGTAAGTATTTTACACTACACCAAAAGGAGGAATGGTGAACATTAAACTAGGCAAATATAATCTAAATCTTCTGTAATACCCTCCCACCCATATGCCTTGATTCTAAACACTTTGAATATTCTAAAGCTGAAATAGTTTTTTTTTCAAGATTTTCTAGTCCAATCCCCTGCTTCAAAGGCAACACTTATGGTTCACATAGCTAAAATGATCTATGCTAAGATGGTTTTCTATCATGTGTCAAAGCATCCAAACTCAGGACTCTTTCTTATTCAAAGCAATAGGGAAAAAGTATGTGGATTAATATCAGCTACTAGGGCTGTGGATGTAGCTCAGTGGTTGTGTGAGTTCAACAAGTATGAAGGCTGGGTTTGTTTAGCAGAAGCCTTTCCCTCAAAAAAGATCAAGATCAACTTTGTGGCTTCACATACTGGAAAACAAAGTCTTACTAGTAGATGTCTATTAATTCAATCAAAAGCCATTTACTTAGTTTCTACTGTTTGCTGAAGGCTGGAGGCATAGCAATAAACAACAAAGATGAAATCTCCATATTTTAAGAGCTCTTGGTCTAGCAGAGAAGAGAACATTACATTCATACAATGGAGTAACCTGTGTTCTAGTAGAATGCACAGAGACAAAGGAGATCACCTAGTCCCTTTGGAAGTTACACTTCAGTTATAAGGGTTAAAAGCATGGACTCTGATGCCAGTGTGCCTGGGTTAGAATCCTCCATCTGCTACTTCTCTGGGTTTCAGTGTCTCCATCTGTAAAGTAAGAATAAAAATAGTACCTACTCTAGAACTTTAAGGAGGATAAAATTAGTTAATATTTAGAAAGCACTTAGTATTTGACACATACTAAATGCAATGTAAGAGCTTCTTAAATAAATTTGAGAAGACAAGAATCCCATAAACTCTACTCCCAAGCTACTAGAGCTGATCCAAAACTTTGGCAAAGTTGCAGGATATAAAATAAACCTTCAAAAATCAATGGCCTTTCTCTATGCTAACAACCTGAAGACCGAGGCTGAAATCAGGAAAGAAACTCCTTTTGCAATAGCCCCCAAAAACATAAAATACCTAGGAATAACCTTAACCAAAGAAGTGAAAGACCTCTTTGATGAGAACTTTAAAAGCTTGAAAAATGAAATTAAGTCAGAACTAAGAAAATGGAAAAACCTCCCATGCTCCTGGATTGGGAGGATTAATATAATCAAAATGGCAATATTGCCAAAGGCTATCTACAAATTCAATGCAATACCCATTAATATCCCAACACCATTCTTTAATGAAATAGAGGAAGCAATCCAGAAATTCATATGGAACAATAAAAGACCTAGAATAGCAAAAACACTCCTAAGCAGAAAAAACAGTGCTGGAGGAATTACAATACCCAACTTCAAGCTGTATTATAAAGCTATAGTAATAAAAACAGCTTGGTATTGGCACCAGAACAGGCCTGAAGACCAATGGAACAGAATTGAAGACCCAGAATTGAACCCACAGAACTACGCCTACTTAATCTTTGATAAAGGAGCTAAAACAATAGTATGGAAGAAAGATAGCCTCTTTAACAAGTGGTGCTGGCAAAACTGGCTCAACACATGCAACAAACTAAAACTAGATCCTTATATATCACCCTGCACCAAAATCAATTCCAAATGGATTAAAGACCTTGAAATCAAAACAGACACCCTGAAAACACTAAAGGAAGGAGTAGGAGAAACACTTGGGCTCCTTGGCGCAGGACGGAACTTCCTTAACAAAGACCCAGAAAGGCTACAAAATCAAAGAAAGGTTGGACAAATGGGACTGCATCAAACTGCAGAGCTTCTGCACGGCAAAGGACATAGCTCGCAAGATAAACAGAAAGCCCACAGACTGGGAGAAGATCTTTACCGGGCATTCAACAGACAAAGGCCTCATCTCTAAAATATATGCAGAACTAAAAAAATTACCTTCTTCCAAAACAAAACCGCAAAAAACCAATAGCCCCCTCATCAAGTGGGCTAAAGACTTACAAAGAGACTTCTCTGATGATGAAATGAGAATGGCCAAGAGACATATGAAAAAATGCTCTACATCACTGGCCATAAAGGAAATGCAAATCAAAACAACATTGAGATTCCATCTCACCCCAGTTAGAATGTCATATATCAAGAAAACTAACAATAACAATTGTTGGAGGGGATGTGGCCAAAAGGGAACCCTACTTCATTGTTGGTGGGAATGTAAACTGGTTCAGCCACTCTGGCAAGCAGTATGGAGATTGCTCAGAAGGCTAAATATAGCACTCCCCTATGACCCAGCAGCCCCACTTTTGGGTATCTATCCAAAAGACCACAAACAAAATCACAGTAATGCCACCAGCACAACAGTGTTCATCGCAGCACAATTTGTCATAGCGAGAATCTGGAACCAACCCAGATGCCCCTCAGTAGACGAATGGATCAGGAAAATGTGGTACATATACACAATGGAATTTTATGCCTCTATCAGAAAGAATGACATTGTTCCATTTGTAAGGAAATGGAAGGACTTGGAAAAAGTTATACTAAGTGAAGTGAGCCAGACCCAAAGAAACATGGACTCTATGGTCTCCCTTATTGGGAATAATTAGTACAGGTTTAGGCAAGTCATAGCAGAGCATCACAAGGCCCAATAGCTATACCCTTATGAACACATAAGATGATGCTAAGTGAAATGAACTCCATGTTTTGGAAACAATTGTTATATCACAGTTGTAACTACTTTCAACGTCCTATGTGTATCTGTAGCTTCTATTATTGATGATGTTCTTGTATCACCTTCCTGTGGTTGTACCTACACTATCTTTGTAATCTTATCTGAGTATAGTGGAAACCGTGTTTACTGGTATTGGAAGTAGGAAATTCAAAGGGAATACCAAATTTGAGAGACACGGGGTAAAAAAAGAGAAACAACTACAAAAGCAATACTTGCAAAACTGTTTGGTGTAAGTGAACTGAACACCTCCGGGTGGGGGGGAAGGGAAAGGGGGGGAGGGAGGGGGTATGAGGGACAAGGTAACAAACAGTACAAGAAATGTATCCAATGCCTAACGTATGAAACTGTAACCTCTTTGTACATCAGTTTGATAATAAAAATTTGAAAAAAATAAAATAAAATAAATTTGAGAAGAAGCTATGATCCAAAAGATGAATAGAAGTTAACTAGACAGCAATATGGGAGAGAAGTGTTCCTGCTAAAGAACACCATGTACAGAGACTGAGGAAAGAGAGAGCCTGTTTCTAGGTACTGAAATAAATCAAATGTGATTCCCATAGAATGAACCTTGTTAATGCTGGAAAGAGGTACATAGGGATTTGATAATGGAGTTAGAGAGGCTTGGAGATCAATATATTATTATATTTTATCTCAAATCAGTGGCAATTCATGGGAAGATTCAAAACGCAGGGAGTTTTAATCGTATTTGTGAGACATGGGTTGTGTGAAAGTGGGGTGTGCTATAGACCCAAGAAGAAGTAAATCAGGGTCAAGGGTAAGACTGGACCTGGGCTCACTGCCTTCCCAGTCAGAGCTTGCCTCTTCCTGCACTACATTTTGTTTTCTAACATTCTCTGATGGAAGCACATCATGGCAAATGCTTTCCCTTCACTTCTGGATGTTTGTAGTGCTTACCCTTTGAGCTGTATCCCCTTCATTAAGTGAATGTCCTGTTCCCCTGACCAAGAATGTAATTTCTGAAGGAGAGATCAGATTAAAATTGAGTTTCTGTAATGGGCCATTTGTTTGGAAGGGAGCCTGAAGGTATTTCTGAGGACTTTAACCAAAAGAGGAAAAGCCAATAGAACTTCTGTGATGATGATGATTATTAGGGCAATTGAACTCCAGGCACAGCCGGCTTATACATCAGTGACTCATCGCTTGCTTTTCTGAGGTTCTTAATTGGACGAGATTTGTTTTCCTCCATAGTCTAGACTCTCGGGTATGGAAGGGACCTTAAAGGTCACCTAGTTCAACCCCACAACAAATCTTGATCCCTGCATATAGTACTTTCTCAGTAGGCTCTTCAGTCTCTGCTACCATATTTCAACTGACAAGGAACTCATTACCTGCAAAGACATCTTATAGTAAACAACTCTGAAAGGAATGTTCTGCTTTCAGGGAAGTAAACTCAGCAGCATCTGAGTCCTACTCATGCATCCTGTTCTGTTTCTGGGGATATGTGGAGCTTAGCCTCTGCCTTTGCTTCAGGAAAGCTATGGAGAGATCTTCAGGCAGCTGCCATGCATTCCTGAGCCTCCTCTCTTCAGTTGTCATCTCCTCTGTATGCTCCTGTATACTAGCAATGAGGAAGGAAACAAAAAAGTCTAGTGACTTGAGGACTAATGGTGTTTCTGTCTCTCACAGTAGTTCTGTTAGGCAATCCCTCTTCTCTGCACAAGCAGCTCTCCTTTCCACAGTTGTTAGAAACCATGTTCTTTCCAATGCCCTGATCACTTTTACCTAGGTAATTTTGTCATACTGCATAGCTGGTCAGGTTCCATCACGGTCTAGCTTTGAG
The DNA here is from genome assembly GCF_023159225.1 of Perognathus longimembris pacificus. Taxonomy (NCBI): domain Eukaryota; kingdom Metazoa; phylum Chordata; class Mammalia; order Rodentia; family Heteromyidae; genus Perognathus; species Perognathus longimembris. The sequence goes on along the minus strand of NC_063167.1, from coordinate 32,582,467 downwards.
AAGAGGAAAGAGGGTAGATTTTTAAAAACTGCTCACACTGGTTGTTCGTGCCTATAATTCTAGCTACTTGGGAGTCTGAGATCTGAAGATCTAGGGTCAAAGCCAGCCCAGGCAGAAAAATCCATGAGACTCTTATTTTCAATTAACCAGAAAAATCCCAAAGTAGGGGTTTGGCCCAAGTGGTAAAGTGTCAACTTTGAGAGAAAAAGCCAAGTTGACTAACTTAAACCTAAGGCTGCAAGTGACACACATTAAACTTGTTTTGCAGTTCACTGGTCAATGCAGAACTTGGTCACATGGCTGGCTATACTTTTGCTGTGAGAATAGTAATAGAAAATGTGCTCTAGGAATATCTCACAAAGAGAGGAAGAGATATATGCTTGTCTTCCAGCCTTCACTATGCCCTGTGAAATCAGAGGCTCCTACTTTCTATTGTGTTTCTCATTCTCTTTCATTTGACTCTTCCTGTGGTTGTGATGAAGGGCACAGAGCATTTGGAGAAATACATCCCATTCCTACACTTATAAACTAGGCTTTGAGCAAACCTTCTTACTTCTTTCTCTATTTATTTACAAAATCAGGGAAAATGCTCATTTCATAAACTGCCATGAAGGTATAAAGGATAATTGACAGTTTCACTTTTTAATCTTCTCTATTAGCTTATCTGACTATCCAACCTAAAGGTTTCTTTATTTAGAAGACCAAAAGAAATTGTATTCTCCATCATCTAAAACATAATCCTACTGTAAAGAATTCATAGAGCAATATCTTTTGCTTCCAGGTATTTACAATTGTCCAAGGAAACAAGCAGAAAATAATTTAATTGTAATCAATATTAACAAGACCAACAGCAATATATCAGTATACATCATTGGTAGCAATATCCATTTATCAAGAATTTCTGTGCCAGGCTCTGAGCCACGTGCCTTATATACAGTGTCAGATTGATTTTTGTGATTTTTCATTAAGTAGGCATTTCATCCCTGTTTTATAGATAGGAAACACTGGTTAAGGTCCTCTGTCTGGCAACTGGCAGATTTATTATTTTGCTATGACTTTGTAGCTAATACAGCTTTTCTTTTTTAATTCAGCATATTCAACTCATGAGGTCATATCATATGCAATTTTACTTGGTCCTTGCCTTACTCATCAAGAACTCATTAAGCACTGCTGCTCTGCACATTGGGAAGACACAGTTCAGTAGATAGTCTTAGCCAGTGACCTTTGCAGAACAGATAGAAGTTGTTTAACTACATGAAAATTCGCCAATCTACTTGAACATGCACTCACACACTCCATTCTTTTCATGTTAGAATATAAATATGCTTTTGCTCCTTTCTAGGGCCAACCACATATATTCTAGATACCATCTGATCTTATTATTAATATTATTGCTCTCTACAGCTTAAATTTATCATTGTCTGCATTTGCCTATGTGTAAGCAAAAAGTCAGGTGATTTCCTATATTTGGAGAGAGAAGGCAAAAAAGGAAGGGAAGGGAAGATAAAAGATTGACTTCACTTTCTCCTCTGCTCCACTTTATAGGAAAACCTCTCCAAAGAATTGTTTTTACTCATTTGTTCTACCTAATCATATTTCAGACTTCTCAGTCTACTCAGGCTGGGCTCTTGTCTCCAACTTTCAGTTATATTACGTCTTTATCACAGTTTTCTTGCTACTGGATCTTTAGGAGCACTCTACATCGTTAAATCATAACCTATTTCTTAAAATACTTTCCTCTTAAAACTTTCAAAATACCACAATCCTTTGATCACCCTCTTCCTCTTCCCCTTCCTCCTCCTTGGTAGACAATATCTCAGGATCCTTTAAAAGGATATAAGCAAAAATACATCCTTTGATAAATGTAAGCTTTCTTTCTACAATGCTTGAAGTATTAAGCTGTCCTAATCACACACCCTTTTCTTCTCTTTTCTGTTATCCAGCTATACTTATTCTCCAGGAAATCCAATCTGTTCCCACCACTGTAAATGTCAGCTAGATGCTAATGAATTCCATATCTATATTTTCAACCTTAAATTCTCCTGAACTCTATACTAGCACAATCTAATTGCCTACACAGCGTCTCTATCCAAATGTCTAATGAGCATGTCAAAATGAATACATCCAGAAAAGATACTCAAGTCTTTTCCATTACAGAAAATGGCTTCAGGTAAAAACCTACAGGCTATCATTAATTTCTCTTTCCCTTGTATCTTATATCTAGACCATTAATGAGTCTCACCTGCTATCTCTAATATATATCCTCAATCAAATCACTTTCCCCCATATTGTCTTCCAATAACGCTAGTCCAGGTCAGTACCATATTTTATTTGGACTACTCAGACCTTGGCTCATTTCTCTAATTCTTCTTTCATAGGTTCCATTCTCCACATACCAGACAAGACAGTGTCACTGACTGCTTAACCTTTTAGTGATTTTCATTTGTCTCAAGTAAAATGAGTACCATGTCCAGTAAAGTCCTATAGTACCTAGCATCTGACATTTTCCTACCTCAACCCCCACCCTCACACAATGCCACACTCAATCACTGTGATGTAGCTATTGTGACCTTATTTCTGTCACTTAAACACAACAAATGCCTTCCTGTTTCTGAGAGTTGACACTTTTCTCATAGGGCAACTTGCTCCATTCAGGTGTCAGTGTTGTGAGGGTTGAATGAACTAGTACCAGGATATAGAATGTCCCAATGACCATTAACTACTATGCTCATGGTTTTCTCAGTACTTAATATAGTTACTTCTTTTTAAATATATTGATAAGTCAGGTGCTAGTGGCTTATGCCTGTAATCATAGCTACTGAGGAGGCTGAGCTCAGACAATCATGGTCCAAATCCAGCCTGGGCAGGAAAGTCCCTGAGACTCTTATTTCCAATTAAACACCAGAAAACTGAAAGTGACACTGTGGTTGAAAGTGGTAGAGCATTAGCCTTGAGTGAAAAAGCTCAGTGACAGTACCCAGGCCCTGAGTTCAAGCTCCACAGCCAACAAAATACAAAAACAAAAAACTAACCACTGTGTACATCACCTTTATAATGAAAAAGATACATGAACAACAGAAAGAGAATTCTTTTTCTCTATATTTCATGAATGCATTGATGGACATTAAACATTGTCATTGTAAGATGGTAGGAGTCTGTTTAGAAATGCTAGGCTAAACAAGTTTTATAAAGTCCTGTCTGTGTACGTTGTCTGTTGCTAAGAACGATGTGACAGGCAGATAGGAAAACTGAGGGCTCAGATATACTTTTTCTGGATTTATTCCTTTATTTGCTTGTTTGTTTCAGGTCTCAGTATAAGGCCTAGGCTGGCCTTAAATTTGCAATTCTCCTGTTTCAGTCTCCTGTCCTGTCTCCTTCCTTTGTTCCTTCGTTCCTTCCTTCCTTTGTTCCTTAGTTCCTTCCTTCCTTCTTTCCTCCCTCCCTTCCTCTCTTTTCCTCCCTCCTTCTCTCCCTCCCTCTACCCTCCCTTGCTCCCTTCCTTCCTCTCTCCCTTTTTTTTCTGCAAGATTAAATATATGGACTAGGTTCTGTGGTACAGTATAGATTACATTGAGTCAGGGAGTTTCCTTCTTCAAGTCTCTGTGGGAAAACAAAACCCAATGTGACAGAAAGAAGCATCCCCAAATCTGCCTCTAGTTCATTGTGTGACTTCTGCAAAGTTACTTTCCTGCTCTTTACATCTTGAAAGTGGTAGAGGTCAGACATGAAGTTAGGGGCCTGGGAATATGGCCTAGTGGCAAGAGTGCTCGCCTCATATACATGAAGCCCTGGTTTCAATTCCCCAGCACCACATATATAGAAAATGGCCAGAAATGGCGCTGTGGCTCAAGTGGCAGAGTGCTAGTCTTGAGCAAAAGGAAGCCAGGGACCAGTACTCAGGCCCTGAGTCCAAGCCCCAGGACTGGCAATAAATAAATAAATAAATAAATAAATAAATAAATAAAAAATAAACCAGACATGAAGTTAGACTTGTTTACCCTCAGTCAGTCTCCTTATTCTCTGCTGCCTGCCATAAGTACATCAATTTTCACTTGATGCATTTCCAGAATTCATTTAGCAAATATCGTGTTGCTCTTGTAAGAGTTTTGCCTCAAATATGAGACTACATGCTTCTCCTCTGGCATGGCACTGCCTTCACAAGATCTAACAAATATTTCTTTAGTCCTTCCACTCAATGTTTCCTTTTTTTTTTTTTTTTGGCCAGTCCTGGGCCTTGGACTCAGGGCCTGAGCACTGTCCCTGGCCTCTTCTTGCTCAAGGCCAGCACTCTGCCACTTGAGCCACAGCGCCCCCTCTGGCCGTTTTCCATATATGTGGTGCTGGGGAATCGAACTGAGAGCTTCATGTGTAGGAGGCAAGCACTCTTGCCACTAGGCCATACTCCCAGCCGTGTTTCCTGTTTCTTTAAAAACAGGGTCCTAGATGAGAACACAAGGGCTCTTTCCACTCTCCTTCCTCTCTCTCATTCTCCGTTTATTTGGTTAACAAGTTTGATCTTGAGTACTTCTGCCCTTTTGAATCTCTTCACTCAACCTCCTTGTTCTCTATTTATTAAAAACACAGGCATTATTCTTATTATTGTTTTTCTTCTTATTATAATGAAAGAAATTGGAGCAAAGAGATTAATTTATTTAGTCAGGGACTGACATCTAACATATGACTGAACAATTACCAGAAACCAAGTTCTAAATATATATTTTGTGCTTGCTCATTGAAAGAATAAATGGATGGAGGAATGCACTTATGAAATTAACATAAACTCCCTATATTTCCACCAATTTTCTCCTGCTTAGTTTTGAACTCAAGTTCTTATGCTTCCTTGACTTGTTCCCTTGTCTAGTGCTCTACCACTTGAGCCATGTCCTCCATCCAGAATTTTGCCAGTTATTGGGGAATGAGATCTCACAGACTTTTCTGTCTAGGCTGGTTTCAAGCCAAGACACTCAAAATCTCAGTGTCTTGAATAGCTAGGATTAGAGGTGTGAGCTACCAGCACTCAACTCCATTAATATTATTGCTCCATAGAAATTTAGAATGTCACTCTCTCTTTCTTTTTCTCTCTTACTCTCTCTTGCTCTTTTCTCTCTTTTTCCCTTCTTCCTTCCCCTCTGTCTCTCCATGCCTCCATCTTGTGTGGGCTGGCAGTTTGCTTTCCTCCGAATCAACTCCTTTCTCCCTGAACCATGTGGTAGGTTTCCTTTCTGTGAACCTTACATTAAGGTAGTATTTTCGCTTCAAGGTGATTCAATAATGTTTAGTGTACTTTTAATTTACATTCAATGCACTAAAAGTCCTCATCATTAATGTAAAATCTGAAAAGAAATAAAATATGAAAATAATTTTTAAACAAAGAAATTGAGAATGTTGTTTTTCCACCATAATTTTGCATTGTTGCAGTTTATGTTAATCTTGTTTAACTTTAAAAATGGGCAGGATCCAGATGTCCCTGAGGGATTCCTGTCAGTGAGGTTTTACCAGCAGACATGTCGAGTATCTTCCCTGGAACTGAAGTGTCTTTATTTCCCTTTGAGTAACTATCAGCCTGGAAGCAGCTGCCCAGTCAAAACCACTATGATAACATAAGTGGAAATGTACATTTTAAGATAGTATCAGAACATATTTGGACATCCTATGAATACAGAAAAAAGAGTTGAAATTTCTTATTATATTGAAAGTCATTTCCATCTCAGGAATGCCATTTTTGATGTGTAACCTAACCCCAACTAATGTCTATAGAACTGATCAGTCTCATTTTAAATACACATACACAGAGAGAGAGAGAGAGAGAGAGAGAGACAGAGAGACAGAGACAGAGAGACAGAGAGACAGAGACAGAGAGAAAGATCCATACAAACAAAATTCATTTGGTTTTTACCAGGTTATCTTCGCTAACCTTGGAATTCAGCAATCTTTTTGCAAGAATTTTTCATGCTTTTCTGTATCCTATTCTAACATGGAGGTTAGCAGAATGGATACTAGAGCCAGATTCCTAAGTTTGAATTCCAACCATATCATGCCAGCTACATGTTTCTATTGAAAAATTTATGCATGGTGCACATATTTTCTATTTCTCCACTAGACAATTAGGATAATAACAGAACCTATCTCATAGTGTTATTTTGAGAAATGAATTAAATCCTTAGAACATTTATAAAGTGCATATAATATATTTGGCAAATGTTCCGTATCATACGAATAAATAGAGGTAGAAGGAATTGGGGTTAATTCATATTTCTAATAGTAAAAAATGATTAGAACATGTCAGAAGAATGCTAGGATTGAAGGCTCATAACACTGCCAATTTGCTGTTGATTAGATTTTATTTATTTATTTTTTGGCCAGTCCTGGGCCTTGGACTCAGGGCCTGAGCACTGTCCCTGGCTTCTTTTTGCTCAAGGTAGCACTCTACCACTTGAGCCACAGCACCACTTCCGGCCGTTTTCTGTATATGTGGTGCTGGGGAATCGAACCCAGGGCCTCATGTATACGAGGCAAGCTCTCTTGCCACTAGGCCATATCCCCAGCCCTGTTGATTAGATTTTAATGTTGCTCTGTCCATAGGTAAATCATTTCAAAGGAACATGATCAAGTTTAACCATGGTTTCTTTCCTTAAACACTCAAAGCATTGGCAATAGAAGTATGGCCAATGTCCTGCATTACTGTGGCAGATATCCTTTCAGCCTTGAGTGAATCTTTATAATATCCAGTGCTGCCTTAATATGAAACAGGCTTCTCAGAGGGAGAATGAGCTCCTGTCCCTCTATGCATTCAAATGGAGGATAGTTAAAACAGATGGATTTTAGGTTACTTCCAACTATTTCTTTTGAAATATGTGTTTATTTTACAGTTATAATGTTTCTGGTTTTCCTTAAATTTTTGACTCTGTGGTTCCATTGGATTAACTAGCAATCACATGGATTATGTTCGGCTGCATCCTAGCTATCCATTTTGTGACAATAGCTTTGGAACCTGTTGGGAATTTTTCCATATTGGGCATCGAGTCAATTTAAAAACTGTTTTCTAAGTAAGGTATCCATTTAAGACCTTCACTAAATGCTCTCACAGCTCCTCTCTGTGGCTATATTTTTAGCTTCTATAGCCATTTAAGTTGAACATAATTAGAGGAAAACAATAGCTAAAGGAAAAAAAAAAACACACAACCAAACCACCACCTCAGCATTTTGTAAGAAATGGATGGGCCTTCAGTGAAACAGCTGCCCACTGCTGCACTTAAATTTAGAATTTACCTAGGGACAGTCTGACAGACAGAGCTAAGTTTGGCCTAGTTGAAGGGATGGAGAAAGATAAGACATATAATAATTTTATCATCTTTACCACTATTAACCTGAATATTTATGCTAGTTATATATTTCCACTGTATTTTATTTTTGTTTAAAACTATCATATATAATTGACAAATACTATAAATAGTATTTGAAATTATGTCTTAAATCTTTAAGATAAGTGAAATAATTATTATTCTATAAATTTGTGTTGTTCTCTATTCCAATATTTCCTTATACTATATATCTCTAAATTGTGTATCTCTGAACAAAATTTATAGAATTTAATTTCTTTTATTTTTCCTCTCTTCTTTATTAGTATATTTCCATATGTGCATATAATGTGTTTGGCCAAATTCACTCTTCTATTACTTGTTTTTTTTTAATTCCTTCCTCCTCTATTGAACAATCTTCTTCTTCTTCTTCGTCCTCATCTTCGTCTTCTTTGTTTTTTGTTTTTTTGCCAGTCCTGGGGCTTGGACTCAGGGCCTGAACACTGTCCCTGGCTTCTTTCTGCTCAAGGCTAGCACTCTACCACTTGAGCCACAATGCCACTTCAGGCTTTTTTCTATATGTGTGGTGCTGAGCAATTGAACCCAGTGCTTCATGTATATGAGGCAAGCACTCTACCACTAGACCAATTTCCCAGCCCACAATTTTCTTTTTTAGGAAATCAAATGAACATTGGATCATTGAAGATTCAACAAAATTAAAACACTTTGATGGCTTCCCGTTCTTCTTAGCTTAAAGATTGGGCATTTCCATTTCCTCTAAAATCAGAAATGAGACAAGGATGCCTGCTCTTTCCACTCCTCTTCAACATAGTATTAGAACTCCTAGCTAGAGCAAAAACACAAGAGGCAAACATAAGGGGATACAAGTAGGGAAAGAAGATGCACAGTAGCAGGGTATAAAATTAATCCATAAAAAATAGGTACCTTTTCTCTATGTCAACAATGAGAAGACAGAGGCTGAAATTAGGAAAGCAGCTCCTTTTGCTATAGCCTCAAAAGAAACAAAATACGTAGGAATCAACTTAACCAAAAAAGTGCAGGACCTCTACAATGAAAACTTCAAAAATCTGAAAAAGAAAATTAAAGCTTATCTAAGGAAGTGGAAAGACCTCCCATGCTCCTGGATTGGGAGGATTAGTATTGTGAAAATGGTAATGTTGCTAAAGGCTATATACAAATTCAATGCAATACCCATCAATATCCCAACTTCTTTCTATGATGAAATGAAGAAGAAATCCAAATATTCATATGGAACAATAAAAGACCCCGAATAGCTAAAACAGTCCTTAGCAAAAAGAACAGTGCTGGAGGAATATCAATATCAGACTTCAAACTCTATTACACAGCTATAGTAATAAAAACAGACTTGGTGCTGGCACAAGAACAGACTTAAGGACCAATGGAATAGAACTGAAGACCCAGAAAGGAAGCCCCAGATCTATGATCACCTAATCTTTGACAAGGGAGCCAAATAAAAAAGAAAATAGGACGGAATAAAGATAGTGTCTTCAACAATTGGTGCTGGAAGAATTTGCTAACCACTTGTAGAGAACTAAAGTTAGATCTTTATATAACACCCTGCACCAGAATCAATTCCAAATGGATCAAAGATCTTGAGGTAAATGCAGATACCCTGAAAACATTTCAGGAAGGAAAAGGAGAAAGACTTGGGCTACTTGGCACAGGTTGAAATGTTCCTAATAAAGACCCAGAAGCACAACAAATCAAAGGAAGGTTGGATAAATGGGATTGCATTAAACTGCAGAGCTTCTACATGGCAAAGGCATAGCTAGCAAGATAAATTGGAAGCCCACAAACTAGGAGAAGATCTTCACTACATACAACAGACAAGGGCATCATATCTAAAATATACCTACAGCTCAAGAAACTAAATTCTCCCCCAAAGAAACAACTACCCCGATTAAAAAGTGGGCTATAGACTTTAAGAGAGATTTCTCTGAGGTGGAAATATGAATGGTCAAGAGATATATGAAGTTAGGGAAAGAAGAAATCAAACTATCCCTATTTGCAGATTGCTTGATCTTATACTTGAAGGACCCAAAAAGCCCCACTCCCAAACTCCTAGAACTAATAAACTGGCAAAGTAGCAGGATACAAAATAAATGCACAAAAATCAGTAGCCTTTCTGTACACCAATAATGTAAAAGCAGAAAAAGAAATCATGAAAACAACCCCATTTGCAATAGCTAAAAAAAAGAATAAAATACCTAAGAATTAACTTAACCAAAGATGTAAAGGATCTATTTAGTGTAAACTATAAAGCTCTAAAGAGAGAACTCAAAGAGGACACCAGGAAATGGAAAGACCTTACTGCCAAAGATGATATACAAATTCAATGCAATCCCCATCAAAATCACAATGACATTCTTTACTGAAATAGAGAAAATGATCCAAAAATTCATATGGAACAACAAAAGACCTAGAATAACCAAAGCAACTCTAGGCAAAAGAAGCAGTGCAGGAAGTATCACAATACTAGATTTCAAGCTTTATTACAGAGCCATAATAACAAAAACAGTCTGGTACAGGCACAAAAACAGACCCAAAGATCAATAAAACAGATTAGAAATAGACCCAGGAATAAAACCACATACTTATAGTCAGCTGATATTTGACAAAGGAGCCAAAGACATACTGTGGGAAAAACCCATAGCCTTTTCAACTATTGGTGCTGGGAAAACTGGGCAGCCACATGCAGAAAACTCAAAGTGGACCATAGCCTGTCACCACGCACTACCATCAACTCAAAGTGGATTAAAGATCTAAACATCAAGCCTGAAACTTTGAATCTACTGCAGGACAGGGTAGGAGAGACACTAGACCTTATAGGCACAGGCAGGAACTTCTTGAACAAAGTTCTAGAGGCACAACAGATTGGAGAGAGACTTGAAAAATGGGACTACATTAAAATAAAAAGTTTCTGCACAGCTAAAGACATAACTACTAAAATAGTAAGACAACCAATCAATGGGGAAAACATCTTCACCAGCAAAGGCCCAATATCCATCATATACAGGGAGCTCAAGAAATGAATCCCTCCCAAACCTAATAAACCATTCACTAAATGGACAAGAGAGACTTCACAGAAGAAATAAAAATGGCAAAGAAACACTTGAGGAAATGTTCAGCATCCCTAGATGTAAAGGAAATGCAAATAAAAACAACCCTGAGATACCACCTTATCCCACTCAGAATGTCCTATCCTCTGAACTCAGACAACAACAAATGTTGTAGGGGATGCACAGAAAAAGGAACCTTACTGCACTTCTGGTGGAAATGTAAACTAGTACAACCACTTTGGAAAGCAGTCTTGAGGGTCCTCACAAAACTGAACATAGACATACCGTATGACCCAGCGATACTACTCCTAGGCATATACCCTGAGCAACAGGATCCAGGATATGACAATGAAACCTGCACTTCCATGTTTATTGCTGCACTGTTCACAATAACCAAGATATTGAAACAACCCAAATGCTCCACTACAGATGAATGGATCTAAAAAATGTAGTACCTATATACAATGGAATTCTACACCGCTATTAGAAATGATAAAGTAATGGCATTCACAGAGAAATGGACAGGACAAGAACAAATCATGTTGTGTGAGACAAGCCAAGAACAGAGAGACCAACAGCTTATGGTTTCCCTGATATGCGGGCGTTAGAATTAAATAACAAAGAGACATGACAAAGAAAACAGGACCCATGATACCAATTCACAGCTAAACCAAGGAGAGTCTTGGGCGAAATACCAAAAAGTAAAATCTAAATACTATTTCATATGAACCTAACATAATATTCAGAATGAAAAGAACTCCAAAGATAAAGCAAAGGACTTCTAAATTAGTCTTATAGTATTTAGAGGACCCTATATTCTTCACCTCACATATGGCACATACACATGAGCATCTGAGGGAAGCTGGGAGGAGGGCACAGAATGAGTGGAAAGTGCTTGAAAAAAATACAGTAGAGGGGGCCTAACATCTGCGGTGGACATTGATGAAACCAAACAAAGCCACTCAAGGGCAGCAGGGGGAGGGAAGAAATGAGAGAAAAAGAAGGAACAGATTAGACTAAGCAAAAGGAAGGAAATGTACTTATCACCTGACCTGGAAGGAATTGTTTTATCATTAATATTCATAGAGTTCATAAGCATTGTAAACTAGAATGACAATGTCCATCATTGGGAAGGTTAAAAAATGATGAAACAAGGGGAAGTGGCTTGGGGAGAGGGAAGGTGGGAGAAAAAAATGAAGAAGGGGGTAACAAGTATGACAAGAAATTTATTTACTGCCTTAAGTATGTAACTATAATATCTCTGTACATCATCTTGACAATAAAAAAGAGATACATGAAGAAATGCTCAACATCTCTGGCTATAAAAGAAATGCAAATCAAAACAACATTGAGATTCTACTTTATACCAGTTAGAATGGCCATTATCAAGAAAGCTAATAACAACAGATGCTGGTGAGAATGTGGCCAGAGGGAAATACTACTATACTGTTGGTGGGAGTGTAAACTTGTCCAACTCCTCTAGAAAACAGTATGGAGGTTCTTCAAAAGAGTAAACATAGAGCTCTCTTATGATCTAGCAATCCCATTCCTGGGCATTTACCCAAATGACCACAAACAGAGCCATACTAAAGCTACCACCACAACCATGTTCACTGCAGCATTATTTACCATAGCTAAGATATGGAACCAATCCAGATCACCCTCAGTAGATGAATGGATCAAGAAGATTTGGTATATATACACAATGGAGTTCTATGCTTCCATCAGAAAGAATAACATTGCCCCATTCATAAGGAAATGGAAAGGCTTGGAAAAATTATATTAAGTGAAGTAATCCAGACAAAAAAATAAACCAAAGAAAAGTAGATTGCATGGCTTCCCTCATTTGTAAGAACTAGAATATGTATATAATACTGCTTAGTGTGTAGGACCATATATAATGAAGCATATCAACATGAACTCCAAGATATGGAAACAAGAGATTCTTATGTCCTGTATACAGTTTTTTTAATTTTTTTCTCTTAATTTTCTGTACATTGTGTCTTTATATAAGATTACTTGATATGTGGATAGAAAAGAGAATCAGAGAAACAGCAGGACAAGGGATGAACCAATACAACATTGATACTCACTTGACTCTATGTTATGAACCTTATAACTTGGGAGGAGGGGAATAGGGAGAAAATAAGGGATGGGGTAACTATGATTTCTTAAAATGTACTCATTACCTTACTTGTGCAACAGTAAACCAACCCTCTCACCGCCCCCCCCCCCCCCCGCTCATCACTTTTTGAATAAACATAAAATTTTTTAAAAGATTTGGCTTTTATCCCTACTTCTCTTTCCCTCAACCTAACCAAGTATGTATTTTAGGTCCTCTCATATCTTACATCTTAACACTGTATAGCTTAGCTTCTCTTATCATTGTGGAATTTTTGAATTACATATATGAGATCATGATTAATGTCTTTCTTCTCAATAGACAGACATAAGTTTCTATGAGCAGAAAATGTGTCTGTTTTCTTCTTTCTGTATCTTCAGCCCTTAGCACCATTCCTTAGATATACAATACTGAAAATACAAAATAGTGAAGACCAATTAATGAATTAAGTTTCAGAATATTGTTAATTATTATTAAATCTCAAGATCCTGATGTTAGGATGCAGATCAGTAAGAAAATTTACATTAGTTTACAGGTAAGTATGAATCTACCCAGAGGATAGTCTTTGGTTCCAATTGAGTTTAGAAGCAGTCATTTTGGTTGGCTAGATTTTGACAAGCAGGGTTAAAACATTTTGATGCCATATTAAATAGTTCTTATATAAATATCTCATTTTGTAAAGGGCACAGATCTTTTTGTCAACTATATCTTATTGTCAAGAAATTAATTATTTATGTTTATCTTAGTACACAGGTATCTTTGGTTCATTTTCTCTCTAACCTGAAAAAAAGAATAAATTTACTTTAAAGGCTGAAAACCTTGGAGCTACTAATTAATACAGTTTTGCCACTGCATTGTCCAGTGACCTTTGAGATCTTGTTGACAAGGACATATTCCTATATGGCTAGGTCAGTCAGGACCATTTAGGAAAATAAAATTGCCATGAGTATTCAACAGAAGACATTTGGCATATGGAAATTTTATAAGGTTACAGGACTAAAAAAAAGATAAAAGGGAACACTGAGATGATCCAGAACTAATAATTGTAGGAAACTGCTGTCACTGGTAGGATTAAGGAACAAACAAGAAAGTTGGGGTTATGAGAATCGAGGATCTCAGAGGGGAACACTGAGACCCTGGACTGAAACCTCAGGAGAAGGAGCAGCATATGTCTATGCTCAGTATATTTGAGCAGGCACAAAAAAGTTGATTCTGTAAGTACTACAGGAAGCTGGAAGCTGCAACTAATTCTGAGGTTACTTTTTGTGTGTGAGAGAAACACACACACATGCACACAAATACAGAAAGACAATCTTCTCTCTCCTCCTTTTGCATTCTAATTTCCACTCATTGAAGAACTTCTCCGAAATCCAGAAATCAAAACTTCTGGGAAACATAGTTTGACATATCATAGAGTGGATATAAAAGATAGATGTTGAACTGAGAGGTAAATGATGGATACAATCCATCCCTCTGATGGCTTGTTATTCATGTATACCTATGACACATATTTGACCTCCTATATGACAAAATATGTCAATTTCATGTTTATATAACACAGTTGATTTTATATGTATGACAAGTGATTTCTTTATCTCCATAAAAGAAGGAAGACAAAGTTCCAGTGGTCACTGTATATATTTCTATCACTGTGATGTCAAGTGATGTCATGTCATTCATCACTGAGTAATATTTTGGTGAATATTCCATTTGCATAATATTGCTCTAAAGGCTTTTATAAAAGATTACTTGTAAATGAAACCATTACCAATATATTTTATATAAAATATTAAAGGAGAGGAAACAAGGAGGAAGTAATAAATTCACAAATGTTTGCTACAGAACTTCTCAACTAGTCACAAGGGTATCATGATAGTTATGATAGTTATAACTTTCATTTTCTATTATCCATTCCATTTCTCCTTTGACCTAAACAGATATGTTAGCCTTTTAATGTTTGTTGCCTAGTTGGAATAACACAAGCCTGGAAAGGGTATACATACTTGGTGAATTTTTATTGAGTTGCTGTACATTTCTACTAACTTTTATCATGAGACACAGATGTACTAAAAAGTTATCATAGAGAATTCAGATTATTCCTTCTTGTTCCCATTGTGTCACAGAAGCCCAGATCTTCCTTAGTAGTTAGTATCAGCAACCCAGCCAACACAGCTGCTTGATTATTTTGCTTGTCTGATTTGTAAGATGCCAGTGGTAGCCTTAGCTTCTATTTCAGTGGAACCAGTATTATGTTCTCTTAGAAACTAAGATCTCTAATCCAGCAGAGCCCAAACAAGATTTCTGTGAATGATTGTTAGATTTAATAAAGCCCATCTTGTGTCCACCCTTGACTCAGTTGACTATATTCTGGCTGCTTGAGAAACAGCACCATATGTGCATAACTGCTTCAGAATGTACACAGTGTCTTGTGAGAGAAAACTCTACAGCTTCTTGTCAAAGAAAACTCCCAATTGAAATTGAAAATGAATCTTCTTCAGGCCATTCTAAAAATCCATTACACCAACTGTTTCTTGTAAAAAGAAATATTAAGACCATTAAATACTCCATGTAGAGCTATTGGTACTATTTCTCTATAGCAAAATGAGTTCCTTTGTCAGGATTAGAGATATCATAAGGCAAATATGGCATTCAATAAATATATGCATGATGGTGTTGGAAGAACCATTAGTGTAGAGAGGGAGAAAATTTAGCTATGTAATAAATATGTATTCTAGTGAAGATAAATTACTACCCTTTTCTTATGGGAGGGGTCTCTAGTAATCAACCTGTCAAGTGACTAGCTGAGGGATCTTATCATGATTCTCTTTTCTTTAAAACTAAATTTTCTTTTTATTTTATTCAGAGTATTTTGGTTTCAAAACAATGTCTTCCCAGAAACAAGCAATTCTTTTTAAACCTGTCCCATCCTGATCATGGAAGTTGGCCATAAACTAAGGCTCTTAGATATGACTTCAGGCTAAAACTTGGCTAGGATAATTTTAGGCCAACAACTACATGTTGAGACAGAGGCACAAATTAGACATTCATAAATGAGAGTCTAGCTGTGCTATAGGAAAGTCATATAACCCCAGGCAAATCCTTTGCCTTCTTTCACCTATAAAATGGTATAGCATTGTGTACTCCATAGGATTGTTGTGAGAATACGATTGGGGGCATTTATAAAGGCACTAGGTATAGGAAATAAAATAACAGTAAAATATAGTACAGCCATGTACTGAGACCTAAAATGGGATCAAATGTATGTCCTTATCCCACCATTTCATTCGTCACACTATTTCTTCATTTTACAATTTTCTATATAATGAGTATATGAGAAGCTATTGGTGGACTAAATCCATACCTTCTATATGGACAATCTCTCTTTAGTTTTTCTGCCTCTCCTGTAGTCAGTTTAGTTCTTTACGATTAAACCACCAAATGTGGGGACTTGTCATGAACAAGTTTATCTTGATGCAAAAAGAGAGACTAGAGCTAGAAAGGAGCTTAGAGACTACTGTATGAAAATCCTTTATTTTAAAATGAGGAAACTAGTATCTCAGGAGGGGAGTTATTGGCCCATTCCTATGCTGGAAAAATATACAAACACAGTCTTAATCATTCTCTCAATCTCTACTAATACCACAGGTCAGCACAGTTGGAGAAGATGTGGTTCCTATACCCTAAATTTCCACACGAGAGCAAACCACTCACCTTACTCATGTTAGGAAGAACAGAATCATTACATATGGGCATCTGTGCATGGGAATCATAAGCTAAGGTAACTTCCCACTGGCCATTTACCCTTTAGTGAAATATACATAGAGTAAAATACACTGAACTTATGCATTTGATTTCATAGATTTTGATGCTCTGTAGTCCTGTGTGACCATCTTAGTTAAGACAGAATATTTTTATCACTTCAGAAAGTTTCCTTGTGGCTCTTTCCCGTTACTTTTCACCTTTCATTGGTGAACATTCGTTTTGTTTAATTTTAAATTCATGTTGGGGATCAAGCCCAGGGCCTGGAGTAACTTCTCAATCTGCCACCATAAAGTAGTTTTATTTGTTTTTGGACTTGATACAAATGCAGACATAGAGGTTGAAATGGTCAACTATCCATATTGTTGAGTTCTTTTGTTTGTTGTTTCTAAATAATATTCTGTTGTGTAACGGAAGAAATAACAGGAGTCACATATCCTCTAACTATCCTCTACTGAGTGGCTGTAAGTCATATATCCTTTTGAGGCTTCAATTCTCACATCTGTAAAATGAAAATAATACATTCTGCCTCTCAGAGTTGGATATACACCTGCAACTGTACTAGATAACATAGTAAGTGCTTCGTAAGGCAGCTATAATCATGGAATCTCTGAATACTCATTACTCTAGAGGTTACTATGTTCAATCTCTTTATTTTTCAGTAAGGGCAGAAAGGCTCAGGTTTTTCTGACCTTAAGCAGTACATAAGGCCTCTAGATGCCCTGCTCTATGCTCATTCCACTGCCCCAGGTATATATCACAAAAAGGCCCTGTTAGCTATGCCAAGTAGTATGCAACTGAAAAGTGCTTTCTTCTGAGCACTGTCAAAATACCCTCCCGATGAGAACCTAAATAAATAGTTTTCTGAAACCTTTCAGATTTTTTAATAAGTCAAAATACACTTTTCTGACAGCATAATTGCTTTTCATAGTGGGGCCTTAAATCTGCACTATAAAAGAATAATGCAACAGTAGATCATTTGTGAAAACTTAATGAAAATGGAGTTAGGGAACCTCAGAGTCACTAGACCTTGAAATTCACTTTCAGAAACTAATTTGCAGTAAATGCATGAGAAACATATTTAGACATGATAAACTTTCAGGCTGGTGCCAGGCAGGTGAGGAAGTTTATCTTGATTAACTCCTTTGTTTTAATTAATGCCAAAGAGCAAAATGTGGGGATCTGGCATTCTGTCAAGAGGAGCCATTTTAAAGGGACGCATCAGGCACTCCCGTATTCTGACTTAACTTGGCAGGAGTGCCATGCTGTGGGAGAATCTTGTAAGGCCTCCCAAAACACAGTTGCTACTCTTCTATCTTATCCTGACTTCATTAATAGCAACCATTAAACCTACTGCTTATTTACAGTGGCTAAGTGAAAAATTATGGAGTCAGACCACCCAGTTCAAATTCTAACTCCTACCATTTTCAAGTTGTTTGATCTCGGGCAAGTCATCTAATCTCTCTGTGCCTCAGTCTCCCTACCTATAAATGTAGAGAATTATCTCAGAATTGTATTAAAAACTAAATGAATATGCACAAGTAATATATTTGAACGCTGCCTAGCACACGTAAGTACTCAGACTATACTTCTGTTTTTTTTCTCTACCTTCTTATTGCCAGCAATGGTTCAAAGAACCTAATGTACATCATTCTCTTGAACCACCATGACAATACTATGAGGTAGATATCATTGTCCCCATTTTAGAGATAAGACTCAGAAGGAGTAAGCTTTCATTGGCTGATTTAACAGAATAGAAAAAAAACTCATATTTGACCTTGGTCTTGTTTAAGAGTGGTCTAGAGTTCAGTTTATTATTATAACCCTAAGGAGAGCTGACAGGTGACAAATTTTATAGCTGTGTTCAGAAATTTAACAACTGTTTCTCCTAAAGTAGTTAAATCACCATTCCCCTAAATATCTTCAGTATACTAAGGTCATTTCCCTTTTCCCCTCCTCACACCCCTTCACACACTTGAACATTCAAGTACATATGAGGAGAAAGGAATCTACTATTTTCTATTTCTGAAATCCCAAAATATGTTCCTGAAATATTGAGAGTTTTTCTCTTTATATTCTTTTAAAATTTTTGCATTGTAAAGGTAATTTACAGAGGGGTTACAGTTACATAAGTCAGGTAATGAGTACCTTTCCTTTCTAACAGTGTCACTCCCTCATCCTCTCCCAGTTTTTCTCTCCAGGCTTCCCTTACCCTCAAGTTGTATAGTTCATTTCCAACATAATGTTTAGTGGGTTTCACTGTTGAATTGGTTCACTCTTTCTGTGCTTCCCCTTCCCCTCCTCAAATCAGATAAACTTGTATATAAGACAAAGGGTGCAGAAATCAAAAACAGCAACAGAAGGGAATAAACCAAAGAAAAAAGGAAACAAGAAAAAAAAAGAAAGAACCGCAAATAGTACAGTGAAAAACCTCTTGCTTTCATTTCTTGGAGCACATTTCGATATGCATCACTTTATATGATCAGATGCACATAACTATTGAGCCCTTGAATACTGAGCCCTCAGAATATCCTCCTCTGTTTCTTTTGAATTGCTACCTACTGGTAGCAGAAAATGAGTCAAAAAATTGGTTGGGTCCAGAAATCCAAAGTCTCTGTAAGTAGATTTGGATCAGGGGCGGGGGGTGGGGAATCCTAGTACAGGAATCTGGAAAATGAGCCAAAAGGAGCAAAATTATGGACATTTGTTCTGGAAGTTAAGGTATTTACAGAGATTTTAGCCACAAGATCACTTAACAGCAAGAAACCTAAGAAGTCAATAGGGTAAAAACCCTACACAGGAATTGGTTTATCCTGGGTTCAGAAGTTACTTAACATGACATTGGAAGACTGATTCACAGTTTGTCCTTGGACTAGTTCCTTTTCTTCTCCATACTGTACATATCTAAAATGATACCATTAAGCCAGATGAGTTATTTTAAAAACAAAGAAATGCCTTTGCCAAACAAAATCTCATGTAAATTAAGAACAGCTATGCAGGTTGAGGTGGAAGGTAGAAGACCTAGACCTTTTTGTGGAAGGAGTTTCAGTTTTTTACAGTTTGGTTATTTAGGCTAATATTATTTGGTAGAGTAGGGAAATTGGGTAAAGCGTGGGCATAATATAGGAATTCTCAGCCAGAGAGAAGGCTCTGGGCTGGTCCTAGATGTTGAGAGGATCCATTGATCCTTTAGGCCACAGGCAGTTGACAATAAATGTCAGTAAGTGCATTTATGAGTTTAAAGCACCTCCTTGGCTAACAAAGAACTTAAAACACAAAAAATTGAAGGAAAAAGTAATACTTATACTTGCATACTCTTTTCAAATGATTTCACAGATACTCATTTTTAATCTTTAGGTAATTAATCTCTAAAAGGCAAGTAGGAATATTTTAATTTTTTTGTAAAGAAAAGTTCGAGGATTTCCTAGATATCTTTGCAATGACATTTAAGAAGAATAAAGTAGCCAATTAAATGACAAGAAGACTCATGAAAGAACATTTGAAGGAGACAGCAAAGATTATGTTTTGGACAAATAGAGGACAGTGAGGAAATACACCAAGCTGATAAGAGTATGAGCAAAGGCTTGAAGAATTAAACATGGAACATAACACTAGGAAGCTTGGAGCATTCACTGCATATTATGGTATTAGCTAGAGTGAACAAGTTGTCTCATATAAACTAAGCATATGGAAAATTACTAAAAAAAAAAAAAAAAAAAAGGAGAAAAAATAAAAAACCTCTGGAGAAAAAGAGGGAGGGAGATAGAGCCCATGAGTTGGGGCTGGTGTTTATTTAATTTTATGCTACAAGATTCTATATTTTCTGGAAAACCAACAAGACACATGTTTGAATTTAGCTTTTTCAATTGCAAAGTTAAGTACATGTTATTTTGAATTCTGAGTCCAAACATTTGCTTGGTATTTTCCACACATCTTCGCTCCAATTGGAGCACATCAAAGTCCTGGTTTCTCTTGATGCTGGGCAGGCTTTTTGCTAAATGTCGTCTGGTTTTCTTAAAATGCCACCATGAGGATGTTGTTACAAGCTTATGATAAATGATTGAATTGACTCAGACTGGAAGTAGATGATAAAAAATGAGAGGCCAAGAAACTTACGAGGCAGCATACCTGGGTCCCAGTTCCATATCTTACCATGGATGTATTTGGACAAGCCTTTCCCATCTAGGCTTCAGTAATTTTTTTTTTTTCCTGCAGAATCAACAGTTTAGTCATTTGAGGAGTTAAGTAAAATGGGGGAGGAAGTGTTAGGTAACAGTATTCAAATGTATGTGAATTTCAACCATTTCTCTTCTCCTCAGCATAGCATTATCACTCTAGCTTAATCCCCAAACAGTCTGTTTAAGGTTCTTCTCTCCTAGTGAATCCTTTTCTCGTGGACCCCTGTAGTCCATGCTCCATCCAGCAGCAGCTGGGTGGTTCTTTGTAAACTAAGAAGCAGATCATTTCTTTTCTGGTTCTTAACCTTTCAGGGATTTAATACTCTGCTAGAATACAATCCAATAAGATACTAAATCATTGAAGAGGACACTCATAATCTGGCCTGTTTTTCTCTCTGTTCATGACAGACTGTTCTTTAATTTGCCCCAGCACCTTGACTTTCCTGCTATTCCAATGACTCATAGGAATATTTTTTTTTCCTGTTCCTTCTATAGGGAGAGTTTTCCAATCGCAAACTTTCACATTTTACTTTCTCTTAAGTCTGTCAAAAAGTAAAACATAGACCACCAAACCAAAAAAAAAAAAAAAGGCTAACTATCAAATCAAAAAGCAAACAACCAAATTGAGTGATTAGCTTCTTAGTAACTTGTCTGGCAGGGAATTAGGGCAAAGAAAACTGTTTCTCCAACTGGGGAGCTCCTGGAAATCAGTACCTATGTTTTGTGTTTGATTCACTTTTTTTCCTATGTCTACAATCTCAGAGCACAGAGAGCATCACTATCTACAGTAAGTTAATGTCCTTGGTCTTTCCCCTCACTTAAATGTGACAGCTTTCTATGTTATCACCATACCACACTATTTCACCTCTGCATGTTTAATTCCCTCTTCTATGTGGCCTTTCTTCCCATTGCCTACTGGAAAATACACTCAACTTTCAAAAGTACATCTCTTCCAGAAAGCAATCTCTTAAGTACTTCTGTGCTAACTGTGTATTTTCCTCTGTTACTTCTGAATCTCTGTACATAGACACTTTTTGGAAGAGCACTTACCATGTAGTTTCACAGTAGTGTGATAGATTGTTAGCTATCTATTCACTTAAATTATGAGATTCTGGCCTCAAAAATAGAGTATTATAAAATAATCAATAATAAAAATTATATTTTATTGCTTGATACATTGTCATGCAATAGTATTGATTTTTTTGACTGAAGTGTAGAATAATCAGACAAGCAAATAAGAAAATGATAGATGAAGATGATGGGATAGGGTCATCAGAATTATGATAATAATGATAATAAGAATTCACAGATCTTACTAATTTTGTCTCTAGATTAGAAAGTGAAATGAGAGAACAGAGAAGAATGCTTGGATCTTGTAGAATCAATAAAGGTATTTAAATGCTGGAGGGGGTGAGGGGAAAGAGGAACCCTTCTCCATTGTTGGTGGGAGTGCAAATTAGTACAACCACTTTGGAGATCAGTATGGAGGTTTCTCAAAAAGCTCAATATAGACCTACCCTATGAACCAGCCATACCACTCCTAGGCATCTATCCTAAACAGCAAACCCCAAGATATCAAAAAGACATTTGTACTTCCATGTTTATCGTGGCACAATTCACAATAGCCAAAATATGGAAACAACCCAGATGCCCCTCCACAGACGAATGGATCCAAAAATATGGTACTTATACACAATGGAATACTACATAGCGATTAGGAATGGTGAAATATTGTTATTCGCAGGGAAATGGTCAGAACTCGAACAAATAATGTTGAGCGAGACAAGCCTAGAACACAGAAAACAAAGGGGCATCATCTCCCTGATATATGACTGTTAACAAAGGGAGACAGAGAGACAGTAGAGACCAAGTCTGTGAATACTGTGTATGTTCTTGATACATTGTATATTGTATATATGTCTACCTGACCTAGAGAAGGGATAGAAAAACAGGATGTAAGATATCACAAGAAATGTACACACTGCCGTACTATGTAACTGTACCCTTTTTGCACAACACCTTGTCAAAAAATTTGTGTTCAATTAATAAACAAATAAATAAAAAGAAGAAATTTAAAGCTAAAAAAAAGGTATTTAAAGCTGTAAAATACAGAGAAACATATCACTTCGCTGAATTTTTTACTTCTGAATTTCATTTATTAGAAAACTTTGACTGTGTGTGTGTGTGTGTGTGTGTGTGTGTGTGTGTGTGTGTGTTCCTCAGTACTAGGCCACTTTAAACAAAAGTAAAGCCAAACACTGCAGCATGGCTCCTTTCTGAAGACTGCTGCTTTCCTTGGACGTGTCAGAGGAAGCCTAGGTGCTCTGCTGAGGAAAAGGCCCTTCCTTTACCCAAGCATGTGACCTTAATTGGATTCACTTATAATAAACAAGGCATGCAGAGTATAGTTTTGTTAAAAAAAAATCTGCCTCTGAATAGCAGGCTAATAAAATTCATGCTGTTGTATAAGATGCCTTTAAACATTCAGCATCCAGAGATGAGTAATGATTACATTCCTCTTCTATTCCTAGCTGACTCCACGTAAGAGAAAAAAAAAAAATCTCTTGCAGCCTTTGCCCAATGTCACTTATTACTACCATTATAAATTGAAAACATTTTTCTTCCATAAAATTCCCTGTGATGAATTGTACCGTAGGCATTAGAGTTTTTTCATCGTTTCCTTCTTGATGAGCTGGCAAAATAAAGGGAATAAAACAAGTATATTCTTTTCTTTTGGTGAAATCCAATCTCCGCAAATGGCCCCCTTAAGACTCTCAATGACTGTTTGTATGGATTCTGATCTTAAAAAATCACCCAACTTCAGGGCTTGGCACTGTGTATTATCATGCAGTTAGTTTATTATTGAGCAATAGTCTGTCTGAAAATGGTTTTGATGATGACTTCATTAGTAGAACTACAGAAAGCACTTCTTAAGTGATTCAAACATGTAAATTGAAAGGGAATTTAGGACTCTTATTTAATACAATGCTATTCTTAAGCCCCCTTTCCTATGTATTATGTCTTGTCCCGTGAACAGAGACAAATACTTGGTTTCCCACATTCTGTCTTCTTTTTTAGTTCATCTCACATTAGAAATAGAAGAATTCTTAAACTAATATCTCTTCTAAATCCTAAGCAGTAGGACCTATATGAATCCATATAGTATTTCTGAAAGACAAATATTATGCTCATTTTAACAGAGGAAACTGAGAGTCAGAGCACCTCAGTAACCAATCTGACATAATGCAGCTGGTTAAAAATGAAGACAAGCCTAGACTCATGGCTCACATGGTAGAGCATTTGCCTTATAAGTGTGAAGTCCTGGGTTCAGTTCTCAGTATGACAAAAAAAAGAAGAAGGAGAAAGCAGAGGAGGAGAAGGAGGGAAAGGAGAAAAAGGAGGAGGGGGAGGAAGAGGAGGAAAAGGAGGAGGAGGAGGAGGAGGAGGAGGAGGAGGAGGAGGAGGAGGAGGAGGAGGAGGAGGAGGAGGAGGAGGAGGAGGAAGTCAGAACTTCAACTCAAGACATTTTTTTCTAAAAATGTTTCTCATAAATGTGCTCATTCCAAATGCAATGCAATATCATAAGCCAACAAGTTATACAACTAATAGGATTATTTTTGTGTGTGTGTCTGGTACTGAGGTTGGAACTCAGCGTCTTTGCACTCTGGCTCAGTGTTCTTGTTCATAGCTGCTCTCCCCCTTGAGCCACATTTCCTGTCTTGCATTTTTCTAGTTAACTAGAGATGGAGTTTAATGAGTTTTTCTACTTGAGCTGGCTTTGAACTACAGTCTTCTAGGCTAAGTCTCAACCTCCTGCATTTCAATTATTGTAAATGTGAGATACCAGCACACGCTGATTATTACTTTTGATATTTAAAAGTCTCACATGGCAAGCTGGCTGTCCCATTTCTATGCTCCTAAATGCATATAACCAGCAGATATAAGTTGTGTTTATTCCAAGCCTTATAATGAAAGAAGCAGATACTACCTTTACTCACTGGTACTACCTTTGTCTCCAGAGAAGGCAGAATAATACCTTCACTAACATAGTGGAGACAGAGAATG
Organism: Perognathus longimembris pacificus; assembly: GCF_023159225.1. Classification (NCBI taxonomy): domain Eukaryota; kingdom Metazoa; phylum Chordata; class Mammalia; order Rodentia; family Heteromyidae; genus Perognathus; species Perognathus longimembris. Next base: position 32,557,944 of record NC_063167.1, on the reverse strand, counting down.
AAGAACCTAAAAGTAGCATGAGGTTTTCTATTCACATGTCTGTCTTTCCACTAGACAGTGAGCTCTTTGTGTGCAGGAGTCTGGTTTGATTCATTTCTATTGGTCGTCATTGGGTATATACTGAATAAAGGGCTGGAGGAAAGGAGTAGGGATGGCTGGCTGGCTGAACGAAAAAAACTGAAATTGACAGATTACTCTTCGAAAACATCAGAATTTAAGAGATGGGTAAATTAAGAAGCATCAACCAAGGAGATTAAGCTAGAGCAGTCAGAAGAGGAAAAAAGAAATGATTCACTAGGGATGTCTCCAGAGTCAAAAGCAGAGGGATTTTAAGGAGGAAATGTTGAAAGTGGAAAGAACCAAAGGGTGCTAAATAAATTAGGTCTAAAATAGTTGAGGAACTGAGGGAATAGAAGGAATAATTTCAGACACTTTGTGAAGGGCCATGTATGAAATGATTTTCTGTTCATTTGGTACAGATACAGGAGGGAGTATTTCTAAAAGTTTGGAGATGAGTATATTTATGAACTTCATAAGAGTATCAAAGGTGAAAAGGAGAGCTGAAAAACATGACCTCTAACCCAGATAGGAAGCCTTACTTCTGCTCTGATATTCTGCATTTACACAAGGATAGATTTCAATATACTCATGAGAATTGGACCCATTACCATTTGAACTGTCAGCTTGTTTTTACATCCTTCAGAAGATACATAAGACTTCTGAGCCTTTCCTGATGGGGTGCAATTATAATACCTGTCCTTAAACTTCAGTAAGAAATTAAAATCAATCTATCTGTAGAGAAGGAAAGAAAAAGAAAGAGAGAGTGGGGGAAGAAAGAAGGAAGGGAGGGAGGGAAGGAGAGAAGGGGGTAGGACAGAGGAAAGGGGAAGGGGAAAGGGAGGGGAAGGGAGGGGAAGGGAAGGGAAGGGAAGGGAAGGGAAGGGAAGGGAGGGGAGGGGAAGGGAAGGGAAGGAAGGGAAGGGAAGGGAAGGGAAGGGAAGGGAAGGGAAGGGAAGGGAAGGGAAGGGAAGGGAAGGGAAGGGAAGGGAAGGGAAGGGAAGGGAAGGGAAGGGAAGGGAAGGGAAGGGAAGGGAAGGGAAGGGAAGGGAAGGGAAGGGAAGGGAAGGGAAGGGAAGGGAAGGAAGGGAAAAAGAAAAGTAGGCAGGTGGCCAGAGCTTGCTAACATATATCTGTGGCACTTACGCTCAACAGAATTGACAAAAATAACTTCAGACATAAACCAAATATCTTTCTTCTGAGCTGTCAGTATAAAACAAAAGGCAAAAAAGTAAGCATATGTATATATGTGCAATGTAATTACCTTTCCTATATCTTTAGTCCTTTTATTTTTTTTTCTCTTCTTTATTGTCAATGTGAAGTACAGAGGGGTTACAATTTCATATGTAAGACAGTGAGTACATTTCTTATCCAACTTGTTACCTCCTCCCTGCTTTGCAGTACCCTCCCCCACCATGAGTTGTACAGTTGGTTTATACCAATTGGTTTTGTAAGTATTGCTATTGCAGTGGTTTGTCTGTTTATCCTTTGTCTCTCAATTTTGGTATTTCCTTTCCCTTCCCTAGTTCCAATACATGTTTATACAGTATCCGGGGTACTAAGATCAGTTACAGTAATAGCAGGAGTAAAACCACAGGAAGGGAATATGAGAGGGAAAAAAAGGTATGGTTTCACATGGTATGTTGGAATTAATTACAACAATGATATACCACTTGTTTCCATATCATGGAGTTCATTTCGCTTAACATTATCTAATGTGTTCTTAGCGGCCTACCTATTGAGCTATTGTGATTTTCTGCTATGTCTATCCTAGAGATGTACTAACTATTCCCTATGAGGGAAACCATAGAGTTTATGGTTCTTTGGGTATGGCTCACATCACTTAGTATGATTTTTTTCCAGGTCCTTCCATTTCCTTACAAATGGGGCAGTGTCATTCTTTCTGAGGGAGGCATAGAATTCCATTGTGTATATGTACCACATTTTCTTGATCTACTCGTCTACTGAGGGGCATCTGAGTTGGTTCCATATTTTAGAAATGACAAATTATGCTGCAATGAACATAGTTGTGCTGGTGACTTTAGTGTGGTCTTGCTTATAATCTTTTGGGTAGATGCCCAAAAGTGGGACTGCTGGATTGTAAGGGAGCTCTATGTTTAGCCTTCTGAGGAACCTCCACACTGCTTTCCAGAGTGGTTGAACAAGTTTGCACTCCCACCAACAATGTAGTAGGGTTCCCTTTTGTCTTTAGTCATTTTAAAGGCACTATTCTCTAACCTTAAATTATCAAAAATAAAAAGCCAGAACATCCCAAGTAATCTGAGTGAAACTATACTACTTTGGGATGAGTTTTATATCAAACAAAATGCTTGCTTTGGGATTTGGTAGACTGGAGATGCTCCATTTATAATATATATATATATATATATATAACTTTTTTACTTTGAGGTGGCAGGTTAATATAGAGGAAAACACCACATGATGAAAGGGCCTTTACTGCATACAAACCTCTGCTTAAAGTGCTTATATTACCTTGGACAAGACACTGAACTTCTGTGAAATGGAGGCCCTCATATATATGTATATGTATATATATATATATATATATATATACATGTATGTATGTATGTATATAGTCTATATATATATATGTAGAAATAGTATGTGAATGTGAATGGAATTTACATGACTGATGTCTGGTATACAGCCGGAATTCCACAGTGTATTTGCATCATTGGTATCATTCATATATACATGATCTCCTTTGTCACTCATGGTGACTCCAGTGTTTCAAAGAGGATAATTTTTTCGGCCTATTTATCAAAAGGTGTAAGAAATGGTCTGAATGCCACATATTGAAAATTCTGCATCTTACAACATAGAGAAACCAAGTACACATTGCTCAAAGATCACGTTAATGTGTGAGCCTCAATTATCTAAGAGAACCAGATGCAGGGTATTTAAGAATCAGCCCTAAAACTGACTTACAGCTGAAGGAGAAAGTATGAAGTGCTCCATGTATGCAGTCTTTCTTATCCATACCCTATTAGGTATAATTGATACTCTCTTGTTTGTACCCTGTGCCTTGCCTATTCTTTCATCTATTCTTTCCAATTTGATTGTGAATTACTAGGGCCTTTTGTGGCTTATATCTGGAGTCTTGTTTACCCTCAGCATGTAAACATATATTGTTGGCCATTTCCCTACATAGAACCTGGCATATAATGTATACTCAGTAAATATTTAATAAATGAATGGATGAATGCAGTGGAATATATATATATATATATGAATTTTTCAGCTATAAAACACTACTGGTAAGAATGTGGTTATCAACAGTAATCACTATTAAGCTCCTTTAAACCTTTCATTTTTCAAGCCTTAACAGTTAAGAATCCAGGGCACAAAATGGCCACACGGTGAGCCACAGAGGCACAGTCAGAAGGGACATTTATTTCCCCTTCTCTGAAAAACTCAGGTAAATATTCCATCTTTCATGCTACCTGAAACCCCTGTGAGAGTTCCCAGGAATATCATCTAGAATACTGGCCCACCTGGGAGCCATTATCCTGTGTGAAATGACAGTTCTGAAAAGAATGACGTGATTTGTATACATTTCCCAGCTGTCATCAAAGCTGCTGCCTTAATGGATTAACTAGCTCTCTGTGTTTTGGTATTTGTATTGGTAGCTGGTCTGTTCAGCGGATCATAGGCTTTTATAAGCATTCAAAGAGGAAGATGTATAAGAGACAAAAATAAGCACAACAAATAATATTAGTTAATAGCCTACTATATACCAGATAGTGTTGTAAGACCCTTCAGTGAATTGCTTTGTTTATACTATAGTCTTATATGGTGTACATTATTATTATTTCTACTTTATAAAAGCAAACAGTGGCAGAATCAAGACTCAGACCCAGAATGACTAATCCTAATCTGTGAGTCAAATCAATAATCATACCCATAGTATGGAAATGAAGAAACAGAGGTCTAGATGTTAAATGACTGAACCAGCTTAAAACCATCTGCCATTTCCATCTATAGTTCTGCCACGCACAGGACTGTGCCTGTGTCAAGCAGGTCTGTGTAAAGGTAGGTATCAAAGCCTGAGCCACCAAGGACCCATGAGTTCTAGGAGCAAGGCAGAACCCCAGACCCAAAAGAATGGGTGAAGTCTTCTTTTTTTCCTGAATAACTACTTATTTATTGTCAAAGTGATGTACAGAAGGGTTACAGTTGTGAGGTCTTAACTGTAAGAACAAAGCATAGTCCTACCTGTTCTGGTTCTATGAGCAGAACAATGACAACAATGAGCTAGACTGGTACTGATTCTCAGGTGTCATATCAGCCCCTGAACCAAGGACTCTTTCCTCTCCCATCCTTCCCATTTCTAATTCATTAAGAAAAATACTAGAGTAGTGTATGATTATTGAATAATTATTATTTTAATAACACTTCTAACATGTAATCTTTGGTTATCTTCTAGGCAATCCTATGAATTCGGTAGTATCATCAGTTTTATTTTAAAGAAATCAAAGTGAAAAGCAATACTGTTTCCCAAATCACAATGTTACTAAGATTCTGGGTTTTAAATTTACAGGCTTATAGTACTTAAGAGCACTAACAAATACTTGTTGATGAATGAGATAAGGAAGGTCAGAGATGTTTTAAGTGTGTGATACGAAATTCCATTTTAAGGTGGCCTGTGGCTCTGGTCCTGACACTGAATACAAGATTCCATTTTAGGGTGACCTGTGGCTGTGGGTCCTGACAGTGGCTTCATATTAGCATACTTATGAGCATCTAAAAAAAGTCCACTTGTCTGCCTTTTCCTCCTGGATTCAGAATCTCTACTTCAACATTTTATTTTATTTTTTTTACTCCCCAAGACCATCCTCCTGTGTTCCTAGTACTTAAAGATCACTGATCTTCAAAGACTTAGAACCCCTCTGTGCAGAGCTTGTAAGGGCCTGTCAAGTGGCTTCTGCTCTTAGGTGAAGTGGACAATAGGACAGGGACAAGATAAGATTTGAACTATTCGCACTGTTGTTGCTCTCGCCTCTCTTGTCAACCTTGTAGAATGGTAACATGGTTGCTAGCCTTGCATTTTGACTCTCTCTGGTCTACTCTTGGACTTCACCATGTAAATTTCTTTCATTTTACTGATGCATCATCTATATTGCTAGGAGCCTGCCAGGATATATGCCTCAGTTTCCCCTTTCTCCACTCTCCTGCCTCTGAGAATCCCAACCTCTGAGCATGCTATATTTCTGCCAATAAATAGCTCTTGTTCACTGTCCTTTGCTTCATCCCTGAGAGTGTAATAGTCTTTTTGTATTTCAACTCGTTACTCTTCTGTCTGTGACAAAGAAGGATATTGTGGAAATCAATTGCTTGGGTCAAGGAGAAAGTATTGATTCAGTTAACAGAGCTAATGCTCCAAGTGAGTCAGAAGGTGAGCGAGATAAAAATGACTGGCATTTCCAGAGTTGACTCTGCCACTTCCATGATTTATGGTCCAAAAATGAGTTTCCAAGAATCTCCTCTCCTGTCAAAATTTTGTGGCCTCTTGTGACTGCCATTTTACTACTGATTCCTATTAAAATTACTGCAGCACAGTGCTCTGGGAATTTCCCTAGAACTATGCATACAGTGAGCAGTGAACATAGGAGGGGTAAAGAGGACATAGTCAAACAATAAATTATTTTCCAAAGATTTTCACAGCTATTATTTTACACATAACCCATAGTAGCTCAAGAAGATAGTGTTCAGGAATTTATATTCCCATTTGCTAGTGGAAGAAGCTTACAGATGTAATCCCACGTCCACTGACTTAGCTGAAGAATGTATCTAATAACAAGAGTGTTCTGTATCAACATTTTTCATGAGACAGTAATGACAACAGGTTTAAACATAATTGATCGTTCATCATTCTTCAAATTATATTCTTCTTGTGACATCAGGGAAACACTTTTGAGAGTTCTGTCTTGAGGTTTGCTTTGACCAATTCCTTTTTCATTGCCTTATTCTAGGCATTGAAGTATTTAGAGCCTGTTCTTTGGATCTCTTCTTTTCTCAGTCAGTATTACATCCTTAATTATTTCACTGAATCTCATGACTTAAAATATCATAGGATGCCTCTATATGGATATCTGTTCTCAACTTCAGATTCATATGTCCCTGTTGCTAGCTCCACATCCTGATGTGGATGTCTAATAGGCATTTGAAACCATTGTCAACCTCATTTCTGTAAAGGGCAATGCCATCCCAAAGCTTTGAAATAATCTCCCTTTTTGTTCATTACTGTATTTTATTGATTCTATAATCAAATGTATTCATATTCCTAATCATCTCTTCTTGTTCCCTACCATCTTTATATTTCCTCTGGATTCATGAAATAACCTCCTAAGTAGAACCTTGATTCTACCCTGGTCACTCTTCTCCACATACATTCACAATTTATTCTGTTTGGATCCTTCTAAAATGAAAGTCATTTTGCGACCACATATTGCTCAGAACCTCTCAATTTCTTTTCACATCAGCCAGATAGAAACAAGCAAACAGTAGTCCTTTTACATTATCCTACATGACTATCCCTTACCTCTCAAACCTGTTTTTTACTCCCTCTTCCTTGTTTTCTGTCCTGTAGCCCTGCGGGCCTCCTTGCTATTCCACTTGCTTCTGTCTGTTCACAATGGCTGGCCACTTCTAGGCGTACTTTCTCCGAGTAGGTCATGGATCATGCAGGACAAAGAGTCCTGTTTCCTCTCAGCTCAAATGTCATCACTAATGTTTCTCCTGACCATGGCATATAAGATATGATCTTTCCCATCTTATTGTTTTCTGTTTCCCTCACCTGACTTTGTGTTCCTCTATGAAATGAATATGAAGATGTTAAGAATTACTGAGACATAAATTCTTAAATATCTGGGCTGTTGCCACTCTTGTTTATTGCTATATTTCTAGTGCCTTGATCAATGTTTGACGCAGTAGGCTATCAAATAATTTCGTAACTCATTAATTTAACAAATATTGAGTATATACTATAGGGACAGTAACAAGTTTGAAAATCACATGTATTCAGGCAAGTTATGAAGTACTTTATATGTTTTACCATATTTACTTGTCAGAAAAAGCTATGAAAAGTTGGTATTAGCATTTCAAGTATATGCATGAATATATTTGAATTTGGTGATGAAAAATACTTGGTTAAATTTATGTAGGAGAATAGTAGAAAAGTTAGCTCTCACATACATGTTTTCTCATTCTTATATTCCTACTACACTATCTGAATGCTTCTCTCACAAAACAATATTGGCTTAAAATATATATATATATATATATATTAAGCACTTCTATTTATAGGCTCTGAGTATGTGCTAAAGGTTATGGGCAGAAATTCTGGCCTTAAGGGAATTTACACTCTTAATAAGAGAAGCAAACACAAACCGATGAGTATATTTGATTGGTCAGTGTTGGTCAGTTGGCATAGTGTATCATGGGATCCCTAAAAAGTATTGCCTAATCTAGCCCTGGGAGAACATGAAAAAGGATATAATAGAGAAACAGGAAAGGTAAGAAGAGGTTTCTGGTTGTATGGAATGTTGAGTATTTAAGAGAAAATAGGAGTGCTACAAAGTATGTGGGAAATGCTTTTGCTTAATAAACTGTAAAATAATGGTAACTTAACCCAGTACACTGTAATGTTAATGATACAGGAGCCAGACTCCTCTGTATTATGTTCTGTCATCTTCTAAAGCCGTAATATATTCTGTATCTGACTCACAGTGGAGTAAAGCATAAAGATGTCCTACTATGTGACAAATTGTTGTTATGGAATAGCACACTCTCTCTATATATGTATATATAGAGAGATAGATATACATATGTATATATTATATTGTATATACACACATGTGTAGTTATATATAACACATTTATGATATAGATATATAAACACTTCATATTTCATTGGCTGTAGCTTATTGAGATGTGTGGTCACAGTTGTGTTTTAGAAAGATTAGCTGTGATGAATTGGGCAATGATTTGAATCAGGAAAACTTGGAGTTAGGGAACCATTGGAATGATTCTGATGTGGGATGCTTTATCAGCCAGGGTTAGTTCAGAACATAGGAAGTATTCCTGGTATTTAAGTACAATCTTTGGAGCAGGCAAGTGAAAGCCAGGGAGCACACTGCTATGGAGCAATCTCACAAACATGCATAGAAATGAATGTTCATGAAGCAAAGGAAATGTTTGTGGAGCACTAGAAAGTTATCAACAATCGGTGAGAGCTGTATCAATTGGCACAATAACTGTAAAATAATGCAACAATATCTAGCAAAACTAAAATTATTTGCATTGCCAGCCAACCAACCCATTTGTAGAGCATGTCACACATATGTACAGCAGGCAAACATTTTATTACACAGCTATTTGCAGTATCAAAAACTGTAATCCACAAAAACATGGATATGACTGGTCCTTTCAAAAACATGGTATACTACATAGAAATAGAAGTACGTACCTAGAGCCACAACCCTAACATTGTTAACTTCCAAAATCATATTGCAAAGAAAGAAAAATACATTTTCTAGGTTGAAATGTGTGATGATATGCCATTTATAGACACCCTTTAAAAGCATTAATATCCTATTTTGCTTATAGAAACAAACACATGTATTAATAACAAAATAGCATGGGGATGATGATTTTGAGGACAATACTTACATTTGTTAAGGAATAGAGAAATTGAGATAAAACACAGGATTTAACCCATATCTATGGTGTTTTCTTTAAACATATGAAGTATCTGGTAAAATGTTAGTAATTGATGCAGTAACATAACATTCATTCTATTAGCTTTTGTATATTTGTATATTTTTATAGATCTGAAATGTTTGAAATCTAGTGCAATCATAAACAAGTACATTCAGCTAATCTATGAAGCTTCAATACTATAAAGCAAAAATGTGTGTGTTTCCATTAGCAACTTGGAAATAATGTCATTGAACCTGTCACAATGATTATTTTTGTTTTTTGTCTATCTGACTACTAATCTAGTCAGGAAGAAGAATTCTTTAAATGTAAGAAAATATCTTATTTATTTCTATATCTGCAGCCCCTAACAAAAATCTAAGTCAGAGTTAGTTGTAATTGTTTTTTGAAGGATTAAATGAATGAATGAATATGATTTTCATTAGAAATGATTACAAACTGCTTTTTTTTTTAAAACTTTCCCTTGATTCTCCTACCTTCTGAGTCTTTTTCTCTTGGGCTCTCCTTCCTAAGCCACTGTAGTAATTTTTTAATTAAAAAAAACATTAAAAGAAAAAAAGAACTATATTTAAATATTTCTATAAGAAAATTACTCTTGTGATTGAAAGGCATTAACTGGGCGTAATATAAATGTTAAGATATAGTGGTTATCGAAAGTAGAGCAATTTTGTCTGATGCCATTAACACTGGAGTTTGAACGCAATGGGATTTGTGGCTTCGTTGTTTCTAAGAAAGGAATTTGATTCATCTTGCAATTAAACAATTCACATGGCTGTATAATGGACATATGGCCAAGAAATTCAATGTGTAAGTTCATCTCATCCTAAATTCAAGGACAGTTCTGTCTTGGAAATACTTAGAGTTTTTAAAGAAATCCTAAGAATCTTGGTGTAATCACATAGAAGTGAAGAAGTTGCCTGTGAAAAGAAGGAAAATGTAGGCAAATATAACAATGCTAATGTCTGTGGCTTGTCCTTTCTTTTTCTTTTTCCTTTTTTTTTTTTTTTTTTTTTGTTGTTGTTGTTTCCTACTCCAGGAAGCACAGGAAGGTCAGTTCCAATTAAAGAGCCAGGGTCAGGGCAGGCATGCACCTGTGAGGGCACAGTCTGGCACAGTAATAATAATAATTCATGATTAATGACTCCCAGCTTCTGTTTACTGAGTAGGAAGTATTTCATATTTGCTGCTTCGTTTGCTGGGTGTTTTACACCTGTTATCTCATATTGCTCACAGCATTCTTTCCATTTCACTGATGAAGAATCAGACTCAAGAAGGTTAAAACTTTCTCCCAGGGTCACATAGCCTGAGGTGAGGCTGAAATTTAAATATGGACTTGCTTAGTTCCCTCTTTGGAAAATTACACCAAGATAAAGAAACTGGCATACAAAGCCATTGAATAAGAGAGAGTCTGTGACAAAGAACTTACAGAAGGAAATAACAGAGAGAAGAAGTCCCTCATTGACCACCAGGCCCCAACCTGCATGCCCATTGGCCCATTGGTTTCACCACTACTGGAGGAATGAAGTCAACAAATGCATCAAGGAAAAAGACAAGTTCAAAGCTCAACTGCTACTATCTAGATGAGTGACCACTTAGCAAAAATACAACCTTGGTTTAAAATGTCTAAGTGGCTTGATATCTCTTCCCACTCTGATGCTCTTCTATCTAGGTCAGAGCAAGGAAAAGGACAAGCCATGGAGGGACAGAATGATTCTGCTAGGGGAGCTTAGCTGAGAAAGGAAGTACACCAAGGTTGAAATAGTAAGGAGCCTTACGGGCAGAGTGTGCAGCAAAGGGAAACAGAGGCCTGATTCTGAATCCTCACGTCCCTCTATAACAACCGGTGACCATGTCCACGGCCATCCAACTACACTGAGCCCTGTGTTCTTTACGTTTCGAATAAAATAGTAGAAGATGCTTTGTCTTTACTATATGATGAATTCTTATTGATTACTTGAAGTCCATGCTAATTTTATCCTCTACAATTCTTTTCTCCTTAAAATTTGTAGTGTACTAATTTTGAGGAAAACATGGCTCACCCTTGCCTAGAACAAATGTGATTGATATGAGGGGGGAAGGAGCAGGGTGCTAGATCATGGTCAGATAGACCTTCAGATACTGCATAAATCTATATCATAATTCTAGGAACCCATGCTTCTGTTGTGTTATCTACATTTTTAGAGCAGCAACTTAGAAACAAAAATCTTCTCTTACCACCACACTAACTGCAATTCTGTTGCACTCTTCCTCTTTGATCTGAATTGATCTTGATAATGTGTAAGTAAAAGGGGAGAACACAAATTGTGGCTGTGAACTCAGGAAAGTCATTCTACCTCTGAGTCCCTTCACAGTTCTTGACACTGCCCAGTAGTAAAACATTCAATGTATATTTACTATTGCAAAATAAAATTTGAAGGCAAAGTTTTTATTAGGATCAACTTTGATAATATGCAGGAAACTGCCTTTAAACTATATAAATTATAGTGTTAAATGAACTTCCATGTAGGGTGTGGCTTATTTCTGGATCTTATCTGCAATGAGAAAAATCTGACATCCAGAGTAATTTTGTTAATATCTTGACAAATTTTCAAATATTTCAAAATTAAAAAGTGGACTCTGGCCACGAAGGGCAGGAGAAGTAGCAAGGGAAAGTAATTGAGGTTGTGTTTGTGCTGACATTGGGGCTTGTATCCTGTGTCTCTTGCTTTTGCTTGGCTTTTACTTTGTGCAGGGCTGGTGCTGTACCACTTGAGCTATACTTCCACTTCCAGCTCTTTGGTGGTTAACTGGGAATAATAGATTCATGGACTTTTCTTCTTGGGCTTGAATTGAAGCTCTGAAATGCTTTGAAGATCAGGAAGGATGTGGCCCAGTGGGAGTCTCTTAAGCACACTAGTTAGGACAAGACCAATGCATTGAGCTATCCATCATTTGTCTACTAAAGATCTTTGTTTTTTTATATTGTCAAGGTAATGTAAAGAGGGGTTACACTTACATATGTAAGGCAGTGGGTATATTTCTTATTAAACTTGTTACCTCCTCCCTCATTTTTCTCCTATCTTCCCTCCTCCCCAATTCCCTGAGTTGTACAGTTGGTTTACAGAATATTGTCTTGTAATTATTGCTGTTGCATTGGTTCACCTTTTACCCTATGTCTCTCCATTTTGACATTCCCTTTCACTTCCCTAGTTCAGATAAATTTACATACAATATTCAGGATACCAGAATCAGTTACAGTGACAACAAGGGTAAAACCATGGGGAAGAAAAACAAAAGAAAAAGGCATTATTTCACATAGTACATTGAAAATAACAACAACAATAAACCATTTATTTCCATAACTTGGAGTTCATTTTGCTTAGCATCATCTTATGTGTTCATATGCACATAGCTATTGAGTTATTGTGATCTTCTGCTAGGACTCTCCTAGAAGTGAGGGAAACCATACAGTTTATGTTTCTTTGGGTCTGGCTCACTTCACTTAGTATGATTTTTCCAAGGCTTTCCATTTCCTTACAAATGGGGCAATGTCAATCTTTGTTGTTTTTTTTTTATGTTTCTACCCTCAATCAAAAACATTTATTATAGATCAACAATTAATTTTAGGTTTGCTTTATTTAATCGAGCTCTTCTACCTCTGAGATAGGTTGAATTTAGGCAAATGCCAAGCATGTTGTTCCTGCTTGGAGCCAAATCCCAGGCAGCAGCCTGTCTCTCTAGAAGGTGTCTACAGCACAGGCTAAATTTATGATTCCTTCCTGGGAGTCTTAAATAGTACACGGTGGCCTTTTCATCTACCCATACAATATTATTAATACCTCCTCAGAGCTTAGGATCAGATGGATGCAAGTCTGTGCAACCGAAAGAAGAAAAGAAACTCACCTTCACAGAACATCTGCTGGGTCCCAGGTACTAGAAGACAGTGCAATGTAGCTTCCGTTCTAGTGGGGATGTGCCATCTTTTCTGGCTGACCAATCCCTTTTGAACACTCTTCTTCATGAGTTCTTCCATCTTAAGGTAGGTGTTGGAATACTCACTTCCCCAGCTTCTCGTCATTAGAACACAAGTATATGATTTAAATTCTACCAATCAGAAACACACACACACACACACACACACACACACACACACACACACACAATTGTCAAGCAAACAAATATATGGCCTATACAACACAGACAATAAATGAAGAAGATCCTCCCTACTTATGACACCTGCCATCTTATGATATTCTCATATGGCCTAAAGAGGATGTCAGGGCTCTCTGAAGTCTTTTCCTTCACAAAATCAGTATTTATATTTTTAATTATAAATCCAAGTTTTATAAATAGGTTGAGGATATGTGGTTGACCTCCTGATATGTGGTCTGATCATTGTTTGAAGTAAAAGTGCAGAGACAAAAGAACCACAAGCAATATGGGCTGTGGGTATTAACATGTCTTTTTTAAACACAATTTATTTTTATTAGCGTATGTTGGTATTAGAAGGGAATTTCACTGTGATATGTATGTGACATCCCCTGATCAAATTTACTTTATTCCTATCCCTCATCTCTTCTGAACCCATTCTTCAAACAATTTTGACAGTTCCATTGTTCTGTTTTCACTGATGTGTAGATGTATAAGAAGTATTTTGACCATATTTACTCTCCTTTATCCTCCATTCACCCTCTTCCTTCCTACTGATATTTACCCCTCCCAAATGAGCCTGTTATATATTACCATCATTCATTTTCTTTAGTGTATATTAATTTTACAAAGAGGTTTCACCATCGTATTTCACACATGCATATATCATACTTGATGAGGTCTCTTTTCTAATGAAATGAATCTCAGTCCTGAGTGTTCTACCCTCCCAACCCTTAAGGCCTCACTTCCCGATAGTATCACATGCAGAATTAAGATTTCTATCTGTAGATTGAGGAGGGACACAAATATTCTACCTATTGGAAGTAAATTGGCCTGTCTTGTATTTTCTATAAGTGGCCAACTTTCCTCACATATGGTTATATTTTTCTCACTTCCATACAAAAAATGAATCTCACCAGAACAGTTGTTCTTCTAAGCTACTGAAACATTTCATAGAACATAGTAGCCCTAACTCCTGATGCTTTTGTCTACCTTATTAGTCCATACTGACTCTTCTTTCTGTGAGGTATTGCATGAGAGCTAGAGTTCATCTAGTCTCAGCTCTGATATCTGTGTTCACTTCATCTAGTTACTTCCCCTCTCCAGAACTAAGATTTATTTATTTACTTACTTATTTATTTTGCCAGTTCTGGGGCTTCAACTCAGGGCCTGATCACTCTCCAAGGCTTCTTTTTGCTCAAGGCTAGCACTCTACCACTTGAGTCAGAGCACCACTTCCGGCTTTTTCTATATATGTGGTGCTGAGGAATTGAACCCAGGGCTTCATGTACACAAATTGAGCAGTTTACCACTAGGCCATATTCCCAGCCCATTATTATTATTTTAATCTCTAAAATCTCTGGATCTTACAAAGTATGACTTCTCTTAGACATTTCTAAGGTTCTTAAAAAAATATCATTGAGTGATGTCATGTTATGGCTGTAAGTGCAAATGTATTATTGGGGGATTAAAATCGTGGGCAATAAGAATGTGGACTGCAGTAAGATGGAGGACAGTGGAAAAGATTCCCAAGACAAGAGCAAACTAAAAACAACAGCAAAGTAGGAAACTATAAATTGTGACTGAAGGACATGGATAGGATACCAGAGAAGGGAGCTGAGAACTTCTGAAGTGGGTCCTCATAATCCTAATGGATCTCACTTGGCTCAGGCTAGCTACTATGGAAAGCTAAACTGTACCCCATGCAATCACTTCTGACATAGCATCGAGTAGTCAGACCCTCAAACAATATTTGTGTCATCCCTCCTGTCCCACTAGAACTCAGCAAAACTCTAAAGTTATAGCTAGGAATCAGATATATTTTCACCAACAGGAATTTATAGTGCTTTCAGAGAACAGTTTTGCTTGGCTAGCTGGTAATGATGGACAAGTTACTTAATCTTCGTTTTCTTATTTATTAAAATGAGGACAATAGTATTACGTTTGCCTGGGGTTGTTGTCAAGATTAAGCGTGCTAATTTATGTGTAGCCTATATAATATGTTGATATAATTTTCAGGACTCAGCACATTCATAAAAATGGCTTCATTTTTGTCTCTTACTGATACTTCAGACCTTTTCAGAGGAGCACTCCTTACCCTGTCCTAAATGAAACATCTCCATTTGGGGCAATAAAACGTCCTTAAATTATCTTAATTAAAAATACAGCCTCAATTCAGTAATTAAAAATACCCAAGGGCCTTCGTGTTAGAGCAAATGCATAGCAAATAGGAAGCCCTCAATTCAAATCTCAGTATTGAAAAAATGAAAAGAATGCTCACATCTCAGACAATAATCAAAACTCTGGTCTTACTTTAATATTTCCTTCTTCCTCCATACGTTCGATTCACCCAGCCACGGCCTCCTCCCACCTGCGAGCTCTCAGGCAGTGGATGGAGCACTGGCCCTTGCTTTTCAGTCATCTCTTCCCACTAGCTCACCGCAGATGAAAAGGGGAAGGAGTACAGAGAACACAAGCACCTCACTTGTTAGCACTCTCCTAAGCTGGCTTTGGGCTCTATGTGCCTGGCCTGTGTTTGCTGCTGACTTCCTCTCAAGTAGGTACATGCAAGAGTCTTTAGAGTCAGCTCTACTCAATGGAATTCATCACTTGGGGAATATCCTCTTCTCCCTTCTGTCTCAGCACCTTTGGTCTTACCTTTCTGGTAAGTTCACTGTACATAAACGGCATAGTCATTGAAATGTTATAATTCATGCACTGTGCATCCCACATCTGTTCAGAATCTGTTGCTTTGGCAAATGCCAATCTGAATATAGCTACTTCTTTTCCTAGAGTCTCCTCCTCACTATGTTTCTCAGAAAGGGAGACAGACTCCAGCCACTGTGTTCACCCTCTTCCTATGCAGAGGCAAGAGTAGACTTAACTTCATTCCTCTTTGGGGGCTGTAGCATGTGTAGGACTCCAGCCACCCAAATTCCCTGAATGAAGACTTTCATTTTAAGCTCTTTTTGCCTTTAGATCCTTGAAGTGGGCAAGGAGTTTCAAGAGCCTTGTACATTGTTTCCAGATATGGGCTTAGAAATTCTGAATACAGCATTCCATGTCTTCTGGTTGCTCCAATGAAACATTATCCTTAACACCTTGTAACACCAAGTGCCCAGTACATGTTCCTGTCACTATTTTCACATTCTTTTTTCACCACAAATTGACAACCTTCTAAATCCCTTAGTCTTTATGCCTGATACTCTTTTGATAAGGACTAGGGCTGCAAAGAAATGCCTTCCACTTTTTTATAGCTGTACCTCCATGCCTATATAACACAGTGCTTCCAGCATATTAAGTGTCAAAGGAACTCTTGTTGAACCACATGCCACTTGAATAAAGAAGTAAATACTGCCATTAGGATTCCTCAGAAAAGGCAGCATTGCCTCACCTTTGCCTTTACATACTCAATTCTCTGGAACTGGTGAATCCCCAAAAAAGTGCAAGAGTGCAAAATAGATGAAGCAGATTTCAGAAAATGGTACCCGGTGATGGATGAAGGATAAATTAAAGCAGCTGTTTATTGAGCCCAGTACTAAGGGAGAGGGACCTGCTAGAGCTCAGGGAACAGCAAAATTACTGGGATTTTCAGAAGGACTTTGGAAGCAGATGGCAAAAAGATGAATCAGTGAAAGACGGCAGAACATCTATGGGGTGGCAGTGCTCAGCAAGGGCAGCTGCAGGCAGGCTGTCACTGGGACTCAGGGATAGGAAGGCTCCGCTGAGCAAGAGAAAAGGGAGGGCAGGAGGACTCCATTTACAATTGCTGACAAAGCACAAAGCAATAAGCAAAGAAATAGAGACCAGGTCATTGTAAGGATGGTCAGGATTCCTTCTTGCCCCACATTTCTCTTGGCTATGTGCCTTAGGACTGTCTTTTGTGTTCTATGGGCTTCCCTGTTAACATTTGTAAGTGAAAACAGATAACCCAAATTATCTGGTTAGTAGTATCTGTAAGAATGTTACATTAGGGGCTGGGGATAAGGCCTAGTGGCCAAGAGTGCTTGCCTTGAATACATGAAGCCCTGGGTTCAATTCCCCAGCACCACATATACAGAAAATGGCCAGAAGTGGCACTGTTGCTCAAGTGGCAGAGTGCTAGCCTTGAGCAAAAAGAAGCCAGGGACAGTGCTCAGGCCCTGAGTCCAAGGCCCAGGACTGGCCAAAAAAAAAGTTACATCATGGGATGGTGCTATGAAAGATACTTTCCATTTTGACTCAGTATGTCATTGCATCCTATTGACCTGGAATGAAAGAGAGAGATTGATTTAAAGGGCAATTTGTCACTTATACTTTCCATGCGAGATTGTTCAATCAGATTGTTTTCCTATCTGCCTTCATCTGAAATCAGTTACACTGGACAGTCTAGGAGTATCTTGAAAGGCAGTGGCAGCATCACATTACTGTGTTTTGAGAAGTAGAAAAGGCTTTGGACAGTTAATGCTTTGAGAAGTACAGAAGAGTGTTCTTTTTTTTTTTTCTTTCATTTTACAAACTGGCTTGGAGCCCTTGAAGCTCTTAAGTGTTCTGTTGATATTAGTGCCAAAAACTGAGAGAGGATAGAATAGCTGAAAATTGTAAGCCTCAGAGGCATCACAGATTTTTATGTAATGAGACAAGAACAATAGCCTGAAAATATGATGATCAACAAAAAAGGTAAATGCAGTCTTCTCCCATTCTCTACTCCAATCTTGGTTCTTATACTCATTCATTCTGCAAAAAAAAAATTGAGATTGTATTTAATATCCTCAATATACTATTGTATTAAGTTCTGTTATACTAGAGATTAAACATTGGATAAAAATGAGCCCCTGTCCTTTGTGAAATGTTCATTTCACCAAGCAGACCAGCTTTAAGACACTGAGTCCATAATTAATCATCCTACAATGTGAAGGATGTCAAGAAAACATGTAATGGGGAGACTGAACCAAATACAATGTAGCAAGAAAGGTATTTCTGAGGAAGTGCCTTTTACAGTGGAGCCTGAAATGAAGTGTAACCATTAACTGGATGGGAGCAGAGGAGGAAAAATGTAGACATGGAAGCTGCTGATCAAAAGCATCTTCTAAGGAGAAGCATGCTCTAGAGAGGGAAGGGAACATGATGTGCCAGGGGACTGAATGGAGCCCAGCGGCAAATGTGTTCCTGGAGAGAGGGTAATTAGACTCTGAGAGAGACAGCCTTTCCCAGTACCTCAAGTGGGCCCTTAGGCCCTAGTGTAGGCCTGTCTCTTCAGCTTCTGTCTTGTTCACATGGGAATTGTCTCCACAGAGCCTAACTTTACTGACTCTACATCTTTGACTGTTACTACCTCCTTTCTGAATTTTAAAGTCCTTGTTGGACCTTCCTCTGCTCCTCTCTTTCCCATTAATCATTAGTTTATAAATGTATCTTCTTAATTCTACTGGGAGTGCTTATGACTGAGAATGGGTTTCATTAGTGTCTGTGTCCCTGTGTGTTGACTCACTAAATTCCTGTAATCTCCATTTTCCAAATGAGGAAGATGAAGGCACAAAGAAGTAAAGTTACTTTTCTAAGAGCACAGGGGTAATTAGTGGTGAGGGAATTTGAAGTGGAAAGATTATCTCCATAGCCCTTGTTCTCTATATCCTTCTTTATTGATTTAACATTGCCTCTTGAAGATGAGTGAGGTTGTGTGTGATGCATCTTGGGGGTACTTCACAGTACAGAGTTGAGTCTCATTATGAAAGAGAAAGTTGTTGGAATGTTTTTCCAGATTTACAGAGCTTTTAATTAGGCCCAGAATTGGGCAAAATTCTCTCATACAATATCTTAATTGTAATCCTCGTGAGTCTATGGAATAAGTTATAGTCTTCCAGTTAGAACATAGATTGAAGGCCCACAGAAGTTGCATAGGATGCTGAAAGTCCATCAAAGGTGTCTGGGAAAATTCACCAGGAAATGAAATGTACGTGTGTAAAAATGCCTGAGCCAGAGTGTTCCCTGGAATGCAGTGATAACCCTGGGATCTCAGTGTGGTATTGCTATCATTTCTCCTATTCTCTGAAATTCCTATTGAAATTGCCAAATCAGTACTAGAAACTAAGGCCTGTAAGAAGTGATTAGGTCATTAAGAGAGATGAATACTTTTATCAAGAGACTGTATTCATTAAAAAACCGCAGAGCAAGTTATTATGAAGCAAGACTACACCTCATATGTTGACTCTTCTGCATGCACTCATTTGCCCTTTCACATTTCCCCCATGTTGTGACACATTCCGAACTCCTTGCTAGATATGACACCAATTTGTGTACTTCTGAACCATGAGCTAAATAAACCTCTTTTCTTTGTAAGTGATCTAGCCTCAGGTATTCTGTCATAGAGACAGAAAATAAACTAAGACAGTAATAGAGTATTCAATTCTAATCCTGGCCTGCTACTTCTCATCATCAGTACACAATTAGTGGGCCCCATTGCTTAAGAGCCTGAGTGAGGAAGGACATCATAATGGAGATGTTCAGTGTAAAACAAAAAGTGGGGGGTGGTCCTTACTTCATGACTGGGAAGCAAAAAAAGAGAAAGATGGGTATTGGGGTCCTACAATCTCCTTTCAGGGTATACCTTTAATGTCCTGAAGACCACCTAAGGGTCCCACATCTTAATGGAAGGGATCAGAAAAGACATGGGTCTTTGGGACACATTCCAGAGCCAAACTTAAATCACTGATGATTATTCATAAAATTGAAAGTTCAGACTTGATTTTATTACTACTGTGATTTTACCCTGTCAGCATTAGAGCACTCTTCGATTGGAACCTAGAAAAGGTAGTAGCATCACAAGATATTTGTAGTCTCTCCACTTTGGAGGCTGGAAAGGTAGAGGAAGAGGGGCAACTGGATGCAATATTCTCAATGTCTGCAATTGATACCATTTGAGGTACCTCCAGCTGAAGTTGGGGGTGCTGTGCACTTAAACTTGCCTATTTTAGTCCTGAGCATCTGTGGATACTTTATGCTATAGGAGACTGAGTGATGATGCCACCTGTGAGAAACCAGAGTAGGACACAGTCTTGAACATTTATTTCTCTGTGACTGGTTTCTTTACTCTAGAGAAAGAAATGGTTTTTGAACCACATGGCTTGAATCAGATTTTAGGACCCTCCTAATTCAGAAATACTGGTAGTAAGAGTTAGCCTTGATAGTTGAAAGAAATAAACTGCATTATGTCATAAATTATTGTAGCAAAAGGCCTTAGTCCCTTACCTTGCTTCCCCCATATGTAACACTTAAAATTGTTTACAGAGATAAAATTCTTGAACCTTCCCAGTGAAGGAAGGGAACATCTAACCAACTAGAAACTGGAAAGGCAAGAGAGTTCTAAAGTTCCTGGGAGCATGAGATGGGGAGTTTGTAAAAACAAACAAAAAGTAAAAAGGAAAGGAAAAAAGCCGAGTGATGGAGGGCAGTATGTAATAACACAATGGGACCTGGGGTGCAAGCACACGGGGTTTCTAAACCATTCTGTTTTACTTGCTACCACTCATTGTGCCTCAGTTTCCACAATCTGTAACATTGTGTGGAGGCTGGCTATGTCATGTATGAGAATTCTTCCTCTAGCAGTTATGAAACTGAAACAAAGACTTCATAGTGCTACTTACATACTGCCCTGCTGATGCCTGGGATTAATTAAGTCTTCAGGTATTTCATCAATGAACAAGTCAATATAATGGATGGATGGACAGAGGGAAGGAGGGAGGGAGGGAGGGAGGGAGGGAGGGAGGGAGGGAGGGAGGGATGGGATGGGAGAATAGAAGGACAAAGGAAGGATGGTAGGAAGCAAAAACAGAAAGTAAGGAAGGAGGTAGGGAAGGAGAGCAAATGGGAGGGAGGGAAGGGAAGAAGGAAGGAGAGGAGACTTTTAATCTTCAAGCCTCAACTCAAGTGTCACCTTTTCTAGGAAGACTGTCTTGGCCCCACTCTGTGGAGACTAAACTGCCTCTCTCTCCTCTGGTTTCAGGTGGGCACCTTTCTCCATCCCATTTCCCTCCATTCTGACATTTATCATGCAGTTACCCTGACAGCATCTACAAGCCACAGTGATCCCACTGAGGCAGACCAGTGCCTTACTTCCCTACATACCTGTCACAGGGCCTGACTGATGGGATTGTACAGTCAGAAGATGTGAAATATTGCTTCCAATCTCCAGTAAGAAACTAGGCCTGATGCCATCTAATCCTTCTAGCCCTGGAACACTACTGTTCTCTTATCTGAATTTCAAGATAGCTTGATGATTTGAAGAAGCACTCTCTGATATTCAGCCTATTTTCTATTTAGGCAGAGCTGACCACACAAATTTACACACCACCCACTACCAACAACAACCCAGGCTTGTAGAGTCTTTTATACTCCCCTTTACTCCAGCTATAATCACATGATATTGCCTGTCTGTTTCTAGCTATGTCTTCTTGATTTGACTTGTGAGCTTCAAAGATATTGTCATGTTAGGGCAAGAACCACATCTTATTCTGTAGCTTTAAGTATGGCACAATGCTTGGAACAGAGTATTCACTGCGTATGTTTTGGTGATAGTGTGTGTGACAGTATGGTATACATCCTCCAGGAGAGCCCTACCAGTGTTGTACATTTAGTCACAGATCATCTGTATGACTTTTAGTTTTACTCTACAAAAGATAAAGGTGGGACTCAAAGTTTCATGAAACACAGTGAGATTCATTTCTACATATTTTCTGCATCCACAGAAGAAATAACTACGCCAGGAAAGAGGATGCTCTGAAAATTTGCTTAAAATGAAAGAATCTGGATAAAAATACAGATCTCTGATAATAATGTATATATAGCTAATTGCTAAATATGTAGTGCCTACTATTTTATACACATAACCTTCCATCCTTCTAAAGCCAAGCAAATTAGTATTTTCTCCATTTTTTCCATATGAAAACAGAAGCTGAAAAAAGATAATTTTCCCAAATCACACACAATTAGAAAGTGATAGAGATGAGACTCAACTAAGTTAGCTTTAAGACCTCATATTTTGCTCACCACTCTTCCTTTATATATCTGTCAAACTTCTATTCATTGAGTAGCCACTGTGATTTGGGCTTTGTACTAAATTCTAGAGATACAACATTAAGTTAAGACACAGCTTCCACTGTAAGAAGAAGAGTTAGAAACATGAAAAATGTCAGTTGAACTGACAGTGTTTTTCTTTTTTAGTACTGCATATTGAACTCAGAGCATTGCACCTGCTAGGCAAACACTTTGCCACTGAGCTATATCCCAGGCTGAGCTGACAATTTTTTTTTTCTGAGCTGACATTTTTTTCACATCTGCTTATATGCCAGACTCTCCTCTAGGTTCAAATTATCTCCTCTAATTATGGTAATAGACCTTAACTGATTTTGCTACTATCCATTTAACAAAGGAGGAGCATAGTAATTTGGGAGATTAAATCGCATGCCCACTAACAAAGGGAGTTATGAATTAAAAACTAAAATTCAGACTACTCTGACTATAAAGACATCTTCTTCTACCATACCTCCAAAAGAACTAATTCAACATCTGATTCTAAGTATATCATGAAAGAATGAGGATCTTTTTGCAATAAACCTTTCCTAGGCCTACATTTCTCGTTCAGGTACTTACTCAATACCTTTCCCTGATACAAACCTTGTGTTTTCCTAGGCAAAGAGAATAGTCAACCTTAGACCTTAACATGACCATTGTCAAACTTCCCTATGGAAATAGCTCTATGGTTCCTAAGTTTAGAAACATACTTTTGCAGTTTCAGACACCAGTAAGTAAAAAGAGTGGTCTGTTTATCTTACAGGCCCCACCAGGACAAAAAGGCACTGTCAAATGGGTTGAAGCCAGACCAAGTGATTTGAGCTCTTGTGGATAGTCTCATTTCCCCCTTACAGTGCCCTGACATTGTAGAACTTGCTACTTAGAATCAGACAAAACCTGCTTCAAATTCAAAGTCTGCCGCCTCCTAGGTTTATGACATGGTTTCAACTCTATGAGTTCCATTTGGAAAAGGGGAAGAACAAAGAAATCCTGCTATTGCTATAAGGATGAAATGAGATAACATGAATGACAAATCTAATGAGTTTCAGCATCCTATTTATGTAACCCAGGTCACATGAAAATGGGTCACTGTATTTCTGTATCTCTGTTTCCCTACTTGTTGCAGGAGGAAAAATAATCTTTCACAATGTTTCCCTCCCTTACATTGTTACAATGATCTCAAGGAGATTCTAGGGTTTGTACACTCCACCTGGTTATCACTTGCCACCCCACAAGTTCATCTGCTACTTCATAATCCTAGGCCTCAGTCTCCCTAGGACCTGCTTTTCCAGCTGGAACTTTATTCCTTTTTAACATTGTGTTCAACATTGTCACTATCTTCAGAGATGAAAAACCATGGAATGAAAGCAAAGCAGTAATCCTGTATCCCAATGCCAGAAATTCCCTTATAGCAGAGCAACACTCCTGTGAAGTGCCTTTTGGTTATTCTCAGTTCAAGAGTATCTCACAGCAAATACCTTTGGTTCCAAAGTGAGCCTTCTCTTGATTCAGATACACAGAGCCATTAATCTGGGTCATGCATCCAGCCTGTCAAAGTATCTGGCTACATTAGAAGTCTTCCTCTGAGTGCTTATGGCTGCTTCATACTGCTAGACCCCTCTTTCCTTTTGGACAATTTTTCTCTGAAGCTTCTATTGATTCTCTGTAGTAGCTTCCATTGACTTCTCTTCCTCCATTCTCTCAATTTCCTACCTACTCTACCTCCTCCTGTCCCAACTTATCAAATATTTCTATGGGTTTGTCGCATTTTGACCTACTATAAGACTTCTATGTGGCTATGACATACCCATTCTTATTTTCTAAGATATAGAGGATAATTGAATTCCAAGAGTTGAAACAAATTAAGAGGCAGATAATCGTTTTAGTGTCTGTCTTCTACTAAAAACATACTTCATATGCAGTCATTGGATAGAATTATTAGGAGTTACAGGAGGACAACATTTTCAGCTTTACTTATTATAAACATTTTCTCTCAAATTAGAGGCCACCAAAGTCTCTCAGCTTGGTGACCTAGGCAGCCTATGATATGAGTGAGTCCCCTGTGTCAGACAGTCAGTGCCTGTCCTCTAACAGGTGTACAGGGGACAGTCATGTACCTGTAAACCAAAAAGCTACAGTGAAGTCTCCAAAAGATTCTTTGCATCCTTTTAATTCAGCTAGAGGTAATGAGAGAAACTTATTCTGATCCCATCATTACTGCTTCCCAATGGAAGTGAGTACATTACTTCAACTGTGATTGACAGTTTCTTCAGCCCTGCATCAGTGATTCCATCCTATTACCTTATAGGAACATTGTAATTATAGAGGAAGGTGCTTAGAAAATTGTACAGGAACTATCACAATCTTAGCACTATTGACATTGAAAGCTAAAGAATTCTTTGGTGAGGAGGGCATCATGGCCTCTCATGAGATTCCAGTAATACCATTCCCCTAACCAAGGACTAAAAATATCTTCAGTTGCTATCAGATGTCCACTGGGAACTGAAATTATTCTTGTTTGAGAACCACTGGACTAGGAGATTGTTCATTATTAATGTTGTCATTGTTGTTAAATTTAAGTCCAATGCAAAATGACTGTTTTGATAAATGAGAGCCAGATTGAAGGGCGGATGGGACACCCAGTTGCCTTCACAAAGAGGGACAAGACAGACCTAGGAGATACAGAAGCTTATTTTCCTGATCTTGGCTGTGTCACCCAAGAGACAAAAAGATGGGTCAGAGAGTGAAAGATGGTTGAAGGACAGATAATGCCCTCCTCCTTGTAAGCTCCAAAGAACAGATCAACAACCAACTTAATCCATGAAAAGCCCCACCACCCCCACCCTTCATAAGGCCCCATTCTTGAGCTTTTAATTTGTTTTCACAGTGGTTTGAACAAATTGAATTTGTTAATTAAAGTGGTAAAATGAAATGCTGAACATTATTGACTAGATGCTAATGCCATTAACAGGACTGAAGGCGAGGGACCCAGTCTGTCAATTGCTGCGCAAATCAGATCAGCAGAGGCCACAGTACAGGTTGTGCCTGAAGGCTGAAGGGACAGACCTGTTTACATGTTCTGTGATTTTATCTTTATCAGTCAGAATCTATAATTGCCAAGACATTCTTTTGCAAATACTTAGCTCTTTTGTGCCAGAGTGTGTTTTGTGTGTTGAAGATATGCTGATGATCTCTGATGGAGCTATCCAAAACCCAGTCTTCAGAACTACTAGGTCTTATAGGGAAATTGTTTTATCATTGCACAGTAGCATAAGATTTCAGGTTCCAAAAGTCAATGGCACAGGATTCAAGTCCAGACTCTATGTCTAATAGTCAGGGTAAGTGACTATATTTTCATTTTCATTGTTTGTGAAATGTACATAACAATATAGGATATACTTCGTCAGTACTTCATAAAAACAATTGCAATAAGTCAAGTAAAAATCAAGTAAAATATGGAACACAGCCTGTGACACAGCATGACAGTCATTATGTACTTGGTAACATTATTACATAGTGTTTGGGGTTTTTGTTTTGTCAGTCATGGGACTTGAACTCAGGGTCTGGACACTGACTTTGTGCATTTTTGCTCAAGGCTAGTACTCTACCACTTGAGCACAACTCCACTTCCAGCTTTTTGATGGTTAATTAAAGATAAGAGTCTCACAGACTTTACTATCTGGGATGGTTTTGAACCATGATTCTCACATCTCAGTTTCCTGAGTTGCTAGAAATACAGGCAAGAGCCACCAGTATCTGGCTCAAAGTGTTATTATCATAACACAGATATTTGGGGTGAAGAGTAAGAATGAGGAACTAGATCTGTTTTGGGACATTGATTAAGAAGTCTGAAAGGTAATGTCTGGAGTCTGTTATTCCAGATGGGGAAATGAGAGAAGGGATTTAGACTCAGAAAGGAGTGAACATGCAATTTTGCAGAGATATAAATGCCCAATTTCGTTTGGGAGTGGTAGAAATGTATAGGGTGAGCCACAGTGCCAGTTTTGAAAGACACCCTAATTTCAGTCCACTTCAGGCCTTTACAGCTGTTGAGTTTTCTACTTGATAACATTTTCACCCCCTTCACCTGGCTAATTCCTTCTCCTTCTCAAGTTTAATGTCACCTCTTTAGAGAACCCACCTGTTCTAAAGTAGCTTCTTCTGTCCTGTCATAGGATCTGGGTCTTCACTCTTTATAGAATTTACTATCAATTATAACTTCATAGCTTATGCTTGGTTATTTATTGAGTGTATATCTTTCTCACTATGCTGTAATTCCAAGAAGGCAGAAATCACATTGTTCAGTCTTGTGTTTTTCACCACTGAATAATCACAGCATAATATATAATCTGGCACACAGTAGATGTTAAAGCATACATGCTTTGGTTTGAATAAGGCCTAATTATTTTGGTCAGCACTGTGCTCATACTGAAGAATCATTTAGAAATAGGAAGAACTAACTTGTTGAGCCCATATGATAAGCCATGCATTTTAAGTGCTTTATTTCTAATCCTTCTACTAACCACTAAGGTAGTCACTATAGTCACTATAGGAAAGAGAATTGAAACTCAAAAACAATGGTCAAAATGCATTGTATTCATAAACTGCTTTGTTAAATGACAACTCCTTTGCATACCTATTTAAAGATAATAAAAATGTTGTTTTTTTTTTTTAAAAAGGACATTTAAGCAACAAAGAAAAGAAGCAGTTACGTTACTTGCTGAAAAGGAGAATCATAATTAAACCAGATTTGTCTGGTACACCCCACTGGTTTACTGGAAATCCAAAGATCTTATATGTGTCTCAAAGGAACCACTAATCCATATCAGTAGAGACTGTGAAGGATCTCAATAGTAGAGACCTGGGTTCTAATTCTAGAATCACATAGTTAAACTTTGTCAACAATTTAACCATATCCTTTGAGTTTGAAATACTCCCATTTTACTAATGAATATGTAAACTTCATAATCAGGCAATAATAAGGTGAAGC
This sequence comes from Perognathus longimembris pacificus, assembly GCF_023159225.1. NCBI lineage: Eukaryota > Metazoa > Chordata > Mammalia > Rodentia > Heteromyidae > Perognathus > Perognathus longimembris. The sequence goes on along the minus strand of NC_063167.1, from coordinate 32,530,982 downwards.
CTGATTTTATTTATTCATTTGATTTCCATTAAAGTTATCAAACGTGATTTATTGATTACAAAAGAAAAAAAAATAGGCAGAAAATGTCAAATACAAGCAACTTAACCATTGCTGGGTTTTAAAGTAACAGTTAGGGAATGTCATGGAGAAATAGCAGTTACTTGAAATCCATAATTAGAACCTGGAATCAGTAGATACTTTATTTGTTAAAGGCATGACATATAAACAGCTGTAATAAAAAAATTCAATGAGACTAACAATAGTGAAACTGAATCATCTGAGCCCTAAATCACTACAAAGCCAGCTAGAGAAATAGTCATAATAATAAAGATAACTAACTTATTCAGAGAAATGTCCACTCTTCTGTGACACCACAGATAATCTTAGCTCTCTTGTTTTCTCCTTATGGCATCTTGAACAATACTTTCTATTTCTCTAAGGTTAATAGTCTCATCTTTTCAAATGACTTATTGCCTTTGGCAGGTAGCTCTAAGCAGAAATACCATAGACTGGGAATTATAAACATATGAGTGCTGTCTCTGCTAGACTCACTTCAGGACCTCAGGAAATCACATTTTTACTATAGTCTTGCTTTACTATCTATCAAAAAAGGAGATTAAATTGTATTCATCCTAAACTTCCCTTCCAATTCTATGTTGGGGATTCTCCTTCCAGGTCTGGAACCAGAGGGAGTAGCTCTGAAACCAGCCCCCACCTCTTGCCAGAGAGCACGTGTGTTGTATAGGAGCCAGGAAGGCGGTACTATGGGAAGTAACGTTAGTCCATGAGGGAGGTCCTAGGACGCTGCTCTTGGATGGACAAGCTTGCCAGCCTATCGTTAGTTCCTGGTCAATCCCTCCCTTCACTCGTCATCATGGCTCTATGACTGTTAGCCCCTTCCTTGAATAAACAGATCGCCCTTTGAGGCTCCTCCGAGAATCCATGCCTGCCTTGCTTCCTTGGTGGGTATAGGAAGGGGGGGAAGGGATCTCTCGAGGCCACATGCACCTGAGGCTTACCCGTGTCCTCCATTCCATCTTGGTCTGCCCGCAGGTCAGGCGGCCAAGGGAGAGAGTGGAAGGGAGCACAGATAAGGGGATAAAGCTTAGCATCTCCGCACCAGGGGACGTAAATCTAGCCTGGCAATTGTACTCTTTTTTTTTTTTTTTTAATGTTTGAAAGAGCACAAAGCTCCTGGTCCCAGATGCAAAAGGTGGTGGTTTATACACATGATTAAGGAAGATTCCCAACTGTCCTTATGATTCTGACTAAGTCCAAGAGAATTTCCTATGCTTTTCTTTGTACTTGCTGAGAAACCTTAAGAAAGTCATTTAACCCAAAGCCAAGCTTCCTCGTTAGTAAAAAGGATAATCTAGAATGGTGTGACCTGAAAATGGTTTTATGAGATGGACAAAAGGAAAAGCTCTTAAACAAATTATAAAACTTGTTTTCACCATTATTTGAGAATAAGACTGGGATGTTTCCTTTTTACCCATGTGGCAAGGAAAGCGTCATAATCAGATTGGAGGTGTTTACTTCAATGTCAATATCAGCAAGTTCTCAGGCCCTCCTTGAGGACTCAACAATGCTTCAATATTAGAGTCAATCATCAGCATATAGATCTCTTGAACTCTGTGGGCTTTGGTGACTATCAGGGCCCAATGAGCCTGTCACTCAGCCACTCAGCTCCCCTAAAGCAAACTGCTTCTACCTGGCTCCGAAAGATCTCTGAGAAGTTTAGCCTGGCTTGTGGATTGTCATAGCAGGCAGGTAATTTTCCAAAGGGCACCCTGAGGAAAGGAAAAATACCAAACAATAAAACACAAATGGTCTTACTTTATACCAAATGAGGTTGATTTTTTTTTCTCCTGGTTTGTGTTTTGTTTTGTTTGGGGCTTGGGATTTGTTGCTTGTTTATTGTTGTTTACAAGAGCAGAAAACTTGACTTCTATCCTTGGTGTTAGAATGTGAAGAACTCAACTTTGCTCCCTATCCAAGATCAAACTGACTGAGAGGTTCAGTCAGGAAAATTACTACTTAAGAGAGCTAGACTGGAGAACATGGCTGAACTGTGTGGCAACAAAAGCAAACCTAGAACCCTACTGTCCCTTGCCAGTCACAGGGAGCAATAGGATAGAGTACAAAGGATGAAACTAAGTATGCAATTATCTGTAGGAAGGCTGATTCCCAAACAATGGGAAGCAGAGAGGCAGCAGAAAACTGTCTTATTTTTCCTAGTCATCATTGTATATTTGATCCTCACTTCCTAGGTAGATCTAATAATAAAAGGTTGAGACAGGAAAGATATATGATATTTTCAGTAGGGTTTTTCTCCAAAGTATAGTACTTCCATAGCCAATGGAGAGACACTAGAATGTTGTAAGTCGGGCAATAACATAATAAAATTTGTATTTTTAGAACAATATTCTGGGGTATGAATGGAAGATGGACTTGAACCTAAATTACAATGGATATTAGTAAAAATTCATGGCTTTGTAACTGCCTAAGGTTTTGGCTGGAGTCAAACCTATTAGTTACTTCAATAACACAGTTTTAGTACATTTACCACTTTTGTTGAATGAATGAATGTGCAATTAAAATACAAGGTGGGCTGAGCACTGGTGGCTTATGCCTGTAATCCTAACTACTCAGGAGACTGAGATCTAAGGATTGCTGTTCATAACCAGCCCAGGGAAGGAAAATCTATGGTACTCTTACTTCCAATTAACTACTAAAAACCCAGAAATAGAGGTGTGGCTCAAAGTGGTAGAGTGCTAGCCTTGAGCACAGATTGTCAGAGATGGTGCCCAGGCCCTGAGTTTAAGCCCAATGGCCAGCAAATATAAACAAACAAACAAATAAATAAATATGCACACACACACACACACACACACACACACACACACGTAAGATAAATCCCTTCTAGAGGTAGAATGCAGACCTCAGCAATAAGCACATCACAAGCCTGTTCTCAAGTGGAAATTAAAAAGAGGAGAATTTGGATCCCAAAACACTTGTAGCCAGAGACTAAATAGAGCAAATGGAAATTAAAAGTTTTAAGAGGCTGAGAGAAAGGACCTCTAAGGCTCAGAACTAAGACAAGAGCTGTGGGAATGGAAGGGGGGGGATTGATCTGAAGAACTGAAAACAAATTATGGAGATGAGGTTGATTAATTTTCTTCAAGGAACTAGTAAATCTCTGGCTTAACAAACCTAGTGGGCATTGAAAGGGAGAGAAAATACCAGACAGGAGCTCACTGCAAGGCATTTTGAGGTAACTATGGGTCATCTGGGTGGTTATATTTAGTGTATAGTTGTATATTCAGGTCTAAAGTTCAAAAGAAAGGATGTTGGTTTTCATCAAACATTCTTCCTTTGTCTAACATGAACAATATAATTTACCTTCTGGATTTCACTTTTGAGAGGGAAAGTGGGGCGCAAGATGAGTGATTCACACCTGCAATCCTAGATCCTTGGGAAATGGTGATAGGAATATCCTGGTTGGAGGACAGCACAGGGGAAAAAGCCAGACCCTTTCTCAAAGAACTAACCAGGCCATATTGGTGCACATGAGAGGCATAGGTACACAGCACAAACATCCTAGCTGAAAAAATAACTAAAGAAAAAAAGGACTGATGTTATTAGACCCTGAATTCAAAATCCTGGGGTATGGGTGGGAAGAGAACAGGGTGTGTGTGTGTGTGTGTGTGTGAGAGAGAGAGAGAGAGGAGAGAGAGAGAGAGAGAAGAAAAAGAAGAGAAGAAGAGAGAGAATATTATATTATATTGGGACAGATACATTCTAAGACATCACACCTTGCTCTTCTAATCCCCACATGCTCTGGTTCATGGCATCCTTCTCTAAGTTCCTGGGGCTCCTCTTGATGAGTGACACCTCACCTGGCAACCTGGCACAATGATGGCTAAGTATCTTCAACCGATGCCTTCCTCTCTCTAGAAAGCTGTGTCTCAGCCAGCCTCTAGACACATACATTACTGAATCATTCAGCCTAGGGTCTCCAGGGATAAAACCTATTCTCAATCCTTTACCATTAGATAAACATTAGGGAAAAGAAAGGGAATTAAACCTTTCTGCAGCTCCCCAGAGGCACTTACCAAAATAGGCTACCTCGTCAAAACAGCATTTAACTAAATGGGTAAGCAACATGTATGAGGGAACCTGGGGAGAGAGGCAAAGCTCCTGCTGAGAAGCAAGGGAACCAAGAAGATGCAGATCAGTTCTCAGGCCTTGGGAGTGTGGAAGGCAAAGCTGAGCCAAAGAAAGGCCACTTTCCCACCTCTCCCTCAAACAGGGCCACTGCTCTTCTTCAGCCAGGTTAAGTGGGGAAGACTAAGCAGGAAAAAAAAAATGATACTGCTTTATAGTTTCCAAAACAGTTTTCCATTTGGCATTTTGTTTTGATGTTTAGTAGAAGCATTGACAGGGAAATAAAGAATTACTACCACCATTTAATGGTACTGGAAATTGGAGGTCAAAGATGGAAAGTAACTTGCTTCTGGTCACAGGGTTGCCTCTTTCTCACACATAGAGCTAGTTGTAGGGTTGAAGTTCTTTGTGTTCCAAAAGACATGAAAGCTACCTACATTGGACCAAAGGGAATAGATTTATTCTGTGTTTCCACAAAGCATCAGGAGCAGTAGGTAACAGTTATGGGGAGTAAATTTTGACTTTATAAAAGGAAGAGCCAGGCACTGGTGCCTCACACCTGTAATCCTAACTACTCAGGAGGAGATCTAAGGAGTGCACTTTGAAACCAGCCCTAGCAAGAAAGTCCCTGAGACTCTTACCTCCAATAAACTACCAAGAAAAGGCCAGAAGTGGCACTGTGACTCAAGTGGTAGAGTGCTTGCTATCCTTGAGAACCAAAGCTCAGGGACAACACCTAGGCTTTAAGTTCAAGCCCTAGGACCAGCCAAAGTAAATAAAATAAAATGAAATAAATAAATGGAAGAAGTCAGTTGTGTACCCTAATGAGCTAGGCTGTTTTGTAAGATAGTGAGCACCCTGTCCCTATATGAATTTAAGAAAAAGTTGGACAGCAATTATATTTCAGAAAAATTCTCTGTATAAAATAGGAAACACATAATCTCTAAGATTTCCTAAGTATTTATTAAGTATCTACAGTGAGCCAAATGTTGCACATATGTTTATATATATTATATAACACATATAGAATAACTATATATACAGATATATTTATAGAATAAATATGGAAGGAGATATTCTGATGAACTCCTTAGAAAGGAGAACTAATTCTCAGTGATGCTAATATACTTGAAATTATCTGATGCTAATTCTGAAGCAAATTCCATGATATCTTTGTGTAAGAGTCTAGGAGAAAAAGTAAGCCTTTTTCTGAACTGTAAAATTACTAAATACTATTTTCTCAAGGTGTGTATATGTTTGTTTCTTTAGACTATAATTAGATATTCACTTTGCTTGTTGCTTTCATACTTTTTTTCATATGTGTATGTAGGAGGGTGTATGTGCATTTTGGGAGAAGGGAAACACTCATTAAAAGGTTCACAGCAGAAGATAGAAAAATATCACCTTTATTTTATTTTTTTGTTGGTCATGGGGCTTGAACTCAGGGCCTGGATGCTGTCCCTGAGTATATGTGCTCAAGGCTAGCACTCTACCACTTGAGTCACAGTGCCACGTCCAGTTTTCTGGTGGTTTATTGGAGATAAGACTCTCACAGACCTTTCTGCCCAGGCTGGCTTTGAACCGTGATTCTCAGATCTCGGACTCCCGAGTACCTATGATTACAGGTGCAAGCCACTTGCACCCAGCTATAATATCCCTTTTAAGTGTCACTTCTTGCCGCATTCTACAAGGATCACTTGGTTTCATGATTGTTCCAGACATTTTGAAATAATCTTATCTCAGTTTACAAGATGCTTCATTTTTTAAAACTTGTGCTTAGGCTAACTTCTGTACATGGTTTCCCTGGCAACCGTGTAAATGCTGGAAACGATGCCTTTCTCTTAGATCTCATTTGTGGCAAGTATGCAACAAGAAAAACTTTTGGTTCTTATAACATCAAAAGAGCATCTATGATCTTTTGAAACCTGAAGAAATGTTCAGAAATATCATCCCCAGCCTTAAAATTTGATGTGTAGCAGCATCTTTCCTATTCTGGATGTTTCCTTTTCATTAATTTCATGATTCTTTTACATGAAAACTCAGAGTTAGACCGAAGGAATACTTTTTAAAGGGTAAATGCTCCAAGAAACTAATTTTCTTCTTTCATCTTTCTAGTCTGGGCAATTACCATGGTTTAATTGAACTTACAGTGATTTTCTGTTCGGGAGGACACCAGTTCTTGCACACCTAGCTCTCTTCAATTTTGAGCTAATCAGACAAAAGTCAGGCAGAAAGGTGGCAGGAAGCCTGGTCTGACACTGGCAAGACTCCTGATGCAGGCTGCTTAGGTACAGTGGTAGGGCCCCTAAAGTCTCTTTAGGGAATCAGATAGAAAGCTTTGGTTTTCTCTGAACTCACTTCCATACTGTCCTAGCAAAATGGGCTAACAACACAATGAGAAGAGCACCACAGTGGAAGTCAGGAGAAAGAAAAGGAACTACTGTACCTACATTCAACAGTCAGATGGCCTCTAAATGAACTGGAATCTACCTGATTCTCAAACCTGCATTGTTGCCAACTGACTGTAAATCTTTATGCCACTTAATGCCTTTGTATTGGAATTTTTGCTTATTTTCTCTTTTGGAAAACTGATACATAAGATAATTTCTATTCCTCATCATACATTTATCTGTAAATTTCAATAGTTCTTTTTTCCTTTGTGCCAGTCTTGGGGCTTGAACTCAGGCCTGGGCCTTATTCCTGAACTATTTTTCTCAAGGCGAGCACTATACCACTTGGGCCATAGCTCTACATCTGGCTTACTGATAGTTTATTGGAGTTAAGAGTCTCACAGACTTTCCCACCTGGGTTGGCTTCCAATCTCGATCCTTAAGTCTTAGCCTCCTGAGTAGTTAAGATTACAAGTCTGAGCCATCAGCACATGGCTTCAATAGTATCTTCTTATGAGACTAGATTTGAATAGCAATTATTGAAGCCTCAATTTCCTCTTCATAAATCAAAACTCTGTCTAAGTTGTGTGTTACACAGGGAGTATTGTGAGGATTAAACTATGTAAATGAAATACTTAGCATGTACTAGCTTTAAATACACTCTCAAAAAATAATACCTGTTGTTATTATTGATATCCCAGATCTACTGTGAAACTTCTGTGCAACCTTGGGTAACTCACTTAACTCTGAATTACTAGCTGATCCACAATAGATGTCTAATTAGTCATTATTAGAAGAAATGATTGAATGAGTTATGAATGTCTTGACCTCCATGACCTTAAGCTTCTATTTTGTAGGATGAAGGAATTAGATTTTTTAAAATGGTAATTACAAATATTTACAATATATCAAAGGCAAGCCTTTCATTTGTGTGATACTTCTTAATCAGTGCAAAATCATGTAGGTATTTACTTGTCTAATTACTATTCCACAGATGAGAAATTCGAGATTCAGAGATGGAAGAGTACTTGTGTAGTGTTATAGAGCAAGCCTTAGTGCTACTTTTCTTTATCATAAAGTAACTATGAGCTTGAATTATTTAGATTACATCAAGATTTAATCTGCAAGATGGTGTTGACTATCTGGGTGGTTATTGAACAGCTCTGTTGTGGCAAATCATTTTGTGAGTTAATGAAAAACTTAAAGATGGAGGAACTTGGTGACTTAATAGCAACAGATCTTCATTCAGCAAATAAAGCATCTGTCCTGTCTTTGCCCGTGCAAAACAGGGAGATGCAAGGGGAGCATTGGAATATCATTTGGGAAAAAAAGAAATTAAAACTTTCTCCAGATGGCAGAGTGTGCCAAGCAGAAGCCTGGTTTGTGGATTGAAAGGAACCTGAACTAAGCCCTTAATCCCTTACATATGTCTAGTCTTTTCAGATTCACAAAGCCCTTCCCTGTGCGTCATCATATTTGGGCCCAAGTGCAGCAAGCCAGATAAGGGGGGCTAATGAGGTTAATCGGCTGGAGGGGGACCCAAGAGAGACCAACCAGGCATCCAGGGCTAATGTCATGAGGGCTTGGTGATTCCAAACCTCCAATTGCAGCTCTGTTTATTTAAGGTGAACAGGACCAAAGCCCTGACCAATGAGTTTTATACACATCTGGTCACACTGCCTGAGATATGCAGGTATAGACCTAGAGGACTATGGCCACATTCACTGAATTCTTTCCTTGGGGTGATAATAAAGTCAGAGAAAATACTTGGATGACAGAATAATAAGTGGTGCTGATATTTGGTCTAACTGATATAAAGAGAGAAATGAATCATGCAGACAGAAATAAATCATGTAGAAGCCTGGAAGAACTTTAGGAAATTAGGACTCAGAAATAGGTCAAGGTGAGGGGTTCCTGGACAAACCTAAAGGAATAGCAGTGACAGAATGCTACTTTTCAACACTGGCAATTCTGCACAGCCTGTCAGATATTGAGAATAAGTGATGAAGAAGCACACATCTCTGCCCCCATGGAGTTCACCATTAAGACAAGTAGTGATAAGATATATAGTTTTAAGCCATAATAGTTGTTGCAAGTGAAGTCTTATTAGAGAATATAATAAAAAATCCTGGGGGCTGGGAATATGGCCTAGTGTCAAGAGTGCTTGCCTCATATACATGAAGCCCTGGGTTCGATTCCTCAACACCATATATATAGAAAAACCCAGTAGTGGCACTGTAGCTCAAGTGGCAGAGTGCTAGCCTTGAGCAAAAAAAAGCCAGGGACAGTGCTCAGGCCCTGAGTCCAAGCCCCAGGACTGCCCCCCTCAAAAAAAAAGAAAGAAAGAAAAGAAAACATGGTATGATTTCTAAAGTCAAGGATAACAGCTATGAGGAATTGATTTTGAGCTAAGATATGAAGGGATCTATTTATTTAAAAAGGAGGAAGGGGAGAGGTGGGCAGAGAAATTTGCTGCTGGAAGGGGGAACAATGGAAATAAAGGCTGAAGAGTCTAAGAGGATGAAAGGTATATACCACATGCCTAGCTTCCTTCCCTCTTTCCTTTCTTCCTTCCCTTCTTCCTTCCTTCCTTCCTTCCTTCCTTCCTTCCTTCCTTCCTTCCTTCCTTCCTGCTACCTGCCTGCCTTTCTGCCTTCTTGCCTTCTTTCCTTCTCTCACTCTTTGTACCTCTCTCTCTTTCTCTCTCAGTGTCTCTCTCTGTCTCTGTCTCTGTCTCTGTCTCTGTCTCTGTCTCTCTCTCTCTCTCTCTCTCTCTCTCTCTATTGAGATGGAGTCTTGCATTTTTCTTGTCCTGTCCTCAAACTATTATCCTCCCAAATTTAGCACCCTGGAGTAGCTGATATTTACTTGCAGACATAAGCCACCAAGCCTGGCCAGATGTGTATTTTAAAAGAAAGTCTCTGATGGGGCATTGGTGGCCCACACCTGAAAATGTAACTACTCAGGAGGTTAGGATCTGAGGATAGTGGTTCAAAGCCAGCCCAGGCCTAAAACTCTGAGATTTTATCTCCAATTACCAAAAAGCTGAAGATGGCACTGTGGGTCAAAATAGTAGAGTGCTAGCCTTAAGCACAAATGTTCCTCAAGGACAGTGCCTGAAAAACACACACACACACACACACACACACACACACACACACACACACACACACACTGTCTCTGTTGTATCAAGAATGGACTAGAGGTGTGCCAGGCTGAGGTATCAGCTGAAAGAGAATGGGGAAAAAATGAGGTCTGGAGAAGGTTGTTGGTGAATTAAGGATAGCAGAACCATTCTAAAATCCCAAGATTCAGGACTGGACTCACATTGAGGGACAGGGCCTAGTCTGAGAGAAAAATCACTGAAATGCCACACAGCATAACCTACTGGAAACTTTCAGGAGTGAGTGAATCTTACAGGAAAACAAGAACTTACTTCAGCAATTCCATGTACCAGAAAATAAGTATCAATTATCTCATTCAAGTTCTCACACATATATGCATATACATAAGAATTTCACATATGAGGCAGAGCTAACTTAGATCACCTCAATTTTATAAGAAAACTGAGACTCACCGAGTTTAAGAGACTTGGTCAAGAACATCTCATTGAATAAAGCCAAGATATGTGTGACATTTACCAGATTCCAAAGCCAATGCTTCTTCACCTTACCACTATCTGAAAAATGGCATTTGTTTCAAGGCAAATGGTAAGCCTACGGGGGAAAGAGACCTATGGAAACCGCTGATTATGTAATTTAACTAGATTGCTGTGAATCCCAAGCAGAAGTTTATTACATTTTCCTGCCAAAGGTCTAAATGGAGCCCCAGGTCCATCTGACCCAACTATCTCCTTCCAGGAATATGTATTAAAATTGGGGTGAGAGCCCAGAACAGTCAGATTCTGTCTCAAGGCACCAATGCCAAGACTCTAGTTGAAATTTTTAATTGAGTTCAAACCCTTGTAAATATGGATGCACTAATCCGAATGTTGATTAAGCTCTCATTCTAGCTGCTGGAAATATGTGGTTTAAAGCTGAACACTAGTGATAGGACTGACTTCCTTTTTGCATTGTGGCCACTTCCTCTTCTAGCCAGTGGGTGTTTCTCAAGAAAGGTGAGGAAAAATAAACAACAGAAAAGAGATGAGATAGCATTTTTGGTTCTCTTCCTAAAGCTCTTAGCTGAGATTAATTTGTGTGTTTCAACACATTATTAGAACTTCTACTGTGCACTCCTAAATGTTTCTGAAAAGTAATACTATATACTTCTACCTATAAGGATCAAATTTGGATATCCTGATGCATTGTCCTGATATTTGTATTATCCTGATGGCTGACCTTCTAGGGTAGCGTTATGGCCCTCAGTCATTGAGTCACAAAAGTAAACCCACACTCAACACTCTAGTGGTCAAAGAACAGATTCAGCATTATCTGAAGAAGGATCATGTAATTTCATGTGCAAACCAGGGAATGTGGGCAGACAAATTTGGGGTGAAATCTTAGCATTGAACCTGTAGCTCTGAGATACCAAGGTTAACTCAGTTGAGTTCTATTATCCAATTCCTATGTCTGTTTCAAGAAAAATGTCCTCAAACAGTGCTGGACATACTTGCCAAGAGCTATTTAGTTCCTTCCCTCTATCTGTTTAATCAGAAGGTCCTCCTTTCCATTCACTGACTCTTAACTTCCCCTTTAACTATTCATCCTCATTCCATGCACCCAAGCCTTGGGAAGGAAAAAGCTAGCATCCAGGCTTCCCTGCTCTTGCTTTTATTTACAGTTGTCTTCCTATTGTTCCTTGGTGCTCAGGTACATGATGAGGTGACAAAAGCAAGATGTAATGAAGTAACAAACCAGAGGGGAAACAAATATTCAGAACTCCAGATTCCTCTAGCCATGATACCTACTCTGAGACTGATCCCTTCATCTCTCTTATAATAAACTATTCCCATTACTACTACAATGGCTACTACTCATGCTATTAATTCTTATAAGTCTACACTAATTCTACTAATGCTACTACTGGTAAGAGCATTCCTATTTCAACTAAGTAATATACTATTATGGCTCTACTATTACCCCATTACTACCACTAGTAGAATTACTACTAGCAGATGTTTATCCCTGTACCTCTCAGAAGTAATGATTGTTATGTTCCCTATGTATAGGCACAAGTTCCATAAGTATATTTCATGTAAGAATTTACTTAATAGTCCTCACATTAACCCTAAGTATGCTTATCGCATTATACACTTGACGGAATTGAGATGCAAAGATATTCTTAAATTAGACATTTCAAGATCATGAAGCTCAAATTGGCAGTCAGGATTTGCATTCACGACTCTGGCTCCAATGTCCTCCTTAACTACTGTGTTGTGCAAGCCACCTGGCCATCTTACCCTCTGCTTTTATTCCTGAGATTACATGCCCTTCCCCAAATCTTCTCACTTCTTTTCTACACAATGCAACCTGATACTTTCTTTTTACCAGTGGGTAAATATTAACATATTACTTTTTCCAAAGTACTTAATGTAATTATGGACTACAGGTCTCATTGTTTTATTGCCCTTTCTCCCATCCCTTCTAGTATGCTGCTCAATTCAGTGCTGAGTTTTTGTACATCAAAGGTCATGTCTAATTCACTTGTGAGGCTGCAGTTGCTTGTAGAGTCTTTGATCCTTTAGATGTTGAATGAATGAATTATGAAGGAATAAGTGAAGAAACAAATGACTTTAGGCTATGTTTACTGACAAATGATAAGGTTATGTGAGAACATGATCATCCTGCCATCAAAGATGTTCTAGCAGAGCTTTAGGGTTTCTGGAGATATTGAACTAGATGACTTTTGAAGGCTCTTGCATGTTTAAATATTCTCATTCTTGGAGAATACATGGAATGTTCCTGCTGAACACTGCATACTAGATCTCTGAACTCTTTCTGAAATTTACAAAGTTAGTTACATTAATACTGATATAAAATTGTGAGGTCAGAAGCATCTGGGCCTTAAGAGGCTGCCACTCATCTGTACCATTTGGTAGATGAGATTGAACCTCTTTAGACACAGGCAGAGCTGGCATGAGAGCAGGTCTCTCTGGAATGCCATTCTAGGTCTCTTTCCATTCAAATAATTTGCGAGCAAACTTTATTGTTCTAGAACCCAAACTAACTTCAAAAGGACTTACTTGTATACTCGCAGTTTCCTGTCTCTATATAGCAAAGCAACTCAACTACTCCAAACAGATCTAATGCCTGAGGGAGTCATATGGCCTCTACCTAATTCCTGACCCTCTTAAAGATTTGAAATCACCCATAGGCATGTAAAGTGGGTGCATACTTTCCATCTCAGCTTTGCCAAGGGCCTTACACTTCTTTTGTTGTTATCTTGTTCATGTATGTTTCAGTTTTGAGTGGGATATCGTGACAGCACCAATGCCACCCTTCTCCAAAAATCAATATTTTGGAAATCCCTTTCATTCACTTTCGGAAGCTGCCCAAGTCTAACCATAGGACATCATTATCTGGTCACAGATTCTGTTCCACTGTCATTATTTCATGAGGATTCCTTCTTGGTTGGGAAAGGGTCAGAGATAGGAACTGGAAATGGTGAAGGAGGCCTCAGATCTTGAAGACTTCAGAAAACAGCTCTGTGGTTTCAGGCTCCCAGAAAATAATACTTCTTAGATTACTGAGACACTGCATTACTGAGACATACCCCCCCTCCCAACACGGTTTAAGAGGGACAGGAGTCAGGAATGGGCTCATACACTTTGTGTATCAGCACATTCTATCCCTCCAGGCTGTAGAATCATAATTCAATTACAAATTTATATTGGTTGTAATTTGTTGTGTAGCTATGTAAATATAAGCTATTTGTACAATTTTAGTAAACTCTATTGACTTTATGTCTCTTGAATTCATGCTTTTTATTGCCCTTATAAAATTTCCAGTCTAAAAATAAAAAAGACAAAGGCTACCAAATTAGATTACTTAACTTCAGTATTTGCTAAATGTGTTAAAAATGCGAAGTACTATGATATTCACTATAAATACAGGATGAATAAAGCACAAGTTCCTTGGGAAAGTGGTTAGCCTACAAGAACCTGACAGTAAATTGTGAGCCAGAGAAAATTCCAGGGCCATCCTGTATATTTGCAGGATTCAAGCGAGAGAACAAATGGAGGTTCACAAAGCACACGTCTAAATATTTAAAAGTTCCAAATCTAGCCAGCAAATTGCTAAAACACATAACTCTACAAATATGTGCCAAACATACCAACCACAATGAAACAATTTAAGGATACTTATAAAGTTATACAGTTTGTATGACTAGAAATTGGCAAAACATCAAGAGTCCACATTTAATTCTTAGAATGTATGTGTGGATAGTCTCTTGGCAAAAAGATGGGCTAACACGGATTGTATTAGTAAACTGAGCCCATGTAGGCTCTCCCTGGACCAATTAGAAGAACGGATTCATTGGAATTTCGGTTCTTCCACATTATAATACCTAGTAGAACAGGCCTTTGAAAAAAATCACAAAATGTTTTTGTTTAAAGTATGGTTGACAGCTTTTTCATCACTGTGGCAAACTATCTGGAAGAATAAACTAAATAGAGGAATTATTTATTTATGTTCACCATATCAGAGGTTTCAGTCCATAGTCCTTTGCTATATATGTTCGGGTACCATTCTGAGGCAGAGCATTGTAGCAATGGGGAGATGTGGCAGATATTACCTTGTGACCAATAGGAAACAGAGAGAATAGGCTGAAATAACATAGCTCTAATGGCACACTTTTGTGTCCTATTTTCTCCATCGACACCCTACTTCCTAAAATTTTCATCACTTCCAAAAATAGCACCATCATCTGGGGCTCAAGTATTCTACCCATGAAGCTCCGGGAGGCTCATGACCACCTCATAATATAAGAATGCATTTCCTGGATCTCCAAGAGTTCTCAAAGCTTTAATAGTTACATTATTGATCAGAGTCCAGTTCCAAGGTTTCTTATAAGACTTGAGGCATGTATTTATGAGCTACATTGCCTCTCTCTAGGGCTGGCTCTGCTCACTGCCTGAATAGTCATTCTTGACATTCCTATCTCTCTGGAAACTACATTACACCTTAAGGGTTCATCCTCACAGCTTCTCATGTTGCCCTGCTTGGGGGCTGCTAGCAGGGATTCCTAATGTGATACACATTTCCTGGCCTCCCATGATTTCCTTTGAAATCTAGGTGGAAGCATCCAAGGTGTCATAACTCTTTCATTCTGTATTCCAGCCAAACCAGGCTCACAAGAATGATACCAAGGTCTTCTGCCAGCTTGAATGGTAGATGGGCCCCTCTACCAGGGCCCTGGATGGCTAAATGAGGGAAGGATACCACTAGGCGCCCTGTGCCAGAAGGGCACCCTAAGTTTCTCTTCAAAAGCAAAGTCTTTCAAATAAACTTAAGACTTTAGTGTGTGTGTGTGTGTGCGCATGTGCGTGTATGTTTGCACACACATGTGCACACACCAGTACTGGGGCTTGAACTCAAGGCCTGGGCACTGTACTTCAGTTTTTACACTCAAGGCTGGCACTCTACCACTTGAGCCACAGCTCCATTTTAGCCTTTTTTTTATGGTTAATTGGAGATGAGTTTCACAGACTTTCCTGCTCAGGCTAGCTTCCAACTGTAATTCTCAAATCTTTGCCTCCTAAGTAGCTAGGATTACAGGCATGAACCACCAGAGCCTAGCTAAGACATTTACAGTGTTGATCCTGCAATGAGGAAGGTCAGGCCAATCCCTGGCATGCTCTCAAGACCTCTTTCCTGTCATCCTGATTTGGCTCCCTCCTCTTCCTTCTTCATTTTGACAATACTGGGGTTTTCACTTAGGGCCATATACTTGATAGGCAAATGCTCTACTACTTGAGCCACATCCCTAGCCTTTTTGTTTTCATTTTTCAGATAGGATCTGCACTTCTACCCAAGTCTGGCCTTTGACTAGATCTTCCTACCTCTACCTCCCAAGTAGCTCAGAATATAGGCATGTATCACCATGCCTAGATTGTTTGATAAGATAAAAATCTCACTAATTTTTTTCTCATGCTGGCCTCATACTACAATCCTCCTTGTCTTTACCTTTGAAGTAGCTGGTATTATAGGTGTGCATTATGATGCTGTCCCTTCAAAAACTACCTTTTCACAGGCTTTTTTTTTTTTTTTTTTTACTGAACTGGGAACTTTTCTGGTTTTCTCTGGTTTGTAGTCCCAATTCTCACTGAAAAATAAATAGTATAAACATTAAAAAAAAAAAAAAAGGAGCTACCAGTAACCCAGCCTGAATGCTGGGTTGCTTTGAATTTCTTTCTACTAGATTAATTAGATCATCACCTTTGTGCTCAGTCTATCCCCGAGTCTCAGGACACAGATAAAGCATAGACAAGCTCTGTGTCAGAATGTAACATGAATGACCCCTAGTCTAATTCCTAATAGAGTCCTCATAGTCATCTGAGAATCATGAACGGACCATACTTTTTTTGTTTTGTGCCTATCCTGAGGCTTGAAACCAGCTTTTGTGTCCAAGGCTAGCACCCTATCACTTAAGCCACAGCTCTACTTTCAGTTTTTATGGTAGTTAATTGGAGATAAGTGGGACAGGGACTTTTCCTACCCAGACTTCAAATCCTGATCCTCAGATCTCAACCGCCTGAGTCACAAGGATTTCAGACAAATCTCCCAGCCCCCAGTCAGACTGTCTGCACATTTATCAACATGCCAGTCTTCTAAACTCTCAACAGAATTACCCAGAATTTATAATTTAGAACCAACAGCATTTCAGAACTTATTTAATCTTAATTGCCAATATTTTCCCAATTCCTCCCACAAACCAATTCCAAAGATTTCTAAATTGCACCTCAGGAATAGTCACATTGACCCCACATCACTATGACAAAATACTTGAAAGAAACAACTTAAGGGGAAACAGGTTTATTTTCATAGTTTCAGAAATTTCAGTCCATTGTCTGTCCCAGCTCTGCTGATTCTTGGCCCATGATGACAGAACATCACAGTAGCAAAGGCATGTTACACAGGCTGCTCATTGTCTAGTGGATAGGAAGCATAGAGTCAGGAGGGACCAGGAGCTAGGTATGATCTTCATAGGTGGTCCCTCAGTGATCTTCTTTCTCCAGGTAAGCCCCAACTCACAAACACTTGACCGTATGCAAAACATTTCATATTCAACCCATCACAATACTGTGCTTGGGAGACTTTCATATACCTGCAGAGGCAGGCACACAAATGTGCAATAGCAAGAGCATTGGTGCTTGGTTGTATGGCCAAATACAGAATCATTCATTGTCAAATGTTACTGACTATATATTGAAGTAAATTAGGCTTCAAAATACATGTATTTGATCATGAATAGTGAACACACAATGCAGTGATATTAAGCTATTAAAATACTTTTATCTTTTAAATCTATTTCAAAATTAAATACATACCTAGTTCTATACTCTTCTTCTAATTCAAATACCATAGATCTTGAAGAGTTGAAATGTGGACAGTCAAGGTTATTTTTACAGTGCTATATACTTCCTCCAGATTTATGGCTAGCTTAGTTCCACAGATCCATCACTGAATCACTGTTAGGCTCTGCTTTTGACTTCTGGGTTCTTCTGGAACAAGCGGAACAGTAACTCTGCAGGATCCTTTGAAACCTTGTAGGAAGACCAACCCCCACATTTCAGTTATACACTTCTAGTTGTTGTATTTTTTAAGTCTCTGTAGCTCAGCAAATGTTCTCAATTTAGAATGAAATAACATGGGTCCCAATTTTGTTTTAGTTACTTGTGTGTGAGAAGTCTCAGGACGGTTTGCTTAGTGCAAAAGTTAGAAAATCACTTGTTTCTTTTTCCTGTGCCAGGAGTTTCTTATACTTTCATTTTTGGCTTTGTGTATGTAATTGCTTCTGTTAAAGTTTGGTTCTATATATTCATTACAGAAAAATTTAAATACATGTAAATATTTCAGAGAAAGAATCACTGTTGACACCATTTTCCAAAGTAACTAAAGTTAATATGTCAAATGTTAATATGTGTATGTGATCACATATACTGAATCCACATTGTATTAACATTATACTGTGAACATTTTCCTACATTTCTTAAGATTATACAATATTCCTTTGAATCAGTCGCAGTAGTGTGTGCCTGTAGTTCCAGTTACTCAGGAGGTTCCGACAAAGTAGATCACTTGAACCCAGGAGTTCAGGACCAGTCTAGGCAACATAGTGAGACCCTGCCAATAATAACAATAATAATCCTTTGAATTGATTTTTAAATATCCTAGTATTTACAGTTTAGATAATTCTGAAATGCCAGTATTTAAAGTAACACAGCAATGAATGGCCATAGTATTTTGTTAAATTATAAACATTGCCCTTTTCCTAAATTGTGTACAGAAGTCAAACCTTATTCATGAGTCTAAGTCCAATGATATCTCTGGTGCCTGTCATAAAACAATACCTGTAACAATGTATGTTGAATAATAAGTAGAAGAGCCAATGCATGTCCAGGGAGTCATTCTCTTTTCCACGTGGCTATCTTTTTAAGGGAGAGAGAGCTCTTCTCCAAATAGACCAGTCAGAAATGGGATGCTGATGGGATTCTCTTTCAAGGCAACTGGTTAATATCTTCATGTCACTTTCACCTCTACTCTTGTGTCACTTCAATTTTCCCCCTGAAACTCAAGAGCCAATGAGCCTTTTCATTAGAGTGTACACTCCAATGCTATTATTGTCTGTGGCCACATTTTGCCTTTTCCATGACATTCAACATTGTATATGTCAAGTGAGAACAGTCTTAATAAGTAGAACGTTAATGATCTAATTATAAACAAACATATTGTGACACTAACAAGGACAGAAGCCAGAGTAGAAACCTTGGTTTCATCAGAAAACAGTAGATGATCACCCAGCTAATGCAAAAGGCTTTTCAAAGGGAGGTGGGCTCTACTCCTCAAAGATCTTTCCAGAGCGATTTAATCTTTTAAAAAATAATAATAAGTGCAATATTTTTAGAGTTTTTAGAATACTGTTCTACTTATATTGTCTTACTTAATTCTTATAACAACCTATGATAATCAGAGTACTATTACATCTACTAGGTTTTCAAGGAAATCGAGTCTCTGATAGGTTAAATAACAATTAGGGGGGCTGGGGATATAGCCTAGTGGCAAGAGTGCCTGCCTCGGATACACGAGGCCCTAGGTTTGATTCCCCAGCACCACATATACAGAAAACGGCCAGAAGCGGCGCTGTGGCTCAAGTGGCAGAGTGCTAGCCTTGAGCGGGAAGAAGCCAGGGACAGTGCTCAGGCCCTGAGTCCAAGGCCCAGGACTGGCCAAAAAAATAAATAAATAAAAAATAACAATTAGGATTCAAGTCAGAAGAACAATTGGGATAGTTTAACTCTATAATGTTAAATGGTTGTACGGTTATGAAGCCAGACTGGTCCACGTGTGAATCTTTTCTCTACTATCATGTACAAGCTATGAGACTATGTATGTTAGTTACTTTTCTAATTACTGTGACCAAATACCTTAAAAGAGGAAAGTTTTATTTTGGTTTGTAGTTTCCTTTAGGGGTTCAGTCTATGGTTTCTTGGCCCCATGCACTTGCGCAAATCATCATAATGACAGAAGTATATGGCCGAGGAAGTTTTTTATCTCGTGGGAGACAGAAAGCGGGAGAGGAACTGGAAACCAAGGCACACTCCCACTGACTTACTTCTTACAAGTAGGTCCTTCTTCTGAATGTCCCCACCACCTTCCCACACAGTACCACCAGTTAGGGACCAAGTCATAGCACTGAGGGTCCATCTGCTTAACTATAAAACAGAGAGGATAAAAGTAACTAATGTAGACTTGTGGTTAGGATTAAAAGATTTCGATCTAGATATCTAGATATCTATCTAGATATATATATCTATCAATTAGCTATTATCTAATATATAGCAAGACCTCAACACAGTTGTTCTCCTTTGCCCACAGGGGATAAGTTCCAAGTCCCTCATGAAACCTTAAATAAATATTAAACCTGTACATAGAGTATATTTTCTTATGTGTTTATACCTAAAGCTTAACTTGTAAGTTAAACAATTAACATTAACAATACTACTAAACTAGACCAATTCAATTTATACACTGCACTAACATTTCCAGCATCATGACTCTTGTGCTTTAGAACCATTTTAAAATAATATAGACTAGAATACAAACACTGGTAAATGGGATGACAACTGCCCACTGGCTTGGTAGCTTATGCAATGTGGACACATTCCCCAAAGAGATGATTGACATTTGAGATGGGATAGAATAGAGAGTGTCTGATTTTTTCATGCCACTCAAAACAGCACCATTTAAAACTATTAATTGTTTATTTCTGGAATTTTCCATTTAATCTTTTCAGACTATAATTGCCTATGAATAATTAAAACCTGCTAAATGTGAAACCACGTTTAGGAGGGGAACTATTGCAAACATTGTTCTATTGTTACTGCTTTTGCTGTAATGATTACACTCATAATATTCTGTAGTGAATACAATGGCAATGACACACTCTAGACTAGGACAGTGGCATCCAACAATGTTTATAACACAATACCTGCTCTCTAGGAGCTTATGATCTTACTTAGACTATAGCCATATAGCCTGTGAATCATAAAGCTGGGATTTGAACCAGAGTTGAGGAATTTTAAAACACTTTTCTGTGACCTACCATATCCCTCTCTTATAGCATGTGTCTGGTGCTATTGCCGTTGATTCTTTTTGTCTGTCTTCTCCACTGCACTGCATTTTTCAAAAGAGGAGTTCTTGTGACTTCCCTTTGTGTCTTCAGTTCTCAGCACAGAATCTGCCACCACACAGTTATTCTCAGTATGATTGCTGTTTTCAACTGGAACTCTGTGTTGGGTCATCTAGCTCCCTGTTTCCCCACACCCCAGTCAGAGCCACTATTCCAATGTTTTTGTCTTTTTCTCTGTGTTTTCCCCTCCCCCACTCTCCATTACAATTCTGCAGTGAGTGATTCCCTCTGTCATCTCACCGTAAATTGATGACTCGGGCCTGCTGATGCACTGAGCCACATGGCTAATACATCAGCTAAATGGATGCCGAAAACACCACCTGCTCCTTCAGGCAAATGGCACTTTGGAAAATGGAATGTGTAATCAATAGAATTAAGCCTTAAGCAGAGCTCCATACCCATATCCCAGTGCAGGGCTTTGGCAGGCAAACAGTGGGAAGATTTTTTTTTCCCTCAACCCTCTCAAAGCACATGGTTTGGCACTCGTTCAGCCAGTTCTGTTGCTACTACCACAGTCAACATCATATCCTTAGCAAGCTGTCTCTTCACTCTCTGTTAGGCTTGGGTGTTTCTGCAGCTTGGCCTTTACACCTATCCCTAGGAGAAGTAAAGGGATAGTTTCTAATATGCTTAGTGAAGCACCTCAAAACTACATGGAGCTTGGAGTCAAGTAGGTCTGAGTGTGACCTCAGGTAAGGCACTTTACCTTGCTGGACAGTGATTCCCTTGTGCTTGAAATGGCAGTAATTAGTCTCATCTCTCTGACTTGCTTTGAATATTATTATGTATGTGAAAATCATACATGAAAGTGCTTTGTAAATGACAAAACCACATGAGTGTCAGTCTCTATCATCAGCAGTATTATTCTAAGATATGGATATGTTTAGGAATTGCCTGTATATTTCCCTTTAGAATCTACCCAAGGAAGCAGGTTTCAGATGCAGTGCCTATGACCCAAGATCAAGAAGTAATTTGCCCTAATTTGGCTTACCTTTTTCTAGGATTGTGGCAAAAATTTTAAAATAGGATCTTGGAACCTAAAAGGAATTTATATATCATTGGTAGAAAAGAAAAGAAAAAAACACCACTTTGTTCTTATTACAGATGAACAAAACAAGTACCAATAAGGAGAGAAATTTGACCAATGTTACGCTAGATTGGTGATAGTAAGGAATAGAGGCTTTGTCTTGGTCTGTGGGAATTTCCATGTCGTTGACAGGCCAGGAAACCTTTAGGATACCTTAAGGTGGAATGCAGTGGCATTCACATTCCACTGACAGGGCTGGTCTGTGTTTAGCCAGGAATCTGCCCATCTTCACCTCTGCTGTACTCAGCTCAGTACACTGAATGCTGCCTCCTCTAGGTCCTTCTTTGAGAAAGGAAAGCAAGAGTTTCTTTAGCTGCAAGGGTTACACAGTGTACAGGGGAGCCTCTCTCCTCTCCTGAGCATTCTTGCAATAATTGTTGTCTTTATGACTTACCAGAACTTTAAGTAGAATAAAGGCTAAACACTGGTAGGTGAACTTATGTTACTCCTTTGTGTTACTGAGTCAAGTAGTTCTCAACTGGAGATCATTTTGCCCTTCATGCTTCCTCAGGAAACATCCAGCAATATCTGAAGATATTTTTAATTGTCAAGATTTGAGGGTATAGTTCCTGGCATCTAGCTGGTAGAGGCCATATATGCTACTAAATACCCTGTCACATATATGTCAGCAATGAAATACTATCTTAGTCTAAAATATCAGTCTTGTAAATTTGTAGGGCTTTTTTTTTCTTTCTTTGACCTGTGTCTGTGAGCTTTCTGTGGACTTGAACAATGTCATGCTGGTGACTCTTTTACTTGATTCGATATAGGGTCTCAGTAAATATTTCTCAGGTAGAGATTAGATTCATAGGTGCATAAATCAAGGAATTTGCACATGGAAAGATCACTGAAATAAGGGTTACAATACTGAGTTTGGTTAAACCTCGTCATCAGCATGGAAAACGTAAGAGTTGGAAAAGATCTGTAATTTTTACAAAATGGTCCATGGAGCTTTAACAACATCCCACTTTATATTTTATACTATGCGCTTCAAACATAATTTCTTTTGTATAAAGGGTTCCATAGTTTAAAATATATATAAACTACTAAGATAGTTCAAGATAGATCAAAATATGTCTCTGAAGACAGAGTCCTTAGGAAAGGATACTCTCTTTCTCTCTCTCTCTCTCTCATTTCCACCTTAAAATATGTACTTTCTTTCCCTCTGAGTATGTATATGTTTAGTTTTAGTTTCTGTTTTAAAATATGTTCAGAAAATGCTGGTATGACTGTGGTTTATTTTCTTTAGTCTTGGGTGAAGACCATGGCCTACCTAGCTTACTTCTAATGTGAAGACTCAGACATACTAGTAATAGGGAGCTCCTTGATCTCTTGTGTGACAGGTAGTAAGCAGAAGGCCAGCCTTCACGTGCTTGAATATTCAGAAAAATTGATAGAGGAAATTCCCATTCCTGTCCCTGCCTCCAGCCACAGGTCACTTTCTCTCACTTAGGAGAGCCCAAGTCATTTGCCAGCAGGAAGAGGCCTCCGTTTATGTCATACTTAAACCCAGCAACTTGTATATGCTGGGAATAAATGATCTAGCAGCCCCTAAGTAGGTTGTTGGCTTCATGCTACTAACAGCAAAATAGAGGAAATACAGTGGCTAAGGGCACTGAGAAGAAACAGGAGAAACAGAGAAGGAAAGACTGCCCCAAAATAAAGAGGAAGAGTTGAATGTTAGTGATGAGTAACACTGTGGGCTCTAGTACAAAGGTAGGAGAAAACAAACTTGCTATAGGAAACAAAACACTTTTCAAAAACTCTTGCTTATAGGAAGTGAATTAAATGAGGAGAGCCATGGAGAAGAAAAGAACCCAGGACCTCATCCTGGCTTTACTTATGTCATGCTTTTTTGGTATATGTTTTTTGTTTGGTTAGTTGTTTTGTTATTCTGTTTTGTTTTTGTCTTTTATCAGGGGATTAAACTCAGCACTTTGTACTTGCTAGGTGGGCGCTCTGCCTTTTGCTATTGTCTGTCTGTGTGTTTTGAGATGGGAATCTTATAAACGTTTTTGCCACAGATGGACTTGAGCAGTGATCTTCCTGTTATCAACCTCATAAGTAGCTGGGATTACAAGCATGAGTCACCAACACAGGGTTTAATATCTTGCTTTGTGATAACACCTATCCTTTATAACTCTTGGTTTGCTCAATGGTGAATTGAGATTTATAGTACTTTTCTTACCAAGCTAATGAAGGACAATACTTCCCAATATTTGTCTTTTATCAAGTAGATGCTCAATATTCAGACATTTCTCTCTATGAATATTGTCATCACTATCATTAGCAAGTTTTAGACTTCAGAAGCAGGAACAGAAACACTTCAGTAGTTAATCTAATTTTCAGTAATGCAGCTTGTCACATAAACACCTTCTTCTCCAGTGATCCCCATGCTTGCATGGTTCGTATGGGAAACTGAGATCCAAAGAAAGGCAGAGTCATGTTCTAGCTCCACAGGGAGTGACTGTGGAATCACAAAGCACTTTAGCTGATGTCCAGATGAGGACATCTAGCAAAAAGAATACCACTAACTAGGTAACAGAAATGTACTTTATTTTCCACAAATCTAGACAGTTACAAATTCAAGATAAAAGGATTCACATGGTCACATTGCAGTGTAGGCCCTCTTGTAAATTAACAATGATTATCTTTTTCTCCTGCCCTTACATGGCTACTTAGTTCTCTGGGGTCTGTGTTATAAGAAAGAGTACTAATTCTATTCATAAGAACTCAACATTTATAAGCTTTTGATCTCCCAAAGGTCCTGTTACCTACTACTATCACATTGGAAGTTACCATTTCAAAACATGAATTTTGAAGAACACTGGCATTTGATCCATGATAGCAACATACCATGCTACCTCTTGGGAAGATGGAATTCTTTTTCCTCTAAGCAGGGAAGTCATTGACATCATCTTATCAAACGTCAACACTACCATGGGAGAATGAGGAGAAAACACACACATACACAAATGAATGAGCATACAAAGGAACCAGCTCTTTCTAGATTTTATACAAAGGAAGGGGGCTTCAGGAGGAAATAAAGAAATTAGTCCCCCACCCCTTCAGTAGTCCTGCTTAACTCTAGGCAATGTCAGCATGACCAGCAATCCAATAAGGCAGGGCTCCGGCTGTGCCATTAGCTCATTAGGTGGAGGCGAGTGTCTGCATTGATCTGTTTATCTCTCAGGCCTGGCTGCTGGAGAAAGGCCAGCTGTTTCCTGAGAGCTGCTGCCCTTCCCCTTGACTCATCAGAGAGCATCAGGGGAGTCTGCTCCTTTGTCCCTTTCAATCTCAAGGTCACCAGGGTATATAACAGGAGCTGGGCCACAGTGGTGCCTTCTAAGAGTTTCAGACACTGCATCTCTTCATCTATTCTGGTAATTGTTACCTGGAGGTGACCCCCATGGAAAGAAATAATGAACTACAAAATGGCTGGATTTGCAAGTGTAAATCTCTATTTGAACCAGGTTTTGCTACTTGCATGTTAGCTTTATGACCTTGAGGAAGTCATTTGCCTTCGCTAAGTCCTAGTTTTCTCCTTCACAATCAAAATTAATTGCAAGAGTGTCAAAAAGGCATTGCCAAGATTTATTGAAATAAATCAGTGAGAGGACAGGCACAATATCAATGCTGGGCACACAAGAAGTCTCAACACATTTTTCTTGATCTACCATTTCTAAGACACATTCATTAAACAAAGGGGTTAGAATATCTATTAGGATTCTCTCTTGAGATTCTTGTGAGATTTATGTGAAAAAAACCTGGAATAGTATAACTATTGTGTAAATGATATGACTCTAAGTGTGATTCATTAAGAATGTGCATGATAGGGGCTAGGGATATGGCCTAGTGGCAAGAGTGCTTGCCTCATACACATGAGGCCCTGGGTTCAATTCCCCAGCACCACATATACAGAAAATGGCCAGAAGTGGTGCTGTGGCTCAAGTGGCAGAGTGCTAGCCTTGAGCAAAAAGAAGCCAGGGACAGTGCTCAGGCCCTGAGTCCAAGCCCCAGGACTAGCCAAAAAAAAAAAAAAAAAAAAAAGAATGTGCTTGATAAAATATATATGATTTCCTATCTGAACTTAACTGGTTAAACTTTTACATACCTATTGTCTTATAGATAGAGCTTGGCACTTAGAAACTAATTGCCTAATAAACTACAAATTACTTATATTTAATTCCTTTAAAAATAAGACATCGTTTATTAAACTACAAAACATGTGCCTCCTTGGTCAAAAGAGATCTGGATTATATTAGGTAATATTAGTGGAATATACTTTCCAAATCACTTCACCTATATCCTTTCTATTTGTAGTGATATCCCACTTGTTAATCTCCTAATATTTTACTTTTAAATTTTAGCTGCTTTTTATTTTAATATCATATTTAAAAATAAATATACTAATAGAAACAATGTAAAAGTAGAATAATTTGTATTTGAAGTATTAATTCCACAACTCAACATATCACTCAGTATATTTGCCCATCATTTTTCTTTATATTCCTGTCATTTTAAATAAAATGGATAGCATGCTGTTTTTCTTCTATCATGATGATTTCCTCATGATATTAAATGCTCTCCTAAATGTATTTTAAGAATCTTATAATATTTTATAATATTCATGTGAATAATTTAGCTCATCATTTCCACTTATTCAGCATGTATGTAATTTTCTATTTTACTATTGCAGTTTAAAGAATACTCTTGTATATAGCTGTATATCTTAAATATCTGATTTTTCCTTAAAAAGAATTTATTTAATCCTTATCAAAGGCATTGACAATAATCTATTAATAGTCTTTTAAAAAAATTGACCCCTGCTCTCAAATCCTGAGTGTCATTCTGTTTTGCTAGGGCCTGGGATACCCCCTGGTGGAAGTTACAGAAAATGAGCAAAACCTGTTACATATAGCACATGCATGCACACATGGACACAGACACACACAATACACATATATACAATTACAGGAATTAAAATAGAATGTTCAAGTTTAAAATGCCAAGAAAATTCAGACCTAAAGTTTATTTGTATTTAAGACCTTAGAAATCAGCATGGAGCCTGAGTTACCCACTTGTCTGAACTCCTTCTCATCCCTCTATCTGCATCATAACAGTTAGTGAATAGATAATGTTTCCTCTGTGGCTAGAGATGTCCTAGACCAGAAATCTGCCCATTAGGACACTAGATGGAGCCAGATGGGAAAGTTTATATCTTTAATTGCAGTGGAACCATTTTCTCTGCACTTTCCTTTTCAGTAAAAATAGCTTGATATGGCTGATCTCAT
Source organism: Perognathus longimembris pacificus (assembly GCF_023159225.1). Lineage (NCBI taxonomy): Eukaryota > Metazoa > Chordata > Mammalia > Rodentia > Heteromyidae > Perognathus > Perognathus longimembris. Next base: position 32,504,190 of record NC_063167.1, on the reverse strand, counting down.
GGCTGATCTCAGAGAAAACCTTTTTTTCTGACATTTTTCAGTTGAACTGCCTTCAATCAATCACTCATCAAACATTCACAAAGCCCTTGCCCTGGGCCAGACACATAGCTGAATCAAACATAGTCCCTGCTGTGGAGGAGCTTATGGGCCAGTGAGAGAGGCCTCTGAACTAACAAACTGATTTCCTTTATTTTCCTTCAGTCTTTCTAGACTCCAGGCAACTGTCCTAACAACACTGTCTTGCCATACCCTATATTCCTCTATTACTTTGCCTTTGTTATTGTGTTTTCCTTTTTCAGGAAAGCCTTTACCTTTTATTTCTTTGTAACTAAATCTTGACTCTATTGAACCCAGTCTAATTGCTTCTTCCACTGGGAAGATTTCACATCTAGAAATTCTCTTTCACTCCTTTAATCCATTAATGTATCAATTCTGAAATTTTAATATGCATCAGAATGATCTGGAGGGCTGGAACCTATTCCCAGTATTTCTCCAATTTAACAGATCTAAAACGTGAACTAGTACTTTAAATTTCTTTTTTACTAGCATAAAGTAATTGCACAAGCTCAGCTTTCTAGCTAGTACTCAAGCTCTTGTACCGCATCTCTAGCCTGGCTTTTGGCTGCTTAATTGGAAATGGAGTCTTATTTACTTTTCTTCCCAGGTTGTCTTTGAATCACAATCCTCTAGACTTCAGTGTTCTGAGTAGATAGAAGGGAAATATATTACTCTTTCTTAGCTTTTCTTCTCCTCCCTCTTCCTTTTTAAGACTTTTCAGTGGATTTAATTATGCTATTTTCATGTTATTTTTATGGTACTTCTCTACCTCAAATATATCTTCCCCCATTCAGTCTTTAGAGTCTCCGTTCTGCCCAGAGAGTCCTGTTTCTTGGTCATATCTAGGTTCTAGGCCTCTGTTATGGCACACTGATCTAACTAGCCAATTGTTGCCTAAGATTCTCATATATCAGGCACAGAAAATAAGGATTCCTGACCAGCCTTCATCACTGTGCTGTGTGTTTTGTTTTAGCTCAAATCCTTTAATTAAAGGAAATAAGTTTGGACTTCATTGACTCAATAAGTATATATCCTAAGCAGCCCAAATGTGTCACTATTGCCAAGGTACCTGCAACTCCCTTTGGAAGTCATTTCATTGACTAACAATCCTCTTGATGAAATTCATCTTTTAGTTTGAGTGTGTCCTTTCATTTAACCTAATGAAATTCAAGTTAGACACTGAGGTGTTTGCAAAAGTGAGCCAAATAGCATTGTAAGTCTGGTGCCATTTTAGGAATTTTAAATTATTTAAATATTTTAAATTATTAAAATATTTTATTATTTAATAAGTATTTGTTAGTACCTACTCTATGTGAAACATTATTCTTAATACTTGTGATATATCAGTAAGCTAACAACTCTAGTGAAACTTACCTTTTACTGGTAGAAGCAGAAAATAAGCATGAAATAGAAGTATATTAAATACAATGTTTAAACTAGTTGTCACTATGGAAAAAAGAAAAAGAAGAGAGATACTCTGCCATGGTATAGGTAGCTCATTGTGGAAACAGATATATTATTTGCAGGTATGCTTCCCATATTGTCACATATTCATTCACTTAACAAAGTTCTTTCAACCATGCTAGACATGTAGAATAATAGAAATGTAGAAATTTTAAAATTAGAAATAACTAGTTTGATTCCTTGCTCTTCATTTCTGTATCTGTAAGATGGAGAATTTGGATGCCTTACAATTTCATGAAAGCTAAACATTTTAATAACACCTACATAGCACCTGGAACGCAGTCTGTAATCCTAAGTGCTAATTTTCTTCCTTAATATTTATTCATTCAAGAATGTGTGTGTATATGTGTACATACACACACATATGACACCTTAGTAGCCATTATGGAGGACATTGTCTTGCTTTCTTAGAGCTCAACTTACTACTGGGGCAATTATCTTAGTTGAGAAGAAGCTAGAAGTCACTTCTCAAAATGACAATTAAGCCAAGACTTAAATGTAAATAGGAGTCCATCAGACTAGGAGAGATCTGGGGCAGAATGTTCCAAGCAAATTTAAAACCCTGGGAGCAAGAACCTTTAGGTGTAATGGAAAACGTAGAACCTGTTCAAAATGGCTGGAGTGGTGAGAAAATGAGAAGGGCAGAAGCTGCAGGGCAAGCTAACTGAAGACAAAGTCCTGAGCATAAGAAACTGTGAAGAAATTTTGACAGGGAAACAACATGATCAGTTTTAAATCCGACATAAATACCTCTAACTTCATTGTGGAAATTACTGGATGTTGTTAGCCAGGCAGAACATGAGAAATGGTGTAGTTGATTGTGAGGATGGAGATGTGGATATTTTAAGGTCTGTTCCATTAATACTTTTTCCAAGTCTTTCCATTCCCCTAGGAATGGTGCAATATCATTCTTTCTAATAGATGAGTAAAATTCCATTGTGTGTACATACTACATTTTCTTGATTTGTTCATCCATTGAGGGGCATCTGGGATGATTCCCTATTTTGATTATGGTAAATAGTGCTTCAGTGAACATGGTTGTGCTGGTGGCTTTACTGTAACCTTGTTTGTGTTCTATTGAATAAATGCCCAGGAATGGGATTGCTGGGTCATAGGGTAGTGCTATGATTAGTTTTTTGAGGAATCTCCATACTGATTATTAGACTGGTTAAATAAGCTCATATTCCTGCAGTTATATTAAATGAAGTAAGCCAGGCCCAGAGGAAAAAAAAAGGTTACATGGTTCTCCTCATTTGTGGTAGATAAAAGATAAAAATCTGTAAGTAAATGCATTGGATTCTATGCAAGTTGTTACAAATGAATTAACTGAAGTATAATAGAGTTTATGGAGAGCTCAAATGTATAATCTTTTAGAAAGTCAAAGCCAAACAAAATCAGCACCAGGAAATGGGCACATGCAAGAGGGGGTGTGCAGCCAAGGGGTGAAGGGTAGACAAATGAGTGGGGGGAGGGGAAAGAATACAGGCAATAATTCAATGTATATACAACAAAATTAAGAAACATAAGCTATTGGGTGGGCCAAAGGGAAGTAAGAATGTTGAAGGGGTGACACTGATCAAGAGGCATTGTATTCATAAACTGCTTTGTTCAGTGGCAACTCCTCTGTACTTAAACATGATACATTTAAAAAAAATATCTGTTCATTACCTATAATGAATAGGATATCATTGAGGGTTGACTAGCAGGAGGAGTCTAGAGTAGCACCCGCTTTTCTTATCAGAATAACTGAGGCAATCTATTCACTGGGCAAAGCTTGGTAAAAAAACTCATAAGCCACGTTGAAGATATAGATACTGAGCACACTAGTTACATGTGGGCATGTCCTCAGGCTAATCTATGTACTTTTATTCTCAGTCCAACTTTCTTACCAAATTAGCTATGTGTCCCAAAGATGAATATTCCTGATAGACAGTGCTAAAAGATCCCAGAAGAAGCCATCTTGAAGGAAAGGGGTCTGTCATGTGCACCAAGCAAGCAGGAAACAACTAATACCAATGAAGAATCTATGGGAACTATTCACGAAGAATTTGGCCTCATAGTTTCTGATAGTTGCTTAATAAATCAGAGACTACACCAGGATCTACATGTCTTGAACCAACAATCTGGATATGGTCTAATAAGGAGTTTTTTGCTGGCCTAGCAATTTAAATTAAAATATTTTTAGAGATATTAAAGTTATATTAGCATTACTAATACATTTCATGAATTCCCTGTAAGACAAAAGAGGAAACATATCATTCACCCATTCACTCTACATAAATTTCCTAGGAAGACTCAGTGGCAGACATAGGAACACTGAGAAAAAGAGTCCTGCTCTAGAAAACTTCCAATCTAGTGGAGAAAACAGCAAGTACATAGACAAGATGGTAAAAGAAACATTCAAACAGATGCCAAGAATGGGATGCAGGGGAGAACACAGGAAATGGGGAACCTAAGAAAACAGGTTCATGATAGTATCTCTACTACAGGGATTCATTTGGCTTTGACCAAATCAAAATACTCAATATTTAATCATTTTTCTTCTTTCTGTTATATTAAAAGATTATTAGAAATATCTCCAAGTAATATATTTTTATTACTAAGGGAGATCTGACAGCTTTGTGGTCATCAACAGTGCTCTCAAATTCTCCAAAGCTGATCATCAGCAAAAATGGCCCTTGCATACTGTTTATCCCTGGCCTCTGAGACAAAGATGCTTGGAATATTAATGTCTTCCTCATGAAAAGGAAACTCATTTGAGAACATACAGTTAAATCACAAGAGTATCTTTGTCTGTGCAATATGTGGACTTCAAGACTATATGGGCATCTCATACTTTTGTTTCATATAAAAAATGCAATGTGAAGCAGTGAGTAGAATTCGTATTCAGACCATCCTGGGTCTTTGTGACCTTGAGAAAGTCACTTAAGCTAGGGAAGACTTGGTACTTTTATTTGTGAAGTAAATATTTGTATAATATAAAATATGCCTCAGAGGACTATCTTGAAGATTAAATAATAATATTTAGGAAGCCTAGTGTAGTTCCTACATTTTCTTTAATATACATGATTATGACCTAATGCATAATCGGCCCACATTTGGGAAAACAACTCCAACTTGCATTCATCTTTTCTGACTTCAGTGTATTTTATAGCAACGCTCACTAGCTTAATACATTCACTTACTACTTATAAAACATTGATATTTCTAGGACTTAGCTATCATAAATAAGGTAACAGGTCAGAATATGTTAAACTGGAAATATTTCAGAAACTCAGAAATATATTCTTCCTCCACTCATTGAACCAGTTGCCATCCACCAAATTCCTCTCGCTGTGGGAATGTATTTCTATGGTTTATAACTCCAAGGAATGATAGCTCCTTTTTCTGAGCCAGAAGTTATGGTATCTGTAGAAATATGCAGTTAACTAGGAATTTGAATCCATTTCATTCAGTTCAATAGATTTTAACTGAGTAGCTATTGGAAAGTCATAGAACACAGCATTTGAATTCCAGCTCTACCATATGATTTGTCTGTATCATTATCTTCCTTAAGCCTCTACCCTTACATCTTTTTTTTTCAAATTTTTATTATCAAACTGATGTACAGAGAGGTTACAGTTTCATACGTTAGGCATTGGATACATTACTTGTACAGTTTGTTACCTCATCCCTCGTACCCCCCTCCCTCCTCCCCCTTTCTCTTTCCCCCCATGAGGTGTTCAGTTCACTTACACCAAACAGTTTTGCAAGTATTGCTTTTGTAGTTGTTTTTCTTTTTTTACCCTGTGTCTCTCAATTTTGGTATTCCCTTTCAATTTCCTAGTTCTAATACCAGTATACATGGTTTCCAATATACTTAGATAAGATTACATAGATAGTGTAGGTACAACCACGGGAAGGTGATACAAGAACATTGTCAATAATAGTAGCTACAGATACACATGGGACGTTGAAAGTAGTTACAACTGTGATATAACAATCATTTCCATAACATGAAACATGGACTCTATGGTCTCCCTTATTGGGTATAATTAGTACAGGTATAGGCAAGTCACAGCAGAGGATCACAAGAGCCCAATAGCTATACCCTTATCACATAAGATGACCCTTACATCTTAATTGAGAATAATATCACCTACCTCTACTTGTAGAATTAAATAAGATAATGAAAAATAGTGGTTCTCAACCTGGGCTTTGTTTTAAAATCACCTAGAAAGGTTTGAAAACATACTCCTTCCTCTAGAGTTTGGTTTAATTGATTTGATGTGGGGTGAGAACTTTAATCGTTTTTAAAGCTCCCCAAGTGATTATAACATGTTGCCTGGGTTAAGAAGTACTGAGCTATATAAAAGTTCCTGGCCTACTGCCTGACTTTTCTTGAAGAACTCAGACCTCTTCCTTCTCCTGGTGGGCCACACTGAGCTCTGCATTGGAAATACAGAGGTAAGGCACACTCTTGTCCTCAGGCTGCTCTCAGGCTTATGGAAGGAAAAAAAACAAGAAAAGAAATCAACAATGTGAAAAGTATAAGAAAAGAGAAAGGTACAGAAGCCATGATGTACAAATTACTGACTCTTTCAAGAGTCTAGCAGATTTGGTACTATGTCACAGGTGATTGACAGAGACATTTTTACCGAGTCATGACCCACTCTTGGATTTGTACTAACCTGCTGTTTAGCTGTAGACAAAGTCTCTTTCTCTCCTTAGTACTTGATGTTTTTCATCTTTAAACCTCTTCAATTCCCCCTACCCCCAGCCAAAAGCTTCTCACGGTCTGTCCTCTATCCAACTCACAAAGTTTCTAGGACATGAGCAAATGAACAGAAGAACATTTTATAAACACTAAAGTATGTTCTTTGAAGGAAAACTACTTCACATGACCATTTCAATATCAAACAGCCTTTTTCATCTTAAAATAAATAAAAACTAACTTTCTGATCCTGTGGCACAACCAGACGTCCAGGTGTTGATATTCTCTCTGTCTCTCTGTCTCTCTTCCCCTCGTGTTCTTTGAAAGTATTTACTAGTCCTCTCCACTTCCTTATTTCACAATCATTTCTCAACTCTTCAGTCTGGCCTCTTCACACATACCCCATCTCAATCAGCTGCAGCTATTCTGGCCAAGATCAATAAATCCTGCTCTGTTTTTTGTTCCCATACTCTTGGCCATCCCCTCCTTTCACAAACACTGTTTCCCCACAGGCTTCTGTGACATAACGTTGTGTTGGTTGCCTTTCTACCTTCTTGATAACTTTCTAGCTGCTGTTCTACAAACTCTCTCTATAACATTCAATTTTTGGAATTTGGTGGTTCTGGCCTATCTTTTTCTTTCATTCTCCACAGTTTACCTGTGTAATTCAATTCTATCTGGTGCCTTCTGCTATCATCTCCTTGCAGCAGACACCCAAATCCATGCTTGGTCTTTTTCTTTCTATGAGGTTCTCATCCTATCCAGCTTCCTAAAACATCTACACCATGCTGTCCCACAGGTGCCTAAAATATGCTTTAAAACAGAATTTATTAATTTCCCTCAATTTTAAAGCACTCTTCCTCTTGTTTGCTCCAGTAAAGAAAACTCCATGGCCATTTTAATCCATTTCCCAGAGCCAGAATCATCTGTGACTCTGACAACTTTTTCCCCAACAGTAAGTAGCAAGACTGGATCACTTCTTCTTATTGATTCCCACCTTCAGAAAATGTCCCTTTCCTCACATTACCTGTCTACAATTTCAGCTTAAGTGTCTATCATATCACTCCCTTCTTAAGCCCCCCTCCTCACCCTCTGGTGGGGATGGGAATGTGGTAGAGTGCTTGCCTAACATGCATGAAGCACTGGGTTCGATTCCTCAGTACTACATAAACAAAAAAAGCCATAAGTTGTGCTGTGGCTCAAGTGGTAGAGTGCTAGCTTTGTGCAAAAGCTTGGGGACAGTGCCCAAGCCCTGAGTTCAAGCCCCAGGAATGGTGGGGGGAAAAAACCTGGTGACCAGATTAAACATGGCCTAAAAGTTAAGAGCACCCTACATGATATAGTATTTTCTCTATCTCCAGCTCATACCATTTTGTTATTTCTTGACTACATCTTGCTTTCTCTTGTGGCTGAATTTTTCCTTGTCAAGGATACTTTTTCTTGCCCCTTTCTCTCTGTCCTAGTTAACTCCCATTTGCCCTTCATAGCTCAGTCTAGATGGTACTTCCTCCAGGCACTTTCATTGACACCTTTGATTTTATTCTAATACTATTATCCTTATTTAACTGGATCCCTATGCTTATGCCTTTCATAGGCTAATAAGTCTACTTATCTGTTTCTACCACCTTTTCTTGTTGTTTTCTGTATTCCCACTGACTGATAGCACCTAGCTCTAATAAATGCTCAGTAGATATTTGTTGATGACCAAAAACAAAATAACTTGAAATGTGAGGAGAGAAATAAGAAATGATCTCTACCCTCAAGGAATTCACAGTTTAAAGAAGATGATAGGTATAGAAACAATTCTCTGTACCTGAGAGTGAGTAGGGTAAGTAGAGATAAAGGATGAAAAGTTCTAAAGAGGAAAAGGAAAAATGTGCTTTCAACTGGCTAGATTGGCAAAGATATTTCAAAGGGGACAATGGAGTCAGCCTTGATAATAGTAAGTATAATAATTTGAACAATAGTAGCTACTACCTAAAACTGAAATGCATTAGAGATTGTGTTATATGCCTTACAACTAACTGTTAAGTTGATCCTTATCCATAATGTATACACAGGAAACAGAGAAGTTCAATATCTTAAGCAAGTTCACCTAGTCAGCTTACAGAGAAACTAGAACTTCCCATGGGGAAGAACTGTGTCCCATTCTTCTTTTAATTTCACATACTAGTACTGAGCCAAGCATAGAAGAGGAACTTCTTTGAAGTTACCATACCAAATAAGAAATGGGCAAAGAAAATTTTAAAAAGTAAATTTAGAAGCCAGATGAATGAGATTGATGGGTCAGAAAACAAATTATGTTCCTATTTTTAAGGGTCTCACAAAACTCAACAAAAAACAAGCCTGTCCAGAAAATGCAAGGATACTGTTTGATATTAGCCCACAAAGCCACAAGCATGTCTATGCTGACTCAGCTTTTTGCCCTAGGCAGCAGCCTGGCCTCTTGGAAATGACAGAAGGAAACTCAAAGTCCTAGGAATGTTTTTACTGATGTGGTATAGATTAGCTTTGGTGGTGAAGATTGCAAGGTTTATAAATAACCCACAACAGAAAGGATCTGCCATATGGAAAAGTCCACTTGGTAAAAATACTTCCATGACAAACAGCAATTAGGGCTATCTCCCTTTCTTTCCTGAATGCCTTTCCCTCAGGGATGCCTCAACACTGAAACAAGTGGCCAGGGCACCCACGGGCAGTTTACTGAAGGAAAATAAAGCCTGTCAGAACTGCCATTCTTTCTTTGGCTTCTGTCACCTCCTGACTTGTTTGTGAAAATCCTAAATTTGGTTGTGAGCTGACTGTTTTGACAGTCTGTCTTAATGAATGTTTTTCTTAAGCTCTTGGGGGTCTGCATATTTTTCTGCATCTGGGTAGAAAGTCTTTCTTCTTTTAAAGAGCTAGAGAGCGTCTCAAAATGTTTTTATGCCTCTATCAGAAAGAATGACATTGCCCCATTTGTAAGGAAATGGAAGGACTTGGAAAAAATTATACTAAGTGAAGTGAGCCAGACCCAAAGAAACATGGATTCTATGGTCTCCCTCATAGGGAATAATTAACACAGGTTTAGGCTAGTCACAGCAGAGGATCACAAGAGCCCAATAGCTATACCCTTATGAACACAAAAGATGATGCTAAGTGAAATGAACTCCATGTTATGGAAACGACTGTTATATCACTGTTGTAATTACTTTCAACATGCCATGTGAAACTGTTGCTTCTATTGTTGATGATTCTCTTGTATCCCCTTTCTGTGGTTATACCTGCACTATCTCTGTATCTTATCTGAGTACATTGGAAACCATGTATACAGGTATTAGAACTAGGAAACTGAAAGGGAATACCAAAATCGAGAGACAGGGTAAAAAAGACAAACGATTACAAAAGCAATACTTGCAAAACTGTTTAGTGTAAATCTACTGAACAACTCATGGGGGGGAAGAAAAAGGGGGAGGGGGGAGGAAGAATGAGTGAGGAGGTAACAAACAGTACAAGAAATGTATCCAATGCCTAATGTATGAAACTGTAACCGCTCTGTATATCAGTTTGACAATAAAAATTTAAAAAAAAAAAAAAGAATCTATCACACCAGAAGTCTCCGATGAAAAGACCTGGAGCTTGTTGATGAAAAATAAGTCCCTTCCTATGAACCCCAACTGCAAATGCGTTTTAACTACTTAAGCAAGATCATTTTATTTATATATTTTATTTATTTTGGTGACAGTTGTAGGGCTTGAAATGAGGGCTTGAGCTAAGTTTTGTCCCAGAGCTTCTTTTACTCAAGGCTAGCACTTAACACTTGAGCCACAGCTCCATTTCCAGCTTTTTTGGTCATATATTGAAGGTAAAAGTATGACAGACTTTCCTGCCCAGGCTGACTATAACCTGTAATCTTCAGATCGCTGCCTTCTGAGTAGCAAGATCACTTTAGAGAGAGAATCCTGATCAACAATAATATTTAATGACTTTCATTTTGTTTGTCAACATTGTGATTTAGTGCATTCACTTAAATAAGAATAGCAGTAATTACTGAGCTCTTATAATCTATTCTATATAGTCGGGGTCACCTCTCAGGGAACATGAAATCTGAAAAATTAAAGGTCTTGTAGTAGATGTCACAAAATCCCTATTTTTTGTGTGTGACATGGTGAAATCAAATTAAATTTCATTAAGAATTTTCCTTCTAATTGTACTTCCCTACTTTCTTTAGTCTGTTCTAGGAACTGAAAATTTGATTGTCATAAGTTAGGTAGATAGAGTCCATCATGCCTAAGTCTTTGTCAGAATATTGGACAAGATTCTTAGAATTTGTAGAAAAGTAAGCTTTAATGAGAGTGAATGTACTACACAGAATGAGAACTGTATTCAAGTGCCCATGTAGTCTTTCAGTAGAATTCTAGTATTTGTTTTCATTTCCTTCTCAATAGCATATTGATGAAAATGGAAAGCTGAGAGGATGTTCTGTATTCTAAGTGACTATATTTCTCTTTTCCCTGTGCTATATGTGCCTTACCTTCAGGTAGTAATTGTTTTTGTACAGAGAAGTTAGCACTGAATTATTTCATAGTAATAGAATTCTTGTTACTATTTGAAAAAAATTTAGTCTCTGTTTATGTGTTTGTTCCAGGTTCTCTTAATTAGAGCCTTCCACAATGGTGTTCTGAAGGAAGTTTTGCCTTCTTCCTGTATGCTTTGCAAAATGCCCACTAGTAATGAATCTTTGCAAGGCAAATATTTTTCCTTTCTCTGTGGATGTGAGTCTACCAATTCTCTCTCTGACCTGAGCATGCTTCACCCAATGTGTTTCATTTTCTACCACAACTATGGAGACAGAACATGAAAAGTGTTTCCTTTTGATCCTATCAACATGAAAACTTAATTTCTTATTGAGTCCTAAAATGAAAATAGAACTGTGACCACAAATTCTAATCTGACAAATCCTGTGTTTTGGTAAGAACTATGCAACCCCAGGCACTCTTATATATATCAAAATGGCTACACTTTCCACATAGCTCAGAAACTTCAACTATCATTCAAACTGTATTTACATTGTTTTGTGCATACTTGAGTAAGCATGGCTATTTTATTTAGTAGTTTAGAACTTTTGATGTGTGTGCATGCATGTGTTCATGTGTTCTGGTATTGGAGCTTGAACTCAGGGCCTGGGCACTGTCCTTTCATTTTTTCACTCAAGGCTAGTGGTCTACCACTTGAGTTACAGTTTCACTTCTGGCTTTTTGGTGGATTAATTAACAGTTAATTAGAAATAAGAATCTTAAAAACTTTCCTGCCTTCAAAATATGATTCCTCACCAGCTAGACTGGACAGTATTCTGAATTTGGACAACAGCCATGCTGGCAGGGATGTGGAGAAAAAGGAGCTCTACTTCCCTACTGATGGGAATGTAAACTAATATAACCATTCTGAAAGCAGTCTGGATGTTCCTCAAGAAACTAAACACAGACCTTCTCTACGACATAGCCATATACCACTCCTGTTACTACCCTGAGAATCAGGAACCGGGATATGACAAGGACACCTGCACATACATGTTCATTGCTGCACTATTCACAATAGCCAAAAATATGGATACAAACCAGATGCCCCAAAATAGATGAATGGATCAAAAATATGGTACCTATATACAATGGAATTTTACACAGCCATTAGAAAGGATAAAATAATAGCATTCACAGGGAAATGGATGGAACTAGAACAAATCATGTTGAGTGACATAAGCCAAGACCAGAAAAACAAACAGCTCATGTTCTCCCTGATATGCAGAAGTTAGATTTAAAAATGCAGTGAGATATGACAAATTATACAGGATTCTAGACACCCATATACAGTGAGACCAAAAGAGGATAGTCTTAGGAAAGCACTTCTTCATATATATATTAAAAATATACATAAACTGAAAAGAACTCCAAAGGTAAGAAAACAAGGGACCTTTTCTTAATTTCTCTTTTCGGCTTTAGATGACTCTATTCCTAACTTCTTATATGATATATACATGTGCAGGTGGGAGGAGAGCCACAGAATCAGTGGAAAATGGGTGAAAATGTGCAGCATTGGGGCCCACAGCTGCAGTGGACATTGATGAAAGTGAACTACACAACTCATGGGCTGAGATGGGAGGGAGGGAATGGGAGAGAATGAGGGAATAGATGGTACTATGCAAAAGGAAGGAAATATACTTCTTACCTGCTGTATATCACCTCTAAAACAACAGCAAAGTAATTTAAAAAACAAACAAACATGATCCCCAGATTTCAGCCTCTTGAGTAGCTAAGATTACAGGTATAAGCCACTGGTGCTCAGCCTGTAACATTTTTATAGTACTGGGGATTAAACTCAGTCCTGTGCTTGCAAGGCAGGTGCTTTGTCACTTGAGCCATGCTTCCAGCACCCTTTTGTATTGATTATTTTCTAGGTAGGGCCTGACGTTATGCCCAGACCAACCTGGGTTTCAATCATCTACTTGTGCTTTCCTGTGTGACTGATGATGACAGGCACACACCACTGCATTCCATGCTTTCCTCTAAGTTGCAATAACAGGTATGAACCACTGGTTGAAAGTATTGCAAACGTCCTTTGGTCCCAGCTAGCCTCAAATCATATTCCTTGATATCTACCTTCCAAGCAGCTAGGATTGCACATATGAGGCACTTCTGATGGCCAAATTAGAACAATTTTAAAGCAGTAAGTATAAAGCATGGTGAGTGAAGGTTGTTTAGAGTAGATGTGGAAGCCAAAAGTAAAGTAAGGTTGCTGTATGTTCAATTTTCCTGTATAGGAACACAAGAAAGGGGTAAAATATGATTTACAAGGCTACATTTAAAATAACCAAAACTAGTCAGAAAAATTGGGACTTTTCTGAATTGTCTGGAAACTATATGTATATGCAAAGACCAAGGCTCTGCAGAGGACAGACTTTGTAGTAATATAACTGAGTTTAATTCCCAGCATTTCCCATTCCTGATTTTAGAATGAGAAAATTACTTAACCTCTCTGAACTTCAATTTTCTCCATGCAGTGTACAATGGGGAAAAAACACTTTTTATTCATAGGGCAATGTGAGAATTAAAAGAGATAACCTAAATAGAGGCCCTAGCTCGGTGCCTGGCATGTTGCTAGTTCTCAGTGTACTAAAATATGCTTACTCCCATCAACCCCTACACAACTTGGAATAAAGATATTCGTGTACCTAAAAATGCCATTGCAATAAAGCCATAAGTTCCCTTATAGGGAATTTATTTTATTTTCAGGGAGATTCACAACTTCCCTATAAAATTAGAAACTTGGCATGAGCTAGCACACAGAAAAGATGGAAATGCTGCATGGGTTGAATATTTTTTCCAAGCCTCTGGCAAAGGCAACTTTGTTAACTACTTTGAAAAGCTGATTCGGAAGAGTTTGCCATGCCTTGAATCAGGGTGACCCTTTGAGAGTTGGCCTATTGTGAATTGATTGGGATTTGGCCTGATTGCAGTATATCATCTGGGGTCTAGAGGAGTGAATCACAATTTGGCACAAAGCTATTCTTTTACAAGGTCAAGGCCAAGTTACTACCATCCCCCAAAGTACAGAGAGTCACAGGAGAGTGGCTTCTAGATATGAGGTTGGTACCGAGAAAAAGGAGCATGGAAATGTCATAGAAAATGTTTGAAACTCAACTTTCTTCAATCTTGCTTTCTCTAAATGCTCATCACACACACACACACACACACACACACACACACACACTTGCACATAGCTCTTTCAACACTCCATGCTTTTGCTCGACCAATTTGCTCTTTACTCTTTTCTTCCTGACCTGACATTCTTCGAGATTTAGCACTGATAGCTATTCTCCTGAGATTCCAGAATTATGTAGCTCTCCTCTGGGTTCTCAGCACCTTGCATTTCCATAGTACAACCCCAACTATGCCATGAGCTACTCTAAATTTCAACTTCATCTATGTCTTAGCATCTGCATTGTGACTGAAACAAAATACACAGTAGTAGGCTAACCCACAAGAAGATCAAGGGCTCCAAAAGATTGCAAATATGGGTCATTTCAGGACAAGAATCTCCAGACTGGGGAATGAGGAATTAGACAGAACTGGGCTTCCTCCAGGCTAGTTGATACAATCCTTCAGGGCATCTTACCAGCAGACCTTTCTTCCCTGGTTTGGTCCAGAATGAAACATAGTCTCATAGATTACACTTGCTTCTCTGTTTCTGAGATAAACTTATAGTTCATTAGGGTTCTCAAAAAATAAACAGAAGTGCTCATTTATTCATAGAATTCTAACTGAATTATTCTATTTAAGGTTTATCATGATCTTGTAACAAAATAATAAAAATAGAAATAACAAAATATACAATAACAAAAAATAACAAAATAGAAGTTCTAGATTTTTCCCACAGCCATACAGCTAAATAGAAGAAGTAGAAAGATTCACTCCACTCCCTAACTCTGTTTAATTTATTTCCACCTGAATTCAATAAGAAAAGGAAGTTGTATGTAGGTGCTAACAGTGAGTATTGATGGTAAAGAAGTGAGTGCTTCAGAGCCTTCAAAGTACTTTGTTTTCATCCAAGAACACACTGAAGCCACACATAGCCCTTCGAAGCAGGAAGTGTAGACATTAGCCATCGAGAGAAGCCAAGTACAGAAAGATTACGTGGTATGGTGAATGTCACCATTTCTGGTCATCTGACTTCAAAACCATACTCCATAGCTTTGAAGGTCTGACTGGCTTTTACAGTTGATCTAGCTTCAACTCAAACACAGTTTGTTTGTTTGTTTGTTTTTGTGTGTGTGTGTGTGTGTGTGTGTGTGTGTGTGTGTGTGTGTGTGTGTGTGTGTCCTGGGCCTCAAACTCTGGGCTGGGACGCTGTTCCTGAGCTCTTCGGCTCAAGGCTAACACTCTACCACTTGAGCCAAAGGACCACTTCAAACACAGTTCGTAGAACAGTTATTGTGGCCATAGAAACTTTTCTTCTTCAGTCATCTGGTACAGTAAGTATTTACTTATAGCTCACATCAATCCCCTATGGGCTTAAAACAATTTATATTATTGAGCTTCCTAATCACATAAGCCAAATTAATCAAAGTCCATTTATTTCTTTGTTTCTGTGACAAGAAATAAGCAAATTGAATAAATTTTTTATCTCCCCTTGCCTTGCTCAAAAATATGCTTGTTCTAGCTTCTTACACCCATCTGCTTGTAATGTCAGCCCCTTTCTCTGCATCCCACATCTGTACCTCTGAAATGCTGTTCTATTTGTTTTTCCAACCTGTGGTTCTATCTCAACTCCAAGGTCTTCTTTTTCCAATCCCAGTCCCTTTCCAATGCACATGAATCACTTTCTCCATAGAATACTTTGTTCTTCTCTTTAAATATTATTGTAGCTGTTCTAGTAAGTTGGCCATCTCTCCATGGTTTTCTCTCATTAGCACAAGCTTACTGAGGACAGGGACTCATCTTTTATCTATCCTTCATGCTTCTTTGCCTGGTGCCTGGCACAAAGTCAAGGTTAGTTCACAATATCTCTGAGCTTAGAAATTGATTTTCTAGCCAAAATTACATGCTTTGTTTGTTTTTCACTGGTGAACAGGAAGAATAAGTTGATTGCATAATATTAACATACATAATATTTCAAGTGTCCTCTCCTCCTGGTTACTCTATCTAAAATTTTGTTTGCTTCTAAAAACCCATTGTCTTCTGAATTTAATTTATTTCCATGGCATTTACTACTACCTTACAATAGCAGGCATATTGCTGGTTTTATTTCTTATTTACTTTCCTCAATTAAAAGTAAGATTCAGGGCTGGAAATATGGCCTAGCAGCAAGAGCGCTTGCCCCCTACACATGAAGCTCTCGGTTCGATTCCCCAGAACCACATATATGGAAAACGGCCAGAAGGGGCACTGTGGCTCAGGTGGCCGAGTGCTAGCCTTGAGCGGGAAGAAGCCAGGGACAGTGCTCAGGCCCTGAGTCCAAGGCCCAGGACTGGCCAAAGATAAATAAATAAATAAATAAATAAAACAAAATAAAATAAAAGTAAGATTCAAACAAGCAGACATAAGGGTTTCTGGTGCCTACTAAGTCATAATTCAATATCTTTCAAGTGAATGGATACTACTAGGTATTATCAATCAGCGAAAACTGGAGGGTCTGAGTAATTGTTGCTTCTTGCTATTTCCATGTCCAATTTGAGGGTACATTTAGAATCGACCTCAATCAGAAGCACAGTCCTTATTTATAGGATCACAGGGCTTATGTGAACCTGAAAGTTACAGCTATTGGAGTTAGACTTATGCAGATTACCTAATCACCCCATGGATTAGTTTTCCTATTTATAAAAGGGGCTGATTCTAATACTTATATCAAATGGTTATTAAGATGTTAAAGTTGGTGTGAAGTACTAAGATCACATAAATGATAGCTGTTATTATTTTTCTTGGTTCTAAAAGCCATCTTTATAAAAATATGCTGATTCCACATCTTAATTTCTTGTTATTTATTATAGCTGTAGTTTTAATTGCCATCAAATTTGTATGTATTCTCAATCATTTTTACATTATTTTAGCTGGCTACATTTTAAAGACATTGCAGCACAATAAATTTGTTACCAAACATTGCTGCAGTACTTGTGTCCCTGAATTTTTACAATAAGTGGTAAATGTAAAAATAGAAGGCCTGAAGCATAGAGATGAACTTCTTGGAAGCACTAAGCTTTTTGCTTCCCTCTTGCTATGAGTATCTTTAACAAGGTCACTGGTAGGATGAAAGACTCTAAAGGTTGAGGATCCTTAAAAAAGATAGCGATATTTAGCAAATGAGTATGCCACAATTTATGCTTTCTACCTCCTAAAGAGTCCTTGTTAGTTACTTAGACTCATGATTGCCTATTCTCTTCTGCATCAGCCCTTTGGGTAGATTGAAGGGTCTAATTAAATTAAGCCATTGGATTATAATTATAATTTTGAAACATAAAATCCTTCAGGGAATTTGATCACATTTAATATTGGAAAGAGTCATGTGCCTGACCACTGTAGGCTGGGTCCAGTACTCCTGCTTATGACAGTGGGGGAGAAAGCCATGGAAAATACAACACAGAAAGAGTAGCTTTGGAAATAATTAGTGTATTGGAGTTTTGCTATCCTGGTAATTCTACTTTTCTTCCTCAAAAAGTTAATAGTAGGGCTGGGGATATAGCCTAGTGGCAAGAGTGCCTGCCTCGGATACACGAGGCCCTAGGTTCGATTCCCCAGCACCACATATACAGAAAACGGCCAGAAGTGGCGCTGTGGCTCAAGTGGCGGAGTGCTAGCCTTGAGCAGGAAGAAGCCAGGGACAGTGCTCAGGCCCGGAGTCCAAGGCCCAGGACTGGCCAAAAAAAAAAAAAAAAAAGTTAATAGTAGTCTGTGGTCTCTGTGGTTAGTAATATTCATTGCTAACATTCACTGATCTTTACCTCATATGAACACTTACTAACATACTAAATTCTCATAGCTACCTTATGGAATAGGTTTTTTTTTATTATATTCCCATTTTATGGATTAGGAAACAGAGAGAGAAGGTTATTTCCCCTAATGTACACATCCAGAAACAAATTAAGCTGATATTTGAATATGGGCAGACAGTGCCCTACATAGTACTAGGGTTATAATCCAAGCTACCCATGCACCTTTAAATTCAAACACTTCACTATGAGTCGTGATGGCAACCTATAATGCGTATTTCAACACAACCAAAGTCATTCCCTTTGTAGAGAAGTTAATTAGCCAAGTAATAATTGAGATAGCTTTTGTCGATGTTAAATGTTTCCTTCCAGGTGTTTAGCTCTTTGTCATCTGCACCTACTCACCTTAACTTTCTTGTCACTCACTTCATTCACACCTCAAAACCATTTTAAATAAGATCCCTAGATATTATTTGATAGATGAGGAAAATAAGAATGAGGGAATGGAAATAACTTGTTTAGTACCATGTCTGGAGCCCCCAAAGTCAACAACTCCTATCATCTGTTTTCACCTCTCCATTTCCAAGTACAAGTTTAACTCCATAGATTCTCAGGACAGTGTGAGAGAGGAAGGAAGATGATACGCGGTAGGCAGGAAAGGTAAAGGATATCCAAAGCTTGCCGATAGAAGCAGAACAAATGTTGGCCAAAAGACTAAGCCACACTGATCTGCAAAGATTAATAGTCTCCTGTGAGCTAAGCCACAAACTTACAAAATGAAATAAACAATTTTCCAAAGTGGGTAGAGCCCAGTGACTGGGGAAGCAGACCAATTTAGACAAAAGCTGGCTAGCAACAGCAGCATTGCTCACTGGAAGTAATACCTAAAGGTCAAGGCTGCTTATGTATCATATTCCACACATAGATCTCAAACACCTGCTATGTTCTTGGTATCACACTAGATGCTGAGCAGGATTCACATTCCTAGGAGGAGTCTGGAAGGAACAAGTAGATCCTCAAACTTGGAGGAGAAATGGAAGGGAGAGTTTTCAATAGAAACTCAAGAGAAAGCCTAAAAACAGGGACCGAATCAGAGCCTCAGCCAAATTTCAGCCAGAATATATAGACCTCATTTGTGTGCATGCATGCGTGTAATATATGCACATGCTCAAATATAAAATAAGTAACAAATGCTGAAAGAACATCTGGAAGACACCAAGCCAAGCTTTGGATGAGTCTTTAGGAAGTGAGTGGATGGCAGAGAAGTCAATTTACACACAAATGAGGGGATTCGAAAGATTCATAGAGGCTACAAGTAATTCAGTATGTCTGGGGCAAATCCAGGTGTTGGTAGGCAAAGCTGGGTAGCTACAGATGAAGAACCAACTCACCAAAAGCTTCAGCAGAGGGAGGCTACAGACCTTGTATTTTATACTAAGCACAGAAATGGAGGGACAAAGGGTTAACTAATTCAGTAATACTCAGTAGACGCTATGTTGGAAGTGAACTATACTATTTGAGAGGGAGAAGGCTTAGGAGGGGAAAAAAACTGAGAGAAAATGAGAGAAGGAGTAGCACTGTTCAAAAAGAAATGTACTCAATACCTGACTTATGTAACTGTAACCCCTCTACATCACCTTCACAATAAAAACTAAGAAAAAAAGAATGTAAATGCAGAAAAAAGAAGCATATGGAGTCATGGGGATGAATGTAGTCTTGGAGGAAGCATTCTGCAGTGTTTAGTGTAACGGCTCAAGTGCAGAAGGCAAACCTGAATATGAGAAGCTTACGAAGAACCTATAACATGGTGCAGGCAAGAGATGATTAGGTCTGTGCCATAGAAGTGGTGATGGAATGGTGAGCTGGAGATGAAGGTAAAAGAGGAGATAAGGACTTCTTTTAGTGTTCGTGAATACCATTAATCCTCAATGCCACATTCCAGATACTGAACCTTGAGAGTGATCAAGTGCGTTAGCTAAAAATGGGTGATTTGCACATAACCTATGGTCATGACCTAGTATAAAGTAAATACTTTATAAACAGTTGTTATACCATATTGTTTGGGAGGGGAAAGGGAAAAGGCATGTATTCAATAGACAATTGTTTTTCTTCAATACTTTAAATCTGCTATTGGCTGAATCTGAAAATATGCAGGGTCAGCTGTGCAACTCACTTAATCCCAATCCCCAACTCTACTCTAGACCTTGCCCTTTACCCCTCACACTTTCCATTTCACTCTTTTCCATTCAATTTATCTCTAATCCTTTTCTTTTTGAACTCATACTTTAACATCTCGCTATCTTTTTGTCTATTTTTTTCCTTTTTTTTGTTCTTGCTGTTGTTTTTGGCTTACTTGTATGTTTGGGTTTATTTTTAGTTTTAAGTAGCTGTATAAGGGGATTTCAATTCAACATGTCAATTTATGAGTACAATTTGTCTTCTAATTCTTTAGCAGTTCCTTCAATGTGAAATGTTAATATACTAATGAAGTTCAGTTATCAATTTGTTCTTGTGAATCATACTATGTTGTTGTATCTAATAAATTTTAATAATCCTGTGTTATAAAGACCTGTTACTTTCTTCTAAGCTTTAGAATTTTAGATTTTACATTTATGTCTGTGTGCCATTTTGAATTAATTTTCTTATGGCGTGAGGCATGGGTCAAAACTCTTTTCCCTCTATAAGGATAACCAATCGCCACACCTTCATTTGTGGAAAAGACTGCTATTGTGTGAGTGAATTGTTTTCACATCTTTGTTGAAAATTAGCTGTCTCTTGATCTATTTCTGGAGTATATTCTATTCCATGTATCTGATTATGCCAAAACCACATTGTCTTGATTACTGTAAGTTTATAATGAAAATGAGGTAGTGTTAGTATTTCAACTTTTTTTTTTCTATTTTAGGTATTCTAAGTCATGCATTTTCATTTGGATTCCAGAACTAGTATGGCTTTGGCGGCGGGGGGGGGGGGGAGGTGGGGGGGAGCGGGGAGTGGATAGAGGGATGAAGTGGGGGGGAGAGAATTTGAGCACATGCTGGTATGGGGCTTGAACTCTGGGTCTCCTGCTCTTGCTCTGCTTTTTTACCCACAAGCTGTCACTGTGTCACTTGAGCCATATCTCTGCTTCCAAGTTTTTGCTAGTTAAGTGGAGAAAGAGTCTCATGGATTTCTCTGCCCAGTCTGGCTTTGAACTGGCATTCTCCCATCTCAGCCTCCTGAGTAACTAGGATTATAGGTATATGAGCCACTGATGATCAAAAAGTATGATATTTTTTATAACAAGCCTGCTAAACGTTAATGATTTCTTGCAATACAAATCTCATTATACTGATCCCACTTTAAAAATATTTTAATAGCTTCATACTCAGAACAACTTGCTTCTCACCTTATTCCCAGATTTATATGATTGGGGGTACCCAGACCCTCCCCTCCTATCCAGCCTCCTCTTGCTGAGTCCTCATCTTTGTACTCCAGGTACTTTGGTGCTTAGGTTCCTGCACTGAGGCACTACTCCCTCTTACCTCAGAACCTTTCTCCATGCTATCCCTCTGATGGGAGCACTCTCCCAACTCTACTCATATCTCCTCTGTCTTCTTTATTCCAAAGACCTCTCAGCCCAAATGACTCCTTCTCACAGAAGATTTTCTAGACCATTCCTGTGTTCCAGCTATACCAATGCCTCATGCTAAATATTTCATAATTCTCAGAGTTTTTTATTCAACGTAATTATTGAAGGTTAAAATGAATATTTGATTATCTTAAAATTTTCTTTTCTCCTAATAGACTATAAATTCAGTATAAGGAATAAGCCTATATTGATTTTGGTTTGTTGGTTGGTTAGTTGGTGTTGTAACAAAACACTTGGCACATAGTAGGTGCCTAATAAATATTTATTAATGATTAAATGAAATCAAGCTTTTATATCAAGGAGGGTATCTTAGGGCTTGGAACAAGTCTTAGTTTGGGAATAAAGAGACTAGGAAAGACAAGATTAAGTCAAGGGAATCCATAGGCAGGCTTCTTGACTTCACCCCTGGCACCCCATATGGAGTCTGATGTTTTCAGGAAATCATCTTTAAATAATACATTTATTTGTAACAGTTCATGCATTTCCATTCAATATCTCTTCACTGCTTTGAAATAGGCCCAGAGGAGATGATAAGAGGAAAAAACATTATTAAATTATTGTTTAGGAATTTCATCTTCCCTTTTTATTCAAGCAGCTCTTGCATCACTGAATCTCTGTTTGCTACATTTAATTTCCCACTAGTCTGAAATGAGGCATGAGAATTTGGATCACCTACTACTATGGGATAAGGCCTTGTAATCATATCAGAAAAAAAACTGAATTTTATGCCTTTTAGACACTGCATAAGAATCTCCAAAAAGAATCATGCTTTGCTGGCACAATGAAGTAGCTAGACCTACTCTTTCTTTTCTTTTCTTCCCAATGCAACAACCCCCCCCCCCCCCCACTGACTTTCAGAACCCAAAATCACAATAGTAAAATCTCAGCCCTGGATTCTAGCTGTGAAATGTGTGTAATCAAAGGTCTCTACTGCTCTGGTTTCCTCACATCTCATCTTTAAAACCAGAGTAACCCATATTTCATAGAGGTTGCACAACTTAATACTATAATAATTTATGTAGACCAACTATGATGTGCCAGGAACTATGGTGATTTCATTAGAGATGTGAATTCTAGTGCTCACAAGAGCCTTTCGAGGTATTAGGGTTTTGTTGTTGTTGTTGTTTTGTTTTGTTTTGTTTTACATTTTATGAACTGGAAATGGAAGCACTGGGAATTAAAGGCAAGTACTCAAAATTGCAAAGATTCCCGAATGTTCTGCTTATAATTTAGACTATGTCAAAGGCAACATGGAAGGGTTAAATAGAAAATGACAAGACCAGATTCAGGTTTTAAAAGGATCTTTGTGCACTTGCACAAAGTATGATTTAGAAGGAGAAAAAGGGACTGGAAATGGAAAGGAGGTATAAAACAATAAGGAAATGTTTTCCCGTTTTCAAAGCACTTTTATATCCTTAGTTTCCTAAGAACCCTATGAGGTAAAGAAGAAGACATTATTAATGACATAATTGTTGCAGCCTAAAAATAGTGTAAGTATTTCAGTTCAATATCATACAGCTTGAGAGAGCAAAAGTCTTAAACCGAGGGCTCTGGACTTCTGCTGCCTGTACATTTATAATAGTCTTCAATGGTTTACGTCTCTCTCAGGATCTCTACTAGCACCCAGCATCTGAGGGAACAAGACAAGAGGGGATGAACTCCAGTTGGACAATAGAACCAGGTGGCTTAGTTACAAAAGGTTAAAATCAGTTTGCTTGATTGATTATGAATTTTAAGCAGTTTTTCTTCAGTGTAATCAGCTTTTTCTCATCGTCATCTCTCATTAGGGAAAGATTTCCATCCCAGCCGTGATTGAGGATCTTTCCCAGCATGTGCATTTTGCATTCTTCATACTGAGCACCTTGCTGACAAAATCAGAAGCTGACTCTCTTCACCTACCCCTACCTCTCATTCCCTGCTGGTCTTGAGTCCCTTGCTGGGATGGTGGGAAGTGACTCTGGAGGAGAGTTGCAGAAAGATCGTTCTCATATTGACCACTGTCTGGTCCAGGCCTGACGGTCAGCCAGCTAGCCTTTGACAGGATAATGGAAGGGGCTGCCTTACGGCCTCTTGCTCTCCTTTTCTAATTGGCCTTTATGAATATTTAATGAAATCAAGATAGAATTCAATCAGAAGCTTTACCTGCTGCCTCTTTAGGGGAAGGAGGAAGAAAAAGAAAGTGGCAGAATACTATTATTAGATTTCTCTAGCCACCGGGTAGAGGCAGAGTACCCCCAAATCCCTCTAGCATCAGGTGCCAAAACAGCCTTAACTACCTAGGTATTTGTGCATAGTGTAATAAGGAGCCGTTGTTGCTAGTGAGATGCTGATTACCTACCATACAGGTGGGCGGATGTTGTCTAGAGAGGTAACAGCTAATGTGCTTCAGCACAAATTCAAAGTAAAGATAAAATCTTAAATCTTTTTCTTTGTTGGAAGTCCTTTCCTTCTTCTGCTGGAAACCTCTTTATTATGAACTCAAGTCTATCTTTTCTTCAAGTTAAATTTATTCCTTATTCATTGTAAAAAATTATAAAAGTAGAAAATCAAAATGTGCCCATTATCTAATTTCCTACAGATAAAATTGGTATTTTTATAGTGATGTATACATTATAACTAATGTACCACATAACTACACAACAAATAAGGCCAACCTTTTATCACTAAATATTCACCTATAATACAAAGTATTGTATTTTATTGCATACAAGAACTTGATTCTAAATTATTGGACATTCCACTGAGAGCCCTGAAGATGAATTTATAACTAAACAGAAAGAATAACATAAGAGCTTGAGTCTTGGAATCCAATGAAGATTTTTCAGGTTAATTAGCTGCATGATCTTAGGAAGAGTAATTAACCTCACTAAATAATAGTTTTTTTAATCTTAAAACAAAGGTTGTTTTGAAGTTTAAATGAGAATATATGCAAAGCATCCAGTACAATGTCTGATATGAAGTAAATGTTTAGTTTATGACAACTATTAATATTGTCATTGCTAATAATGACTTGACAAATTTCCTCTTAGCAAAATGTTATGCACTTCATTAAGCTAATTTCCTAAAAGTGGAGTTTCTGGGTCAAAGGATTTTCACATTTTTAAATCAACTGGAAAAAATTTAAAGCTCCTCAAGTATTTTTTTTTCCTCAAACTAGCCTCCTAGTAACCACTAACATGTAAGTTTCCATGGCCAGTGCCTTAAGAATTGGAACGGGTCCCTTCTCATTTTGATCTTCAGTTTTCACAATGAAAAACTTAGGTGAATGTCTTAGTACATTTGAGCTGTTATAACAAAGTACCCTAGACTGGGTGTCTTATAAACAGGAGAAAATCACTTAACACAATTAGTTCTACAGGCTGAAAATACGAGATCAGGTTGAATTGTGGTGAAGACTCTCCTTAACACTTCAGATTTTTTATAATATCCTCAAATAGTGGAAAGAGGTCTAGATAGCCCTCTGGGGTTCTTTTTATAAGTATACTAATCTAGTTCAAGAGGATTCCACCCTTATGACTTTCTAATTACCTCCCCAAACCCCCACTTTCCTAATGTCATCATAGTAAGGGTATATGAATTTATTTCAGGACTATGAATTTGGAGAAAATACGAATTTTTAGTCCAAAATAGTGTGAGACTACATACACTCTGTCGTAGTGAAAGCCACCATGGAAACAGACAAGCCTACAGGCGGCTGAGCAGTAGCAGTGTCAGACAAGTATGTGGTCATATATTTTAGATTTCATTTATGCTGGGGCAGGGGTAAAAACTGTATTTTCTTCTCTTTTCTTTTTCTCCTCAAGGCTTACCACAGCCATAGTCTCTTCAGAGGATGGAACTTAGCCTTAGCAAAACACCACTGACTCCAAGCAGCTTCTGATACCCTTCCTTTATAAGCCCCCTGCCCCTCAGTGAAACAAAGGCTAGTAGTTCTCAGTTCTTGCTCAGAGCAGAAGAGGAAAGAAAAATACAAGAATATATACACAAATTCCTAACCAAATATATTATCTTTAAAATAGTATATCATTTAATCTTTACCATGATCGCACAGAATTGTAGCATTTCTGTAGGAAGTTTTACCTACCTGAAAATTGGGACTCAGAAGTTTTACTATTAGTAAAGAAAGTTCTGGAAAATAGCAAAGGTTGGCCTGACACTGAAGCTCTGAGCTCTAACCACTGCCTCTCCTCCTGTGCTTTGAGTATAAGGACGGGATGCCCCCTGGTGATCTTGAAGGGTAGGTAAATCATCCAGGGGCAGGGAAAGGAGAGTCAATCATGGTAGGAAAGAAGACAGAAGTAAAGCTTGATTTGCTTTGTAGCCTGTTGTCCGGGTCCTTCGCCCCCAGCGCTCTCCTGGCCAGCGGGAGACGCGGGGAGCGCACCCCAACGGGCAAGCCAAGAAAAGGTGAAGAGTCAGCGAACCGCCCGCACCCAGCCCCCCTTCACTGGAGGACAATCAGACGGCGGGGGAGAAAGTTCATGCAGTCTCAAGTTTATTCAGGGAGGAATCACACATTTAAGGGCCAGAGAGCGGCAGGAAGGGGAGGGGTGTAGCGCACGTAGCTAGGGGCTATGAGAGGTGGCCTGAGATGAACGTCAAGGGTGGAGGGCCGAGGGACCAATCCTAAGGGGCGGCCTAAGTCTATGTCACAGCCCACAGGACCCTCTCCGGGTTCACCACCAGCTGTCATCTTGGCTACACGTGGTCCCAAGGCTGGAGGTGGGGCCAGTTAGACCTGCCTTTCGGTTCCAGACCCGGAAGGCAGGCGGGACTAACAGCCAAGAGGCCCCAGGGCAGGAAAAACAGGCTCTTCTGTGATGCAAGGCATCCGGGCGGCCGGCCATGCCCCACATGAACGTGTTCACCACATAAATGTACCTGCAACACACACACATGCTCACACACACACATACACACACACACACACACACCACCACCACCACCACCACCAAGACTATAATGTCAGGATTGCTGGATCCAGATGAATTCCCATTTCACAGCCTCATGATGTTGCCCAAATTTCTCTGCCATCCTCTGGTACCAGTCTCAAGCCCAGAGGAAATCACTCCCACTTTAACGCTCTGGGTCAATGGCATAAGAAGGATCCCCTGTTACAATTCCTTTCTTCTGAAGATTTAGCTTGTTCTGAATTGGAGGCCTGGATTTGAGTCCTTGCCCTACAGGTTTTTCACTTCTTAATAAAATGAATTGATCCAGCCATTAGCCTTGAAGGCCTTTCTAAATCCTATATGGATTAATGAAAGATATATTTTGGACCCTAAATCTGACGCACTTTTTAACTCTTCTAACTTCTTTTCAGTGTCAGAGACACACAAGGTAATCAGACAGTCTGAAAAATCTTATAAGATTTTCCTGAATTGCATAGCTTTTGTACAGTTTTGTTTTTCTTAGCTTTAATCCAAATGTTATTTCTAGTATCTTCTAATAAGCTTGGGCCTAAATTTCTCACACAGTTTATTGCTATCGGGAAGAGTTTTCCCCCTATCTATACCCTGCCCTTCCTACACTTTCTCATTTTTTTCCTTGTTCCTGCTGGCAATAATTATAAGTTGTAAATCTCACCAAAAAGCAGATATTAAATAGGCTGTATATGATTAGAGATAATGTCACAGGCATGCGTCCGAAACCTGCCGCCTGGATAATGTGTGTTTTCCTCCCTTGACACTGAACATAGTCATTATGCCTTAGAAGGGGCAGAGATTTGTATTTACATTTAAGCATTTACATCTAAAGAATGCCTTTCTTCATGCTAGGGGGCTGTCCCAAGCATTAATCTACTTGCTATGAGTCTGAGGTTGGTGGGACACATTTCTAAGATGGAAAGAATTTTACAAATGTACCTTTCACTTTGATTCTTACATGTGAAGGGTTGATAGGACTTGGAAATAAAGTAAACTTCTGGCCTGAATTATGAACATTGCCCTGAGTCTGAGACCCAATTCTAGTCCATTTAAAAGAAAGATAATCAGGGACACAGCTACCACACTCCAGTTATTGAAACACATTTAATTTCATTCATCCTACAGATATTTATTGAGTAGCTGCTGTGTTTCAGACACCGTTCTGGGTACTGAAAGTAAAGAAAGGAGCATAACATGTAAAACTCCCAACCTATAAAGTGCTCATTTGTATTCTAAAAAGGGAATAATATAAAGCAAAATAAATGAAATATTTCATATGCTAGGTGATGAAGTACAATTGATTATGTAATTTATCATCAAAACCAGGATACCTGTGAGAGTGAAAGCTAAAACTATTAATGAATGAATGTAGTGAAAATATGTAGGCCCTGACAGTGGTTATGCTAAAGTGCTACAGAGAAAAAAAATCAAGCAGTTGGTGAATGGGTAAGAAGAGAGGGGGGGGGGGCGGAGTCAGGGAGAGGGCTGAATTAGAATACAAAATGGGAAAGTGAGGAAGGCATTACTATGAAGAGGGACGGAAGTAAGATATGACTCCCTGAGGGATGAGTACCTTAAGCCTTTCTTTCTTTCTGTAGTCATGGGGCTTGAACTCAGAGTCTAGGCACTATTCCTGAGCCTTTTTGCTCAAGGCTAGTTCTCTACTACTTAAGCTACAGCTCTACTTCCTGCTTTTTTAATGCTTAATTAGTGGCAATAATTTCATAGACTTTACTGTCCAGGCTGTCTTTGAACCTTGAACCTCAGATCTCAGCCTCCTGAGCAGCTAGGATTACAGGTGTACGCTGGCACCAGGCTTATTTCTCACAGTTCTGAAGAGAGGGAAAATCCAAGGTCATCACAGCAGTAGATACAAGGTCCAGTGAGGCCCACTCCTTTTGTAGATAAAGATCTTGTCTCTGTGTCTTCATGAGGCTAGCTAGCTTTCACTTGGTCTTTTTGTAAGGATACTAACCCCACACATGAATGCTTTGTCTTTATGATCTAATCACATTCTAAAAGCCCCAACTCTTAATTCTATCACAGTAAAAGTTAGATTATTTTTTTTTTTTTTTGCCAGTCCTGGGGATTGAACTCAGGGCTTTGTCCTTGAGCTTATTTTGCTCCAGGTGCTAGAACCCTACCACTTTGAGCCACAGCACCACTTCTTATTTCCTGGTAGTTAATTGGAGTAAGAGTCTCATGGACATTCCTGCTTGGGCTGGCTTTGAACAGCAGTCCTCAGATCTCAGCCTCCTGAGTCTCTAGGACTATAGGCAGAAGCCACCAATGTGCAGCTTAAAGAATTTTATAGTACATGAATTTTGTGAGAATCCAAGGCTTCAGAGCACATTAGGAGCCACTTGAGGCTTTTGAGTTGTCTTACTTAGTTTCATTATAGTCACACTAAAGGTGGATTTGAGAATAATCCTACAAGGACAGTGTGTGGCAAATGTTGAAACTGATGCATTCATTCAGAGTCTCTTAAACACTAGCCTTAAGTGAAAAAAGCTCAAGGATGGCACCCAGGCCCTGAGTTCAAGCCCCAGGTTTGGCACACACACATACAAAAGTATAGGAAAGAGGAACAGCAGGAAAGCTGTAGAAGGAAAGGCCCTTTGAATAGAAATAAAACTACAAGAATATGATACTGTGGAAGTCATGTGTTAAAAGAGGCCAAACACAAGGCAAAGGGGCTAAATACAACTGATCTGCAAGGTAGCACAAGGACAGAATACAGAGGTCACGGACAGCTTGACAAGAGCCAACTTTACCGTTAGGGACAAAGGCCTTAGAAAAGGGAAGGCATGAAGGGGAGTCAGACCACGAATGCAGACTGCTGTGTCAAGGGAAGCAGAAAAAATTATGGTAGAAATGGGAAGAGAGGGTAGAATCAAAACATTATAATGGAAAAATTAGCATAGTTTATGTGTTAAGGTTGATCTATCAAAATTAAAATTTGGGGTGATTTAGAAAAGATTAGCCAACCTTGCTGGAGTGAGATCTCTTGAGTAGGTGACTGAAGGGCAGGGTTGGTCTTAGACAGGGTCACAAAACAGGGAGAGAATGTATACACAGGTGGAGATTCAGTCATTCATTCATACGGTGGGTTGGTAGGATTCAGTATTTTTCTGACTGTTTTTATCCTCAGTGAAACAGTAAGTAGAGCTAGCTTTTTAGATGAGTAGTAAGTTTCTTACTTGCATCTCAGTATCTCTGTTGAAACAGGTTATTCAGTATTAGAGTTTATCAATCATTCATTTCTCAGATATTCACCAAGACCCTACTCTGTGCCAGACTCAGAACAAGAAGAAATTGGCACATAATTATATAGAATTCAATATGATGCTGACTTGAGATTTATAGAGTGAAAAGAAGGTGAATTCAATCTGGAAAAAGTCTAGGAGTACTGAGTCTAGAAGAAAACTGAGTAAAATCTTAAGTGAGAAAACAAAGTTATCCAAGATCTAGAGAACACTGACAAAGGCTTAGAAAAATCAGGGGAATATGACAACTTTGCTTAAAGGATGGTATTCCTAAGGGGAAAGGTAATTTTGCACCGTTCTGGCGAGGGTTTTGGCTGTCAAGGTAAGGAGTTTGACATGGGACTGACTGAAAAGAGTTTGGGGGAAGATGGGTGGGGCAGACCATATGTGGGGAAAGGGGGAGTGAAAAAGCAGAGTTGTTCAATAGGCAGAGGCGTAGGGCTTGCAGGCAAAAGGATACATGGAGCTGGGTGTACAGAAGTCTGCTTTGGCCATCTGAGGAGAAGCTTTTTTCCCTGGCTTGGGAAATAGCTCCCCATTGACATTCAGAAAGCACTGCCCGCTTTAGTGCTTTTAATAAAAATGGAAAATATGGGTTTGTGTGATGCTTTTAATCATTTTGGAATTGTAAAGAGCTTTGGGCATTGGGGGCTAGGACAGCCCTGTTGTGAACATAAATTAGCCTAACTGAGTAGCTCGTGCTATTTATGTACACTGTTTGCTGTAAATTTGGTTCTGATGGTAGAACTCTGTGTCATCAGCACAGCCCTCACCCTCAGCATGCATTCTCCTAAACACTGCAAGGATTGCTTTTGTCTTTGGCTTCCAGTAAGGAGGGTCATGGACTCCACGAAGAATTAGGGAGGTCTCAGTCTCATCATTAATTTTCCCATTCATTCTGCAAACAGGGACTAATGACCTTATCCTGTGCTGGGCCCTTGAAACCCAGAGAGAAGGAAGCCCTCCAGAAACCCATGCTTCCATATCCTTGGAAATTCAACCAAAATAAGGTCAGCCGGAGAAAAGCAAAGTAGGGGTCACTTCTAACTGGTGGTTCAGGAGTACCCTTTCTATAAGATCCACATGTTGCCCCCAGAAAATGACAAAGGCTATTTCTATTAGCTTGAAATTCTTAAAAATCAGATTGGGACACTAATATAGATTTGGACCAGCGTATAAGCTAGACCCTGGACAAAAGACTGCCTTTACCTCACAGCTAGCTGTGTGGTCTTCAGAAAGGCCCCTAGTCTCTCTGCATTTTCTGACTCTCTGAGGTCATTGTAATAAAAATAGATAATTCCTAACACAGGCCCAAACCATGATAACTTCTCTGCAAACAGTTTCCTCTCATCTACCTTCTGCTGCCATTCTCTTTCTGTTTGTCATTCTCACTTTCTATAAACAAGATCTGTCATTGCCAAGGGACACATTAGCAAGATGGCTCTCTTCATTACCCTTTAGAGGCTTCCAGTTGTTTCCCTCCAAAGTAGGGCACAGTCAAGCCCTTAGCATGACTCTCTCCCATATATCACCTCTCCTTAATACCCTGGTCATTCTGGAATATTCACTGACTTCCCAGCTGCACATCAGCTTCTCCTTCTCTGTGCTTTTTCTCATGCAGAAGTCTCATCCAATACCCCTAAAGCTCGCTTTTATTTTCTATCTAGAAAAATCCCACTTGTTTTAAAAGAAATAGGATTAAAGCTTCCTCAGGAAACCTTTCCTGATGTCTTCAGCTAGACTCAACTACTTTCATCCCTTAGATCTGGTATCACACACTTACCCACTGACCCCATTCTGCTATAACTTCTCTCTAAATATCCTGGAGCTAAGAAATGAAACTGATTGCTGATATGGTAAGGCCAGTAAGAATCTGTGGCTGATTGAGCTGCTGGAGGATATCCCCAGAGAAGTGGAAGGTTCACAGAAGGCTTCAGAACATTGTCTATGTTTTCACTTGGAGCCTCAAAGAGGGATACATTTTACAATGAGGAAACTGACTCAGAAAGTGGTAGAGTGGAGCAGGTAAACTTTTCCACTATGCATATTACTTATCCAACATTGTTCATGCAACTCTCCCTCCATTCCTACTGTGTTCTGTGCTTGCACACCCAATTTCTACCATGTGGAATTGGTACAGTAGCACCAGACCCTACACTCAAACTCTTGGGGTTCAGTACTCTGTGGCTGCTGTATAAAACTTAGTAGTTTACCTCTGGATTTGTATTTTTAAACAAAGTCAGGCAAGACACCCAGAACCTCAGGTCAGATACAGACCTACTGGCTACCTAGTAGAGGAGATTCTTGGTCATGTGATCCCTAACCTTCTAGAGTCCTCACTCCCAGCCCATCTCTCCCTTGCTTAAATGTTTGTTGATCAGGGTATGTTCATCAGAAGCAAGTTTTTGACCCACCTTTATCCAGGTACCTCCCTTATCCCAGTGTAAGGATTGCAGTACCTTCCTGAGTTGCCATCTGCAATGGGGTAGATGGACCCTTAAATGGGAGATGTCTGCCTTATCTTCCCTGGCCCCACATCTTTCAGTTGGCATGGATTAGGAGGCACCCAGCAATGAACTGATACATTGAATCTCGTGTGGAGCCTCTGGCACTTGATGGTTAACACTTACCTCACAACTATCCCCAGGCAGGAGAGAGTAGAACTTTAAATAAAAAATTGTATTATCTTAAGAGAAAGAAACAGAAAGTGAAAAAGAGCATTTCAGTAGAACATTTTTTCTCCTTTCTGAGTAAGGGGCTGTGCAATTCTATTTTGTATATGAACTCACAAGTTATATATCACTAAGCCAGTCCTAGTGTTATTCCCTGCACTGGGCACCAGATTTGAATAATGGGCACGTAACTTCTATCTTCAAGAAAGTTGTTGGCTCTGGAGTTTGGACTAGATTAGGAGATCAGCAAACTTTTTCAATAGGATCATAGAATAAACATTTTAAGCCTTACAGGTTAAAAAATCTTTACCATGGTGTACTCAACTCTCTGACTTTGTAGTCAAAAAATATCTAAACAAAACTGTGGCTGTGTTTCAATAAAACATTATTTATGGGCACTGAAATTTGGATTTCATATAATATTCACATGCCACAAAATGTTACTTTTTCTTTTTCTTGTTTCTAAACATTTGAATATATAAATCATATTTAAGTGTGGGCTATACAAAAATAGGCAGCTGACCACATTTGACCAGGAGGCTGTGGTTTGCTGACTCTAAACCATATAATACGTAAGGACCTTCAACTACTCGTTTTTCTTCTCTCTCATTCTCATTCATTTTCACATATATACTCAACACACACCCATAGATTTGGTTTAAAAAGTCATTGATCCATCCATCTCATCACCAGGAGCCCTTTCTTCTTGTAACTGGTGCAGTACTAGAGCTGGTTGCTCTCTCTCTGCAGGGGACCAGCTGCAGAATTCTTGCTTGCCTGGTCATTACACAATTCCTGAAGCAAAGACCAAGTAGTGCTCTACTTGCAAAGAAAGAAAAATATATTGACACATTTCGGAACACAATAGTCAGTTGAAGAAAAGCTTGTCCTCTATTCATTCTTCCATCTATATCCATAGACATGTCTTTGTAAATGTGTTTTTGAACAGGATACAAATGTGATATTCAGAGAAGCAGTGGACAATTGTCACCATCTGCCATTTTCCCCCACACAGGAGCTGGCTCAGGAAAGAAAAGGTTTGATTCAAAGAAACCATTATGTTTTCTAAAAGTACAAATAATTCATTATATTTTTCTTGATCACCTACTGTGTGCTCATAACTATGAAGAGCAAGGAAATGTGATTTAATAAAAAGAAAATGTGTTCTGGAACTAGTCAGAGTGGTTAAACCCCCTGTATTGGAACGTATTAGCTTATACTTTCTGGAAAACAATGAAATATTAATGGCTTTTCACCTATATAGCAAGAGAAGTGCCTACAAATCAGATTTCTTCATAAGAATTAGAGATTTAAATATAGTCAAAAGTTTGTAATGTGTAGATAGGAAAATGTCACAATGATGCTTATAATTTTTGTAACAAATATATGCTACTAAAAAGGGAAAAAGTCAATATATTGTAAAGCATAGAAACATACATAGTAGAAAGAAATAGAATTTGAGATTTCAACAAAGAGCAAAGAGATTTGTATCGCAGAGTATAAGACCTAGGCATACAAAGTACAATACTCAGATAGAAAGTAGCTGATAGGCATTATCTAATAACAGCTCCTAGAAATCTAGAGCTAAGAAAAGGCAGAGCTAAGAGTCTACCTGGGTATGGACTGGAAGGCCCACAGCATGTCCTCTGAAGATGCTGGTATGAGCAGGCAGCCTGGAACAGGAAAAGTCCCCGGGAGAAATGGAGATAGGAAAACAAAGGCTTGATCCACTCCTGTACCTGGAATTGGGCTGTCTTTTATTGTTTGTTGACTTGTCATGTAACAGAAATATTGGCTATTCTAAGTGGCTAAAACAAAAGATATTTATTTTTAAAAAGCCTGACCTCTTAAGTCACCAGCTGCTTGTCAGATGGGGAGTAAAGGGGGTCAGAAAGACTTCCAGATTGATATAACCTTATATCACCTCATAACCTTGACATTTCATAATTACTTCACTGTATAGGTAGAAGTAACTGCTCTCAGATTTGAAAAAGTAGCAGGTATCTAACCAAACAAAAATTGTTTCTGGAACGATGTGGCAGACAAAGGAACATCTGGATGTAAGAAGACATCTGCAAGAGTGAAAGGAAAGAAGGAAAGGAGGGGGGAAGGAAGGAAGGAAAGAAGGAAGGAAGGAAGGAGGGAGGGAAGGAAGGAAATAAAGAAAAGAAATTTTAGGATTTGGAAGAAAAAGTAACATTTGAACATGGTTGGTGAACATATAAATTAGCATAGCCATTATGGAAAACAGTATGGAGGTTTCTCAGAAAATTATAAATAGAACTACCATATGGAGAGATAGAGCAAGGTGACAAAAGAGTAAGACCTTCCATCAGTCATCTGTCTATGGAATCAGGATTTTGAACAGATACTCATGAATTATAGTACCTTCATTAGAGCTAAAGAAACCAGCCTAGAGATCATAGTTCCTGATATCAGCATAATAAAAAAAAGACACATTGAAGAAGGGAGACAGGAAAGAGAGGTCTCCATCAGGCCACCCTAAATTCTTTACAGAATGAAACATACCTTCACCTTAGGTCAAGGAAAGAGAATTAAGTCTAAGCCTTAGACTTGGAACCCAGTACTAGGCAGTGCTTGGTAGTCCATACCCCCAGGCCTGAAGCTATAGACTAAGCCTCAAGATCTACATTAGCCTAGAAGCCAAGGGACTGCCTCCACTACTCCATTCCAACCTCAGGTTTCACAGCTTGAAGATAGGCTAGGGAAGAAAGCACAGAATTTGCTTTTCACAACTACCTTAATAGCTGCCTTTGGTAGCTCAGTGTTAGCTAATTGGAACTCAAAATAAAGGGGTTATGACCTTGTCCGCAGGCCAGAGCCAACCTTAGTGCCACATACAGACTTGAAGCCCAAGTTATATAGACCTATATTTTGACCAGCATTACCTACAGCAGGTTACAATAAACTCAGCTTACAAGTGTGGGGCACACTGACTGGCCCCGCCTGTCCGCCCCGGAGGTGTGTGGTTGTTGCGCCTCAGGAGTGAGGCCCTGAAGAGCCCCGCCTGGGCGCCCCTGGGGGCGTGCTTGCTTGCACCGCCTCCCAGAAGAGGGATCCCGGTTAGCCCCGCCTGCCTTCTGGGTCCGGAACTGGAAAGGCGGCTCTAGCTGGCCACGCCTCCCAGCCTTAAGACCATGTGCAGCAAGATGGCTGCTGGCAGTAACCTGGGGGCAGTCCTGCTAGTACTTAGGCCGCCCCTTAGGGAGGTCCCATGGCCTTCCACCCTTGACTGACAGCTCGGACCATCAATCATCGCCCCTGGCTAGGTATGTTACACCCTCCTCTTCCTGCTGCCATTGCCCATACTTAAGATCAGGTCCCCCCCTACTAAAACTGAGAGCAGTCTTGAACCTCTGCCGAGTCCTCTGATTGTCCAACTGCCGGCGAAAGGTTGGGTTGGGCTGGGTGTGGGCGACTGGTTACCTATTCTGGGTTCACACTCAGCAGGGTGCGCTTCCTTGCCTCTCCCGCTGGCTGGGAGAGCAGCCGGGGTGCAGGGACCCCTGCATACAAGTACATTCTCCCAGTCCCAGGAAACATAATATGGACAGAGTCATTGCCATCATTGGAAATAATGGAAAAACAAAACAAAACATAGATAGACACAAAGCCATTGCATAAGAACCTAAGGCTGATACAAGAACATCATCAATAATAGAAGCTACAGATACAGATGGGACGTTGAAAGTAGTTACAACTGTGATATAACATGGAGTTCATTTCACTTAGCATCATCTTATGTGTTCATAAGGGTATAGTTATTGGGCTCTTGTGATGCTCTGCTATGACTTGCCTAAACCTGTACTAATTATTCCCAATAAGGGAGACCATAGAGTCCATGTTTCTTTGGGTCTGGCTATCTCTGTAATCTTATCTGAGTATACTGGAAACCATGTATACTGGTATTAGAAGTAGGAAATTGAAAGGGAATACCAAAATTGAGAGACACAGGGTAAAAAAAAAGACAATACTTGCAAAACTGTTTGGTGTAAGTGAACTGAACACCTCAGGGGGGGAAAGGAAAAGGGGGAGGAGGGAGGAGGGTATGAGGGACAAGGTAACAAACAGTACAAGAAATGTATCCAATGCCTAATGTATGAAACTGTAACCTCTCTGTACATCAGTTTGATAATAAAAATTTGAAAAAAAATAATAAAATAAAATTTTAAAAGGAAAAAAAAAGAACCTAAGGCTGGTTCTCCCATGGTGAAGTTCACTGCCATACAAAATCTCACCCTGCCTGACAACTATGGATGACTAATCTGGGCCCAATCTGACCCCAGCAGAGGCTTCTAGGGACAGATTATGCCCTTTAGAAACTCCCTAATCCATAATGAACAACTTACCATTTATGTGTTCGGTACAAAGAAGGACCTGGGGGTTCCTCTAGTGCTGAAACAGTGACAACACACAGGCTAGGACTTCTGGCAAACCTGGGCTGATGTTGCCATCTAGTGTGTAAAAAGCAGCAATAACCATAGACTTAGAGAAAATAAGCTGCCTATTTAGAAATTCTGAAAGGACAGAAAAGAAGATGGGACCAAACACTAACCTAAACAATCAATAAATAGATGGTATATGCCATCAAGCCTAAAAATCTTGCAAGGGACTGTGAGCTCACTTAATAAAAGTCAAGGTGGCAGAAAGTGACCATACCATCTGATATGTGAAAACTCAGAGAATTTAACATTGCTATTTTAAGGAAACTCAATGAATTTCAAGAATACATAAAGAAACAATTGAGTCCCTTTTCAGAGAACTTGGAGTTACTTTTTTTAATTCAAAGGGAATCCTTGTACTGAAAATACACTAAGCCAAATGGAAAAAAAAAATGCAATAGACTGTATCTATCACTGAATTGATAAACAGAAGTATCAATGAACTCACAGACAGGTTATTTGAAAATACCCAGAGGAAAAATAAATTTAAAAAATAAATGAAATAGGAACTTTATACAGTATTAAAGGAGAAAATGTTCAGGCTATTGGGATTCAAGAGGGACTTGAAAACGCTAATGGCGTAGAAAGCTTATTCAAAGAAATAATGACAAACCTGGGTATTGGCGGCTCACGCCTACAATCCTAGCTACTCAAGAGATTGAGATCTGAGGATCACAGTTTGAAGCCAGCCAGGGCAAAAAAGTCCCTGTGAGACTTACTTTCAATTCAACACTGAAAAATCAGAAGTCGAGCTGTGGCTCAAAGTTGTAGAGTACTAGCCTTGAGAAAGAGCTCAGAGATAGTGCCTAAGCTCTGAATTCAAGTCCTAGGACTTGAAATAAAAAAGAACTCAAAACAAAAGTAAAATGGCAATGCATAATGTACTTTATATATAGATTAAATTTCTCTGTTCTATCTGTTCACCCATTTCTGTGTCCCCCTTGCTCTTCCAAATACAAACAAATGGACAACAAAACAAAACAGGAACAACTGAAAAAATCTCATTTCTTTTTTTGGAGTTCATGTCATAAAATAGTATTATATGATCATATACACATAGCTATTGAGCCTTTGTCACTCCTATGTATATCCTCCTTTGGCCTCAGTGTGTGAATGTTTAGAGACCTATATAACTTATCATGTCCGTGTGTGTGTGTGTGTGTGTGTGTGTGTGTGTGTGTGTGTGTGTGTGTGTTAATCATTCTGGTGTTTACTTGTAAATTCATAGGCACATAGTAGCTACCACAAATGAGGGAAACTATCCAAGCTATGTTTCTTTGGCTTACTCTGCGCAATATACTTTTCCAAGTCTTTCCATTTCCTTAGGAATTATACAATATCATTCTTTCTGATGAATGAGTAGCATTCCATTGTGTATATATACCACATTTTCTTGATCCATTCATCCACTTAAGGGCATTTGGGTTCATTCCATATCTTGGCTATAGTAAACAATGCTGCAGTGAACATGGTTGTGCTGGTTGCTTTAGTGGAGAATACATATTATTTTCAAAAATATATGGAACATTCTTCAGGATAAGTCATATATAGCCACAAATTTAGACTCAATATGTTTGCCAAAACTAGTGTCACATGCTACTAAATACTTAGGAGCTGGAGTCAAGAATATCATGAATTTGGGCTGGGGATATAGCCTAGTGGCAAGAGTGCCTGCCTCGGATACACGAGGCCCTAGGTTCGATTCCCCAGCACCACATATACAGAAAACGGCCAGAAGCGGCGCTGTGGCTCAAGTGGCAGAGTGCTAGCCTTGAGCGGGAAGAAGCCAGGGACAGTGCTCAGGCCCTGAGTCCAAGGCCCAGGACTGGCAAAAAAAAAAAAAAAAAGAATATCATGAATTTGATGCCATCTTGGGCAAAAGTAGAGGTAGGACTCTATGTCAAAAATATAATAAAAACAAAAAAGCTGGCAGTGTAACTCAAGTGCTAGAAAGCTGATCTTGCATGCATATGGCCCTGGGTTCAGTCCTTAGTACTGCGAAAAAAAAAATACATTTGGTATCTTCTGACCACACTTTTGTTTTTAGTGCATAATTATTACTTATATATTGCAAGCACATTTAGTTAGACAGGTTTAAATCACAATATCATCCCTTACTACCTACATAAAAAAGGACATTTTACTACCTACATAATATGTGGAAATTTACCTAACCTCTCTGAAGTTACAGTTAAGTTTCCTCATCTGTAACGTGAGGTTAACTATCTGCACTGTAAGATTGTTATGGGGATAAAATAAGTAATCATAAATAAAGTCCTCTTGAACAGTAAACATTAAATATAAGTCTATTATTTCTAAATTAACCCTTTTCTATTTGCGAGTTTAAAAATACGTATGTACATAGATGAATGGATAGATGGATATTGAGTTCACAAAGATACACACACAAATAACTTTAAAACTGTTTAGCAAAATTAAACAAGAGTAGTTCAATAAGAAATGTCAATTTTTCTCATTTTCCTAGTTTCTATGAAAAGTGCAAGGAGATTTAAGAATGTTCTAGCTGCATTGTTGGGAAGTTAGAAATGACAAATGCTTGGTTTTTTTTTTTTTTAAAACTTCTTTTCCAATGGTAAATATGAGAGAAAAAAAAGGAGAAACATCTTCCCAATCTCCATCACACACACACACACACACACACACACACACACACACACACACACACACCTCAAACCAGACTTCAAGATGTGTCCCTAGAGTTCCAAGAAAATAACATTTAGCTCTTTTATTGTGGTGAACACATTTGCTTTCCCCACATAACAAAAGGTATCATTTTGCTTTTAATTATGGGTTGTTATTATGCATTGCTTTTATTTGGCAAAGATGTTTGTTTCAAGAAAATTAATTTAGACAGTTCTATTTTTCAAGCAACAATACCTTCTGTCCCAGGCTTACAAAGAACAATTTGATCTGGATTCTTTCCCCACAATCAAGCTGGCAGTTTCTTGTGGAAAGTCCTGGTCAATCATCATGGCATGGAACTTCCATGAGAGCCAGTGAAATGCAGAAAATAGACTTTTATGGCCTGGCGCTTTTACTTCCTGCACTATATATAACTGACACGATGTAGACGCATTACTCTGGCTGGGCAGGAACACAGATTCATGTTGCCTCACTTTCAGTGCCAGAGTTTTATTCTGAATGTCATGATATTATTCACAGGAACTCTGCAGTTTTGTACAATTCAGCAAACATGACCGAGGCTCTGTTATGTGCCAAGTACAGTGGAAGGAGCTAGAGATTCTGATCTGAATCCCATAGCATCCTTGCCTGCAGCAGCTCACAGCCAGATGACTCAGACAGATAATTGCAACACACAGCAATAACATCTGTAGCCAAGGAGAGTGAGATTTCAAGAGGCACTGAGCCCAGTCTGGGACAGCAGAGGTGGCTGCAAGGGGGTCATGATTGTATGAAAGATGGTGAACGTGAAGAAAGAGGGAGAAAAAGCCTTTTAAGCAAGAAGTCTTGGAATAAAAAAGTCCTACCAAACTCTATCCTACTTTCCTAGTTAGGTGTCAAGTGGGAGGTTTACTACCTTACTAGTAGGGGACCTGTTAAATCCATTTCCAAGTATTTAACTGACTTGCTCATGGTCACTTAGCCAGTATGTGGTAGAGACAGGTTTAAAGAAGATAAATCCTCAGCCTGTACAGCAAATAAGTGGCTACACTGGGACCAGAACACAGTTTCTGGTTTCTAAATGTTTTAACTCATTGTTGCATTCAGTTCCTTGCACAGTTCTATGCGGCTCTGCTGGCCACTGCTTTATACACTTCCTGCGTCTGAAGAATGGAAGCAAGTACACTTTATGGGACACTTACAGGTATCCAGTGCGATCTTTATCAGCTTCTGAATGCTTCCACCTAAGATATTCATCATCTTGATATTCAGAAGGATTCTGAAGCTTTTGTGTTTTATTATATTCTTCTTTTCATTTTATATTCTACTCTACAGTATGAGAGAAGTGATTTATCCAAAGGCTACCCCGCCCACGAATGTGGGAGCTATACCTTGCACTTGTTCTCTATTCTCATGCTCAGACACGTGGCTTCTAATTCTCATCTCAAGACACATGCATTGCACCTTCCTCTGTGTTCTCTAATCCATATTCAACCCATGTGAGAAGCACTTCTTCTACTTCTTTTAAAATTAGCTCTGCTAGTATGTCTCTGCATAAGCTGGGCAAGTGGTCTCACCTCTAAGCTCCAACATATCGTGGCCAAGAACACTGAGGAAATGATTAGAGAGTTACAACCTCACACCGAAAGTACCTAATTCCTTTCAATCCTCATTTTTCTCTCTTCATCTCCTTATAAAGTGGTTTATATGTTATTGTATTTGCATTATAAAGCTTTTCAATTTGTCTTTTGATCCATATATTGCATATCTATTTAATAGTCAACTATGTAAAGAAACAAACAGGATCCCGTTCTTAATGCAGAGGCAGTGGTGGTCTTAAGAAGTGAATATCAAGCAGTGTAAACAGACCCATGAGCTCCCAACGGCAGTATCCAGGGCTCATTACCAGTCTAGGTTCCTTTCTTTTTAATCTGTCTTAAAAGTTGGCCTACTTCCTCAGTGAAAAGTAAAACAGCATCAGCAGCCACTCCTCTGTCAAGGAAGTCACGTAAATGAAAAAAATAATAATGAAACATTGAGACACAGGACAAAGTCTAACTAAATTCATCTCCTGATCCCATTTCCCCATCCTACCACTTGGCTTTACTCAATATATTTTTTTTCTGGTTTTATATTGACCAACATGATTGGGCCTATCATTATTTTCTGAAGTTTGGTTCTGAAAACAATATGTCCTTCTATTTGTTTTCTGAATATGACATTAAAATGTAAAAACTGGGCTGGGGATATAGCCTAGTGGCAAGAGTGCCTGCCTCGGATACACGAGGCCCTAGGTTCGATTCCCCAGCACCACATATACAGAAACGGCCAGAAGCGGCGCTGTGGCTCAAGTGGCAGAGTGCTGCTAGCCTTGAGCGGGAAGAAGCCAGGGACAGTGCTCAGGCCCTGAGTCCAAGGCCCAGGACTGGCCAAAAAAAAAAAAAAAAGAATGTAAAAACTGCCTTTGCAAGCAGCACATAAAACTTGTAGAGATTTTTGACATTCTCTTTAAATACCAGGCTAAGCAATCTTGTGTTTGTTAAAAAAAAAAAGTAATGAAATCATTAAATTATTTAAAGAAAAGAGAAAATTTAAGTTCAGAATGATCGATACTGTAGCCAGTGAGGAAGGTAGACTACAGTAAGAGATCAGAAGTAGTGAGTTTAGAGAGAGTCAGTGCCATATGACATGAACTATTCTCCATGGGCATGCACTGCTGAAAATACAGAAGAAAGGTGATTCTAGATCCTCAGCTATCTAGAAAGTGACTGTGGCTCGGGGAGGAGAGGAACTGGTTGCTGGACATGGTGGCACCAGA
The DNA here is from genome assembly GCF_023159225.1 of Perognathus longimembris pacificus. NCBI lineage: Eukaryota > Metazoa > Chordata > Mammalia > Rodentia > Heteromyidae > Perognathus > Perognathus longimembris. The sequence goes on along the minus strand of NC_063167.1, from coordinate 32,462,100 downwards.
GGCCTGAAGCTAAATGTGTGTCTCTGTCCCTGTGGCCCCTGTGTGTAGAGGTAATGATCCTTTGATTTTCCCTATACTGGTTGGCTTCTGGAATTACAGGAGACTCAGGGGGAATTTACTGGTGCTCTTGTTTAAATCATTTCCTGTCTGTTCCATGAAAGATTCACTTTTCTCCAAATAGCTATCTTGCATGAAACACAGAAAGCAAGACAGAACACACAATCAGGGATTATTCTCTTCTACCATGCAGAACCCCACACACATCAAACCAGCCCCTGAGCTTCCAGAACATCAAGTCCCCTTTCATTCTGGGATATAATTGCTGTGCCGTCGTGACCAGAATGAAAAGTCCATTTTTAACCATGGCTTCTGATATGAAAAGAAAAAAAAAAAAGAGTATCTTCCAGGTTTAATATTGTCTGAAAGAATCTCCAAATTCAGATGCTTTTATCAATGTCAGCAGACTACAGTTACCAGGCTTCTCAAACCATACCTTTTTGGACAAAATATCGAGTGAGATCCTAGTGGTGTCCTATCATTTAATGACACATTCCCTGAAAAGAGAGTTAGAAATAGCCTTACAATAATAAGGTCAAGTTTATTTGTTATCACAATAAATATATGTGGCATATATTTCTGCTCCAAAATAAAGACCCAGCCTGAAACAAACAAGACAATATAATGTTGCATAGATTAAAATGTCTTACATTTCTTATAGATAAAAAACACTCTCGCTAGATATACATAGTAATGAAAATGACAAGAAAACATACCAAAGTATTACTGGTAGTTCTCTCTTTTTTTTTTTTTTTTTTTTTTTTTTTGGCCAGTCCTGGGCTTTAGACTCAGGGCCTGAGCACCATCCCTGGCTTCTTCCCGCTCAAGGCTAGCTCTCTGCCACCTGAGCCACAGCGCCCCTTCTGGCCGTTTTCCATATATGTGGTGCTGGGGAATCGAACCGAGAGCTTCATGTGTAGGAGGCAAGCACTCTTGCCACTAGGCCATATTCCCAGCCCGTAGTTCTCTTTTAGCAGTAGGATTCTATTCATTTTTCATTAAATACTTTCTAGAAATTAGAGAAATGACCCATTACTTTCATAATTACAAAAAAATTAAAATAGGAGGTTTTGTTTTGATTTTGTTTGATCTTTGGCTTTTTCACTTGAGTTTCTGGAGACAGAGTCCTGCTATACAGCCCAGGTTGGCCTTGAACTCATTGTTCTCCTGCCCCAGCCACAAAAGTTTTGGGTTGTAGCATTATAGATATACAATACCATGCTTGGGTCTTAAAGATAAATTCTTAAACTTAAGACAAAATTAAAGCTTTCATTGATACTTGAACCCATAAAAGTTACAGATTTGCTTGGTGACATTTCTAATTATCTCTTCTTTAGTACTTGCACTCTTGAAGGTAACCAGTGGTAACCAGAGGTGGGGTGACATTGTCTTCACAAAATAGCATCCACTGGATTGGGGGGGGCGGCGTAAATAGATGGGTATTGGCAGGTAACTTCTTAAGCATCCTCTACAGGTGCTCTGGCAATCTCTGTATGGCACCAACTCAGAGGTTATTCCTATTAACCATAGAATCCCGCCTCCCCCTCCCATGGCTGTTTGGCGATGTGATCCACATTCATCATATAGTAGTTAAGCACAAAAATGGTCTTTTCTGAATGTCCGTGGATACCTCTTCTACTGGGGAACACGGGATGTAGGTTTTATACACAGTCAGGTGTCCACATACAAACTCCTAATGGACCCAACATGACATTTGCACATTTCTCCTAGAATCCATGGAATACCACATGAGTGTTTAGAATATTGCCCTTGTCTAGGTATGAAACCCAAAAAAGAATGTCCTCTGTCCAACCCCCACACACACACAGACATAACAACAACAACACATAAAAACCCTCTGCCTTCCTTAAACTATAGGTTTTGGTTAACTGATAATAATTAGCAGGCCATGTTTGCCTACCAAACCTGTCACTAGCCTTCCTGACTTTATTTGTTATATATCCTGCCTTCCACAAGTTAATGTATCATTTTTATAAACAAGTATTTCATCTTTTTCAGTTTGTTACTTAGAATAATCAAGTATAATTCTTTGTATTTAACTTGCCCATATCAGTATATAAGTGATAGTACATTATTGTTCAATTCTATACCCCATTATTTATATAATACTGTACTGCTTCCCATTGGCAATCTCAAATGAGCATGTTTGTTACACTAGTCATGAAAATTTTCTTCCCTTTTTAAAGAATTTGAGGTAATTATTCAAGTTCTCTGCTTTCATAGTTAATAATTTTACACAGTTATTTTGGAGCAAACACTAGTTTTCATGTTAACAATAGCCTACACTTACTTACCTGCACCACTAGGTAGCACATACATATGTTAATGAACTTGTAGGTTAAATGGGTTTGTCTCCAGACTTGAATGTCTTTATCACCATGTGGTGGTTCAAACAGGAGGTACCAGAGGGGTCTAAAAGAAGTGCTGATCCAAAAGTCCCCCAGGAGATGGATAGAGTCATTGCTCATTGCCAGCTGCAGAAATAATGGGGGAAGGGGGAGGGGGAGACATAAAGACTAGAAAATCCAAGGATTTGACAGTAAAAGCTTGAAGAAGGGAGGAGCATGCTTACCTTTCATGCTGATTAATTCCAAGTGGTCAGAGTCACTGAAGAGGGAATAACAAAATAATTGAATCATTTGAACTAGATGGCATCAAATAAGATTTTGTTCTGGGCACTGGAGGAATAGAGATAAAATGGCACAGCCCTGTCCTCTAGTAAGAATCTAATGAGAGACAAATGAGCAAATAAGACACATCACATAGTACAAAAGATAGATTTTTACAAGATGTGTTGGAAAAACAGTGTGTGAAATACTCATTCCCTTCTCTGAGAAGGGAAAGAAGGGGGGTAGGTTTAGGGGTGGGTATATTGAGATGATTTAATGAAAGTCTTGAAAAGTGAAGAGGAAGGTTTCCAGGAATATTTTAAGAGGGTAGGCAGAGAGAGCAGCATAAGCAAAGACATGGAGGTTTGAAAGGCTGCTGTGGGTTTGAGCATTAGTTCATCTGAGCTGAATAAATCCTAAGGGCTATCTCTCTGCTGTGGACTGATGTAACTAAGATGAAAAGTAGTTCCAGGACCTTCACATCTAATCTACTGAGGAAGATTCACACATGCACAGAACCTTGTGATGTGTGAATATAACTTAAACTCTGTCTTTCAAGCTCAGTGTCCTGGTTCCAGAGGCTCTCATGGAACTCTTCTTGCCAGAGAGGAGATCCACAAGCACGGCTCGTGGTTGCAATTAACTCTGAGTTTATTGGTAATGTTTCAGCCTCATTTGCTCATTTTAGAGTTGTGAAGTTTAAAGCCAGAAACAGAGTGTTAGTTATACAAAGTCACATGTAGAGATGCCAGGACAAAGGTGTGTCTGACTCAAACCAGGGTTCTTACCAGGGTTTTTGTTGTTATTGTTTTGCCTTTTTTCCCTTTACTGGACCCTAGACAGAGAGTTACCATTTCCTTGTAGTTCTTAATTTAGAAGTTAGAAAACTTTTCAGACAAACAGAACACCTTCACCAACTGTAATCATCCTCTAGTTAAGCTATGGAAAAAGAAAGACATAATGGATTCTTCCCTTATTCATGAAAAAGGGAAATGCCAAGCCAAAGAGGTTGGCCTTTCAAAGGCATCCTGAGCCAATTTCCCCAGTGCTTTGGTTTCACATTAGGAAGAGGAGGCTTTCCAGCATTCCTTCTAGCTGGCGTGTGCAAGTGTGTGTTTCATGTCAGCTTGAGAATCCATGCTTGCTATGTAGATGAGTAACATCTTAGAGTTGTTGCATTGTTTGCTTGAAGTCAACTGGAATAAGTTATGAACTGGATGGAATGCAAGGATATGTGATTGAGAAAACCTCAAAAACTTACAGATTTGCTTTTAGGTTGTGAAAAGCTGTAGAAGCAATGGACAAAAAGGTCCTAAAGAGGTTTTGATGGGGATCCATTTAGTCAGCTAAATGGAGAAGAAAGGTAACCTTGAGGACAAGGAGATTTGAAACCAAGTCTCACAAGAAAAGAACAAAAGGGACGGAAAATACTTGGCATGGAGAGACAAACACACAGATCTTCTTTAGACTTGTAAGCGATTGTCAAGGTCTCGGGCAGCTATAAACAGTGATGTCATTAAGTGAACTACACTTCATCCTGCTCAGAGGAGAGCTGTCTGACCAAAAAGAAATAGCATTGCTTCTGTTCCTGTGGAGAAAAAGAATGAAGCAGTTCATTCAACCGATACTGACCTTGCAGAGAAGATTCCTGCTCTGGTGGCAAGTCAGTCAATGATTCCTGAACTCTAAGCATCCATAATTCTATGCGTTAGGATGAGGCCACTGCTATAAATCAGGGGTCAGATGGTCTATAATAACAACATCCATAATAAATAGACCTTTTTATTGAGAACCTATTAAGTTTCAAGCATTTGGCTAAAAGATTTATGTATATTGTCCTACTTTGGACTTTACAACCAAGATAAGAGCTGGCTGAGTTCTAGTCCTAGTCCTGTTGTTTTATGAAAGTGTGTCCTTAAGTGAATAATTTCTGCTATCTGAACTTTATGTACTTCCTCTGTATGTAATTTGCACTGAAGGATTTCTAAGAGAATGTAAAGAAATGATACATCTAAGTACCTAGTATTGTGACTTTTAGTTGGCACTCACAAACATGGCTGCCTTCCCGCTCTGTGTCTAAACTGAATTTTAGGAATTTTCCCTTCTGAGAGGCAAGATAAAGGCCAGGTGAAAGATAGCAAGACATCCGTGGAAAGAAAGGTAATCAGAAGCGTTTAAAGAACAATGAGAGTCTAGAGTTCCAAGTGTAGAGCAATGATTTGCAAAATGGAGTTTGACACTTTAAAGATTTTAAAAAAAAAAGATTTTCAGTGCTATTGATGGCAAATCAAATTTAGAAAGGAAGGAGGAATCATTGGGAAATCAAAGACTAAAGGAATCTTGATTGAAGTCTTACAGAAACTTGGCATTATTGTTCCCAAAAGAGCCTTCTATCTTCATGTCTGCACTCAGATTCCCATAATGTCCAGGCCAGAGCAAAGCTTCCCAATAGGTTGCTGTGATGAAACACAGGCCTCCCGCGTATTGACTACCTCAACCCTGGGGATAACCAAGGCCAAGCAGCCTCATGCACACAACCTAGAGTACAAAAGGATAAGGATTCAGTTAGAGAATAAATGACTGGATCATCATTGAAATTGTCATAGCATTATAGAAAAGGCTGGACAAACAAATCAACACCAAAGTTCTCTTAATTAGAATGAAGTTATTATTTGACTGGCCACTGGTGGCTTACTCCTGTAATCCTAGCTACCCAGGAGGCTGAGATTTGAGGATCATGGTTCAAAGTCAGCCTGGATAGGAAAGTCCATGAGACTCTTATCTCCAATTAAGCATCAAAAAAGCTCAAGTGGGTAAAGCCTTGAGAAGAAAAAAGACAACCCAGGGACAGTGCCCTGGTGCACGCATGCATGCGTAGGCGTGTACACACACACACACACACACACACACACACACACACACACAGAGTTATTGGAAGTTGAGAGTAATAGAGGCACATATGACAAAGGCTATTTTAGTATCAGACACTTAACCAGTGCCTCCAGTGTGAACAAAGAAACCTAAGACTATATGGTGGAGACTAATGAGCTCCCATCTGAGAGACTGGGAAAGAACTTTCTTTGTGGCCCTAGGTGGGCCTTATTCTACCAGAGTTTGATTGGAAGCCATGAAAGCACTCTTAGCTCTTATCATCTGTACTTCTAAGCATAAGCAAAAAGGCTGTCCATTCTCTGTGCTAGGGCCCTCCGTAGACTTATGAATCAGTACTATATTCCATAAAATTTACACAGCTCTTTGTGTCCAAACATTATTTTACATGTCCGTCCTGACCTGCTAAGCACAAGTTTGGCTGTGGCTTACATCAGTGTTCTCACAATGTGTTTTCTTTTGCAGCAACAGCGGCAGCTTGACCTCCTGACAATAACCAACCCTGGTGAGTAGTGCTGGCCGTTCTGTCTTGGCTTTTCATTTCCTGCCATGTTGCCTGGTTGCCTATCTAAATGCATTCCCTGCCCTATTTCCTTGACTCCCTGAAAGAACAGCAGAAATATTATGCCATGGATGGCCTCCTTCCTCCCACCCTGTGTCCCAGAGGCATTGTCTTTTCTCCCTCCCACCTCTGAGCTGCCCCATCTTTCCACTGTGCACAGCTGGGCTGATGCTCTGGGTGTTGCATACTCTAGGGCCAGGTTCTCCCTCGAATCACTCAGTGCATTCAGATGTCAAGGAATTGTCCTGGTTTTTTGAGTGACAAGTCTTAAAATTATGGGGAGTGGAGAAGCTGTCTTAAAGGTGTCATGGAAAAAAAAAAAAGGAAAAACGGCTCAGGGGAGGAGGCAGGCTGAGAAAGTGATCAGGCTTGGTTGGTGATGCTGAGGGCCAAGATGACTTTCGTCTCTCACATTTAGAAGAAAGTTGAGTCCCCTCCCCCCCCCGCAACAAAGATGTGGGATTAAAAGTTTCTTTCTTTCCCCTAGGCTTTGACATCTAACTTAGAGAGGTTGAGCAGTTTAATTTTTCCAGAGAGGTATTTCACTTTGGTTTGGTCAAGTGAGGCAAAATTGGAGAAGTCCAATTCTTTCACGGGACCAAGGGGGTGGGGGTGCCAGGAGGATTGGTGAGCATTTACCAGTGGATGTTGGTGGTTCATTCTCGCCCATGTGTGATATTGAAAATACTTAAGAGCACTGTTGACCACCTGCCATACTATGTGTTAACAGTGGAATGTAAGGAGACAGGATCCTAAAGGAGGAGGATGGTCTAGGCGATGACTAATTATCAATAAATAGGTATATATTTCAATATTGTAGTAGCCCATATGGATGAACTGTATCAGTCCTAAAATTGTCTCTTTTTCAAAGAAACTGAGAAATTGTGCTTTGCAGGTAATATTCTAGCACAAAGGCTGGTCACCTGGTCTATGTGAGTAGAATATAAGACAATGACTGAAAATTTAAGTTGGGACTACCCAGCTCAGATGGCCTTATTGATGGCCTTCCTATATTTCTGTGTGATAATCTTTGGAGTTCAGGAGAATAAATATGAAACTCATTTGAAAAATGGTGAAGCCATCTATAGAATGAATTTTTTTCGATACATATATGACATGTTTAGAGGAATTCCCTATTATAGGCCTACATAACTACAATGGTTCACTCATGTGGCCTGTCTGTTCTTCCCTATCAAGTTGCTGGTGAAGGATTGTCCTTGTCCTGTCCTATTTAGTTACTACCTCTGTAACTGTAGCCTTTTCTATTACAATTGCTCTGCCCAGGTTTCCACATCTCAGTCTCTTCCACTCACACTCTGATGTAATATCTATGATGACTTGGAGACCGTTCTTGGACTGTTGTCAGTTGCTTTAGAAGGACATTTTTAGACCATTAAACTGTATTCCTTTTATGGTAGATTTTTCTACCCCTAATTGCAACTGCACAAATTCGAACAGAGTAGTTGTAAGTCCCAGTGCACTCCTTTTAGATAGCTGTGGGATTACAAAATCCTCAGCGCTGCTGGAGTTTGAGTGGTTTGTAATTATCCCTCCTATTAGACTAGAAAAGAATATCTTCCGGGTCAGTACTCCTCAGAAGGTATGTGTGGCACATTGGTGTTCAGCAACTGGGCTATACTTCAGGGTTATTGGGAGATATTGATCCATTAAGCCCCCAGGGTCACGGGTAGACCTGGGAAGCCAACCCTCCCCGTAAGGTAGTTGCCTCTACACTTTGTCAGAGTGCCAGACAAATATTATCCATGGGTTCCCTGGCTTGAAAAGGTTAAGAAGCACCATTAGAGTGGGTATTATCTGGATGACTCCATTTGATGTCAAAAGCACTTTCATCAACTGTCTTTCACTATCAGATTCACTCCAGTTCCCCCACCACACCAGGAGCTGTGATAGCCTGCAATGGACTTGCTACCTGGCTGGGGCTGCAAGTGGGAGGCTCTGGCATCTCTATTCTCCTCGGTAGAACATCCTTACCATACTGCTGCAGGTGGAGGCTGCCCTTCCACATGGACTAGGAGCCTTCTGAAATGATGCTTGGGAAATTGGAAGCATTAACAATCTGTATGATATCTTCCTTAGAAATCTTACTTTTTTTACTGGTAGAACATCCTTACCATACTACTGCAGGTGGAAGTTGCCGTTCCACATGGAGTAGGAGCCTTCTGAAATGATGCTTGGGAAATTGGAAGCATTAACAATCTGCATGATATCTTCCTTAGAAATCTTACTTTGTTTACTGGTAATAATTCTGAATACATAAAAGAAAGAGTTGATATATAATGACAGTCATTTACCATGCCTTTCAAATGCCTTGGTTTTATCATATCAGCATTATGCCATCTCTGCCAGAGTCTCCCATTCAAAAAATTACAGATATCACTGAAACTTTTCTGTATCCCTTCCTAAATGAATCTGTCTCCTACTACCCTAGAGGTAACTACTATCACGTAATCAATATTTCCCCATATCTATGTGTTCATAAATGTGACTGTTAGCATTGTATAAGTTCCTATGAATAGTATCATATTAGCAAAATAGTCAATACTTTTCATACTCAATATATATAGAAAATATTAATTCATGTTGATACAAATGGCTGTAGTATATTCCTTTTAATTGCTGGGGAGTATTCCACATATGGTTATACTATCTATTTCCATTTTCCTGATCATAATTTATATTATAGTTTTTTCCAATTACAAGGAGTGCTATTAAGAGCATTGTTCTGTATGTCTCCTTATGCGTAGGTATGAAACTTCTCTAGGATATAGAGTAGGAGGGAAATTACTGCTTATATGCATATTCAGACTTACTGACCAGTTGTTCTCTAAAGCAAATTTCCCTGTCCCTACATACTCAATACTTAGATATATCACACCTATGAATTTTTCCAGACACTGTGATAAATGGGAAATGATATCCCATTGTCCTTATAATAGGATTCCCTGATTACAAATGGGGTTGATTTAGTATCTTTTCCTATATTAACTAGCTGTTTTGATCTCTTCTGTGAATTAACTTCCCATATCCTTTGTGCATATTCTTTTGAATAGTTCCTTTTTTTTAAATTCATAACTCTTCTAAATATATCCCTTATATTCACTGCAAATAACTTCTCTGAGAGTATGGCTTATACCTTGTAATTTTGTTTATGATGTGTTTGGATAAATAAAAAGTATGTCTATAATTTTAATATTGAGTTTTTAAATCTCTTGCTTTATGAGTTTTGCTTTTGTGACTTGAGAAATTCTTCTCAACCAGGAATGATTTTCTTCTACATTTAATTCTAAAATTTTATAAGTATTATGTAATACTATGGATTATTACTTTGCATCATTCAGGACTGATCTTAGTGTATGATAGGAAATATGGATTTAATTATGTTTTATATTTATGTATAGATAACCCATTGTCTAAGTACCATGCAATAATTAGTTCATCCTTTTACCCACATGTCAGCAATTACACTCTTTTTTTTTTTTTTTGGCCAGTCCTGGGCCTTGGACTCAGGGCCTGAGAGCACTGTCCCTGGCTTCCTTTTGCTCAAGGCTAGCACTCTGCCACTTGAGCCACAGCGCCACTTCTGGCCTTTTTCTGTATATGTGGTGCTGGGGAATCGAACCCAGGGCCTCATGTATACTAGGCAAGCTCTCTTGCCACTAGGCCATATCCCCAGCCCCAGCAATTACACTCTTGTCACGTGTTTTTTCCGATATACACAATCTGTTTCTGGCTCTTTCTATGCTGTTCCATTGGCCTACCAGTCTTATTATTCGTCAGCTCCACACTGTCTTATTTATGATAAGTCCCAATTTTAATAGTATTTATAATTGATATAAAATATGCTTCCTTCTTCCCTTATATGCTTTTCCTTTGAAAATACGATTATAGATTTTAAGGTTATAATTTTATTTTTATTTGTTGTACCTGTACTGAGGCTTGAACTCAGGGCCTGGGTGCTGCCCCTGAGCTTTTGTGCTCAAGGCTGCACTCTACCACTTGAGCCATAGCACCATTCTGGATTTTTTTTTTTTTTTAGTAATTTATTGAGATAAGCGTGTCATGGAATTGCCTGCCCTTGAATTTCCTTGAACTGCGATCTTGATCCTTGAACCTCAGATCTCAGCCTCCTGAGTAGCTGGGAATACAGGCACAAGCCACCAGCACACGGCTAAGCAGCTTTCTATGTTTTCGTGCTTGAATCAAGAGTGGGCTCTTCAGGTACAGGCTCTGATTTCTGTACATTGTGCTGTATAGGAACATGAGATTTAAAGTGGGACAAAAATTTCATGTAGGCCAGGTACAGGAGACTGATTCCCGGGCTGTTACCTCCTTAGGAGGCTGAGGTTGAAGGGATCACAAGTTGGCCAGGTAGACAACTTTCTAAGACCCTCCCCCATCTTATGTGTTTGCGTTTATCTTTTTTTTGATACTCTGGGCATACTTTCTACCAAAAAACCTATATGTTCCTTTAGTACTAGAAAATTACTGGCAAATTATCAGTGAAGTAACTCTCCAAATATTGTTTCCCTCACCATTCCTTTGATTCATTTCTTTAAGTATTCCTTTTAAATAAATATTAGATCCTATCAAGTAGCCTCCATGGGTTTTAAAAAGATTTTTAATTTTTTTCTTTTTCAATCTTATTGAATTTCTACAGGTAACGTGCATGAATAAATCCACTTTTTGACCATGTCTAACCTAGATTTTTTTCTATCTCAAAAATATTTCAACAACTATATATTTTATTTCCAAGATTTCTAATTTTGTTCCTATCCACCTGTTCTTGTTTTATTTCTGCCTATTCGATTTCATAATTTCTTGCTCTGTTTTAATGTCTTCATTTGTTTCTCTGAACATCTTCAATATGCTTATTTTTAAATCTTTGCTCCATAAAGTAAGTTTTGTCTGGAGGGAATTCAAATTCCAATTGTTCATCATGCTTAGTATCATTTTTAGCATTCAGTTTCTTCGTGTCTCTTGCAATTTTAATTTAGAGAATCACTTTGAAAAGGAAGTTTTCTGATTTTGCTCACTCCACCCCTGAAACTTCTACTGTGCTCATACCTCCCTTTGTGATGGATTTTGCAGTTTTCTCTACCCACATCTTCCATAAAGGACCTAGGTGCTACTGGGGTGTGACAGATCCAAAGACAAACATTTCAGGATGGCTTCTAGTTCTGGAATCTATATTCCTTGCCTTTCTAGGCCTATGGTGCCTAGGAGGGGCTATCTCCTACAGCTGGTAGAGCATTCTTTTCTTCTAATGTCTAAGAACCCAAGGTACTTGCTCTGACTAGATGCTTGCCTAGTGACCACCATCTCCCAGAGAGAATTTTAGTTTCCCTTGTCCCATGGCTATTCCTTTCTTCTACGTCTACACCTCTGCAAACCAGTAGCCTCAGAACCACTTAATCCTTTTTCATCTGGGTCATTTCAGCATAGTGGAGATTCAATTTGTATAATGAAGCTCAACCAAATATTTTCTTTCCCCACACATTATGCAATACTATTTTATGAGAATATATAGGTTTATTAAAGCAGGAATTTATTTTGTTACTTGGCCCAGAAGTCTAACTATAGGTTCTTCTTTACTTTTTTCAAGAATGTATTCTCCTCAATAGATGGGAGACAGAACAAAGAAGTAGTCTTTTACTCACCAAGTAAAACACATAACAGCCTGGAGAGAAATACTGTCTTTGATTGTATAGATAATTAGACAATAAAATTAACGTTTACTACCTAAACTTTTAGATTGAACATCCTTCATATTATTAAATGTTTTGGAGGGATTTTTTTATAACTAAAAAGCATGCTATTTTATTCCCCTATTGTAACATACATAACATAAATTGTGTAACTATATGTGACTATCTGGAAAATTTGTAACTATATTATGTAACTATTTAGAAAACCACAATGGATAGTCTTCTGTAAAGTTTGTTGTATGCATTTCTATTTCTTTAGAAAAAATACCTAGAATGAGAATAGCTGAAGGAAAGGTTCACATTGTTCTGTACACCTGATACCAAAGAAAGGATGACATGCGAATTTCAAAGCTTAAAAACCAAAACATAATCTCATCTTCCTGGTACAGGTTCCATGAGGACTGTAGTCAGCCTGCTTTTCATTGTCTTTATTGCCTAAGCATCCTCTATTTGGATTATGGCTCAGTGCCTTTGTTTGAGTTACCTAACATTTTAGTGCAAGTGGTATGTTTGGGAAGAGATCCTGAAGACACTGACAGAGAAGTAGGAAAATGAGACAGGAAAAGGAAGAAAGTCAATTATGTATAACAGCACAATGAAGGTGCTTGTATAAAAGATTGTTGCATGTGTTTCTAATTATTTCTTTAGGAAAAATACCTTCAAGTTAAATTACTGAAGGAAAGGCCTACTGAAGGAAGTTTCATTACCAAGAAAGTTCTCACAGAGAGCAAGCAGTTCTTAACCTGCTAGAGAACCTTGAGAGTCAGTGTTGAAAATTAGTCCCAGGCTTATTCTTCTGAAAGACAAAGTAGTAGGAGTGTGGGTGAAGGTGTTAGTTCTCTGACATTTCCAGCCTTCTCAATGAGTAGACATGGCAATTTTCACTGGTCACAGGAAGCACTTAAGATAGGTTCCCAGATATTATCACTTAGAAGTGATTCAACCCAGATATAATCAAGAGAATATGTGGGATTCCCCGGAGGGTACTGACAGCATTTGCCACATTGGTTCTCATGGCATAAAGGAAGAAAAGGAGATGATGGGAGTGTATCCACTCACAAAAACTCTGAAGGCAATCATTTCTGTTGAAATTATATGGCCATCCATAAATTCAACAGAGTTGAGATATATAACATTCTCATAAGAAAGAATATGTCAATGAGGTTAACTGTAATATTTGGCAATTTATCATAGTTCTAAAACAATTTTGATATTCTCCTTATTATATAGTTTTTAGTTATAACTTTTGTTAAGTAAAAATTTTATTGAGATATAATTCACATGTCATAAAATTCACCCTTTAAAGTGCACATTTCAGAGGAGTTTCAGGATATTGACACAGCTGTACAATCATCACCATTATCTAGTCCCAAAACACTGTTGTCACCCCAAATAGAAACCTTTATCAATTGGCAATCACTTCATATTTCTTTCTTTCCCCAGCTCTTGGAAAATAGTAGTCTACTTTCTGTCTTTGTAGATTATCATTTCTGGATATAAATGAAACCATAGCACATAGAACCTTTTGTGACTAGCTTTTTAACCTGTTTTCAAGGTTCACACTTATTGTAGCATGTATCAATACTTCATCCTTTTTATTTCTGAATAGTATTTCATTATATAGGTATACTGTCTGTTTGTCTGCAAAAGAGCATTTGGATTGTTTCTATCTAAAGCTGTGACAATTTGTAGACAAGTTTTTCCAATTCTCATGGAAATAGACCTGGGAATGGAATTACTGCTCATGCATTCAACTTTAGAATAAAACTTGAGAAACTGTTTAGGAAATAATTGTATCATTTTGCATTCCTATTAGTAATGTAGAATAGTTCCAATTTCTCCACATCCTCTCTGATACTTGCTATTATCCATCTTTTTTATTATAGACATCCTCATGGGTATGAAATAGTATCTCATTGTGATTTTGATTTGCATTTCCCTAATATCTAATAATTTTGAATATATTTTCATGTGCTTAATGAGCCATTTGTATATCTTCTATGGAGAAATGTCTATTCAAATTATTTTCCATTACTCATTTTAATCAAATTATATTTGTCTTTTGGTGAATTGTAAGAATTTAATATGTGTGTATTCTAGATGCAATTTTATTAGATTTATTGTTTGCAGTTACTTTCTCATATCTGTGGGGTTATCTTATCTTTTTACTTTCTCCATACTATCCTTTGAAGCCAAATTTTTCTATTTGATTAGTTCCAGTTTATCTATATTTTGTGTCATATCTAAAAAGAAAAATGCCTAACCCAAGGACACAAACCGCTACTACTCTGTTTCCTCCTGAGAGTTGTATAGCTTTAGCTCATACTTTTACATGTTTTATTCATTTTAAGTTAATGTTTAGATATGATGTGAGATAGGAGTCAGATTCACTCTTTCATTTGTGGGTGTCCAGGTTTCAACATATTTTCTTTCTGTCTTTACTTCTTTCTTTCTTTCCTTCTTTGTTTTGTTCGTTCATTCTTGCTTCAATGTATTCTTCCTTGTATTTGTTCCTTCTTTCTTTGAGCTCAAGGAGTTTGAACGCAAGGCTTCATACCTGTAAGGCAGCACTCTACTGCTTGTACTATAGCCTCCACCCTTTTTCAGGGACAATATATATTGGGATAGCCTATTTGTGAGATAAAGTCTCTCTTTTTCCCTGGGTCAGCTTGGACCATTGTCTTTGCATTTATGCTTCTCATTGTACTGGAAGCATACCATACATCAAGCTTCATCTGTTAAAATGGGATCTCTAGAATTTTTCCCCTCAATTTTGCCTTTAACTGTAATCCTCCTAAGCTCAGCCTCCAAGAAGCTAGGTTTGAACCACCGGTGCTAACTTTGGTCATAGCTTTTGATAGTATAGCCTAAGAGACAGCATTTATGAAACATCTACTCAGACAGTGATTAATATTCAATTCCAGATCTATATTGTTATTAGTTTTTGCCTTTTTTATTACTAGATACAAATATTATTTTACTATGTAATTAGCCCTTGCAAGTCTTCTTTCTCAGAAAGGATACTACCCAGTTTGCTAGGGACAAGGGAAGCCTAGAATGCCAAGGACATCGCCATCATCCTGAAGAGACATTTGATTCCTAAGATATCATAAAAAAATTCTAAAAATTAAAAAAAATCCACATTTGTTCCTGATTGCAAATATCCATAAAATTTTTCATCCCTTCTTAAACTTGTTACAGCAATCCTTATGTTAAGTGGTGATAGGCTAGCCCTGTTGGCCATCACATGACAACTTTGGACTTGGTCTCCCTTGTGATGTAAACTTGGCCTCTTTGTAGAATAAATGAACAGGACAGTTCCAGCCATTTTCACCTGCCTTTTGGGCAGTTTTAGAGCCAAAACAAGTCCTGTAGAGCCAATCTGGCAACACAGTGAATATGCACAGAAGAAATGGTTCAAAAAAATCCATATGCATCATTAAAAACAGCTTTAAAAACAGATTTAGAAAAGAAAAATAAATTACTCCTAATTCCAAAGCCTTAGCACAATACAAAACCTAATTCTATTTATACATTTTCCTTTCAGTTCTTGCTTATGTGCAGAAACACATTTACATAATTGCAATCACAGTAAGTTTTTATGTACATCTTTTTTCACTTAGCATTATTTCATAAACAATCTTCATGTTGCTATGTAGTTTACATACTTACCATCTTTTTGTAATGATTTTTTTCAGCTAAAAATTGCACATGCCTATGGTACAAATTTTGAGAAATACAGGAAATGTTATGAAGATGAAAATATTGATGATCTCAGAGGGCAATAACTACTTAATATATTAACATATTTCTTTGCCTTTTTTCTATTCATGTATAATTTTGTTTTACATAGTTGAGATCATATAGAATATAAAATTTTATCCTGATTTTTCACTTAGCTACACACAGTAATGCTTTCCCATGCTAATAATGTTGGCTATTTAACTTTATTCTAGTTTTTCAATCTTACAGTCTCTCAACCCACATATATGTGTTTTTATACATTTTAGGTTGTTTTCCAAACATAAGTTCCTAGGGATGAAATTACTAGATCCATGAGCACTTTAGGAGCATTTCAAAGGTATATTTATTTTTTAAATCTCTAATATTGTCCATCTTTTATATATAACTTGATTTACTTTTTTTAAAGAAGGTGTTTATTTTGTGACTTGTGGGTGTTTTATTCATAAATTATTCTACCATAAAATCACTTGTGAGAAATATTTTTATTTCTTTTTCATAAGTTTCTTTATACTGATTCTTTTAGAAATTGAATTATTGAGTCAAAGAACATTAATATGGTCCTTACTAACTTATTTTCTAAAAAGTTGGCAACACTTTATACTCCACCTCTATTTCCAAACCTCCATCTTCTACATTAACCATAAAAAACAGCATTGAGTGTTTGAGTGTTACTCTGACTATTTCTTGAATTTCAATAAATTTCAAATTCTAGAATATGATAAATATAAAAGCGAGGAAAGCATGTTTGTTCTTTTGGTCCCTGGACATTAAGTAATATGTGCTTTAGATATTTGCCTTGGTAAGTCTACATGGGATGCCAGATCTCGGCACTCTTCTGAGGATCTTGATGAGAAGAGCTTGGGGATTGTATTTTAGAACATCCATGTGGATCTGTTAAGTTCTGGGAAGATGTGACATCCAAATTCAGTGTATATACTCAGTATGAGGAAGATTCAGTTAGGAAATTGCTGGCAAGACCTTGGTCATCAGGCTGAACCTAAAGAAACTGAAATTCAAATCCCAAAAGCTAAAATTAAAGCACACATGCTATACAAATAGAAATCTTTAATCCCAACCTAAATGAGCTTAAGCTAAAAGTAGGCAATTCATTGGATCATGTAAATGACTGATCTTGAAATAAAGCTAACATTTTGTGCATCCTGATATAGGGCTCAACGGACACAGTCTTTTTTTTTTTTTATTTTTTCATGTAACTTACTCAGTTTTGAATCCATTCCCAGGACACATGTGTTTTGGCAATGATTGTAACAGCTGCAGACCTTAACATTCTACCAAATTCTAGGCCAGCATGAAAAACAAGAAAATTTTATTAAGTACCAGCAGAACAACTATCTATAGCTTTTCATTTTGTGATTTAATCATTGTGAACTCATTTTTGAATGTCTATGCTCAGGAAAATCTAGTGTGCAGACTAAGAGATGGATTATAAACACTAATCCTGAAACTGGGGATGAAATGAGGCCTGGGATTACTTGACCATGTTCCATGATCATATGACATTTTGCAATGACTATCCCTGTGGCCAACTATGTGAACAATAAGAACTGAGACTAGAATACACATATATCTGCTCTGTACAAAAGGATAGGCACAACAGATGCTCCACTGTCAGAATCTCTAGGCAGTAAGACTCCCCAGGTAAAGAAAATAAATCATCTTGAATACAAAGGCAAGGCCCTTTCTGGCTAAAGCCCTGTACCAATGGCCAAGGACATTGAGAGCAAGAAAGAAGTCCTGGGAAAGCAGACAACAGAGTATGTTCTAGGCTTGCCAGACATGAAATAAGACTTCAGCCTTAGCCAGGAGTGAAAGTGTGAAAGACAGATAGATAAATCTGTGTTCCCAATCACAGTTCTTCTATTTCTTGAATTAATGTCCTTAAGAAAATAATTTAATGGTATTGGGGCTTAGCTTTCTATCAATGATAGATAATAGCACCTATTTCTTAGGGGTGAAATGAAGACCAAATAAGGTAAACATGACAACAACCCCATGACATATTATGATTAGCATGAAAGTGTCATGTACGTTAAAGGCCAGACGAAGTTCTGTTGCCTACACTGTCTTCCTGGCCAAAAAAAGGACATTGGTTCTTATTAGTTCAGGGGATCAAGTACTAAACAGACAGGCTAAAGGTCTGAAGGAACCCATCTCTGCATTTGTGGGGGATCAGAGTACATCTTTTGTAGGCCAATGTGAGCTACCATGGCCAAAAGCAATGCAGTTCATAATCACTACAAACAGGCCATGTAGTAGACAGGACTCACAAAATTTTGGAAGGTAAAGTGTTAATTTTATTATTGTAATTGATTTGTGTAGATAGATTAGGTAGATATCTATCCCTATATTATAGATAGATAGACAGAGATTAGATAGATAATGCAGGAAGAGTTGATTATATGTTTGAACCTAGTCTCTTCCACTTGTGGTTTGACTTTGGAAAAGCCAACTTTTAATACCTTACATATATTTTACTATCCATGAAAGAGCAATAACAATACTTCTTGAAGTTTGGTGAAGACTAAATATGGTATACATAACTTAGGTACCTTAACAAAATGTACGATCCATAATAGATTAGAAGTAAGTTGTGGTTGTGATTGCATTGCTGCATTACAAACTAATCTGGACCTTAGCAGTTTTAAACATCAGTGAAGGTTTGTTATGAGACAGTTTTTGTAGCTCAGGAATCTTGTGTCAGTTTGGCTGAATGTTTGTTTAGAATCTCTCATGGCTTAAGACGTCATTCAAGACTGTACTTGAGGGGGGCTAGAGGACCATCCTTTTATCTACATGACACACTTATGTAGATGGCAAGTCAGTGGTGCTAGCTCTGAGACCACAGTTCTTTGCCACATAAGCTTCTCTAGAAGACTTCTTAAGACACAACATGAAGGCTAACTTCCTTCAGCATTTCTAATCTAAGAAAGAGCAGAGTCAAGACAGAAATGTCTTTTATGATAAGCCCGGAAAGTCATAGCCTTATCATTTCTGTAATATCCTTTTACACAAGCCAGACCTGCTAACTGTGAGAGAGGAGAATACAAGGATATAAATCCCAAGAAGGGAGAATAATTTAGGAGACAAAAATTAATTTGGCTCAGAATATTGATGATGATGATGATGATTAGTACTGTCTTTTCAGTTGCTTCAGACCCATTTACCTTTTCTCATACTTCCACAGATTCTCCATTTACTCCTCATATATATAGATACTAGCCTAGCAAAAGTTTTAGTAAAGAAACAAATCATCTAGCTATTGTTTCCTTTATTTAAACAATAGTCAAATTTGTACATCTGTGTTTTCCATGTAGTAAAATGGTAAGAAGCTTGGCTTTGTCATACAAGTGAGAAAATTTTTATTTACTGGACTAACAAATAAAATTTTCTGTTTGTTCTCATATGTGAAAGTTTGATTTAAAATATAAACATATATGAAAGCACATTCAGGACCATAGGCATAGGCATATAATCAAATGTATTAAATGTATCAAATGTATTAAATGTATCAAATGTATTAAAGTATGGTATGCACAAGAGGGTATACCATATGCATGGTGTAACTCCATTGACCAATTAATAGACATTTTAACAAAATGAATACAAAGGAGCTGAAATATCTTTTCTGAGAGGGTGAGGGAGAGGGAAAAAGAATAGACAGAGGACAAAGGCAGCCATTCTACTCAATGTGCATATGTGAAAATGGAACTAGGTAACTTGAGAGAATAGCTAGGGTTAGAGTAGATGATGGGGGAGCATGATGGAAGGAATGACACTGGTCAAGACACACTGTACATATAAATTGAATTATAACCTCTTAGTACTACTATTTAAATATAATAAAGTATAAATTTCAGCTGAGTATTCACACCTATAATCCCAGCTACTCAGGAGGCTGAGATCTGAGAATCATGTTGCAAAGCCAGCCAGGAAAGGAAAGTTATGAGACTCTTATCTCCAATTAATCACCAAAAGCTTCAAGTGGAGCTGTGGCTCAAGTGGTAGAATGCTAGCCTTGAGCAAAAAATCCAGGGACAGCACCTAGGCCCTGAGTTCAAGCACTCAGGCTGAGCACACACACACACACACACACACACACACACACACACACACACACATTGTGTTTGTATCTATAAACAAAACAGTTCTTTCATTTAGGAAAAGAAAGCTGTCTTCCAATGTTTAGCTCCTAATTTATGCCATATCCCTTAGCATACTAGCAAAATAAAAAATGTTGGGTTGTTATTGTAGCAAAGTGTGAACAAAGAACGTGTACTTGAAATTCCTATAGACTTAGGACCCCATGACATATTGTAAAGGGGCATCAGTATCTAGGAACTTCATGCTCCAGTCTAAAATATCACTAAAGAAAGTGCTGATGTTAGAATAGAGGAATATGAGCTTGATTGTGGCAACATTTACTGACCTGCCATTGCCCTTCTTACTCAGTACAATAGGGGACAGAAAAATATGTTCCAAAACATAAAAGGCAAGAAGAAATGCTGGAATTCAATAGAAACTTTGACAGCAGATCAGGACTTAAATCCCATGTCTATCATTTATTCTTGGTATGATTTTGGATAAAACCTTAACCTTTGAGAGCATAACATCCCTAAAATAGGGAAAATACTACATAAGTCTGCTGTATTAGACAACAAAAAGCATTGTGGGGCCCACACCAAATTTTGCTATTGTTATGGGATGTCATTTCAAAAAATGGGTATTGATACCTATCAATTGATAGCTATGAATTTTTCTCATTAAACTAACCTGGCCAATTAGTTCATTCTCAGAAATTCTATTGAATCTATAATATATTTTCTTTCTCTCCAGATGATTGCTGAGTCATTGTCTTATAAACATGATGCACTTTATCTTTTATATATATTTTTTATTATCAAACTGAATTACAGAGAGGTTACAGTTTCATACATTAGGCATTGGATACATTTCTTGTACTGTTTGTTACCTCGTCCCTCATTCCCCCCTCCCACCTTCCCCCTCCTCTTCCCCCCCCCCCCGCCATGAGTTGTTCAGTTCATTTACACTAAACAGTTTTGCAAGTATTGCTTTTGTAGTTGTGTGTCTTTTTTTACCCTGTGTCTCTTGATTTTGGTATTCCCTTCCAATTTCCTAGTTCTAATACCAGTGTACCCGGTTTCCAATATACCCAGATAAGATACAGAGAAAGTATAGGTACAACCACAGGAAGGTGATACAGAAGATCATCAATAATAGAGGCTACAATTACATATGGCACGTTGAAAGTAGTTACAACAATTGTTTCCATAACATGGAGTTCATTTCACTTAGTATTATCGTATGTGTTCGTAAGGGTATAGCTATTGGGCTCCTGTGATCCTCTGCTGTGACTTGCCTAACTGAAAAATAGAAAGGAAATAAACCCAACTCAGCTTAGATGTGTTCTTGGGTGGATGGATCAATTGATCAATCCTTTAATGGATTCCTTGTTCTTCAGAAATTATTCCTGCTGAAAAAAATATACGGAGAACTCACTTATTAAAGAAGAGGTCTACATTTTATGAACCATTACTATACATTGCGCTTACAAACCCAGTGGCCCCCCATAAAATCCTTGATGTTTTTCTCTAAGTATGGTCCCTGCATTACTTGTAACAAAATTATTCAGAACTCTTATTTGTTGTTTGGGCTATTTCACTAAGGCCTGGACCAGAGACTGATAGGAAGCAAACTGATGGAACTACAGGTGAGGTTTGTAGCACCAAGGGATACATATCAAAAGTCTCTGAAAGAATTATGTAATTATGGAAAACAGAGAGTGCAGTGTGATTGTGAATCTAGAAGCACTTGATAAAGAATGGGGACTAGGTACAGCCAAGATAAGGAGAAGAAGGTAAGACAAAATGAACAAGAAGCTCAGATAGCCCTACTCACTACACTGAGCATAGCTCAGATGCCAGTGTGTAAATTGCCCACACTCAGGTAAGTGTAGAAATTTAAAGACAGAGCATTTAGAAACTTTATAGTGATTTGACCTTGCCTCAGCATTCACACTCATGACCAGTGGACTTTCCCAAAATGCAACTTGTGATGAACTAGAAGTAAAGAAAAACCAGAAGAGATGAGATCAGGAAATGTCAGACAATATATACACGAAGACTTTATTGTACTCTTAAGACGTGCTCCCATCAGTTCTTTATGTTTCTCAAAAAGTGATGGAAACCAGTAATTACTACATTCTGGCACATAGTAGGACTTAGAAAGGAACAAAAAGGCTATTTTCCTCTTCATTATGCCCTTGAGTAAGTAAGTATTGCAGAGCATGAATCATTCCACTAGTCTGAAGTCTGGAGTACTGGTCCCGCCTTCATCATTATTCTCCCTTGCACATCTTGCTGTTCTAGGTAGGCTCAGCCTTTCAGAAACTAGGGTTCCCCTCCCAGCCCACCTGGAGCCTAAGTGATGTTTAGTAAAGCTTAACCAACTGCAGGTAGGGTGGTTGAAAAGCAATCTCCATTTCTTTTGAATACAGAGAACAAAGGGGCGGGGAACGGGGGGTGCACTGCCACCTTCCTCTGCTTGCTCATTAGGATTCTGGGTTACAGTGGTGTTGCCTGGCCGCTCTAATTGGATCTGTGCACACACAGGTCTGCGAGGCTCCATTGAATGCTGACATTTCTAACTAACTGACCTTTTCAGGACCATTGGTACTTCCATAATGAGTGTGCAGCAGCATTGTGTGGACACAATACAGCAGACTTCACAGGACCCAAAGAATGCAGGATTAAAACTATTCAGAATTCCCAATCTCCAGTTAGCAAAATGAGAAAATTGGGTCCCAACATTCATCAGCATGTTATTCTGCAGATATCGATTTCAATGCCCTTTCATTCTTTTCTGGAAAAAAAAGTTGTATTATAGAGGTCTAAATTAACTTTTGTTCTGTTATTTTTCCCCTGTACGTATAAAAAGGTCAACTGCATTCATAAGGCTGAGATAGATTTGCTGACTATAAGCACTGAGATAACAATCAACCTTCAAATAACCTTTAAGTAGACATCAGTTCTTCCATGAACAATAATTGATGTACTCATTAAAGCCCTGAAATTCTTCGGGAATCATCTAAAGAAGAACAGATATAGAGAGCCATTGACAAAAATATGTTGGATAGAACAATGAGATAATGGCTCAGGTATTTGAAATTGTTATGGTTTATTCAGTGTCATTGGGACACAAAAGAGATTCAGGGGAAAAAAAAAAAAGCTAGCATGCTGATTAAGTGAAGCACCAAGCAGGAACAACATAGTCTAGGCCCAGCCAGGAAAGCTCATAATTTCTGAGTATCCCTTGCATCCACAGTAGATTATCATCTTTTATTTCACAGAAATACAAAGGGATAGTAAGAGATTCATTATTGCTTTCTTCCCTCTGAGAAAGACAGTATGGAACAGAAATAGCTGCAAGTGGAAGCTCTTCTTCTTCTTCTTTTTTTTTTTTTTCTAACCAGTCCTGGGGTTTACACTCAGGGCCTAGGCACTGCCACGGAGCTTTTTTTCCCTCAAGGCTAGCACTCTGTCACTTGAGCCACAGTGCCATTTCCAGCTTTTTCTGTTTATATAGTACTGAGGAATTGAACCTAGGATTTCATGCATGCTAGGCAAGCACTCTACCACTAGGCCACATTCTCAGCCCTAGTGGTAGATCTTCTGAAGAAACAATGCCAACAATGAGGAAGTGTGTGCTTCTTTTTCTAATTCTCCTCTGGGAATTATATGTTTTCCCATTAATACATTCTAGCCCTGGAACTAGGCCACCATAGAACTATATTCTACAAGCATTCAGGAGCAAACCATGTGCCAGATACTATAGTTGGGACTGAGAAGAGTGTTTAATTTCATTTTATTTGAATGTAACTCAATTCAAGCCAGTAAATATTCCTTAAACATTTGTTTTTTCAAACATTGAAACATTTGTATTCACAACTGGGTATAAAGAGGCAGATAGGATATAGTTTATATCCCCAACATATTCACAATCCAGAGCTCCTTGAACTTTCTTAATAGGTGAGAAAGTGAAAGAATATAAAGAGTATCCCTCATACGAAATTCTGAGCTAGTTTCCATATGTTATCAGTATCTAGGTCCTAGTTGCTCCCTCCTAATTGTAAATGTTACCACCCTATTTTGGACAGGGGGAAGCTAAGATTTCAACTGGTTGTGTGATTCATTCAGGGTCATCCAGGCAAAAAGTGGCTAAGGATTGTCTAGATTTTTTTTTGCTTCTTTATGGAATTATTCTCTTTAGCTTCCTTTTCATCTACTCACACAGGCATGGAGACGTTTCTGGCATAGTAAATTTTTTTACTGGGGACCTTAGCTTACCCAAAGGAATCTTTGCTTCTCATAACGAGAAAACTGCAGCACCATCATGAGAACTGCATTAAGTTTGAGAAATTCTTTTTAGAACACCTTGAAAAAAGATTTTGTCAAAGATTTTTATCTAGTGTTGGGGTAAAGAAAATTCATGACCCATAAACCACCAGTCATTTAACACACATGTCCGTAATATCTTTAAATCATCATGACAGTCTTTCCTGCTCAGCCTAGATTCAGTTTCAAATGTTCTCTTCGATACAATGCTCTAGATAGTCAATATTTGAACATATGTGAGGAAAAAACCTACCTAGCATACTTGAACTGGTCTATTTTATTTCCTTATGATATAACTGGGCTCAGAGAAGAGAAAGGACATGCCAAAGATCATTAAGGAATGAGTGGTGTTTAACTTAGTCAATGGCCCGGTAATAAGCATAAAGCTCATTAAAAAGGTCAAGATCAATGGGGAAATGGACAGAAGGTGCTTGCATCTCTGTCTTACATTTGTTACCTGTGTCCTGACAGCCATCATTCATCAGACTTAATACAAATGAACACAAATTTGTCTGTCTAATGTTCTATCTACCTATCTATTACCTATCTACCTACCAGTCATCCATCTATATATCCATCCAATAAATTTATTGAGTTCTTGTCATATATCAGTACTGAAAAGCTTGTAATAACCCAGGTCCTTTTCTTTTTTTTTTTTTTTGGCCAGTCCTGGGGCTTGGACTCAAGGCCTGAGCACTGTCCCTGGCTTCTTTTTGCTCAAGGCTAGCACTCTGCCACTTGAGTCACAGCGCCACTTCTGGCCATTTTCTGTATATGTGGTGCTGGGGAATCGAACCCAGGGCCTCATGTATATGAAGCAGTAACTTTTGCCACTAGGCCATATCCCCAGCCTCAGGTCCTTTTCTTTTAAAGCACAAATGGTTATCTACTTTTTCTTACTATCATTCAACAGACAGGTAAACTGAGCCAAAGAGAAAAGGAACTATGTCAACAGAATCTATGTTACTATGTGTTACAGTCTATAATGTAAATGCTATCTATGGTAGAAGCAGGAAACCATAAAAAGATTATTATAAGATGAATAAAGTATCCAGTGTTACCTAACTTGGTATCCTACATCTCATCGTTTGGGAGGTGAGAGATTCCATGTACTTTTACAAGGAGGGAGCTTAATTCCCTTGAAGTTTACTCCAAATCCTCTTGCCTATTCTTATCCACTCACATACAAGTACTTCTTCAAATCTCTCAGTCTTGTAACCGTACTGTATGTTAGTCAGTTTCATATTATTATAATGAAACTCCTTAAGCAGTCTGTAAAGCCTAAGATAACTAACTTGTAAGGGAGAAGGTTTATGACCTCACCATTTTGAAGATTCAAAGTCTCAACAAGATAGTACAGTCTTACTGAGGGGGTACCCCTTGACTGTATCACCTCATATCATGGACACAATATCAGGATGTTGAGTTAGAAGCAGTAAAATTCTTATAGATTGTACTAGAGGGGGCTGGGAGATTAGGTGCTCACAACCTCCTTCTAGGGCACCCCCCACTAAGGACCTCTCACTAGGCTATACCTTTAAAACATCCACAGTACTTTCTTGGGAAAACACTATTTGCTTAAACCATAACACCTATTCCTTCAGGAGAAACACAGTTTTCTCCATCGGAGGTGGGTTTATGTTGTATTCTGTGCAATTCAGGTTTTATCCTGATTTACTTTTGAGGTAGATTGGATCTAGGTCAGTGACAACAGGTAAATATAAGTCACCATTACCCAGTTAGAGCTGTGGAACCTATGAGTCACATATTCTTCAAGGTGACAAGCATTTTTCTTTGAGATGGTATAGACTTATTGCTATCAGATTAAAGCTATTTCTTTGATCAACATTGTTTGGACATTACTCTTAAGCCCTGACCAAATACCCTCCCTACTTTTGATCTGGGAAATAATTGTATTCTGCCTTTCCTAGAGACTGTTCTTAATGTAAGAAAAAGTTACTCATTCTGATTAAGTTTTTCCTTGTCTTTCTTTTAATATTGCTTTTGTTTAACTCTCTGTTAGGGTCAAAGAGGGACATTGAGATGTCCATTTATCTTGCCACACAATGATGAATTAGGCATGTCCCTGCCCCTCTCCATGCAATCTGCGGGCACCAACAGCTCATGCCTGTAATCCTTGCTACTCAAGAAACTGAGATCTGCGAATCACATTTTGAAGCCAACCCAGCCAGGAAAGTCCTTGAGACTCTTATCTCCAATTAATCACAGAAAAAGGTGAAAGTAGCACTGTACTTCAAGTGGTAGTTAGTCTTGAGCCCAAAGGAGCTAAGGTCCCAGAGTTTGAGTTCCAGGACCAGCAAAAAGAAAAAGAAAAAAAAATGGAAAAAGGAAAAAGAGGAGGAGGAAAGCAATCTATATGATGGACAAATAAATAAATGTATGCACTGCAATACAGGTAAGAGTTAATTTAAACAGAAGGCACAATGTAAGCAAAGAAGGGAGTGGTGACTCGCTTTTTCCAGTATTCTGAGATTGCTTCAAAGAGTAAGGAATACTAGCTGACCCTGCAAGGAAGCACAAGATTCACAATACTAACTACAGGAGGGCATTCCAAGCAAAAGGCAAGGTGGCCCAGATAAAGTGGCTGGAAGTAATAGTCTACTAACCAATCTTTGTCTTTCCTGATTTAATTTTTTTTTACTTCAAACCCAAAGACTCAGTGAGTACACAAGTTTCAAAAAGAAGAGAGATCACTAGGAAAGTGAAAGGGAATACCAAAATCGAGAGACACAGGATAAAAAGACAAACGACTACAAAAGCAATACTTGCAAAACTGTTTGGTGTAAATCCACTGAACACCTTATGGGAGGAGAGGGAAAGGGGGAGGGGGAAGAAGGGAATGAGTGAGGAGGTAACAAACAGTGCAAGAAATGTTTCCAATGCCTAACGTATGAAATTATGACCTCTCTGTACATCAGTTTGACAATAAAAATTTTTTTAAAAAGAAGAGAGATCATTGGTGTCAAGTGATATGATTTTTTTAACTTTAAACACAATGAAGTCATTGTGATGTGAAGTGGCTTGGTAGGTTAGGGTAGAAATAAATTATAATAAGAGTGAGAAGTCACTTCATTTTCAGTGGAAAGGAAAGAAAGTGTAACTATGGTTTCAGAGTTTGGCTTGGAAAGAAAGAAAAGAAGATATGAATATGGGGATAGTTAATTATTTTGTGCTTTGTTTTGTTTTTAAGCTAAGAAGTATGGGAGCATGGTGGCCATGGCCTAAAGGCAGTGGAGATGGAGAGGTTGAAGAGTCTACAATGAGAGGGAATAAGAGTAGATTAGGACCTCAAGAGATTCAAGATTCCTCATAAACTGAGAGATAGCATGAGGACATGTGGGGGCAGGAGAAGAGCCAGCGCCGTAGATTAAGGATAACACTAACATCAGATGCACATGACAGCTGGAAATACTAAATGCACACTGTAAAGAGTTCAGAGCTTCTATTAAATCAGGAAGAAATACAAGGTAATTCAAAATCATAGCTTGAATCTGAATTTCATTTGGATCTGCCAATTATGATGGGAGAGAAAGATGATTGCCTAGAATAGAGTTTTGGCCCTGGCCTTAAGTTGCCAGGAATAAGAGCAAATGTTCCACTGCACTGCATCCCTGTTTCCTCATCTATAGAAGGAAAATTTGGTGTTATTCCAGAGGACCTTTCTGACTAGAGCATCGTGTGAAACTATGCCTTTTAAAGATGTTGGAAGCTTTCTAGCTTCCATTTTGTTTTCATTTTTCATGTGGGTGTTGCAACAAATTTCATTATGAAAATTGAGGTTTGAATGTTACCAAGGTTTGCATGTCACAAAATATTCTTTTTATTTTTTAGCTATTTGAAAACATAAAACTAATTTTTGCTCATTGTCTATATGAATAAAACAGGAGTAGTGGGTGAGATTTTTGTGAGGGACCATAGTTTACCTAATAATAAGAATTCAGAGACTACCCTATCATCATTTAAAAGTAATTTCCATTAAGAGAAAAATAAATACCTTCTAAAGATAATTTTAAAATCTCCATTTTAAGTCAAAAGCATCGTCCTTAGAAATCTCTATATCCTGTAGGCAAAACACTACTTGATTATGAAAACTGTAGATACCATAAAGAATCCCAGTTATTTTTAGTTCAACAGCTCTCTTCAAGCACTGTTGCCCCAACATAAAGCAGTTTTATTATACATATGTTTTAAAAAACTATTCCTGCTCTGAACAGGGTTTATTGCTGCTGCTTTTTTTTGTTTTATTGTTTCCATTTTAAGCATTTTCAAGTGTACCATTTAAATATAAATTTACATTGTTGGACACAAATCTTTAGAAATTTTCACCCTGAAAAACTGAACTTTATGCTCATTAATCACAATCTTCATTTCCTCTTTCTTTCTAGACTCTGTTAACCACCACTGTACTTTCTGTTTTTATTAATCTGATTACTTTATATATCTTGTATAAGTGGAACCATACAATATCCGTCTTCTTGTGGCTGCCTTACTTCACTTAACATAATGTCCTCAAGGTACCTCTACATAGTAGCATTTGATGATATTTCCTTCCTTAATAAGGGTGAGTTACATTCTCCTGTTTGAACACACTACATTTTATTTACATGTTTATCCTTCAATGGACATTTGAGTTGTTTCTAATCTTGATGATTGTGAATAATGCTGCTGTGAACAGGGGTGTGTAAATATCTCTTTAAAACCAGGCTTTCAATTCTTTTGGTGAAATATTTTCAAGTAGGATTTCTGGATGAGGCACCAGCTCTCTTTAATTTTCTGAGGAACCTCCAATCCTCTTTGTTTTGTGATTCTGTGTTCTTCTCTCTGACGGGGATATGAATGCTATTTCCTTTCTCTCTATAGAACTTTTACCAATCAGAATTGTGACTGCTCCCAGCTGTCCTTTGAGGGTTGATCATCCATGAGAACACTTGAGCACCCAGAGGAGAAGCAATCATAATAATTTTTTAAAAACTTGAATGTAAAGTCTTGACCTATATTAATTCTGTTGGTTTTTATTTCATTTATCACTCTGATCTTGGTTTTGAAAATACCTTACTGAGGACCATGACTCAGTGAGGCTGTACTCAGTGAAATGCACTTATCCACCTTCCTCAGGAAGAAAATGTTAAACTTGGAAGCCATTTCAACTGATGGGACTGCCTGAAATGATGGAAAATAGGAGCTGGATGATGGGAGTACAAGCTGATGGGGAGGGGTTTAAGCTAGGAAACTGAAATCTTGAATGCAGAAAAAGATGTAAATGTTGCTTCCCAGATTTTATAGGTCCCAGATGCCTCCTCTAATTGCATAGCTAACCCTGAGTTTATTAAGTTATTTTCCAGAGTCAAACTTATTTGTATACATGTCAGAATGTAAACTGAATTTAAAAAGTAAAGCCCTTGGATTAGAATTCAGGAATGCTAAACAAACTCATTTAGAATATAAGATTTGCATGTCATTTGCATGTGCTCAAATGCAATTACATGAACCCTGTAAATATGCATTTCACATTCATTTGTCATGATAGAACGATATGGAAGAAATTAATTGCTGAAGATTTTTTTAATATTTAAAGAAAAAGATGATGACACTTAAAATAGATTCTGCTAGTGCATGATTCAATGTGCAGAAACTGGCAAGAAGAGATAAGGATCCGTTGGAAACCATAAATTCCCTCTGCAACATCTGTAGTAGTTCAAATCGCATGGTTTATGGAGGCCCCTCTTGCCTTCTCCATGGATATTACCATAGCGTTCTGTAGATTTATTGCTGGCTCAGTGCAAGGACAGTTTTACTATCAAAGCTTTAAAAACTAGGGGAGGGGGGCTATTTCCTCTCTGAAACTTCAGGATTGAATTGAAATGAAATAGCTGCTCTAGTGTTAGAAACTTCTAGACAAGCCCAGTTTCCAAATACACGGACAATAACCTGCTCTTTCTCTCTCATTTCTTGTGGTGCATGGTAACTTGAATAATCAATATGCTACCTTTACGTTAAAGAGACACCTGAGAAAATTGGGGAGCTTTGGGTACTAGGTATTACTGTCAATAAAGGCAGAGTTTTTTTTTATTTTAGAGTTAATTTGTCTTTTTAGGCACAGTTCTATGAATTTTAATACAAGCATATATTTGTGTAACCATGACTACATACAGGATACAGGACAGTTTGAGCACACTAAAGAACTTCCTTGTTCTTACCCTTGCAGTTACACTATCCCCTTGAAACCTCAAGCAAATACCAATCTATGCTGTAGCACTCTCATGATTCTTCTCTTCTTAAGAATGCCATAAATTGGAATCATACAGTTTTAACCTTTTGAGAATGCCTTCTTTCATTAGCTTAGTGCTTTTGAGTTTCATCCAAATTGCATATATTCATAGTTCATTCTTTTTTATTGCCACATACTATTTGGTTGTATATGCATGCCACAATTTGTTTCTTCATCTACCAATGAAAGCCATATGGGTTGTTTCCAGTCTGGGCAATTACGAGTAAATGCTCCTATGAACTTTCTTGTGCATGTTTTTATGTGAGTGTGTTTTCATTTCTCAGGGTCAACACCCAGCAGTAAGATCTTCAGGTCAAATCATTAGCTTTTCAAAGAATTGTATATGTTTGTAAACATTGTGCCAGCAATATAAGATTCTGATTGCATCTTTGCTAGTATTTAAAAATTTGTATATACTACACACACACACACACACACACGTGTGTATATATATACATTAATTTTAGCCTATATAATATATTAATATCTCAAATTGTGGTTTTAATTTTTCTGACATTGAATAAAGGAAAGCTTTTGATAGGAAAATATGTGTGAATTCATTTTATAAGTTCCTATACTGTGTCAGATATCTTATATGCATGCCAGCTCATTAAATCTTAACAATTTTGTGAAATGGCTATGATTCGTTCCCTTTGAAAAATTGAAGAAATGGGCTGGGAGAGTTTAACAATATTTTCTTCTTGGTAAATTTTATAATATGTTTGTGTCAATTTCTCTGACCAAGAACTAGGTACACAGAAGTATCTCTGCTTTTGTCAGCCTTATAGGAAAGAAAGATACTCACATATGACCAAAGAAGTATTCTGTGTTAACAAGACATAAGAGTAAACTGAGAGGCAATCTAGGGGAGTGGGCTGTAATTGACCATAAGAATATGATATATGTATAAACATATATATACATATGTATATATATATACATATATATATTCTGCAAATATTTGCCAAATGAAAGAATATATGAGTTTACTGAAGCACTGAAATTTCTTTTCTTCTCTCTTGGGCTCATTCGGCATACCTCACAAAGTTGTGTCAAATGAGACAAGGCATGTTAATACACTAAATGAATTTAGGAAATTATTATGAGCATCATCACCATTATGATCATCCAAGGCAATCTCCCATCTGACACTAAGTTTTTATTATCAGTTCTTTTGGGTCTCTAGGGAAAATTCCAATAAGAGATTCTTTCCTTTTCTCTTGTGCAATAGATCCTTGGCAATGTTTGCTTCATAGCCCTGATTCAAGGTGTCACATCTTATTTATTATCAAGCTGCAGGCATGATATAATTCCAGCAAGTATGTTTAAAAAAAGATAAATTTAGGAATCTGAGAGAGATGAGGAAAATGATAGGATTACAAGATTATTGAACCCCAGAATTTTAGCAGTTTAAGATATTTAAAAGATTATCTCACCCTTAAATTTGAAGACTCTGCTTTTTTTATTGGAGAAGCCTTAGTGGTTTCCTTGATAGAGGAGGGAGATTCTGAGGCTCAGACTAACATCAATGCAATGTTATAAAGACATTTATTACATCACCAGAATAGATCTCTGGATTACCTGTCCTCTATCTCCGCCCCTTCTGGCGCTTCTCTTAAAGATCTCTAAATCCAACTACTTTATCTCTACTGCCACCATTTCCTTCTAGAATGCCATCCTCATTCCTCGGAACTACTGAAGTAGCCCCCTAGCTATTCTCCCTGGACTCAACTGTCAAATAGCACATGTGAACATTTCTGTACATTTCCCCTCTCCCCCGCCTTTTTACATCCCACAACCTAAAACTTTTCATTGACTTTCTAAGACTTTAGGATAATCTCTAATTCAGCTTCCTTTGTCCTGATATTCTGTTTCCTCCAGATCCTAGGACCTACATGTTCCTGATAACTACAGATATTTGGACATATTCTTTCCTCCACCTAGATAATGCTTCCCAAATGTCTTTAACCAAGGAAGTTAAAAATACTATCCAAGTTGAAAAGTTCAAGGGTATTGAAGCTACATCCTTTCTACCTAGCAAACCAATCAATCCTCTTTACTTAGATTGTCATTTATTTTTATTTAGAATTGGTGGCTCATTAAAGTTATGGACTCCTGAACCACCCTCTTGGAGTTCCATTTTGGTGATGTTCTTCCTAGTTTCATTATCGTACTACCATCTACAAATCATATCTCAACTCAACTGTGCTTCTTCAGGGAAATGTGCCTTGACCCATACATAGTCTGTTTGCCCTTGCTCTATGAATTCATAAGTTCCTCTGAGAAACTTATTTCATAATGTAGTAATATTTATATCTATGTGATTCTTTTAGGACTATCCCATTAGCCTGTAAATTTCCAAAGAAAAGAACTCGTTCCAGCTTCTGTTCATCATTAGGTCTCAGAATCTGACAATATCTCCAGCACTTAGAAAATGTTCCATCTGTTGCACACATGGATAAATCTAGGATTATTGCCTCTATTGGGCGTTCTAGAAGATATTTGGGTAGGGAAAACTACGTCCCAGTCCCAAACTTCACACAGTGGAGTCAAACCCCTAAGTCTTCATAGTAGTCTAGAATAGTACTTACATGGCTGTGTTTCTGAAAAATTCATTTTCAATTGAGACCATTTGAGTATTTTGACACATTCATGATTTATCACTCACAGAGGAACCCTGTGGTCTATGATAGGCAGCTAATTAGAGTAAAGCATCTTATGAAACCTCTATCACTGCAAAGCCTGATTATAAAAATAAGCCATAAAGCTGTTGAATAAGAACAGCAACCACCAGAACCCTAATGCTGAAGAAAGATTGGTGTCTCCTAATGTTGAATTCACAATTCTCACCAAGTGAAGACTTAGGGGCTTTGGGAAGGTATTTGTTGAAAGATGACAAAGCTTAACAAACTTTTACTGTTCACAATTCAAGCTTCTCTTGGATGTGAGAAGATTCTAGGTATAACTTTATCTGTTCATGTTACTATAAAAACATATGATGGACTGAGTGATTTAAAAATTAAATATTTGTACAAAGGTTTAGCCAATTCTGTCAGTACCATTTGTTGAAGAGGCTACCCTTCTTCTATCCTACTTTGTTTCCTTGTCAAAGATTAGGTGGCTCCAGGTCTGCAGGTTCATTTCTGAGTCTTCAGTTCTATTTCATTGGTCATATGGCCTGTTCTTGTGCCAATGCCAAGTGGTTTTTATTACTATGGCTTTGTAATACAGTTTAAAGTTTGATATTGATATTCCTCCAGCACTGTTTTTCCTGCTAAGGATTGTTTTTGCTATTCGGGGTCTTTTAATGTTCCATATGAATTTTTTATTGCTTCCTCTATTTCATTAAAGAATGGTGTTGGGAAATTGATAGGTATTGCTTTGAATTTGTAGATAGCCTTTGGTAATATTGCCATTTTCATAATGTTAATCCTCCCGATTCAGGAGCATGGAAGGGTTTTCCACTTCCTTAGATCTACATAAGCCTACAGAAAACAAATTCTCCCTTCATCTGCATTTTTATTTAATTTTATCTAAAGCCATCTCATAGACATACCCCCAATAATGTTTAACAAACATCTGGACGTCCTATCTCCCACACAACTTCACTTATAAAGTTAACTTCCTCAATTTCTTTCCTTTTATTGTCAATTTTTGGGGATTTTCTTGTACCAGGCTCTGGACTATACATAAAAGAGATAGGAATACCATGCCCTGAAACTCAGTGCTCACACCCTAGAAAGGAAAACTTGGTGATAACAATATGAAGAAGAAGAGATTAGTGCTTTTGAAGCAAAGCAATGGTGGTGAACTGAGTATGGTGCATTCTTCCCCGAGATGGAGTCTGGACTATGTAGGAACTATACTGCAGATCCACCAATCTCCTTAAGTATCAACCTATTTATTTGTGTGACTATGGATCTCTGAATACCTTCTAGAATCATTAACCATCACCCTAGCAGATGCAACTCCAAAAGATAAAACTCTTCAAATCTCTCTCTGCCATACCCAGTGCTCTGGGAAATGAGGACATAAATACCAGACAGTCCAGGATTCTTGGTCCTACTATTCTGCTTCTACGTAGTGTATGACATTAATACTTTAATCTTAACCTCACCCACCTTAATCTTTCTGACACACTTTTCTTCATTTATAACATGTAGATAATAACCTCAAGATTGTTTTGAGGTTCAACTGGGATAATGGTTCAATGTTCTACCTAATGCATTGCTTTCTAAGTAGATCTTTAGCAAAGATCTAATGTTTCTCATAGCTCTCCATTTGTCCTCACTCTGCATCTTTGAATTGCTGGATCTGATTATTGTCAAATAAGGATTTCCTGACAGAGATGGGGCAATCCTCACTGAGCAAAACTAAATTGTTTTTCACAACATGGATTTATTCATTCAATGAGTCTTTGTTACATGCCTAATATATATGATAGGATAGGTTTGAATGCAACTAAAAACTTCACCCAACTCATATTTTGCTCAATTTGTAAGAACAGTTCACTTGCTCCACATTAACCACTATTATGAGCCAGCCACCAAGTTAGGGGCTATGGTTTATGAACAGAGGATACAATGCCTTTTCTATAAGATTTCTTAAAAATTATAAACTTTTAGAAAATTAAATGGTCCTTCTCTCCCTTCTTTCCAGCCCTGCATCATCTCGGCCACAGGGCAGCAGTTGGGTAATAAACTTTTCTCTCCTGCCTGAATACCGTGTGGCGTTCTCCTTTACCTGCTACCTACTTTAAAAACCCAATATATATGGTGCCATATATATATATATATATATATATGTGACTCGGGGAAAGGCTTAAGAATCAGGACAGGCAGAATTCCCCTCTATTTTTCTCCTTTTTCTGGGAGTATCCCCAGTCCTGACGGCTCTTTTTCCTCAAACCAAACTGCTGCGAGACGCCCCGCAGGACTTTTCACCAACACCATTGCTGGCCTCCACATCCACATCCACATCCACGTCCACACCACTTCTCTACCCTGGTGAGTGAAACTGCTGCTGCTCAGGTTCTCTGCCCCTCCATATGCCACTTCTGCCCGGTAAGCTCTCAGTCATTCACCAGGCCGCCTCCCTCCCATGCTTTTTGGGTTTTTGCAGTCCCAGTCACACCCAAGCCAGGACGCTGCTAGCACGCCTCTTGACAGTGCAATGAGGTCTGCTCGAAATACTCGCACAGATAGTTTTTGCTGCTGCAATGGTGAATGGTCAGAAGTCACTTATATTCTCTTTCTCTTTTTTCCTTTCTCTTCGTTTTTCTCCCTCTCTCATCTGCCTGCTTGCTTACTTACTTTATAAAACTCCAAGTCATACTATCCTGATAATGTGCCTGATAATGTGCCTTGCTAACAAAGCTGCCTCTTTTCACAGACCTTTGAAACTGAGGCTCGACCACCAATGTGCTTTGTCAGCAAAGATATCTAAAAGTTATTTTCTCTAGTGTGGACCACATGGTGGATATCGGATTTAACAGGCACCCACTCAGGCGCCATTATGCCATACCACGTGTTCTCTGTTAGTGTGTTTGTGTCCTCCTGCTGCCCCCTCTCAACATGGCATCCCACTGGAGTTTCTCAAAATATTGTTTCTTCATTTTATAATCTGAAAATTTTTGTTTGGTAGCAAAATTGTTTTTCTAACTGACTACATGGTTCTAAAATATTGGGCAAAAAATGTCATTTACTATTAGAATTCCAAAAGAGTCTATGACTGAAATTCATTTTTCCATGTTGTAAAACCTATGTGCATAGTGTTTATGTGTGTTCCATGTGTGTATGTCTGTGTAAAACGTCATTTGTTAGTGAAGTCTCAGAAAAGGGAATTGAAGAAACGGTGTAGGAAGAAGATGGTATGGGTATATCTTAAATTCATACAAGACAAAGCTTCTAGAATTGGTGTACAATTGTTGGCTGTGACTTAAACACTGATGTAAAACCAGTATGCCATTCTTTATATGTCCATCTAGCTTTAAATCTGTGCTAAAATTCTCATCACATCTATGGAGTTTTGTCATTGCAGAATTCTGGCAAGTATTGTTGGTCAATTCTTGACAAAGTACAGGTAAGCTCTAGTCCCCTTGGTCTCCCTGTTGCTTTAATTGGAAATAAAAAAGGGGGCTTTTGTGGCAAAGACTCCTTGGATTGCAGGTCGAAGCCAGCCTGGGCAGAAAATCTCTCAAACTCCATATCCCAAATAACCAGCGAAGAGCCAGGCTGGAAGCATGGCTCAAGAGACTTATCCCTAACCAGCCCAATGCTGGAAGTGGAGCTGTGGCTCAAGTGGTAGAGTACTAGCCTCAAGCAGAAGTTCTCAGGGACAGTGCCCAGACCCTGAGTTCAAGCCTGGTGAATGCCAACGGGGGCAAGCCATCCCAGCAACAAGCACCTAGACCCCTGGGACTCAGCCAGTTCAGGGAACAAGGATCATGGAGAGGAGTAAGAGGAGAATGATTTCGCATCCTAAAGGAAGTCACTTTATCTCACCCTTTCAAAATTAATCACAGCCAGGGGATCAAGAGATAGTAGCTTGTCTATCTAATGTCCATACCTGAGTATAAGAACTAGCCAAGTCATCCAATTTTTAGTTTTGTGCCCTAAACCCTTCCTTTTGCCTTTGCCTCAAGAGACTTCTTCCAGGCTTCATTTAAGGGACCCTGCTGCTCGCCTTCTCCTGAAAGGGCCATATTTCTTCCTCTTATCCCTAATGTCAATGCCCCTTGCCAGCAGGAAGCAGCCAGAGTCTTCATTCTTTTCCATAATTATTAAAAGGCTGGAATGGAAGGGCCACCCCCAGAAGGCTTCCACATAGATGCACCCACCTCATTAAGTCTCCACCCAGACCTGGAGGCAGTTACCTCCCCTTTCCCTGAGTTCACATCCTAATCCACCTGGCCACACCCCCTGCCCCTGCCCTAGATAAGGCAGGGCTAAGTGGCTGGAGGTTGCCCCTTCTCTCCCTTCTCTCCCACCATGCATCATCTTGGCCACAGGCCAGCTGTTCAGCAATAAACTTTTCTCTCCTGCCTGAAAAAAACAAAATTAAATGCATACATATATGCATATATGTATATGTATATGTATGTACGTACGTGTGCGTATATATGTATATGTATATATGTGTGTGTATATGTGTATGTATATATATGTATGTGTATGTATATGTACGTACATATATATGTATATGTGTATGTATGTGTGTGTGTGTATGTATGTATGTATATATATGGAGCAAAGGGAGCTCAGAGACATCATCCTTGAAACAGTAAGGGAAAGCCTCAAAAAAAGCAGAGATCATCTTGGCTTTGGCAAATGAGTAGAAATGGCTTATAGCTAACTTTTATCTGTGTAGTACTTGGGATGTTTGCAATATTTATTGGTCACAAAAAGTCCACCAGAAACCAAGACCAATGCAAACAGCAAAAAGGGCATTTATTTCTGGCTAGCTCGGTCCTCTGTGCACTCAGTAAGCTGATGATGCTAAGAGGCCCTGAGCCTAGGGCTTCCAGCTGTTTTATACATTCTTTGGGGAAGGCAGGGACTTAGCATACATCATAGCATCTTTTAACAAATCAACACACACCACGGGAAAATTATAAAATAATTCTAAAGCATGTTTGGAGTATTTGGTGGCAGGAAAGAATCTGGAAAGGATCGTTGGTCAGATCAAGGGACCAACGCATTTAAAATTGATTGGTTAAGCCATAGGGGTGTAGCAAGGGGGATATATGCACGGCTGCAGGGTTTTGATTGGATACTGGAAATCCCACTCACAATTACTGGAAATCACACTCACAATTAGATATGGTCTTTACCGGGAAGTGAAGGGTGGGGGACTTACAGTAAGGTCAGTCAGGTACAGAATGGGGTCTTAGTACAATATGGGGTTACTCTGGTCCTTCACTCTGGCTCTACAAAGTAAGACCTCAAAAAGCTCTCAGTCTAATGATGAAGACAGAGATCTAGGCTTTAACAGCCTACATAGAAACCCTCTTCTCTCATCCTTTTTGCTTATCTGGTTCTTTCCAGTCCTTGGCCATTTATTCTATTGTCTAATGTATAACATTAGACAACTTACCTGGCCCTCTGAACTTCCATTTTCTTATCTATAAAATAGAGAGACCTGCACTACTTGTTCGAAAAGGCTGTTGAGCAGAGCATAGTAATACAGACAGAAGCTGACACCTGCCACGGTGGCACATCCCAGGAGTTCTACAAATGCTAATTAACCTTTTTACTAACCCCATTTAAAAAAAAAAGTGACTCCTGTATTGTGATTCAGCCTGTCCTCATCAGCATTCTTTCCTATAGATGGACTCCACCCTCTCCTGGACTTTGGCATGTGGATGCCAAGCTGAAGTTTGTCTCTAGGCCTCCTGGTACCATCCAACCCTGCTCCCCCACTCTTTTTCCTTTGCATTATGTTGACAAACCCCCCACTGCAAGCTCACATGTTAAGAGTTTTAGGGGGGAGAATGTCTTTTGATAATTAAGCTGGAAGAATTTCGAAATCAACGGAACGTTACATTTTCCCAGCAGAGCCAAGAAATTAATTAGGAGCAATTTGCTGTCAGAAACAATTTCCATAATTTTAAGTTTTAAAAAAAAGCAGAAAATCATTTTTGTGGGTGTTTATTTTTTTTCTTCTGCTTTCCATTCTAAAGTGATTTAACTCCTGGAAAGACAAATCCTTCCAAATACCTTATTTTCTGTTCCTCAGACTGTCTCCCCAAGGAATGTTGCAGCCTCTTTCTGACTGGTTATATTCAAGAGTGAGGAGAAATTAGAAGAGACAGTCTTTTTGATCCCCTTCCATACCCCAGAGGGCAGAACTTGTAATTTTCCTATGGAATGATTATGAAATGTGCATGTTCTTGACCCAGAGTAGGGGGAGGGGAGCACAAAATGGTGGTGCTCTTGGAAAGGATTCTAAGAGAGGAGAAACAGAGGTCACAGCACAGTGAATGACTGTCCTACTGGGCCACAAAGCAAACAAGCTTCTACCATTGAAAACCACTAAAACACTGTGCCTAATTAACAGCACTCAAATTCTAAAGCCATACAGACTAGGGTCACACCTCAAAAAGTGACCTTATAGCTGAGTGCTCATGTAGTCTTAGATAAGTTCCTAAATTTCTCTATGCCTACATTTTCTCTTTAGTAGCTTTGGTGGCTTGTTGAACTCATATGTCAACATTTAGGATCTGCCTAGAATATGACAAGTGCTTATGAATGTTTCTGACAATGATGATCACGATGGTAATGAGTGGCAGATCTAAGTACAAAGATCAATATGAGCTGTCACTGGGCTAATCTTGGGCCTTGGACACTCTTGTTCCAGACTCCTCTCTGTCGTTTCTGTCTGTCTGTCTCTCTCTCTCTTTCTCCCTCCCCCCACAGAGTACAGACACCTTAGTGAAAATACTAATTTTTGTGAATGATTTACTTTTTATGTTAAATAGAGGAGAAACAGTTACTCCTGTGTGGTAATAGCATGTTTATTCTCTTATTCAAATGAAAGGAAAAGAAGGGAAGGGAGCTAGAGTTAGGGAATTGATTGTAATGGGCAGTCTAGAAATATCTTAGGTACAACCTGTTGTGAGCAGGCTTTGCTATTACATAGTAATGCTTTTTTTAATTATGAGTTGCTATTCATCATTTCTATTATTTTTAGTTTCATCCTAATATGGCTGTAACTGTCAATGTACAAGTAAGGAAAAAAACCTCTGATTGAAACAGAGAGTATTGAATGCAAGAAGCTGGCATTCACTGAAAAGCCAAACAGGGAAAGTCAAATAAACTCAGAGGTTAAGAACAGCGGGAAGACCTTATAACTTAGGCTGGAGAGTCCAACAAAGGACACATGTTCTGGAAGCCCTGGAGCTAGGATTATGTGAAGGAATCTGGGACCTGTCTGGCAAAGACTAGAACCATGCTAGAAACTATGCACCAACAGAGATACTACTACAGTTATTATTAAGGAAATACACAGGCTTCTCTTGTGTAATCTCTGATGTTTTGATATAAAATAACCATGCTTCCTTCAAATTACATCTCAAAGTTACAAGTTCGAGGCCAGCCTGGTCTACATAATGAAACTCTCAAAGAAAGGAAGAAAGAAGAAGGAAGGAAAGGAGGGAGGGAGGGAGGGAGGAGAGAAGAGAGAAAGAAGAAAGGAAAGAGATAAAAAGAAAGCTAGAAAGAAGAGAAGGAAGGAAGGAAGAAAGGTGGGTAGGGGAAGAATGAGTAAGAATGTTGAAAGGACTGACATTGATCAAGGTGCAATTTATTCATAAACTGCTTTATTGAATGGCAACTCCTTTGTACAACTACTTAAAATTTGAAAAAGAGAAGAGTAAATAAACTCTTACTTAAAATTTGAAAAAGAGAAGAGTAAATAAACCATATTGCTTAAATCATTATTATAAAGGGGTTATAGTTACATAAGTCAGGTAAAGAATACATTTCTTTTTAGACAGTGTCAGCTGTTCTCTCACTCCCAGGTTTTCCCTCTCATCCCCCACCCACATGTACAGTTGCTGCATTTTTTCACCCTGTCCTTCCATTTTTCTATAAACACATTGCTAGTGAGCAAAAACAAACAAATAAATAAAAATATACTGCCCAATGTAAAAAAAAAAAAAGAAAGAGAGAGGAGAGGGGATGAATGAAGGAAAGAAGAAAGGAGAGAGAGAGAAAGAAGGGAAGGAAGGAAGGAAGGAAGGAAGGAAGGAAGGAAGAGAAATAGAGAGAGAGAGAGAGAACAAAAAGAAAGAGGCTGGGAATTTGGCCTAGTGGTAGCGTGTTTGCCTAGCATACATGAAGCCCTGGGTTTGATTCCTCAGTACCACATAAACAGAAAAAGCCAGAAGTGGCACTGTGGTTCAAGTGGTAGAGTGCTAGCCTTGAGCAAAAGAAGCCAAGGACAGTGCTCAGGCCCCAGGACTGGCAAAAACCAACAACAGCAGCAAAAACAAAAACAAAAAAAAACACAAAAAAAATGAAAGATGAAAGAAAGGAAGGAAGAAAGACAGACAGACAGACACACGGACACACAGAAAGAGCAATCGAGCTAGCGAGAGAGAGAGAGAGAGAGAGAGAGAGAGAGAGAGAGAGAGAGAGAGAGAGAGAGAGAGAGAGAGAGAGAACAGCAGACTTTATACCAGGAAATAGTACATACAGTACAACAGTATCCTATAGGAAACAGTAAAAGAAGACTAATTCTGCCTTGGGAAATCAAGGTCAATTTCCAAGAAAATGTAGTATGGACTGGGTTCTGGAAGGACAAGCAAGATCCTGACTGTTAGAGAAGGAAGAGGATTTAGGCATGGAGAACAGCGTGGAGGTGAAAGACTATATTGGGGGATCAGACAGTGGTCCAATGTGTCTAAATCCCTGGGGAAGGGGGTGGTAAAGACAAATGGAGACTGCGGAATGATTTAGAGGAAGATGATGTTGAGAAGAACATTGGAGCCAGATCCTTGCAGGCCTCCTGGTAACCAGAAACTCAGCTTTTGTGAAGCCTTTCAGGGTGCAGAAGGTTGGGCTCTAACTGGCAATATTTTGGCAGCAAGTCATAGAAATGCTTAACTCAAAACACTATGATAAAGCTTGAGTTGTAAGGTATTCTTGTCCTGTGGAGGCCTTTATTCAATTTACTATCTAGAGAGATTTATAACTCTAAGATTGCTTTATATCTTCTTTATTATGTTATGTGGCTATTTCTAGAAATTTCTTATCCAGTTCACCTGATTTGTAGACTCACTAAATGAAACATAGGTATCCTACAATAACTTGTTTTTGTTGGGTTTTGGATATCAGGAAGTAGGATGGTGACATGGGATTGGACCCCAGACACTTATTTTGCTAGTATATACCAAAGTTTCAGCCCAGAATACTAGCTTCAGTTCTTCATATATATGGCCTTAATGGGGCCATATAATTTAGCATCTCTTTCACATCCTTTACTCTGTTTTAATTCTCCTACCATCCCTGGGAGAATAGCTCAGTTGTAATCAACCTGGTGTTAACAGAATGGAAGACTGAGTTATATGATAGTAGCCTTAGCTGATAGGTTGGCCTGGAATTTTGGTCTTCTGAAACAAGATAGCAGTTTGTTCAGAGAAAGGTTATCTAAGGAATGATGGAAAAAAAAAACTCATTACCTTGTATTTTAGGGAAGGAGTTGTTCCTTGAAATTTGAGGCTTAAATGAAACTTTTACAATGTCGTAGGAGAAGATCCCTATTATGTTGAGTTGTAGGCAATACTTGAAGAAAGAAAGATTCAGAGATGCAAAATGAAGGTTCTAGACAAGAAGAAGACCAGTGCCCTGAGTCAGGAAAGCCTCTCTACCTTTTCATCGATGTCTTCCAGCACAAGGACTACATGCTGGAGACAACTGACTATGTCTCCCTAGTGCCCACAGAAGACAGCCTAGTGTACTTAGCAGGGTATTGAGAAACATGAATGGATTTTGTGTAGACATGTTCCATCTTTAAACTTAGATATACTGAGCTTTGTACTTCAACTTGTATAGAGTGACATTTTGTCACACCT
Organism: Perognathus longimembris pacificus; assembly: GCF_023159225.1. NCBI lineage: Eukaryota > Metazoa > Chordata > Mammalia > Rodentia > Heteromyidae > Perognathus > Perognathus longimembris. The sequence continues at coordinate 32,419,197 of NC_063167.1, read as the reverse complement.
GTGCCTTTGCTCATATTGTTTCCTCTACTGAAAATGTCATTTCCCCTAGGTTCTACTTGTTCATTTATTCACACACTACTTAAGTCAGTCAGTGAATAAAGTACTCTGAGTCAAGCACTGTTCTAGGCATGAGGATACAATACAGTGCATCATTAAACAGTCATTGCCTTCATGGGAAAGGGCTAAAGCACTGAACAAGCAAACAAATATGTAAGGACAAACTAGTATCCAGATAAAGGAAAAGTACTGCACCAGGCAGCGGTGCGTCACCTTATCCTAGCTACTCAGGAGACAGAGATGTATAGATGGAGATTCAAATGTCAACCTGGGCAGGAAAGTCTGTGAGACTCTTATCTCCAAGTAATAACCACAGTGCCAGTAGTAGAACTGTGGCTCCTTGAAAAAGCTAAGGGAGGGTGCTCAGGCCCTGAGTTTAAGCCCCAAATTCAGGCACAGAAGGAGAAGAAGGAGGGTGAGGATGGAGGAGGAGGAGAAAGTGGAAGAGGAAGAGGATGAGCCGGGAGAAGGGAAGGAGAAGAGAAATGAGGGGGAGGGAAGTGAACGAGAAGGGAAGGGAAAAATGAAGAAAAGAAAAGAATGTGCAATGAGTTGTTACACCTTAGGCTTCTACATAGGCTGGATTGTCAAGGAGAGCTTTTCTGAGGCAGGATGTTTAAGTTGACCCTTGAAGGAAAACTGATTCTCCTCAGGCTAGTTCAGGAACTGAATCTTCTATGCAGCTGATTAAAGGGGCTAGTTGGAGTATTGAAAGTTGCAGGCCCAGGGAGAAGGCGGGTTGCGCTAAAATGGGAATCCTTCTTTTCCTCTTGGCCTCCGCAGCAATTCCCAAAATAGGAAGCGAACGGAATTGTTTGTGTTCAAAGCTGAAATTATTCTGGTTTTCCTCCTCCCTCCGTGCTCCTTCTGCCAACATTCGCCTCACCCCATCTGAGTACTCATCTTCAAAGTTTTGAGTGGCCTAAGCATGAGCATCTCCCAGGTGCCGATCGTGTGCAGGGTACTTGATGAACACCTTCACAGTCATCTCTGCAGCAGTGCTGAAGCCAGTATGACAACTCTCCTCTTGACAATAGAAAGACTGAGGCACAGTGAGGTTCAATAACAGGACAGGTTTACACAGGTAGTGGGTAGCAGGGCTGAGAATCCAGGCCAGTCTCATCCTCAGGCTGCTCTCCTGAACACAAGGAACACATCTCCTTCCTCTCTCTTGAAATGTATCTGATTTGAAGATAAAAGCCTGCTCTTCCTCCATATTTTCTCTTCTCTAAGCCAAGCTCTGTGACTGTTAAGTGTATATACCAGAAGAGGGGGCAAGTTTAGAGCCCTCTCCTTCCACCCCTCACTTCTCTTCTCACTGGGTTTCTATTTTACCCCTTGGTGGAGAAAACCTAAGCATACTCCCCCAGTAGTCTCCTCCCCTGGATGTGAAGGTCAGTGCCTCCTCTCCATGGCTAAGGTCTGTCTGTTCCGTCTCCCCAACTATTGTATCTCCCATCACCCCTCGCCCCAGTGCTCTTATATTCTGAATGTATTTATGTCTTCATTTTATCTTATCTCTCCTAGTCCTGACATATCTATTTCTGTGCCTAGAACAACTTTTAATTAACTGACTTGTTGGGAGGGTGGGAGGTGTGTGTGTGTGTGTGTGTATGTGTTTGTCTGTGTGTCTGTGTCTATGTACAGTTAAGTCTTCCTAAGGGAAATGTGCTCCAACCACATGGATAATGAAGAATGTTCTTTCGTGCTCACCTGGCTGTCCTGTTTTCTGAATCCCAGCTCTTAGCATGCTGGATTCCATCATTATATATCTGAATCCTCCCCCACTTTCTGTTGTGAGGATCTTAAAAGCAAAATCAGGTTTGACTTTCTTTTTATTGCATCCTCCATGCATGGTATATATTAGGTGTGAAAAACTCATATAACCATTAATTGACAGGTTAATAAAAACATTTCTTTGTGAAAACAGTAAGGCAGAAAGTAGGGTAACAAAGTGGGGGAAGAGAAAGGAAAAGAGAAAGATTCAAAGACATGGCTCATGGAAGACGCCCAATCTCACTGACACATCTTTGAAGAAGGTAGATATACTGACTCTCCTCTCCTCTCTCTCTCTTTCTCTCTCTGTCTCTCTCTATGTCACACATACACACAAATACATTCTGTTCCATCTTCTATTTAGCCTCATATCTTCCTAGTAATAATCCTGATAAGCAGACACTTGCATTCCACAGACACTGAGATTTCGCTGCAATGACTTCATTCAGACATGGAATAAAGAAACCTACCTGACATTTAAATTTCTAATAACATATCATAGATACATGCTTATACAAACTTCAGTGACTATTCTGTTCCATAATTTGTGCTGAGGATCTAGGAAAACAGAGAAATTTGATTCTTGACTTAGAAAAGCTATAGAGGAATTTGGGAAGTAAGGAAATTTAAAGAAATAGTGACCAGATAGAAATGTGTATAGGGTGAGTACTGAGGTAGGAGCAGGAAGCTTTATCAAGAGCAGGAGTCATGGGACCTGGGTTTTGTAGGGGAAATGGGAACTTGTTGGGCAGATACAAAAGGAAAAGTGCAGTCAGGGCAGAGGCTGTGGAGAAAGGAGAGAATCAAAGTTGATGATATATGGGGACCCTACCTTTAGAGTCCTCAGGACACAGATTTCTCTGCCATGGCTTTGGCTTGCAGCCTACTTTGGAGCCTATAGGTCTGCAGGTAGGTCTGGCTTACTTAGCAGAGGATGTTGGTTATTTGGCACCATGTTCTGGCCTACTGAGCAGCACTAGACAAATCAGAGGAAACAGAGGTGATAGATGGTGATAGGAAAGGAAAATTGCTTCCTAGGGTTTGGTCCTGCTTGTGCCTACTGAAAAACTAGTAATAAGTGGAAGGAAACCTTTTCTCTGTTCATTGCTATCTGTGTAATGAATGGTTAAACATATTCAGAAACTAAGCCTTTGCCTGTCTAGAGTCTTGGCAATTCTGATGCCAGAAAAGCTGGGAACAGGCAATTTAAAAAAAAAGTTTTCTTTCAGATGCTTTGGCTCAATGAAACAGAGTTCAAGAGTCTTGGGCTAGGACTACCAAACATAAGTGTCATTCGAGTTCTGTCATGTTGGGTGAATTCTGGTACCATTGAAGCAGTGTGGATGCCAATAAAGGGCAATGTGATAACTGCCTCTATTATTAGATGTGTAATTGTAAGAATAAGGAGATGTTAGAGGATTTCTGCATGTGTGTGTGCATGTGTACGCATGCATCTGTGTGAAAATATTTATGATAAGGAGTTGGTTGCTATATTCAAGAGGACTGACAAGTTCTAAGATCTATAGTTTGTAAGCCGAAGTTCTGGGAGAGGCAAGTTACAGTTCTAATCTGAATGCTAAGGCCTAAGAAACAGAAAAACCAATGGTGTAATTCCAGTCTGAGAACCTTCAGGAATTTCAGGAAAAGCAATCATTTCAGTTCAAGTGTAAAAGTAGGAAAAATATCAGTGACTCACTCTGATAGTAGTTAAGTAAGGGGAATTTGCTCTTATCCAGGGAATAATTCCTTCTTAGCCGTATGTTCTATTTAGGCCTTCAACTAATTGAATAAGACCCATCCACATTATAGAAACCAATTTTCTTTACTCGGTTTATCAATTTACATGATAAACTCAATCCTAGAACTCTCATAAAACACGCAGAATAATGTTTGGCCAGTTTAGGGGAGCACACTGCTCCTCAGTCATCTTGTTTCATAGAAATAACCACCACAGAAAGTGATGGATGTCTGTTCCAATTAAGTGTCTGGAGAACATAAAGTTCAACTCAAATGCCCACACTTTAAATTGGGGTGTTTCTAAGGAAACCCCTGGAGCCCAAAACATACTAAGAACTATAGAACACTGAAGTCAGAAAACTCTGGGGATGAAAAAAAAAAGGAAATATACATAGCTTCTCATTACAGTTTTTTTTTTTTCACCAATAGTGGAGAAATAATGTGTTAACTTCAAATTGATGCTAGGAAGATTGACAGAGAAAATAAATTTAAGAGCACACAGCACAATGGAAGGGCAGAAGAACTGTTCTGTGTGCTTCACAAGGAAGAATTCTGTGGGGGTGGGAAGAAGAGACAAATTTACACTAATTAGAAAAAAACATCTCTGGTCCTGGATAAAGTTATATTTCTTAGGTGGTAATATTGCTATCATTTAATGTGTTCAAGGAGCCACAAGACAACTTGTTGGCAATAACAGTTGAGGGGAAAAAAATACCATTGATGGTGGGCTAAAGTTGCAAGAAAGGCAGAATTCTTTGAGATTCTAGAAATTAATGTGTTTCCCATCTGGAAGGTCATGTTCTTAATTCAGGCAGTGGACTAGAAGATTTCCAGGGGCTCTTGTAAGTCTAGCATTCCACAGTTTCCAATCTACATCTTTCACTAAAATGACTTCTGTAGTCTCCAAATCACCTATAGACCTCCATTCTCCATCTTTATCACCCACAATTTTTATTCTTTTAATCAATTAACCATACAAATAGTTATCCATGCTGATATGTAGTTTTTCATAACCATTATTTTTAATAGCTGGATAATACTCTATCAAGTAAATACCCTTTCTTGTTTAACATTTTAAGTCACTATCATTTTACCATTGTGAGAGGTTCTGGCAGTCAACCTTGTACACAAAGTGTTTCTCCCATTTCTCCATGGTTAAGTTTGTGTCCTGGAATTAGTGGTTGCATTTGTTTTTAGCTAGTGAAAGTCAGGGCCTTGATCTAGCATCTGCCTATGTTTTCTCCCTCAAATCTTCCAGACCAAAACAAAAACAAAACAAAACAAAAAAAAAAACCTGGCAAACTGGCATCGATGCCTTCAGAATCACTTAGCCCAGTGTTCCATGTATGGCTTCTAATTAAGACCATGTGCCCCTTTTCAAATGTGGACATAAATATTTGCCTTCAGTACAGTAGATGCCAAGGAGACAATATTGATTGTAAATTACAGCCATGGTAATTAACCAATTTGCACAGCTGGAAGATGGAGCTGGTGAAATCATTTACTTCTGAAGGAGAATGGTGGCCTTTCCAAGTTTGTCTCTCAGATAGGATTTGGCCTAATCCAGGCATGTTCTTGTTGTGACTGCAGACTCGAGTGCATAGTAAGTCACCAAGGCCAGGAATATCTCAGTCTTTTGCCTGCTGACCATGCAGCCTCCTCTACTATTAACCCCAAATGGACCTGCATCTCCCAGGTACCACTCACTGGCAAGGGGTATGGATTGTGATTGGCCCTGGCTATTGTGCTCTTTGTTTCTCCTATATCAGAAATGTACGGAGGGAGGCTCAAGAAGTACCAGGCTGGGTACTTAGCTACTGTGGGAGCTGGCTCTGACAGGTAGAGGGAACAGACAATCAACCCCCATTGGCCAGCTGGAATTCTAGCTGACCAAAGCTGTTGGGAAAACCCAAGCTCAGCAGTGTGGGAAGGAGCACCACTTAATCCAGGCTTCATAAAATGTAGGTGTCCAGGTATTCACAGGATTAATATTAATGCACCCTTTCACTAAGGCAGCATGGCTCAGTTTATAAATAGAACACTGGAAAATTATTTGGATCATCTCCATAATCATACCCATTTGAGATATGAAGAACCTAAAATTCAGTGTAGCTGAATAATTTTTCTGAGTTCACACTGGGATTCTAAAAGGCAACACTAGGTAATAAACAAGGTCATCTGACTCCATGAAGTGACTGGAGGGCATTAAATGCTTTCTATCCTCTATTTCATTTAATTCTACAGGTCGGTCAAGTCATACAGGGGCCTTTTTAGTGGACAAGTGAAACACAAACCTATTAGACCACTTCCCTGGTGATTGAGGATGCCTATGGTTAGGATTTAGTACTTTCAAAAATGTCATATGTGACCGAACACCGATGGCTCGTGCCTCTAATCCTAACTATTTATGGGGCTGAGACCTGGAAGTTTGTGGTTTGAAACCAGCCCATGAAGAAAAGTCTGCAAGATTTCATCTCCAATTAACAAATAAAATGACAGACTGGAAGTGAGGCTCAAGTTTTACAGTATGAGTCATGAGTAAGAAACTAGAAGGGCTGGGAATAGGGCCTAGTGGCAAGAGCGCTTGCCTCCTACACATGAAGCTCTGGGTTCGATTCCCCAGCATCATATATATGGAAAACGGCCAGCAGGCGTGCTGTGGCTCAGGTGGCAGAGTGCTAACCTTGAGCAAGAAGAAGCCAGGAACAGTGCTCAGGCCCTGAGTCCAAGGCCCAGGACTGGCCAAAAAAAAAAGAAAAAACCTAGAAAATTCTGTAAGTCAATAAAACTGAGTCTTTCTCTCTGTCTCTCTTTTCCCCTGTACACCCACACCCACCCCCCCACCCCCCACCCCCCCACACACATACACCTAGAGAGAGAGAGAGAAAGAGAGAAAGAAAGAAAGAAAGAAAGAAAGAAAGAAAGAAAGAAAGAAAGAAAGAAAGAAAGAAAGAAAGAAAGAAAGAAAGAAAGAAAGAAAAGAAAGAAGAGCGAGAGGAGCAATGGTAGCCTCTCCTTAGTGAATGGCTAAAATCTGCCTGTGTTTTATTTAGCTTGTGGAGTTAATACCAGAACAAAGGTAATGAAATATATTAATTACATTAAAGATGTTTTAGAGAAACAGGAATTGCTTTCAGAAAGAGAATGTATCTGAGTCTAAGCAGAGAGGATAGCAACAGGCAAGTGATTAACAGCTAATAACATTAGTGTTGTCATTAGAACTGCCTTGAACTCTTAACCCATCTGCCTGTCTGATTTCTAGATACATACAGAGAAGAACAAGATGATCTTTTTCTTTGTCTTTCTCAATCTGGCTGGAAGTTCACAATATATTCTTTCTCAAATAAATATTACTAACTGTTCTCCTTTACTGTCTCCCAACTGTGTGCCACATGCTCTGTAGGTACCCATGACACAGAATGAATACACCATGGGGCTCAACTCTTCAATAATTAAATAAAATGTACTTGTCCCAAAGGTCTTATCTGGAAGTAATTATTTCCCCTATTTTTGTAGAGGAGGAAATGAAGAGTGAAGTGACTTATCAAAAGCCACTGAGCTGGTAAGCTAAGCACAGATTCAAAATTAGTTCCATCTGACTCTTGTCAATGTCCTTTCCAATATGCCACAGTGCTCTATTAAATGGCTATTACTGCCTTTATTCTTGGTAATTTGCCCACTCTAGTTGACTCTCTGAGATTCATCTCACTTCTGTTCAACAGAGTTAAAAGGGAAAGAAAAATATGTGACTAAACAAAGAATCAAGTACTCTCTTCTGAGCTGTTTGAAAAATTACTGCTATCATTAAAATAGCACCTGGAGTAAGAACAAAAGTAGCTAATGGGTGTAAATAGTTCAGTGATGCAGAAAATCAAGCACCTTTTAAATATGCTATGTCAGAAAGCAAATGGCATTTGGTTGGTCTAGACCAAAAATATAGAAATCTAACCTCACCTTAGCCAACTTTTCCTTGTAATTTCCTAAGACAAATGCGTGCATAATAGAAGTTATCTTTATCACCTAAGGCTCCATACCACAGTGCAGAATACCACAAGACTAAGCTAAGCTAAAGTGAGAGTTTGTTTTATGCTAAATTGGTGATATTCAAATGATTTAGAAACCACACAATTCCAAATTGTCCAGGCCATCTCAGCTGTCCTCATCAGAAGCTGAGAAAAGGATCAAAAGAATGCACACAAGCTACAGGCAGTAAGAGTTAGTCCTGGGATCTATGTCCAACCCCTTTCATTCCATGATCACTCATTCCTTCCCACAAAAGATCTAGATGAGTTGCTCAATGCCTGACTCACAAGAAGCAAGTAAAATTTTATTCTTAGATGGAACTTTGAGTTGAAACCCTAGTGCAAAGAGCCCTGGTAGCTAGGTTGTGTAAATGGTGAGGATTATTTGTGAAGTTTCTATCATCAAGCTGAGGTTCTCTTTAGGTGGGGTCAACCTCCATCCTTGGAGCCTAGAGCCCCTTTTCTCTTCTCTTGAGCCTCAGCCCAAAGTTCAGAGCTTCTCCATGTCCTGTGCCTGTTAATCGGATGTCTACAGACAACTTGGCTCCTCCGTTGGTAAGACGTACTCATTAACTAAAGATATTTTATTTGGAGGCCAGTTCATCCCCAAAGCTTGTGTCTGTCTCTATAAAACAATCTGACACTGCTTTTCTTCACACATTGAATTATTTTTCTCCCTAATCTCTTTTAGAAACTTTCTCTAATCCATTTCTTCCTCTCCCTCCCCAGATCTGCCTCTGATGTGTGTTAGGTACCTCTTCTATGCTCTCAGAACACTTTCATGGTTGCCATGAATGTTTCTCTCCTAGAAATGAAATCCTTAAAAGCGAGGAATGTATGTATTTTGATTTCCCCATTGTTTATCATAGGATCTGGCACAGAGCAGACTCACTAGAGCTTGATGAATAATAAAATAAGGGAGTATTGAATTTGTTCAGCCCAGTATAATATAATCCAGAAAGAGGGGAAAATACAGCTATACCAGATCTAAACTTCTTGTAAATTAACATGAGGTTCCTAATCTACTTCCTTTCGCTGTTCTCCATGTCCCATAACCACCTAAAATTCTATTCATTCAAAATCATACTTAACTTCTCCCCCATAATATAACCTATAATTCTGTTGCTAAGAATTTAGCTGCTTTTCTGACTTCAGGTTGTCGCTTGGACAGAGCTTGGAATTGAAAATTTTCCCTCCTGGCTCAATGCATCTCCTGGGGAATTTCTGAACATTTCACTGCTTCTAAAGGCCATCCCCAGATCTGTAAGAGGACTTACCTAGTATTGTCTGTGTCAGCGTTAGATGGTAATCGCCTATCATTTTTCTTGGCCATGGTTCCATATATTCCCAACAGATCTTCCTGAGTTGGCCCTCTGGCCTGAGCTTCCAACTTATCTCCCACAGTTATTCAATCTCTCTGTGAGACCTTGTGGTGGTCTCCGTATCTTTTATCCCACACCCCCTTGAGGCCTGTTGGGCTGTGATATTGGTGCATTCACCCCTTTAGAAGGAGGCTATAATGTCAGACCTGTTGTGCCCCACATGATACAACCCTGTCTAGCTAAGGCCCCAAAGGCATTCTAAAGTGATGAACTTTTGTCAGAAAGTTCCAGAATGGGCAATCAAGAAGATGTATTTAATTAGGAACCAGGGAAACCAAAACAGAGAAAGGAGAGTGAAGGCAAAAAACAAAAATCCTAGAGGAAAATTAAGATGAAATTTTCAAGAGTAGAACTAGTCTAAGGTCTAAGCCAAGGCTGGGAATATGGCCTAGTGGCAAGAGTGCTTGCCTTGTATACATGAAGCCCTGGGTTCAATTCCCCAGCACCACATATACAGAAAACAGCCAGAAGTGGCGCTGTGGCTCAAGTGGCAGAGTGCTAGCCTTGAGCGGGAAGAAGCCAGGGACAGTGCTCAGGCCCTGAGTCCAAGGCCCAGGACTGGCCAAAAAAAAAAACAAAAAACAAAGAACTAGTCTAAGCCAACCATTGAGACTGAAACAAGGCAAGAAGGGTAGAATGAATACCAAATCTCTTAGTTCCTATGAGCTAGAACACGTGAATTTGAGACTCAAAATAGGAAGTCACTGTGGAGACTTGAAACAAATTGCCTGGGAGTAAAGAGAAGATACCAAAATTGGATTCAAGAGGACTGAACCTGATGCCATAGCTTTATCTCTTGAAGGCAGAGTGACTGTGGGCAACTTTCTTTCCAAATCTTCCCTAAGAAAACTTGTGATTGGGGTTGGGAGTAGACTTGAGTGTTTGATTAAGTATTTGCCTGGTATGTATAAAGCAATGGCTCCAATCCACCACTGTAAAAAAGCAAAGAAAAGGAGGAGAAAGCAGGGAAGTAAGGAGGGGAGAAGGGAGGGGAAAGGTGGAATGTAGAGAGGGGGAGAGAGGGCAAAAGGACAGAAGTGGAAAGGAGGGAAGGGGATGGGAAGAGAGGAAAGATAAAAAAGAAGAAAGGAGAAGGAGAAGGGAAGAAAGAAGGAAAGGAGGAAATGTGTGTACCAATGCTGAGTAGTCATAGAAGTGACTTGATGGCATGCATGAGTTTGACCTGAAGAACTGGAGTTTCTCTTCATCTAACAACCATCAAATCAATTCTCTACCCCAATCTGCAGAGGATTGCTGCCCAGGAGGATCACCTATTGTGTCCCATCTGTTGGCAACACAGCCTCAGAGAGGAATGCTCCTGCCACATGCGCTCTTGTTTATTCTTGATACTTTCCAGAGAACTGGAGCTGGGAAGGAGGGAGAAGCCTCCGTGCAGGATCACTTAGGAGTATTGTTGTCCTGTTCCATATGTAGGGACTGGACCCAAGTACAGCAGACAATCACCACGTGGGAATGCCTGGGCCTTTTACCAACTAGCATCTTCCAAAGGTCAAACCTGAAACTTGGAATTTTAAAAAGAAACAAAGAGCAGGCAGCTCTGAACTGGTTGCTCAGATGAGTGACGGTGGGAAGGCAACATCCTCACCCGCTATGACAGTTGATGGAGGCTGGCCTAGGATGTTGGGACAGAAAAGCTCCAACGTTTTAGTAGCTCATCATATACAGCTCATTTATCTGTCGATCACCAGTAAATGTTTCCAAAGTTGAATTTCTAGAGAACATACTCTCTGTTTATTGGATAGCTATTACATGTGTAGGAGTATTGTATACACTATGCACAAATGACCCCTTTGTCCACATAAAGAAATGCAGGCTCGGGTATGTGAAGTGACATGGCTGAAGTTACACAACTAACAAATGGTAGAACTGGGATTGTAACCCAAGGATATCTAACAACAGGGCTTTGGGGAGTGACTTGGAATATAAACATAAAGTATATAACCAATATTTTTCCAAATCACCCTAGCCTGTAGGCACAATTGGGGTCGTGTTTACAATCATCACTAGTGATTTGCTGCTGCTTTGCACCCCTTCCTGCTGAACTGGCTTCCCACAAGCCTAAAAAAATCTCCAAGTGACCTCACAAATTATGTAATCTGTTTCTACGTGGTATCTACTGTTGTTGTATCTTGCTTAACTGATTTTGTGTGGGTCTTTGCTATCCCACTCAGGGCTCCTAGTATCCACCAGGAAAAATCATGTGATCCAACCAAGACTGTCTGTTTATGATGTCAAGCTATGCGAACAAGAAATGCTATAACAATCAAATCCACATTCTTTTCAGTCTAGACATGGGGTAAATGTATACCCTACTCACTCTAAATGTACAGCTTGTGGCCCTTTAGGAAGTAGCTTCTACTAGCAGACAATCTTTCTGTGAGGCTCAAATACAGGTCCACAGGACTGGACCTAGGGGACTATATCACTGTAATACCCCTCCCTGGCTTCCAAGGATCTGTAGACAAAATTCATACAAGGAGTCTACCCCAACAATTCTTCAAACTTTACACCAAATCTGGAACCCAGATTGAAAGGTTAGATATGTTAGTCTTCATTTCTCTTTCTTAAATTATTTCTTCCAAAACATGAGTTTAAATATTTTCCTCTAGGGGCTGGGAATATGGCCTAGTAGTAAGAGTGCTTGCCTCCTATACATGAAGCCCTGGGTTCGATTCCTCAGCACCACATATATAGAAAAGGCCAGAAGAGGCACTGTGGCTCAAGTGATAGAGTGCTAGCCTTGAGCAAAAAGAAGCCAGGGACAGTGCTCCAGGCCCCCTGAGTCCAAGTACCAGGACTGGCAAAATATATATTTTTTTCTTCTAGATGCATGTATTGAGCAGCTCTACTCAAATACGATTAGTCTTTCTGTGCATCTCACTCATTTAGTCCTTACCATGTGGTCTAGGTGTTATGACCCCCTTCTACAGATCCAGAGAGGGAAAGAACTTGATCATGGCCAGGCATCTCTGCCCTTACCCCGGGGCTCACTCTTTGCTGTGACTTGTTAGCAATAAACACTCCCTGGGATTCTGTGCTGCTTTTATTTTCCTTGATTTTACTTCAATTTAATTTTTTATTGCCCTTACCATACTCCCTCTGAATTTCCCTTTCATGCTTTACTTAGCTAATCTGAAGACACTCAACACATTTTTTTTTGTCTGCGATGTCAGCCTTTCTGAACAAGATATGGTGTTCTCTTCTTTCTTGAGCCATTCACATGTAGACTGAAAGGATATGCCCCGGCCATCCCAGAGGACCATGCGGAGATAATCACAGACAGGAGAAGAAGGTTCCTAAGGAGATTTATTAGTGGGGCCATAGTTCCCACGGGAGAGGGAGCTACATGGAGTCTGCACCTTATCGATGTGGCAGCTTCTCTCTCTGGGGGTAAAGGGGAAGTAGGTAGTGAATAGGAGTGGCTCATTAGGTATGGGTGGATCTGGGGGCTAATGGGAGGAGCTGAGGACCTGAGGCTAGGGAAATGCTAACATAGACATAGGCCTTCTTTTCCTTGAGACCATCCAATTCTATTCTTGCCTTGTTAGTGATATTTATATTTGACATACTATGTATATACTATGTGGCCTTGGGGAGTATATTATGACAATGTAGATGTTATGTCAACTCAGTACATTGGTTGAGTTTAGCAAAGAAGGGGTAATAATACCCATCTTAAAGCTTTATCGCAGGAAATAAATAGTACAAAATGCTTAAGATGTTCATAATGATCTGACACAGCAGATGTACAGTAAACAATGTGTTAAAAAAAACAACAACAACCCTGCCATTTCCTAAACACACCACTCATTCTGTAAGTGTTTTATGGGGATTATCTTGTTTAATCCTCCCTTTAGTCCTATGCAGTAGGAGCCAATATCATTCTATGTAAAGACATGGAAACTTGTACCTAAACAAGTTAAAAGGTGTACCTACCCAAGATCTCAGAATTTTTTTTAAGTCAGATCTTGGATGTGAAGCAGATCATTCACTTAACCCAAACCAGACCTTCTACAAGAGATATAGACTGCTCTTAGATAAAAAGGTAAATGAATGCATTTTCCTTTTCCTCTCCTTGTATCATTACCTCAGACAAGTTATCTGTCCCAAAATATGCCCACAGACTTTCTCAGTCCCCTCCACTCCCACCCCCAGCAGTCCTTCCCAGCTTAGTTTCTGGCTAAGAAACTTAGTTTGGCCAAGAACACAAGAACAGTACAAGGAGATATCCTTTCACAACTCATGTTTTGCCAATGAAGCACTCCTGCTGAGCCAGGGCCTCTTGCCAAGCAACTTCCCTTACCCCTCTGATATGCAGATGTGTGCAAGAATCCCACACATCTGCACAGGGAACATCTAGAAGCTGTGACTTGGCTGGAAAAAAGGAAAATGTGAGTGTTAGCTCTATAGGAATGGCTCTTCCTTAGGGACCAGGCAGGGGAGAATAGAGATTATAGCTGGGAATGGTCAGCCCAAAAGCTTTCTTCCTCAGAGACAGCTACTTTGCCTCTGGCATTTTAAAAGCTTCTTTTTCTTATACTGAATGACAAAAGAGGCCACAGGAAAAGGAATTCACTGGGGTATCATGAGATCACTTTTGCTGTTGATGTCTGCCAGCATGAGAAAGAAGAATATACCTATAATTGGATGGCATATGAGTTTCCCTCTGAATGGCTAACTTGGTAGGAAGGTTAGGGTCTTTGTCATCAATTCCTGCAGGATTGATATAATTTGGAAGGGGAGAAGGGAAATCTTTTGCTATGTATCCTAGGCTACCCTCAGACTCATGCTTCTCTTGCTTCAACCTGAGATTACAGGCATGGGCTATCACACCTAAGCCCTACAGAGGAAACAGAATATAGAATGAGGATCAATGTAAGAACACTAGATTTAAGGATATTAATCAATAAGAGTGGCTGTTTTTCCAAGTCAAAACTACCCACCAATGTGCTTTGCTGCTTTAAGAAATAAGGAGTTTCCTGTCACTGCTGGAATTGTAAGAGAACCAGAGCGCTGCTTATTATGAGATGAGGATGTTGTAGCAGGGCCTCAAAAACCAGATGAGAGAACACATCTTTTTGCCCTGCTCTACTGCCTTCATGTGGAAATTGATTCAACACAGGGGGTATACTCAGGCCTCTAGGAGTCTGAGGATTTGCATATACAAGGCTATGAGGAAAGGAACGTAACAAGTATGTGTATAGGCATCCAAGATGTGAAAGATGTGATTATTTACAGAACCTAAACTCATACCTCCCCATCCTCCCTGAACTGAATATTGCAAAAATATTCTCATTCGTATTTGGAATAGTGTTTCTAAGCAATCATCGTGCTGAATACTCATTCCAACCAGAAGACGACCTGAATATTGAATAGAATCAAAATGTATATATTAGATTACTTATTCAAATGTCTATCTGGCAGTTTGGATAGAATTAAGCAATAGTCCAATCTGGCTGTTGTTTTATGCATGGGATGTCAAAGCTAAACAGCCCTTAGAGAACATTCTCTCATTCTTTCTCTGCACAAAGCTTTACTATCCTGTCCTGTTCACAGATGGGGCAACAGGCTGAAGAAGGTGCTGTCCAAATATTATGGGGATGGAAGACAGGGACCAGTAGCGACTATTTTGTGGCTAGGCAAGGTAACATTGGGCAAAAGAAGAAACTGAGGCTCACTGGTATGACTTTGGCAGAGTGTTACCCCTTGCAAATGCCAGAATTGTTTTTACTGTAGCTTATCCTCCTTTTATACTACTTCTCTTGACCCCTAAAATAGTCAGGGAGTATATTTCACCTTTCATGACACTTGCAAAGCCTGCCCTCCTCTTCAAATCTTTTCTACGATTCCTGGTTTACATTTGAAGAAATCCCACAAGGATATGGAACTACATTTGAGATTCCCCAACCAGGGATTCTGCTGCACAGCTATTCTACCCTGCACATTCTAAATGCTCCCCAATGCCAAGTAAGAACATATTGTTCTGCGATTACAATAACAAAAAATAAAACAATATATCAAGTTTGTCTTTGAAATAAACCTAAGTATCCTTCGATCTAAAATGCTCACTCAGAAATTTACTTAGGTATCATTTCTAAGCAAACTTCCCTGAGCACTCCTTACCCCCCCAACAGTGTTATTGCTGTAGGTAGGACATTCTCTCCACCAAGTCATGAGTATTTTGAGTCTAAGAGACATCTTGGATTGTTTCCTTCATCTCTGTCATAGAGTCTGGCACCCAACAAGCTCTGGGGGTGTTTGAGATCAAATGGGTGAATATTTCTCTAGCATCACTGCAAGGTCATCTCATTAATAAGACTGTGGAAGTAGTAGAACTCAAGGAAGGAGTCTTATCCCCTTCTTAATAAATTAAAGTTTGTTTATCTCTGGGAAGGCCTGAGGCTTAACATGCCCCTTCTACCCCCTACTAAAGAGTAACTGAGAACTAGGAACAAAAGCCCTGAGCTTCCTGTGGTTTTGCCAGTTCTGGGAAAGAAGGGAACATTATCTATAGTACATATATCCAGAGTTGAACCTTGCTCCATTTCACCAAAAAATTCAGAAGCTACTTCCACATTTTCTCCAATATCATTATGTTTACCCTCACTCTCCTTCCGGTTGTTAATACTCCAACCCCTCCAAGATTCCTTCCTCGGGCTAGATGCTTGTCCTGATATGGCCCTCTCAGCTCCTCTTACTCACCTAATACACCATTCCTTTCTATCAGATGCCACTTCTTATTAGTAGTTATGGGTGGTCATAGTAGTGAGGAAGGCAAATGAATAGAGTACAACCTCTGAGTTCTGAGAGATTTGAGTATAAATCCCAGTTTGAACAGTGACCTTGGAACATTTACTTAACCACCCTGAGGCAATAACACAGCACAAGACAGGGTTCCAAAGCATTGGGAAGTATGGAAGAACACCAATAACTGAGGATCTTTCTGAAAAGCTTTATCTGTATACAATTCCATACAGAGACATCAGGGCAAAGTTTCTCATATGGAAATCACATGATCCAATGTGCCTTTTAGAAAGGAGGCTTTGGCTATGGTACAGAGAATGAATTGCAGGGGACGCTGTAGAAGAGATAAACCAGTCGGGATAATCATGGGTTGGCAGGGAGGAGGAGTGTATATGACAGTGAATCTGAGATCATTATGGTCTGAACAAAAAGATAATGAAGGCTAGTATATTTTTATATACTCTTACACTAAGCCAGGAATTATGCTAGCCCTTTATAGGGATTACTTCATTGAATCTTAACAACCCAAGATTTTGAATTCCCATTTTGTAGATGAGGAAACTGAGACATCGAAAGATTAAATAATTACCCCACCAAACTGAAATGTCCCTTCCAGGTTCATTGTGTAGAATAGTTGCTCTCTAGCTAGTGGCACTATTTGGGGAGATTCTAAAAACTTTGAGAGATAAAACCTAAGTGGAGGAAGTCGGTCACTGGGGTTGGGGGCAAGTCCTTAGGGGTATCTTGTTCCTGGCCCCTTCCGGTCTTCCTCTCTCTGCTTCCTGGCTGCCATGAGTTGAACAGCTCTGCTCCATATGGTCCCACTGCCATGATGTTCTGCCTCACCACGGGTCTCAAATCAGCAGAGCCAAGTAACCATGGGTGAATGCTCTGAAACTGTGAGCCAAAATAAATCTTACCTCTTTTCAGTTGGATGTTTTGGCCACAATGATGTTGAGGTAACCGATATGATGATAATAAGTAAGAAAATAAGATCTGATCCCAGACAGTCTCTACACTTACCTATTGAACAGAGATGGAAGAAGAACCATTTAGATGGTGAAATTGGCAGGATTTATTGAAAGACTGGCTAGAGTGAGTAAATAAGGAAGAAGGTAGAGCATAGGATGAATCTCAAGTACTTTTTCCAAGGTCCACAGCTCCAAATGATCAAAGCCAGGATTTTAACCCAATTTTGTCTAATAGCAAAGCGCTTTCTCTTTTCATGGTCTCAGAAATTTCTGCTGCAGGGACAACTAGGATAAGGTAGAGATCTGTACTTTTCTAAGATTTCACAATTCCTTTAAGTCGTACGTCATGATTTAAGATGCTGAAGGTGTGTAGGGTTGTTTTTTTTTCTCACAGGATTTACTATCAAGTACCAAGAAAAACAGACAAGAAGATGAATTTGATAGCTTTTCTTCTTTAGTGCCAAAGCAAATGAAAAAGAAGATTCTTAATACCTTTGGAAAAAAGTAGCAGAGAAAGTACAGGACATCCACTAGCTAGAGGTTACTGGTATGAGCATGACCCTTGCACTGTGTCTGTTCCCAAGGCTCTTCTTTCTTTTGGGCCTAAGCTGGACATTGGGAGGTGGTGCTGGGTAAAACTCCTGGCAGAAGTGTGAAATAGACAAATGGGTAGGCCTTTGAGGAATGGTTGAAAGAAAAGTGTTACTTTCACAGAAGAAGAAATACCATGTCTGGGTTTTGGCTTTGAGCAAGAGCCAACTCTTGTGACCTTGGACATATTGAGTGAATTTCCTGCCTTCACTGGGATGGTGGTATAATCAAGCCTACTTCTTCACTTTTTTTCTCCTATACTCCTTGAAATGCTGAGGATATGAGGTTGGCTGTCTCCTGAAGTGGAGCTTAGCCAGGCAGAGCTTGATGCTAGGAG
This sequence comes from Perognathus longimembris pacificus, assembly GCF_023159225.1. Lineage (NCBI taxonomy): Eukaryota > Metazoa > Chordata > Mammalia > Rodentia > Heteromyidae > Perognathus > Perognathus longimembris. The sequence goes on along the minus strand of NC_063167.1, from coordinate 32,401,559 downwards.
TGGGAGCTAGTGGTCCAGGAGGAAGTGAAACTGAAACAGTCAGAGTCTGACTCTGGATCCTAGAAAGAATGAGCTGGAGCTTTGAATGAGCTAGAAAGAGAGACAAGTGTAAATATGGGGTGAAAGGGTAAATAGAAAAACATGAATGCCTAAGCCATAGGGTAGGGCCAAAGGTAGGTCCTGAAGGCAGTCTCTGGGTATTATTAAAAGCATATTTATTGAAGCCTATATCAGTAGAGAGCATTTCTTAAACATGCTGAATGGTCCTAAGTGATAAGACACATATGAAACACCTAGTATAGCTTCTGGTATCTAGAACTAATGCTCAATGAATGCTCATCATAGATTTTTTTTCCCACCTAAATTCATCAAGAGCTTCTAATGTACTGGACCCAGTGCTGAAAATTGAAGGGGAGGAATAATTAGGACGAAATTCTTCATCTCTAGAAGCGTTGACTGTTGGAGATGCAGATAAGTAAATAAGATATTACAAGTGGCGATTTTAAAAGGATATGATAGGGATAGCAAGAAAGATAATACAGGATGAGAAGAAAGTAGCCTAACTTAAGGGTCAGAGGAATGTTTCCTGAAAGAGATAATGACTAAGGTAAATATTGATGGTTAAGAAAGAACTAACTAGGCAAAGCAATGCACAAGAATGGTGGGTTCTTCAGTGGAAGTATAGAAATAAAACCAGTAATAATGAGAACAATCATACAGTTTATTTAGTCAGGAAAAAGTAAAGGTCACTCAGAGGAGTGAACAGCCAGATGTGGAAACTGGTTGTTCACAGAGTGGTCAGAGACTGGCTGTTTTGTATAATCCCTCTCTGACCTTTTCTCCTTCCTCTTGTCAGTTTGTCAGATGTGATTGATTTGTTTGAAACAAGCTAGACCTTCCCCTGGACATTAACCACAGGATAGTGACTTGTAGGAGGCCTGGCCTGAGTATGGGAAGACCCAAGAACTTCCCCTGCATGATGGCTTATGGGAGGGCTAGCCTGGTAAGACCCAAGACCTCCTCTGAATGGTGGCCACCAGCTGGGGTGATGGTAAGCTGGCTTGGACTAGTTGGCTGATGTTTTCCTTCAAAAGTTAGTGACAAACCCATTTGGGGAACAGATACAGCTTTAACCTAAACACAACATAGCATGGTGTGGTGGTACATACGTACCATCTCAGCCCTAGAGAGTCTGAGTCAGAGGGTTGTGAGTTTGAGGCCAGCTTGGGCTATGTGAGACCCTGTCTCAAGAAATGAAGAAACAGACAAGAAAAAAGGAAAAGGGAAAAGTAAGAAAAGACAAGGCTCTACTGGATCTGGAGGTTTAAGGAGTCCAAATTCCATCCTGAATATAGGCTGATAAGAAGCCAGTGAAGGGCTTTGAGAGGAAGATTAATGTGGCCAGTTTTGTGTGTTAAATTGGTCAGTGGTCAGTGGGGAAAAGCATATTAGAGAGTGCCGGTTTGAGGTTGAAGGAAATCTTTAATTTGATGTTTCTAAGCAAAAGGTCAGTTATCCTTGGTAAAATTAATTACAGAGAATTCAGAAGTACGAAAGAGGCTTTGGATCTAAACCTAGATATGAACCATTAACACTTGTACTACGTTCAGTGAGTTGAGTTCACATGGTCTATGCTATAGTAGATTTGTGTGTGTGTGTGTGTGTGTGTAAGAGAGTGCACACGTGTAAACATATACATTTAAGCTATAATGACCCTTCCTGTTCTTGTGAGAAATGCTCTATTTATCACATGGTGGATAGTGACAGGAACTATGTGAGAATTAGGACAATATAACTCACTGTCAATCTGAGCACCAGTGGCTCACCCCTGTAATCCTAGCTACTCAGGAAGCTGAGATCTGAGAGTCACAGTTCAAAGCTAGCCTGGGCAGGATATCTTATCTTCAATTAACCACCAGAAAACTGGAAGTGGTGCTGTGGCTCAACGTGGTAGAGCATTAGACTTGAGCAAAAGAGCCTAAGGACAGTGTGCATGCCCTGATTTAAAGCACCACAACCAAAATAAACAACAGCAAGTATTTTTAGACTCATTAACATAATATCTGCTCCTGTTGGATGACCTATCAACTTTACTGAAAGGTTCTGTGACATGAACATGATTATTTAAGGTTTCTTTTGGTATTGGCAGTGCCCAACCCTGGAGATCTAGAAGCTGAGAGGAGAAAATGGATGCTTAATCCCATAATCTCTATTGCTTCCCACCAAGACAGCATTAATTTAAGTCATTGTTCTAGAGTTGCCTATTTTGTTGATTTGATGCTTCGTGGGTGAAAGTGCTCTATTAGATTCATCAGCATTTATGAATCACTATTCCTACCTATCTTAGTTGGGGAAATCTCTAATTTAAAGTACAGTTCTAGGTGTTGGAATTAAAGAACTGAACAAGCCATACCCAGCCCCTGCCTTCATACAGTTAATATCTAGCCAGGGAAAAGAAAATAGATAGTATGACTGAAGAGGAGCACAAATTGCTAATGAAAAAGAAAACAATGGCCCAAAGTAAAGGCAGGATCTGAGAGATTGATGTTTAAGGCCTGAAAGATAAAATAATCTAATCAAATAAATAATATTGGGAGGAAAATGTTAGAAGTAGAACAGCCTTATGGAGACCTAGAAGCAAAAGGAAGTTGGCCCATTGAAGAACCAACAAGATCAGTTTGATACTTGTAACTGTTATTTTCATAATGTAGTGATTATATAAATATATACATGTGATAAAAATCACATAGAAGTAAATATACATACATAAGTGCAAATGACTATTTATATAAAACTATTGAAATGTTAATAAGGCCAGTGGATTATAACAATTCAATTTCTCTATGTATATAAGAGAAGGGACAGTGGGGGAAAATGGGAGGAAGAAGAGAAGGAAAACAAGATAGATGGACAGTCTGGCTGATAGAGAGTGGCATGTGTTAAGTCAAGATAGTTGGTAGAGATAGACCATATAGAATTCAAATTACTTAAGACATTAAGTAAAGATAAATGAGAAGCCTTTGAAAAGTCTTTTTCAAAGAGTAACATGATCAAATTTTCATTGGAGAATGCCTTGAGGAAGGGGTAAGATTAAGAGCAGGGAGATAAAAGCTGACAGGGATATGGTGGGGAACAAGAGTGAGAGATAAGTCTGAAAGATACTTGCTATATAGACTCCACAGGAAGAAAGTGATGATAGGAATTAGAAGGACAGAGGAGTCAAGAATGACTCATAGACTTCTAACCTGGCCACACCAAGGTGTAAAGCGATGAGTTAGGAATATCTGAGATGTCCTTAAGACTTCAGAATCTAGGGTCCCAGTACCCAGTAAGCAGCTGTTATGCATATGGATCTGAAGCTCAGGAGAGAAGTCTGCACACCATGTCTGAGTATGTAGAAAGAAAAGGCCAGAGGACAGAAGGGGAAATTCTGATGGTTACCACCATCTAAAATGGGACTCAGGAAAAGAAGCCTACCAAGGAGACTGAAGACTAGCAAATAGATAAGAAAAAAGTCAATATTTCTGAAGCTAACAGGTAAGCAGATTTGGGAGGGGGTGTAAGTCAATGGTGTGAATGAATGATGCAGATAAACCCCAACAAAGGAAAATGTCATCAATCACTAATTCATTGGTAACTTTTGGAGAGCAGGTTCAGTAGAAGCAAAGGCCAGATGCAGTAGGATTAGAGGTAAGCAAATGCTAGTATGGGTGAACAGCACTTTCTTTAGGAAGTTCTGCATGTGAAGAGAAAGAAAGCAATTAAAGGACAAGCAGGAAGAAGGCTTGAGGTAACTGTTGCTCCTTTCTTTGAGGTGGGGACAGACTTGAGTATGTGTTAAGTGTAGATAGGAAAAGGCCTTCCAAGAGAGCAAGACCCAACTGACGGCACAGGGCCGGTATAAGGCAGGTGCACCATGAACACTGAGGATTTTCTGAAACAAACAAGCAGGAAAGTGTTCCTGTGGGTGCAGTCTCAGGGTTCTGTCATACCCCACCAGCTATTCTAAAAATGTTGCTGAGCTTCCTCTTTCTGAAACAGCTGGGCCATTAAGAGATGCACCAAAACCACCTCCACAAACTCCCTAGAGAGGGCTCAATTTCAGGTCCCAGCCAAGGTGCTTCCTCTCTGAAGAGCTCGAGTGGCTGGATCAGCCCCTTCCGTACAACACCTAACTCTGGCTCCCAGCACAGGGGTAGAAACCCCCAATCCAGCAGCCAACAGAAAAGGTTCCACCGTGGCTTCTTGTTCACTAAGCTCCTTGTGACCAGCTCACTCTCAGGAAAACAGCAGGGTTATACTCTAACTGATGATTATGCCTGCTTTGGAAAAGCACCAAAGCTGATTAAATAATCTAAACAGCTTGAAAGAGTGTACACAGACAGTAATAGTATCATGAGAGTTCATGTCAGTTGTTCCTCCTTACCAGCCACTAGCCGTTTGAGTGAAGTAGTTATCGTTCCTGCTTTGCAACACATAGCAGTTCATGACAATGGTGACTTAAGTTGACTAAATTAAGAGAATATAAATGAAAGAGCCATGCATATAATTAGATTCTTAGTAAGTTCACAGTTCCTTCTGCTTCTTGCCAAGAACCCAAATTTTCTTTCTCCCATCAAGTGCCCATGAGGCTGAGGGCCAAAGGGACTGATCCAAGAAAGAAAAGACAGGTATTTCACAAAGCACTTCACATGAATAAACCTCAAGATAATACCATCCGTCCATTGGGTAGATTTTTGTTTTTTGTTTTTGTTGGGGGGGGGGTTCTTACTGTAAAAATAGCTTGAGTTTTAATATGTGAAATGAAAATGCAAACTGTACCTCAAGGCTAGGGGGTACGTTTGTGAGAGAGTTCTTCACATTTACTTTATCACAAAGTTTCTTTAAATATGTGCTCCCCTGGTGCAATTAAGCATTTGTTTACAGATCATTAATTATCTGGCAGAGAGGCTTGGTTGGAAGGAATACGGCCTGGAGACACAGCTGGGGAGTTAGAAGCTTATGCCAAGTGAGAATTCAGAGAGAGTAAAGCTCAGAAATGATTGTGGAAATCAGGGAAGTCAGTTTCCAGACGTTGAGTTATGAAGACACTCTGAGACTCCTGGCTAGGCTAGACTTGGGGTAGGGTGGAAATTGAGGTCACTCAGTGAGAGAAGGCAAAGGGAAAAACAGAGGAGTGTAGTCAGGGGTAGAGAGACAGATCTAGTTCAACTTGGGACAATTTGAATAAGAAGTGTCTCCAGGATGTCAAAGTAGATAGAGAAAGAGGTCTAGAAGGAAGAGTAATTATCAGCATCATATTCTAGTAATGCCCAGATATCTGTAGTCTGCTAAAAATTCTAAAACTAGTCTGCACTGTTCTGCATCTACACATACTATTTCAGCCCTGTACCTTGCTCCCCACCTCATGTACTTGCTGAGCTTCTACTCATCTATCCTGCAAATACCAGTTCTACTGTCCTCTCTGAAAAGTCTTCCTGGGTGTCCTCACGCCAACATAGGCAGTCCTTTTCCTGGACAAACTACTTCTACTTCTGCAATATTTTCATTAACCTGGAGGCTCAAAGAAGCCTCCCTGGCTTAACTGAGATTACATAATTAAATAAATGTAAAAGGCTCAGCTCAGGGAACTCTAAGAGTATTTCACTTCTATAGTAGTATATATGTTTGCCCCTTGTATATATGTCCCAGTTATATTTGTTTCTGAAAGCTGCTCCAAACAGGAGGGTTTAAACAAAGAAAGTTATGCTCTCACTGTTCTAGAGGCTAGAAAGTCAAAACCAACAGAGCTATGTTTTCTTAGGAAATCCCTTGTTTGTCTTTGTTTCTAGCAGTGGCCATTGATCCTGTATTGTTCTTTCCAGGGTTTGCAGGTTATCACTCTGGTCTCTGCCTTTATGATGACACTTCATTTTGTGTCTCTGGCTTTGACACAGTGTTTCTCTCCTCTCATAATGATACCAGTCATATTAGATTTGAGCCTACCCCAAGCACCACATCTATTTGATTGCATCTGCATGGGTTCTGTTTCTAGCTTGTGGCTCACGCCTTTAATCCTAGCTATTCCAGAGGCTGAGATTTGAGGATCTCAGTTTAAAACTAGCTGGGGCAGGAAAGTCCATGAGAATCTTACCTCCAATTAACCATCATAAATCTAGAAGAGGCTTGGCTCAAGTGGTAGAGCTCTAGCCTTGAGCTAAAGAGCTCAAGGACAGCACCCAGGCCCAGAGTTCAAGCCCCACAACTGAAAAAAAAAAAAAAAAAAGATTCTGCTTATAAATCAGGTCACATCATTAGATACTGGGAGTATCTTTAAGATTCCTTTTAGTGTTTGTTGGGGTGGGGGGGTTACATTCAATCCTTAACACATCTGAAGATGTTTCCTACAGGGTAAGAGTCAATTTTTGTCATGTCTCAACATCTAAGATAAGATTTGGCATGGAGAAGTTGGCCCAGAAATTGTTTTTGAATGACTGACCATAAATGTGCCAGTGCTTCATAAATCAGTATTTTATTTTGTGGATTTCAGGGCCCTTCATATACAAAGATCTATATTAGATGCTTTCTGTATTTTCATCATTTAATTTTATCAAATACCCTTAAAGTTGTCTCTCTATCCTGCAGATGAAGAAACCAATTAAAGTGACTTATTCACATCTGGACTGCAAATAGGCTAAGATTTAAACTCAAGTTTGTGTAATTTCCACTGCCTTTTCTTTTGCTTTTGTACTAGTAAATTCTCTTTGTAGGTCCAGACTACCAGCTACACTCAGGGCACTCCTCTAAAATGGGTTGGATTCAGGCTTTGGCCACAACATTAGAGACTCAGGATCAACCCTGGTTTAGTGTAGGATGTACAGGGTATAGAAAAGGGCAGCATGAAATGGGAGCAGAATTAGAAACAGACTTGGAGGAGAAGGTGACATTTAGGGGGAGATAGAAGTTCCTTTCAACACCTCCTCTTCAGCTAAGAGAGGCTTCTTCCTCTACTAAATCTTGGAAATTATGACTTAAATGTTTATCTAGAACTATGTAAGCTAATGCCTTGGAATGGATGAGATCACCTTTCCTTCTAATGGACGGAAAGCAAGGCATTATGGGATAGAAGTAAGGCCTCTGGGAGCTGAGATCCAGTACTGATTTGGCGAGTGATAGACATTTTAGCTTTGGAGAAGTCATTGTCCTTCTGGCCTTAGTTTCATTATCTCTAGATTGAGAAATGTGAACTGTAAGTTCTCTGAAGTCATTTAGTCTTGGTTTCTTGCTTCTATAGAATCTGTGTCTGTTTTATAACTCTATTTTAAGGTGTTTGTTACATTGCCAAGTAAAGGGTGGGGAGGGGGAAGAACCTTCGGAATGAAATTTCTGTGTGGCAAGGAAGAGATATTTTCCCCCCTTTGTTAGCATGCAAAGCTCTGCTTTGCTTCTTCTGTCTGCCTTTCCATTCTGGCAACCTTCACACATTTTCTCAGTGGTTACAAGCACACTCTGGCCTGACCCTACCTTTACTTGATACCAAAGAAAAGTTAAAAAAAATCATGTGGACAATCTTGCCTGGCTTTTATGCTAGGAAATCTGCTATGTGCTCTTTCTGTGACCCATCCAGAGAGATGGAAGAGAAATTGGGTACGCAAATCCAGATTGTTTAGCTTGGGGCAGTTTTTGCAGCCACTTTGCCAAGTGTGAGCTCGGTGATTTGACTTCCTACTATGCTTGCAGCTTCCTGACGATGTGCAGGCCCTAAGTGACTATTTTTAGGAAGGTTCTTTTTGCCTTGGATAGATACTGAGCATCTCAAGAGGAAAAATGTACCTGGTTGGTTATGCTATTGAGGACTGCCTTCACCTAGAGAGTGATTTCACCTTTAAAGATAAAAGGAGCAGAGGTTGCCTTGGGACAGAAAATGCTTCTTTTTCCAAGAGTCTATGTCCGCAGATCTGGTAAATCCAAACTCCAGTGGACCTCAGAGCCATTCCCTAGTAACTTGATGTGATTGAGCTTAATATATTTATCTCCCATCCTTTCCTTTACCGAATCTTCTTTTCCTTTTGTTTCCTAAGGAATTAGGGAAGAAGATTTGGGTATTTTAGTACCTTTTCTTTACTTTATCTAAGCTACCACTGGGGCTATCAGATACATGGTCAGCAGCAAAAAGAGGACAGAGAACTAACATACCTACTGAATGGCTAGCAGAGGACAGGACCACTGGAGGCAGTGTAGCAGGTTTAACTTCTGTAGATGACTTTGACTCTCACTCCCCCACCCCCTTTTTTAAATGTCGATACTGGGGTTTAAACTCAGGGTCTGGGTTCTATCTCTTATCCCCCACCCCCCGCCCCAGTCCTAGGGCTTGAACTCAGAGTCTGAGCACTGTCCCTGGCTTCTTTTTGCTCAAGGCCAGCACTCTACCACTAGAGCCACAATGCCACTTGTAGCTTTTTCTATCTATGTTGCTGCTGAGGAATCGAACCCAGGGCTTCATGCATGTTAGGTAAGCATTCTACCACTAAACCACATTCCCAGCTTTTTCACTCAAGGCAGGCACTCTACCACTTGAGCCATAGCTCCACTTCTGGCTTTTTTGTAATTAGTTGGAGATAAGAGTGTCAGGGCCCTTTCTGCCTACGCTGGCTTCAAACTAGGAGCCTAAGACCTCAGCCTCTTGAGTAACTAGGATTGTAGGTATAAGCCCCTGGCCCTTAGCTCACTTTCTCTCTTTGAACCTAACTTGATGCCTCTGTAAAACAGGCATAGCAATTAATTTCCAAGGTTATCATGAGGATTGCACATGAAGCACCTTCATTACTGGAGACACAATAAACAACTCAATGAAGTTCAGTCTTGTTTTTGCTTTTCCTCTTCTTACATATATTATCTCATTTTTTTTCTAACAATACTAAAAGACAAGCTTCATTTACCCATTATAAATAAGTAAACTTGGTGTGGTAATTTACTAATCCCAAGCATTAAGCAATGACTCTGGCATAGAATATGCCATCAGCAAATCATTCAATTGTAAGTGAATGAATGAATAAGATGGTCTAAAATTTTCCAGGTCCTCACAGCCAGTGTTTTAGATGAGTTAGGACATAAGGTAGGGCATTGTAGAAAAATTCATGCAAGGAGATAAGAAGAGAACCCAGAAAGGGAAACAGAAAGGCATAACATAACTCATCTTTTTTTATGATTGAGAACACTGTGTTCCATAATTCCAAAGGCATGCTTTAAATATACAAAGCCAGAACATGATTTTTAAAGCAGACAATAAAACCTAAGCTGAGCTTAAATCCCCAAACTTCATAAAAGTACAGATCATAAGACCTCAGCTTTCATTAATAAGGTGGACTGTTCTATTGGCCAGGAGGGGGTGGTGGGAGGGGAAGCATATAGGCAGTGGCACTGCCCAGCCATGAGGGAGAGAGGAAATAATATTTGAACCCAAACTAACTGGCACCTGAAGATCTAGCCTTGACATTCCTCTATGACCTCCTGAAAAGAAAAAGTAATAGAAATGTCTAAGATAAAAATGAAGCAACTATCAGTATTTGGAAACTACTGTATGTGAGGCATTGAACTTGCCAAGGACTTTACATGAATTGTCTTAGATAGGCCTGGTAATAACCTTATAAGGCTTATTTGAAAGTTGAAAAAAAATGAGAGAGATTTTCCCATGGTCCCATAATGGTACCAAAGAGGTGATAAACCAGTAACTGAGCCCAAATCTGAGCTCCAAGCTTGTGAAGGTTTCACATGTCAAATACTGTGACCAGAGATTATTCAGTAGCCCAGTAATGTGGCAGGCTCATTAGCAGGGTAGAAAGTGAGATCCTTTCCAGTTACATCCTCCTTCTTGCTATTGAGATCAACTTCTCCCTAGATATTTTTATCCAGAATCATATAGTACCCATGCTCTTTCTTCTATCCTATGTTTTTAGTACTTCATACTCAACTGGTGATTACTTTTTTCTTTAATATTGTCATATTTTTCTTGATAATAAGATGTTCCTGATTTAAAAAGAGAGAGAGGTAAGGTTTTGGTATTCTGAACTATAGTAGTCCACAACTAGTAATAAATAAGAATAAATGAGAGTAGTGGTACATATCTGTAATCCCAGAAATCAAGAGATGGACACAGGAAAATCTCTAGTTCTAGGACAGCTATATAGTGAGACCCTGTCTCAAGAAACAATAAGCAAATCAAATGACAACAATGCTTAGTAACTGGAAAAAAAAAAACTAGTAAAAGAAAATGTGCTGTGTGTGTGTGTAAGTGATTTTTCTATCATAATCTGAAACCTTGGAGGTCAAGATTTATTTAGTGCCTTTTTGTACTACTAAATAAACAGATCACCCTTGAGTGAAAGAAAGCTTTTATGCCTTTATTCTGTTAGCTACACTCCTATGCACTGTAATATAGGAAGGAAATATAAGTGAACTCGAGGTGTTCATTGAGAAGTCTGTATGACCATGCCAGTCAAGGTCTCATCTGGACCCATGAAGGTGTTTTGGATATCCCTGGAGCAGATGACCCTTTGAGAACAGATGCTCCAGCATCTCCCCACCTTAACCAGAGCATACAAGTCCTCTCCATGAGGTAAGAGTCAGTCTCAGGGAACCAGAATTTGGATGAAAGGTTATTACTAGGGCTTTAAAGTTCAATGGCTAGGTTCAAATCCTGGCTTTACCACTGACTCTTTTATGACCTTAGGAAAATTAGCTAGCACATTTAGGGTTTTTGAGTCTAAGGATAATGTAGTACCAATCACCTAGGATTATTTGACGGATTAAATGAAGAATGGACCTAAAGCCCAGAACAACTCAAGCATTCCTGTTCTTATGCTGTTTCCTCCAACAAATAACAGTGTTAGAAAACTCTTAGGAGGTAGGGAGGAGGTTGATACTTCTCATCAAGATTGCCTGACTAGGACTATGATTCTCTTTTTGGGCCTCCACCCTAACTCTGCAGTAAAAACAGAAATCCACATGAAATCTATGTTGCTAATCTCAGAAAGCTTCAAAATCTCAGTCCCTGACCTAAGGAAATCATAATTTAAGAAACCTTGAATAATGTCAGGTCTTCAGTAGTTGAGAGAGTTATTAGTTGCTAAGATATGAAGGCTTGGAATGATAGATACTGAACAGTTTCATATGGTTTATTTCTCAGGTTTCTAGGTACCAATTCAAGCTACTAGGAAAAGGGCAGTAGAAGTTAAATTCCACTGGCAATTCAGCCCCTTGCTGCCTCAGAAGACTCGAAAGCAAGGCCTATTTCAAAACAGCTACTGAAAGCCAGGCTTTAGATCAAAGAAACTCGGGTCCAAGTGTTCACTATGTGACTTCAAACTTCTTTATACCTCTCTCTTAGTTTGCTTGCCAGAAAAGAATGGAGATGATAATAAGTCATGACCTTCTGAAGTTTTTGGAAAAGACAGAAAAAGCTAATATGTAAAGCAGCCAGGTCCTATCATGGAAATCAATAATTGTTACTGGGTTTTCATTCTTTTCCTCTGAATTGGTATGGAATTTAAAATGTGGTTAAGAGACATTCTTAAGAAAATCAGAGTTCACAGTTTGCTGCATACTTAAGAAATGACTTAATGTTCAGAATGAATATACCCATTTGTGCCAAAATGGCATCCTGGAGTTATTAAACAAAGGCCTAGAGATGAATGACAATATGGGTTCTGCTCTTGATCCTTAGAGGACCTGCAAGGAGCAAGCATTCTGAGTCACTAGACGCTGGGATTAGCAGAGAGGCTAATAGGAGAATTAAGATATACTCTTTGAAGGAAGGCTTTCCTAATACCAGCCAGATAATGTTGGAATCAGCAGAAGCCTAGAATGAGACAGGAATTGCCCTTACTAGGAGGTTATAGAGTCAATGATTTAAAAAGAATTTCTAGCCTTGTGTGACGAAGCAGAATGTCCATCTTATTTCCTAGGAGAACTATGTTAGTAAGGTTTGTGGTACTATTAGGTTATTATTGGTATTTCTGTATATCAACTATGTATAATTGTCAACATTGCTATTTTTCTGCTCTGTGCATTTTTTATATTTATTTCTTCCTTCAATTTCTCTTAATATTTAGAAAAGCTTCCCAAAATGTCCCTGTTAATACCTGCCAAGGGAAAGATAGAAAAGGGGTTTTTGTGGGTGTTTGACCCTGCTTGAAGGTGTTATATACTAGATACCCAGGTAGGGCCTCAAACCCACCACAACAGTCACCAGCACTCAGTCAATTGGGCTAGGAGTCTCTACTTAGCTGAGCACAGCGTCTGCTTGCCACTACCAGGATGGTAACAAACAGCACTGGGGCCCAATAGGGCTGGGCTTTTAAAGGCAGTCATCACATGCAGGTGGTCATGGGGTAAGAATCACATGTACCACATGCCGGTGGTCATGGGGTAAGAATCACATTTATCACACGTAGGTGGCCTGGCAGGTTAGGCCAAGCAAGGAAGCAGAATTGCTGTTAGTGATTACAATTCCAGTAAACCCCAGCAATCAAAGTGATCAAAGCAATACAATTCAGGTAAACTCTGGTAAAGAAAGCAATCATAGCAATACAATTCCTGGTTCTAGGCATGACTGGTCTTAGCCTTAAATCTTTCTCTTCCTAGAACTTCCCCTGAGTGGTCTTCCTCATTCCTTTCTTTTGCCTAGGTTAAGCTGCTTTATTCGGCTTATTGGTAAGCCTGCTGTTTCTAGGGACTCAAAAAAGGGGCGGGGGGGATCCCCTATACCTTTCACTTGGTTTCCACAGTAGGAAAAGACATGCTAGGGACACGGAAACAGAGAGGTATTCACAAAAAAAGGTAAGACAGGGACTCAATAGAGCCTATGCTATTTTCCTCTTTCCTTTCTTCTCAGGACATTTCTCTTCTTCAGGAATCATGTTTTAGACATATGTTCATTCCACAAGTGTTCGTGTAGAGTCTTCCCATTTGTCAGGCTAGGATATATGAGTGAAGAAAACTGTAAGGTTCCTTCTGTAATGGAGCAATGGAGGTTTTGATACACTGGCAGGGAGAGACAGTAGTAGAATAAATATATGATTTCATGCTGTGATAAACTCCTTGAAGAAACTATGAGAAGACATGAAATTAATAGTGACCTGAGCTAGTCTATGGAGAGTGATAGGAGGAACAAGCCCAGGGGCACTCTCTAGAAGAAGTGGCATTTCACCTTAAAACAACAGCAACAACACAGAATGAGTTAATTTAATACATGAACCAGAGGTAGCTCCTCAAACTAGTTGACATCTAAATGAAATCCAAAATCTAGACAAGCTCAATTTTCCCAATGCAGTCCCATTTTTTCCTCTTCAAAACCAATTCAAATGTTCTTCCTCTGTGACCATCTATTCTATTCATAACTTCTTTCTGTCTTTAACCATTGAGAATTCATTTATTTTGTATTGCTCATGTTGACTATATGTTGCTAGAGTAACATGCCACAATTCAGATCATCCATGTGGGGCCCACATGAGCTTCTAACATTGATCAATCCTTTCAACTTGACTGTGGGCTGCATGACCTGCACATTAAGCTGAGATGAACTTTTACCAGGCTTTATTCAGGTTGCTGTAAACACTGCGGTTTTACATTATGCATAAGGATTTTATTTCTTTTAAGAAAATGCTCAACAAAGTCAGTATGAAAAACTAAATGGCCCCAAACCCAATGTTTTGAGAGTGTTTGCTACAAGTCTGGGCAAAGCCTCAGAGAATTTTGAACATTTGGGAGCTGAGACATATGACCACAAGATTTGCACTAAAAGGCATTAGGATGGAGACATTCTGGGCCACTTATTGGATAAACATCAACAATGTTCAGTATTATATTCAAATTCATTTGATAAAAATTTAGAATACACTACTTTATGTGAGAATGAGCCTAACAGCTCTTTTGTTTGTTTGTTTTTTGGTTTTTGGTTTTTTTTTTTTTTGGCCAGTCCTAGGCCATGAACTCGGGGCCTGAGCACCGTCCCTGGCTTCTTTTTTGCTCAAGGCTAGCACTCTACCACTTGAGCCACAGCGCCACTTCTGGCCATTTTCTGTATATGTGGTGCTGAGGAATTGAACCCAGGGCCTCATGTATACGAGGCAAGCACTCTTGCCACTAGGCCATATTCCCAGCCCCCTAACAGCTCTTATAATAACCAATAGTAATAATTATGATAACAATAGTAGCAACTATCATTTATTGAGGATTCACCATGTTATCTAGTAACCCCTTCACATACATCATCTTATTTGATAATTAGAGCAATATAAAGTTGTGTTCACTTCTGCAGAGCTGTTTGGAGAGGTTAGGAAATTTGCCTATTTGTATGTCATACACAGTAAGAATAGGCCTCATGTATTAGACTCTGATTTAAATCTAGGACCAAAGACTATAACGTGCTAATTTCCTTTTACTTGGCCATACCAGTTTTAAGATGAAGTTATTTTTCATTCAAACAGTTTAAAGGATTTATCCAGACATGAGATTACCTAGACATTTCAGAGCCTCGTGTATTTTCCCCGGTAATGGTAGTAATATTTCTGACTTATTAGTAACTTCCTTTAGGCCTGGCACATTTCCTTAAAAGCTTCCAACTCAGAGAGGTGTTCACCTTGGTTTGGTGTTAGAATAATCTGGGAGGAAAAACAATACCCATGCCACACTAGACTAATTGAACCAGGGTTTCAGGAGATAGGAGGTAGAAGGAGGTAATTTTAATGTTCCCAGGTGATCCTGGCACATAGAATAGAAAACTCCTTCTTGGTTCTCATAATTCCCTCACAAGTGACAAAACTGAGGCTTAGGGAGGTAGAGATAATAGAAAGATCTGGTGTCTACCAGAGTCTAGGACCAGTAGTAAGGTTGAATAGAACCCAAAGGAGTCTCAGTTAGTAAATATATTCAATAAAATATTACCATGGTGAATATATGTCTTATACATTTGTCCAAACTTATTGAATAGGAACTATGGCTTGCTAGTAACAATGATGTGTGCATGTAGGTTTATTCATTGTAACCAGAGTACTATTCTAGTAGGGGAATTCTGGTACTTAAGGCATAAGGGGTTTTAAAAAAAATCTGTATCTTCTTCATTAATTTTGTGATGAAAAAAAAACCCATGCTTTCAAAAAATTCAAATGTAAAAAGGAGAAATGAGGAAAGTCAAATCAAACATCTCAGGAAATAAAAAGGACAAAATCATGAAAAAAATGTAATCAATCATTAGCAGAGAGGTTGAAAAGACATGCTCCAATTGCTTTAAAATTTCAAAGAACCCAGGTCTCCTTAAAATAGTTTTGCAAAGTACATCGAGAATTCATGCAGTAATGTGAAACATAAGTCCCGCTGCTACCACTGAACATGCTTCAGCTGGCTAAACCGAAGGAGCTTGACATGAACCCAAGGTTCTGCAAAACTCAACGGGAGAGCGCAGCAGAGGCAAGATGCTCTTGCAAAGCTGCCCCAGATGTGTACATTTTCTGCTCCATTAAAATGACTTGGATGAGAAGCAAAGTACATTTGGCACATAGAAAGAGGGAACAGGGAAGAGGTAGAACAGGACAGTCAGACTCATCACAAGCCTCTTTCTCTTTCGACTTGCCTCCCCTCCAATCCTTCCCCAGACAGCTTCTATAGCAAATCATCCAAAATGAAAGTATGTGCACAAAGCTTCCAGGTTAGCTCCCCAGAACCAAATTGCTTTGCTATTAATTCTCAATTTTCTTGACTTTATCAAGGGGTTAATAATACTCTCTTCAAGGTTTCAGAATGCAGCTGAGGTCATGTATACACAGTGCTTGGCCTACATGGTTTATGTTAAGCTTTAGAGGACAAGTAGATATCCCAATGATCATCACTGTAAACAGAATGAGGAAAGACAAAGTGAAGGAATAAGGATGTATGGGCAGAAGATAGGCAAGATCTTGGAGAGAGAAGATCTCCAATTTTTCCATGTCTGAAGTGGTGGCATCAGATTCTTAGTGTACCTAGTGGTTCCTAGTAGTGTACACAAGTTAAGGATAGTAGTAAACTTCCTGTCATTAGAATTGTATGAAATGCATTTGAATGACCATTGAGCAGGAATGGTGAAATGAGAATCAACCATGAGTTGGTTGAACTTGAGTTTAGAGTACACATTATATATGAGTCGTGTGTGTGTGTGTGTGTGTGTGTGTGTGTGTGTGTGCGCGTGTGTGCCTCTAATGACCTCAGGAACCAGGCATTGTCCCTTAGCTTTTTCACTCAAGATTAGCATTCTGCCACTTGAGCCAAAGCCCTACTTCTGGCTTTTTGCTGGTCTACTAGAGATAAGAGACTTGTGGGTTTTTCTGCCCTGCCTGCAATCCTCAGATTGCAATTCTCAGATTGCAGTAGCTAGGATTACAGGCATGAGCCATTGGCATCCAACTCTGGAATATATTTTTGACATAGATTTGCTTGCCAATTGACATATCACCAACTTACAGAGTTTCTAAGATGTATTAAACCCAGGGCTATTCTGACTAGCTGAGTCAATGGGGAGGAGGTTCTATGAGGCTCAGAGTACATTTTCCATGTGACTGTGTCACATGGACTGGATGTGTGAGCAAAAACTAGATGTCTTCTGTTGCTGTCTGCTGTCTCTCTGAGCATCCTGTGCCCGCCATTCCTTCTCATGAATCCATTCTGTGGACTTATCAACATAATGTATTTTACTCTGTGATTACTCTGTTATTCATGCTCTCATCTTTTCTGTAACATTTGCTCCCCAGTCCTGTGCTATCTATGTGGGATGATGGATGGTTTGTCCACCATAAGGGAAGCAAAGATCTGAGATAAAATAGTGGGAAAAGACTGGTCTGTGCTTGAAGAATGTGGGCAGTTGGGAAACATTTCATGAAGGACACAGCATTTAAACTGGTTTTCAGGGTAAGCTGAGATCACCATACACTAAGGAGGAAGAACTTCCTAGGTTGAAGCCAAAACAAGTACAAAGGCTGGGGACCTACCTGCTAAAACATGCTGTCTTGGGAAATGTCCTAGTACACTGCACTCCAGAGTGTACTATGTCCACGAAAGTAGTGAAAGACAATATTGTTAACATTTTAGGGGGTGACCCTCATTGAGAGACAGAGGGGAGATTAGCCATGCACATGCAATCACATTGCAAGCATGTCTGAGTGTCATGGATTTTCATTAAACATATCCAACTTTGCATGATCCATCTTCTAAATGACCAGAAATCTTGCTCCATACTACTTCCGCTGACCACTATAGGAATCTATTCTTAAGGAATCTTGTAAGAACAGTCAAACTAAATCAGAACCAAGTAGGTAAATCTTCTGGAGGGGCACCTCTCTTTTCTAACACTGTGTGGGGCAAGATGGGCCCAACATGTACATCAGTATAACTCACAATTATGTCTGCTTGGCACTGTATGTGTATCAGCGAGTTGGTTTCAGTGAACTTTATTTGACCTGTATGTTTGGTTCTTGGAATTATATATTTGTGGGGCTCACCTGCATAATATACTATCTAGATCACATGGAAATAATTTGGGGATTTGGGATTATCCTTATCATTAGTGCAGCTGATCTGAACTGTGAACAGAGTGCTTTAATTTTATAATGTTTTAGGTTTTCTTAAATCATAATGTGTCATTGTAGAAAATAACAATAAGAATATAACATAAATAATACAAGAAATTGTGGATAAAAATATGAGGGAAAACAAATCATACACCCATACAAGAAAACTCAGTACACTACTGTTAACATTTTGGTGCAGCTTATTTTGTTTTTGTTATAGGTAAAATTCATTTGTGTGTGTGTGTAAACACTATAACACTTAATTGAGCATACCACCTCCATTAAGCATTTCTCTAGGAGCACAGTTTCACTAGACTCTTTCTTTTGTTCTACAGGGGTGGTGGTACATGCTGGGGTTTGAACTCAGGGCCTTGTCCTCTAACTTGGTAGGTTAAGTGACAGACTAGTGCTCTATCACTTGAGCCACACCTCCATTTCTAGTCGTTTTGCTGGTTGCTAAGGTAAGAGTCTCACAGACTTTTTTGCCTTGGGTTGGCTTTGAACCAAGATCCTCAGGTCTCAGCCTCCTGAATAGCCAGGATTACAGGTGTGATGCACCAGTGCCCAGCTACTTTAGATTGTCTTAATACTCTTCAATTGGATCATATAGGAATAGTGCCAGGAGGAGGAACATGTGTTATTCTTGTAGCAATGTAACTTAATTTGGACACAGGACGCCAACTAAAACTCAAGTTCTGATACATTGCTGAGAGGCCCAGAAATCCAGGTGCGTGTCCTGTCTTTTCATCTCTCCCATCAGTACTAGCCATTGGGTAGGCACATAGTGTGCACCCAACAAATATTGGATGCTTAAATAAATGAACGGATGGATAGATGTGTAGATTTTTATAGATAGATAGATGTAGATTTTTATTTACTCTTTCTTTATCCAAATGAATTGGTCCCCTACTAAGTGCCAGGTCTGGGCTAGGATACAAGGATGTAAGCAGCCATATCAGACCAAAGCCCATCCTCTTAGAGGTTATGATCATCATCCTTTTAGTGGGGCACATGGCTGGTCTGGAGGGAACCAAAGCACCTTCAGACTCTCTTCTGCATCTGATATTAGGAACCCGGCAGTGATTACTATTCCACCAAGTACTCCTGAAGCTTAGCCTGGGTCCGGAAAGTCCTCTCCCCAGTACCTTCTAACTCACTCTGCCTCAGAGGTAGTAGTGCTGTGGGGGAGTCCCCTGGAGGAGAAAACCTAAAAGCATCACCAGCTCTCCAGGACTTGGGCCAGCTGGTCTAACTGGAAAACCCAGATAAGTCCCAGTCATGGCCAAAACGAGTTTGGCAGCTCTGGGGGAATGTTTCTGGCTGACTGACCCTCCTCACAACAGGTGCTGGCAATTTTGAAAGAAAAGAAAAAGGAAAAAGGGGAAAGGGTGGTGGTGGGAGGGAGGGCAGGGAGGTGAGAATGGGGATCGTTTGAAACCAGCCGAACTCCTGCTTGCTGGCAAGTGCAAGTTGACTCGTTGGGACCCAAAGGAGACAGCGCGCAGCCCCCCGCCCCCCGTCACCCCCCCCCCCCCCACCCCGAGCTGCAGTCATTGCTCAAGCACTCCCTGGTCCTTGGAAATGCAGTTTCGTGACACAGCCATTGATTTGGCCGCCTGACTGTTGGAAGCTCGGTAACCCTGGCCGGAACACGACTTTTCACGTTGTTTCCTCTTCTCCCTGCAACGCTATTGTTATGACTATTACTGTTATTGTGAATACTGCCTTTGAATCTCTCCGCTCTCCACTCCCCCCACCCCACCCCACACCTCCCTAATCGCATCACACTCCGGCTGTGATTGCTCGGGTCTGACTTTGCGGGTGGCGGTGCGCTTCCAAACCCCCTCATCCGCCCCTCGCCCCCCTTTTCCCCCTCCCTCTCTTTTTTCCGCGCCCAGGCGAGAGCAGCCGATTGGCAGAGCGGTGCTTTCAGGAACAATAACAGTTGGGGTGGGGGGTGGGGGTGGGGGGCAGAAGAGCCTGGGTCCCGGGGAGCCGCCCCCGCCCCCCTGGCTGGTGTGCGCTGCGGCCCGCGCCCCCCGCGGGGTCCCCACCTCTGCGCCCGCCCCGCGGGCTGACCAGCCCGGCTGGGGCCCGCCCCCGGCGCCCACCATGTACGCCTTTGTGCGGTTCCTGGAGGACAACGTCTGCTACGCGCTGCCCGTGTCGTGCGTGCGCGACTTCAGCCCCCGCTCGCGGCTGGATTTTGACAACCAGAAGGTGTACGCGGTGTACCGGGGTCCCGAGGAGCTGGGCGCCGGGCCCGACAGCCCCCCGCGCACCCCTCGCGATTGGGGCGCGCTGTTGCTCCACAAGGCCCAGATCCTGGCGCTGGCAGGTGAGCGAGCGGGCCGGGAGGGACGGTGGGTTGGTGGGGACAGTGGGGTGGAGGGAACCTCAGGACCGGGCGGGGTCCAGGGAAGGGGAGAGGTCAAGGCACCGGTGGTCGGGGAGCCACCGCTTGCTCCTGCCTCCTCCCAACCTCCTGGGCTTCTTTTCTTTTGGGGTTCCAAGTGTTTCTAAGAGGCCACACCAGTTAAAAAGACCATGGGGTCCTCTTTGTCTTCCTCGCTTCCTTGACACTCCCGCGCTGTCAGTCTGCCTTCATCCCCGATCTGTCTGTCCTCTTTGGGATTCTTTGTATTCTCCTTCTGCTCCTCCACTTTCCCCCTTGTCTCCCTGCACGCTCTGCCATCATCTCTCCACCTCTCACCTTTTCTTTACCGCTTCAGTTTTTCCTCCCCCTCTGCCTCTTTCTGTCTCCCTAAGTTTCTTAAGCCTTCTATCACTCTCCCAGTAAGACCTTTGGTGTCTCATTGGAGTAAGGAACCAGCTAGGTATGTTAGATCATTTTAGATGGGAGCCCTCCCTCACAAAAGGAATCGATGACATGCTTGTCCCATCTGAGCCATCATTAGACAGGACTGAGAACGCCTTGAACCTCATCAAGTCCTGGGCACCCTTTCTCCTGCCCTTCCGTGGGTTAGATGGCAGAGGTAAGAACACAGAGACCCTAAGGCAGCCCTCAGCCTCCACTCTCCTTTCTGTCTGAATCTCCCAGAAGGCTCCTTGAGTGAGAGTTGGGGTCGGGGAAGAGTTTCTGGGCAGTTTACTGTGGAACTTCCTATCCCATGCACTCTTGGCCTGGGGTAGAGGGTGGAAGGAGAGGCAGAGTAGGTAGTCTTTTGCTCATTTGAGGATGAGGCTATGGAGGGTTCAGTTGAAGATAGGACAAGGCCAGCCCTTCCACCTCTTCTTCCGGGCTGGGTCTGCCTTGCAGAGGCACCTTTTCCCTTTAAAGAGAAGAGAACTGGCCCACTTTCCCAGCTACTTCTAGGAGACCAGGCTGGCTCATGCAGGGATGAGGAAGATGTCACTCCCAATCAGGAGCAGTCCTTTGACTGCTTGCTGGTGAGAAGAACCATGCCTTAGCATGGGCAGTCACTCTCCCTTCCACCTGAAGAGAACACAAAGGGTTAGGGATTGAATGAAGATAGTGTCAGTGTTTTGTAGTTTTCTGACCTTCCCTACTTTTCCCCCATCCCTTGTGCTCTCTGTATATCATAGTGACTTGCCAGAGTCTCAGGTCAAGTTGGCATTGGATAGATTAGAGCTCAGCTTCACAACTCTCCTATTCAGCCCCTCCTGTGGCCTCTGGAAAGTAGGTTTGTGGGAAGTGAGAAGTGCAAGAACTGCTTGGATCAACAAACACCCTTTGGACCTCTTTCTGATAGACTTTATCTTACTACCTCCCCAACAAGCCCTGGGGCACAAGGCTGTAGGCCCAGCTACCACCAGTCAGTTACCTCTGGTCAGGAAAACTGAGTGAGGCAAAGTAGATTTTGTGAAAAAAATATTTTTAAAGAACCCTTTGTAGCTGACTAAGTTTTAATTTGTTTGCTTGCCTTTAATTATGTAGGGAAAGGATTAGGAATGTATTCCTCAAGGACACAGGCCTGAGGAAATTATACCTAGGTTGTAACCTTAGCTTCCTTTTTTGTTAGAAGAAAAGATAGGGTGTTTCTTGTTGATTGTGGGATATCCTAAACCTGAAAGGGCCCAGGAGAATGGAAGGGTTGTTTGTCAGAGGAAGTCAGTGCTAAGGGATTTAGTGTATAAAGGTTATTTCCTCTTTTATAGATTGTTCATCTGTCCATCCATCCATCCGTCTGTCCAGCCCACTAGCAAACATGTATGCATTGTGCTGGACACTTCAGGAACTGTAGAGAGGATAATTAGGCAGGAGACAACCCACCTTCTGATTTCAAATTCAACACAAAGCCTCATACATAAAATATATATAGCCATCTATTTAAAAGCCATGATTTTTGAACCTATAAACTACTCATCCTCTAAGTTGAAATGTTGACAGGTCTATAAGGCTATTAAAAAAAAGAACACTTCATAAAATAAAGAAAGTTGGGTTATATCTAGAAACTACCAAAAGGAGAGAGAAAGAGAGAGAGAGAGAGAGAGAGAGAGAGAGAGAGAGAGAGAGAGAGAGAACGGTATAGTATCATTGGAACCAAGAGAGTTAAAAGTGCTTCTCTAGTTCTTGTTTTGTTTCATTTTTGTCTTGGGAGAAGAAATGATTAAAAGAAAAAAAGACAACTTGAGGTTGGCTAGACCACATTTTGGCTCCCAAAACAACTGGTTAAATTCTAAATTGGAGCTTCTCTCCTGAGTGATTGGAAGGGCCTGGGTAAGCTTGGGAATTCATTTATCCTAGAAGAACTCTCATGTGGGTCTTCAAGCATCATGTTGACTTAAACTTGGTGGCTCTGAGAATTGCTTAAGATGACTTCATCTTAAAGAGCTCATCTGGCATCTCCATGCAGGAAATACAGTAGTTGTTCAATGGTACCAAGTGTAAGAAGGAGTTTCCTCAAGAGGAAGACAGAAGTAGCTTGTGCTCATGGATAACCATTAATTAATAATTAATCTCCCTGGCACCAGTAGTATGGTTTCAAAAGAAGCATCAGGGCTACTTTATGAATCTAAGTGAGAACTGTTACTTTCCATATTATTTGCCTAGGCCAGCCCAGAAATATCTTGTAGTATACCTCATATGCACAGAAAATGTCAAAGCCAACTGCTATGGGACATTTTCCTGCCCATGGTGGCTTATGTTGTAGCTTCAGTGGGTTTAGACCCTAGTGCATGGCTCCATTTTGTTAAAGTATAATTCTAATTCAAGGAAAAGTAATACTATGCCTTTATTAACAATTTTGCTTTGTGCCTACACATTACCAACATTAGTCCTCTCAGAGATCCTAGTAAATACCAAAGCCAGAAATGGAATTTGTACAGGTCTTCCAGGGCCGGGCCTCTGCTTGGCAATCTCCTTTGTAAAGAAGCTGATGATCCCATCAGCCGCACAGCATGGCTTGGAAGGAGTGAATGGAAAGGAAAAACTGTCCATAAAACTTTCAGCCCAAGGCAAGTTTTCATGCCAGAGGACAGCTGTAGATTCTGAATTCTCAAGCTCCTTCTGCTATTCCTCCTCTCTCTATTAATTACCATTCTGCCTTCTACAGAGCACACCTCTTCCTTACCTAGCCTCTCAGTTGTCACCTGCTTAAGAAAATGCTCTCAAAAGGGCTCCTGTCACCCATGGAGAATCCATGTAACTCAAAGCTTTGATCTGTGATCTTGCCTTATCACATTTCTTTGCCAAGCAGTTTGTGAATGTGAGAACTACCCATCTGGAGAGCTTACCATTATTTAACTACAATCCTGCTTGCTAGTGGTACAAAAATTTCTGTTCCTGTAGGTTTACAGACTGTGATTCTGTGCCATTCTATCTGGGCCCTTATGCTATGTAATAATTACTTGAGTGCACCAAATTTAATTTGGGGTCATATGGCCCCTTAGTACTACTTTTTTTTTTGCATTTGTGGGTCTTGAACTCTGGGCCTAGGCACTGTCCTTAAGCTCTTTTGCTCAAGGCTAGCACTCTACCACTTTTGAGCCACAGCTCTACTTTCCAGTTTTTTGGTGGTTAACTGGAGCTGAGAGTCTCCTGGACTTTTCTGCCAGGGCTGGCTTTAAATGGCATCAGATCTTGGCCTTCTGAGTAGCTTAGGGTTACAAGCATGAGCCACCAGGGCCTGGACCCTTACTACTACTTATAGGCTAAGTCCAGGGCTATAATAACTGAATATATCAGAGCACTAAGTTTAAAATACTGTGACTCAGTGGTGGCATGGCACAGTGGTTATGAGATGGGGACAACTTTTTTGGCTTAGCCTTATAATGTTTCAGTGGTGGCAAACAGTTTGATTAAGAAGAAATGGGCCCTGTCCTCAGGGGACATGGGGTTCCCATAGCAATGTTAAGCAGAAGTAGAAGCTAGACATGGGAGTGGGGAGCACAGAAAAGTGGCCAATTCTTGATGGGTTTGTGGTTTTTACCTTTGAGGCATTTCCTTTCCATCTCCAGGAGCACTGCGTGCATTCAGCTCTGCTTTGGCTCTCACTCTTGTACCACAGTGCAGCAGCCATCTAATTGATCACCCAGTCTCGAATTGCTTTCAAAATAGTCTAAAACACCATCTTAGTCAATTGACTGTTCTCTTAAGACCCTTGTAGCTCCCTGTGGCATGCTTAATAAAGCTTTGTCTTCTGGGCCTGATATTCACAGCCCTATAGACCTATCTCAGGCGCCTTTTTCCTCTCCAGCTTCACCCACCCTTCCTCCTAGCCCTATACCTATAGTATATCTTCCTTTTCTGTGAGTACCATGCACTCCTTTGAAACAGCGAAGTTGGATTACTCATTGTCTGACTTATGGCCACTGCCTAAGTGGAGCTCAGCTCTGGGTGGGGAAGACAGACCAGATACCTTGTAGTCCAGCTTGCTGAGGGCTCTGTGAGAGTGGGCAAAGTACCCGGGAACCCCTGCCTCAGGGGCAATTCCCTGTTACCTGCTCTGCCTCTATGAGAGACTTCCTGTCTCCTCAGAACACTACACTTTCTTTCTACTTTGCTTGTTCCTTGCTTATGGCTCACATAGTATTCCTGATGGTTTTGGTTAACAGGCCACCCTACTTGCCAGATAGTGAATTGCTCTAAGACAGAGGCCTGCCCGCCTTGTCTCTGTGTCACAGTGTCTACCCAGCACCTAGTTCATATCATATGGTGTTGAACTCATGCACTTTGGGAAGAAAGTACTTGGGGGCAGGGGAAGGGTTGTGGTGGGGGATTGAACTCAGGATCTTGGCGCACTTCTTAGTTTGTTTGCTCAAAGTTTGCAATCTAGCACTTGAGCCATACCTCCCTCCACTTCTGACTCTTTGGTGGTTAGTTGGCTTTTCTGCCCAGGCTGGCTTCAAACCACAATCCTCATATCTCAGCCTCCTGAGTAGCTAGGATTACAAGCATGAGCTACCAATGCCTGGCCAGACAAGTGCTTTTTTTATGCTTGAGGAGACGAAGTAGAGGGGATAGAAACCTGAAGCAGGATTTGGAGGTTTCATTCAACTTCGTTCATCTGGAAAAAGTCACCATTCTTTATCACTCCCTCGACAAGAAGAAATCCCACACTAGCGGGAAATAGATTCCAAAGCCACGTTCTTCTTGCTTTGGTAATTTTAGCTCACTCAGGGCTCAGGTCCCAGCTTGGCATTGTCAGTCCAAATAGATCACTTGCTCCAGAAATGCTTTGGAACTTCTACAAAGTTAGCAGCGGAACAGGGGACTTGCCGATTTCATATGCAAAGATTGTTGCTTGTCATCAGTGGGAGACTGCCAACCAAAGGATTTATTTAAAAAGAAAAAAAAAGCAAGTGAAAACTTTGCATTTGTGCAAATTTAGGTTTTGACATGTTCTGCTGATATACATTGGAACAAAGATGGGAACTTGCCTGCTGTCGTCTGTTGCAGATTCTACTGGAATTTTAACCATTGACGGATGAGTCTGATGCGATTTTCAGGGTTCCAGAGCCACATGTTTGCTAAGTATGTGCTGCACAATGCTTCAGAGTTCTGGATTATAGGCTAAAAATATTGTCCCAGGCAAACTAAAGCTTTGCTTTTTATGTTAATCTCTTAATTTTCATACTTAAAACAAAAATAAAAACCAAAACACACACACACACACACACACACACACACACACACACACGAAACCACCAAAGAAATGGCCTAAGACCAGTGTGCCTATGTGATTTGACTGTTTATTACTCTTGTTTGAAGAAATATATATATAGAGAGATCTATATCTCTCTATATTTATATTTTCTATGTGTGTAATATGATACATATATCTTGGAGAAATGTCTTTAAGTTTTGCAAACACTGAGGCCAGCCTTGTACTGGAGCGGAATGTGGAATGTGAAGCCATAGCATTATCTTTGCTTTCCCAGTAGATATTTAGTACCCAGTAGTTTGCAGGTTCAGTGCATATATACATAAATACTTTCTATATGCTGTTGAGGTAGGGTTTCTTGTTTTACTGAGAAGAGAGCTATTTGTACAATGGATTAGTGAGTGAAATGAAGAAATATGAGTCAGTTTAGTCAAAAATTCTGCTAGCCAAAGGTGTGACGGTCATGATGGATCTGAGATCTATTAAGAAAGGAGACTAGGGCTGAGACTGAGGCAGGAGAATCTAGAGTTCCAGGTCAGCCTGGGCTACATAGTGAGACCCTGTCTCAAAAATAAACAAGTAAGTAAACCAGTAAGTAAGATTC
Organism: Perognathus longimembris pacificus; assembly: GCF_023159225.1. Taxonomy (NCBI): domain Eukaryota; kingdom Metazoa; phylum Chordata; class Mammalia; order Rodentia; family Heteromyidae; genus Perognathus; species Perognathus longimembris. Next base: position 32,375,295 of record NC_063167.1, on the reverse strand, counting down.
CATAGGACTTGGTAGTGACTGGTTGTGATGATATGTTTGATGATGTGGTGATAGGGTGATCTTGGTATTCCTATCTCAAGGGCACCCTTGAAAAGTCATTTGTTGGAAGAGGAGCCCATGAGCTTTGTTTGAGACCTGTTGAATATTGCAGCTAATCAATACCTCAGTGGGTATGCCAGGAGAGCAAATGAGCATGTGACCCAAAGTTCAGAAGAGCACACCAAGCTCAAGACCCCATTTTGAACCTACTAGCCTTGAGAAGGGGGATGCCACAGTGGGCAAGGGTACAAAGTGAGAAAAGTGTATATGGGTGGGACTCTTCAAAATACAAACTTTTCAGGGCACAAAAGCTCATAAAACATGACTAGGAAATCATGACCTTAGCTAGACTGAGAACCAACGGATAACCAGGAGACTTGCTTTAACAACACTTGCATTTAACTACCCAGCAACTGCCTTTCCTCCTGAGCTCAGTAGTGCAGTGTAGGATAAGAGAGCTTAACATACACAAGGAAGAAAATTTTGTACAAAATAGAATTTTGGTACTTGTTGATTTCTGAGGTTTATACCATGGAAGAAGGAGCAGGCTTGTTCTTTGAGGTCTAGAAAGTAGAGTTAGTTGCTCTCTTAGCTAATAAACCAGAGTAGAATTTAAAGGGGATATACTAGCAGATTGAGTAGAAGAATAACAGAAAAGGCTTCTACCATGAGGCTGAGCATCTTGCTCCACGAGGTGGTGAGCATGTCAGGGAGATTTTGGAGTGATCCTTGTATCATGGGGGGATGTTGTGAGGTAACTTCTAGATCACTTTCTTTTTTTTTTTTAAGTTTTTATTATAAAACTGATGTACAGAGAGGTTACAGTTTCATACGTTAGGCATTGGATACATTTCTTGTACTGTTTGTTACCTTGTCCCTCATACCCCCCTCCCCCCTAGATCACTTTCTTAAGTAAAGTAGAAGAAATGGGAGGTATCTCAAAATGGTCTAGGTTCAAATTATAACCCTATTCCTTATAAATTATGTCATATTGGATAATTATTACTCCACTCCTTTAAGATACAGGTAATCATTCAAAATACAGGAGATAGTACTCACTTACTTGCCTTTGTATTTTTTTTAGTCAAAGTAATATGTATGCAGTATGAAAGTCACACGCAATGCCCTTTTTAAATATAGACAGCTGTTAGGAACTGTGGTAAACTAGTAGTTGAAGAACAATTCACTTAGTTGTGGGTACCATCCTTTATAGAAAGGAATCCTGAGAAGAATAAGCACATGTAATGAGCTGGCAAGTTTAAGTTTTAATCTGTGTGTTTTAAATCCTCCTGGGGTTTGACCTAAGTATGGAGATATCTCATATCCTCCATGTTCTTCCTCTCTCACCCCATGCTGGGGCCTTTGATTAACAGTACATGAGACTAACTAGATAATTAGTTTTGTCTATATCCTGGCCCTGGGCCAGAGTCAGCAAGGGAGTGAGTGAGAGCAAGAAGGCCTTCCAAAACCCCCCTCCCTGCCTATTGAGATGGCTCAGTAGGGTGTTTTTTTGTTTGTTTGTTTGTTTTTTCAAATGTATTCACCTGGATGAATCTCACAGATGATCTATTCTTACCTTGCACTACATAGATGAGAAAGAGACCAGGAAGTCCCCGTGGTTCGCCAGCAGAAACAGCTGGAAGAATTTGAGAATTTCCAGTCTAGTCCCCATGTTTCACAAAACAATAAAACCAAGAGAGGGCTGCTTACCTAGCAAGTCAGCAAGAAAGCCAGGCCTCTCTCTACCTAGTGCCTCCTGATTTCTTTCTGCTAGGGCCTGCCACAACAGGGTGCCCTTCATTTCATTGTCTTGGCTGGATAGAATCCTTGAAACCTGAGAGTTTTTTCTGCCTTGGATTTTATAAAATATAAACACCATAGGCCTGAGAATGTAATGTGCTTGTCTTTTCTGTGGCATATCTGTTTTTAATGCAAACACAAGACTTTACAGGGTTTTTGTGCAGATGAGAAAGTTCAAACTTGCATATAGATATTTGTAAAACAAAGACCTTTGTTAAACATTTTACATTTAGCATTTCAGAATCTAGACTTCATCCTGGCTAATAAACCCACACCAAACTAAGTTTTCTGACATTGGACTATTTTAAATATCCAGCTTGATTATACAAGTCAGGATAGCCTTTCCACACTTTCAGTTGTATACTACAAATTCTTCAAGGGTGCTACATTGGTGAAGACAGACTTTGACTAGGTTTCCTGTTCATTTTCCCATTTCTTCTAAAATACTACTTTTTTTTTTACTATGTCCTTCTCCCTTTCAGATTAATAATAAATACCAGGTTCAAGGCTGGGAATATAGCCTAGTGGTAAAGTTCTTGCCTCGCATACATGAAGCCCTGGGTTCGATTCCTCTGCATATATACAAAAAGGCCAGAAGTGGTCCTGTGGCTCAAGTGGTAGAGTGCTAGCTTTGAGCAAAAAGAAGCTAAGGACAGTACTCTCTGAGTTCAGGCTCCAGGACTGGCAAAACTTTTACCAATATATATTTTTTTTTACAAAAAAGATTTTATGGCTTTAATACTCTACCTGAGGTTATTTAGAGCTTAGTAGCCTTGAAAAGCTTTGTAGTGCATTAGTCTAGCATTGACTGGGTTATAGACCAGATGTTAGCTTGGGATTCATCACAGTATTCTCCTAGGCTGTGGGCAAAGTTGTGGGAGGGAGACAAGTACTTTGGAAGTTATATCAGTATGCTTACCATTTTACATGTGCCTTTTAGTTCAGTTGAGAATGTTTCAGCAGATTGATAATTTTTCTCCTTTGCCTTTTGGATCATTACTGGACAGGAACAGAGTTGTAGTGTTAAGCAGACTTGATCTGAAATTCTGGCTCTGCTATTTATGTGTTAGCAAAACCACCTCACTGCTTTATTAAGCCTCAGTTCCCACTTCAGTAGATGTAATATGGTGATTAAATGCTGTATTGTTTGTAATTTGGCACAGAGCTTGGCACATCATTTGTGCTTGCCTGGGATTTGTTGAAGGAATAAATCAGTCAGCTGATGTCATAGTAGCTAAAAAAGAGAGGGGAGGGATGTGATTCTCAAGTCCTTAATGGCTTTCCTTGTCCTGGAGACTGCAGAAACAGAAAATCAAGATAGTGAAGGTGTCCATTCAGAGACAACATATTTCTATATCTACTAAAAGCAATTATCTGGCTTTAAGGTTGGAACAATTGCACAGCAATTGCAGGTTGACCAGAGAGCTTTTGCTATCCTTCATAGTCAACTGCAGGTTTGCTCTGTGGTTTTCTAGAAGTCAAAGCCAGAAACATATTCCAAAGGCACATTAAAATGCCACGAGAAATATTTGCTGTCTTATATCATCCACACCACCATTCACCTTCATTAATGTAACTGGTCAAGAGTTATAGCTTCTTGTCACCCTATGTTGAGTCTCCTCCTCATGCCCCATCCATCTTGCTTGTCACTGCCACATGAATCTTCCTAAAACATCTCTTTCATCATGTCTCAATCTATGTCAGATACCTATAAGTGGCTTGCTTAACCATGGGACAAAAACCAAACACATCACCCAAAAGGGTGATGCAGCCTAACCAGCTCCTACGACATAAGAAAGGCAGGATGCTTGGCACATTGCATGCACTGTCTCTTTGGAAAATATTTCATTTCTATTTCACTGATAATGAATCTGAGACTGGTCCAGGCTAAACAGTTTGCCTAAAGTAATATGCAGCAAAGCTACAATTCCACTCTAGGGCCCCCTGATGCAAAAGCCTGGGCTGTTTTAGTAAGATACTAAGCTTCCCTCTTCCAGCCATTTCTTCCACTTTTGGTGAGGACTTGAGTGTTGAGTAATTTTCTGTGGATTAGATATAGATACTTAGGAGCAGCATGAGGAAGGCTTATAGACCAGATGTTTGCTGTATGCGAGTCAGTATCTGTCAGGAAGTCAGATTGTACATTCTGGTTAGGATTCTTGGCACATTCTGGATTGTAAGGACCCAAAACCCAGGGATCACTTAGCATAGTACTCAGATCAAAATGGGCTCAGGAAATATTCACTGCCTCCAGGAAGGGAAGAGTGATGAAGTGTCCAGAACCCTCATCCCAGGAACATGAGGCCAGGGAGGAGCCTGGAGAGCACTAGGTTAGAGCCAGGAGAGAGCTAACTCTCCAGGGAGTTTTCATATCCTCTTAGCCAATCATCAAGACAGCCAGAGCCCAGGTCAGGCAGCCTGTGGTTGAAGGTACTGTCTGCCTCCCTTTCTTGAACTCATTCCTGTTAGCCCTAAGGTTTGTGCTCAGCCTACCTTTTCAGGGAATATGAACAAGCCTTCAGGCCTGGCTGCCACCTGTTTCTGATGTGCCTGGTGATGATTGCAGCTTTCCTGAGACTCCTTGAAGGCAGTGTCTGGCAGGAAAGTGGGAGTTGACTGGTTCTGAGCTGGAGAATGTGAATGTCTTTAAAGTCTTCATTCACCCATTTATTCAGCTATAAATGAGTCATCCTGGCTCTACCATGTTCCAGGCAAGTGTTGGGAGGGGGTGCCGCTTAGCTGAGAGGCAAAGATTTACATCAAATCCTGCCTCTGCCTCTTTCCTGTTAGGTGACTTTAGGAAGGGAGTTTTATTTCTTTGAGAGTCATTTCATCTTTTTGGAAAAAGCACCAGACTAATAACACCGGCAGGATTATTAACATTAACCCTATTATCTCAGGGTTGTTGTGAGGTGTAGTAAGATACCTAAAAAGCTTGATAGTGGTATCTTAGGGGTAGAAGAGATTCCATACATAGTATCCTACTTTTAAATTAAAATGTTTTAATATAGAATATAATACATAGAATATAGAATAGAATAGAATAATATAGAATATAATACATTTTAATCATTTAAAAGCTTTTATAATTCAATATATCTTATTATATTTGTAATGTCTGCAACCATTGCCACTATCTAGTTCCAAAACACGTTCATAATCCAAAGAGAAATCCCTTTTACCCACTAAGTAGTCACTTCCCCTTCCTCTGCCCTTAGCAGTGCGCAGTGTACTTTCCAGCGATATGAATTGGCCTATTCTGAAGTATACATGCAAATGGTGCTTGACTTAGTACAGTGTTTTCAAGATTCATCCATATCATGGCATGAATTAGTGTCATTTCTTTTTATGACACACACACACATATATATATATATATACATATATATGCCACACTTGGTTTATACATTTATAAGTTGATCACCATTAGAGTAATTTCTACTTTTGGCTATTTTGAATAATAATACCAAAAACATTCATCTACAAAATTTTCTGTCACTGTATGTTTTCACTTTCATTGACTATTCACCTGGGAATTTTTGAGCCTTTGCCAAACTATTTTCCATAATGCCTGCCTCATTTTACATTTCTACCAGGAGTGAAGAAGGCTTCCAGTCCTTGTTGTTTCCTCCTCTCACCCCATTTTTTTTTCTATTATAACTGTCCTGAATGTAAAAGGGTATCCCACTTAGTTTGGATCCTCATTTCCTTATTAACTAATGATATTGAACATCTTTTTGCATGCTTATTTTGGCTAGATCCAATAGCATGGCTTCATGTGAGATTACTTACACTCCTGTGGAAGCTAAGCATCTAAGCAGATAGTTGTAGTGTAGTAAGATAATAGATAATAAAGAAGACATGTACAGTATGGATGACAGGAAGGCGGAGATGGAAAAGCATGGAGCCTGTGTATGGCTATCATCACCTGTCATCCAGTAAATAATGGACTCGGTGGAGTCAGCCAATCCAAACCAGGCAGTGAGGAAGCCTGGTTTCTCTACCTCAAGAAGCAAGCAAGAAATACCTGCTGAACTCTTATCGTTCACTGCTGTTGTTTTGTCTGCGCAAGGCTCCATTGTTTTCAAAGCACATTTACCGAGCTGTCTTGATGCTCACCTGAGATTAGTGTTATATTTCCATTTCTACAGAAGGAGAAAAGTGATATGCAAGGAGACAGAAGCTTGACAAACTTCTCACCGCTACAGAGCAGCAGAACTGGATGTGGAATCCAGGTTGTCTGACTCCTAGTTCTTTCTACAGGGAAACACCTAACCTCTGCTCTTCTTACCTTGGCAGTCAAGGGTACTTATTCTCTAGTCCCAACCATCTCATCTTTCTTCCTGCCTGTATATAACTATCCATCTTTTATGGATCAGAATATTTCCCCACTCTTGTGTGGTCCACATTCTCACTATATTTAAATGGTTGTCCTCTAATGTGCACCAACATTTCACTCTGATCAAGTTCTTCACATACACAATCGATCATCTTCATAGCATTCTGGGTAATGTGAGTAGCAATTATTTACTTCAAGTCACAGATAAGAAAATAGAGGAGTAAAATATCTTACCCAAGATTGTTCAGCAAGTAGAGGGGCTGAATAAAATGCCCTTTCCTCTCTAAACCTTCAGTGGTTCCACTGAAGTGAATTGTTAACTGAAAACTCTGAAGTGATGGCTTTTGCTCCTGAAATCATCCAGCAGCTCCTCCTCCAGATCCAGATCAGTACTGATAATCTTGGGTTAATTATCAGTTCATGGGGTTTATTTTGTTGTTGTTTTTATTCGTGTACCCCAATTTGAATGTTCATGTGTCTGTTTCTCCAGGTCCCAGCATCAACTTTGAAGAGTGTAAATTCCTAGGCTGAAACATAGGAAGGAAGCTCGGGGCCTGGGCTATACAATTATGGTTCTCATTTCTATGCTCCTATTATGACCCTGACCTCTGAGACCCTGTGTAGTGGTGAGTTCATCAGGATTGGAGCTGTCTCTTCTGCTTCTCCTATATCTCTGAGTCTAATTGCTGCAGAGGTAGAGGTACAGAACTTCCCCTATGAAACCTCATTGTGTCATCTGCCTTTTGAAGGAGATCATCTGAAGATACTTCTCCACTGAAATAGAACTTACCTTTGCCCTCCATCTCCACAGATTTCATGCCAACATGAGCCAAACTAGACAATCAGTCCAGGGATGCAAAGCATAACTTGCCATTTCTACCTTTGCCCTTGAGCTTGTCAAACTGAAGATTGACTAAGGAGCTTTGACCTCAAAACACATCAGAAATCCTACCAGCACTCTCTCATCATCAGTCTTGGTCTCTCTGCCTGCCTGCCTGCCTGCCTGCCTGTCTTTCTCCCTCCCTCCTTCCCTCCCTCCATTTTTTTCCTTCCTCCCTTCTTCCCCCTCCATTCTTCTCCCTCTCTCTCCACATGTGTGCACACACTCTATCCTAGGATAAATCGATCTGAAGCACTTTCTGTAGACTTTACAATTTGGCAGCTTTTTATCTTATAGTCAACAGTGATTTGTAGGCGTGAAGCGATTATTCTTTTAGAAATACCCAGGTCTCCACTTTGTTCATACCTAACCCACTTGATGTGTTTTACAGGCAGAAAGAAAACAAGAACAAGTCATTCTTGTGGAAGCAGAACCCAAGGAATTCGCCTCTGGCCAATGGGGAAGGCCTCTTCATCAGTGGGGGGCTGTTAATCCAGACCATTTCTTTTTTCTTGGGCATTTCTTTTATACTCCATACCCTGTTTAAGTTATTCCAATTTTAAATTAAATTTTGGTCTACCTTATACTTTAGGAATAAAATAATTCCAGAATATTGATAATACTGAGCACGTGCCATTCACTGAGTGCCCAGTGTGCTGGGCATAGTTTAGTGAATAGTATGACTCACTCATCCTCAGAACTCCTGCTGCAGAGGAGACTCCTGGGCACCCCAAGATGAGGCTACCTTCTTCCCTTCTGCTCTCCCTGTCATGGAAGAGCCAAAGGTCATACTCTGGTCTTTTTGATACCGGAGTCTCCAACCTTTAGCTGGAAAGACTTCGCATTTTAATACATTCTAGTATAGTCATTGATGCATAAGCTTTCCTTTTCAGCTTTACTAGCAAGCTGTGAGGAGAAGTCCTAGCCTGGAAGAGATGTAAGAGCATGTTTAACATGAGTTTGCATGCATGCACGCACACACACACACACACACACACACACACACACACACAAACATACATTCTTTTTTTTTTTTTTTTTTTTGCCAGTGCTGGCCCTTGGACTCAGGGCCTGAGCACTGTCCCTGGCTTCTTTTTGCTCAAGGCTAGCACTCTGCCACTTGAGCCACAGTGCCACTTCTGGCCATTTTCTGTATATGCAGTGCTGGGGAATTGAACCCTGGGCTTCATGTATTCGAGGCAAGCACTCTTGCCACTAGGCCATATCCCCAGCCCCTCAAACATACATTTATATCCCCAAATTAAAAAAAATTCTTGGAGACTGGGTTTAACCAGTTTTAGCCACATGCCACAATATACATTGGCCAGCATGCTAGAGAATGCATGGAAAATATATAGTGGGAATTTTCATATAAGAAACAGCCGTATAAGGAATGGAAATTCCCAAAGTCTCATTTCAATCTCAGAACACAAAGTATATTACCGTAAGGGGCCAGGTTCAGAGTGTGTTCACATTTCTCCCTCTAGAGCCTGCTCATTTGAACTTTTACCTCTGACATGTCTAGTGAGACATCTGGGAAGTATATTTTTAAGTCTGTGCAGAAGCAAAATAAAATCCTTAAGTTCTCTGCGGTTGAGCTTAAACAATGAGAAAGTGAGGGAACATAATGTCCCCTTGTGTTTGCATAGCACTTTGCAGTTTTAGCACACTTTAGTGTATGTTGTGAGCACACAGAAGCAGTAGGCTGTGTACCAAAGGCCTGTTTGCCATTCCTGGATCTTGCTCAGATTCACACCTTGCGCAAGCCCCTCCTATGCTCTAGGATTTCATTTTCCTCCTCTGTGAGATAAGAGAGTTGGATCCTTTTCTCACTGAGGTCCATCCAACTTGATCATTCTGAGATTTGATACTACCAAGAAAGCAATAAACATTATTCATTAGTCTGCTTGTAGCTGCCTTCCTTCAGTTTATCTTGCATTCGGCTGTTGGAGAATTCCATGCCCTTCCAATTTCGATCTTACCTCCAGAAGAGCTCTCATCCTTGTACCTGGTACCTTAGCTCCCAGAAACCTATCGCGTTATCCGGGGAATATTGTTGGCTTAGAGAATGCCTTTGTTGTTGAAAGATTCATGTCCCAGTTAACCTCAGACCAGATGGCAAGTCTAGGGGCCATTCAAGTTTTAAGATTCTGGAAATCCATAAAAAGCTCCCCTTTAAGATAGACTCAAGAAAACCCTAAGCAGATTCATCAGATGCTATCTCAAGCCCTCACACAGCCATGCTTTTAGCACACATCCTTGATCTTAGCTGTAGACTGTGCTGTTGCTGGGAATCCCTGCATGTGTGACAGAACAGGACTTGGGTTTATTTGCATTTCCTTTTTAACTGGTTTGGCCTCCGTCATTTCCTAGAACTTAGGTTTGGGGCTTACTGAGCAGTTTGACCCATAATCAACTCTGTTCTCTTGATATGTATTTTAGAAGACAAATCTGACCTTGAAAACAGTGTGATGCAGAAGAAAATAAAAATCCCCAAACTTTCTCTCAGTCACATAGAAGAAGATGGGGAGGTTAAAGATTACGGGGAAGAAGACTTACAGCTTAGACACATCAAGGTAACAAAAACCTTTGCTTTTCTTGGATGTATGTAGGGGAGTTTTCATATTTCCCAAAGCTGAGGAATTCCAGCCTTGCCTCCTGCTACATATAAATGTCCCCTGGTGTCATTGGCCATGATTTTTTTTTTTTAAGGGTGGAGGAGGTTTGGGGAAGGCAAGTGTGTATTCACCTTGCTGGAAGCCCTCATGTATGTTGCACCATCATGCATAGTCCTGTTTGCAGTCTGTGTCATATCATCACTGCTAGGGGCTTAGAATGCTGTGCTTGTCACTGGCTCACAGCTCTGGAGAGGTTTCCACTGAGTCCCATGAATAATGGTTCAACAGCTGTTCATCTTGGGAAGCCCTTTAGTCACCATCAGATTCTCCCAAATTGCAAGGGTAGACTCATTAGGAAGGGATAAAAGCAAGGTACACAGAGATCATTTGCAGGCCCCTGGGTTAGAGAAAATTTTTGCACAAGGTTGCATTTCCTTGCTGTCTGCCCCAATTGGTCTCCTCCAGCCTCTACTTTGGAAACTTGCTGGAAATATCGTCTAGTGTGTTAGCTCGTTTGTGTATGTATATGCAATGGATATCCCAGAAGGAGGAAAAAGGAAGAAAAAGATGGATGACTTCTACCTTGACTCTGATCTGATTTGAGACACAAGGTCAAGGATGTTTAGAATGCATAGGTTCAAAAGCTACATTTGAATTTAATACACAGCATTTGTTGCACTCCTGCCTAGGACCTGGCCCAGTACTAGCCCTTCGGGTCATGGAGATGTGTCCAGTGTGCTCGGGGCTCTTGTAGTATAGTGATACAGACAGATTTCTTGGAGGTCATCACAATTTCAGCTGATACATCCATCTACACTAGAAGACTATCCCAGCAGATAAAATAACATAGGAGATTGTTACCTTACTTAATCTTAGAATTATAAGTTGTTTTGTTTTCCTTTAAAGTCCGCAGTTTAGTTAAGCAATCAAGTTAGGCTTGACTTGACATAAATGTACAGAATCTTGAGTCCACCTTTCCTTAGTGCCCTCAGCACAACTCCTAGCCCTCCATCCCCGGGTGAATAATTTGGTTGTCCTGAAACTCACACTACCTTCAATGGCAGCTTTGTGTACTTGAGATGGAATTTCCTCAGACCCTCAAAGCTGTAACCCCTGTGTTAATTCTCTTCTAAATGAATTTTCCCTGTATATATATGTCTTGCTGAGGGAGAGGTTGGCTGTGGGGTAGGAGCCATGTGCTAGGTGTTGGCTTTGAGTTTCTAATTTGGCTTTGTGGTTTATGCAACTCACCTCCATGCTCCCAAATAGGGCCCTCTCCTCCCACATGTCAGTTTCTTGACCTGTAAAAGTACCTTTCAAACTGAAAATACCTTCCAGTAGCATTCACTGAAGTTTCCAATTGAATCCATATTTTCAACAACTACATATTGGGACCCCCTCTCCCCGCCTTACACACTGGTGGCTGTCCAGGAGTTTTGGGGGTGGGGGACTGGGGAATTTGGAAGGGTGGGTCACGGTCCACGGGGCTTTTGCTAAGTGTCTGTGCAGGTTTCTCCAAGCACTCATGTTCTGTGGTTCTGTGATTCTAGGATTGTCTGGGGAAGTATTGAGCTGCAGACCGAGAAAGTCCCAGCTGCCCTTGCCTGAACTGATTCTCGTTGTCCTACACAGAGACCCGAAGGGCGGAAGCCGAGCGACGTGGCGCACAAGAGCATCGAGGCAGTGGTGGCCCGGCTAGAGAAGCAGAACGGCCTGAGCCTGGGCCACAACAGTTGTCCTGAAGAGGCCTTCGTGGAGGCCTCGCCGGGCACCGAGGACATGGACAGTCTGGAGGACGCTGTGGTGCCCCGGGCTCTCTATGAGGAGCTGTTACGCAACTACCAGCAGCAGCAGGAGGAGATGCGACACCTCCAGCAGGAGCTGGAGCGGACTCGGAGGCAGCTGGTGCAGCAGGCCAAGAAGCTCAAGGAATACGGGGCACTCGTGTCTGAGATGAAGGAGCTCCGCGACCTCAATCGGAGGCTCCAGGATGTGCTGCTCCTGAGGCTTGGCAGCGGTGAGTGCCCCCACTCAGGCCACCAGCCTTCCCACCCATAGGGCTGGCCATGCTCCATGGAGCTCCCCCTCTGAGAGGGCTGAGCAAGAGGCAAGCCAGTGCCCTGGAGCCCAGGGAAGGGAGGAGACAGCTCAGCAGTGCCCTCCCCCCACCCCAAAGAAGAGCTGCTCTCCCCTTGGGGGGATTCTAAATGAAGCACTGGGCACATGGCAGTGGGCTCCTTGGGAAACCCCACCCAGAGGTCAGATATTCATTTCTGCTCATCTTTGCATTCATTCAGCAAGGCTCAATACCTGGGGAGTTTAGGGTTCCTCTCCAAAGAGATCTCAGGTCAATAAAGAGGACTTTGACATAGCCCTGAAAATGTGAGTCACTGTAAGCCAGAAAATGAGAAATGCCACTTGATGTATGCTGTTAAAACGGTTAAGGGATCAGAGTGTGGACGGTTCTGTGTGTCACCGAGGACATGAAGCAAGTGTTAGGAAGGAGCAGGACTTTGAAAGCTGGGCAGTTTTCCTCTTCCCAAAGCAGAGGGTAAGGGCAAGGGCAGCATTAGGAGTATGGAGAGATACCTGGAGCAGGCTGATAACATTTTGAAGTGAGTGATGAGGGCAGATGATGGAAGGCCCTGAAAACTACCAGTCTGGGAAGTTGGGATTTCCCAGTTGGGAAGAAATGGGAAACATTCAAAAAGCGTTTGGGCAACTGGGATTGAGGCTTAAGTGGTAAAGCACCAATCTAGCAAACATGAGACCTCGAGTTCAAAGCTTAGTGTTGCCCCTTTCCCCTCCAAAAACCTTCCAGATGCGGAGGGAGGAATACGGGGACACAATGGAAGAGAGCTCACCTAACACCTGTGAAGCAAGGCTCACTTAGGACTACAAAAGTTAGTATGTAAGTAAATCAGTAAATACAAATAAACAAATAAATAAATGAAAATTTGTGAGCTAGGAGGCACATGACTCTGGGAGACTATAGTAAAGAGATCAAATTTCCTTGGTTTGCTCACAGAAGAATTTAAAAAGCTTTTGTAAGTTTCCCAACCTGATTTTTAACTAACTAGACTTTGAGGTTTTCTCAGCCAAAGTAGTTTAGAAGTGGGAGTGAGAGGGAAACAACCTAGTCACAAAAGCTCCTGAAGAACAACATAATTACCATGTCTTGTGAAAGGCAGAAGCCAACCGGCATTGAAGAGATCACCTCCCACAAGTTCACAGCCTGGCTGGCTTTCCAGGACAATAATTAACCCTGGGTCAGAGTGCTTTACTTGAAAAGGAGAATAAACTAGAACACAGGTTCTTCCTCCAAAACTTCAATGAAGTACTTCTTTTAAGAGAATAGGAGGATTGTGGTTCTAGGACTGCTTAGAAAGATACACAGATTCTAAAAGAGGGAAGCTAGAAGCAGTGGCATGCATCTAGATACTGGCCATTATAAGAAGTCTAAAAGTAGAACAGTTCAGGAATATTCCCAAGTCAAATGTGAGACCTTGTCCTAAAAATAAAGAGCAGAAAGCAGGGGTGAAGTACTACTCAATAATAGAATGCCAGCCTAGCTACTACAAGTCCCTAAGTGCAATTCCAGTACTACTGAAAAAAAAAAAAAGATTTCTGTTAATGTAGATAATATATTTATGTGCAAAGTTCTATTCCTCTTTGGTTTGTTTAGATAATAATTCTGCCTTTCATATTTGCAAGAGCTGTTTGCTTCTTAAACTATGTCCCTTAGGTAGAATCTCAGTAGATCAAGGAACCAGGGAAGAGGTGTTTTCTGGCCTGCTTTGGGAAGAGGAGACATTAGAGTGAGACATACCAGAGTCACTGCAGAAGTGAGGCAGCCATCCATTTTACATGTCACCTGATGCATGGCCTGGTAATTTTCCCACTCCTCCACCTTGCCTGGCCCATTGCCCTGAATCATATAGTCTGTCTGGGTTCACAAGGGATTCGTAGCTTCAAAAGTTATCGAAGTTCTCTATTGAGATAAACCTTCAAAGAAGAACCATAACTGTAAAAAAAAATTAAAGCTACATTGGGTGTTGGAGTGGGGGGCGGAGAATGAGAAGACATCAGAAATTTTCAGGAAGAAAAAAAATGTTCCTAATCTTCAAATGACTAATTTTCATTTTCACTGTTCTGAGCATGTGTGACTTTTAAAAAATTCCTTGGTGGGGGGTGTGGGGGGAGCCCACTCCCAGTGGAACCTCTCCACACCATCACTTCAAAGCTACCTGCTTTGCATGTTCAGAGCTGTGGAAACTCCAGAAACCACTCTGTTCTTACAAAATAAGACACTGCATTTTATCAATGCCCTCCTCTTTTCATCTTGAGACGAACTTGGTCATAGCCATAGAACCAAGCCATAGGTCCTTGACCTTTCTAGGCTTTTCCATCTCACAGGCCTCAAAAGCCATCATAGGGCCAGTGGCTAGCTCTTTTCTCATTGGTGACATGGTTGTCTTCACAGTGTGATGGACTCAACCCACAGGCATGTATGGAGCACCCACCAGGTTGCAGAAGCTTGTGCTCTGTAGGCAGTAACCATCCTAGAAATCATCGACTTATTGTCTCTGACCTGTGAAATCCTAAAGTCTATCAATTTAAGTCATATTGATTGGGGAATGGCAATATGTCAAGTTCTAAGACAAACCCACAAGAGTCTTCATGATAAAAGTGTATAAGAGAGGGGGTTGTATATTTTAATGGAAAGAGTCACCTTTGGAACCAAGCAGCCCTGCATTAAAATCCCAGTTCCCCTACTCTAACACCGTGGCTTTAGAAGCCTTTGTTTCTTCCTTCCCCTTCCCTTTATACTATCACAAATACTTACTGTCTCCTGCTGTGGACTAGGCATTTTGCCCAGTGCTAAGTGAGGGTTCAGTAGATTTGGAATATAGCCTTTGCCCTTTGCCCTGGAAGAGCTCAGAGACTGGTGGAGGAGACAGATAGTGAAACAACCGAAGACAGCCTAGTGCATAAATAAATGCCTCATGGGACAAAATATAGAAAGTTATAGGAAAGCAGAGGGAGGATATCTACCATGTTTGGACATCAGGGAAGAAAAGCCTCCTAAAGGAAAAGGTATCTGGACTAAAGCCAGAAGGAGTAAGCATGGGAGGAGGAGGAGCAGCCCAGGTAGCCAGTCTGCCCTGATCCTTGGTGCTCTCATCTATAGTTTTGCTAAGCATGCAACTTAGTGGTGCTTAGCTCTGTTGGTGCTCAATTACTGCTAGATAAGCTAAGGTAATGTCTGGTTTGGCTAGTCCCCCGAACCAATAAATGTCCTTGGGTTCACTGACTTCTCTGCCCCTCAGCATCTTCTTTGACAATAGAACATTAGGGAGATATGTATGTGTATGTGTATACATATATAATATATATGTATTATATATATGTATTATATATTAGTTTATTGCTTCTCTCAACCAACCTTTGCTAAATACCTTCTAAGCCCGAAATTTAGGGCAATAGAAAAATATAAAATAAAGGCATTGAAAACAGACAAAAGGTAGAAATGAGGTGAACTTAGAAATATGTGATTAAAATATGGGGTAGCCAGGTGCCAGTGGCTCATGCCTGTAATCCTAGCTACTGAGGAGTCTGAGATCTGAGGATCTTGGTTTGGAGGCAGCCCAGGTAGACAAATCTAAGGGACTGCTACTGCCAACTCACCAGCAAAAAAATTGAAAGTGGGAGTGTAGCTTGAGTGGAAGAGTACCAGCCTTGAGCAAATAAGCTAGGGAGAAGGCGAGGCCCTGAGTTTAAAACCCCCCTCAGTACTGGCACAAAAATAAAACAAAAAAAATAAGCAAAAGAAGCAGGAAAAGGACTAGCAGTCTCAGATGGCACTGTCTCTTGGAGAGGCTGTGACATGATACTAGGGTAATAGCTTCTGATCCATCAACACCACTAGAAAACAGCCAAAAAGTAAGAAACTCCTGACTCTACATGCCATCCATGGCACACAGTCTAGCTTGGTCTTGATTTGAGGTCTTGGCTTGCTATGCTTCCCCCCTCCAGCTTGGCTTGACCGCTCAGCTTAGAGGCCTCACTTACTTTTTTACTAAGGGGCCAAACTCTAGGTCCTTTGTTCAACTTGGGTTCTAGATCATTGACAAGTAGATTCTGAAACCAGATCAGGACATGCTCAGTGGTTAATGGAACTCTAGCATTGAAGAATCTTTGCTGACTAGAGCAGTGGGCTCCTTCCTGCAGGTGATAGATGAGAAGAGGCTGGAAGAAAAGCCCAGGGACAGAGGGGGCAGGACCTGCAGCTGCCAAGAGTTGAAATGGATACACCGAAGAAGGGGAGTACAGAGAAGCATTCCTGGGTGGTTTACATCTTCATATGTGCATTTATACTCATCCTTTCAAAAGTTATCTCTCCTAATGTTAGAAGATATATTTATCAGGAAAGATTCGCTACAACATGAAGTCCTGGAGCTGTGAAAGAACCTAGAGAGGGCCATGGCTTTTCATTCATTCTGCTAGTGAAAAGACAAGCCCAGAAAGTATCGTTGGCTCTTTCCACAGGTTCTCCCAACTGACCGAGTTTCTCTCAAACCTCCACCCCACACGGCGGTCTTTATTTAGCCCTTAGGCTTTTCACCAATGAGGGGTAACTCCACAGCCCTTCAAAAACTCATATCTTTGTAAGACAGAAGCTTCCTTTTTGATGATCTCAGCTTTGGAAAGAGCCCTTTGTGATTGGACAGAAACTCATGCTTAGCACTTGGGACAGTGTCAAAATCCAATGGAAAAATACAAGTAGAATTTAGCCTTATGACTAGCATAGTATAAATGTTTAATAAATACCAGTCCTCTTCCTTTTCTTCCCTTTCTGCCCACTTTTCCCCTAAAGAAACAAATGCCAGCTGGGTACCAGTGGCTCATGCCTATAATTTTAGCTATTCAGGAGGCTGGGATCTGAAGATCACAGTTCAAAGCTAGCCCAGACAAGAAAGTCCATGAGACTGTTATCTCCAATTAATCACCAAAAACTGTAAGTGGATCTGTGGCTCAAGTGGTAGAGCACCAGCCTTGAGTGGAAAAAAGTTAAGGGACAGAGCCTAGACCCTTAGTTCAAGCCCCAGTACTGGCACAAAAAAGAGGGGGAGGCAAATGACAGCGATGCCAAAAGCATGGTGATATTCTAATTTACAAGTTGCAGACTTATTTTTATATTCATATTTTCATTCATTCTCTTTTCTTCATTCTCTTTTCTTGGCACACCAACATAGGGTTAGATACTAGAATGTAGAAATAAGTAAGAAAGAATCCTTTTTTAAAAAAAATATTCACAAGCTAGAGGATTAGAGTGTTCTTAACTAGGAGAGTAAGGGAAGCAAGGGAACTAGTACAGATCCAGCAGGAAGGGCAAGCTTCTACCTGTAAGAGTGGAGTAAGCCAGGGTCTGACTCTTTTCTCAGCTACCATGTTCCCAGTGCTTAGCAAGCACAGACCAAAGCTTAGGAATCATCCTCATCTTTGTTGTTGGTTGTTTTTTGGTTTTTTGGTTTTTTTTTGAATACCAAATACCCTTTAGCTAGTGTCATTCATTTTGTGGAAAGTCAGATAACATAATTTCAAGTAAGGCTCTAAGAAGCTCTGTGAGGATTGGAGAGGAGTAGGCATAATCCTTGCCTTCAGGATGCACCCAGGTCTAATGGAGGCATAAGCCTGGACACAGCTTGATACCAGGCAGAAGAAAATCAGCACTGGGATTTCCAGAGGGAGGCAGGTGATTGTAGATGTTGTATGTACTTTGTCAAGGAATGTAGGCAGAAATGATGAATTCTGATCAGAAGAAGCATAGATAATAAGAATAATAACAGTAATTTGCATGTGCTTGGTATTTGATAGGTTGCAAAGCACCTTGACATTTTTATCTCATTGGACTATTTCAGCAGCCTCATTGCAAGGCCAGGTAGGGATTATTATCACCATTTGAGAGAAGACAGTGTGAAAAAGAAGAGATAATGCCCCTGTTGGCTAGATCATAAGCTGTTTGAAATGTTTGATGGAGAAAGCTGTTACGGCCTGTATATCTGTCCTGGCTCTTCAGAGCCAGATTGTTAACACCCCTGTAACCCTCTGCTTTTATGCCTGTGTTCTGTCCAAGGTCTGTTAAAATACCAGCTTTGATCTTTTAAAATCCTTTGTGGTCCAAGCTGGCTTCTTTAAACCCAGGTCTCTGATGGCGCCTTAGAAAAGACAGCTAATGTCAGCCAAATGCTGCCTGTTGATTTCTGTCTGTGCTGGAAGCAATCTGGTCTTTGGCAATGAATATTATTTGGGTTTGAATCTCAACTCTATTAATTCATTACCTGTGTAGTTTTTTTTGTTGTTGTTGTTGTTTTTTTTTTTTTTGTTGTTGTTGTTGTTTTTTTGCCAGACCTGGGCCTTGGACTCAGGGCCTGAGCACTGTCCCTGGCTTCTTTTTGCTCAAGGCTAGCACTCCGCCACTTGAGCCACAGCACCACTTCTGGCTGTTTTCTGTATATGTGGTGCTGGGGAATTGAAACCAGGGTTTCATGTAGAGGAGACAAGCACTCTTGCCACTAGGCCATATCCCCAGCTCCACCTGTGTAGTTTTAACACAATGATTTATCTCCATTTTCCGTGTGTTTTCTTCTCTGTAAACAAGGTATCTCAAAGCCTACTACATTAGGCAGGAGAGTCGGCACCGACCCAGAGGTCAGAAATACTGGGATTTTGCACTTTTGCCTTTTCATGTTCTAATTTAGTTACCTTGGACAACTATCTTTGCTTCAAATGTCTTAGTTTCCTTTATCTGTAAGCAGAGTGGACGATGGTACCAACCACTATAGTTCTACCATTTTGAAATGGGGTAAATCAGCACATGGAGTAAGCATGGCTGTCTAGACACGGGCCCATCTGCTCAGTATGTCCCATGGTGCTATGGAGGGTTACTTGTGGATGTATCTACAATGCTTGACATATACACATGTGATTTTCTGGCTCATCTTAAGATCTTTGCTTAACCCCTAAGGACTCCTAGAGATTTTTCTACTTCATCTTGTAAGTCCTCAGAAGTCATATTAGAGTAGCCTAGTTTATGATTGTGTCTGTGGTTTTTAGAGTTTTCTCTCTCTCAGTTTTCTACTTTTCCACCCTCAATCCTTTAAAAAATATTTTATTATGTTTAAATAGTTGTACAAAGGAGTTGCTATTTCAACAAAAGAATTTATGAATACAGTGTATCTTGATCAATGGCACCCCTTTTAACATCCTTCCCAGCCCAGAATTCTCTCACTTACCCGCAGTTTTTATATATAAGGCACCTTGATATGTGTCATCCCTTCAACATTTATATCTCCCTTGGTCTACCTTTTCCCTTGTTTTTCTTAATTATGTGGTATATACAATTACTTCTTGAGTGCATCCCCCCCTTCTCCCCTTCATTCATGTCCCCATCTCCCCTTGTCCCCCAACCCCCTCTTGCAAGTACCCATTTCCTGGCAATTATTTTGTTGGGCTTTGACTTGGTCTTTCTAAAGAATTGTACTATTTGAGCCACCTCCATTTCTTGACGATTCCTTTTGACCCTATCTAGTCTACCAGGCATCACCAGTTATAGCTCAATTTCCTCTTTGCCTCCTTCTGAGGCCTGTTTATCTCAGTCTTTTTCCATTTCTTTCAGCCTCCAGTTCATTCTCTTCAATGAGCAGGAACACTAAAAGAACTTGGGCTCTGAGAGAGGGCTGAAGAGGATGGGAAGGAGACATTTCTAGTAAGGTGTTCATGTCCCCATTGTACAGATGAGGGCCAGAGATCTCAATTTGCCTGTTAACTCAGTTAGATTAATTCCAAAACCTACTGGGCATTCTGTCCTCTCCACGTGAATGCCAAGAGGAAAGTAAATAGTGAGAACTAGAAAGTTTATCTGAAAGAGACTGATTATATTCTACTTTGAAGGACTTTCATGCACTGTTTACCAAATCAGAATTAGTCACAGTTCGTCCCAGATTATTTTAAAAGTTACTTTTAGAGTTCCAAATATTTTAGGACCCTTTGCCTTTTTCTCTAGAGTCTTATTTTCCTAGGGACATTGAAGATGGGGATAAGGCACATCTTTGTTAAACTATTCAAATAACTAGGACATCCAGGGGAATTTCTGTGATTAGCTTTCTATATTGCCTTGTTACAGGGTTGTTTTCTACTAGAATTGACAGTTAGGAAATGCAAGTGAGAAAGGGTTCATTATAGACAACTGGCTGGCCTTTTTAAGTATCTGCCGAGGGCCAGACACTCAGAGCTTTTGATACATAAAACCATCCCAGTCCTAGATAGGCTCATCAGATGAAGAAACAGGCTCAGAGAGATTTAATAACTTGCCTGAGGCTGCACACCCAGGAAATGGTAGAAACAGGCTTCAGGTTGAGACTTGACTTTCTCCCCTCTTCTGCCTGCCTCACGATTAGATTTCCTTTAGGTACATGTGGGCTATAAGACCCTTGAACCATCAGATAGGTGTTTTTTGCTTAATTGAAACATCCACTATTTCTTCATAGTTTCTGCCTTTCTAGGCTTCATGACCTGCATGATACCAACCAGAAAATTCCGAGAGTTCTCATAGAAATTATCTCTAGAGAAAACCCATTCTAACCTTTAACTCTCATTGTAGGTTGGAAAAGTGAAGCTCAGAGAGGAAAAATTTACATGTCTGAGCCATATATAATCTAAATATAGGGTGGATTTTTTTTTTTGCTACTGTTGCTGCTTTTGTCAGTCATGGGACTTGAACTCTGGGCCTGGGCACTGTTCCTTAGCAGTTCAGCTCAAGGCTAGTGCTCTACCACTTGAGCCACAGTGCTACCTCCAGTTTCCTGGTGATTAATTGGGGATAAGCGTCACACAGACTTTCCTACCTGGGCTGGCTTTGAACTGCAATCCTCAGATCTCAGCCTCCTGAATAGGTAGGATTACAGGGCCAGTGGCTGGCCACACCCCTCCCTTGCTGAACCAGAGAACTGAGTTTGGGAGGAGGTCATTCCCAATGACAGTTTAGTCACTTAGCCCAGCCTTCTGCTCAGGACAAGAAGACCTCTATAACCTCCCTGCCAACAGATCCCCTGACATCCTGCAAAATCCCCTTGGAGTTGAAAGCTTACTTCCTGCTTTCCAGCATTCCTACCCCCTTATAGGACAACTCTGACCATAGGGAAATGTTCCTCTGGTCCCATGCCCTTTGCTGGGCACAGGGGGGTGAAATAGCTAAGAACTCACAGTCATAAAAAATAGAAATCTTCTCAACAATTGGACAGCAGTGTGTCTTACTTTGCCCCGATCCCATCATGTTGGGAGAGGATAGAGAAGAGGACTCCATAGCTGGGGTGAGGGTGCTGGAGATGGCTTCACAAGGCCACAAATTTAGGAATTTAGTTGTATTTATGCTATTAATGAGGAAGTAAATGCCATCTCCGACAGTAGGAGCCTGAGCAAAGATTTAGAGTTTTGTGAGTGAGGCTGGCTTCTTCAGGGAACTGAAAGTAATTTGTGGCTCAACTGCACAGTGAAGACGTGAGGAGAGAGAGGTGAGGCTGCAGAGGTGAGCATGGGCAGGTGGTTCACAGAGCCCTACCCCCCCCCAAAAAAAAACCACACACACACACACACACACTGGAATAACCAACCTCAGGTATAGTCCTCAGCCCCTAAGTTTCTATTTCCCTTTGATCTACAAATCATTCTACAACCATTTAGCCAAGATGAATTCTCTATAGTCCCTACTCTGGAAGGCTCACGGCCTCAGGGAAACACCAGCCAAGGCTAAGATGCTGAACTGATTTGATGGGGAGGCATTAGCCATGTGGCTGCATTCTGATGACCCTCAGAGAGACCCTGTCCTCTGGTGCTCACTGGTGCCCATACCACTGACTCCCATTACAGCCCTGCAACCCAGCTGTTTCCAGTCTAGGAACAAAGGCAATTTCACATGTGTTGGATATATTGCTTCTCTGGCAGGACAAACCCATGCTGTTCGGTGCACACTTTGCCTTTGGATGCTGCCAGGGCATCTACAGGTGGAGAACCAACCCAAACTTGCCTGCCAGCAGCTGGTCAGGAAATGGGCTCTGAGCTCCCATAGTGAAATCAGTTGTGATGAAGCCACGCCCTCACCCCTTCTCAACTGTGGAGTTCCTCACAGACCCTCTAGGAAGGTCAGGGTCCCACTGTGTAAGCCTTAGGTAGAAGGTTCGTGCATCTCTGCAAAGTATGGTTAGCTGAGGTGGCACATGGGGTGGGAGGAAGAAAGCTTTGCTGAGTACTCGTCACTGTGTGACTTTTGGCAAGTTGCCTTACATTGTTGAGCCTCTACAGAGATAATGTGACCCATTTTGCTGGACTGTTATGTGGATTAACTTCTCTCACTCAACACATATTTAATGAGTGTCTGAGATGTGCTGAGACATGGGTCTAGATGCTGAGGACATAGCAGTGAACAAGGCAGTGGCCACCTTGTCTTCTCCTTGGCACTTCTGTACTAGTCAGAGACATATTAAGCAAAGAGACTTGTGAAAAATGAGACCAAAAGCACTACAGAGATTTTTTTTTAAAGAAGAAACAAAGAGAGACTTTAAAGATATTTCATAAAGAAGACATTCAGCAGGTGTCAGTCACTTGTTCTTTTAAACAGATCATAGCAACAGACATTTACAAATCCTTGAAGTAGGTAGCAAACGTTGACATCCTTCTCCCAGATGATGGATCTAGGTCTGCTTCTACAATCCCTTCTGCAGCTCTCTGAAGTCCACCCCTGCTCTGCTGCTCTCTAGTTCAGAGACCCCGAGGAAGCAGATGTACTGTGGAGGCCACTAAGTTAGGATTACTTCTGTTTCCATTGAGCCTTCATTCACAAAAAGCACTGGGATAAGGACCTAAAGCTGCCACTTTCACTGATCATAGCCCAAGAGTCCACTCACTTATTAGAGCTCCATTAAGAGCTCAGCTTTCTGTGCCTTCCAGCAGGGATTTCTCTCCTCCTCTCCCTCCCTCCTTCCCTCCCCCTCTCTCCCCCATCCCAACCCTTCTGTGCAGACTGTCACACGGTTCACATTGTCACTGGTTAGGGGTCCTGAATTCCCTGCCATTTGCTTCTCTGTAGAAGATAGCTACCCCACCCTAAGACTTCACATCCAATAAGCCCTGGCCCATTCTCCAGCTCAAGCACAGGTTTGTGACCATGCTTCTGCAGGCTTCTTAGTCTCCAGTATAGTTGCTTTTGTTCCAATATCTTCATCCTGATCCTTGCAGTCATAACAATCTGTCAGCTGTCTCTTTCTGCTACTGGTCTATGAATCGCTCGAGACCACCTAACCCAGGGCTGGCACTTGGTAGGTAAATAGTAGGTTCTCACTGAAGGAATGAGACCAGCTATGTCTCTGCCATCATAGGAGCTAAGTAGGATATACATAAATACAATAGCAGCTGGACATGGTCTAGATATTCTTTGAGGTATGATAAGGTCTACAAGGTCAGTCTCCCTACTTCCATCTGCTTCCTCTACTCTAGGTTATTTCCTCATTTCTTCCTAATGCTCTTGTATCACCTTCATTGTCACCTTCCTGTTCCTATGTTCCAATTCCTTTCAAGAAAGCAAAATCATCTTTATTCTGCTAAATCTAGAATGCTACTGTGCCACAGTAGGTGTTCTGTCTACACTTAAGAATTTTTATTTGGTTCACATTGCATTTATGAAGAAACTAGAATTTTGGCTGGGAATATGGCCTAGTGGCAAGAGTGCTTGACTTGTATACATGAAGATCTGGGTTCGATTCCACAGCAACATATATATAGAAAATGGCCAGAAGTGGCACTGTGGCTCAGGTGGCAGAGTGCTGGCCTTGAGCAAAAAGAAGCCAGGGACAGTGCTCAGGCCCTGAGTCCAAGGCCCAGGACTGGCAAAAAAAAAAAAAGAAAGAAACTAGAATTTTATAGTTATAGAAAACCTCTATGAACTTTAAGGAGTAATTAGAATTCAATTCGTTTTTAATATCTATCATAGCCAGGTGCAAGTGGCTCACACCTGCAATCCTAGCTACTCAGGAAGCTGAGATCTAAGAATGACAGTTCAAACCCAGTCTAGACAGGAAAGTTTGTGAGATTCTTATCTTCAAGTAGCCATTAAAAGCCAGAAATAGAGCTGTGGCTCAAGTGGTAAAGTACCAGTCTTGAATGAAAAAAATTAAGTGACAGTGTCCAGACCCTGAATTCAAGCCACAGTAATGGCACACATATACATGTACACACACCCACACAACACCCCCCCACACACATGCACACATACACACACACAACACCCCCCACGCACATGCACACACATACACACACACACACACACACACACACACGTAATCTCCTAAGCACTAATGGCTCATACCTATAATCCTATGAGATCCTGAAGGCTGAGGTTCAAAGCCAGTCTGAGCAAAAATGTCTGAGAGTCTCCATCTTCAAAATAACCAGAAAAAAGCCAGAGTGATGATGTGGCTCAAGTAGTAGAGCCCTAGCCAAGAAAACAAAGCCAAGCAAATATGAGGCCGAAAAAAGGAAGGGAGGAAAGAAGGAAAGGAAGTAGGGAGGGAGGGAGGGAGGGAGGGTAGGTAGGAAAAAAGGAAGGAAAGAAACCATGGGAAAGGAAGGAAGGAAAGAAAGGTGGAAGGGCTTATATATATATATGCACATATATGCATATATACACATATATACACACACATATATATGCATATATACATATATATTGTGACCTTTTCTTTCAAATATAATCAGACCTAATAGCCAAAAAACTTGTGCTTTGAAGAGTGATTTCTAACCCCCCTGGAAGTCACAGAAATAGTAACATTTTGGAAAGCCTTTCAGAAAGAACTGCATTAGTCAACTTAATATAAAACAAGATTAGAGAATAGTATCGCTTTGTTTTGCCAACCAATATAAAGCACCTGACTCTGTGACATGATGCACATTTTGTGGGAGAAGTCACTAAACTTTAAAGAGGTAAAAGACCTAACGCAACCAAGATGTTTTTCTCTCCATTGCTACGTATCAGATTACAGCCATTTGTGTATCTTGTAAGAGTGGCCTCCATGTTCAAATCTGAACTTCTCCAGAAGTAGCACATACAGGTACTGTATTTCTCCCTGAATCCCAGAGCCTCTTAGAGAGCTTAGGTCTTGGTGAGCAGTCAGAGATTTTGTGCTGAACAGGCTCATGAATGATTGAAGGGAAAGACAAGCTCTGCCTTTCATATTCTTTAAAAGCTTCCCCTATACTCAGCTGAAAGGTTTCTCTCCCTGGAAGGTGTATTTTCCCCAAAATAAACCTCAAGTGTATGTCAATACCAGAATGCAAGTGGATCAAAAGGCCTTTCTTTTTTGTTCCTACTCTACCCACAAAGTGAAAAAAAAAAATTCCTTTGTTACCTAAAATATCTCTGCCAGATCTTACAATGTTGTCTCTTAACGCAAGTGCTTATTATTGTGGCTAATTTGGTCACATGTGTTTGAGGGAGAACAATGCCTTAGAAAATTTTAAAAGCAAAACAGCAATCTGAAGCATTTGTTGTAATGAGATGTAAATTGCCAACATTGGGAGTGGAGCAGACTGAAATTTGCAATGAAGTGATTCCCTCCCCCTCTTAAATTAAAACCACTAGAGGCCTTCCCTCTCCTCCCCCAAAGAAACCACATGTTTTTCTCCCTTTTCTTTCTGATTCTACAACACTGTGCTTTATTTACTGGTTCATTCCTTTCTTCATCTGCCATTTTCTGAGCCTCTGTCTTGTGCCTGCCAGTGTCCTGGGCAATTCTAGAGACATTGGCAGCTTGTACAGTGGCTCTTGGTAGCCCTCCTTGTCAAATAAGAAAGCTAAGGTACAGCGAGGTGAAGTGACTTTGCTGATGTCCCTTTCAAGATGTGCTGCTGACTGTTTTTTTTCTTACTATCACCCTTCCTGAAGCTTAGGTACCAGGTACCTTCTGCAGTACCGTGCTCTCAGGGGAGGTAGCTGTTACCCACAGACCCCAGGGGTTGAATGATTCTGACTGAGGATGTTAGGAAATATCCTACCTAGAGAGCCAGAGATCCTAGTAAGTAGTATCAATGTTTGACAAGCTCCCTGAGGCCAGCATGAGCACACAGGAGATGAGCTGGGTATGGATTGCCAGGCCCTGCTCTGTGCCAGGCTTCTGCTAGGTACTGGGGGTAAGAGCAGACCAGCAGCGGCCTGGCTCACAGAGCCCACAGTTTTGCCTAGATGAAAGCAAGCACATGAGTATGATGTATGTAAGGGAATGGACAGTGGAGGGTATTTCCCAAGCACCCACTTGGTGCCAGACTCTCAAGAATTCACATTCACATGTCATTTGTAATCCTGCCAAGTTGCTTGTTCCTATTCTCCATTGAGTTAAGGCTAGAAGGTCAGAGAGGTTAAGTAATTACTTAATTATAAATCATGGCCCATAAGATAGAAGGTACTTCCTGTGCCCCGGTCTCTTGACATAAAAAGACACAACCCCTGTGTGCCCCCAGCTTCATCACCTGTGGTAGAGACAGAAAAATAAGGGAGGGCACCAGATGTAGCTGTTAAGAGTGGCCGTGAGGAGCAAGGAGAATCCAAACCCCGAAGGAGGATCAAATCCCACAACAACTGAAAACCCAGTGTTTACACCCCAGTGGCTTCAAGTCCCAAACCAACAGGTGATGAAATTACCTACTGCCTTTGAGGGGACAGGGAAGCCTAATGGAGGAGGGGGCATTTGATTCAGGCCTTCAGTCACTGGTGGATTTTGACAGGTGAAATGGGTAAAGGCACAAATACAGTATAGAAGTCCAAGAAGAATGTGTGTGTGCGTGCATGCGTGCGTGTGTGTGTGTGTGTGTGTGTGTTGTGTAAACAGCTGTCTGGACACTTTGACTCGATAGGAGTCTCTGATGATGGGGGTCCTTTGCATGTATTTCTACTTGCAGTGTGGAGGCAGGGTTCTATGTGTGTAACTGCAACCATTTGAACTGTCCATCTTCCTCATTAGCTGCTTCTGATTTTTACTTAGTCTTGATATCTACTTCTCAGGCAACAAGAAAGGTCACAGACATTCTGATTCACCCACACTCTCCCATACCTCTTCCCTTAAGCACCCTTTCTTAGCAGCAGGCCTTTACTGCAGAGTTGTTGCCCAAGCTCATTAAAGAACTTCCAGTTCTCTCTCCTTTTTCATGTCATGTAGAATATACTATGAACCTACGAGTGCCAAGCACTGGGCTACCACCCCCACCCCATCCCCAGGCTCTAAGATTACAAAGAGAGTAAAACATTGCTCTTGAAGAACTTAGTAACAAACAAACAAAAAGACCTTTACAATCTAATACTGAAAACAGACAGATAAGTGGATGGTTGCAATCAGTTTCCAATTTGCAATGTAGAGACCCTTACCTGGGACCAACCTGAATATGGGTTGGGAAGTCAGCCTCGAAACTCAGACATCATCAGTACAACCCCAGCAAAGGGAGGAGTAAGATGTGAGCCCTAGAGTGAGAAGTGGCCAGTTCTTCTGGGCCATCAGGAGGCTCTGGTGAGGGACTTGATTTTGAGGATAGTACAGAATATAAGCAAGAAAGGACAAGTTCAAGGACAAGATCTCTTTGGCAGCCATTCTAGAGAAGAAGAGGAGAGAGTCAGATGAAAGTCATAGCTAGAATGGACTCCTTCTTTTGTCCAAAGCCTTCCTTCATGAAAGGGGAAGAAAACTTTAGAGGAGGGACATGATCTTGCCAAAGATAAGCCAGAAGCCGGTGGCTGTATGGCTTTTCCCTACTTATCCTCTTTTCCAGTTACTGAATATGAGAGCAGGAGGAAGCTACCAGTACCAACTGAGCCGGTGCTTTAGAGGAAACAGAAGTAATTACCTTCTTCCAGATCAAGTGTCCCATTTGTTTGTGGCTCAGAGATTCGACCTGACATCACGTACAGAGAAGAGAAACCTGGATATCTGCTTCTGAAACCTTAGAATGAGTCATTCATTGTTGCCGTTCTTTGATTCACTCAACATTCAGAGAGAACCTACTCAGTGGCAGGTTCTGGGGACAAAGGGAAAAGTAAGACCTAGACCCAAATCCTTGAACAGTATACGCTTTATCACTCTGCCAGCCTCTGCATCTGTAGCTCATTTCCATGTGGTTGCACAATTAAAACATGGGTGAGCCAGGAATGAGACTGGAGATCTCTCTCTACCAAGATGAAGCAAGAGCTTTCATCTGCACTGTTCTGCTCCCCAGCTATCTTGTATTTGGCTTTGTGCAGGGTGTGTGTCTAAATCTGTGGGGAATTCAGAGATTCTTTCAGTTGGCAGCTGTCAGAAACTCAGGAATGATGTTCTTGGTCTGGGAAACCCTGTCATGAAAGATTTTAGTAACAAAATCACCACTGCCTTCCCTGATGCAAGCCAAAGTGTAGGTTGTGGCAATTGATCCCTGCACAAGGAGATGACAACATAAAGATCTTTAGACCCAGTTACCCACAAGGTTAGGATGCGAGGTTGGACCTGAATTAAGTCATTGGTTACTAAGTTGAATGCTTTTCCACAGACATTCTCTGATCCCAGGTAACAAGCAAAGTGTTTGCATAGGAAGAATTTTAGCATGCTGAACTCTGTAGGCATTTAGAAATGTTCCTTAATCAAGTCATTTGGCCTTATTTACCCATTTTCATCCTGTTTTTGTGCCCTTAGGTAATCAAGACACAATAGGTGATAAAAAAAAAGTCCATAATTTTTTAAAGCTAATGGAGAGTAAATATCTCCCTTAGAAACCACTGCCATCTAGCTTTCCTTACCCAGCTTCCTTTCAATGTTTAAACCTGACATCATTTGTGTTGATTGCATTAAAATAAAAATCAAGGTAGCTGCTGGATCAGGCAATCAGGGGCTTAATCTATATTGTATTTTTATTTCTTGGTGGGAATGTCTCTATCCAGATACAAAGTCCTTTATATTTCTCCCCATAACTGCCCTCACTTCCTCTGTCACAGAGTTTTCAGCAAGAACACAATTTCCATTTCTAGTCATTGTCACTGCTCACCCAACACAGACTGAACCAAACCTTTTCTCCTGTGCAGGAAGTTAAGTCCCTGCCTTTCCATGTAAACAATGACACCCTAGAAGTGTTCCTCTCGTTCTTACTTAATTAGAGTCTAGTCCATTCTTGTCTTCCAGTTTTTCACCTTTTCCCTTGTGACATTCATACGTCATATTATTTTCAAGTCTGGGTTTAAGTGTAGAACAATGGACAAAAATAAGCTACCATATTTTTGTGCCACTATGTGCTGATAGATGCATAGTTAAAAACAATATTTGCTTTTTATTTTCCTTGGAGTTCTAGACAGATCTCTTTTCTTAACTGCCTAGGTCCCGCCATTGACTTGGAAAAAGTAAAGTCAGAATGTCTCGAGCCCGAGCCGGAGTTACGGAGCACTTTCAGTGAGGAAGCAAATACGTCGTCCTATTTCCCTGCTCCTGCACCTGTCATGGACAAGTATATCCTAGACAATGGCAAGGTAGTGTTTTAAGCTCAATATCCATTCCCTGCAAGCGTCTGCTAGTCAGAGTGAAGTGGAGAGTATGGTGGGAGCTTTCCAAAATGGCTGGGCTGGTTGGCCTCCCGGCCCAGCCCTGAATGACCATTTCCAAAATTGATTTGCAATAACTAGTGTAGGTTTGCTGGGACTTTTTCTCTTCCTTTTTCTTTTTGTTTCTAATGTGGGGCCAGAGTAACTATAAAATTAAGATGACATTTTTAAATAACTTATGAGTGAGAAAGATTAAAAGAAAAAAACACCCATCCCCGTACTAGTTGGATGAAAGTTGTCCTGCCTTCCTATAAAACCAGATGCCTAACATTTACATCGTGAACCAGAACTGAAACACCTGGTTTACAGATAGCAACTCCATGTACTTCCACTCACCATTTATGAAGTTTATTCCCGGCCTCCACCCTGTACCAGGGATGCAGAGGGGAGTGAAACACTTTTTGTCCCTAAGCTGCCTTCCCTTGTACATTCAGTGGTGGTTGCTCCACAATCCTAAGGCTGCAGATAACTGTCCAGATTTTCTTGTGTGACTCCTGAAAACAAATCATGAAAGAAAGCAAATGCACTGGTAGTATACTGATACTACCAGTAAAGCTATAGCCATTGGAAATCTTAAAGTCATGTGATATAGCACAGAGCAAGGGAGGAAATTGTCCTGACACTCTTGTGAGACCCAGGTGAATTCATCTTTGAGGAAATCCAACAAAGGCCTTTGTGTAGGCTGGAGTAAAGTCCAGATTTAGTGTTATATCCTCTGCCACCACAGCACACATTACAGACGTTACCCTGACTTTTCCCCAAAGAGTCATCTGTGTCAGTACATTTTTTTTCCTTGCCTTGTGCTACAAAAGGTCTCTGTTTATCTGGTATTGTTCCCTAGTGGGTAGATAAAAAGAAAAGATTGTTTGATTTGGGTTTGTCCAGATATAACCCCACAACTGGCCAACCTGAGCCAAAGCAAATATTGTCAAGCTGAGGAAATGAAACGTGTTAGTCTTCAGGGCTCTCTTGGATATGCTGTTCTTCCCTGCATCTCCCACTGAGTGCTCCCTCCCCTGCAGGAGCAGGGCTGATGCAGACCCAGGCTTTGTCTTTTCTCCACTCAACAGACTTTACCAGCCAGCTTTGCAGAGAACTGTGGGAGGTGGGAAGCCTGAGTTTGTAGCAGAGCTCTGTCTTACCTGTGTGACCTTGGGCAGGTCCTTCACCTCTCTGGACCTCAGCATCCTTACTATGAGTGACAGATCAGATTGGTTCTCTCCAGATGTCTTTTTGGACTCAAACTGTGTATCTAAGTTTGGTGAGCCTTCCCCAGTTAAAGATAAAAGAACAGAAGACTAGCCTGGGTGTGTTGATTTTCTTTTAGCCATGACCACATAATGGAGTGACTGCAGTTTTTCTTAAAGTAGCTTCCAAGAGAAATCTATTTCTCTCTTGCTTTGAAGGATGATGGACAGTTCTAAACATTGCAAGGGGGCCTCTTTTGCAAAGGTAACATTCTCCCCAAGGAAACAGATATAGAAACCTCATTTAATTCTTTGCCTATCAATTGAACAATAGATCTTGAAAGTGTCTTTTGTCTTTAACCAACATGTTGCTATAAAACTCACCTTGTTTTTGTTGGGGGCTAATTTGTATTCAGGCAGAGAGCTTTATTAAAGGGGAGGAAAGAAGATACCCTGGAGAGGGCTGGCAGCTTTCCACAGTGGCACTACCCTCATCCCATGAGCAGCCCTTGCTGTGCTTGGCTCCACTCTCTTCTCTGGCCCTTCCTTCTCTTCATGCAAGTAGAGACTTTAATATCTGAAAGGCCCGGAGCACTGGATTGGGATTCATTTACTACTAGGAAATCTGTTTTGTCCTTTAAAGTATTCACAAGGAAATACTTTGATGCCATATTTTTAATCACTTTCCCTGACAAATAATATTAACATTCTGTTCAGCTGTCTCGGCACTTTGCATGAATAGGACATACCACACAAGTTACTTTGGATCCTCATGAAGCACATTACTTTTCTTTGCTGAGGATATTTTATTTAAAAAAAACTCACTGGATCATAAGCCTGCCAAGAACATTAAATAATATAATTTACTCATGGTATGCTTGAGGAAACATATCTAGAGAAAGGACTCATCTACGATTGCTGAATAGGTTAGAGGCAGGCAGGAACAAGAAGCCACACCCCCTGGTTCCTGGGCAAGTGCTCTTTCTAGTCAATTTTACTGTACCCCTGAGAGCTGGACACTGCTCTGGTGGCCCCAAGTATACTGACCTCCTGAGGCTTTGTCTCAAGTGTCCAGGATAGACCCGCAAATGGTCTTAACTGGGGCCATTTTATTCTGTGCTATAAGATTAATTGGCCTTCTACTCAAATAAATGTCAGAAAATGTTCTTTTCTCCGATGAACAGTAACCCCTCAGAATTGAAAGCCAGTGTCATTAAGGTGTGTTAGTATACCCAGCTGTTTCTTACTGTTCATGCTCATATTGGTCCTGATCACTTTATAGGAGCAGGAGAGGCAAAGCCTTAATCTCTCCTCACACTGACTGGGATTGGGATAAAGACTCTACATGGGATGGAGGTTTCAGAAGGGATAGAACTTAGCCCTGGAGCAGTGTTTCCTAGATTTTAGGCTGGGGCTGGAAAGATTAGCAGGATTATGGTAACC
Source organism: Perognathus longimembris pacificus (assembly GCF_023159225.1). NCBI lineage: Eukaryota > Metazoa > Chordata > Mammalia > Rodentia > Heteromyidae > Perognathus > Perognathus longimembris. Next base: position 32,343,332 of record NC_063167.1, on the reverse strand, counting down.
AAATGGAAGACATTAATTCCTGGACTTGGGGAATGACATGAGCAGAAACATAGAGAGGGGAAAGAAGGCCTAGAATGTAACAGTTCCTGGATTGGGGGAGGCAGGGGAAGCAGTCTGTACTGAGGGCCTGGGCAATGGCCCTTAGCCATTACACTAAATGCTAGTGCTCTACCATTTGAGCCACAGCTTCACTCTGGCTCAAGTGGTATTGGAGATAAGAGTCTCATTAGCTTTCCTGTCCTGGCTGGTATTGAACTCCTATTCCCAGATTTCAGTCTCCTGAGTAGCTAGTATTACAGACATGAACCACTGGTGACCAGCTTAGCTCATCTCATTTAGTCAAAGCAACTGTATGAATTAGGAGATGATTTGCCTGTTATATAGTTGAGAAGAGTAACAGCTTATAAAGTAGCTGGTTGCCATTAACCCTCTAGTAGGAAGAGACAGAATTTTTACCCAGGGATAGCAGCTTCAGGGACCATCTTCTCTGTCACACATACTCTCTTTGCTTTTACAGCTGGTGGAGGAGCTCAGGAGACTCGTAGATGGATAGACCTATGCTTTAAGTTCATAGTTAGAATAGACCTGGGATCTTCATGAATCTTTAAAGTCATTCTGAAGAGATTAGATCTGATGTGGTAAGAGACAGGAAGCTGTTCCAAGGGATTGACATATGAACACAGACAGAGCTGAGAGACTGCTGAGGTCACCTCGTCAAAGAAGGAAAGCAGTGTTTTAAGACTATTAATGTCAGTGATTACATGATGGCTAAGTACAGTGACTGGAGACAAGTCCAGCCCATGGCTTCTTTCCTAGTTTCCCTGTCTGAGTGGGTAAACTGCATTGGCTGGCACAGGGCATGGCTGGCAGATGCAGAAGAAATCTCAGGATTGAGCAGTAATGTGTTGCCTTTTCTCTTTTTGACTACATTAGTATCACCTTGACACTTGGGGGCAGTGGGGAAAGCTGGGTCATTTAGATTTGAATTAAAATCTAAATGATTTCTAAATTTACTGCATATTTTAGTAAAAAGTAATTTAGACTCTTCAAATCTCTATTCATAGCTACAAAACAGGGATACTAGCTTCAACCTATTTCTATCTCTTAAGGTCATACTGAGGATTAAATAAATTGAGTTCAGTATAGGTACTCCAAAAAATATCAATGTCTGCTTTCTTCTCAAAAAGCATTGGGTTAAGCTGTCGTATTACTTTTAAGAATAACAAATTAAAAAATGATAGGAACGCAGGATCCAGAATAGAAAAGAGTCATCTTCCATTCTAAGGTGTTCTGATTCAGAACGTTATCCAATTCAAAGTTGCTTGTTTTGCCTTATCTCAGGAAGTTTGTGTGAGTGACTCAAATGACATCAAAGGAAGTTGAGTAAGGATCCATCAGGGGGCGTCAGAACACTCACCAGGCACAGACCACCCATCTACAGTTCCACCTGCAGGAAAAGGCCCAATCTGACCTTGGGAGTCAGCTTTGACTAGACAGCACGTCTCACCCCAGGGTTGCTTATCCTTCTGAGCAGAACAAACTGATTTTCAATATTAACGTTGGCAGCAGAGTGAGGCCAGGTGAATCTGAGTTTCCAATCACTGCTTGTGGTCTGAACGATCTTTTAAGCAAAAGGAAGTGAAGTCAGAGGTAGCAGGTGGATTGTTTGCTTCCTACCAGTGGAGAATAAGCTACGTTACTATTTTCTTTCCTTTTTGATAGTTAGAAAACCTCAGTAGTTGGTAAAGAAGAAGTGTGGCTGGCTGACCTGTCCATCTCTGTGCCCACCTTCTTTCCCAAGCCACACTTTACCAGAAAGATCGTTAATCATTTTTGAGCAATTGCTCTTGTGGTTTGCCATCTGTTTGGGTGGGTGGACAGTATCTCAGACCATGACCTCTCCTGAGACATCTCCTGATCTTGTGATAATGGCAACTTGCAAGTCTTTCTGAAACAAGAACCTTCAGCTGAGCCTCCTTAGGCCCCTTGGAAAGTTCAGCTCATTAGCAGCAGCCTCCCCTCTATCCCACAGAGGCCACTTCCTCCTTTCATAGTCTCAGCAGAAGCTCAATATGAGTGGCAAAGTCAAAACTATGTTTTAATGATTCATCTTAGCAACTGGTTTGCAAGTTGTTAAGAGGCAGAACGAGCACAGATTTAAAAGCTTGTGGCTTCTTGCAAGATCATTCTGGAGTAGAGAGACTATAGTAATTTATTGACTCTACATGCCAACTTTCTGGCTGCTTCCCTTATGAGGTAGTATAAGATTGGGTTCAGTTTTACATGCTATCAGGATCAACCCAGGTACATGGTGGTTATACTTCATCTGATAAAAAGCATAGGTGTTTTGAAACTAAAGGATAAACTTGGAGATGAGATCATGTCTCCCACTTGATAGGCAGAGAACCTGTAGCTCAGTGCAGGGGGATGGGCTCACACAGGTATATTCCTTAGTGGTGGCAGAACCTGGGCAGGCACTCACCTCATGAGCTGCAAAGGGCTTTCAAGCTGAGCTGTAAGATGGAATTGTTGAGGAAGACTTTAACTATCTACTTCACACCCAGATATGTGTCCCAAAATGTTTACATTAGAAGGAAACTGCTTGCTGTTTCTTCTCCTTCTCCTTCTCCTCCTCCTCCTCCTCCTCCTCCTCCTCCTCCTCCTCCTCCTCCTCCTCCTCCTCCTCCTTCCTCCTTTTCTCTTCTTCTTCTCTTCTTCTTCTTCTTCTTCTTCTTCTTCTTCTTCTTCTTCTTCTTCTTATTATTATTATTATTATTATTATTATTATTACTATTACTATTCTCTTCTCTTCCTCCTCTTTTTTTATGTGTGTGTGTGCTGGTACTGGTGCTTGAACTCAAGGCCTGGTCACATCTCTTAGCTTATTCACTTAGTTTGTTCACTCAATGCTATGCTAGCATGTAACTCCCACTTGAGTTACAGCTCTACTTCTGGCTTTTTGGAGGAGGTTAACTGAAGAGTAATAGCTTCAATAGTCTCACACATTTTCCTGCCTCAGCTGGCTTAGAACCATGATCATCAGATCTCAGCCTTCTGAATAGCTACCAGGCTATGAGCCACACAGCCCAGCTGAGATTGGTCTTTCTAAAGTATAACATATAAAGGAGTTAAACATACGTGTCCTGAGATTTGGTCAGGCTCTGATTAGCTTTGCAATTACATGAATATAGTTAGAAATTACATCTCTGCCACATACTAGTTGGATGACTGCTGGAAAGTTATTTCCACCTTGATGAACCTGGGTTTTCCATCTGAAGTTTACTGCTGTCATAACACCATCCATCCAGGCTTGCCACGATTTGAGGCAGTGAGTATAAAGCCTTAGAATAAAGCCTGGCACATTATTGGTGTTCGGTAAATAATAGGTATTATTACTCCTAAAGAGCATTTAGCTTACTGTGTATGGCATGAATTCCTGATAGTTGTGCAGCAGTGCTTTTTAAAGACAAACATGTCTTCCAGCTGCCCACCTGTCAGACTAAACAGGTGTGATGTTCTTATCTTTTTCAGGTCCATCTGGGAAGCGGGATTTGGGTTGATGAGGAGAAATGGCACCAGCTACAAGTAACCCAAGGAGATTCCAAGTACACAAAGAACTTGGCAGTCATGATTTGGGGAACAGATGTTCTGAAAAACAGAAGTGTCACAGGAGTTGCCACAAAAAAAAAGAAGGATGCAGTCCCAAAGCCTCCCCTCTCGCCTCACAAGCTAAGCATTGTCCGAGGTAGGTCACAGAGCAGAGCCACATGGCTGACACTCCATCTTACTCTACCAGTAACCTATTAGGCACAGTTTAGTTGAAAAGACACTGAAGCTCCTGTGTATTGGGCCCTGGAGCAGGGGACAGTCACACCGGAGCGGATATTGCAGATGTCACTAACAAGGACAGGGCGAATGGCCATGGACACAAATACAGCTCAAGGAACTACAATGAGATAGGCACAGCTGCATGCTGGGAATTCTCAAGAGAGGAGGCTGCCCTTAGCTAGAAAACCAGAGACGTCAGACATGGAGATACAGGTGTGTAGAGAGGTGCTTCGGGAGGCACAAAAGTGTGGAGATGGGAGAGGAGTGCTGTGTGTATTGGGAGCAGTATAGGTTCTGGCAGGGCCTCAGTTCTTATGGAGCTAGCTCTGTGCCTGGAGCAGTAAATGAGAGAGACTGATTGATTATCACTGGACGTCATTTCCATTGTACTCTTTGAAAGGGCAGAGACATATGTCTCCTAAGAGACAAATATCTTGGACTCTGATTTTTTTCCCCTTCCTTTTTCTCCCTCCCTTCTTCCCTTCCTCCTTTCCTCCTTTCTTCCAGGACCACATATCTCTCATTTCTGCATCTTCTCATTTCTTTTTCCCTTTCTCTTTCACATCTTCTCTCCCTCCATTCACCATTACACATCACCAGACTCTCTGCTGGGTTTTGAGGACACATAGAAGAATAAGACTGCACATCTATGAGGAGCTCAGTGTCTCAAGGTGAAGAAGAACATAAGGACAATGCATTATTGCACAGATAACACAAAACAAAGGAACAGATAGCAGAGCAGAGGGAGAAGAAAGAATATAGTAATTGCTAATTATTTTGAGCACTTATTATGTCTCAGGTTCTGGTTTTTTTTTTAATGAGCCTGTCTTAAGATACACTTTTACATGTATTAACTCATTATCTCATGAACAACCCAACTGTTGGCTGCTATTATTATCCTTTTGTAAAGATAAGGAAACAGAGACACAGGGCTACTTAGGAACTTGTTCCAGTTGTGAAGCTGGCAAGATGAGAGCCAGAAGTCCCAGCAGCAGGGCTGCCTTCAAAACCTGGCTCATAACCATTGTCCTCCAAGAGCCAGTCTTCCACATTCTGATGGAGAAAGTGAGACTCAGTGAATGGCATGCGTGTTTTAAGCAGACCTAGTGGTCTGAACAGGTTCTGGGGGAAGGCAACAAATATGTCCACAATCGAGTCAGTGTCTGGTTCTCTGAGTGTCATTATATGATGTGATAGGACCAAAGGCTGCTTCGGTTAGTGGGTGGGAGGAGGCCTACTAGAAGGAGGATCCTCTAGCTGGAGGTGGAACACACACAGCCCTGGGAAGGTCTGAGGAATGGCAAGTTGGGCAGAGGGAGCTGTAGCACAAAATCCAGTATGCTCAAGGGGTGAAGAAACTCAAAGGTGAAGAGCAAGGTCAGGGAAGTGGATATGAGACAGTTTTGCTAGGTGTATGTAGGCCATGACAAGTATCTTGTGTTTACTAATGGTTGAGGCAATGGAAGCCTTTGGTCAGGGTGAAGGAATAACCAAAGAGAGGTCAGTAAGAAGACTGAGGCAGTGATCTGAGGGGGATTGGTGCTGCCACAAAGGATAGAATAGGGGAAGCAGAGATAAATGGACAGATTTAGGATGTATTCTGGAAGTTGAGCTGGCAAGATACTAAGAAGGGACCATCCTTTAAACTCAGGATACAGCTACAAGATTCAGAGACTGGGTTGAAAATCACACAGCCCCAACTCTGCTCAGGGGCATTCTCTTGTAATACAGCTGCCTCTCTGCATGGCTAGCTTGTGATGAATTGATTTAGGCAGCCACTTACTTTTAGGTACTCAAAAAATACCTTTCCGGGGGCTGGGGATATAGCCTAGTGGCAAGAGTGGCTGCCTCATATACATGAGGCCCTGGGTTCGATTCCCCAGCACCACATATACAGAAAATGGCCAGAAGTGGCGCTGTGGCTCAAGTGGCAGAGTGCTAGCCTTGAGCAAAAAGAAGCCAGGGACAGTGCTCAGGCTCAGAGTCCAAGCCCCAGGACTGGCCAAAAAAAAAAAAAAAAAAAAACCTTTCCGTCTGGCTACTTTCTGAAATGGAATAGACTGATTTTGGAGGTCGCTCTATGAAAAAAGGCTTCCTGTGGAGGGATCCCTGCTTTGCCTGTAGCTAGCCAAACTCCGGTTCTGGGACACCTGTTAGGATGTGATACAGCAGGTCCCAGGGGCTGTCAGATAACTGGCTGTCCCTACCATTGTCATACTTTGCTATCACATTATCTGCTGTGTAGCTGCCTTAGGGTGGACGCCTATAATGATTCCCCACATTTTATTGTCCAGTGCCATGCCTGGCACCCATTCAATGAGAATTGAGCAAAAGAAAGATTCTTCAGGGTGATTTTTTTTCCAAATCACTTTCTTCCATGCTTCTTTTCCCCGGCTGCAAACGTTCCTCTTAAAGTAGTCAGGACTCCCTAGAGTGGTAGCACAGAAACTGTTTAGTGGACACGTCAGCTCTTTGGCTTGGGGCCACCGCACGCAGACTATGCCAAGTCTTCCCAAGCTCCCTTCCCTGGTCCCCTTCTCCACTTTCCAGGCCCTTGGTAAACTTCCTCTACTTTCAAAACATGGCAGACTATCTCTCAAAAGATGGCCTTGTCTCTTCCTCCACAGAGAGAAGCAAAGGAATTTTCACAGCTTCAACTATCATACCTACAGGCTGAACTGTCATCCCCATTCTTCTGCATCTTGTTCCAGAAAAGGTTTCCTTCTCCTGTTTGAGGCTGTTGGTTATCTCTCTCTCTCTCTCTCTCTCTCTCTCTCTCTCTCTCTCTCTCTCTCTCTCTCTCTCTCTCAGCTCTGCATCGCAGTCCATGGGCCTTCCTAACACCTAGTCCAGTTGTGTTCTGCTCTCCTGGTCCCTTCCCAGAATGGTTGCATGTACTTTACTCATTTCTAACAAAAACACAGCGCTCCGAGGCCACTCTTGTCACCTAGCTGCTGCTGTGTCTGTCTTCCTTGGCATGTCCAGGCTTCTTAAAGCATGTGTCTGCACTGTTTCTGTTCTGGTGAGGTTCCCACCATTTGCCTTCCATACCCCCAATCTACCCGAAGTATTTTCAACTGTCACAGGGAGATGCTAAGTGATTTCTCATCCCTGAATCCAAGGTCTAATTCCAAAGCTTCCTCTCAGCATCATGGGCGGGCCTCTCTCCCAGAGCCTCTCTTCTCTCCCCCTTCCACACGCCCTCCTCTTGTTCTCAGTGTGCCCAATGCCAGCAGTTAAAAACTGCTCTTCCTGGGCTGGGGATATGGCCTAGTGGCAAGAGTGCCTGCCTCGGATACACGAGGCCCTAGGTTCGATTCCCCAGCACCACATATACAGAAAATGGCCAGAAGCGGCGCTGTGGCTCAAGTGGCAGAGTGCTAGCCTTGAGCGGGAAGAAGCCAGGGACAGTGCTCAGGCCCTGAGTCCAAGGCCCAGGACTGGCAAAAAACAAAACAAAAAAAAAAAAAAACTGCTCTTCCTCTCTGGCTTAAGCTTGATCTGGCCTCAAGTGACCCCACTCATCTCATCTTACATAATACCCAGATACATCCTACTACCCACCAAAGCTTTCTTCCAGCTCCCCCCAGTTCTCACTGCCCAGAGTGCTCTTCCTTCTGAGCTACACTTCCTGCCTGCTTGTTACCCAGAGAGGCCTCCATGGCCTCCCCCTCCCAAGCAGTGCCTCCATTGCTTTGCCGCCTGACCCTACTTAAAGGCTCTGCACAGCAGTTCATGTTTACTTGATAATTGTCTTTCTCCCTTGCCTCCATTACAAGCTCAGTTTTATGAGCCTCTTGTTCAGGGCAAGTACTTAGTTAAAATTTGCTTCTCCACAGAGCTTTCTGCAACTTCTACATTCCCTGATGTGCTGAATGGTGCCTCTCTCTTGTGCCTCCTTTTCTATCTTTCTGACCCTCAGTACCTTTTAAACCCTTCACTTCTCATGCCCACTGCCCTCATAAGAGGAAGGGTCATCACATGTGTTACTTCTTCTAGTAGCATCCATATTCCTCTTCCTATCATGTAACCAGAGTGACTGTTCAGATATAATCCCTTTATCACCACACCATCACAGCCAGAATTCCCATTAATAAAGGCTAAGTTAAGTTACCATGTCATATAAACACCTGTACCATCTAGCCCTTGTCTCTATTCCCAGCTTTATTTTTTTCAGGAATGTTGCTCTTGGACTCTTACGTCATTACCAGAATTACCAGACTCTATTTCCTGCCCAAGCCTCAACTTCTGTCACCTTGGGAATTTGCACATGCTATTCCCAGTGCCTGGAACAGACTTACACAACCCACTACCCCATCCTGCTTTGCAGACCTAACTGATGCTCATCACCTAGGTCTGCTAAAAGGAATCATCCTACAGGAGACTGTTTCTGACTTCATAGGGCAGTGGGTGCTTCTGTCCTGTGTCCCAAGAGCACCTAGGGCTAACCTCAGATGGCTTTTCGTCACAGATTCCTAAGAACCTTGTATAAGTACCAGCCCTGTGAGTAGATGAGAAGGAAACTTACTTGCCCAAGCCCATACAAATTATTAGAGAGCAAGCCCCGCCAAACTGGGTTTTCAGGCATTACATTTGTCACTCAAGGTTTCCTGCTTACTGAAACACAATATTGATGTTTTATTTTCTTATTTTTACTACAGCCAGACAGGTGTGAAGTCTATGTCCCATCCCACCACACAGTCACCATTTTTAGCCTAATTATTTGAGCTATTCCAGATTGTATTTGGCTGGTTTTTCCCAGGCAAGCTGTCTAGCTGGATTGAGATTGTTTGTATTTATTTTGTATGATTTAAAAGAAAATCACATGTAGTCACATTTGCCATATGAAAATGACAAAAAGCCTCTATGCACACAAGACTGGTAAGGCTTTTCTCTTTGATGTTAAAATCTATTCCTTAGTGGATGGCAGAAGAATGGGATGTGTATTGAACCCTCTTTAGAAAGATGAAAGCAGGAAGAATGAGCTGAGTCCTGCCCTAATGACAAGCTCCAGAATGATAGTTAAACCTTATTAAGGTCAAGCGACCTTTTGCAGAGTGTCTGAGTTTTCTAAATGAGCTACAGCATTGCGTTCTGGCTAATTTTTCTAACTTTTTTTTTTAAATAGGACACATTAGTGCTGTTATAAACCTTGTTAATTAAGCAATAATCTCAAATGTTCCCTCGCAGAGGGAGACATTCCCACCAACTGCAGGTGATTAATAACTGGAATGTAACAAAACCTTTTCATCAAGCTGAGGGGCCATTCAGTGCCATTACCCCCGGAAATGAGAGTGATTGAGATTCTGCGGGGACCTTTCTGCAGAGCTTCCTGGTGCTTTTCTCTTCCTACCTCTCTGACAAATGCTAGCAGATCTGAGGGCCATCGTGCTCACTCTCTTGTCCTGTGATCTCTGTTCTGCTCTTATCTCTTGCTAGAATGTTAGATTTACCTAGTTTTGACATCCCACTACTGGACTAGGACTGAAATAGAAATGCCCAGATGTCCCAATCTGGGGGAGAGGATGTGGTTCCATTGCATCGTTATCAGTGCTTCTAAAGAAAACCTCAGATGGTATGTAGGTGCCGTGTTGTAGATGGAGTAGGGTCTCCTAACTCCATCTGGAAAGTTCCACTAGGGCCAAATCAAAAAAAATGAATAGGGCTAAGGAAGGTGAAGAGTAGAGTTAGGGTCTTCTGGGCAAATATGAGCAAAAACATTGGTTGGTGGGGTAGTTTGGAAAGGAAAGGGGAGGTGGCTATAGCAGAACTGGAGCAGAGTCAGAGATCCTTATCTTTCTGTTTCTCAGTCCTTATGGAAAGGTGAATTGAGAATTAGTCAGGTGAATTGGTCAGGAAATGATGGAAATCAATTAAAAGCTTTAAAATGGTGGAAATCAATAAGACCTTTCTCAGTATTAAGGAAAGGGTGGCCCAAAGAAAGAAGGCTGGGTGAACACATATTTGCAAAAGGATGGCAAGAGAAGTTAGGCTAATCCCAGGTCTAAAAGGAGAGTATGAGGAGGAGGAAGCAGTCAGGTGTCCCATCCTGTATTGACTCCCTCTCCCTAGGCCTTACTCTTCTCCTGTGTGAGTGAAGAGGGAAGCACAAGGTAGTGTTATGTTGCCCTCCTAGGGTTAACATTCTGCATTTCAGCATTCTGCATCTCAGAAGATAATAATCTTCTGCTCTGGGTTGTCTTGGTAAAAGTGAAATCTTACTTATTTTCCACAGCAATTCCTTAGGACTAGATTTTTCTTTTATTGGTGAGGGAACTCAGATTCAAAGAAATTAAAGTTTTCTGTGATTACACACCCTACCTGGTGCCCCATCTTGTTCTCTTATGTCCACAATTTCTATCTCCTCTCACAGTTCCCTGGAAAAGCATTTATTCATTCACTTAACATATGTTTACTTAATCTTGTTTCCTCTCCAAGCAGTGTGCTAGGCTGTAGAGATTAACGAGGGGGGGGGGGAGAAAATATAAAATTGAAACCTTACATTTAGAAAAATACCTATTAAATTCCACCTATTCGTGGCATCCTTCAGAAAGATTCTTTAGGGTCTGTTGTCCTTTTTAATCAGGTAAATGGTCCAAAGCAATGATTTACAGGTCCCTGGGCTATGAGATCAGTTAAAATCAGGCTCTAATGAGGCCTTGGTTTGGGCTGGCTCTTTGCTCCCCCATAGTAAATGGTAGGCTCAGTAAGAAAGTAGCTGTTGGCTACTTCACTACGAGTTGTCAAAACCTTCATAATGTGGCAGTGTCAAGTGTTATTGAAGATACAGGGCAACTATTACTTGCATGCATTGCTTTTAAGAGTTCCAGTCCACGCAGCATTTTAGAAAACAGTTTACTAGACACCACCTAGTGAAGCTGAGTGCACTCACGCTAACATTCAGCATTTCATGCCTCAACTGATAACCAGACAAGTTTCTGTATATGTACTCCTAAGACATGAGTGAGGACACTTGCAAAACAAGGATTCATGGACACTTTTGTATGAAAAACTACAGTCTGACAATAGATACTACTCACTGGTGAAAATAAAAGATACACAGCTATACACTTCCAATGGATAAATCTTACACTATAACATTGAGTAAAAATAACACATTCATAACCAGCTTAACACAGGAAAAATAAAATATATGTTAAGGATACACACACACACACACACACACACACACATATCCACTAAGAAAAGAAAAACCAGTTTCAGGAGGGGAGGAGCGGGAAAGAGGAAGGGAAGGAGGGAGGGGAGAATGTTACATACACATTAATGAGACAACCCTGCCTATTCCCACCAATAACAAGTGCTGGAAAGGATTCAAAGAGAGGAGAGGGTTGGGGAGAGGCATCCAGCAGTTTCACAGGGACCAGTAAAGTCCTATTAAGCTAGATAGTGGGCACATGGGTGTTTCACTGGTATTTAAAGTATAAATTTACAGTACATATCTATTCTTTTCCAAGAGTATTATATTTATAATGCATATTTTAAAATATAGTTATACAAGATGAATACCTTGGTCTTTGGCAAGTATGTCAGGAAACATGTCCTTTCCCTCTCCCTTAAAAGATTTGCTCTTCAATTCACCATTAATTCTTGGCCTTCTTGTTTCTTCTGTCTGTCTAGAGTGTTTGTATGACAGAATAGCACAAGAAACTGTGGATGAAACTGAAATTGCACAGAGACTCTCCAAAGTCAACAAGTACATCTGTGAAAAGATCATGGATATCAATAAGTCATGTAAAAATGAAGAACGAAGGGAAGCAAAATACAATTTGCAATAAACTTTGGATTTTTCATAAAGCCTTTGTGTTTTCCTTGCGAGGTGTGTGATTTTTTTCGAGCAATGGTGCCATCTACAATCAGACCCTCACCACATATGGTGGTGTGGGGGCAGGGGGCCAGTAGGGTCCTGGGGCCAGTAACTTGATCTGAACTTGGACTTCATACTTCAAAAAAAGCCAGGTGGATTTGCTGAGACGTGGGCAGAACCTGAGTGCCACAGCTGTCATTATTATGAGGATAGGAAAAGCACTTTTCAGAAGATTGTAATGCGTCTCTGAGCTGTTTGTCACTTGACTACAATGTGGACTGGTATTTTTACCATCCAAGGACTTGTATCTCCTTCCTCTATTTTGTTCTAAAATAAAGTTTCATTAATTCTTGCTGTGGACAATGATTGCCCTCAATTATTTAGAGTATTGAGTATATCATGGGGGTGACTCACGTGTCATTCAGTATGGAAGGTCTTTTCTGAGGAGCAACCTTCAGTCTGAAGGAGAAAACAACTCAGAGAAAGCAGGTGCCATCAAAAGCTCTGAAGGGCTGTGTCAAAATCAGCATCAAAGGATGAGTCTTAGGCCAATTAGCTTATTCGGGGTGATCTGAAATACAGTTTCCTTGATAATTTGAGTCAATCTTTGTTAAGCAAAGGGGAAGGGGAGTAGTAATGTTAGGTGGTGTGAGGTTGTGTTCAGGAAATAGGGGAAATGTCCTCTGCTAAGTTTGTTCACTCTACCTTGTACTGAAGTGATCTTTCAAATTACACAACTTTTTAAAAAATCTCATTCTTTATTCAGGTTCTGAGTCTCTGCGGTACTTGGAGCATGTTTTATCAAACCACACTCAATCTTCCTGTTGATTTACACTCTCCTTTATGTAATGTCTATGAAGTAAGCATAGCAGTTGGGAAAGGATAAACTGCCCACTTTGGGGTTAACCTAATCTCTCAGAGTCTCCAATTTCTATTTGATAGCAAGAACATAATACCTATCTTGCAGAGTTGTTGTAAGGATTAGAGATACAATATATAAAGTGCTCAATAAATGTTTGCAAGTGTTATTCTCTTCATCTTTTTATTGGCTCTTAGAAATTGGTTGGAAAACTTTGCCCTATACTTTTGCTAGTAGTTTATTTCTTGACAGTCTGTAAACAAAATCTCAGGGTTATTGGGGTGGCTGTCACTTTGAGACCTTTTATTTCAGTAAATCCAATCATCTTTTGTACTATAAAATATGATGTGTTCCCTAATAGGACTCGTAGTTGATCGTTTTCTTTGATGGTATTTTCTCAGCTCTCTATAAACTAGAAGTGTGATCTTGGGTCCATAACTTCCCAGAGTTCTTATCATTGTAATGAAGAAAACAATGTCCACCTGTACACAGGCTATATGAATAAATACAAATGTTTTGTGTACTGCAGTTTGTCTAAGTGGCTAGCTAATCCATTTTACAAGGTAAGTAAAGATGGTGATATGTAGTAATAAATTCTTGTTAAGGCATGTTCGGTTTCATGGCATAAGGCAGCTTGAGCATGAGTACTGTGGGTTGTGTCAGAGATTGGAAACTTATGTCACTGTTGACCCCCCTCCCCCCATTCTCTCTAACCATGGTGAGATACAGACACTCAGAGGCTCTGTGCATTTTCTCAAAGACAAATAGTAATTGGAAGTTGCTTTATAGGTATTTTCAGGTTAGTAGGAGAAACAGTTGTGGCTATATCCTCAATAAAAATGTCTGATGAATGTGAAAGTGCTTTGTGTAATGTATGGTCTTTGCATTGGGGACAGAAGAGACTGTGAAAGACTTGAGAGATCTGGGCCCAAGTTTTGTTTGACCACTTCCAAGCAGGTCACTTGATCCATGATAATGACTCCTCGCTGGAGGCTGTTGTGGAGTGTAATCTGATAGTATCTAGAAAAGAGCCCTGGGAATCACCTACATGCAGATACAGTTTTCCTTAGCATGTGTGGCAGACGGAAGTCAGAAATTGTTCCACTTCTGATATGATCAGAAGACTTTGCCCACTATTTAGATGGTTTTGAGCCCCTGACATGTGCAATTATGTGAACTTGGGATTTTCTTTTTGAGTCATTGACAGGAATAATGAAATAGTCTCAGGAAAGGATAAACAGTGTCTTGTTCTAAGGTCCTGGAGCTGTAGCAATGGAGCAGGGTCAGAATCCAAGTCTGAGAAACTTGTCCTTTTACTTCTAAGAAACATAAGGGGGGATATTATGTTCTGGCTAAGAATCTATACATGTTATCTCTATGTTTAGGGGTAACCCAACCAAGTAGTCAATGACAGTTTGGTGGGATTGGATACTATTTCTAAGCATTTATTTTATTCAAGCATGTATGTTAAACTTAAAACCATTTTGAGTAGCTGATTGTTCCTAGGTTTGCCCAATCTTAAAAATTGACTGAAGTGTGGCTTTGTGTGGAGAGTCTGATTTAGTAAGTCTGGAATAAGGCTGGAAACATGTATTTTAACACAAGTGCCACTTTTGAGGAATTTAATAGAACTTATCTCAAGATTAATGAAGAAATGTTTTGTAAGTCTAGAAAAAAATTCTAAAGTGCCTGAGGATATTTTACTTGGAATCGATAATAAATTTCTCCTTAGGTAGCTAGAAAACCTGCCTTCACATCTTGTCTAGAGTCAGTCTTCATGTTCAGCAAATGCTGTGTAGTTGTGCAGTGCAGACGGTAACTTTCTGCCCAGGCCTCAGTGACCTGGCTTTTACTTTGCACCTAGATTCTTTTGATTCTTGGGAAAAGCCAGTGTTTAATTTGGGATGTCATGATCCCTGGCAAGTTCTCTGTTGCCATATAGAACCAAATGACGAAAATTGACTCTGTTTCCTAGTTAAGAATTGTATGATGGTGACTCTTGTGTCCCTGTTGATTTCTTATATGCATCTCTAAACGATGACTTTCTGTAATTATAAAGAAAGAAAATGACTTTATAATAATTTTATAAAGATAGGAAAGCCCTCCAAACTGCATTGCTGCAAGTATTGTGATGGAGCTCATGGTTATATTTTCAAGGCTGAAACTTACTGATTTTAGCACAGGATGCAGTGTGAACCCCCATGACAGTCATAACCGCTAATTCCAACACCCACAAACTGGATAGATATAAAACTACAGTTAAGTTAAACATCTGGTCAGTTGCTTAGGCCCTTACAGTTAGGTTTCACAGCTCTGCCAATTTATGAAGAGTCTCACCACATACTTTTTTTTTTTCCCCAGTCCTAGGGCTTGAACTCAGGGCTTGAGCACTGTCCCTGGCTTCTTTTTGCTCAAAGCTAGCACTCTGCTACTTGAGCCACAGTGCCACTTCTGGTCTTTTCTATATATGTGGTGCTGGGGAATAGAAGCCAGGGCTTCATGTATATGAGGCAAACACTCTACCACTAGGCCATATTCCCAGCCCATCACCACATACTTTCATTCATAGCAGCAGAATAGTGAGTGCATGTGTTCATGTTCAGTTCAACCTTAGTGCCTACTCCCTTGCTTGAGACAAGTTATTTTCTTTCCTTAACATTAACCAATTAATCTGCAAAGTGGAGATAATAATACTTAGCTAACAGGCTGGTAGGAGACATGGTAGCATAAAAGTACCCAGGTAAGAGAGGGTAAGTGACCATTAGTACTGATGCTGGGATTCCTCTGCTCTTCTGTTCTCTCTCTACACCAGTTTACTCTTCATCTGAGTGTGCTCCTGCCCTGCTTCTAGCCTGCTGACCTCTAATGTAGTGGCGTTGGATTGCATACCTGCTTTTGACTCTCTAGAATCTGCTTGTTCTACAGTTTAGGTTCTGGGTCATCCCCATTGATGTTAAAATGGTCTTACTCTGCTCTTCCGTCTCCACCTGCTGACTCCTAACCCATTTGCCCTTCTTTGGAAATTAAATTGTTTATAAATCAAACTGGGGCGAGGATGTTTATGTAGAGCACTCATTTTCCTCTGTTTGGTCCAATTTTCCTCTTTTTACTCCATTCTTTTCCTTTAGTCCAAAGGAATGACATTTTTCTTATTCTTTATACTTCTAATTGTGTATGATTACCTTTAAAAATTATTCTGGTAAAAAATAGTACCTCATTATATTTTATGATTATTATCCACATTGTACATTGTTCCAGAGGTTAGTTCCTTCTATAGAAGGGTCAGAAGTGATCTTTGAGCTACCCCCAGTTGAAATGGCTATGCTGAAATTATACCAGACCCAAGTCCGTCCTATTACTTCCATCATTAAGATCAGCTTCTGTTGAGCCCAAACTTATTTCCCTGAGACTTTTAGACTTGTAGAGTAATTCTGATTCTCACATTAAAGATATAGAGAATGCTTCTACTCATAGCCCTTTGTAGAGCTGAAGATGACTATCAGAACCTAGGCAAGTTCGCTATGTCTTCCAACCCATCACTTTGACCATTATGCAGTTAGTTATGGTGACTGTATTGGCCTGCCACTGTGCTAGACTTTTAGTCCTAGTGGATTTTTTTGTCTTGCTTCCTTTTTGCCACTCTCTTTCATTTGAACAGCTCTTTAGTCCCACCTGTTCCTAAATTGTGTGCTTTTTTTTTTCGAATATATTCCTTTTTGTTTTTTGGTTGTTTTGTGTTTTTTTTTTTTTTTTTTGCCAGTCCTGGGGCTTGAACTCAGGGCCTAACCACTGTCCCTGAGCGTCTTTTGCTCAAGGCTAGTACTCTACCATCTGAGCGACGGCACCACTTCCAGCTTTTTCTTTTTATGAGGAATTTGGCCAGGGCTTTATGCATGCTAGCTAGGCAAGCACTCTACCACTAAACCACATTCCCAGCTCTCAAATATATTTCTTAAATGAAACACAGGACTTACCATTCATCCCTATTACATTTAATCTTGTTGGGTACAGCCCCAACAGATAATTAGAATCTGCTTTTCTCTTTTGTTTAAAGTTCAAAAGAAAAGCTGAAGGGAGCCAAAACCTCAAAAGAAAACCCAGCCACAATCTCAAGGGCCAAACCCAAGTACATGTCCACTCCTGAGAGTTCCTTGTTGTATCCAGAGTTGTGGTTACACTATTCATGGCGACCTGTGCCATCCAGTTTCCCATGCTCCTCTGCTCCTTGCTCATGTATCACCGAGTGAAAACCTTACCTCTGCAGCCTAGACTCCATAGCTCTTTTTTTTTTCAAATTTTTATTATCAAACTGATGTACAGAGAGGTTACTGTTTCATACGTTAGGCATTGGATACATTTCTTGTACTGTTTGTTACCTTGTCCCTCATACCCCACTCCCTCCTCCCCCTTTTCCTTTCCCCCCATGAGGTGTTCAGTTCACTTACACCAAACAGTTTTGCTAGTATTGCTTTTGTAGTTGTTTGTCTTTATTTACCCTGTGTCTCTCGATTTTGGTATTCCCTTTCAATTTCCTAGTTCTAATACCAGTATAGACAGTTTCCAATATACTCAGATAAGATTACAGAGATAGTGTAGGTACAACCACGGGAAGGTGATACAAGAACATCATCAAAGTGATTTTTTTTTTTTTTTTTGGCCAGTCCTGGGCCTTGGACTCAGTCAGGGCATGAGCACTGTCCCTGGCTTCTTTTTGCTCAAGGCTAGCACTCTGCCACTTGAGCCACAGCACCACTTCTGGCCATTTTATGTATATGTGGTGCTGGGGAATTGAACACAGGGATTCATGTATATGAGGCAAGCACTCTTGCCTCTAGGCCATATCCCCAGCTCCATAGCTCTTGTTTCAATAACTTCTCACCAATGAGTCCAAGCTAACTTTGAATCTCTTCATTGTATATTTTTATTGCCTCTAGTTTCTTGCCATTAGAGCAATGCTGCTTGTGTGTTCACTTAAGATTGTTTTCCTTACGTTAATTTGCTTTTTAGAGTAAATTCCCAGGAATGAGCTAGCTGGATTAAAGAACAAGAACATTTTTATAGTCCTTTCTTTGTATTATTGTATTGCTTTCCAAAAAGTGAAGCCACATCTTAAGCAGTGTGGATAGTCATGTGCCACTTTCCCACAACTTCACTAGTATCCACAAGTTTTGAAGTTTGGCAGTTTAGCTTTCTATATGCATGTACTTTTTCAACTTCCTCTCATATGAATTCTCTGTGCACATATGAAGTATGTTTTCAGTATTTTATTCTATATAACATCTTTCCTCCACATGCTATAGTAAACAAACATGATGCTTTTTATCTTTTTTGTACATAGATGTTTCTGTTTATTCATATATTAAAAAAGCAGTGGTTTGTTACACCACCAAAGCCTTGAAAAGTAACATTAGTATATATTAATTTGATACTACTTATAAACACCACTCATTGATTTTATGTTATTTGATATGCTCTAGCCCTTTGAAATTCATGTGCCTATTCCTGTGTGTACTTTATCAACTTTTCATGACTTAAAGTCATGAAAATATGACTTGAAGTCATATATATATATATATATATTTGGCCAGTCCTGGGGCTTGCACTCAGGGCTTGAGCACTGTCCCTGGCTTCCTTTTGTTTAAGGCTAGCACTCTACCACTTGAGCCACAGCGCCACCTCCAGCTTTTTCTGTTTATATGGTGCTTGTGGAATCGAACCCAGGGCTTCATGCGTGCTAGGCAGACACTTTACCGCTAAGCCACATTCCCAGCCCCCAGGTACTTTATATTTTAAGCAAGCAATCTACAGTAACATTTAATGAAGTAAAGAGTAGTGAGGTCCTCCAGTAGAGACCCATCTCTTACTCTACGTGCTCATTAGTTTTTTGAGCTGAATTATTCTAGTAGCTAGGATTCCTCTATCTTGTTATGGAATGGATAGGGATCAGAGATATAACATTTAAACTTTAACCTGAGGGACAGGAGTGGCTGTGAGATCATTTGTCTTTCTATCCATCCTTCTCATCCACTTATCTTTAACATGGTGAATATTTAGGCTGTGTCTAGCACTCTACCAGGCAATGCTTATCTGACCAAAGCAAGAAGCCATGCCAGTGTGTCTTTCACACCCTAAGCTCTTTTTACTATACCAGAAGGCCCTCTGTGGCCACATCTAACCAAGTATCTGAGGATGTGGCAGTTTACTGTTGACATTTCACTGACTAGTAGGGAAGCCATATTCAATATCTTAGTCTCACCATTGAAGGTACTCAGAACTTAACCCCAGGAATCATTACAGAACACATTTGTCACTCATCAAATATTTATTCAATATCTTCTAGGTTTCAGTCACTGATGTAAGCAAAGATCCTCCCTTATGGAGCTTAAAAATCTTAAAAGTTGGGGGTGGGGGTGGCATGGTGCAGGATAGATTGGGGAAAGAATAAGCAGTAAGCCCAATGTATGAGAGAACTGTGAAGATGACAAGTGCCATGAGGGAAAGGCAAAAGCTCATCACAGTAAGGCAGATTGAGGATATGTGGCAGGGTAGAGGGCAGGCTTCATGAAGAAAGTGAAATCTGAGTAAAGATGGAATTTGGTGAGGGGACCCTGAGACATGAGCTGGCAGTAAGTTTGTGGTGTTACATTTAGAGCTTTAAACTGACTTTAAACTGATAATGCCTGTTTTACTCTAAGATGAGGGGGAAGAAGCCAGGTTGTCTCCGGATTGAATCCAGGTTCCATCTCTTTGTAAGTCTCTTCCTATTATTTTCCATTTCCTCATCAGAACAGTCATCATTCTTAATTGTCACACTGTTGGTAGGACATAACAAAGAAAGCATGCCAGGAAGCTCCTGGCCCAGAGACCAGACGTGGGAGATGCTCAGCTGCTGGCAGCACAATTTCATATCAGATTGCCTCTCTTTCCCTGACTCTTCCTCTTAGCTGACATGATGCTAGCTGGAGAATCCACCCTAGCTCCATAGTCCTGGGGGGAATGCCTTGTTCTCCTGACGTGTGCCTCATCTGAAGGGTTGTTCTAAGGTTCAGTGAAATCCCTAGTGTAAAGTATGTATGTAGAAGCCTGGCCTGAAAAGGTCCTAGGCCAAGCCCTGCTTGGGTGAAGTTCATCAAATTCCCAGCAAGGTATGCCTGTCCTTACCATCCCTCCCAGCACTGCATATAGAAATTTAAAGAATCAGTCTTCCCCCATGAGGAATCATGTAGTCTAGAGTTAGGATGCTCTCATGATAGCTGTCTTTTCTTACTAACTGCTGACCTGTGTCTCAATGTAGAGATTTCTGACAAGATAGCACAATGGGTGATCCCTATTTTTAATGGCTGTGGTTTCTGCTACCTCAGATGTCCACACTGACATGAGCCATTTCTTCCATCTGAACCTTGCCCTGCCCCTTCTGATTTTCCTCCCACCATGAAGGCTTCAGAGCCCCTTCCTCAGATCCTCTCCTGCCCTGTACCATCTTCCAGTAGCCTCTAGTAGATTCCTGTCAAGCTGCCATTACATTCTGTCAAGCTGACACGGCATATCCAACCCTCTCGTGGGACTCTAAACATTTTAAGTTTACATGTGGGCTATCACATCCTGTGTGAGTCCCTGAGCCCTAGCACAAGGTTTTGTACAAATGAAGTAGAACTCTTCCTAGAGACAGAGACCATAGGAAACCAGAGAGCAAAGCAACTCTTTCTACCTGGCATCTTCAAGCCTGGGGGGACAGGAAAGCCTTTCCTTGAAATCCTGGCCGCCTCCTCACAAGGTGAGGCCATCCTAGCTCAAGAAAGCAGGAAAGGGCTGATAGTGGCTAAATTTCTGACCTCTCTTGGGTTTTTCCCAAGCCTTGATGCCATGAAACAGTTGTGCTGTAAAGTAAGAAAGAATGGGTTTCAGTGATTCCTTCTCCACTGCTCAGTAGCGGACCTTGTCCACGTCAGTCAGCCTCCTGTGGGCTAAGATTGATCAGTTTACATGGAGCAGATGTTTTTAGCTTCAGTGGCAAGGATAAAGTGTTGACCTTTAAGGACTGTTGCATAAAATACTGAGAATAGGGAAGGTGTGCACACACACATAGTAGGTCCTCACCAGCAGGCCCTTCCCTCCATTTACAGTATGGAGCATACAGCCTAAGTCAAAAGCAGCACACTCCACTTTGGTCTGGTGGCTTCCTTCTGTGATCTTCAGTTGCCCTACATTGACCTCTGAAAACAGTTTTGGTGCTGATGGCATCCTAGTAGTTGGAGCAGGGTATTTAGGCCACAAAGTAGATTCTTAGGTTTCTCCAGCTCCCCTCCCCTCTTCTCCCACTATAAAGCCTCTAATACCTCCTTCCCAAAACTGGTGGGAAGCCCCTGGCCTAGGCATGAGAAACGAGGGTCACCACAGAGCAGCCATGATAGCTGATGGAAGGAAGGAGGCTGGAATTCTTTTTTTTTTCCCAACAGATCTTTAAATTATTTTCATTTTGCTGACTCGCACACTTTTCTGAGTTAAGGCGCTTTGGGAGATGGTTCTAGGCCATTTAAGCAGAAAGCTTCATTGGCTCCAATGTCTTTGAGAAGAAAGCTTTTAACACTATGTTGTCCAGCCTGCAGCTGCCTGCCTGGAAGAGCAAATGGGGGCTTTGCAGGTGGGAGACTGCCCTTCAGGGAGAGCCTGGTAGGCCCTACTAGGACTTCCAGTGTTGCTTACTAATGGAATAAAATCACAGCTAGATTTAGAGTTGGATTGAGCTTCTCTGTTTTGTTTAGGCTTGATTTGGGTTGTGGTTTTATGCCAGTACCAGGGCTTGAACTCAGTGTGTCATGCTTTTGCTCAGCTTCTTTGCTTATGGCTTGGGTTTTAAATTATGCTTATAAACTGTCTTTTCTTTCTTTTTCTTGTTTTTCATTCTTTTTTATCCTTCTGAGACAAAAAAATTAGCACCTCTAAGCCATTAGCACTGAGAGTTAGCTGTGTGCCAGCCCCTGTGCTTCATGACAAAGTCAGAGGGGTGCTCTTCCCCTGGCTGGAGCTGGACTCTAGTCGTGTTCTTTCACCTTGAGTCATTCTTCCCTTGTGAAGCATACAGGATGGCATAGAGTGAAAGCCAATATCCAACAGCAGGATGCATAGACTCTATGTCTCTGTTTCTGTCTCTCTGGCTCTGTCTCTCTGTGTGTCTCTGTCTCTGTCTCTGTCTCTGTCTCTCTCTCTCTCTCTCTCTCCTTCTGACTTTCTTCATCCAGTGAAATATCCTAAAATAAAAATTAGCCTGCTGGGCACCAGCAGCTAACACCTGTAATCCTAGCTACTTAGAAAGTTGAGATCTGAGGATCAAGGTTCAAAGCCATATCATACCATATAGTAAAAAGAAGAGCTTGAGACGACATATATAAAACTTTACAACTTGCAATGTGTACTGAAGTTTTTGATGGATGTACCCAAGATGCAGGCAGAGGGTGTAACTCAGCAGGAAGGATACCTATGCTAACTGTGGGACAGTCCTTATCCAGCAGCATGGAGGAGAATGCAAACACTCCTGTAGTGACTTACTCATTTAAAGCAATTAGAGATGGGAGAGATCTGGACGAACAGCAGCACAGAGTGTAGATCCTGATTCACTCTGCAATGCGAGTGATGGTGTGGGGTTTGCTGTGGTACACACACTATGCTGCACACATCTACTCTTCTTTGCACCTGGGGCAGATCCCCGTGGAGCTCAGTGCCAAGTGTGAGTCACTGTTACCTCCTCCCTCAAAGGCTACAGAGAGGATTAAGTCAGAAATCAATCAAAGTCATCCTTTAAAACGATAAAATAACAGCATTGTAAATAGTTGCTGCCCCCTACTGTGTTCTTTTCTCTTCCCAGCTAGACTGAGACTTCCAGGGAGACAGGAGCAGCTGCTAGTTCATCTATTGATAGAGTCTGATCGCTCATGAGCTGTTGCTGGTTCTGATTCAGCTTTCCTATCAGCACCTTCTCTGTCACTCTGTTTCTATGGCCTGACTTCTCTCTGCCCTCAAGCACTATTTTGAGTTAAAGAGAAACTGTTTTCTTGGGTACCCACTCTGGGCACTGAATTTGTCACTCAGTACAGAGCCAGGTATTTAAGTGGGAAAGGTCAGAAGCTTCCTGTTCTTCTGGGCTCAAAAAGACAGTGAAAGATGCAGGACATAGAACCCTGACCTTCCAGTCTGTTCCCTCTTGTGCAGGCCAGCTGGGTTCTCTCACCTTTCTGAACAGGGATAAGAGCACATGCAATGGAAGTGACCTAATTTGGTCAAGGAGGTATTTGAATGGAGTTCCTGTAAGCCCTAACTTGATCCTTCTCTGTCCCTATAAATGGTTGCGATCACTTCCTGTAGGAGGATGGGGTGCTTTGGCTAGTGGCAGAATAATGGGCAGAACTGAATCAAATCTAAGTCTGTTTGGGTTCTGGGTCCAGTGGGCTGATCTGACTGTATGGACTGAATGTATTTCCTAAGTTGCCATCCAGCTGAGAGTGGCCATCGCAGGGCCCGGAGAGGGATAATCACATTTCTGAGCCGACCAGAGTAGCTGCCACTCGGAGCTTTCTTTGTATTTTGAATATGTAGTCTCTAATTAGACTTTGCCTTAATTGCAAGATTTCCATGTGCCCCATGACTGCTGTGGCACTCTGTCTGGGGATAAACACGTCCATCAAGTGAGAAGTAAATTGTGGCTGTGGCCTTGGCCTCGTCATCCCGTTGGCTTGCTCCACTGTAGTTCCTCTGGGGACGGCGTTCAGCCCTCCCCTGTGAAAGTGCTCTGGGGCCCACATTTTAATCAAAAGTGTACCTGCCTCTAGAAAAAAAAGAATAGGGGCACAGCTCAAAAGTGATTAAATTTAATAACCAAAAGACTAGAAAAAGTGTGCAATGCATAATTTCAGCAGATATTTATTTCATCATGTGACCACATTCTATAATGCTGTATGGGGACACTTTATTAAAAATGCCATTTATTTTAACAGCAGCAGTAAGGCAAACACACACCTTTTTTTTTTTCCTTTAGCCCCTTCTCCTTACTGTGTTAAAGGCATTTGTGGTTATTAAATTACTCTTGAGTGGAGGAATGCCTGTCTCCAAATTTACTCTGAAGTATTTCAATGAAATGATCTCAAATGTTTATTCACTCAGCAAATACTTACCCAAAGTCTTTCTGGGCCATGTGCCGAGCTTGCACCAGGATAATGAAATGGAGCAGACATAACCCCTCCGAGCCTCCCAAGAGCAACTAGGGCATGGGGCAGGGCAGGTGGCAGAAGCATTCCAAGCACAGCACTGGGACTGGCCCTAGGTCTAACCAAGAAAAAAATGAATGACTGGATGAATGAATGATGCTAGAAAAATTAGAGCATATCAGCCAGGGCTGAAGCAGAATGGGGACCACAGAGATATAAGAGAAAGAATGGTGGTTCTCCTGAGTATACTAGAGGAGGGAACTCTTAAGCTGATTCTTGGGAGAGCTCTGAGCCCCATGTAGGGCAGTGAGTGCTGCAGGCAAAGGAGAGAGGAAACAAAGTCTGTGGTCCTGAAATTCTCTCCCTGAGCCATCCACATGCTGTAGCGCTAGGCCTCTTTCTCTGTTTCACTCCCCCCCACAATCCATTCTGATACTTTTTTTGAATATTGTTTTACCTTCAACTCCCAGCTAATGTGAAAGTAAAAACAAACTTCCCTGAAATAGGTGACCAAGAATCTTAGAGTCCCTTCAGGTCAGCACTTTTTGAGATTCTCTTAGGGCTGGGGAGCCAGCTGAGAGGTAAGGCTGCTGGTGTGGGCAAGTCCAGGGCCTTGGGGAAAAGTAGGCCTCCCTAGCTACTCAGGGAGCTGGACCTTGCCTTGGGGTGGCAACAGGGAGACACGGAGGGTGCTGAGCTAGGGCGTGAGGTGGCTGGATTGGTGTTTCAGGACACAGTAGCAGAATTATAGTTGGTAAAGGGAGAGGGAGGTTAGAGGGAGGGAAACTGGAAGGGTGGTGGAAGAGACCCCCCCAGGAATGCAGTGTAAAGGCAGGGATAGTTATTTTGAGCTATATCAGCACAATTTGCTGACTAGCATCAGGGAGGAAGAGGAGAAATTGGTGCTGACTCTCCTGTTTGCTGGATGAACTGGATGGGCACTGGCTAGGCAGGACAGGTGGGCATCCATTCTCTCTGAGGCACTGTGGAGGGATCATGGAGCAGGACTCATTCTGCTAGGCATCCTCAGCTGAACATGAACACCGTTGTTTGAAACAATATCTAAATGTGAGGGGGGGTCATGTTTTGGCCCCTCCTACTGAACAACTGAACAGCAGTTGGAAGGGTGGTCTTTCAAAAACATAAGATAATGACAGTCTGGCAAGCAATGGGGCTCAGAATCATGAGCCATCTTGCTCCCTAGGGCTTATTCCAAGACACCCAGCTACCACCCAGGGCCTGTGTTCTCCTCGTGCTTTGTTTGCCCAGCCAGAAATGGGCATCACTTGCCATGGTATCTATTATTTCATAGTGTGCTGGTGAGGAGCAGGTTTGAGTGGGGTGGGGGAAAGACAATAGCAGCTTAGTGACCTAAAAAGGCCACTCATCCCAAGAAACATTGTCAGCCATGCAGGCGTGTTATGCAGGCAAGCTAGCACAAGGACCAGATACTGCGGCTGTCCAGCCCAGCCAGCAGCTTTGTGGCAGCTTCTAATTCCTCAGACCCTTGGCCTTCTTCAGGCTGCCCCACGCCCTAGAGCCCTCCCTTGTCTGCTTGATGCAGGCTCTGCATCCCTTCCAGGGAGCTCTGAACTCCTCTGCCAGAAACCCTGCCCTTGCAGAACTCCAGTGTTCCTCCCCGCAGGAACCTGGGACCCCAGTTTCTCCTCTGTAGTCCTTGGAGCTGTTCAGTTAGCCTCTGCTGACTGCAGGACACTCTTCCATGACCTAACTCTCCCACTGGCCCTAGAGCTGTCTAGAACACTCCTCCATGCTTCTCCTGTCCAAAGCCTGGCTGGGTCTGGGGATGACTTCCTTTCCTCCTCCATTCCCCATACCTGTGTATTCTGTTGTCAGCTCCTGACAGAAAATGCCCTTTCCACAAAACTGTAAGTCTCATGTTGATACAATTGCACCTTCTCTGGGCTGTTGTGAATCAGTATAATGCTCACTTGGGTGAATTCTCTTTGTTCATGCATCTGTCTTTTCTACCAGACCAAGGACTCCTCAAGGACAGGGACTGTGTCTTGATCACCATGAGTCCCAGCCCAGGACAAAGCATGCATGAGGTATGGGAGGGGGGAGGGGGGATGAGTGCCTCTTTCTGGGTAAGATAGGGGGTCCAGTTTCTCAGAGCCCCCCAAAGCAGTGATCAGACCTTGAATGGAGCCCGAGAGATGGACTAGGACTGACTTCCCTTCAGGGCTTGGGGGCAGCTGCTGTCTCCCCAAAGCTGCTGTCATGGTGTCTCTCATGTGCACTCCTGTTTTAACCCCATTCATGGGGGCCACAGCCACGTAATTGGATTGAGCAGACACTGACAAGGTCAATTTGACAATTTCATTAATCTTTTATTAAACATGAGCCCTGAGCTCCAGCCAGGCTCGTCTGTGCGCTGTCCCAGGAACGTGCCTCGCATATTCCTGGGCAGGCCGGACGTGACCATCCCTGTGATGCCAGCAGCAATGGAACACGTCCTGCCTGCACGCCAGGCCCAATGCTGAGCGAGGCCTTCAATCTCTCACCACACCGAAGGAGGTAGAGAGGCTGATGTGTGCCAAGTGCTTAGGATCGGCTGAACTCTGCTCAGGGGCTGAGGATTAATATCATTATTCTTAATATTATGGACTCAAAACAACCTTGAGAGTTAAAGAATGGTTTTCCCAAGGAAGGAATTAGGCCCCAGAGAGGGAAGATGACAGTGTCCTACCCAGGAGGACAATGAACAGTGGTGCTGGCAGCTTCGCTCCAGACCGATCGTGAAGAGTGCTATGGCGGGCTCGCGGGAGCCATGGACATGAGTGTGGCCAGCGTGTGCCTCACATGTGGTGCTTAGGCAAAGCAGGTTTGGGAAGGAGAGAAGCAGGGAGGGAGGGAACGTTATTACACAAGCTGAAGCTTGCACAAGAAGCTCAGAGAAGGGAGCAAACCTCTTCCTGGGTGAGAAAAAGGTCTGCCTTGGAGAGAACATGGAGGTTCAGAGAGAAGCAAGGAGACAGAGGAGCAGGGCAGAGGGGGAGCCACATGGTGAGGGCGACAGACAGGGACAGGGAGCCCCACTGCCCAAGAGCCTTGGGAGCCTTGAGGGGGAGCCAGGGAGGAACATGCAACCCAACTTGTATTTTAGAAGGTTCTTTCTAACTTCCATGTGGAGGATTGGAACCCAAGGGCTGGTTTCTGGATTCAGGTAACAAGAAGGAAGGACTCTAAGAGAACCAGTGGGATGAGGAAGACATGGGACAGGGGAGGGTGCGAAGGACAGAGGGTCCTATAATTCTGCGTCAAGGCCTGGCTGGATCAGGATGGGGTAAAACTGAGAGCTGAGTGAGCCACGGTCCCCAGAGTGGCAGCAGCTGCTGGGGTCAGCCCAGCCAGGGCTTTGTGAGTCTCTTAATTACTGGGGACAGACAGGCTGCCAAATGGGTCCCTGGCTGACACACACGGATATGTCTGGTGCTGTCTCCACAACTGTAAGCAGACTACATGCCTCTCACACCAAAGGCTACTTTCCTGGTAAGGCAGAGGGTGCTGGGCTCTCTCTCTCTCTCTCTCTCTCTCTCTCTCTCTCTCTCTCTCTCTCTCTCTCTCTCTCTCTCTCTCTCTTTCTCTCTCTCTCTCCCTCCCCAGAGGCCAGTCAAAGAAACTTGGTCTGCTTGCGATTATGGCCCTTTGTGGGTAGTTCCTTTTGTGTTTTTCTCATAGCTACCACAAGAAGCGCTATCTAAACGATAGCACTGAACTCAGGAGTGACAGGGCCTGGACGCAGTTACTTTGCTTATTAATACACTCACCCATTTATTCAGTGATGCATTTATTTATGTGCCACAAGTTGCCACAAACTTCCAGGTATGGTATTCACTTGGTCTATTCATGCTGCTATAACAAAATACCAGAGACTGGATGAGCTATAAATGACAGAATGTATGGCTCACAGTTCTGCAGACTGGCAAGTTCAAGTTCAAGAATCTGGACACTTGGGGCCTTTGTGAGGGTTCTTTCCTCATAGACAATGAGGGAAGGAGGCGAACAAGCCTCTCCAGGCCTCTTTTAAAGGGGTACTAGTCCTACTATGAGGGGGGAATCCTCAGGACCTCCCAAAGGTCCCATTTTTCTAATAGTATTATTTTCAGGTTAGGTTTCAAGATATGCATTTTGAGGACACAGACATTCAGGATTTCAGCAAATCATAGAAGCTTGCTTTCTTCTCCCTTCAGGAATAACTCACCTGATGCAAATAGCACTGTATATTAACAAACATATTGTATTCTCCTGACCTCACTTAGACATCATGCTGACAGGGAAGGAAGTACTATTTTCTGCATTTTCTAGATAAGGAAATCAAGGCTTAGAGAGGTTTGGTGGTTTGCTCAAGTTCACACAGCCAGGGAGTAGCCACTGCTCATGTCCATCTACAGTATCTGACTCATTGACAGCCACCGGGAGCCTACAGGAAGAACTATACACTCTGTTGAGGAGAAAGACTCAGCTTAAGGGGGTGCAGGCCCAGCACAAATCCAATGGGCTGAAGCCATCAGAACTGAAAACATACTTTATGGCCGCCTTAGAGGATCCAGCACAGGGGCTGCGGGCAACAAAGGAGACCAGGGGCTACGTTTTCTTCTGTAAATGCACTTGTCAGCCAAGCCTGGAAAGGCTTCCTGCTCTGGGCTGCAGGCTTCAGTGAGAGGCTCTGGAAAGCTTGATTAGGGAGAGTGTGGATTGCCCTTGAGAGTGCTACGTGGTCCAGACTTCAACTTCACTCCTCAACCGGCCAGAACTCAGTCTCAGAGTGCTCCCAGGTGCCTGGGAAATGTAGGGTAGTGTGTGTGCCAAAAGAGGAGGAGAGCTTTCCTTGGAACCATAGCTGAAGAAGTCTTGGGGGGTGGGGGGGCAGCACTACCCTTACAGGCTCAGGGTGTGAGGCTCAGGACCTATCTCTTTGCATTTCCCAACAATCCAGGGAAAAGGGCAGAATGGTGGAGGGATTTGAAGCAGCATCCTGCAAGAATGGCAGAAACAGGACACCAAGGCAGGACTATGACATAACTTTAGACCTCATCTCTGTAGAGCTTTCTGGGGAATAAGAAGCTAGTGCCTCTTGGGGGAGAGGAAAGGCAGAAGTTCATTCTAGTTATCACCCAAGATCACAGAGGAGGATTTGTGTTAGTACCTGAAAAACTCTTGATGTTTCTCACTTGGATTTGGATACAGAGTATCCAAGGGACCACTCCATGGAGGAAGAGGTGGTATCTGACAGATTTACAGTTCCTGCATCCACCTCCACTAACTAATGCAGTGTCTGTCTAGTACCAGAAAGTCCAAGGAGGCTGAGTCACAAATAAGATGAGGTTCACACGTATATAGGCATGAATTTAACTCCTGTTATTTCCAGCTTACAGAATACAATCTCAGGAGTGAAAGCATGACAACTTCTTTTTGCCTCAGTTTTTACACCTCTAAAATGGACATGATCTGTCTTGTAGAGTTGATGTGACTATTAAAGTTTGTGCAATGTTTTCCCTTAATCCTTCTCCTCTTTATGACCAGAACAGTAGTGCCAGAACTGCAGAAGGAACAACTCCATTCTGACACAGGAGGCTGACGTGGACAAGGAGATTCCTGTCATCCCCAACAGTGGTTTTCTCCCAGGAGCAGCAGGGCAGATGAGGGACACACTCTATCCACTATGACCTCAGGAGCCTATAAGCTGAGTCACATTGGCTGGGTGGTTCATTGGAATGGACCAGGCAGCGAGTGGACTAGAGCCAGTCCTCATGCCAAAGGCCTACTAGTGAAGAGATTGCTGGGGCCTTACTAGTGGAATAAGCAGCATGCCTTGGATATCACCTCTGATTTTCATGGGGTTGCATGAAAAGAGCTGCATTCTTAGGCCATCTGTTTTACTTTATCCGTAGTGTTGGCTGCGTTCCTTGACTGCCAGCGCCAGGGGCTTTCCAGGGATGGTGAGTTAGTGGCCCCTGGGAGATGGGAGAGGAGGCCCCAAGGAGGAAGTTTATGAGATGGAGGCTGCCAAGACTCCCAGAAAGGGCCAGGTCAGCCCTTAGCTTTTCTCCTCAGCTCCCTGTCAGTGTCCCAAGGCCAGACAACATCAGCTGCAAGGTTTTGAACAGTAATGCCCCCATGACAGAAACTAACACCTGTGGGATTCAAACTACCAAGGGTTTTTGTGCTTCCTTCCATCATTTTTCCTCAAATGGAGGAAGTAATTTTCTGCCCTCTAACCCACAATTAAAAATAACCTTATGGTTAATATTTTATGTGCATACAGAAATTCAGACCTGCTGACTACTTGCACAATCTTTAGTCTAAGACTTTGTGAAAGTTTTCTTGAATCTACATTGTCCCCAGGTGGATACATTTTAGCTCTAGTTTTTAGCTGAGGATGTAAGTTCAGAGTGGTCCAATGACATATTTGAGGTCCCACTGCTAGCTAGAGGTAGAATCAGAATGTAAGCCTAGATCTACCTGACTGCAAAGGCCCACACTCTTTCTTCCAGTTCCCTGGAAAAGTGCTACTTGAAGCTCCCTCCAGCCTCAGCCCCTAGCTTAGCTTCCCTCAGAGCAGTCACCTGGCTCTTCCATGAGATGTGATGTATCTGATGATAGTGTCACAGGGAACTGGGGGTGGGGAAGTCAAGTACTGAGCAAAGTTGATGAAAAGTGGTGAATTCATTCACTTTCATTCAATAAGCATTGTCTGAGCCTGCCCCCGTGTCTCACTTGACCGCCATCTTGGATTCCAATCTGTAATTTGAACAAGAGTCTGCTCAGTCATAAGGACTGATAATTGTGTAAATCTCTGTATCTATCACT
The DNA here is from genome assembly GCF_023159225.1 of Perognathus longimembris pacificus. Lineage (NCBI taxonomy): Eukaryota > Metazoa > Chordata > Mammalia > Rodentia > Heteromyidae > Perognathus > Perognathus longimembris. Next base: position 32,312,788 of record NC_063167.1, on the reverse strand, counting down.
TTGTTGTAATGGGATTTACCCAGTATCATGTTCTCAGCAGCAAAAGTGAGAGAGGGTAAGAGAGAAGGGAAGAGAGAGAGAAAGCTCCTTTCCCCACTATATCATTTTGATGTGTTACTCTTGTGAGTGAATTATAGTTGAGCCAAGAGGATAGATGTCTTACAGTTTCATATCTATTAAGTTCCTATATTGTGCCTAACCCTGTGCCTAATCACTGAACTGACACCAATCCCACAAATACATCTCAGTGCTCCTGAGAAAACATACACTGCCTGCCATCCTCCCATGTCTGCACTCTTTTTCTTTTCTCTCCCTTCTTCCTTTCCCCCTTTCTTCTTTCCCTCATATATTCAGCTATCAAACATATCCTCTCCTTTCTGTTTTGATTTTTTTGGGTGGATAGGGATAAGTTTTGTTTTGGTTTTCAGTGCTGAGGATGGAACTCAGAGCTTCGAGTTTAAGAGAAATTCCTTTATAGTTATTCTATCAGTCATGTGTTAATGAAATCTCTGGATAGCTTTCCATCTCTATTTACTTTTAAATAGATATGTAGTTTGAAAGATGTCCTATTTCAAATATTTGAGAAAAAACTACCTATCCAATTATTTGGGCTAAGAGACTTTTAAAATTATTCACATTTGCCAGGCACTTGTGGCTCATGCATGTAATCCTAGCGAATCAGGAGGCTAAAATCAGAGGATCATGGTTCAAAGGTAGCCCAGGCAGAAAAGTCCTGGAGAATCCATCTCCAATCATTCAGCAAAATGCCAGGCTAAAAACATAGCTCAAGTAGTAGAGCACCAGCTGTGAGCAAGCAAGGCCTGAATCCAAGCCCTGGCGCACACACCCCACACACCCACACCCACATACACATGCGCACACACACACACACACACACACACACACCCCAAATTATTTTCCTCCTAAAATCATTGCTGAAACTTCCTTATCTTCCCTGTACACCTTGCCTCTTATTTTAAAAAAATATATAAAAGACTGTTGTTATTATATTCCATTTGTGTTATGACATGAATCCCAAACACATCACAAATAGGCAAAGACACAGGTGTGACTAAAGGGTCACAGGCTTGTGGGAAAAGGCTCCTTCCCACCACCACTGGGCTTAGGGGTGGTCATAGAGGGTGATATCTTCCACAAATAGCCAAGTGATAGTTAAGCCAAGAGTCTTGACTTTAGTTTATCCCTGAGGCTCCAAGCCCTTACCATGGCATCAGAGCCCTTCTGGGGTGATAGGGAAGAGAGAGAGAGCAAAGACAGTGGAACCAGACAAAGCTGAGTTGGAACCTGACCCCTCCCTGGCTTCACCATCTCCTGAGACTCAGTTTACATTGTTCTTGATGACCTTTGTGATGATTCTGGGAAAATGAAGGGGAGGTCCATGATACACTGTAGATGACCTGAGCCTCTTAGCTCTTTGTTCTCCTTCCTTCTTGGCTTTTGGCTTTTTTTTAATGGGTAGGTAAGGGATGGTTTAGTCATGAGATGCAGTAGAAGGAGGTATAGACAAGATGCAGCAGAGGGGACCAGGTGTGCTCCGATGGTCAGGACCATACACCGTATCCCTCCCTCGGGATGTTTTGCCCTTCTGTGGACATGGATGTTAATTTCCTCCCAAATGAAGCCCTGGGTGGCTGAGCCTCTGCACAGGGCAGAATCCTTTGTTTACTGGCAGAACAAAGCCCTGTCCAAATATTGTGCATGTTCATTATGCTGCCCTTGCTGGCCATCCTGGAAGAAGAAGACCAGGCTCGGCCTGGATGAGGCCCTGTCAGAGGGAGCCAGAGGTGCTAGACACATTGCCCTAAATCTCTAGGTTCCTGCAAGCCGAACTAAAGATGGTCTGTCAGCCATGAGCAGGCAATTAATAGAATCCAGTGTGTGTGTGAAACTCTTTTCTGGGCACCTTCTGGGCAGAAGAAGGAGAGGGGAAAAGGTGTGGAAGAGCTCATAGAATCAGAAACAGTCCCTGAGTCAAACCCAGGGAAAATAGTGGAAGGAATTGGAAATAAGGCAGAAAAGAGATGGATGCCACTCCAGGGTATATGCATGGAAAAGTTACCTGGTAGGCAACTGAGGCAGAGTCCTACTTATTCTGAGAGTCATTGTGGACTAGATCTGAAAGAAGGGACAGGAGAGATAAGTAATTTATTCATTAATTCCCATCACCATTTCTTGTGGGTCGTTGGGTAGAGAAAGGAGGTGAAGTCTCTGGGTGTCTCTGTCTTACCATGCACATGGGCAGAGTGGTTCCCCAGGCTGGAAGGGAGGCCTCAGTGCGGGTGCTGGCAGGGGCTGCACCGAGATTGGTGATAGAACATGGGCATGACAGCTAATAGCATCTGGTGCAGAGAGACACACAAGACACATATGTGAAAATAGCAATTTTCAAACAATAATTGAGTTCCTGCCATGCGCCTGGTATTTTATATTCTTACAGCATCCCTGCAAAATAGGCACTATTATTCCTCTTCTGTGGAAAACAAAATCTCAGTGCCAAGAGGACCAACACACAGCAGTAGGAGGACCAGCCAGAAACAAATGCCTTCTGCTCGATTGCAAAGCAGAGCTCCCCCACAAGACAGAACAAAACATGAAGTCAAGCCCCACATGGCCAGGACCTTCTGTCCAGCTCTGCCCATGCAAAGGAATTATGGGCTTGAGAAACCAGGAGAACACTACTCAGGAAGCTGAGATCTGAGGATCAAGATTTAAAGCCAGGGCTGGGGATATGGCCTAGTGGCAAGAGTGCCTGCCTCGGATACACGAGGCCCTAGGTTCGATTCCCCAGCACCACATATACAGAAAACGGCCAGAAGCGGTGCTGTGGCTCAAGCGGCAGAGTGCTAGCCTTGAGCGGGAAGAAGCCAGGGACAGTGCTCAGGCCCTGAGTCCAAGGCCCAGGACTGGCAAAAAAAAAAAAAAAAAAAAAAAAGATTTAAAGCCAGCCAGGGAAGGAAAGTCCGTGAGACTATCATATCTCCAATTAACCATCAAAAAACTGAAAGTAGAGCTGCAGTTCAAGTGGTAGAGCTCAAGCCCTGAGAACAAATGTCAGGGAGAGTGCTCAGGCCTTGACTTCAAGTTCCAATATTGGCACACACACACACACACACACACACACACACACACACACAGACACACAGACACAGACACACAGACACAGACACAGACACACACACACACACACACACACACACACACACACACACACACACCAAAAGAAAAGACAGCATGGTTAGCAGAGGAGTCCCCAGCCTGCTACCCATAGTGGGAGCTAAGTGGATGACACTATTTTGAGGATGAAGAGAGGCGATTTCAACTTCCAAGAGCAACTAGGCATTAGAGATCAACTGGATCTAGGTTCAAGTGCTTCTTTTCTTCCTATTTATTTGCTCTGTGACTTTGAGCCAGTTTGAGCCAGATGGTGATCATACCTGGAGTGTTGCAGGGAGCAGATGGCAGAGCACATGTAAGGTACCTGGCACAGTGCTGGGCACACCATCAGTGGAATCTGAGGCAGGTGATCCTGTGCAGTGCGTGGCCACCCACTTGGACAAAACTTGTCCCCTCTCTAAGCCTTTGTTCTCTGTCCATGAAATGGAGATCAAAATGTGTAGCTCGCCAGGCTGCTCTAAGCTGGACAGAGCTAAAGGACAGAAACATCACAGAGATCTAGTTCTTCCTGTGGAGGAGCTCAGGATAGGGAACAAAAGTGCTGGATTCTGTCTGGTCTCTGCCATCACCACTGTAGGTGGCGCGATGAGTTTGCGTTTCCTTTGAATCAAAATGACAGTGTTGGCTAAGGCAGCCTTTGAAGGCTGCGAGACATCAGGCTTCTCACTGTACCCCCGTGGCCTCTTCTATCTACCCTCTCTCCGGGTCTTGCTCTCCTTCTGGATTCTCACAGCCCAGCTCCATGAGCTCTGGATTTATTGCTGCTCCATCCTTCTCTGTGCCCTGCATCCTGCTGGACTGTTGTTGGACTGGCTTCAAGCCTAATGACCACTCTCTGCCCACAACCTACAAAGGTCACTTCCATTCCTGGCTGAGGGCGTGAAGGCAGATCTCTGACGTAGGATTGCTGGGATACGGAGGAGGAGAGCAAGATCAGGACTCAGTTCAATCATGGCCCAACTTCAAGAGTCATTTCGTAAAGCGATCATTTAGTAACTTCTGGGATTTTGGTCTGGAGATGGGCTGAGGGAGGTGTGACCAGGTGAGACTCTGATTGTCGCTGAGCCTCAGTAAGTAGATCTAGCCTTTCTTTCTCTAATATTCAGCCATCTTTGTTAACAGAGTGTCAGGATGTTAGCCTAGATATCACTCAAAGCCTTTTCCAGGGATCTCAGGCTCCAGATTTAGGAGATTTATGTCATTGTTCTTTTTGTCCATTATTTGGGAAGGTCGCAGAGGCCAGAGGTAAGGAATAAGCTACTGATTATAGTGTGATTTCAGTCTGAAAGAAATTGCTAGAAACCTCTAAATGCTCCATCCACCTGTCTTGTTAATACTGAAATTCCTCCATTACAATTTCACTCATATTTATTACTGTTTGGAGCAGCGGGAGGGGGAAAAATATCACTGGAAAAAAAGCACACGAGTCAGTAGATGGTAAACTCTGAACTTTACTCTTATTCACAGGTATGTCGCCACTCTTTTGTCTGAGCCCCACTTTCCTTATCTGTAAAATGGAAATAACAATTTTGTTTTTGAGGTTGAGACTCAGAGTGCAAAGCAGGAGGCCCCCATGACATGCTTCTCCTTTTCCCTGCCTTGGGGAGGAAAAAAACACGGAGGATTTGGAGAGTGCATTCAGGAAGCCACCAGCAGGTGGCAGCACAAGGCATTTCCATTCACCACTCCTCTCCTAATGAGCAAATGCTCTGGCGATGCTTGAAGATGAACCCAGCTGGGTGAGCTCCATGGCCTGTCAAGCTAGCAGATTAAAGGCAAATGGCTGGTTGGTGATGCATAGCTGAAACCTCTACTGCTAGGAGCTGGGTCAGTGACACCTACATGAAGAGTGGATCAAATGTCCACAAGGATATAGAGAAATATCAGCTTCAGCCTATCCTCAATAAGTCTATAGTTTAGGGAGGGTCAAGTACAGAAGGCAGCAATAGGTGGAGGTTGGGGAGCCCATCGGCTATGGGAGCACTGAGAGTAACACGGGCCTGCAGGGGCATCTGCAAAGGCCTCCTAGGGAACAATGAATCAGGCAGAGGGACATGAGGGATCCCTGGAGATGTCCAAGGCTTTGCAAGGGCACAAATCCTCAAGCCTTCTCATTTCCAATATTGACCAGAATGTGTCAAATGTGTGTGTATATATATATATATATACACATACATACATACATATATAGAAATTATATAAATTCCCTATCTCTTTCATGCTCACCCCTGGAATTGCCTGACCTCTCAGCTGACACTGAGTGAAACCCTTCTAGGAATACTTTCAGCTCCTCAACCCTAGCTCCTGCTTTTCTTGTAAGCATGCTTCTATGCTAGGGCATTTCTTTCTGCTTTAGTAATCACAGGTCCTTTTATGAAGTAAAAGATCCTGGGCAGGGGACTCTAAGTCCCCTGCTCCTAAATTCTAAGCCCTGTCCTTCTGCTGTCTAGCTGTGACCTTGGGCCTCATTTCTCACTATAAGCAGTGATGTCCTAAGGAAATTTCTTCTTTTCACCCCTATAAATACCTCCAGAACCTAGAGTCTCCTTGTTGGGTGACCTTGGAAAATTACCAGCTTATGGAAAAACGATGTGGATTCTTCCAGGCTCAAAGGAGATGGCTAATGTAAGAGTGCTTTGTGCCATCTCCCAGGGATGCTCATGAAGTGTGTGGGGGAGAGGGAGTCAGATTCAGATGTGTGTTCATTCCCATAGAACCTGGCTGCGCACCTGGTACTGGCTGTTGAGGAAGAGGACAAAGAAGATGAGATGGAGTGTCTGCAGTGTTTCCAGCCATTCTTTGTTGTTCTGGGGGTAGAAGCGTAGCCTTGCTGTGGGGCCTCAGAGGGCAGGTCACCAGCATGGTGACCCTGCAGCAGTAAGAGGAGGAGCTCCTGCTTCCACTGTGGAGATCCTCAACCAGTGATGCTTTAAGAGCAAACCAGGCAGGCTGATCTCCTCGGCCCTGCGGGCCACTGTTGGTGCAGCGTGGGACTGGAGGTAGGGCTGGTGATGAGATAGAGAAGTATTTCCCAAATCTGTGGATCTGTGGATACAGCCCCTCAAGTATACGGCTTAAATGTTTATATTTTCATAAATGAAGATACCTTAAAAATGGGGTCTACCTGGAAAATGGTTCTTTCCAGAGTCTTTCTCATTAGGGCCAGTAGTCAAACTCCTAGTCCTGTGCTCCATCCCTTTGACATCCACCTATCTGACATCTGGACAAGTGTTTTCATGGCTTGTGCATTGAGTCCTGGTCTTCTCCATTGAGAAATTCAACTGGATACAGGGAAGCGAGTAGGGAAAGGTAGAAGTCAGATTCATTTGAAGGAAAGCAGCTTTGAAGTCCTGGGGCCATTATGTTAATGACATTACTCAATTTCTGGAAGCAATCCTGATTAAATATTCATTGGCTTTGATTATACTGAAATTAGGGCTAAAGCGTGAAGTCAAATTGAGGGGAATAATGGCAGTGTAAATAATGCATGGCCTCTAAATTGAAAACACCAGCTTGTGCGGCCCCAGCTCTCCACCCCCCCTCCTGCTTGTCACTGTGCCATTTGTTTAGGAGGTGATTAGTCCATCATGGAGAGGGCATCTCTTACCAGCTGGGAAGCAGGATTTGGAAGGATCTCAGTGTTGCCCATGTCTGGGAATACAGGAGGATTGGAGCAGACACTTTTCAGCAAGAGATTTTCTATCAGTTAGGGACCTGGCAGCTAGACTGTCTGCGGAGTTCCATCCTAGAGTCCTGTTTTCTCCAAGTGACACAATCTTAAGCTCTGAGAATAACAGAATCTCATATCCCTGATCTTCAACAGTACAATTATTCAATAGAAAAGAGCAAGTGAGGGCAGGGAGGGGAGGCTACTGCCAGAGAGCATCAACACTAGCCAGGTGAGATTTATTTAAGTTAGCACACTAGAGGGGAAGAAAGCTTCCCTCGTGGATGATGGTAAAATTGCAGGGTGAGAGCTGTCCAGATGTGTGTGCAAGATGCTATTGTGGGATCCAGAGGAATTCCCCATAGGGAGGGGAGGACGTTCTCCTTAAAGAACTTGCTACAGTGGGAAGTCTTTAACTCCCATTTCCTGTATGGGGGGAAAGAAATAGTTCTCTCTTCTCCATTCCTCCCTACTCTATCTTGCTATACTAAAAGAAATCATTGCTAAAACTTTAAAAGAAAAAGGACAAAAAGAACTTGCTAGATGGTATCTTAGCCCTTCTCTAGATGCTTGGCCTGGCAGGACCTAGAACAGAGTGGAAACTGATGGATGAAGGGAGAAGGAATGATTGTGCTTGGCACTGGCCTGCTGTTAGAGAAAAGGGGACTCCCCCCTTCCAGTTCATATTCCATTTGGGTGTGCTGGACAGGTCACAATGCCAGGATTACATAAGATATCTCAGTAAGTTTCTCAAAAGTCTTCTGAGGATGGTGTGGTTATCCTTACAGCATGAAGCATGAAAAGTATCACTGGAAAAGAACTGGTTTATGAGAAAGTTAGATTACACATATCTAGGATGGGTGAACCTAGAATCCAAGTCCATGCTTATTTCTGGAGCTTTTAAGAACAGGTTTGCCATGGCTCTATATCTTCTGTGATCGATACTTACCTCCTAGTCTTCCTATCCCCTTTCTCCTCTGCCTGACCACTATTCTTTTCCCTAGTTTTTCTGTTGCTTCAGGATTCCTGGGAGGCTGTCTATGCTCTGTACAGTCTGTAGTCAACCCATCCTGGCTGGTTAGTTGGTTGGTTGGTTATGGCCCCTATGGGTCAGGAATTGGTTCCCTTGGTAAGTCAGAACCAAATGGATGTGGTTCCTACTGGAGAGAGCAGTTCAGAAAGCACCTCACATTTTGCAACAACATGGAAAACCTAGAGTCACAGAAGAATGTTGGTGCCCTTGCAGTTCTCCGGGGAAATTCCTGTTTGTGGTATGGAATCCAATCTAGAAAGTGATGGAGCAGTAGATTTCACCTGGCATGTTCTTCTTGGCCAGGGCTTCTCTAGGGAAGTTGAGCTTTACTGCAAAGGCCTGTTGAGCAGAGTGCCGCCTCTGGTGAGACGCAGGGGCATTCAGGAGAATTGTGCGGATCCCAGGAGGCCTTGTGTTGCCCTGACACACAGCATGAGAGTCTTCCTCTCTCTCTCCGTGCACACAGTGTTTGCTTTGGTGAAGTCCCCTGACAGCCTGACTCGGAATCCACTCACTGGAATGGGCTCAACTACAAGGAGAGCAAGCTGGCCAACGGAGCCCAGGAAAAAACTCTTAAAGGGATTCTTGGTTCTTCTACCTCCATGTTAGGTAATTCAAGTAAGCAATTTAACTGGATTAGCCCAGCTCCTCTATGTTGAGTTGATGGTGAGACTAAATATTTTTCCCATGCAAATGATTTTGTATACTATTTGATATACTCTCTTTCCTAGCAAATACTCATTGGACACTTAACCTATACCCAGTCAGGCTCTGATTTGGGAAGCCTGCTAGGGAGATTAAGCAAAAGAGGATTAAAAGTAGTGCTTAACAGAGGAGCAAGGAACATGTGACATGCAGAGGGATGTGTGAGTTAGTTCCTCTGCTGGGCTATGGGTGAGCTTTGAAGCCAGGTGGCCTTGGACTGAGACTAAGTTCTTCTTTTGCCAGCTCAGTGACCACGGACAAGCTAATGATTGCTCAGAATTATAGGGAGCTAGGTAAGAACCTCCCACAGTGCTAGTGAACAGTAAATGCATAATAATAAGCATGGGCTATCCTGGGGGGGGGGGGTGTCCTGAGGCCTTCCTAGTAACAGCTGTGCATATTTTCCTTGCCCTTTTCCTTGTGTGCAAAGGAATGTGGGAGCAAGAGGAAGATGGAGAGAGAAAGCCCAAAGGGGAGGGGGTCACTGGCCTTCACCTGATGCCTAGTGCGGAGCAAGGTTGCAAACATCAGCTCCTTTGACTCCCCAGATTACCTGCATGAGACATCGGGGTCCCCTGTGCAGACAAGCCACCTGCAGCTGAAACCCTGACCTGCCCAACACCACAGTTGTCCTAGGGGTAGAGCCAGCATTTGGAACCAGCTCTGTCTGGGGGAAGGGTTATAGTTGTGTTTGCAAAACACTGTTTATCCCCCTTATGGTTCTGCAGGGGGTGGCCAGCCCACGCTCTGCTCTCTCTCCCAGACTAATTCCGCCTTCTGCATTGCTCTCTGTGTGGGTGACTCGACAGACAGCCACTAAGCCTTTCCAACTCCCCCAGCATTACCTGCAGGTCCCAGTGGGAGGCTGGGATGGCAGACTTCCAAAGCTCCCCAGCGGCCGCCCCCGCTCCTGTCTGTCAGTGCCTCGTGGAACTCATCATTAGCCGGACTGCAGGCTGGGTTTCATTTCTCTCTTTCTAAAATCATCCTTCTTTGCATAAGCTGTCACAGTGTGGTAGTATCAAGGCCTTGGTAATGGGTGTCTTGGTCCCTCCTTCCCCACTTCTTCTCCTTCCTCTTAAACTTTTAAAAGGAAGGGGATCACAATCAGGTAAGAAAAAATTTAGTCACTTGTTTTATAACAAAGCTTCAGATTCCTCCTGCATAGAAATTCACAGAAGGGAGACACGGGTGTAGGCTCTGAAGAAACTCAGGTAGAAATTTCCCAAAGGAAAGAAGACCTACATCGGACAAGGTGGAGTGAAGGTGAAGTGAAAGGCTGGAGAGGGGCGGGCCAAGCAGAAAATGGTTACCACTGAGTGCCATGAATATTGAAGGTGATTGACTGTACAGAGATGAGGGTCAACCCGGTAGTCTCTTTTTTTTTTAATGCATGAAATTTATTTGTTTGTTTTTTTGTTTTTGCCAGTCCTGGGCCTTGGACTCAGGGTCTGAGCACTGTCCCTGGCTTCTTTTTGCTCAAGGCTAGCACTCTGCCACTTGAGCCACAGCGCCACTTCTGGCCATTTTCTATATATGTGGTGCTGGGAATCGAACCCAGGGCTTCATGTATACGAGGCAAGCAACCTTGCCACTAGGCCATATTCCCAGCCCCAACCCAGTAGTCTTAAAGGCTCTACTCCAGGTGGATTGGGACCCTCCCCCAGCAGATAACCCTTTTCCATACACAGCATGTCACTCCTGCCTCCTCTGTGCTTCTTCGATGGCTCCTCCTTCCAGAAAGCTGTCCCTGCTCACTCTATCCCTGGACTGGCCAATGTACAGCTACTAGCCACACACAAGTCCTTACATGTGGCCAGTCTCATGGAACTGTTCTGCAGGTGTAAAATATGCAACCAACTTCCAGGCTTAGTATAAAAAATAATACAACTACCTTACCAACAAAATGTTAATATTGATTATATATCAAAGTAAGGGTTAAATACAAATTCATTTACCCTCATTTTAGTTCATTTTAGTGCTCAAGGCTAGCTCTACTTCCAGCCTTTTGGTTGTAAATAGGAGATAAGTGTCTCATGGACTTGCTTGCCTGGGCTGGCTTTGGAACTCAATCCTTAGATCTAAACCTCCTGAGTAGCTAGGATTACAGGTGCGAGCCACTGATGCCCAGCTCATTTTACTTTTTTTTTTTTAATGTGACTGCTTAAAACTTGGAGATTAGTATCTTCTGTGTGTGATTTGTTAAACTTTGTTTGGAGAGTTTCTGTCTGGCACATTGACTTCTTTGCTCACTCTTTACCCTGCCAGGGTGAATTTCAACACTTGATTATAGTCAGATGGTCCTTTGCTATTTACTGCCCAGCTTTGTGTACAGAGAACAACGCCCTGTATGCAGTGGTCCACCCAGTGTTTGTGTGACCTGCAGAGACCCAGCCCTGCCCTGGCAATCGCTTTTTTCATGCAGACAAGGAGGGGTATGCAGTCCTTGGTCTATCATACAGATGTCCTCCTCAGCCCTGTGAAACTGGAGGTGCCATGAGGAGACTCCAAGCAGCAGCAACTGTTTATAACAGTGCAGTCCATGTGTTCACAGAGAGAAGAGGAGATGGCTCCACACCAGGTGATGACTTTTCTCTACAACGGGCCTGCGTCTTTACAAAGAAAGAACTTGATCTCCCCCTCCCCTTCCCCAGTACTTCCAAGATAAAACATACTAACTTGATGTAGTAGGTGACTACCTAGCATATATGTGCTGATATGAGTGTTGACTACCCTCTTCTTTGGAAACTGCCCTATCTCAGAGCCTTCGAAATACTGGTTAAAAAAAAAAAGGCAGAGCTGGATGCCAGTGTGGTTCACACCTGAAATCCTAGCTACTCAGAAAGCTTAGAGCTGAGAATTGAGGTTCAAAGCCAGCCTGGGTAGGAAAATCCATAAAACTCTGATAATCAATTAACCACGAGTGAAGCCATGGCTCAAGTGGTAGAACACTAGCTTTGCACACAAAAAAAAATGCTCAGGAATAGCACCTAGGCCCTGAATTCAAGCCCCAAGACTGGCACAAAGAAAGAAAGAGAGGGAGAGAGGAAGGAAAGAAGGGAAGGAGGAAGGGAGGGAGGCAGGCAAGGAGGGAGGCAGGCAGGCAGGAAGGCAGGCAGGCAGGGAGGGAAGGAGGCAGGCAAGAAGGAAGGCAGGAAGGCAGGCAGGCAGGGAGGCAGGCAGGAAGGCAGGCAGGCAGGGAGGCAGGGAGGCAGGGAGGCAGGGAGGCAGGAAGGCAGGCAGGCAGGAAGGAAGGAAGGAAGGAAGGAAGGAAGGAAGGAAGGAAGGAAGGAAGGAAGGAAGGAAGGAAGGAAGGAAGGAAGGCAAGATGAAGGCTGTGCTGCTCAAATGCAGCCTTCTTCCCACTTGGGCCACTGACCAGGTGCTTTTCCTGCTACCATGTCTTGCCAAGTCCCCTGCTACCTAGACTCTAGCAGGCAGAAGATCCCATGCTTCTCAGCAAAGGTCCTACAAAGATGTCTTGGATGCTATCTTTGAGGATCCTGGGAATCCATTCCTTGATGGGGCAAAGCTGGGTGTGAGACCTAGGAGCCCAAACTCACACCCTCACCCTGATATCTGCCATTCATACCTACTTTCTCCCCACAGACAGATGCACAGACTCTCTCTCATCTTGTGTCTACCTCAGCATCTCTCACTGGGCTCTGCAGTGCTCTTTTAGGACCTGCAGGGTGTCTTTGATGAACTCATTCCCTCCCCAGGATCTCCTTTCTCACTTTTGGTCCAAAACTGGGATGACTTCTTTAATGCCCGGATTTCTCTTCCTGTCAGATTCTTCTTTTGTAAAGACCACTTCTGTTGTGGTGCCAGTGGTGCAGATGCTCAGGGCTCTCCTGCAGTGTGCACACTGGGAAAGGATTGTCTTCCAACACTGGGGGCTGTAGGGGGTCCCTGGAGGTCAAGGGTTTGAGAACATCACAGTATGATTCACAGCAAACATTTAGCAGAAGTTCTTTGTTGAACAAGTGGGTGAATGTAATTTGAAAGAGAGAAATAGAATGGTAGCTAAGCCTTAAAGGCAGCGGGGCTTCTGCAGAATGTTTGAAAACCAAAAGGACATTCTGGGCCCAGATGGATACACAAGGGGTAGTGGCTGAGAGAAGGCTGTCGAGAAACAAGAGGGAAGAGGATTGAAGCATGGGTGGGCCTGAAAGCGGAGAACACTAATACCCACAGCTCAGAGGGCCAGCCCAGGCTGAGCAGGTGAGAGGCTCTGGCTCCATCATCTTGGAGACAGATGTGTTGGCTTCCTGCAATCCTAGAGCCACTGTGAATACAATGGTATAGGTAGCTCCTCTTCCTCCTTTCTTTCTCTCTTTCCTTTCTTCCACAAACATTTAGTTACTATTTACTGCTTTTTAAAGTTTTATTCATGAAAATAAAACAATAGAGTTGTCTTTCTGTAGCCTGTAGCCTGGAGGGATGGGGAAAGGAGAATTAGAAATAATAGTAGGAAGGATTAAATTCAATCAAAATACTTTATATGCAGTTTAGAAATGAAAAACTCCTTTGTACAATGATATATTCTTATTTTAAAAGGCCTACATTCGTGTGTGTGTGTGTGTGTGTGTGTGTGTGTGTGTGTGTTGGGGTGGGTGGGTATGCATACGTGTGCTATGGAATAGAAGATGGTAAGGTAAGCAAGTGAAAGCAGAACTGCTGTTGTGTAGATGGCAAGAGAGGTGACAATTGAGCAGAGAACTCAGAGAAGACTTACAGCCACAGCACAGGGGTTCTCAGGAGCAGGGCCTTGGGGTAGCACAGGTGCTGAGCCAATGTCTCCCAGATCCGCCATGGCTAGATGATGAAGCCAAGGCTCAGAGGCAGAGATCCTACCTCAGACAATGTGCCCACCAGGTAGTACAAACATGCAGGTACCCACCCTGAAAGAACAGCTAGAACCTGCCTGTCCTCCTTTTATGCCTTCACCTCTTCCCTGTTATTCAGTGCTTGTTTTCTTTCTCCTGTCTTCTATTCTGTCATCGTTCTATGCATTCAACGCTTTTTATAGCACACCTACTACATACAAGTTGCTGTGTTCTGTACTAGAAGATATATATTCTCAAACATGTATTCACAGAATCATCAAACCTCCTGCTGTGTGATAGATGCTGCTCTAACTACAGTTAAACAAGACAGTGGACACAGAGCTCAATCTCAGGAGGAAGCAAAGAATTAACTAAGAATTGGGTGTGATGTTACTTCAATAGAGGAAGTTAGGTGTGCATGAGCTGTGGGAATAATTCAGAGGCAAGATGCCTAGACCACTTGAGGGGAAGGAGCTCACAGACAAGGGCTTAACAACTAAGTTAAGACTTGAAGCACCAGTGAATCTGGCTGTGTTGTTATTAACAAGCTGTGTAGCTTCTCCTTTATGATCCTTAGTTTTGTCCTCTGTAAAGTGTGAATGGTAACGCATAAGAGGGAACTCAAGTCAGTGAGTGAACTAAAGTCAGTCTTTATCTCTAAGGATGAGACCCAATAGTAAGCCTATCACAGAAAGCGTTTGTAAGGTATCAATGATGAGTGACAGACACTTGTTTTGGGGGAGTCTGAGGATGTTCTGTTCTGGGGGTCTTAATCTGGCTAATCGAGGTTCTACCATTGGAGCACCCTGCCTCCAGACCTTTTGACTTTATTTTTCATAGAAGGGCTCAAACTTTTTTCCAGGGGCGAACCTCAGATCTTGATCCCCCACCTTCTACAAGATTGGGATTACAGGCATGAACCTACATACCAATTCTGGTCTCACATAGCTTTGTTGGCTCCAAAATGTTACCTCACATGTCGGGTAGAAGCTAATGGTTATGAAATACAGGTTCTGACTTCTTTGGAGGAAACACAGAATCCTGGGCTAGATGCTACAAATGCCATCTTGAATACTATCTTATTTTTGTATATTATTTCAAAGGTACAGAAATAGACTCAGAGAGGCTAAATAATTTTTCCAAAAATTACACACTGTTGACCTCTAGCTTTCCCACTGTGACTCAGCATCAGAGCAAGTCAGAGTATTTCAGGTGAGGCCAAAAGCAAGCACACCAAGGAAAGTCTCCCCTCCCCCCATCTCTTTTCAGCATCTTCCATCCTGAGGAGGTTGTGTGCAGGTTGGTTTTTACAAAGGGTCTAGGTAGAAGACTGGCTGTACCATGCTCGAGAGCCCTCCTAATTCCAGGTCATCTGGCTCCATTAATAAGTAAAAACATTCAGTTATCAGAACTTGAACTGCTGATCAGAAGGTGAGATCAGAGCTTATTGATGAGCCATGGTGCATTAGCTCTATAATTACACACCAGTCAACAGCTGATGTCAAAAGCACACCGAATGTAATTACTTCCTACTGTGCTAGATGGGGAGAATGAATGAGGATGATGGCCTAACCCATCCTGCCAGAATCTCGGCAACATTTTGAGAATCTAATGAAGAGACACTCACTGGCAGTCATGGGGCATTCTACCAGTGTCCTGAAAGAGGCATGGGGAATAAAAGGTATTTCTCTGGCTTTGTAGGCACTCAGAGTCCAGCTTCTTAGATAACTGGGCTGTCAGTACAGAGATCTGTGCCCATATCTTGGAAGGGATGAGGATGAGAAAAGGGGATCTTCCTTTCCCTGTGGAAGAGCTGTCATGCAACAGAGACTTGTGGGTAGGGTCCAGCTGGGCTGAGCAGTGCCAAGTGTTCTCGTTCTCAGTCTTCCCTGGATACCTCAGTGGAACTGACTCCTTCGGCCAATCTCACTCTACATGGTCTTCATGGTCTTGGACAGTGGTAAAGAGAAGGACTGTCAAAGTGGGAGGGGAAGAAGAGGAAAGGCTGGCAGAGGCCAAGAGATGCAAAACACTGCCTTGGTGCTTGCTATAGTCCGAGGCTGTTCCAGCTACTCTCAGGTCACTCCAGTTGAAGGCTGAGGGATCAGTGTCCAGATCCTGTGTGTTTGGCTTTTAGATGTCCCCCCACACCTGTCAGTATTAGAATTGAATACTGAGAAAAGAAGTCAAGCTTCTCCCCAGAGCTTTCCCAGGCCCTCTGGCATTGCCTTAGCACAATGCCACTGGGAACAGGAGGGAAAAGTTCTCCAGTTGAGCAAGTACAAGTACAAGGGACACTTGGGACTTGGGGAGGGCTCAAATGCAAAGCCTTGGCACCTTCTATGACAGCTGTCACTCTTCTTTTTTCAAAGGCAGGGAAGGGAAGTTGAAGGGTATGTGTAAGGTTCTGCAGAACGGGCAGAGCTGGGACTTGGGCTCAGAGCCTGTGTTTAAGCCTGCTATTCTTTGCAGTGTGCTGCCCTTCTCAGTTGTACAGCTTCCTTTGGGAGGGAGGGAGCCCTCTTTGCCTCGATACAGTGGTTCCTCTCATCTGTAAAGGGCTTCATGCTTTCTCCAGTCTTATCACCCACATTTATCTTGCTGAGTTTCCCATTTCTCATGTGATGAAGTGGAGAGACTCAGAGTGGTTACAAACTGTCCAAGTTCTGCACAGCTCAGTATGGAAGGGAAATATGTCCCACTCATCCCCTTTGAGATATTCCTGTGTCAACGAACTGTGAGTTACGCCAACAGTATTTCCCTCCTCTTCTTCATTGTTAATGATTGTTTATTTCATACTAATTAAGAAATTTATTAAAAATTGGAATTATACATTAATGAAGTTCTAAATATTATTTTTTCTCAGTAGGGTCTCACATGGGAGATGTGACCCTTCTATATATACTTCCCGAGCAGCTACAATTACAGGTACATATTACCATGCCTGTTTTTTTTTTTTATAAGTTGAGAAAGGATTTCACCGTTTTCAGTCCTCCCAGTCTTTGCCTCCTGAGCAGTAGAGATTATAAGCAAGAGCCACCATGCTAAGCCTAAAAGACTTCTTTGTGTGTGTGTGTGTGTGTGTGTGTGTGTTTTTGCCAGTCCTGGGCCTTGGACTCAGGGCCTGAGCACTGTCCCTGGCTTCTTTTTGCTCAAGGCTAGCACTCTGCCACTTGAGCCACAGCGCCACTTCTGGCCGTTTTCTGTATATGTGGTACTGGGGAATCGAACCTAGGGCTTCATGTATTCGAGGCAAGCACTCTTGCCACTAGGCCATATCCCCAGCCCCTAAAAGACTTCTTTTTAACATTGTACCAGTAGCATCCTTTTTTTTTTTTTGCTATTTATGGTAAAATGAGAGATCCTCTTTGTTATTCCCAAACTATTATATGGGGGTGAATTCTACATTTTTTCTATTGTTTCCATTTCCTGGAATTCATGTTTTTATTTTAAATATTTATTCTTCTTTTTAAAATATTGTTAAGGTAAAGTATAGAGGGGTTATAGTTATATCCATTAGGTTGTGAATACATAGAAACAAGTGGTGTATCATTGTTGTTATTTTCAACGTACTATGTGAAATTATTTCTTTTTTCTCTGTTCATCTTCCCTATAATTTAGCCCCTGTTGTCACTGTAGTTGATTCTGGTACCCTGGGTATTTTATATATGTCTGTCTGAATTAGGGAAGGGAAGGGGAACATTAAAATGGTGAGACAAAGGGTAAATGGCAAACCAATGCAACAGCAATACTTACAAGACAATATGTTGTAAACTAAGTGTACCACTGGGTGGGGGGGGGGCATTGTGAAGGAGAGGAGGTGGGAGGAAAATGAGGGAGGGGGTAACAATTTGGACAAGAAATGTTTCTCTCCTTTTATGGATAAGAAAACGGAAGCCTTTCCCAAGGTCAAAGTCAAAGCGCTGGGGAGCTATCCTGGCACCAAGGCCTTTTTAGTAAAATTAAAATTTAGCTCAGTCCCCCTGCATTCATTTGGGTTGTCACGACAAATACACAGCCCGGATACTTTCACCAGAAATTGATTTCCTCACACTTGTGGAAGCTGGAAGTTTGAAATCAAAGTGTGGGCAGCTTTGCTTCTTTTGAGATCTCTGTCTTTCACATGAGGATGGCCATCTTCTGTCTTGACCTAGTCAAGTGTGTGTGTGTGTGTGTGTGTGTGTGTGTGTGTGTGTGTGTGTCTGTGTGTGTCTGTGTGTGTCTGTGTCTGTGTCTGTGTGTGTGTCTGTGTTCTGTTAGTAGAGCTTGAACTCAGGGCCTAAGCACTGTCCCTTAGCATTTTCATTCAAGGCTAGCACTTTACCACTTGAGCCACAGCTCCACTTCTAGCATTTTTCTAGTTATGTAGAGAGGAGAGTCTGAAGTACATTCCTAAGTACTTTCCAGCTTGGGCTGGCTTCAGACCTCAAGCCTCAGATCTGAGCCTCCTGAACAGCTAGGATTACAGCAATAAGCTGCTCTGGCTAGCTCTGGCCCTCGTCATTCCCCCCGCCCTTTTTTTAAAGTGTCTGTGTGGCATCTCCTCTTCTCATAAAGACTCTAGTCATACTGGATGAATACCACCCCAGAGGTCCCATTTCCTCTTCAAGGATTTTATCTCCAAATACAGCCATGCAGGCCTGGTGACCGTCCATACTTCCTCGACCCTATCTCTTGGCCGCTTTGCATGAGCTTGGTAGGGGTTTGGTGCTGCATTAAACTCTCTTCTGAGCTGAGTAGTCTTGTCTTGGGCTGGGCGTACTGTCTGAGGATTGAGAAGAGGCTTGGCAGGAGCCAGGGAGGAGGGGTGGAAATCTGGAAGGATCTCTCATCAGCCAGACTGCATGAAGTCTTCAGAGGTAAGCTCCATCTTGGCTTTTCCTAGCAGAGCATCCCTGGGAAAGCCTGTGGACTGACAGCCTGGGGTCACTGAAAACTGGAATCCAGCTATACAGATAGAGAAGACCCCTTTCCCTCCTTGACAATCCCCCTGGGTGGGCAGGAGCATGGTGGGGGGAGGGGATTTTAGTGTCTGTGAGTCTGAAACCCATGAGTGGGAAGAAGGACTTTACACACCTTTGAGGCAACTGATCAGGAGGACAGTGGCTTCCCCATAATTCCAAGGGGGATTCACACACACTGAACACTCCTGTCTACCCACAGAACACAATCAACTCACTTCTTCCCCAAGTACAGTCTATCCCCAGAGGCACGGATTCCGGGCCTCTGTTTACAACTATGGAATCAGAAATGCAGTGAGGGCTAGGCAGGCTCACTGCTAGCCTGCATCCTAGAGGCTCCAAAAAAAAAAAACACCCCTTAGCCAGGTACCAGTGGCTCAGAGATTTGAACCAAAATCTGAGGATTATGGCTCAAAGCCAGCTGGGGAAAGTTCTTGAGATTTGAGATAAAATCTCCAACTGACCAACAAAAAGCCAGATGTGGATCTATGGCTCAATTGATTGAAAATCCCATTGAAAGTGTAAGGCCCAGAATTGTAAGGCATCAGTACCAGTACAGAAATAAAAAAAAAAAAGCCCAAGACTTGAGTTCTGTAAGTACAGATTACTAAGCTCTTTCCTTAAATGCCAAGCTCTGTATGTCTAGAGTGGCACCCAGGACCCGGTGACATTAAGGGACACTAGGTGACTGACACTCGTGCAGGCATAGACTTCCCTGGAATCACCCCAGTCCTTGTTGCCCATGTAGGGTGGTAGCTAACTCTGGAAAGACTTCTGCTAGTTTGCATTCTTGCCTCTATTCAAAACCTGTTTCCTTTCCTGGCTGGGAAATCGCTGTGATTGCCCCTTGCTGAGTCTCTGTCACTCTGTCTGTCTCCCACATCAGTGGGAGAGGCTTGGTTGCCCAAAACCTGGCCCTACCTTGTAGAGACTCTGAGTTAAGTCTTAGCACCAGCTCCTGGGGGCTTCTCCCAGTTGCCTGCCTGCAAGGTGGTTGTTACTGTTCAGCCTGTCACTGAAAACTCTGGGTTTTCTCACTTCTTGGGAGTGAATCACTTCTTGAGTGATGATAGTATACATTGTGTGTGTGTGTGTGTGTGTGTGTTCATTTTTTTGTTCAAGGTCAACTTCTAACTTTTTTCTGATCATCTTGGATTGCTCTCATCTGTAGAACTAAATCCTGAGAAACAGAATACCAGAAAAAAATTAAAAAGCACAAATAAACAAAAATGCTATAGCCTAATCTCTGCTCAGTTTGCAAAGAAACACACACAATCTTCCTGATCCTCTCACAGCCCTCCAAATCATACCACACAGTAATTAGAAATCTAGAGCCTTAGAACAAGGGAAATGACTTTGAGTCTCAATTGAATTTGTTCTCATTTTTTTTTGACAGGGTCAAAGTTTACCTTCCCAGTCTGAATCTGAAAGCAAATTAGAGTCATGTCACTTTTATATTGATGTGCCTGGACTAAGACCTTTGGAAAACATTTTCTTCTAAGAATTGATCTGGTTGTTTTTGCTTGCTCACAATTCCACTTAGCAACCACTGACTTACAGTGTGCCCAGAACTGCGGGGACTGGCTGCATTACACAGAAAGAAACAGGACTCAGTCCCTCTGCTTGAGGACAGAATAAGGGCATAGGATGGCTGTGGCCCACTGGGGACCAATAGTGACACAGTGCCCTGAGCCACAATGCCCAAGGTACTCTGGCTGGAGAGTTCAGGATTTGGATCAGGGACTATCACACTGGGCTTTGGAAGGCATCAGAGCAGCACAGTGGACACACCTCTCATGTATCCCACAACACCTCGAGTGAAGAACACAAGAGCACGGCATCCCATCACTCTGTGCTTCAGGATAAAATCCTAACTCATCCACTGGCAAGCTGTGTGAGGAAAAGCAAGGGACTTAAGCTCTCTGAGTTTTAGTTCTTGATCTGTGAAGTGAGGTGGGACACTCCTAGGAGGGTGGTGAGAATGAAAAGGATGTGCCCACACTGGTGAGCTCAGAGGGGAGGTAGAAGGGAGGGGTAGGAGGGATGGAAGGGGTAGGACTAGAGCTGTAGCTGTCCAGTCAGGTTGCATCCACATTGGCCCTACCAAGGCTGAACAGGTCCCATCACCTTAGCCCAGTCAGGTTACCCTGAGTGCAACAAGAGTCAGGGACCTGCTCGTGGCCAGCCTGCATTTCATAGGCTCCAATAAGAAAAACATTCTTATCCAGGCACTGGTGGCTCAGAGCTGTAATCTTAGCCCCTTGGGGGAAAAAAGAAGAAGCTCAGAGAACATTAGTCATGATTTTTACATAGCTAACAGTGTCATAGCTGAGACTTGAATCCAGGCCTGTCTGATCACAAAACACTTAATTCTAACCACAGTCTTTTCCCAAGAGAAGTCCTCACAAGGGACATTGTCCTTTCAGTTTTCTGCTATTCTCTCTGCTCAGAGGCCCTTCCCTGAGACTTGTCTTGATACTTCTGCCTGGACCCGGGCCTCCCTCTGCCCCATCCCCTCTGCTTTCCTGTGTCAAGGCAGACATCTCTCTGAATCCTCACCGTCCACTGGACTTTGCGGTTCAAAAGCCAGAGGTTGAAAGAACAATTTGAACCAAAGCTGGAGGATTAACCCTCGTTGGAATAGTCCTCCAACAGAAAGTTTCCCCCTAACCATAGCAAGTAGGAGATGTAAGTGTGTTAATAAACCATGGGGCTGGCAGTTTTAAAATATTAATGATTTCTAGAATTGAAAATGCAAATAGCTGTCTGGAACTCCTCCACTTGGCATTAAAGAGAAGGGCTTTGAGAGGACACTGCAGGGAAAGCGGGAACGGGAGAAAAGGGGCTGGCTGGAAGATGGGAAGACACCCTGTTATTGCTACACTAGCTCCATTAAAAAGCCAATCTTGGATTTTGAGGGATACTGGCTAGTCACGTATTAGCAGCTGAGTACCTACTATGTGCCCAAATGGAGTTGGGTAGCCGATAAGAACAAAGGAAGCTCTCTCCAGCCCTGGGTCAGCCTAGTCCACTGGCGGGTGAAGTCAGGGCTCAGCCATGAGCTAGGTGAGAGCCTGGGTCTTGGGAGGTTCTCATCTGAGACAGGATGTCTAAGGGATACCCCCAACACACCCAACATGGGAGTATCTCCACTTATTCAGAAACAGCACTGTCTTTGCTTCACTCTTCAGACTGCTGGGAATCCTCTTCCTAACCTCTGTGTCTTCAAAACGAATCTGCTCTAATTTTTTTTTAACCAGATTGCTAGAGTGAAGAGATGGGAGTTGGGGAGGAAGGGGCAGTTTGGGTCCTAGTGTGATCCCCAACTACCCTCACCAGCTGCTGGCTGCAGAGCCAGGGCAGCTGGATGACAGGCACTGGGCAGGAGAAGTGGAGAGTGAGAGAACAGTAGGGACTGCTGTGGCCACTTGGGGCATTTGCCTTGCCTTGTGGCCTGTCTCTGCAGTGCTGGTTGTGTTTGCAGGCCAGGCCATCCTGGTGCTACCGACTGCCTTCTCCCTGACAGAGACAGGTGGGCCTGTCAGTGCCTTTCAGAACCCCTGAGGCACACAAGTTGTGCTGCTAAACAAGCACTGCTGACTCCTGATGTGTTCATGGTGTCAGACAGCCTGGAGCGGGGTCCCTGGAGGGCCTAGTCTGTCCACATGGCTTTACTGTTCCCACTCTGTGTGCTTATGGACTACCGTTCCAAATGTGCTCTTTTGTCCTAGAAATTACAAGGGCTGTCCATCCAATCACTCCCAGAATCCTCAATGAACTATGGCCTCTCCTTAGACTGATAATGTAGCTACTATATGTCTGAATTGTCCCAGCCCTCTTTGGGTCGTTGCTAGACCTGGGTGTTTGAGGTTTTGAGGACACAGTATGAGCTAGGGACAGTAAGCTGGAAGAGAAAGAGCTCAATGTTTGGGAGTCAGGCCACCCAGGGATCCTGCCCTGGTATAACTGCCCAGCAACTATGGGGTCTGGGGCCAGGCACACACTCTCACCTGCCCATAGGACAGGGTCAGAACATAGGTTCTCAGGATGGCTACCAGGACGGAGTCTCCCTGTTTCTCATCCCCTGGTATCTAGAATAGAGTGGGGATCTGCCATCTGGAGTTCATGAGTTGTTGTTTTTTTTCTTTTTCTTTTTATGGCAAATGTGTTAACCCTCTTCCTTTATACTTTGAAAAATGCCATTCTTCTTCTCAGGGCCATGGTTTATATTTCCCTTAAAAAGTCAATCTGTTTGCTCTACACTTAGTGAGTTCCCTGGGGACAATGTACCTCTATTATCTTAGTAGTACTTCTTGTCCTCTTCCCAGGAAGAGACTCTCTTCAAGAAATTATCTATTAGTGTGCACTTGTTTCCTTGTCTACTTGCCCCCACTCTCCTCCCTTGTTGGGAACAGTGGGGTCTCTCCCTGGGCTCTTGAGTCCCTGAATGAGAGCTGAAGGGGGCTGAGGGGGCAGCTCACCCTGCTCCTTTCTACCACTGATGATGAAACCTGACATGGGAGTGGAGAGCTAGCTGGTTCTAGGTCACACTTGATGTGGTTCTTGCTGGATGAATCATTTGCTTGCAGCCTTCCCTAGAACACTGTATCAGAACCTTATGGGGTAGTGACCTGGGCTGTTGGGGTCTTAGCATTATTACGTGTATCAGAGTTGAGAAAATAGAATATGTTTTCCTCACACACCAAGAGAAAAATGTCCAGTAACAGTCCCCAATATTCCATTTCTCATTTTGGGGGAGGAGGGGTACAACTGCTAGTTCTTAAACTCAGGACCTGGGCACTGTCCCTTACCCTTTTGGGCCACAGCTCTACTTCTGGCCTTTTGGTGGTTAGAGGTAAGAGTTTTATGGGCTTTCCTGCCCAGGTTATTGTCAAATCTTGATCTTCAGCCTCAGCCTCCTAAGTAGCTGGGATTGCAGGTGTGAGTATTCCTGGTAGGACTTCATTTTTAAAATGATGATGGGCTGACAAGGGAGAAAGCTTTGAGATGAGCATCCCCTCTCTAAGTCCCCCAAGCACCTAAAAGGGAGCTATTAATAGGATGAGACATACTAAGTGTCAGGAGCTATGCTATAGGCCTTATAAACACCAACTCATTAACCCCCTGCACATCCCTGAGTCCATCTGCTATGACCCATTTTATAGGGGAGAAGACTGAAGCATGGAGAGGGGGAGTACCTTGCCCAGGGTCGCACTTTCTAAGACTTGGGCCCAGAGCCTGTGTCTAAACCTTCTCACAAGCACATGATCGTACTTTCCGGCGCTAGCCTTCCTAGATGAAACCTGCCTAAAGGTTGGAGGTGGATTGAAGGCTTCAGGAATCAGTCATATTGAAGGCTCCCTCTATGGACCACCCACAGCTTTCAAGTCTTTCCCAACCTAACCTCAGAGGGATGAAATTGTGTTTAGCAATTTCCCTAAGCCGCAGCTTCAAACCCAGGCATGTCCAACTTCTCCTCTACGTACCCCAGGGACAGTGCAAGACAGAATTTGCATAAAGAGTTCAAGTTTATCCTAGGAGTTATGTCCTAGGAGCTCTGTAAAGATACCCTCTAGGAACATGTTCTTGTAAATTAAGTTTTTATAATTTATTTTATTCAAGGAAACTGCACACAATCCAGGTTGTGGAGCCATTAAGACAGTAGGGAAGGGCTGGGGATATAGCCTAGTGGCAAGAGTGCCTGCCTCATATACACGAGGCCCTAGGTTCGATTCCCCAGCACCACATATACAGAAAACGGCCAGAAGCGGCGCTGTGGCTCAAGTGGCAGAGTGCTAGCCTTGAGCGGGAAGAAGCCAGGGACAGTTCTCAGGCCCTGAGTCCAAGGCCCAGGACTGGCCAAAAAAAAAAAAAAAGACAGTAGGGAAGTATAATTTTCTAGCTCAGGTTGACGGGGGTTTTATTTCTTTAGCCAGCAACAGGGATATCAATTATGGAAATATGGAAATGGATGCAAATTGTCAGTTCTTTATATCTGTCCCCACATCTGTGGTAACCTTCCCTTCTTTCACATAAACTTGGGCTAGCCAGAGATCTTGCCTAGGCTGAGCAAAGTCCAGGGGGCTACCTGGCCAATGTCTGAGTAGCATATCTAGAGCTTTAGTAGCCTGTCGTGTGTCTGTTATATTCTATGGTATTTGAACCCTGAATCCCAGTGATAATGATATAACCCATAATTTGTGGCACAAGGAGAGGTTATTTAAGAACCAATGACAAGCCAAGTACTGGTTGCTCATTCCTATAATCCTAGCTAATTAGGAGGCTGAGGTTTGAGAATTTTGGTTTTGAGAGCGCTTAGGAAGGAAACCTGTGAGACTTTTTAAAAAGAACTACCAAAAAAGAAAAGAAAAAGAAACAAGCCAGAAGTAGAGCTGTGGAGCAAGTTGTAGAACACTAACCTTGAACAAAAAAAGCTAAGGGATAGTGCCCAAGCCCCCAGTTCAAACCTCAGTAGTGACACAAAAAGAAAATATAAGAAAACCAAAAGCCTGCTTTTTACTTAAACATATAAGAAACAGTTCACCGCAAGACCTTGGTCTAGTTACTTTCCCTCTTGGAGACCCAATTATAAAATGGGAACATATTAGACCAGAGTTCATACTCATCCTGGTAGACCATACTCAGCTCTCATGGTTATTGTTCTGTGAGACTGTGTGATATCAGCATCCTTAACTTCTCTGATCCTCAAGGCTGTGACTCCTTCTCACTGGAACCAAAAGTAATTGCTGCAGGGAGAGTTGATTTTACGTGTAGTTGATGGCTTATGAATCCACTAACGATGGTGTATGTTTAAAGTCCGTTATTGAGGTCTGCTGTGTGCAGGTGGCTTCTTCTGCAGAGTTCATATCATGTTGACATAGTCTTTTTGTTTCAGCCACACCGATACAGCTGCTCCAACACAGCTATTTTTGATATGGGGACATTTTGACACAGCTGAGAAAACAAACCATTATACTTTCAGCTTAAAAAAAATACCCTTACCAAACAATGAACAGAAGACACATTTCAGACTATTTTTTCTTGTTCCAGATTGCCCGGCACCCATCATGCAGGGGAGACAGGGTGGGGGGGGGAGGGGGAAGAGAATGGGATCCAGGTCAGACTGGGGATTCAGGAGGCAGGGGCAGTGAGGGGCCCAGGGAATGAAGGACAGCGGGAATCAGACATTCAGTGGGTGTGGGGTCTGCTTCACAGAGTACCTGGTAATTTTCAAAAGCAATTTTACATTTAAATGCAGCTATTTCAAAGCTCTCACATCAAAACAACCATGTCAAAATGCCCTTCTCTGTCTCAGACAAAGGAAATGAATGCCAGGAAGAGATGAGCAAGACAGGGCTTCTGCCCCCCAAAAGCTCAGAGTCACCAGAGGGGAAAGGCAGGACCAAAAGAGAAGCAAATTACTATTCTACTGCTGGGCAATTCTTGTAGGGAAGAGAGCAGGGAGCAGAGCAGAGTGACTCTTGTAGGGGGAGGGAGACTTCCTGAGGGGGAGGGAAAGCCAAGAAATGTGTGTTGAATGAATAGTAATAGCCATTGTTAATTGAGGTTTTAATACAGGATAAGCACTGTTACTGTGGTTTATTTTCACAGCACCAGTAAGAAGAATGGTCTTGTTTTTCCCATTTTGCTGCTGAGGAAACTGAGATACCCAAAGGTTGATTGGATTACAATATAGCTAGTAAATGACAGAGCCAGCAATGGACATTAGGCATACCCACTCTTCCCCTACACATGTACACACACACACACACACACACACACACTGGCTACTCTCGTTACTTCCAACCAGCTGAATGGCCTAAGACAATTTACTTACCCCAAATCATCTCTCTTTTCTCATTCCTTGGTCCTATCTTCTCCAGCACATCACTCACCTTTGGCTATATTTTGGAGGATATATTTATAATTCTGTATTCTGTATAGTATTATTTACTTATAATTCTGTAAATATATAGTCAGCATGTGCATATGGCAACCCCTGCTTCAATCCCATAGTAGCTACAAACACAATGTTCTTTTCTTTCTCTCTCTCTTTCCTTTTTCCTTCCTCCTTCCCTCCCTCCCTCCCTTTTTCCTTCCCTCCCCTCTTTCTTTCTTTGCTTTCTTTCTTTCTTTCTTTCTTTCTTTCTTTCTTTCTTTCTTTCTTTCTCTCTTTTTCTTTCTTTTTCTTTCTCTCTCTTTCATTCTTTCTTTCATCTTTCTTTTCCTTTCTTTCTTGTCCCCCTCTCTCCTTGTGGCACTGGAGATTTAACTTGAGGCTTTACACTTAAAAAGGAGGCACTCTACCACAGGACATAGAGGCTGGAGGTGCTCATGTAGCCCATAATAGGGGAGAAACTGAGGTGGAGACAGGAACAACAGATGAACATCAAAGTGCTCTGTAACCTGGGTGTGTGGAGCCTATTCCCAGCACTTTCTTTCTCTCTTTCCTAACCCCTTCTTCCCTTTCCTGTTTCTTTCCTTAGTCTGCCTCAACATCTCATGCACAAGGCGTGGGTTGGTTCATTTTCTTGCAGCCCAGAACAATTCAGCTTCTTGGAAGATGTTGTGTTGAGAGACAGCGAGAAAGAAAAAATTACACTCTTTAATAGAAATACTTTTCCTTCGTTAAATGAAATCTCCAAAGCCCAGTAGCATTTTCAGTGCTTATATAAAGATGCCAGTGGGGATTTGAGATTGAAAGTAGTATTTTTATACAAGTCAATGAAGATCTCAATAGGACAGAGAGAACACATTTCAAATCTAAATTCCAGCAGCTGTCAGGGCAGGTCTTCAGCTCAGAGCCAGGGCTCTGTGATTCCCTGCCATCCCAAACTCTTCCTGATGCATTGGGAGCTCTCCCGTAGATTGCTTCTCTGCTTGGGGAAGCTGTGTTAATGGTGTCTTTCCAAGACTGAAATTGTGAAACTTGAATCTCTACTTGCACCTTCATTCTAATAACTTCTGAGTCAAAACTCAGGTGTTTATAGGAGCTCGAGTCAAAAGCAGATGACTTAGGGGCCTGGACACATGGCCACCCAGAATAACATCTCTTTTATTTAGTATAGAGGGGAGAATGAATATTTCCTCCTGGGAGTGCTGGAGAAAGATTGGTCTCCAAAGATAGTTGGAAAAACTGAGTTCACATGCCAGCACGAATGCCTGTACGTGGATAACCCTGGGCCATGTGTCCAGCCCCAGAACAGTTCTCACCATGGTGTGGCATATCCATACCACTCAAAACCTGTTTCTCTTCTGCCACCTGTCTCCTGACTGCTGGGTTCAAATCCACCGGCACATCTTCAATCCCATAGCAATTAATCTGGTCCATTACCCACACATAGCCATCTCCTCCAGATTTGGGGTTTAACAAAGACAATTGTCTCGTGCAGAGAATTGGCAGTGTCACCACCCATTTGTGCCTGCCTAGGACAGAGGCCTGGAGCTGATGGGACTCCAACAAGCTTTTTCGACAGGTGGAAAATGAGATGAATGAAGGAAGGCATAAGGGTGGGGGGGGGGAGGCAGGTGGGAAATGAGGTGACTGAAGGCATAGGGGGTGGGGAGGGCTGCCAAAGTGGCATTGTGGGTGAAGGACTGGATCTTTTCTAAACCCCTCCAGGCTACCAGGGAGGGAAGAGAAAACTGCAAGGCTTTGAATTCATGAAAAGAATCTCAGATGCCAATAAAACTGTTGGAGGGATTGAATTGATGTTTCTCGACACATTGCTCTGGCCCCTGGAATGACAGAAAATGTTGGAGTCTTGCTGAATCTGGCCTTTACCTGCCTTTTCCATTCAAGAAGTCTGCTTCCCTTGCAAGGCTGATGGCAGCTGTGCCAGGAATCTAGTAAAGAAGGATTCCTTCCCTGTTCTGCTGGGAACAGTCTAGTGCATGCCCTGTACTCCCACATTGCTGGGAGAGGGGAGGGCTCTTACTGAGACTAAACAAGCAGACTGAACTCTTAGCCTTTTACTGTGGAAAAATGCATTACGGAGAAGTCATTTGTAAAAGCCAACTGTTTAGCAGCTTTAATTTACATATTTATCGAGTTTGATTAGAACGGATTGTCTTGGACTTTTCATCCCAGCTTTCACCTCTCCTGGCCCTCTTTTCCTGGGGAAACTGTTTTTGTTGTCCTTGTTGCAAAAGGGCTCAGTAATTCAATTTGCATTTGTGAATAAGCCTGCAGCTAAACCTGGTGAGGAATTCCTGGTGGCTGAGAGGTGTGGATTACCCAGGCCAGGCACTTGGCACTCATTGAGAAAAGTCTGGGAACTCAATGCTGGCTGGTAACTCATTCCATCAAAGCTGAGCAGATACTCTGCATGTACTCCATAAGAACCAACTGTGTGTGAGGCACTGGAAATACACATGTGAAGAAAACAGAGTTGTGGCTCTCTTGCCTTGAAGAATCTATTGGCCCCGCACAACACCTGTAAAATCAGGAGGTTGGACCGAATCACTTCTGTCTGTCAGACGCCAGTTTTGAACACTACTGGGAATCTGGGCTCTACATAGACTTAAAGGAGTTATCTTACTTATTTTACATTGCACAATACATTGCACAACTATATTAAGATATTAAGTTGGTACTGTTATTATCCTCATTGTGCAGATGAGGAGATGAAAGATTCTAAGGCTGAAGGTCAAATACCAGTGCAAGACTTCGACTGAACTCTCTTTGTGCTCATCCTAGAGCACAAGTTCATACTGTTCATAATCAGGCTTCACCTTCTTCTGCCACTGGCCTTCATGCTCCTGAGGGGGGCGGGGAGAGGTGCTCTGTTTCCTTTCTATATCTTCAGGAGCCAGCTCAAAGTCTGGCAGGAGTTTAGCATTTAGAAATTATACCTGAACTTAATGGAAAAAGAAAGTTCATCACTCTCAGCCTTCTCTTATCTTTGGACTTCTGCTCTGTCTGTTCCCCCCGGCCCCAGGCTGCCATAACTAGAACCTGTGGCCATAACATGTTGAGCGCAGTACCCATATCATTGTCCCCACTCTGTTTAACTCTTGCCTGGCACCAGCTTCCCTTCGAGCAATCAATCCTAGAAAGCTCCTATTTGAGAATCAGAGCAGCTTTAATCCCAGGGTTTGCATTCTAGGGTCCCTGATATTAACTTTCCAGAGTTCTTGATGGAAGGAAGTGGTAGGAATAGCCCTCCAGCATTGGCCTGCCTTCCTGTTCCCAGGCCTAGGGTGCCAGACCTCAGCCAGCTGGGGCAGCCTGACAAAAGAGCAAAGCTCAGAGCTATTCCTGTGACTGTCAAGGTGATGGCTCCTCCACTGGCCTGAGTCACCTGTGTCTCAGGTCTGCTCCTCTTTTTGGCTTTCCTTCACTTCTGATGTGCAGATTGTATATTGGGTACCATTCAGGCAACAGATTACATGTCACTGCCCCTTGGAGCTCAATGCAGCAAGCAGAGGCTGTGAGGACATTCAATGCTCTGTCCTGGTGTCCAGATCTGCGCCACCACTCTCTAGTTCTGTAATCTGTGGCAAATCACTTGTCCTCCTTGAACCTCCACTGATCCTCTTTACAGTGAAGCTGGCTTTTCTTTTTCAGTGACCTCACAGGCGTTGCCATGCACATGGTCTCTGTGAGTCTCCTGCAAGTCAGAGACTTCCTTTTTAATGCCAACGGACAACTTTTATATGTCTTGAGACCTGTGAGGACATTAACTGGGAAAGACACACACCTTTTTGGTGTATACTGGTATTAGAACTAGGGAAGTGAAGGGGAATATCAAAATCAAGAGACAAAGGATAAAAAGACAAATGACTCCAAAAGCAATACTTGCAAAACCATTTGGTGTAAATCAAATGAACAACTCATGGGGGGAGAAGGGGAGGGGGGAGGGGGGAATGAGGGAGGAGGTAACAAACAGTACAAGAAATGTATCCACTGCCTTACGTATGAAACTGTAACCCCTCTGAACATCACTTCAACAATAAATAAGGAATAAAAAAAATGCAAAGCTCCAACTTAAAAAAAAAAAAAAGAAGGGCTCCTGTCTTCAAGAATCAGTGCTTCCTTTTTCTCTCCATTTCTTTGTCATGAACACTCCTTTCAGCTATCTTTAGTTCTCTTCTTCCTCCTTACAGATGATAGAATGTTTGGTGCTCAATCCTGAGGCATGATGGAGTTTTAGGTCCTGAAAGATCTAACGTATGTGCCTGGGAAGGCTAATGGAAGGTGAGATGCTCATGAATTGGAAAAGAAAATAAACTTAGCCAACACCATTGTTTTCTCAAGATTTCTTGGAGGCACTGGAGAGTAGATGCTGGGTCCACTAGGGTAGAACAAATTTGAGTTGTGGCTTTCGGTCTGACTTGACCATAGCAGCAAATGATCTGTGAGCAAGTTAGGGTAAGGGATCCAAACAGCAAGCTGTGAGTTCAGGGCAGGGGTAGGACATCATGATTTGGGAATACATGGAGAGAAGTTAGGAGTCGTTGGAGAAGTTAGGGCAAAGACAGAAAGCATAAGAAGCCAAAGAGTTTTTGAAAGGTAGTGGCAAGGACAGTCTGAATAACAGTGGTTATTTGTTTGCTAGTTTTTGTTTTGGTTTGCTTTTGTAGTGGTACTGGGGCTTGAACTCAGGTTTGGCACTCTCATTTGGCTTCTTTGGTCAAAGTTCATGCTCACACTACTTGAGCCATACATACCTCTACGTCTGCCTTTTTTTTTTTGTGGCTAATTGGAGTTAAGTCTTAAGAAAAAAAAACACCAGCCTAGGCTGGCTTTTAATTTCAACCCTCAGATATCACACCTCCTGAAGGGTTAGGATTATCAGGCATGAGCTGCCAGCACTGAAGAATAGAGTTCTGGTAAAGGAATGGTTCTATAAACAAAGGACTATTTTGCCTCTGCAGGCATAGGACATCAGTGATGTGTGCAGTTAGTTTTGATTGCCATAACTGGGACAGGGGTGTTGCTGGCACCTGGCATCTAGTGAGGAGATGGTAGGAACCCTGCTAAAATCCCACATCTCCTATCTCAGCACCAGCAGAGAGAGCATCTAGCTCAAGACATCTATGGCCCTGAGGCCACTCTTGTATGTCACTCAATAAATAGTACCTACTAAGATGGGTGAAATCACATAGCAGAGACATTAAGTCTCTCACTTAAGGTTGTATGTGTGTGTGTGACACCTAGAAGTCATTAGCCACATTTTACTAGTCATTGGATAAGTCATTGGCCCAAATCTTCCCAGCCTAGGAAAATCTGAAAGCTCTCCATTTTACCCTCTCAGGGACTAGAAGATGCCCTAGGAAGGGTGTCTTGTCTGGTCTCCCTCATTTAGTTCTTCCTTCCTGTTGGATTCAACCTCTAGGCAGCATGGCTGGATATCATAGACAGCATAAGTCCGCTGGTTCTCCACATCCTCCAGGAAATCCACCAGGATCTCTTCTAGGGGGACATTTTCTCCTGAAATAATATCTAAGAAATTCTTTACCTTGGCCTACCTTTTTACTGTAATTCACAGCCCCCATCTCTTCTTTATTGTCACTGTCAACAAGAATAATATTCTGCCATTACCTTCAGGGTAACCCATTTTGTGCTAATGAAATCAGATAAAATGTGTTAACACTAGGCTAAGCCTAGAACTAGTCCTGGGTCAATGTGAATTTTCTCCTTCATTCCTCCAAGCAGGCTGAATAAGAGGACTGCAGACAGTGGAGATGGGGGAGTTGGTGGGGGGGGGGGGGCGGGATGGGGTTCCAGGCAGGGAGGAAAATGTGAACTCAGCGTGGAGGTATAAGGGAACTTGTCCTGTCTGGCAGATGGCCAGGAGTCAGCTGAGGCCAGGGCTTGTGGAAGAGGCTGGACAGATGTGTGGTCACCAGCTGCCAGAGAGAGGAGTTAGGAGAAGGAGGCTGGGCCCAGTGCTAAGGAAAACAGAGACATGATGAAGAAAGAGTTTTAAGCAGAAAAAATAGAAGGCTCCCAATCATGGGGATCCTATTTATTCTCCAAGAGACAATATGTCATAGTGTCTAAGAGCATAAATTAGAAATTCATGAAGATCCAGGTTTAATTTTGGCTCCTACACTTGCTACTTATGTAAATTAATGCATGTCACTTAATGTTTCTGTATCTCAATTTTCTAATCAAGAAAAGAGGGTTAAGAATAGTATAGTAATAGTAAGATGTTTCATTGGGTTACAGTGAGAATTAAGTGAGAGCATGCATAGGAAATGATAGCACAGGAGGTATACTCAGTAAGTGCTAACTTCTTGGCTACCCTAATGAACTAAATTTCTTGTCCTTCATAATGTAAAGAAGAGGTTAAGACATGGGTTCTTCTTGGGTTTGGACTCTGGTTAGGGCACTCATTTTCTGTGAGAATGAAGGAAAGTCAATGATCTTTCTTGACCCTGGTTTTCTATAAAGATAGTAATAGCTGTCACGTGACTACAGAATAGGTGTTCAATAAACATTTTATGAATGAGAAAATAAGGGATGATGACGGAATATAGTGAAACAGGGTTACTTCTATGTGTGTGTCTGTGTGTGTGACTGTGTACACATGTGTACACATGGGTTAAGGAAGCTACACAATTCACATTTGAATCTAAACACCTTCAGTTTAACTGAATATCACGGTGTGGCTGCCTCAGTTCTATTTGAGGGTACTCTTGTACCTTTGAACTTGTCAACTTCCATGGACTGTCTCATTTTACCACCCTATAGGTTTGCTCTTAGTCACATTGTTTGCATTTGGTTCTACCCTAGCTTTAGCTTTCTTCAAGCATCCTTCTTCCTTCATCCCTGCTGCTGTCACCAAGAATACATTTAATTAGCTTTGCATGGAATCTGGGGATATGGTTGGTGATAGGAGGGGGTAGGAGAGGCCTCATGTCACACCAAACTCAGAGCTGCTACATTACCTTAAATTGATTTTGCAAATGAAAGCTAAAAGCTAAGCAAAGGCAATCCATCCATTTTGCCTAAAGATGATTATAATGCTCTTTTATGGCCTCCTAAATGACAAAGCAATTTGTTACCTGCCTGCATCAACATTTGCTTATATTAGCACCCGAGATGCTTGATTTTTATTAGCCCCACGTTATCATTTTATGAAGACACAAGGGCTCAGTAAAATTAGTGTGCAAATAGAATGCCCATTTTGCATTTCTCTGTGGTCAGCAGAAATGTTAAATGCAATTGAGTTGATACTGGGTCAGGGGAGACATCCATAAAGTTTGCCTTCACCAAGGGCATCAGTTATGCCATTTATCATTTTTGGACTGCTGGGGTGCATGGGGTCAGTGTTAGGTACTGGATTTTTTCTAAGGGTTTGGTGATTTGTGTTATTTTTAAGTGCAAAAGTAATAAACATTAAGTAGCTCAATCTCCATCAGTGATAAGGAATGAAAGTAAGTAAACTCTCTTGTGTCCATTATAGATGGAAATGTAGCAGATCTTATGATGTTAGTGGATCCAAAAGGAGACAGGTAAGGGAGTAAAGGGGCACTGACAGGGAGAGCTGTGTGACTGTGGGCACATCTCTTCCTTATGTGCATCTTAGTTCTCTCACCTGTAAAACAGGGTTAACATTGTCCACCTCACAAGAGCATGATGAAGATTCTACCCATAAAGAGAAGTATGATCTATGCAATATTTTCATTCATTAATTTAACAAGCAATGCATGAATACCTGCTCCATACAGAGTCCCAGGAAAGAAATTGGATAGACACCCACAGATAGACATTCATTCATTAGCTTACATCCAGTCCAGGAACTACTCAAGTGTTTAAATCTTTTTAAACCATGGACCGCTTCAGAGTGGTAGACTTTCTCTCTCCCCCTTTGAGCCTAACAGTGCTTAGCATGGACTGACCACAGGATGAGCTCTTGTGTGTATTTAGTCTCATAATTTTTCTGGGGAAGTAGTGACTCCAAACCCTACTCAAATGGACCAAGCAGTTTCAAGCCTTTAGAACAATGCTGTGTAGAATATTCTTTTACTTTAGTCTCTATCTGTTGGAATAATGAACAGTCAAAATGACATGTCACCAGTATTCTAGAACGAGAAAGCCTGTTAACTCTTTCTATACTCTTTACCTATCCCAAGATCATCCTCTAACATAGAGGGGCTCCTTTCATACTGTTTTTCTGTGTTCCCTTCTATATTTCTTTAGGTTACCTGTTCCATTCTGTGTCAGTCCTTCTGTTCATGGTTGTGTACCCTTTCCTCAATCTATCTTTTTAGGGAATGTCACTCTTGGTGACAATAACTGAACTTTATTATACTAGTTAGAGCTTAGAACTTTATTTGGAGGCATTCTACTACTTTTCTGTTTATCTAATCATTTTTCTTAGATGCTAGATATTGCAAATTATACATTGTTGGGTATATGGATTTTGTGGTCTTCCTTTAAAGAGAGTTGGGCTTCATAGTATAAGCAGTTAATATTCCCTTTATTCAATTGATTCTTTCAACACTTGTTTGAAGCCTTATTAGAACATGTATTCACGTATCACTAACTTATGGCATTTCTGCGTTCTTATTCTTCCTGAATGGTCAACAAAGACTTTTGCTTTGGTAACAGGAATTCAAATAAATTTTACCCTGTTATTACTCCTGAGAAATGTGCAATTCACAGTTCCCTGGCCATTTTTTCCTGACATCATGGAATATGCTAGGTATCTGCCCTTCACTGACAAAAATACCTGAGATAACAATTTTTAAGGAGGAAAGTCTTATTTGGCCTCATGGTGTTAGAGGTTTCACTCCATGGTAACTTGGAGCTGTTGCTTTGGGGCTTGGGAAAGCACAACATATCATGATGGGAGTGTTTGATAGGGAAAATTGCTTACCACATGACAGCTGGAGGGAAGCCTGAGAGGAAAGGAGGAACACGAGTCCTAACTCCTTCAAGAGCATGCCCCCAATATCCTAACTTCCTCCTAATAGGCCCCATCTCCTAAAGATTCTACCACGTCCCAGTGATGCCACATATCTGCAGTCCAGGCTCCAACATGTGGGCTTCCTGGGCTACTCAAACTACATAATGAAGAGTCACCCTTTGCATGTACATCTTGAAATCTAACAAATAGTTGAGAAGAATGCTTTACAGGCATCTGGAGCATGTTTTATCTACAGTGCTCTATCCTCTCTGGAATTCAGAGATTCCTCACAAATGTCACCTGCTAAACTTAAAGCTCAATAAGACACCTGTGCTCTACTCAAGATACTACTCCCTGTTCTATAATGCACCACCAGGCAAAATGCCAGGATATCTATAGGGCATAATTCATTTTCTTCCCTTTTCTCATGCTTTTTGTCCAATGTTTATATATTTTGCTTAATTTTCTACTTGTTCAAAGATGAAAGGAAATCTGGCCCCTGTTACTTTCCCACTACCATTTAAGAATTTGGGTTCTAATCTCAGCTCTTGCCACCATGCATTAGCTGGGTAACCTTGAACAAATTATATAACTTCTCTGAGTCTCAGTTCCTGCCTCTATAGCAGGAATGTCTATTCCATGCTGCTGTGAGGATTATAAATATGTGTAGGGATAATCCTCCTGACACAAAAGGGACTGATTAAATAGCAATTGCTACTGTTACTATTATAGAAACACCTGCCTTTTATTTTTACCATGTACTAGATATTTGCTGAGTACTACATAATACATAAGCTTATTTAATCATCACAACAACCCTATAAAGTAGTTACACTCATCTTAGCTTATAGATTAAAATACTGACACTCAGAAAGATAGACAATATAGCCTAGGGTCACATCCAGTGGTTTTGGGAGTCAACTTTACTCATACAGCTTCCTCAGATGATTGCAAATATCACATATTATTATAATATGCAATGTAGCACCAAGAAAAGGGAATGCAGTCTTTTAATATTGAATAGCTAGGAACATAATTTAATTAGTTAGTAATGGCTAGGCATTAATGGTTCTAATGCAATGATTTAAGAGATAAATGTAAAGCGTTCAGCATATTCTTCATCTGCCTCTCTCCCACTTATCAGTTCCCAGTCTCAGCTTTCCTTGCCCTCCTTCGAGATCATGATCTCCTTCCATTTTATCTTTACAGATAATCTCCGGGAAGGGGCAGAGCAGAAAGTGGTATTTATCACAGGACGAGTCCACCCAGGGGAGACACCTTCTTCCTTTGTGTGCCAAGGTGAGTTGAGGGTTTCATATGAAATACTCCCACATCCAGCTGAGGCAGTGTGGGGAATTCAGGGAGAGTGTAGTTACATGCAGTGCCATTATCTTGGGTAGAGATCTAAGTCACCTCTTCAAAAATGTTACTCCTGATCTCTACCAGGTCTTGTTTTAATAAATGCCTATTGATTAGAGGCATCTATGGATGAATAGATGAATAGATGGATGGGTAAGTGTGCAGGTGGCACTGAATGAAATTCTCTCTATGTGCCACCTGGAGCATAAGCTATAGTTACCTGCATTTCCTGTCTTCACTTGTTCAACAGTTCACAGTGACATGAAATCCGGCCCTACGTCAGTGTGTCTATCAGTGGAAGGGCTGTAAAATGCAAAAGAAAAGACAACAAATCATCTATTTATTCATCCACTTACATACTCACTCAACAAACAACTTTTGAAGTACCTACCATAGGCAAGGAAGCACGCTTGACACCACACAACCAAAGGCAAATAAGACCATCTCTCTTCTCAGGCACATTGCTCTATCACTGTATTTTAACTTTTATAATGACATATTTAATTGACACAAAATAAGAAATAAGTACTTAATCAGCTCTAGTCATCGATATAAATGGACTCAATAAATAATATAGAAATAATAATAAAATTAATTCATCAGTACCCATTCTATTTACAAACAGGAATATTATCAAATTCTTTTAAATGGCTTGTCCTGTTTCCTACTTGCCCCTGGCATTTAAAAAAATCAACTCGAATATTGTGGTTTTGATTTTAATCTTTCTTCGTGGTTTTACTGTGCATGTAAACACTCATAGGAAATGTGATTCCTAAGAAAAATAATCATTTTCCATGATTTAGAACTTTATGAAAATCCCACCATTCTGCATTTATTGAGACTTGCTTTGCTCCCAGTGTCCATGACAAGAAGAATAGTTACTCAGTTGCTTTTCACCACTGTATTATATTCTATGTTTGTCTATAGCTCAATTTACTCACCAAGTCTTCTAATAATGAATAATTGGATACTTTTTTCAGTGCCAGTGCCCTTTTATACATGCTACCTCATATACATATGTACATTCCTTCTTAGGGTATAAAGTCCAAGAATGTAACTCTTGGATCATGAGATAAATGCAGCTTCAACATTGCCAAGTTTTGCCAAATTTCTGTCCCAAACATCCATCTGCACACTCTTTAGTTCTTGCTGTCTACATTCATGCCAGCATGTTCTCATTTGTACTCATCTAGTGAATATATGACAGGTGAAAATATCTGACATTTTACATTTGCCAAGCATTGTTCTAGGCACTTTCTGTATTTTGTTAATCTTATTAATTTTCTATGCCACAGAAATTAATATTGAATATATTTTTCCCATGTGAGCAAACTGAAATTCTGACAAATTAAGTAATTTACCTTATTTCAATTTCAAGATAGCATAAGGCTGAAGGGCAAGGAAAAATCCTCTGAAAGTTATTCAACTTGAAGTCATCAATGTGGTGCTGTAGAAGTTTCTGGAGATCTGTCATTAGACAGCCCAGAGGTCAAATACTGGTTGGACTACCTCCTAGCAGTGGGACTTCAGTTTCCTCACATGTAAACTCAGGATGACAGTGCTCTCTAGGAAAGCTGTTAGGGAGCTGGCGTGAGATGAATGTAAATATATCACCCACGCCCTGTGCCTGGCACACAGCAAGTACTCGACAGATGCCACCTCAGTCCCCATGGGAATCTAAGGTGGAGATCCAGCACCGTGCAGATAAACATGTGTTTCACTTTCCCTGTTCCTAGTCTTCCCAAGCTGTGATTAGGCACAATTGCTTCCCTACCTGTATCAGCTGAGGAGACTGAGGTACAGAGAGAGGAAGGGACTTGTCCCAAAGCAGAGCAACTTTTCTGAGGCATGTCTGGGCTCCAATTGCTCCCAGCATGTCCTTGTGGTAACCTCTCCCAGGTCCCTCCTGGGTTCACCTACTCCTTTACTTGTAACCATCTGTCAGTTACTAAACTCGGCAGCAGATCTGTTCCCCTAGCCGATTGGATGTAATTGCTTTGTCCTTGTTTACACAATCACAGTAGTCTTGCCATTAAGATTTGTGTCTCTGTGAAGCCACATCCTCATGCTCACTTCTTCCAGAGGCAGTAGGCAGAGGGCAGGGTCACTATGGCGTTTTACCAGAGTATGGAGTTGAGTGAATCTCTTTCTGATAACCGTGGAAAAGGATCTTTGCATGGTGCTCATTTGAAATACTCAGCAGTGATGTCTGCATGTTTACTCACTGGCAAAACCTTTCACCACAGGGCCTTTGCATCTGTGGTTTCCTCTGCCTAGTAGGACCTGAGCATACTCCTTGCCATGTGGCTACTGCCTCTCATCTCCCAAGGTTTATTTAAAGTACCTGCACTGTGGCCCTTCCTGGCCCACTTTGTCCAGCCCTCTGCTTTCTGCTTACAGAAAGATGGTAATCTAAAGATTACCATCATCAATAAAAGGCTTTTACTGCCCTGAGTGGTTATGGGATTGATTTGCATTTGTTTCTCCCCTACTCAACTATGAGCTATTTAAAGTCTAGAGGTTGGCTCTCCAGTGGTCATTTTCTGTATCTGTTAAATGAAATTATGGTCTCCATCTTCTGGGGCTCATGTGCATAACAAAGACTGTGTTGGCTCTGAATTGATAAAACTGAATTAAAAAAAAATAAGCAGCTCATGCAGCTAGCAAATGTCAGAGGGGAGCTTTGACCCCAGACCTGGCTAGCCTGTACATGCTCCTTTGTTCTACTTAGGGATGGGGAATGCTAAAAAGCCAAGTTTGTACCTGGAAGAATGCACAGTTATAACCACTCCACAACTGATGCACATTTTTCAGGTGGGGATTCAGGAGCTCAAGAAAGCAAGATGTCTTCTTCTGTGCCCTACAACTTCCTCTTTCCCTGCCTCTGTAGTTGTCCCTTGAGACAGTCAGTTTATTCTTCCTCTAGGCAGCATTAGATAGGCATTACTCCCAACTTCTCCACCTACACTTTCATGGAGACAGCTACCTCAAGCCCCAAATAACATATCTAGAGGTTTTTTCCCCAGACAGAGCCCACCATTCCCTGGAAATATAGGCAAGTCTGAGGTTTGGAAGGATGATGGCCAAGATTGCCCTGGTTCTTGTAGCACTTCCTCATTAGCTGGCTGAGCGACCTTGAGCAGGAAGCAGCCATGTGAGGCTGGTTGTCCCCATCTGTCTGGGACCATGATTCTCACTGCCAAGCTGCTGATGCACCTGCTGCTGGGAGTAAAGTCACATCAGTGCAGAGCTCTGAAAGGGCGGCATTAACAGTGACGAAGTCTGACTTTCCTGAAGACTTGGTGTGGAGAGAGTAGACTATAAGCCATTCCTTTCATTCCACACTTCACTAGGGCTTCTGTGAGGTCCATTTCTCTTCATGTGCAGCTCCAATGTGAGAGGACAGGGGAGCACAGGTGTGATGCAGTATCTGGGGTCTGATGGGACTGCTAAGGATGGGATCCCAGGTCCTTCACTTACCTAAGGAGCACCACAGAACCTCTCTGTGCTTCAGTTCCCTTTTCTCCAAAGAGAAATAGTGGGAATCCTGTATCACTGTTGTAAAGAAGTTACCAAACACATACCCATACAATTTTTAAGATAGTGCCTGAAATACAATGAGCATGGAGTCAGGGAGACAGCACTAACAGACTGTGCTATCAGTCCTCTGCATGGCTCTTCTAAGCCTCACTGTGAGCCCACACTCTGGTGTGAGCCTCTGAGATTGTGGGCCCCACTCTGCTTTGCTGCTTTGGTTAGCTGGGCCCTCCTCACCTGGAGGTTTTGATTGTATGTTGGAAATTGGCCAGAAACAGAGATAGACCTCACTTCCTGACTCCTAGCATTCACTGAAGCTTCCTGAAGCAGTTGGGACACTCTCATCATAAATTCCACCTGCAAAGCACTTGATAATGAGACCGACACTCATGGAATGCCACTGAGAGCCAGGCATGCCAGGCTCAGGTTGAGAGGAGGTAGTGGTATGGCTGAGGTGTGTAGTAGGATGGGCCTGAGGACCCACTTCTGCCTGCTAGCTGAGGAGCGCTTACATTAGCAAGTCCATTGATTCTCAGCCTGGTTCCTCACTTGCAACACAAAGCCATAGTTATTTGCTCAGGAACTTCCATAGGGATGAAATCTGCTAAGCTGTGCTCACACTCCTGTGTACATCCACAGGTATCCCTGGAAGTCTCAGACTCTTACTCCTGCTTTATCAGAAATATCAAGGGGCTCACTGGATATCACCTGGCAAGTTAGTGGTGGAACAAGAGATTGGATCCAGGTGTCTTGCCTCCCAGACTGGGCCAAGATGCCCCCTCTACCTCCACAGTGTGGACATAAAGATCCCTCTTTTTCAAGAGGTTCACTCCTCAGAACCACATTGTGAGGGTTAGAGGAGGAGGAAGGAAAAGCACACATGTATGTACACACACACACACACACACACACACAATGACCTCATAACCACTAGTTCTACCAGCCACCACAACCAAGCCGACACAACCTAATCTATCTGCTTCCTATCAGTCAGGTTTTCTCCTTCTTGTACTTGGCTTTCCTTCTACCCCTGGTCCTCACTCATGTGTCTTCTTCTCCATTTCAGCCACAAATAGCCTCTCATCATAATGGTATAATGGGTCCTTTTACTGCTATAGATCTCTTTTTCTTTGAGAAATGGGCCGAACCGGGAGTGGAGAGTGAAATCTTATACTGGGAACCTTAAGTTCTTCAGAGCTAGACTCTATGATTCCCCGCTTTAAGGTCCTCGGGCTTGGCGGAGGACAGAATGTGCCTGGTGACAGACAGGAGAGGAGCTGGAGTGGCTGCTGTCAGCACACCATATTCTGGGACCAGTAAAGGTCCTGACTGTCATGTTTCTAGCCCAGGCTCTTCCCAGTCTATGATGTTGCCTTGGAGCAGAGAACAGAAACCACTAAGCCTTACACAGCATTCTCTAGAGGGGAAAATCATGTGGGCATATGCAAATTACTGCGCAAAACATATGCAAATGATCTGATTCTTTCCATCTTGCTTTAATAACAACAGCGGCAGCAAAAACAACAATAAAGCACTGCTTTGAAGCCAGTAGAAATTAAGGTAAATGACATCTAGGCCCCAATGAGGCACTCATCTAGTGATGTCACACCCTGACTGTTTCTCTGACTGTGAAATGGAGCCTGTAGCATTGCATATCAACCCAATGAATGAAGAGACCTTTGTGGGTCTGACTTTATTCATTTTATGTGTATCTACTGAGTGTTTTCCATGTGTCAGGCACTGAGAGTATGGTAGCAATGACTGTGAACCAGTTTGTGCTTTCCTGGAACTCACGGCCTGCAGGGGAGATAAAAATGATAACCAGAGGTTCAGGAGAGGTAATTTCCCTTATTTTTCTGGACTTAATACCCATTTTGAGATCCCCACACTGCCAAGGGCCAGAAACATAATCTCCACCATCTTGCCAAAGGTTGTATGATTTTCTCAGTTGCCAGATGCTTAGGGGAGAGGAGGAAGGGAGGGAGTAGGGTAGTACTACACTAAATCCCTGGCACATATTCCATTCTCAAGATTCTCTGGGCCTTAGTCACACCAGAGCCTTGGAAGTTCTCCACCACATCAGTCCCTTTTTGCTGATGACAATCTGCTTTATATTTGCTGCTTTTTTCTTCTCTTTCTACTCCCTGCCTCCTCCCTAATCCAGCCTTCAAGATGTCATACCACTGTATTCTTTCCATCAAAGCACCAATCCAGGCTGTAATTAGGAGTCCTCTCCAAAGCTCACACCTTGTGACCCCTGGCTTCACAGTCTTTTATGTATCTTCAGCTGTACTGTCAAGTCCCTGCTTACTTCTCCCATTCCTGTCTCCCACTCCTCCTCAAAGGAAGAGCAATGATCAAAACAACCCATGTATACACTTATCTTGTACCAGATACTTGGTTTGTATCCACTCATTTAAATCTGCACAGTAACCCCACAGCCCATAATTATTCTCACCTTTTTAACTGATGAGGAAACTGAGAAGCAAGGCTAATATACCCCAGCCAATGAGTCCTGAGGAGGAAGCAAGTCTACTTTCTGTCTGCACTTTTCACCTTGAAGCTATCTATGTCTCTGCAATTGAATAGCTATCTTCTTTCCCATCACCAAGCTTCTGTGTAAGAAATCCCCTGCCTGGGTACCTTCTTGGCACCTTCCATCTGGCCCGCTCATTCTCCAGGACCTTCTTAACCTCTAGATGATTGGGTCATAAGCCCCTGCTAGTTTCTCATATTCTGTGCAGTGTCTGTCAGACCCTTGGCCTATCAATAAGGAGATGACAGGAACATCAGCTTCATCTTAGAATGTTCAGCACTCGCCCTGCCTAGGGGTATTTGTAGACTGATTGTCGATTTCACTAACTCCAGGCTTTGTCAAGCTTCAGTGAATTCTGGGACTGATCCATCAATAGGCATTTATTAAGCACCTGCTGTGGGCCCAGTCCTGAAATAACAATAATGAACACAAGGTTCTATTGTGGTTGGCCTGGTGAGATTCATTCTGGCCAGCTGGAGTTTCACACTGGGCAAGATTCCCTGCCACTCAGCTTTAATTTCAAATCTTCCACCACTTTTCTTTCCTCACCTAGCCTCTCTGGTCTACAGCCTTCCCATTTCTGTTTCCCCCATCTTTCTGATTAAATCTGCCCAAAGGAAAGGACCTGGTAAACTTGTTCAGCACAGAGCAAGGACTGAAGTCAAGGGAACACATTTTGGTGCTCAGCAGGAAGGAGATAACTCTCCTTACCTAACAGACCAGGATTTGTCCACTTGGGGGAAAAGAAATAAAACTAATGGAATCATTTGAGGTCAGTGTCAGATGTATCCTTAGGATTTCCTTAGCTCTTTCTCTTTATTATATAGAGAGTATGCCCAGAAGCTTCCTATAGCTTACCCAGTGATTGAGCCAAAACTGGGACCTAGGTGCTATGTAGAGATCTAAGATGAGCCCAGATGTTCCTTCCCTGACAGGCAGCAATCTTCCAGATTTAGTACCACCCTTCTGTCAAGTTGAAAAAACTGCTCAGAGAAAGCTAGCAAGCAAGGCATCCAGCTAACAACCAATTAAGGTTCAAATACTCCTCCATTCATTCTTCTCCCTGAGTTCCTCTGTTTCCTTGTCCCATGCAATGCTTTTGACCCTTACATACCAGAAATGGAATTTCCTCCCCACTCCTGCTCTCTCCCACATTCTTCCTTTTACTCCTTCTTCTCCACTTCTCTCTTCCTCTACTACTGAATAAATAAATGAGGGAAGATCTCAAGACAAAAGATGAGTCTAAACCTTCCTCCTCTCTTTCCCCCTGTCCACCTGGGGGAGGGAGCTCTGGGCCACTACAGTCTCTGGTCTGGCTTTGTTTTCTCTTTCTTCTATTAGCTGCCTAATTGGCAGCCCAATTAATCTGTTCATCTGTGAAGGAGGATGGATCATGACAAGCTACTCCATTTCCAGAAGCCATTCTCAGAGGCAGCATGGCCAGACCCTGAGTACAGACTGGCTCCTTGATAGAGGGCCACCCCGGGAGCTGGGGTCAATTAGTAGACAGATTAAGCAATTATTAGCCCCTAACAAGGGTGCCTGGCATCATTACCCTGCCTGTTTACTGGCAAACTGCAACCTTAATATGAGGACCAACAAATAAATTAGGGCATCTGGTCCACTGTTGCAT
The DNA here is from genome assembly GCF_023159225.1 of Perognathus longimembris pacificus. NCBI lineage: Eukaryota > Metazoa > Chordata > Mammalia > Rodentia > Heteromyidae > Perognathus > Perognathus longimembris. Next base: position 32,268,471 of record NC_063167.1, on the reverse strand, counting down.
TGGCTGAGAAGTAAATGCAGTCCAACTGGCTCTGGACTGCTGATGGATTCTCAGCTTGGCATAATAAAAAGCTTGAGATGCCCCTTGCTGGTCACAGCAGCTTTGGAATGTGTTCTGGAGTGATTGATCATTCCAAGAGCTTAGTGCCTACTGCTGGGCATGTGGATTGTTCTTAGTTACCCTACTGGCTGTCTTCCACCTGCCCGTCAAGACCCAGTTCAAAGATTCCCTCTCCTCCAGGTCTCTCTTGGCTTCCCTAACAGGGAATGGGACCCATCTGCCTTTTTAGAGACTTTCCTCGCACTTGCTGGCATTACACTCAGCCCATGGGATGTCGGAGCAGCATTTTATCTGTTTGTTCAGATCTCCCATGAAGAAATGGAAATGTGGAGCAAAGGGGAGGAACAAAGGCTCAGAGCTGTTGATTTTCCCACCCCCTAAGCGCTGGACAGATGCAAGCCATCACCCGAGGGTGCTAAAGAGGGAAGGACATGGTCAGTTTCACTCTTCTAAGGGTGGCCCCTCTGGTTTCGTGGGTAAGAACACCTTGCAGAGGTTGTTGGGCCTTCCAAAACACAGCTCAAATGCCATCTTTTCTTGGAGCCTTCCCTGTCTGTCCTCTCCAGCAGGAAGTGCTTTCCTCAGCACCAACCCTGGGCCTCAGTGCTGTGTGTTGAACTGTCTCTTGGAAGATCTGCTGGGATGGCCACATAGCCACAGTAGTAGGTAACAACACAGGCCAACAGTCACCTATTGAGCTCTTACTGTTTTCCAAGATGAGAAGAATATGCTCCTTCCCTTTTTGAAATACTTTGAAGCTAATGCAGACATTTCTCTCCCTAGGGATCATTGACTTCCTTATAAGCCAGCACCCCATTGCCCGTGTCCTTCGGGAACACCTGGTCTTCAAGATTGCACCAATGCTCAACCCTGATGGAGTCTACCTGGGCAATTACAGGTGAGGGAGCGAGGAGAAAGCTGAACAGCTGGTGGTCACAGGATGAAAGGATAGAAGCAAGAAAAACTAGGGGATAAACTTTGAGAAAACATTTTTGTCCTTTACCTTGGTTCTTGACAGTGTGGCTGAGAAGCCCTGGCTATTTCTGCATAGCCAGTGAGGTCACTTGTTGAGGGTTTTCTGAACAGCTCATTGCATGGGGCATCAAGAGAACTAGTATCAGTCTTAACACCTACATTCTGTGTAAACTCAGTGAATTCACTTCCTTCACTGATACACACAGTTTCTCTTGGGTAATGGGCATAATAACTACCTAGCAGGACAGTGGTGAATATCAAAAGAAATTGTGGGAGGAATGGGTTTTGCAGAATCTCATATGGGTTATAATGATCCCTCCTTTGTTGTGGTGTTGCTCCTTGGGGATCATTAATGAAGGAAAGCAGCAGAATTCCTCTTTGATGTGAGCATACCAGCCAGCCCCACTCTAACTCACACCTGAATACTTTCTCCAATATTAGAGCCATCATTTGCCACTTAAAATTCTACTACCTAGGTGATCATTTGCCAAAAGACCATTGGATCTTTTGAGACAGATGGTGTTATTACCCTTATTTCACAGTTGAGGCAAGTGACTTGCCCAAAGTCACACAGCCAATAAGTCACTGGTTTGCTAACTTCACTGCCAATATTGTACAGCTCTACAACTTATTAGTCCATACTTTCAGGAAAATATCTAACCTCAGCTTTGTATGCAAGGCTCTTCATGACCAGGTGCTGTGTCTCATCTTTCTACCCCACCTCATTCTTCCCTCTTAGGACTGTTGCTAAAGCTTCTCCAAGCAAAGCCTATTTCCCCAGCCATCACTGTAGGTTCCTTGTTTCCTTACCTTTGTGCAAATGGCCCTCTGCCCAGACTTAACTCATTTCTTATTTTGTCTAATTAACCTTTTTGGTAACTCAGTTTATGTCCCTCTACTGGAAATCATTCTCTCCCTGAACAGAATTAGCCACTCCCTTTCCTGGGTTCCCTGGTTACTGAATATGTTGTCAGATTACATGTAGCCCAATAGAACTCAAGCCACCAAAGAATGTGGCCTGAATCTTAATGGTCTTTGAATTCCTAGTATCTAACAGCAGCCATCAGCACGATTATACATTAACAAAAGAGATGACTTTACTGATGAGAAAAAAGGCATGGAGATGAGAAGGTCATTGCCCGCACTCAGATTAGAACCACATCTGACACACAGCAGCACCCATTGTACACAGAGTTGGTTTACTGCTTTCCAAAACCATGGAAACTGGGTCCAGAAGGGATCTCTAATGCCCCTGGGTATAAGTTAGAGAAAGCTCATGGGATGTTTGAAGCCTTCATGAAAGACAATTATTACTTCCTCTCTTAATTGGCCAATGTGATGGATCATTAGCATTTGCAAGTTTTATGACTTGTGGCAGGCCTGAGAGCAATGTCTTCCCACCTCCCCTAGGCAGGATGTGCTATTAATGGTGGTAGGAGGGGAAAGACCATTTGATTTATGTTAAAGTTTCTGTTTAATTACATAAACAACAGTGGTGAAAGAGAGGTCAACATTGCCATCCCACACATTTACTTATGTCATCATTTGTGGTCCAGAGAAAGACTAGCTAGAAATAGGCCTGTGACCCTGGCAAAAATGACCGGCCTTAAATGACCAGATACTGGGTGTTCAGTGCGGGGAGAGGGGCTAGATGCCTTCTACATGTCCTCAAACTTCAGATTTTGTGATGGGGAGGAAGAGGTGCTTCAAGGGTTAAAAAAAAAAAAAAAAAAAAAAAAAAACTCTGACACCAGAAATGGTTTCATAGTGAAATTCAAGCTCTATCTTACTCCTAGTGAGAAAATGTGATTCTTTCTCATTATGAAAGTTGGAGGAAGTCTCTAACCACAGGCATTAATCCTGTTGCTAAAACTGTTCTGAATAGCAACAAAGAGCCCATCATCGATCAGGAGAATTTACTGCTAAAGCTTTGGAGAGTCTGAAAAATAATCATAAAGGCTCAGAATTGAGAGCTTCAAGCTGCCCTATTGGTCCCATAGGCCAGCCCCTCCCAGAGCTACCCTGCTGTCTACAGCATTGTTTCCTGGGTTGGATGGGACTTGCCAAGGCATTATCATGGGAGGGGGAGAATTCAGAGTGCAAGTAAGTTTGGGAAATGTCAAGATAAGTTAAACAAACCTTTTTACAATAAGATATCCCAGAATTCTGAATATAAGCATGGGAAGTCTCAAAAGAGAAAGACAGTACTCAGTGTTTCTTAAAGGTTAGTATCATGATCTATATAGCCTGCTATTCATACTAGGTTTGTAGAGTAGATTTTGAGAAGTGCCATTCTCAGAAGTCTGCTTGCTGACCCAATGGCCTATCAGGCTCCCACACATATTTTTATTTAATCTTCACTACAAATCTAGAGGACATTCCCATTGCCAGGGCTGGGCATGCCAAACACTGAAAGGACAAGGCCCAAAGCAACTACCAGAGACTCTGCACTCCTAAACACTGCCTTTGCTTTCCAGTTAAGGTATTTAACCTTACAGATAAAAAAATCTATGAACAGGAGGAAAGAAGGAAGGAAGGAAAGAAGAAAGGAAAGAAGCAAGGAAGGAAGGAAGGAAGGAAGGAAGGAAGGAAGGAAGGAAGGAAGGAAGGAAGGAAGGAAAGAAGGAAAACAATGAGGGAATGAGAAAGGGAGGGAGAAGGGAAGGACTAAAGGAACAGTAAGTTTCTCATAATTCTAGGGCAGTGAATGAAGCCAGACCTACCATGTACTGATCAGATCTCTGGATACAGACCAGAACGCAGTCAGCTATGTCTCTACTTTGCTCTCATGCCTTCTGACTTCCATCCTCTTGATGTCTCCCTCTAGATGCACAGCCTCTCAGAACTGGTCAAGAATATGTCTTGGGTTTATGGCTTGGAAGAAGAGGGCAGGAATGTAGTTCTGTCTGAGCTAGGCCCTGCTCCTCCCTGTTCTCCAACAGCCCCACAACCAGGGCTAGACATGCCAGGCACTGAAGGTATGAGAATGCAGGCCTGCCCCACGGAGCCTCGTGGGCTTGGACAGGGCAGTATACTGGCTGGGTCCATGGTCTGTGGAGGTCCATGGTTATGAACACAGGATTTCAAATTCTGCTCTCCCACCTCCCTAACATATGACATTGTGGTCAATGGCATGGCTATACTAGACTCTATTTTTCTCATCTGTTAGAGAGGATGCTAAAGAATGGCAAGGCTTTCGTTGATAATGAATTTAAAGCATAGTGTTAGGTATATCATAAGTTCTAAATATAAAAGCAGTTTTCCTCCTTCCTCCTTCCCTACTTTTTCCACATTAGAAAAGCATGCAATTATAAAAGTATGACTCTATCTGAAAAACAAACTAAGAGCAAAAAGGGACATGGCTCAAGTGGTTGAACACTTGAGCCGAGTTTAAACAACAACAATAGCATGAAGCATGTGATTCAATTTAGGAAGAAAAAATAGAGATTTCAGTTAAGCTTATATTTAATAATATAATATCTAGGCTATGGTTTTAATAATTAAATAGGGAAAGATGCACTCCAGAATTTAATAGTAATATATAGGTGTTCTACCATGGCAGAAAATGTTCCTTGTATAAGTGGAGCAGCTTTTATTAACTAGACCACTGTGTATGGTATGAGACTGTGGCTATGCTAATAGTATATAAACCTATAACTAAAGTTTACAGCAATCATGTATAGCAATTATAGTCCACCCAACAGTAGCTATCTATCAAAATTGTATTAGATGATATGCCAGTACTTACGATGTATTATATTATTTACACTATGTTATAAAGACACAGAGAAACAATACATTCCATTTCTTTCTATACTCTGCTCATACTCACCTTTTCTACTTCAGGTCTTAGGTTTAATGCTACGCTACAGAAAGGTTTTCCAGCACCTACAATGTATAGTTGACCTCTCCTGTACTCCTTCAGAGTACCTGGCATTGTCCTTTGGTTTATAATCATTTGAACATATGTGACATTCTATAACGTAAGCTCCTTAGTCATGACTTTGTGTGCCTTATTCGCTACAGTCCCAGTGCCTAATATAGAATGGGACTTTGGTATATCTATATATAAATGAAGTAAATAGCAGCCTTTGGTGATTGTGCTATGTCGCAAAGCTATATTCCCTAGAGAAGAGTACATATTACCAGGTGCTGTCAGCCTTCAACCTTTATTTTTCTTCACCTCCATGGCCTCCTAACCCCAAATGTTTTCATCATATGTCATTGTGACATGAATCTGTTATACTGTTATAATTTCACATAATGAACTGCTCTTATGATTTAATAAACACTGGATTTTCAGCCACACTTTGTTAGTACACAGAGCATTATACTTTTAAAGGCACTAAAAGCCACATCTGATCATTCCAAAAACTCTTTTTTAACTTTAAATTTTATCGTAAAGATGATGTTACAGTTACATGACTACATTTCTTTTTGAACAGTGTCACTGCCTCCCTCATTTTCTCCCACTTCCCTCCCCTCCATTCAAGTTGTAAAGTTCATTTCCAATGTAATATAGGGTGTATTACTGTTGAATTGGTTCACCCTTTGTCCCACCATTTCTGTGATTTCCCCGTCTCTTCCCCTGAAGTCAATAAACTTATATACAAGACAAAGGGTACAGAAATTTAAAACAAAATGACAACAAGGATTAAACCAAAGGAAAAGAAAAAAAAAGAAATAACTACAAATAGTACAATTAAAAAAAAACCTCTTTTTCCATTTCTTGGAGTTCATTTTGATAAGTATCATTTTTTTATGATCATATGCACATAGAGAGTGAGCCATTGTGATCCTCTCCTAAGAATAGCCTCTTTTGTTCTCACTGTGCAATGCTTAGAGTGTTGTTTAATTAATCATGTCCAAGTGTAATTATTTGTCTTTTACCATCCATTGGATTAAAACTTACAGGTTTATAGACATATTCTAGTTATTACAAATGAGGGTAACCATGCAGCCTATTTTTCTTTGGTTCTGGCTTACTTCACTTAATATACATTTTTACAAATCTTTCCATTTCCTTATGAATGGGGCAATGCCATTCTTCCTGATGGAAGCATAGAATTCCATTATATATATATATACATATATGTATATATGTATGTACATGTATATATATATATATATATATCACATTTTCTTGATCCCTTCATCCACTGAGAGGCATCTGTGTTGATTCCATATCTTATCTATGGTAAACAACGCTGCAATGCACATGGTTGTGCTGGTGGCATTAGTGCAGGCTGGTTTGTGGTCATTTGGATAAATCCTCAGGGGTGGGATTTGGGGGTCCTGGGGAATCTCAGTGTTTAGTCTTTTGAGGAGCCTCCATACTGCTTTCCAGAGTGAACAACTTTACATCCCCACAAACCTAATTCCCTTTTGGCCATATCCCCACCAGTATGTTATTATTTGTTTTCTTGATAATGGCCATTCTAACTGGGGTGAGGTGGAATCTCAATGTTGTTTTGATTTGCATTTCTTTTATGGCCAGAGATGTCGCATATTTCTTCATATGTCTATTGGCCATTCTTGTTTCTTCTTTGGAGAAGTCTCTCTTTAAGTCTTTAGTATACTTATTGATGGGGTTGTTGTTTGAAGATTTGTTTGGGGGGTTTAATTGTTTGAGCTCAAAGTATATTTTAGATATGAGGCCCTTGTCTGATGTATAGCTAGTAAAGATCTCTCATTCTGTGGGCTTTCTATTTATCTTGCTAGCTACATCTTTTGCTGTGCAGAAGCTCTTCAGTTTAATGCAATCTCACTTATCTAGCCTTTCTTGGGTTTGTGTTTCTGGATCTTTATGTAGGAAGTTTCGACCTGTGTCTAGGAGCACTAGTATTTCCCCTATCCCTTCCTGTACTATTTTCAGGATATCTGGTCTTACATTGAGATCTTTGAACTATTTGGAACTGATTTTGGTGCAGGGTGATATATAAGTATCTAACTTCAGTTTTTTACATGTGTATAGCCAATTCTACAAGCACCATTTGCTAAAGATGCTGTCTTTCTTCCATCCCATGGTTTTGGTCCCGCTATCAAATATTAGGTAGCTATAGGTATGTGGGTTCATTTCTGGGTCTTGGATTCTATTCCAGTGGGTCCTCAGGCCTATTCTTGTACCAGTACCAAGCTGGTTTTACAACTAAGGTTTTGTAATGAGTTTGAAGTTTGGTATTGGTATTCCTTTGGCACTGTTCGTCCTGCTAAGGATTGCTTTTTGCTACTTGGGTCTTCTATTATCCCATGTAAATTTTGGATTGCTTCTTTTATATCACTGAAGAATTGTTGGGATTTTGATAGGTCTTGCATTGAAACTGTAGATTTGGGCAATATTGCCATTTTTATGGTATTAATCCTCCCAATCCAGGAGTATGGGAGATTTTTCCACTTCTTTAAATTTGCTTTAATTTCCTTTTTCAAGTTTTTAAAGTTTTCCTTATAGAGGCCCTTCATATCTTTGGGCAAGTTAATTCCTAGTTTGTTTTTGGTGGTGTTGTTTTTTTGAGCTTTGTACAAAAGGAGTTGCTTTCCTGATTACAGCCTCTTATCATTGGCATACAGAAAAAGCTATTGATTTTTGTGGGTTAATGTTATACCCTGCTACTTTGCCAAAATTTCAGATCAGCTCAAGTAACTTGAGAGAGGAATCTATGGGGCTCTTTAAATACAGGACCATGTCATCTGCAAAGAGGGAGAGTTTTACTTCTTCCCTATTTAGATCCCCTTTATGTTTGTCTCTTGCCTTATTGCTCTAGGTAGGAATTCCAATACTCTATTGAAGAGAAATGGAGAGAGCAGACATCCTTGTCTCATTCCTGATTTTAGAGGAAATGGTTTTAACTTTTCACCATTAAGTATAATGCTGTCTATAGGTTTGGCATATACAGCCTTCATTATATTGAGAAATGTTCCATGGATTCCTAGTTTCTCCAGAGCTTTCATCATAAAGGGGTGTTGAATCTTGTAAAACACATTTTGTGCATTGCTTGAGATGATCATGTGGTTTTTGTCCTTGCTCCTGTTGATGTGTTCAATTACATTAATTGACTTGCATATTTTGTACCAGCTTTGCATCCCTAGAATGAATCCCCTTTGATCATAGTGTGTGATTTTTTTGATAAGTTGTTGAATTCACTTGGCCAGATCTTATTGAGAAGTTTTGCATCAATGTTCATCAAAGAGATGGGTCTATAGTTCTCTTTCTTTGATGAGTCTCTGTCTGGTTTTGGGATGAGGGTTCTGCTGGCTTCATAGAATGAGTTTGGTAGTGATCTTTCACTTTCAATTTCATTGAAGAGTTTGAGGACTATTGGAGCAAGTTCTCCTTTGAAGGCCTTATAGAATTCGTCTGCGAATCCATCTGGTCCTGGGCTTTTCCTGGATGAGAGGTCTTTGATTGCCATTTCCATTTCATTATTGTTATGGGTATACTTAGTTTGTTTAAATCTTCTTGGTTTGGGGAGGGGGAAGATGGGAGAAAAATGAGGGAGGAGATAACAAGTTTGATAAGAAATGTACTCACTGCCTTACATATGAAACTGTAACCCCTCTGTACATCACTCTGACAATCAATTCATTAATTACAAATATCTTGGTTTAGTTTGAGTATGCAGTATCAATATTTGCTAGGAATTATTCCATTTCTTCCAGATTCTCCAATTTGTTCCAACAACTCTTTGAAAAAACAAAGCAGGAACTGAGGATTGTCCATCCTCATCCTCCCAAACCTTATTGTCCTTGGATAAGCATATTTCTCCCAAGACTTAGTTCTGCCCCCGCCCCCTGCAACCCTCTTGAAAGAGTAAAATGTGGCAAAATTCATCTTTTGTCACTTAACTGAAGCTCCATGGGAGAGACTCTGTCAAAAACAGCATGACTACAACATAGGCAAACCTTGAGGACATTATGCTAAGTGAAATAAGCCAGTCACAAAAGGACAAATAATATATGTGATTATCTTTTATGAGGTACTTAACGTAGTCAAGTAATTAAATCCAGAGACAGAGGATAGAATGATAGTTGCTAAAGACAAGAAGAAAGGATAGTGGAGAATTTTATTTAATGGGTATAATGTGCATAGGGGGTTAATGGCTATAGAGTGAATTTCAGAGGTAGATGTATTGAATGCCATTGAACCACACACTTAACGATGATTAAAATGTAGATTTTTTGTTCTGTTATATATTTCGACATTAAAAAGGAAAAAAAGACTAAGCACCTGTGGCTCATGCCTATAATCCTAGCTACTCAGAAGGCTGAGATCTGAGGATCATGATTCAAAGCCATCCCAGGCAGGAAAGTCCATGACACTCATCTTCAACTAATCACCAGAAAACCAGAAGTAGAGCTGTGGCTCAAAGTGGTAGAGTGCTAGCCTTGAGTGATAAGGCTCAGAGATAGCGCCCATGCCCTGAATTCAAGTCCCATACCTGACCAAAAAAAAAAAAAGGAAAGAAGAAAAATGGCATAATCATCAGTCTTGCAATGTGCAGTATGTTGGACCTCAGCTCCTGAGCAATTAAAATTGTACCTTTAAGTGCAAGGCTACCCTAGTTGAAAAAGCCAGTGGGGTATGGAATGAAGGGCTGAATGAATTTGGAATTTGTTAGCAATTCCCATAGGCATGCACACACATTGCATACTCTCTGTGCCACCTCCTCCTCTGCCTTTCTTTGCAGAGAAGACAGCCCTACCCCCACCTCCATACCCCACGGTGTCTGCCTAGCATTTGTAATGCACAAGTTGCCTTGCATTTGAAAAACAGACTTTCCATCTCCATATGACAATATGAAATTCTGTGTTGGGTTTGCATTTCTTAATTAGGTGCTTGTCATTGTGTATTCCATAGAGCCAAGTATAAGTAAACAGTCATAGACCTTTGAATAAATTTATTGGTTTTATTTATGTTTCTGGGCATAAAAATCTATAATTACCAGGTACAGCCTCAGTATAACTGGTATTTAATGACAATTACTTTTTGTTACCATAGAAATGAGTCCAAAGTAGTTACCCATAATTTCTCATTTCCCAAACCTCACACATGCTGAATTGCAATATTACCATAGTAATTGCCTATTAGTCATCATAAAATACGCAGTTACCCAAAAGATAGCAGGAGGCTGTGAAATTTCTCATCTTCAGAAAACCTTGGTGCTTCTTGGGATTGTGGAAGTGGGGGGGGGAGGAGGAACAGACCTTCTGAGTCTGTTCAGCAGTGCAGAAATGATTCTGCTTTATGATCCAGCACTGCACACTTCATGCTAGAGTCTGTATGATCTGTAGACACTTACTGCCATTATGTCTCTTGACCCTGGTAATTTTTATATAGCAATGGATGCTTCTGGGTGGTCCATTTGATTTAACTAAGGTTTGTGGAGGACCTGCTGGGTGTCAAGCCTTGTGCTGGATTTGAGGAAGCAGAAGGAAATCAGAGCCAATACTTGCCAGGACAAAGCCTGGTGCCCGTGAGAAGTAAACGCTTACTTGCTGTACATGGTATGCCTCATGTCACCTGATCCTCACCAGGCCCCCTGAGGGGGGTGTCGTGATGGCCCAGTTTTAAACAGAGAAGGGAATGGAGGCTCCAAACTACAAAATATCTCACCCCAGATTCCCTGGAACAATGGATCAGGTGGTTCATGGCCTGTGACATGAGAACTAACCTGGTGCCAGATGATCTCCTGAAGCATGATACACCCTTCTAACAGGAAAAGACAAGGGGGGATTTTAAAGTATAGGGCGTCTAAAGTGTTCAACAGTCATAAGAGCATAGAGCATAGAGCATAGAGCATAAGAGCATAGAAAAATGCTATGAATCATAGTAGAGGGTGAAATATCAGGGTACTAATTTCTAACACACACACACACACACACACACACACACACTCATTCTACAGCTGGCCCACTTTTTTTCACCTCAGCATCCAACAAGGAAACATTTGAAGCTGTCCAAAATGGAATGGAATGAAAAACCAGCTATACAAAATATAAAATACAGGTTAATGTTCTGTTTGTTCTATGACAACATCAAAAGAGCATGATTTTATCAAGCTAGAAAGGCAAACAAAGGTCTGCAGCAAGAGATCTGCAGCCTCACCTCACACCACCTCCTTCTCCACCCCAGTAACATTTCACTGCCAGGGTTCTGGTTACAGCATCATGGACAGAGCTCTGGTCCAGTGCTCTAGCCAACATCCTTAAGACAGCATTCTTGAAGGCTGGCCATGCCCCTTCTACTCACCAACTTCCTAGCATGGGTTGCTTCTTCCCTCCTCATTCTTCTCCAGTCCACACTCCCCTTGACTCCTCCCTGTCCCCAGACTGCACACCCCCAAAACTTCCAACTTTTCACATATAAGCTCACATTTGAATTTCTTCCTACCCTTCCTGCTGTCCTCCAACCATGCTCTGGATGTTTGTCATTGTCTGTCTTTGCAGTGTGGTGTCTGGGACTGAGCCAGGATGATAACAGTGATGATAGCTAACATCTACTGAGCCTTCTTGGCTTGGCACTGTTCCAGGCACTTTGCATTTATTGCTTCCTTCAATTCTTATCACAAATGGATCACAATTTTCATTTCACTGAGGAAGAAACTGAGGCAGCGGTAGTTTGATACCCCTCCCCCATGAGGTATCTTACTGCTTTTTTTAGTGGAATGAGAAGATCCATCCTGAGCCACAGTCCTTACGACGAAGCCCACGTGCACTTGGCTATCGGACATGGGACTCTCCTCCATCTAAATCTTTACCAAAATCTTTCTGCTTGCATTTCTGCTAGTTCACAACTCCTGATCATCTCTTAGAGTCTTACCAGAAGCCTGTAGCACAGGCAAAGCAAGAATCACTCTTCTTCTTTAAGCAAAGGAGCCTAGCCACAGAGAGGATAGGTTACTTGTTCAAGGTCACACAGCAAGTGAGCCACACAGATAGTCCAGATGCAGCCTGAATAACGGTAGGGGCCAGCCTGACCACTCAGAGAGTGACAGCCTCACCTCCCAGAGAGTCTCCTATTTTACGTAATCCACGTGATATTTCTACAGAGGCTAAAAGGACATTGGGGCAGGCAGTGTAATCAGGTGTCTAACCCACAAGTACACACCGCCAAAACCAATTATTCAAATGAGCTTCCCAGCCAGGTTCCTCCAAAAGGCCAGATGGCTCTATGTCTATAGAGGCAGCTCCCAGTTTCCGGCTCTGCAAATGCCTAAATCACATTTCAAAGTTAGAGCTGATAGCAAGTTGATTTTAATAATTGATACTACAGCGAAGACAGGCCTTCAAAAAGGTAGTAACCCAGAATTTGTAGCTGGGCAGTCTAGAGAAATAAAAAAATATGCCAATAAAGTTCTTATTTCATGGTTTCCCATCTTAGTTCTTCAAGTGCTACTTGCATCTTACCAGTGCTCAATTGGGCTACCAGAAGGACCTGTGCCACTTAGAATGGGACTCAAGGCCTTCACAGTGCTGCTAAGCAAACTTTCTAGCTTCATCTTCTATGGTCCACCTGTCCCTTCCCATGCCCCCTACCTACCCACTCCAAACCAGCCTGCTCTTGCTCACACCACTCCTTTGCTGCCACTCTGCCTCAACTGTAGAAGCCTAACAACTTTCAATTGTTTATTTTCTAGCTTCTATTTGCCTCTGCCTGCCTCCCACCCTCCAACCCTCACTCCTTTCCCTCTTTCCTTCCTTCCCTCCCTCCCCCCTCCCTTCCTTCCTTCCTTCCTTCCCACCCACCCTCTCTCCCTCCAATATTTATCCAGCACATACTTTGCACCATGTACTGAAGATAAAAGGTGAACTTAATATCTGTGCTGGCCTTACAATATATAGGAGAGACAAACACACTGGTGAAGGCAGCCCAGGAGTTGTCAGGTTGTAGAGTCACAGGAGAGGCACCCCTAACCCACCTGGAGGGCTGGCATTGGTAAAGTCATAGGAGACATCCTGTAGGAGATATTTTGTGACAAACCTTGACAGTTGAATGGAAGGTGGCCCAAAGAAGAGAACGCCAACATGTTCTAAACCAAATGACATAATAGTAAATAACAACATAGATAATAATACAAAGCATAGATTTAACTTAAGCTGCCAGCTACTGTTCTATGTTGTTTTACATTATTTTTTCCTTTGGCAATATAGACATCAAAATTAATTGCACCTCCCTGCATTTAGAAGGCAGGGTGTCTCTCTGTGTCTAAATTGGCTTCCTTTTACTTCACCCCCAAATTCAACTTCCCATCAGGCTGCAACAGAGAAAGTAAACTGCCTCCCCAAAGTACACAATGTAGTGGAGGGGACCAGAGTAGAATCTTCCTACAGGGCTCCATTCCCAAACTTACAAAGCTTGGATTGCGATGTGGCTTAGAGGGAAGTCACTTTTCCAACAGACTCACGACCCAGGGTTGTGTGGCTTTTCTGCTCAGGACTGGTAGTTTACCACTTGAACCACACCTCTACTTCTAGCTTTTGTTGGTGGTTAATTGGAGATAAGAGCCTCAAAAACTTTTCTGTACAGACAGACTTTTAACAATGATCCTCAGATCTCAGTCTCTCTGAACAGCTAGGATTATAAGCATGAGCTACCAGTCCCTCAGCGCTGGAATGAACTTGCAAAGGTACCATTCTATAGCCTGTCACCTTGGCCAATGCCTTCTGCCCTCTTGCTTCTTTTTACCAGCTTCCCCATCTCTGAAGAGTAGGGACTGGGTTTGATGGGATCTCAAGTACTTCTGAGTGGTGACTGGATGTAAGGATATGTGAAGGTGCAATGCTGGAAAGCCCCCAGAGCCTAGTGTGTGTCTCAAGGGCACTGGAAGGAAGGAAGATGGATCATTCAAATACATGCAGTGCACAGGAAAGGAGAAAGCATCCCTACAAAGCTTTTCTTTAAAAAAATTTAAATTGTTATTATAAAGGTGATGTGTAAAGGGGTTATAGCTGCATAAGTCATGTAAAGAGTACATTTCTTTTGGACAATGTCACCCCTTCCATCCCTCTCTTCCAGTTTTCCCCTCCCATTCCATTCACAAATTATATAGTTCATTTTTAACATAGTGTCCAAGTGAGTATCATTGCTGCATTTATTCACCCTTTATCCTTCCATTTCTGTGCCTCCCCTTATACTCCCAAAGATATATCAACAAACAAACAAAACAAAAAAGAAAGAAAACAAAAAAAGAAAAAAAATCCTCTTGTTTTCATTTTCTGGAGTTTATTTTGATAAACATGTTTGTATGATCAGATGTGCTTTTCTGTTCTTTTAAGATTATCTTCCAACAAAGCTTTTCTTCGTTCCTGATGCTAATAGCTGGGCCAGAAGGCCCCAGGAAATGCAGGACTGTGAAAGATCCCTTTACCAGACGCCACATGAGCATCTTCCTTACCTTCCAATACTATCACTCTGCCAAAAATGCCACCAGTATAGGATAAATATCCTCTGAACCTGCTAATCCTGACTTTGCTATGAACAAAAAAGGGGTTCACAGAACATCCAGTCTGTACACAGCACACAGATTCTTGGCTGAGGAGTCAATAAGGACTGAGACCCTGCTCCCAACCCAACGTCTCACTAGGAAATGGCATCATTTTGTATTTTGCCTGTTCGGACACCTCTTTGTAACTGTCAACCTGAATGCTTATTACCAATTTGTGTGCAGGTACCTGTCATGCTATTCTCTTATTTTATGAGTTTTATTCATTTTTTCATTAAAAAAAAAAGATACTGGCATCCAGTCTGCACAGGAAGGGGAATTCCTCTATCAGGCTCTGCCATGACTCCAGTGAAGAGAGAGAAATGATAGCTAAGAATGTAAGCTTAGAACTGGTTAGATCCTAGATGAAGTCCTGCCTCTGTGACTTGCCCTTCTGGACCATGGATAAACTCTTTAACCTTCTGAGCCTCTATTGGTGCTGTTTACGTGAGTATGGACTGATGTGCCAAACACCATGCTGGGCACCAAAGCCTTGGTGGGGGTGAAGTTGGTCCAGTCTTTGCCCTCCTGGATTTCTGAAGTTATTTTGAGCAACACAGATAAATGTATCCAAAGTCACAAACCTAACTTGGCGGCAGATCCGAGACTGAAAACTACAGTCTTCTGACTTTGAAACCTAGGCTCGTGTCCATCTTCTCTGATTTCACAGTCCTGCTCACAGATTTCTTCTTGTGGTGGTCATCTGTTTACAACATCCCCATGTTGCGCTTTAAATTGCCGGGTCCTGGGCTTATCTATCTTCTCTGCGGGGGATCCATACTCACTCTCTCAGCGCCCCACCCCCCCCCCCCCGCCCGGCCTGTAGGGTATCAGAGGCGGGACTGGGGACCCGGATTAGCCTCGGGACACGTGTGGGTGCGAGACTCCCATACTCGCCAGCCCAAGGAAGACACGAGCGAGCACGTGAAGTCTCGGAGACGTCTCTGGGACAGCTCTCATTTATTCAGATGAGAAACCACAAAGATATACCCCAGAGGCGGGCACAGGGAAGGGGAGAAGGGATTGGCCACTAGGGGTATCCATCAAGTGATGTCAGGGGACCTCCCTCGGGGGCGGAGGCGCAGCCCCCCAAGGGTAGGCCCCTGGGGTGCCCCTCCATTACACATGTGCTTGCCCCAGGAGCAGGGCTTCTCTTCCTGTTAAAGGCAGGAAGGGGAGGGACAGGCCAAGGTCAGCTGTGCCTTTAAGAGGCCACAGCTGACCCCAACAGTCATCTACAAAGGGATGGGAGGGAAATGCTTTTAAGTTTCTTGAGAATGATGATGAGTTAGATGTGTTAGGATATGTTTGATGTATTTGCAACAAAGGGAACTGTCTCCTTATACACAGCAGAGCCTGGCACACCTGCTACATACTTTGCAGACAGATTGTCTGGCATTGTGACACTGGCCAATCAATAGAACTAGAAGGTGCTCTGGGCCAAGGACAATTGAATCTCAACCTTTTTGTGGTATTAAATAAAGCAATATTTATTTTGCTTTTGGTGCAAATATACCTAATCCAATCCAGCTCATTGGTAATGCTGAGAAACTGCTGTGTTTGGGGGACAATTGCACACATGCTCATACATCTCTGCTTGTCAATGGCTAGGCTCTCAGGAGTATGCAGCCTCACGGTGTTCAGAGAAGATTGATCTGCAGCTGCCAAGCTGCCTTTTCCTTTATCCTTTAGAAGAGGTGAAAAGAAAATCATAAGGAGCGGACCTGAAATCACTGCTCTCATTCTTGTTGCCATTATTACAACAGGGATGAGGCACAATGCCCTTCATAAGATAGACGTATTTATTTGCCACCTGAATAACTTTGTCTGGAACCATTGTATCTCTGCTGTTGAGCAAAGGAGAATGAGACCAGGACAGGAAGAGCAGACAAATGTGAAGTTTGGGAGGGATAGCATAGTCTCATAAATGGATGGAGGAACCCCAGAGGGTGATGATGGTCTACCCTGGCACTAAACTCCAGCTCCATCCTAGTAGATGTCAAATTTCTTTCTCAAGGTCAAATCTTTCTTGGATTTTAGTTTCTTGCTTGTAAAATAAGGATAAATAATGCCTACCTCACTTGATCATTCTATGCTTAATATTTAAGAGATGGCTCAAATACTTTTAGAAACTTAGTCATATGTTCCCACAAGGACAATACATTCTGGGAGATGTATCCTTAGGTGAATTTGTCATGGGCGAATACCACAGAATATGAACTAAGATAACTATGATGTCTATTCATACTATCCATGGGATCACATACAAGTGTAATCCATCATTGACTGAAACATTTGGTATACTGTATATGACTACAGCCTGCAAGGAATTCCCCAACCCTTGTTAGTAGATATTTAGGACATATTGGAATCAACATGGTAAAGGAAGGAAGACCATGGGTCACCAGGTCCTATGGGATATTGGTTAAATGGTCTTGGAGGAATACCACCAAAGTATTACTTTCTCTGATCCTCAGCACCACCTCTGTGGTTGGATGGTTGTGAGGTGTAGATCATATACGATTAGAAATGATCATTTCAACATCTGACACCATCCAGACTCTTTGTCAGGCATAAGAATAGAAGCAATGTATGGTCCAATGGAACCATTGGCCTCCCATCATGCTTATTTAAAGGGATAGGAAGAAATTAATTACTACTTTCCACACCACTGCCATCATCTATTTTATTGAACAGGGTGACCGGTGGGAATGCAAATGTTGTAACCAGAGAAGTGATAAAATTGTATTGCTTATGGAAACAGAGAAGGGTTTAGAAGATAAGATGATAATAGAAAAGAACAAAAGAGAAGAAAAAGAGACAACCTAGAAGAGAGAGAGAGATAGCAGGGATATTACTTTCAGTTTTGATTGGATAAAAATCTACAAAGAGAAAAAATTATTCTATGCACAATGGGAAGACAAATCTTGATCAAGAAAGAAAAATAGCTGTGTATTGGAGACCTATTCTGGGAATAGGAAAGAGATGGGTTGGAGAGAGGGAAGACACTCATTTGAATTATAGACAAGCATATCGTTTTTCTGGAAGTTGTCTTTAGTCTGATCTGGCCTGGCCTGGAGAGGATTTATGGTATATGTGTGAAGGCCCAGTGGGGACAGAGGCATGAGGACAGAGTTCTAAAGTTAGCACTTCTCCCAGATACAAACAGGGCTGTGAACAGATCTGGGGGAATAGAGGAGGAAGAGGGAGAGGAGGAGAACCAAAGGACATAATTACACTTGTCTCCATGAAGCTATGTAATATACAAGAGAGAGCTTATAGAGAATGTGAGCTGGTGAGCTACCACTGAGCAGATGATAGTTGAGGAAAAATTTGCAATTAACAATAGACAGAGTCACTTAGATATCTAGGGTATGAGGGTTTGTGGCAGAGGGAAGAGCCTGCACACAGTTCCTGAGGCAGTTATTGCCTGATGTGTTTGAAGAACGGTGAGAAGGCCAGTGGCTAGTATAACTCAAGCAAGGATAGTGATAGGACCTGAGGTCAGAGATCAATGATATGGACCAAGAGAGGCTTCCATAGCCTGTTTCAAGGACTTAAGCTGCATATAGCAAGGTGACACTGGACCAGAGAAAGGACATGATGTGACATTAAAGAGGATCATTCTGACCTTTGTATGCAAAAATGTGGGAACAAAAGACAGGAAGAATCCCAGTATGGAAGCACAAGGTAAGGTAAGAGATAGTCACAATTCTCTGGGCTTTGGATCAGGTTCAAGGTGCTGTCACTAGAAATAAGATATGTGTTGGAGGTGTAGAGTGGATTAGCAGTAGGTGTGAAATTAAATGGAACAATGGTATCATTAGTGGGGACATCAGTGGTTTGGGCCTGTGCATTTGTTTCTACTGTACTATGTGGAAGTTATGCATGGATCCATGGACCATGTCATAGAAATGTTTTCTTATCTGTGATTCAATTTCTTCTATGAACCAGGAATAGAGTACTAATGCCATAAGGTTGATAGCAATGAATGAATTAATTCAACTAACTAGGCAAAACTATCTCTAGAAAGAAATACATGTTAGGGAAGTGGCATAATTATTGTTTCTGTTCCTAAGTGTCTTTTGACATGTGAGAGGCTCACCTGCCTTGTCTCTACTGACCCTGGGCTTGGTTATTGTCTAGGTGCTCTCTGATGGGGTTTGACCTGAATCGTCACTGGCTGGATCCTTCTCCTTGGGTCCACCCTACCCTGCATGGGGTGAAGCAGCTCATCGTGCAGATGTACAATGACCCAGTGAGTATCTGAATGCACTCCACATCTGCTCGCCTTGTGGATCAATCTGGGAAGGGGAAGTGGTATGTGGGAAAGTCCACTAGGAGCTACAAATTATGATGACATGGACAAAATTAGGGAGGGACGAGGCCTGCTGGCCTCTTAATTTTACAAATTCTGGTGCCTTCTCTCAATTCTTTCTCCCACTCCCCTCAAAAATATTGGTTTGGTTATGTGGACTTGTGGGATGATGGAAACACATTGGATGTATTTGTCAAGGTTCTTTGGTTACAAACCAGAGAAATAGAATTTGAAATAGTATAAGCAAAATCAAGAACTCACAAGATGAGTACCAGCTGTGTGCCGTGGAAGTGGCACACAGGGGGAACATGCAGGGATGCCAAGTGTCACAGCCAGTGGCTCCCATGACCACCACACTGCCTTGTTCTCATGCAGTTCCAGAAGACTGTGTTTGGTCTGCCTTGGAGGTTATGTCCACATGTGGGCAAGAGAAGGTGGCCCAAGAGGCAAGTATCTACCTCTGTGTCTAGAGAAGAGGGCCCACTATTCCAGAAGAAAAAGCAGGAGGCTACGCACACAGAACCATGGGTCTCTACACCAAGTTTGCTCACAGGGGTGAATTCTCCCCAGTGAAAAATAAGAGAAAACACTGGGATTTCATAGCTTGGAGGGTCATAATCATACTCCACATAGAGCTGTCAGAGAGGGGATAACAGACCTTCTTCTTGTCATGTGGAGTACCTGGAGAGAGGTAGAGCCTTTAACTATTGGAGCTGCCTACTGATGGAGTAGGAGTGTGAGTTGTGAGCTTAGCTTACATTCAACTTGAAGAATGAATAGAGAAGACTCAAATATTTTGGAAGACACTCTAGTGAAATTACGTCTGAGTCCCTTCCAGCTACAATGGTTGTGATATTATGATCCCTTAGCTCTGATCAGGTGACAGATGGTGACAGTAAAGACAGCACAGCTCCCAGAATTGGGTTTCAGCGCTGTACCAGTATAACACATTCTACTTACTCTTGGTGAAATTGTCAACAAAAATATCCAGAACCAAAGATCTGCCTAAATGTGTGCTCAAAAACAAATAAATACATAAAAACCAATTTATGAAAAGTTAAGTCTTTAGGTGCAATACAGTTATCCTGGTTACAAAACCATTGTTTATTTTAGTTACTTTACTTTCTTATTTCTTTCCTAGCTCACCTTCTGTGTTGGGCCTTTCACAGATATTAGTATGTTAGCTTCCTTTTCTTGTTCATCTATCCTTGTCTCCAAAGTCTCCATGCCACTCTGATCAGCTTTCCTTTCAGAGAGAAGCTGCATTTGACTTTCTCCAGAAGTATCTATAGTCTGCTGAGCTTTCCCTTCTGACTTCTGTGCCAGTTGCAGTTTCTCAACTAGACACCATGCCTTCTCCTGCTTCTACCTCTTTCTCAAAAACAGCCCCTACCAACATTTTTGGGTTATTTTCCCCAGATTTGGCTGATAATAGGTACTCAATAACTTTGAGTTGAATTGGAATGAACATAAGAAATCCAATTATACCAAATGTTTCATAGATACAAAGCACTTACTCACAGGGAGGACAAGGAGACATGGTGAAAACAGGCTGGGGGCCAGGAGGAGGGAGAGATCACAAGCCAATGAATAAAGCAGCATTTTAGATGAATCCTAAAGAGACAACTGCTGAGGGGCCCACAGAAAGGAGGTTAGTGTTGCTAAAGAGGAAGAAACTTGTGCTGTGATGAACATAGTTGTGCTGGTAGCTTTAGAGTGGTCTTGCTTGTAATCCTTTTAGTAAATGCCCAAAATCAGGGTTGGTGGGTCATATGGGACCTCTACGTTTAGCCTTTTGAGGAACCTACACACTGCTTTCCAGAGTGGTTGAACCAGTTTACACTCCCTCCAACAATGTAGTAGTGTACCCTTTGGCCACATCCCCACCAGCAGCTGTTGTTATTAGTTTTCTTGATAATGGACATTCTTATTGGGGTAAGGTGGAAACTCAATGTTGTTTGGATTTGCATTTTTTTATGGCCACTGATGTTGAGCATTTTCTTATGTGTCTCTTGGTCATTCTCATTTCCTCTTCAGAGAAGTCTCCTTTTAAGTCTTTAGCCCATTTATTAAGGGGGAAGTTTTTTCTTTTTGAGGCTTTGTTTTGGGGGAAATTAATTTTTGAGTTCTACGTATATTTTAGATCTGAGGCTCCTGTCTATTATATGGCCAGTGAAGATCTTCTCCCAATATGAGGGCTTTCTATTTATCTTACAACCTATGTCCTTTGCCATGCAGAAGCTCTGCAGTTTGATGTAATCCCATCTGTCCAACCTTTATTTGTTGTGCTTCTGGGCCTTTATTAAGAAAGCTTCAACCTGTGCCAAGGATCCCAAGTGTTTCTCCTATTCCTTCCTGCAATGTTTTCAGGGTATCTGCTTTTACCTCAAGTTCTTTGATTTGGAATTGATTCTGGTGCAGGGTGATATATAAGGATTTTAGATTTAGTTTGTTACAGGTGTTTAACCAATTTTTCTAGCACCATGTGTTGAAAAGGCTGTCTTTCTTCCATCCTATTTTTTTAGCTCCTTTATCAAAGATTAAGTGGCCATAGGGTTAATTTCTGGGTCTTCAGTTCTATTCCATTGGTCCTCAAGCCTGTTTTTGTGCCTATACAAAGCAGCACAATTTACTATCACTAAATATTGAACCAACCCAGATGCCCCTCAGTAGATGAATGGATCAAGAAAATGGAATTCTATGCTTCTACTATCAGAAAGAATGACATTACCTCATTCGTACAGAAATGGAAAGACTTGGAAAAAAAAATCATACTAAGTGAAGTGATCCAGACCCAAAGAAACATACACTCTATGTCTTCCCTCATTGATAATAATTAGTACATGTCTAGGATAGTCCCAGAAGATCACAATAGCTCAATAGCTATGTACATATGAACACATAAGATGGTGGTAAGCAAAAAGAACTCCAAGTTATGGAAATAAGTGGTTTATCATTGTTGTTATTTTCAATGTACCATGTGAAATTATGCCTTTTTCTTTTGTCTTTCTTCCAAATGGTTTTACCCCTGATGTCACTGTAATGGATTTGGGTACCCTGAGTATCGTATATATGTTTCTCGGAACTAGGGAAGGAAATGGGAACATCAAAATGGAGAGACAGAGGGTAAAAGGTGAACCAATGCAACAACAATACTTAGAGGACAATATGCTATAAACCTACTGTACAACTTGGGAATAGGGAGGGAATTAGGAAGGTAGGAGAAAAATGAAGGAGGAGGTAACAAGTTTGATAAGAACATATGAAACTGTAACCCCTTTGTATATCACTTTGACAATAAATAAATTAATTTTTTTTAAAGAGGAAGAAACTTCAGCCTGCCAGCACTATCATCAACTAGAAGTTATTGATTTGCTCATAAATGACTGGGAAATTGTCTGTATTGCAAAACAGATCAGGCCACTCTGTTACAGAGATATTAAGAAATTATTCATGGAACAAATGGATTGATCATCAGATGGCTGGATTTTAATAAGCTGTATCATGGATGCTGAGCTATTTTCTTCCTTGATGTCCATTCCCTTATGACACAAACTAGGACATAGAGCACTAATACAAGAATCAATCTGACCTGGAATAGGATCCCAGGTTGCTCAGTCTCTTCCTTCTCCTCACTTAGTGTTTTTTGGGAGGTGAAGAGAGCTTAACACAGATGTCTTAGAAGGCTGAAATCAAGGTGTGCATCTGGGCTGTCATCTCTGAGGTAGGGTCCTCATTCAATCTTTTACTCCATTCTTTCCTTCCTTCTTTTTCCAAAATTTATATACCACATTTCTATATTTAATGTACTATAGTTCTCATAGTGAAGAAAACTGTGATGCTTGCAACACAGTAGGCAAACAGACATTCAACAAGTAAATACTGATAAGTGCACATTTCCAAAACATGTCAGGGCTATTAACAAAAAAAGCCCAGAATGTGATATAATCAGAATGGACCCAAGTTGTGGCCTTCCTGGGGAAATTCTCTTTTACCTTTGGTGTTGGATTTTTAGTTGTTCCCCTTTCGCTGTTAATAGTGTCATGGTTGAATGATAAATTACATGTTCTTTCTAGCTAAAAGTGACAGTACTGGAATGAAGTACATCCTCAGTAATCATTATCTGGATCTGATTTAAATTCACATTTCACTACAGGCATCTTTGTGCTCAGTTCCAAACATTGTAGTGCCTGGAGGCACCTGCCCTAATAGCTTTAAAGTGTTGCTGTTCTCAACCTTCAGTGTTGCATACATAACCACAATCACTCAGCTCCAAGCTTTCTAAATTATGGAATTTCTGAACTCTTGTTTCTTTTGTCCTTTTCTTTCCATTCCTCCTCCTCTTCCTCCTCCTCCTCCTCCTCCTCCTATTCCTTTTCTTTTTCTTCCTTCTCCTCCTCCTCCTTTTCCTCCTCCTACTCTTCCTTCTCCTCCTCCTCCTGTTCCTTTTCTTTTCCTTCTCCTCTTCCTCTTCCTCCTCCTCCCCTTTCTTCTTTTTCTTCTGTCCAAACCTCTCCATTCCATCTTGCTCCCTCCTATCATTCCTTCATTCTCTCCCTATTTCCCTCCCTCTGTAATATCTCTTTCTCTATTTCTCTCCTTTCTTTGTTCCTTCCTTCTTTTTTGTTTTTGTCTTTCTTTTCTTTCTAACTTACTATGCATCCCAGGCTGGTCTTGAACTAACAACTGTCCTTCAGCCTCTCAAGTGCTAGGATTACAGGTGTATATCACCATGACAAGCCAGGGATATGTTTTTAACGGGTTACAATCATCCACTCTTAACCTGGTGGTCTGCTGCCTACAGAAATGAACAAGCAGAGAATCAGTAAGATTCTCCAAGATGTGAGCATGGCTTCCCTTTCAGCTTCCTCAGGATGTGGACTGCTGGTGTTATGCCACAGGTCAGTGGACAGAAGCGCCACACACAGTTATTCTAGGTGTATTGATGAAGAGTAGCACAGAGTTTGGGAGCCCATCCAGAAGACAACAACTGAGCTGATACAGAAGGGCTGCCCAAGGCAGGGAGAACTTTCCAGGTAGAGGGGATAGTAAGGATTGGGTTGCCTTTTCTGATAGGCACAGCTCAGGGGAATGACTTAGTGGTCATTCTGCTGTGGCTAGTACTAAGAGTAGACAGGAGAACAATGCTCTAGCGAGTCAGGATGCAGAGGGAAAATGGAACTCTATGTTCGTGGGAATGAGGAGTCATAGACAGATTAGTGACAGAATCAAGTGTGCATTTTGGACTGTCTCTTCTGTGACTGTTAGAAGGAATTTGAAGGTGTGCAGGCTAGAGACTGGAAAACAGTTCAAGTTTGCTGCTCTTAGACTGAGGAGAGGAGCAATTATCTGAAGACTGAAGGAACAAGAGACTTGGTATCAATGGCCACTGGGAGAGGAAGGTGTTTGCATGGTTCTCATGATTTGACTTTGGCTACACCATTAATACAGTGCCTTGCCTGAGATGGAGCCCCAGGGCCAATACACATGCATCATTAGATTGGCTCCATTTGAAGTTGAACAGGAGTGAACTATCCAACCGATACTGCTGAGTCTTGGAAAGTGACCTTTCTACATCATTCTCACCTAGCAAGGAAAGCCTGCTGCCTTTGCGTTAGTGGTAACATTTACTTCAAAGACGGCTTTCCTAGCTTTGGACTCACTAAACCCTTAATCCTTCTTGGGCACATTAGATATTAAATGATGATCTTGAAAAGAAAGTCTGTAACCCAGAGGACTACACTGAGCTGAGATATAAAGTGTTTCAAGTTCTATTTCCAATGATAGCTTCCTGTGGACAGTATGGCTCTTGTTTATCCATTGTGACTGATTGTCCCTGGAGTGCGGAGTCTGGCTAATTGTTCTCAGAGCCCCTGGGGCCCAGCAGGGATCTTAATGTAAGCAACATAAATTTGTTCAACATAAATGTTGAACAAATGCTGAAACAAACCTAGAGCCCCAATGAATAGGGTCTAAAATTTCTTGAAGAAGAAGAGCCACTGAAGTGCAGACCCCCTCTTCTACCTCTCTGCTCTCTGGAGTGTCCCTATATTCTACTACCTCCACTATTGTGCCCTCTTTTAAATAAGATCCTAATCTGGGTTCAACTGTAACCTACCAAGACTGTCCAAAACTCTAAAGGTTAAAACTTTCAATGGTATCACTCTCTCTTGTTCCCCTGACACAGGTCTCAGATCATCTTTACACCCTTGCCCACCCACAGACTCCAGGCCTAGTCCACGTTACTCACCACTGGAATTGGCTACTTATGGACCACCGGGGGTCCTCCCATGGTTCTTGTCTTCCCAGTCCCAACCTGTCCCCATTATCCAATCACTTCTTGTTCAGGATCAGCATTTAAGCATTTTGTAGTCCTTCGTGACCGTGAAGGCCAGGGGAACCAGTTCCTGCTCTGCAATCTTTTCAGGTCTTTCCGATCTTCTCTGGCTTTAAGTCTGACAATCCTACTCCTTTCTTAGGTGATTAACACCAGAAATAATAATACCTTTCAGGTGAGGGCTCACCTCCCTTCTCTTGGGAATTTTGTTTTATTCTATCACACACCCCAGACAGTGACTTCATATCATATAATCAGCCAGACAACCAGAGTCACTCATGCACAAGGCCCCACACAGACCCTTTCTCTCACACTTATATCATTATGATCTTAAAAAAAAACAACTAACCTGATTTGTGAACAGACTTCCTAGTACTATCATGTGCAACACTACTCCCATCTAAGTACACACCTGTAAGGTATACCCAGAGGACTGTTCAGTGAAGCTAAATAAAAGGCATTGTTTTCTTTAAAATGCATCACATATTCCTCAGTATTCCTATGAACAAGACCCTCGGGTCACTCTTGAGGTACTGTAATAAATGGCTCAGGTCCAAGGCTAGGGCTAACCTTGAGCAAAAGAAGCCCAGGGACACTGCCCAGGCCCTGAATTCAAGCCCAGGACAGGCAAAAATAAATTTCAAGGTTCAGGAACAAAATGCTGCTTGTAAGAAATATTCTAGCATATAGTCTTTCTTTATCTTGAGAATCATTTGTCAGTGGAGAACCCTCAGTGACCCTGGATCAAGAGAAAGAGCAATGAATGGCAAATTCCAACCACTCAGTTCTTCAGTCTAGAAACTGTAGAGCCTTTTAGCATTTCAGTTTTTGTCTCTTTTGCTTGCTTTCAAACCTTTTAGTAATTCTTTAGTTCTTATGGAAGTGATGGTGTCTAAGAACAGGTTCTATTTATTTCTACACTCCCAGACTCTAGCCCAGAACATGGCACAGTATGGAATCATATGCTGAATGATAAAGGAACAGATGAATGGGAAGTATAGGTTCAGAAAAGTACTAAGGCTACAGTGTGCCTAGTGGGTTATAGAAGGTTCTAGAAGAAGAAAGTAGCTAGGTGCTTTTGCAATCATCCAGGTGCAGGATGATGAGGTTCACTCTTTAGGGAGGCCAGGCCTGTTCCTGACAATTCCAGGATCTGGCTGGGAGTGGGAAATGGATTTTTTTCCAGCCCTTTCTTTGCTCCCAGAGTTGCTTAGAACCCCAGAGCTGATTTTTCTTTTAAGAGGTTTCTACACTCAAAGGTGATTTCTCTTTTCCTGCAGGAAAATGAACGGCCTTCTCAGTCACCGCTGGCGTTGCCATAACAACTTGGCTAAAGCTCTTTTAGACAGATCCATTTCCTTAAATCATTTAAGGAAAATTAGCTGCCATAACAACATGAAGTAGCTTTTAAAATAGAGCAACACAGGGATGGGTAGGTACCTCCCTCCCCCCTCCCTCTTTGCCTCCTGTAGTCTTCCTGATAAGCTGCTCTCTTTCTGTCATCTAAATAAATAAATAAATAAATAACTTGACAGAACAGTGGGTGACATGGTCAAGTAACGCGCACAGACCCAGCACTCACTCACACCAGCCCACAACATACACACACAATACAGAAGCGTGGACAAAATGGATGCATTCACATATATAAGCCAGAGAATGCATTAAATGTATAAATGTGGGCAATTAAAAGCAGACATAGACAAGTCTACAGATTGCATGTGATTATACATACTGCCATCCATTATCTCAACATTCTATTGTACTTGCAGGAAATCTGTTGTTCTCACAGTAAGCAGGACTTTCACCAGATGGGTAGAGTAGAAGGCCCTGAGAATCAAGGGGCACCTGTCTATTCACACCTGCCTGTTCACACCTTCCAGGCTTTTTTTGTGTGTGCGTGCCCAGACTGGGAGGGTGGGAGTAAAGGTTAAGAAGCTCCCACTTCCACCTCCTATATAAACTGAGAGGTCAACTAGGAGAACGGGAGGCTGCAGCTGGAGTGTTTAGGGACAGAGTGATTCTTTGCCCCCCATGGCAGTGCATTATCACCCCCTAGGAAGAAGCAATACCACCTCCACTGAGCATCACATCCTTGATGCCCTGGAGACTCTCCCTGGGGCTCCAGAACCTGGACTACTGTTCCCTAAACTTGGGTTCCAGACCCATGTCAGGAGCACTAGCATCTCTACCACCTGTTTGCTTGGCATTCTCACACAATACTTTCCCCTCTCTGAGCCTTTTACTTCCCTTTGTGCCCTAGTTTGTCTGCTTTGCCAAAGGCAGGACTTGGTCTAATGGATCCTGAGTATGCATATGCATAGATGCATATGCATGGATGCATATGAATGAATGCATATATGTGAAGCATTTTCTATACTAGAAGAGGATATTGCTCCAGGGTAGGGTAGAGGAGAACGCCGGTTGGAATGCTGGGAGTGCAGCTAGCTGCTGGAGGTTACATGAGACATATATGCATGTACTCCTAACACTATAGGTCACACACGTCTATGCAAATATTTTTCCATTCCTATCAACATAGCCCCAGAAATTGGTAAATAGCTACTGAAGGGAAAGGTGCAATCAATATGGGATTAAAGACTTGATTACAGCTAGCTAGCTTGATAATATTACTGAGAGGGCTATGAAAACAGGCTGCTTTAGAGTAATGAAATTTTTATAGTTTTGTTACTTGATTGCACTTGCCCCAAGCTTGGGCCTGGGAATGGCCAACAAATGAATCCTAGACAAGGAAATAAGACGACAAGTAGCAAAAAGTCATTAGAAAGTAAGGGAGCTGAGAGCTGGGAACTGGCTCATGCCTGTAATCCTAACAATTCAGGAGGCTGAGATCTGAGGGTTACAGGTCAGAGCCAGCCCAGGCAAGAAAGTCTGTGAGTAATTAACCACCAAGAAGCCAGAAATGGAGGTATGGTGCAAGTGGTAGAGTACCAACCTTAAGTGAAAAAGGTAAGAAACAGCACCCAGGGCCTGCTTTCAAGTCCCAGTACTGGTATGAAAGAAGAAAGAAATAAAAAGAGAAGGAAGGAAAGAGGGAGAGAGAGAGTGAAGGGTGATGGGGAAACAGAGGGAGAGGGAAAGAAAGGAAGGATGGAAATAAAGGGAAGAGAAGGAAAGAAAGGGAAAGCTCCCTCACAGGAGGGTCTTAGGAAAACCAAGCAAAGGCCAGAGTTGTCTAGGGGTTTTAAAGTGCTAACCACAAGTGGTTACCCAATCTTGTTGCCAATTAATCTCGTTAGCAACAGGCACCTGATTGGTCCCTTCTTTTTTCATGGATTACAGGTTGTTCTCAAAACCTAATTGCTTATTTCTGTTTTTGTATAATTTCTATCACCCTTATTCCTGAATCCAGGAGTTGCTTTGTAGTTGCTGGGTACCTGACTTAACTTCTGCTTTTATTAGGTCTTGTGCCCTGGCCCATGGCTGACTCCCTCCCTATCCCCTCACACTCTTTTCCTCATCTGCCTGTGTTGGTCAGAACTAGCAATACGGTTTAAGAGTTGTTGGGGTTTTTTCTTGCCCCTCCCGGCTCGGACTCTTTCTTCTCTCTTCCTGCCCTCCATAACGTCCTCTCCCCCAACTCCCGACCAGCAGGTAAATTAGAGTGAGACGTTGGGGTTCGGTCTGGCCTGGCGCGCGTGTGACCTACATGGTAATGTGGCCGCTATCCTTCCCTGGGAGCTAGTGTACATAGACCACGGAGTTGGCTTCTGAGAGCGAACTAACTTTATTGAGAGAAGGACAAGGGGAGATGATTCCGAAGGAAGGGGGTTGGCCAGGATTCCGATAGGCCAAGAGCTGTCACCTGACCCCCAAGGGCTACCGTCACTCTGAGCGCGCTGAGCCAGGGCCGGGCTGGCTGGCAACCGGTTGATCCAACCGGTTCCTCTGGATTCCAATCCAGAGGGGGGTACCAGGGCCGCATTCCCCAGGGCTGGGGGAGGTGCATCAAGCCCCTTCCATCAAGGGGAGAAAGATGGACCCCAACAAAGAGTGAGCTCTCTTTAACTCTAAGTTTAGCTCCTTAAACACAACCTTTCATAATTCTAAAAAGTCCCTAATTTTGCCCAACCAAATTTTACTTCTGTCTCAGTTTTTCCTACAGTTTGTGATGGCCTATGAAACTAAGGAATTTTTGAAAAAAATATTATTTCCTAAAGGGTAATTTCTCTTACGTATGATGAAATATAGGGCTTTTTATTTTATTTATTTATTTATTTATTTTTGGCCAGTCCTGGGGCTTGGACTCAGGGCCTGAGCACTGTCCCTGGCTTCTTCCCGCTCAAGGCTAGCACTCTGCCACCTGAGCCACAGCGCCCCTTCTGGCCATTTTCTGTATATGTGGTGCTGGGGAATTGAATCCAGGGCCTCATGTATACGAGGCAAGCACTCTTGCCACTAGGCCATATTCCCAGCCCAGATAGGGCTTTTTATAACTTTGACTCTGTCAGAAGCGGGCAGAAAGATGGCTCTGGATTTTCAGGGTCATTCCTGTCAAGTTGGTGGTGGCCTCTTTCAACTTCTCTAATATCTTCCTCTCCTGAAACACTCTAGGTACCTCTTAGTAACTGAGTCAATATTTGGCTTAAATTTCCCTGAGGGGGAATCAGCAAAAGGTTCTTTTTGAGTCATATCTATTATTACATTCTCTACACTTTAGTTCTCCTACCTGTAACTGGGGAATGATAGTACCTATCTCTTGAGATTTCTGTAAGAATTAGACACTACACAAATAACCTTTTAGTAGTAGGCATATGTAAATTTGTGCTGTTATTTTCTGCATTTAACTAAGCAATTACCGTATTGTCCCCTCAGTCCAGCTCCCATATTCCATCATAGACTGTGGTCCCTTTGAAGTCATGTCTCCATTGCCAGCCATCCAGAATGGAGCACAGGTTCTCAATGAATACTGGGAGAGAGGGGAAAAGGCAGATGGGAAGAAAGAAAACCACTTGTTAAACCTGGGAATTAACATTTGAGTGGGGTTCTGCTAAAGGGATAGAAAGTGTTCTAAGCCAAGAGACACAAAATCCTCCTTATTCTGCAGAACCCACTTCCAAGCCTACTTTCTTCAAGATTTGTCTATATGCTTTATCCACAGTAAGCCATCATTTCCTTGCTCACCTGTAACTGTCAATAGACTCTACTTCTGGGGAATGTCTGGCCTATGGGCTGTATAAGGTCAATGAAATTATCTAGTACATGATGGGACAGGCATGTATGCTTTCCACATGTCATGATCACCAGCTTGCAGCCACTCCCTGTACAGATAATTTTTCATGTCCTTGAATGGTGTTAGAAATATCCAAAGGGTCCTTGTCAGTAGAAAGTTACATACCCAAGTTTATTCCATGGACATTAACAGAGAATACTTTATAAGCTTGGTACTGTACCATCTCCTCTGATCCGGACTCCATTTTCTCAGCTACATTGCAAACCTCTTTAGCACAGGGCCTGCCCTTAGGTTACTGCTGCCCTGAACAGGGCCAGGTAGTGCAGTGAGAACCTCTTGAGCAGTTGATTAAGATGCAGTCTCTAAGGCTGGGAATATGGCCTAGTGTCAAGAGTGCTTGCCTCGTAGACATGAAGCCCTAGGTTTGATTCCTCAGCACCACATATATAGAAAAGGCCAGAAGTGGTGCTGTGGCTCAAGCTGGCAAAGTGCTAACCTTGAGCAAGAAGAAGCCAGGGACAGTGCTTAGGCCCTGAGTTCAAGCCCCAGGACTGGCAAAAAAAAAAATAAAAAAAGATGCAGTCTCTCTGAGAGAGTTGTTTGGGTTCCTACAGACATTCCACAGACCTGGGTTAAAGTATTGGGATGATAGTTGTCATTATTGTTTCAAAGATAGAAGTTGCCTTTTTTTTTCTATTTTGCTTTCCACCTGATAGATTCCGACCCTCAGAAGACCCCCAACAAAAGCTCAAGAAGAGGACCTTGACAGGTCCTTCATCCCACCCATAATTTCCAGAAAAATGGCATTGAAACATTCCTGAGGAAAACATTCTACAGTACATATCCAGAGAAATCCGGGGCATCCTCATCTTTCAAACCTCCACACTTCTCTTGCACTATTTTTCTATTGACTCATCTTTTTTCCTTCCTCCTTCTCTTCTGCTGAGCCCCTGTCACCAAGAGTGCCCACGTGTGGAATCTTCTGTCAAGCTCACAAATTTGGAAAATTAGAAGGTTAGCATCCAGACTTTCACAAACTTACAGATTCTTAAGTTCTTCCCTTTACTTCCTCTCTGCTACCAGTTGTTATTCCATTTACTCTGGTTTCTAAGTCAAATCAAGCTCACATCTTTGTTTTCCCTTTCTCTCAATCACATAATTATCCAGGCCACAGTGAGCTAGCTGCAAAGGAGTCTCTGAAGTCGGTCTGACATCCCTAGAATAACCTCTCATCATTTACCCAACTGCTCCAGTTTTTCTCCAGGTCAATTCCTCTGACTAACCTATCCCATCCATTTTCAAACTTAATCCCCTTCTGTACCCCTCATCTGAGTGAGCTGGGATCTGCTATCCTGTTAGACTCAGCTGAGAAGACTTGTAATTGGGTGCAGACTACATTTTAGGATGCTTTGTGTTTAACATATGTGGAACTTTTCTGAGAGTTATTTTTGGTTGTTGATGTTAGGAGGCTCTGGAGCCCAGGATGAATTCATGCTGGTACATCAAATAGCATATTGCATTTCAGAAATTGGCCTTAGCCATGGGAAATCAAGTAAGCCAGATGCCTAATTAGTCCATTATTTACTGTGGTGAAGAGAGCTGAATTCTGATGAAAGGACCAGTCTAATCATTGCTTCCAGCCAGAACTGAACTGTTTAACCTTTTAACAGGAAATTGCCCCAACCCTCCTGAAGGACTGATGCTCTTCTCTCAGGCCCCATACTGGTCCCAGGTGTCTTCTTGGCCTCAACACAGCCTGAACTTCTGGCCAATGAGCCCTGATGTTTTCCCAGTCATCCTAGGCTGCTACAGCCTGCTTTACTTCGAGGCTGTTCGATGTGTAAGTAACTTAGCAATAATCTTCCAAAGTAAAATGGCATTCATTCACTTGTCCAACAAGAATCTTCTGACCCCAGGAACTACAAACTGGAAAAACATAGGCAAATATGCAACCATTCCTCCCCCTCCTGCAGCTGATGTCTAGATTGGAGTAGTGGTTTCAAAGCTAAAAAAATAGAAGTCTCAAACCCCTCATATAGGAGTCTTTTCCATGTATACATTTGTAGCTAAGAGCTCAGGCTCAGGCCTGGTGTTAAATCTCAATCCAACAATCAGTAGGTTACTTAGCCTCCTTGGGCAAGTCCCTTAGCCAATCTAATCTTCAGTTACTTCATTTGTAGGGGCAATTATCAGGATTAAGTGAAATGATATATGTGCATATATTCTCTGACACACAAAGAAGATTGACCATCATCAGTGTAAGACCTGCACATGGTTAAATAGATTCTTAGGCACAGAAAGTGCACAGCTTCCTGGTGTGAAACTCTAGACCAAGTCAATTTTGATTGCAACATGAGTGGTGGTAGGATGGACAGGACTCTGGATGCCTTGTGGTAAGAGCAGGATCACTGGAACTGGACTTGGGTCAGGCAAGGCTGCCTGGAGGAACCCATATGCATTTAAAGGGAAGAGTAGGGCTTGATTCACAAGAGAGTGGGGAAGCGTTATAGGCAGAGGGAATACACAGGGATTAGACAGGTAAATGTATTTAGGGAATCACTAGGAGTTTGTTCCGCTGGACCAGAGGGAACCTGTAGAGAGAGGACAGGAGGCAAGACTGAGTACCAGGCAGAGAACTATCACAGTGAGCTTGTAGATTACTTCTGTGTTTTGTTTTCGGGATAATTATTTATTTATTGTCAAAGTGATGTACAGAAGGGTTATAGTTTCATATGTAAGGCAGTGGGTACGTTTCTTGTTCAACTTATTACCTCAGACCTGATCCTGAAAGCCATGGGGAACCACCCATCAGGGAGCGGGAAAAAAAAAATTAAAAAGACAAAGGGAAAACATTTTTCCTAAAAATGTCTGGGGTTTAAAATATATTGCTGTAGTTTTGAGCCAGTAATAGTAATATTAGAAACCTAGATTAAAGAAATAATAGGAAAAGTGAATAAAAATATATGCAAGAATGGAAAATGTCCTAGAATCATTAGTTGCAAGTAAGAAAAAAATAAGAAAATATAAATGCCTAACAGTTGTAAACTGATTAAGTGAATCACAATGTATTCATATAATGGATGTTTACAACGAAGTTATGATATTGTGAAAATGTTTATGCTGTAATTTAAAATGAAAAACTACAGAAAACAGGTGGCATATGTATTATATGTTAAGACATATGTAACAACAAGCTTTAAAACATACATACAAAGAATGAATGTAAACTAGGTGTTAGTCGTGGTATCCAACGTGTTTTTTTCTCCTCTCCTTTTTTATATGTCACAGTAATTTTCAATATGTACAAAAGACATGTGAGGAGGGAAGGATCTGGCCATCCAGGGTAAAGCAGAGAGAGGCTGGGAATATGGCTGAGTGGTAGAGTGCTTGCTTAGCATGCACGAAGCCCTGGGTTCAATTCCTCAGTACCATATATACAGAGCTGGAAGTGGTGCTGTGTCTCAAGTGGTAGAGCACTAGCTTTGAGCACAAGGAGGTTCAGAGACAGAGCCCAGGCCCTGAGTTCAAGCACCAGGACTGTAGGAAGGAAGGAAGGAAGGAAGGAAGGAAGGAAGGAAGGAAGGAAGGAAGGAAGGAAGGAAGGAAAAGAAAAGCAAAGCAGAGAGAAAATAGGACCAAACTTGGTTGGTTCTGAGTAATTTATTTCCTCGGAGAGGTCTTAATCAAGTCAGCTCAACTCACAGTATAAAAGAGAACAGATCACTTCCTGTCTCTCTATTCATACCTGTATCTTTCCATGTATTTGCCCATCTAGCCATCCATCCATCCATCCATCCATCCATCCATCCATCCATCCATCTATCACTCCATCCATCCATCTCCTCTTTCCCATATCTACGCTTCTACCAATCTAGCAAGGCTTCCAGCTATCCTCCCTGCCTGCCCCCACTACTACAAACATAATGGGAATTCTCCATCCACCCCCTAGAACACATCTTCATGTTTTACCCTTTCTTCCTACTTTGGTCTTTTCCTGGTCTGCTAAGTTTTTGGCCTTGGAGCATTGTTCTGTCAACCAGGAGAATTAGAAACAAACTCTTGAATCTCCCAGGGATAAAGACTCCTAGGACACAGACTCCTGAGTCTGTTCTCTAGGCTCTGGCTCTAGCCTCTGGTTCTGGCTCTACCTGCCACTTCACCTCTTAGTCTTTGTGGCCTTATTTGTGAAATGGGTTAGTGTCATCTCTCAGGGAGTGTGAGGATTTAAAAGACACTGCATAGAAGGTACTTGATAGTCAGGTGTGATGGGACTTACCTGCAATCCCAGCACTCCTGATAAGGCGAGAGGATGAAGAATTCTAGGCCAATCTGAGCTACATAGCCAGGCCCCCTGTCACACAAAAGTGAACACTTGGGGGGCTGGGGATATGGCCTAGTGGCAAGAATGCCTGCCTCATATACATGAGGCCCTGGGTTCGATTCCCCAGCACCACATATACAGAAAATGGCCAGAAGTGGCGCTGTGGCTCAAGCGGCAGAGTGCTAGCCTTGAGCAAAAAGAAGCCAGGGACAGTGCTCAGGCCCTGAGTCCAAGCCCCAGGACTGGCCAAAAAAAAAAAAAAAAAAAAAAAAAGTGAACACTTGGTACTTAAATAGAGTTGTATTCTGTAGCACTGGCAAATTTTAAGCAATCAGCAAGCATTAGTACGTATTCTTATATCTCAAGCATAGTAATATAAAATAGCTAATATGTTAATGCTAATTCAAAAGTCTTCAGAACAATAAAATCTTATCACTATCTTTAAGCTGTAGCATCTTAAAAATAGCTATCGCTCTGGCGACTGAAATAACAGTACAAGTGCATCTTAAAAGACAGAGTGGGAGAAAGACTCAGCCTTAGCTCAGCTCCTTTGACTATTCCCAAGCCCTGTCTTTGACAGTCTTTGCTGTGCTGTGCTGTGCTAATGCCTTTAAATGGCTTACAGTCAGTCCCATTCTAGGAGCCTTAGACTCTTTAGGACTTTCTGGATTTGTCTATTCCAATTCAGTCTGAGTGGATTTACAATTAAACCTTCAGAGGTCAAGCAGTCTTCCTTCATTCCTAGCTTTTGTGAACAAAATGTATTAGAACAACTCATTATAATCCCTAAAGGCCAGCAACACCAAAGATGGTTTTGAACTGAACAATAGTGATCCCTTACCCTCCAGATTCTCTGGAGGTGACTCCAAACACCAGGTGTGGCCATTTGACAAGGAACTTGGCAGAATTTTATGATGATTGGCAACTGAAGCTGCTGTGCAGAGAAAACTGCTCTCATTGGCTGTACCTAGAGTGCAGGTCAAGGCAAAGATCTTCTTGAAATTCCTGGCACTACCTGTGTGCAGACCCAACTGTCAGGAGAGTTGACTTCATCAGGATCCTAGTACAAGAGGATAGTTTCTTTGTGGTAGAGTTCATCTCCAGGCTGTGACCTTGAAAAATCTCCCAGCTGCTAAGTCGTGTGTGTGTGTGTGTGTGTGTGTGTGTGTATGTGTGTGTGTGTGTGTGTGTGTGTGTGTGTTGTTTGCATAGTATTGCTATATAGCCCAAGCTGGCCTAGAACTTGCAATTTTCTTGCCTCGGCCTCCCTGGTGGCAGGATTACAAGCACAGGCCACAGCATTCAGCCTAAGGTATGCTCTTTAGCAGACACCTTCACTATGTGGCTGGATCTGGCATGGATGCACAAACAAAAGCAGCTCTTCAGGAGACTGCAGCACTATCAGATCCTGAGATTTACTGAGCATCTATAAAGTTCCATGCATTGTCTCATCTAATCTACAAATAGAACGTGGCCATTATTGTCCCTATCACTCAAGAAACTAAGACTCCAAGGGAATTTCCTTCCCCATAGCATAGTTTCTTCTTGTGCATACATTTATCATTTCACAATCCACTGATCCTTTGTTTTGCTTGTTTTTCTACCCAACTGTAAATGCCTTCTGTCCTCGAGGGACAAGACCTTGTCACTTTTGTATTTTCTTTCTCAGAGCTCTCAGTCTGATACATACCAAGAGTCAGGTATGAAGGTCCAGGTGAAAAACATTTGGAATCTGCAAGATGGGGATGGAGGTGGCAGAATTTGAAATGGGAGCCAGATTATTCTGATTACAAGGCTCATTCCTCCAGAGCATCTCAGGTGCCCTCACTCCCCCGGGCCTAACATTAGGTAGGAGTCTCCTGTTTTTTTCTTTAAAAGACACGTGAATGACTAATCTAAAAGGGAGAAATTCCATTGATTTAGCTTTTTTCTTAAGTACCATGACACCATTGAAGAGC
The DNA here is from genome assembly GCF_023159225.1 of Perognathus longimembris pacificus. Lineage (NCBI taxonomy): Eukaryota > Metazoa > Chordata > Mammalia > Rodentia > Heteromyidae > Perognathus > Perognathus longimembris. The sequence continues at coordinate 32,231,830 of NC_063167.1, read as the reverse complement.
AAAAATTCAAAATTCCCCATCATCTTTAAGTAATATTGGCATTATCAATTAACTCACCTGATTTACTCTGCCACTTTGGGCACTCCTTCCCCACCTCCCCCTTCTCATTCCTGTAAAGAACACTTCAGATTGAAAAGTCCATTCTGAATTTCAGAAAGGTTGGACATGTCAGGTTAATTAGGGGGTCAGTCTTAGGTGTGGCTAGCTAATACTAATTCATTCAAGAAGCTTTGACTTCAGATAACCTCCTTTTTTAGCCATAGATCATAATTACAACCTAGCTAAACTTCTCCTGACTTGGATGGCTACTTCTGACCTTGAACAAATAACTCAGTTCTAGTCTTCCTGAGGTCTCAGAGTTCACTTTATCCTATGAGGAACCAGAAGACTTCAGAGCTGGAAGCAATGCCTTCTTATATACAGGACACGTCAGCCCCTGGCAGGGAAGTGGCTCACCTTGTGTTACACAAGGAGGCTATCCTGTAGAACTGGACATGTTCCCTATGATTTTTCTTGGACTTAAAACACATATACTCTAGGCCATAGGGCTGAATCACCAGAACAAGGATCTTGTCATTTTTTCACTGATTTGTCACAGAGATGCATAGCTTTCAGAGCACATTCACATTCATGTAATCATCTGGCCCTCTGGAAACACTACAATGTGGGGGTTATCATTTGTTTCACAGATGGGGAAACTAAGATCTAAGGTTACTGAGTCATTTCCCCAAGAGACAGAGTCAGAGTTTGGTTTCATCTCTGGCTCCAAGTTGCCCACAGCTAAGTATGGGAATGATAAATCAGAGGAAGAGTGAAGGGGGACATGGTAGAGGGTCCTCAGTAACCCTTTTCCCTCTTGTCCCTCTGTAACCAAGCACTCTGGTAATCATGGCCTCCTCCCAGACTACCAAGTCTTTCACAATGTTTCCAAGGGAATTAATAATGGATCAAAATAAGATAAAAATAAAACAGTAGAGGGTGCTCAGGGTCCAAGCCATGGCCAATGCCAGACAAGGCTCATGAAGGCAGAAGTGAAAGACTCAAGGTTACATACAATAGGTTAAATCCTGAGGACCACACAGGTCAACCAGTAGGTTGGATGGATAGAACAAAGAAAAGTTGGAAGGAGAGACCTTGGCTTCCTGCGTATGGCAGGAGAGATGGCAGTTAAGACAAGAGACATGACCTGAGCAATGAAAAGAATATTAGGAAGGAGCTTGGTCTGCCTTTGGGGAAACAATGATTTGTTTGTTTTTGTGAGTACTGGGGGTTGGACAATGTTCCTTAGACACTGTTCCTTGGCTTTTTTTTGGTGCGGGGGAATAAAGGCTGGCACTCTACCACTTAGTCCACAGCTCCACTTCTGGTGCCCGTGTGTGTGTGTGTGTGTGTGTGTGTGTGTGTGTGTGTGTGTGTGTGTTTGTGTACACCTGCACGTGTGCATGCACATGAGGGGGAGCTTAATTGAGATGAGTCTTATGGACTTTTCTGCCAGGGTTGGCTTTGAACAGTGATCCTCATATTTCAGCCTCCAGAGTAGCTCAGATTACAGGCATGAGTTACTGGTGTCCAGCTTGTAATAAGAATGAATTTTTTAAAGAAAACCAATCAGATTTTAAAGGGTTTTAGAATACTGAACTGAGCTATTTAAGTTTCATCATTTTGGCCAAAGGCACCTATTTGAAGATTGGTGGGCAGGGCAAGGGCAGAGTGACAAGCATTAGCTCTGATTATGCAATTCACACCAGCGTTCAGACCTCAAAATGGTGGTGACCCCTTTAATCTGACAGTCTGCTTTGGTATAATTTGTTAAAAATGACAAAATGTCTCATTTCCCTGCAGTTCATTTTGACCTTTCTTAATATTAGAAAGTTAATTTCAGAAGGGAAATAAATGTATTAGTGTTGTCACAGTCATAAAAAGATGAATTTTGTACTGTCAAGCTTTTACTTCGAATGAATCCATCATGCTATAAAATGGGTGCTTTCCAACACTCAGCATCCTCCCAGCTCCCTCCCCTTTCCCTCCCTCTACTCTCCCTCTTTCTCTTCTTCCTCCTTTCCCTCCTCTCATCCCTCCCCCGTCCACCAGCACATTTATTATGATGTACAATGGGGACACAGATGTAAAAGACACAGTCACTGCTCTAAGGCAACACTCATTCTAGTGGGAAAGGCAGAAAAGAGGAAACTGGCCACTGGGCTTGTGCCTTCGTGCCACAGAAGAGAAACAGCCAAGTCTGAGTGAGCACCCACCCAGACAGAGCTATCTATCCCATGTAGGGAGAAGCCTCCATTAAATATGTACAACATGCCCTAAGACTAGGCTTAGGAATCTTTTTGTTTCTAGTCCTGGGCCTTGAACTCAGGGCCTAAGCACTGTCCCTGGCTTCTTTTTGCTCAAGGCTAGCACTCTGCCACTTGAGCCACAATGCCACTTCTGGCCATTTTCTATATATGTGGTGCTGGGGAATCGAACCTCGTATACGAGGTAACCACTATTGCCACTAGACCATATTCCCAGCCCTAGGCTTAGGAATCTTGATACAGAAAAACACTAAGTAGGATTCTGAAGTTTTTGGGTTCTGCTTCCACTGCTGGTAGAGACTCATTAGGATGAAGTGATTTGGCTTACCTGGGCTTTGTTACCCCCAAAGTTGACTCCCAAATCAAGGTAGCCTAAAGTCTACCATGCTTCATCTCAGCTTCCTGTAGAGAATGACATTTTGTTATACTACATGATATACTGTGATGGACTATCCTATATCATTTATACTTAATAACTGTGTGACGTTAGAAATTCTAGTTCTTTCTTGCCTCTGAACCTCAGTTTCTCTCATTGTAGAGAATACGTGGGATCTGAGGGTGCGATCTAAGTATCTCTTAAACTTCTCAAATTTTAATGTATGATAAATACCTACGTATCTTATTGAAATTTTTGTTCTGATAGGTATATTTGGAATGAAGTCCTGAGAATCTGCATTTCCTGCTGGCTATCAGGTGATGCTTCTATTGCCAGTAAAAGGAACTTTCTTGGCTGGGTGCCAGTAGCTCAAACCTGTGATCTTAGCTATTCAGAAAGTGGAGATCTGAGGCTCTCCATAGGAAGCCAGCCCAAGCAGAAAAGTCCCTGTGAGAATCTTATCTCCAATTAACCACTCAAAAACCAGAAATGGCTCAAAGTGATAGAGTGCTAGCCATGAGCAAGAGTCAGGGACAGTGCCCAGACCTTTAGTTCAAGCCCCATGACCTTGGAGGGGGGGGCGGTAGAAACTTTCTTAATTTGAATATATATGTCCCTCCAAATTTTACTTGAAGGTTAGTCCCCAGGACAATGGTGTTAAGAGGTAAAGCCATTGAAAGATGATTAACTCCTAAGGGTTCTCGCCTCACAAATGGATTATTACTCTTGTTATTTGTCTTAGAAGAACTAGCTAGCTCCCTTTTCTTTTCCATCCATCTACAAAGTGAGATGTGCATTCGAGGTACCATCCTGGAAGCAAAGTCTGGGCCTTCATTAGAGACTGGACCTGCTAGTGCCTTGATCTGGGACTTTCTGGCCTCTGATACTATAAGAAATGAATTCCTATTATTTATCAAACAACCAGTCTCATGTCTTTTGTTATAGCAACTATAAATGGAGACAGACTAAGTCAGACTCTTTTTGAGGACCAAAAGCACATCTATCTACAGTAGGAACAAACTGCTAGGTCCAGGGTAGATCCACTGAGGATGTGGGTTTAAGATTGCTGAAAGCAAAGCCAGCAAGACAAACAATCCTCCTCAGCAAATGGAGTTCTGATCAAATCTGATCAGCAAATGGAATTCTGGCTATGTCTTCTTACTTGGGATTTCTGCTGTCTGGGATTTAAAACCAGTGGTTCTATTAAGAGATTAAAAGGAAGAAAATTGACTGGTTAAGACTTTTAACTAACTTTTTACACCGTAATTGCATCTGTTTTAATTCAAGGTGTAGTTTGATGTTTCTGCTACAGCTCAGAATTCTACCTCTCCTGTGGGAAAGTGTCTTGTCTCTTTCCCTCTTTGTGTCTTTGTGCATGGGGGGAGGGGGAAATGCAGCTTCTTTCCCAAAGTGCACCACACCACTCACAACTTCCTGCCACATAATTTTCAGAGTTTCCTACTAACTCCCAAGCTCTGGTTTTCAAAGGATAAGACTCATTTCTTCTTTGGATGAAGTTTTCACTGTTCTCTTTTATCCCAAGATCAAATATGGCCTACCCATATTCCTATTGCCACTCTTGCCTTGTTGATACCTTGTTGCTATACCTTTAACAACATGCAATGTCCTGTGATTAGATGTTTACCCCTTCCCTGTCATGTCCAGCTCTCAGAATTTTATACAGTGTTCAGCTTTGTTTGCAAGCCACCACTTCCAAGAAGTATCTGTCATTCATACACTTGGAAGTAAGCACTTATTGTGGCCAATTATTCTTTTTTTCCCCCTAAGAGTAACCACATTAGAGAGATAGCATCCTCATTATATTCACAAACAAAAAATACATATGCTGGGTTTTTAACCTGTTGAACTACAAAGTACTGATTCCTACCCATGCTCCTTTGCATTCTCCCTAGTACTTTATTTGTAATGTCTCTCATGGTGTCATCATATATTACTGGTTTTTTGTTTGTTTGTTTGTTTTGTTTTACAGCTGCATTTCTCCATTGCTGAGAGAAAAAAACAGGTTACTGGGGTGAAGTAGAGAGAATAGTAACATGGAAGATTTCTAGATGTTAAAAGTTGGGGGAAGATTTTCCAGGATGATGAAAGTTATGGGATAAAGGGCATAATCTCCCTCCCTTTCTCTTCGTCCTTTCCTTCCCTACCCCTGATCAAACCTAGGGCCCTATGCCTGCTAAGCACATGCTCTACTACTGAGCTACATCATCAGCCCCTGTGTCTACTTCTTTTTAATGAGAACAGCGCCAGGAGAGTCCGTGAGTCCTTTAAGGTGTGTGATGCACATTCCCTAGATTATCCCATTTGTTTCTCAAGATCACCTTCTTTGGGTAACATTTTGATGGATTCCTGCATTTAGCTTCAATACTACTGGGTCCCATTCAAGTCAATTGGGATGAATGAGTTAGAGGCAATCAAATCACAGACTGTTGGAGCCAGAAGGAAAGTAAGAGATTCTTGTTCAGCCTCTTCATTTTACAAGTCAGAAGAAACCTGATGTCAAAATGAAAGTAACTTTCCCAAGGTCACAAGGAGATTTGGTAGCACAGATTCTTTAGCATTTATTGTATCTGCTTTGTTTTGTTTTTGTTCAGGTGCTTGAACTTAGGGCCTGGGTGTTTTATCATTGCTTATTTGTTCAAGGGTGGCACTCTTATCACTTGAGCCATAGCTCCACTCCCAGCTTTTTGTTGGATAATTGGAAAAGAGGCTCACAGATTCTTCTACTCATGCTGGCTTTGTACCATGACCCTCAGATCTCAATCTCCTGAGTATCTAAGATTACAGGTAGGCCACCAGTACCTGCTTTGAGGAAGTGTTTTTAAAGTCATAATTCATTCAAGTTCTGTTAAACTTGAAAAAAATTAAATTCAATACATTGAATACAAATATTGATGGTGTATTCTATTTTTATAAAATCACTTCTGTTAAGCCATCTGTTTGGTCAGCCAGCACATTCAGCACATACAGACCAAAATCTGTGTGTACATGCAGGACCTTGTTAATGACAAACGCTTCTGAGCTGCAAGGCATCAAGTGATTTTCAGCTTTCCGCTTTGCATGAGGCAATGTCCATGTGTTGGTTCTGAGCCTGTGCAGGGACAGTGTCCTTGCTTTCTTCCTTCTTTACCTGTCTGGCTGAAGAGGATCCAGAACTATCCATGTAGATAGATAGCATCTCTTCAGGAAGCATCTCCACTCCCACATCCCTATGGGTTTGGATTTCCTTCCTGAATTCTCCAACATCTTGTGCAGGCCTTGTGCACCTCTCATGAGAGAGTTGTCTAAGCTGCAACATCCCTGGTGAGAGTATAAACCCCTCATGATTTACAACCTGGGATGTAACCATTTCTCTAATCCCAAACACCCAGCACAGAAGCTGACACATGGTAGGTAGTATTGAGAGCTACACCTGGCTGACTGTACCCCCCTGAAACGATCCCCAATGCATACACCCTGAAACAGCACCCCTGGGAAAATCATCTGAAAGTTTGAATTATCTGCACCTGCCATTCTCTCTCTCCTCTGTCTCCTAGGGCCCAAAGAACTCCCTGTCTTTAAGCCTAACTGTTCATTTTCTTTTCCCCATTGGGGAATGTTGCACTATTTGAAACTCTAAAAATAAATGGACTGATTTCTTCCGGGGTTGTTTGTTTCTTTCTGACTAGGGAGCTTTAAAAAACCTTATTTCCTTTAAACGAATAGAAAGAGTATCACATAGACTTGAAGAGACACAAAATATTCATATACAGTATCACCGAGGGGTTAAAGGCATACAAGCTTTGTAGCCACATAGGTAGTTTTAAATGCCTCCTCTCTCTTACTAAACTATGTGACCTTGAACAAATGGGACACCCTCTCAGAAACTTTATGTTTAAGATGATGATCATATCTAAGGCTCTTTAGAGGTTTTCTTCCATGAAAATTAAGTGAGATGCCTGTCATTCTCACTGCATAGGATGCATTGTTGGGTTATGATAGCCAGTGTTTGCTAGTACCACGCACTGTTTGAAAAAGTCATTTGTATTAACTCTATGAGTTCTCATTGTCATGGTATAGTTTATTATTATCACTCCCATTTTATAGATAAGTAAACCAAAAGTAATTCACCATGCAGCCCCACCAGAGGTACAGTGTGGCACAGTCATCTTGAGCCTTGTATAACCATGGGACAACTCTCTACACTCAGAGCAAGACTGTCATTGGCTTGGTCTGGTAGGCTCCTTGTGGCCCTGGCTCCATCCTTCCACTTTTCCTGACCCTGTTCTTCTGCCTTGGAAATTGGGCCACCTCACAGGAAAATAATCTTCACCACCACCTCTCCTCAGTCCCCACCAGCCCCCAATGGCAGTCTAGAGTCCTGGCTTCTGCCAGGGAGTTCTGAGCCTGCTTCTTAGTTATTAGTCAGGCTGCCAGAGGGCTAGGCAGTCTGTCTGTTTTTCACTCACAGATATCAAGGCAGCTGACAGAGCTGGGCATGCTTGGAAATGGCTTTGGCTATGAGCAGAATTTCAATGAAGGCTCTAACCTACCCAGCCGATGGTGGGGTTTATGATCACTGGAGGCCCTGCCCTACCAGGAAATGTTTGCAGATCAGGGCCCAGCTGCCAGCCCCTGCTCTTGGTGTATGGGACAGTTTCTTGTCCTTCATCCCTGTGGAGAGCTCTCAGTATTGGATGGGCATCTGCTTCCAGGTTGTGTGATGGAGGAGGAAGGAGTAGAAACATTTTCTACCTAGAAGCTGAAGCCCCAAGGCCCAAAAGAGAGAACTATGGGAGAAGATGGGAGCGGACAGTAAGGAGTCTGTTGGGAAAATAAAAATCAGTGGGAAATGATGGATACATTGAAAGTAAAAGCAAACACATAGAATATTTTAGCTCTTCTAGTCTCAGACTTTTCTAGGTCACAATGATGGTGAAAACTGGATAAGAGAGTTCTGGAGGCTTTGAACTTGGAACAAAGCAACCCCTTAAAATTGTGTTTAAGCCAAGAGCTTGTGGCTCATGCCTGTAATCCTTAGGAGCTGAGATCTGAGGATTGCAGTTCAAAGCCAGCCTGGGCAGGAAAGCCTGTGACAGTCGTATATGCAATTAAACCAACAAAAGAAAGAAGCCAGAAAGTAGAGTTGCAGCTCAAGTAGTAGACTAATAGCCTTGGCAAAATGCTCAGGGATAGCGCTCAGGCTCTAAGTTCAAGCCTTAGGACCAGCGCGCGCGCGCATGCGCATACACACACACACACACACACACACACACAATTATACTTAAATGTCACTTTATATCTTAAAAATTCATATAAATGATCTTATACTATAATGTAAATTTCAGTCATTTGCTACTTCATTATGGCTTCAGGAATGTGTCCCATACCCCTTCCCTCTCTACCTGCTCCTGTCTCTCCACCCCAACTTAGCAGTGAGTGTGCCTTTGAGCTTGGAAACACATCCTGTGGGGTGTACTGACTGGCTCCGCCTGTTCGCGACCCGGAGGTTGTGCCTCGGGAGTGAGGCCCTGAAGAACTCCACCTGCCTCAGTCCCTGGGGGCGTGCTTGTTTGCACCGCCTCCTGGAAGAGGGATCCCCTTAGCCCCCTCTGCCTTCCAGGTGGGAACTGGAAAGGCGGCTCTAGCTGGCCACGCCTCCCAGCCTTAAGACCACACGCAGCAAGATGGCAGCCGGCAGTAACCTGGGGTAGGTCCTAGTAATGACATAGACTTAGACCACCCCTTAGGGAGGTCCCATGGCCTTCCGCCCTTGACTGACAGCTCGGACCGCCAATCATAGCCCCTGGCTAGGTATGTTACACCCTCCTCTTCCTGCCATTGCCCATACTTAAGATCCGGTCTGTATCACTAAATTGAGAGCAGTCTTGAACTTCTCTGGAGTGGACTTACTGTTTAACCATGGCAAAAAGGTTGGGTTGGGCTGCCTGCAAGTGACTCACGGCTACTTACCTATTCTGGGTTCACCCTTGGCGGGGTGTGCTTCCTCGCCTCTCCCACTGGTTGGGAGTGCACCCGGGGTGCAGGGACCCCTGCAACATCCCAACCAACATCAAATGTAAGCAGAAACCTAATTCCTAGCAGCCTCTAGCAATCTCCTGTCAAGTGTTACTTATTGAGCCCTAGAGATGCAGAGGTGAGTCCCTCACCCCGTCTTCAGACAGCTCAGAGTCTAATGAGAGAGGAAGACCAGTAGTGGACAGTGTGGTACAGCAGAGCCAGGACAGAGCAGCAACACTGACTTCCGCATGCTCAGCACAAACTCTACACTAGTATTTTTTTTGCCAGTCCTGGGGCTTGAGACTCAGGGACTGAGCACTGTCCCTGGCTTCTTTTTGCTTAAGGCTAGCATAGCACTCTACCTCTTGAGCCACCGCACCACTTCTGGCTTTTTCTATATATGTGGTGTTGGGGAATCGAACCCAGGGCTTCATGTATGTGAGGCAAGTACTCTACCACTAGGCCTCTACACTGGTGTTTTTTTTTTAAACCATATCTCTTCTCCAAACACAATTCGGGAGCAGTTGTTATCAAGTTCATTCCAGGAGTAGAAAAACCAAAGTGAAGAGGATGAATGATTTGCTAGATGGGAGGAAGATTTAATAAAGGAGAGGGTGACCTTGGAAATCAGTGAATTCAAAATAGACAAATGGTCAGAAACGGTATCTAAAAGGAAGCAATGCCTATGTTGAGTCTTAACAGGTAAGTAGGAATTGGCCAGACATTCAGAAATGATGGGAAAGGGAGTTTCAGGTTTGTGGTACAGTATGTGGTAAGCACAGAGTAGTAACAGTAACAAGACTTTCACTGACTGGTCAAAGAATTGAATAGTATCTTATAATTAAAATGAATGATAGAACAGAATATAGAACAGTATAAGAATTAAAGCACAGAGAAGTAGATAGAACTAGATCATGAAGGCCTTTGTGTTTGAAAATTATCCTTTATGTTTTAAGAAAGCAACTAATATTTTTAAGTGGGGGGGTGGTATGGTTGTTTTAATTAGGAAAGTCATAGCTAGCTGTGTTTAGAAGACAAAATGGAGACATTGGATGCTCTTAGAATCTATCTACTCACCCATCCATCCATCTCCATGTGTCTCTATCTTTATCCACATTTGAGACTCTTGCCTTATCTGCCTATGTCTGTCTAGTTATCTATTAGACTTGCCCATTTATCTGATCCCTCAGCTCTCTTTCAGAACCCTAGACAAGTCACTTTACTACTCTGAGACAAGGGTCCCTTATCAATAAAATAAGGATCATGATGCCAGCCTCAGAAGATTAGATTAGGGATTAAGTGTGATATTGCATGTGAAATCTTCTTATATATTACAAAGTACCATACAAATGTGAAAGATTATTATCCAGCTATTGCTCTCTCAAGTGTCTATGGTTTTCCCCAACTCCAACATCCACTGAATGTATGCTACATATCGTGCTCTGTGTGTGTGTATGTGTGTGTAAGACAAGAAGAAATTATACCAAATAGGAAGAATGCCAGCTTTCTAGTGAATTCTAATATGACACATCTATAAGAAGCCAGAATAGAAGCCTCTATATTTCTGACTTGATATGTCTCTCTATCCACCCAGATGCTCACTGACTTAGAACCACCCCAGTCACATTAACCCTCAAATGCCCTCTCCTCTCCACTATAGCTCATTCTCACTATTCTCACTATGAAAGCTTGAGAGCCCATGCCTTTAGTATCAGAGGAAAAGTAAATCATGAAAACACCAGTGCTCTCCTTGGTGTGTTAAGTCCCTTATACTTTTCTTCTTCTTCTTCTTCTTCTTCTTCTTCTTCTTCTTCTTCTTCTTCTTCTTCTTCTTCTTCTTCTTCTTCTTCTTCCTCCTCCTCCTCCTCCTCCTCCTCCTCCTCCTCCTCCCCCTCCCCCCCTCCTCCTCCTCCTCCCCCTCCCCCCCTCCTCCTCCTCCCCCTCCCCCCCTCCTCCTCCTCCCCCTCCCCCTCCCCCTCCCCCTCCCCCTCCTCCTCCTCCTCCTCCTCCTCCTCCTCCTCCTCCTCCTCCTCCTCCTCCTCCTCCTCCTCCCCCTCCTCCTCTTCTTTTTTTGCCAGTCCTGGGCCTTGGACTCAGGTCCTGAGCACTGTTCCTGGCTTCTTTTTGCTCAAGGCTGGCACTCTGCCACTTGATCCACAGTGCCACTTTTGGCCATTTTCTATATATGTGGTGCTGGGGAATCAAACCCAGGGCTTCACGTATACGAGGCAAACACTCTTGCCACTAGGCCATATTCCCCACCCCTTATAATTTTCTTTATAGTTTTATAATCTTCTCCCCTATCCCCATTCTCATGTGGCTCTGAGGACTCTTCTGAAGACTTGACACACTCTACATTACATGAGCCAAAAAAAAAAAGCATCAGGCTAGAAATGGAGCAATTTTCCCAAATTCCATAGGCTCTGGGACTACACTGGAACTACCAAGATTGTAGAGTTGGTAGTGACTTTTTCTTGTAAGCTGCTTGTCCTTTAATACATCTTAAGATGCAGTATTGCAGGGTAGAGTGTAAGTCCTATGCAATCCCTTGCAAGCTTTATAACTCCATGACTTATAACTTATTCAACTACTTGGTAGCTTCAATTTTAAAGTCAATAGATAAATACAAGTCTTCCTCTTAAGGTTGTCAGAACTGAGTAATGTAATAGTCAGTGGAAATTGTTGACACAGGACATACTTTTTCAAGACTCAGATTATTTTCCCTTAGTAATTAATCAAATTATCAATGACCATGCAGTTTTGGTGTTTCTTCATGTAAGGGTACATTTGTTTTGTGTAAGGCTGGATGTAGGTGTGCATGTTTTAAATTTTGACCCACCATTCATAATTACTGAGACACTATCACAGTGTCATGCAGTAGAATTTTCCAGATGATATTAGGTTCCTTTACACCTTCCACTTTAGTAGCCACCAGCCACATGTGAGTTGGATTCAACTCACATGTGGGTACTACAGTTAAGGAAGTATAATTTTAAGTTAATTTCAATTAGATAAAATAGAAATAGTCACAAGAGACTCCTGTATTAGACAGTAGAGCCCCAGGATGTGCCCTTGTTTTTAATTACTCCTGAAATAATTATGCTATGAAAAAATTACTGAACTACTGTTTTTTTCAGTCACTTAGATGTGCACTAACTCATTTAACCCACATCAGCCTTGTGACATGAATAATCTTATTGTCACCTTTATTTTGCTGATAGGGGAACTGAAGTGTGGAGAAATAAAGCAACTCCTTCAAAGCCACCTAGCAGTAAAAGGTCAGAACCCAGATACAAAATTCCAAAGCCATTCTCTTTGCATGACCTAAAATTATGCTATTTGCTATGTGGGCATAATTTCCAGAGTGTGTGTATTATTTCTTCTTGCTGTAAATATATCACTCTGGCTGCAAAAGGGAGAATGGGTTTGGGTGATGGAGAAGAGAAGAAGGTATTTTGAATAGAAACAAAGAAGCATGCAACTAGAGCAGTTAATCACCACAACAGCTAATGTCAAGAGCCAATCTTCTGGTCTTCTGGCTGGTGGCAGGAGCTAGGAAGACCATGAGAGGTCATCAACTTTAAGTCCTTAGTTGAAGAACTATGCAATAGAAGCCCTGAGGCAAGGAGGTGATTTTTCCAGGACTGTCAGAGTTGGCACAAGAGCCTTCTCCTGCTATGATTTTTCTCCTATACCACAAGGCCATGGAAAAATACTTGAGATTTTCTTTTTTGTTTTTAAGCCAGGTACTAGTGGTTCCTGTCTATAGTCCTAGCTACTTAGGAAGTTGAGATCTGAGGATCACAATTTGAAGCAAGTCTGGGCATGAAAGTTGGTAAGACTCATATCTTTGATTAACCATCAAAAAGCAAGAAATGGAACTTTGGCTCAAGTGGTAGAGTTCTAACCTTGAGTAGGAAAAGCTAAGACACATTGCTCATGCCCTGAGTTCAAGCCCCAGTGCTGGCACAAAAATAAAACAACAACAAACAGATGATTTTTATCATCCCCAATTTCCTTTCCTTCATCTAAATCATTCTTTCATTTTTAGAGATTGTTCCTATATTCTTAGATGCCAAGTCACTAAAGGGCAGGAGTTTCTCTGTAAGTCAGTTTTTACAAAGAATAAGAAAATCCTCTCCCAGAAGCTTGAACATGGCCTCTGGAAAATACAGAAATATATACAAGGTATCTTAGAAGTAGAGAGGAAAAGATTATTCTTTTTTTTTTTTTAAGAAGGGGGGAAGGGGCTACACAACTTTTCTGATGCTGATAGTATTCTTCTCTCATCTCTCATTTTCCCACAACTATTTTGTCTTAAGGCTCTGGGAGCCTGTGGGAAGCTGTTGTGTGATTTTTATCTCCATGATTAAAGTGTTACACTTTATTGAGTTCTTTACATCAGCAGCAAAATCTGCAATGCAGGATTTTATATAACACCTCATTTTCTTCTCACACCATTACTGTTATTAACCTGGTGGCAATAAAAAGAAAGTACAGCTTTGCTTATGATGTACTCTTTTATTTTTGTTCCAATAGCAAGAAAGGGGAAAAAAGGGAGAGGAACAAACAGAGAGAGAATAAGGGGGAAAATTTTACCCATTATATGCCTTTGATGTCTGCCCTTCTATCTCTCTGTTCCATGACAGCATTTCTCTCAGAAAACCTGGGATGTAGATTGTCTCTGCTCAAATATGTTTTCTTCTCCATCATGAACTGATTCAATAGGACTTATTGAGTCAATGGAACTCATTTATTTATTTATTTATTCATTCAATAGGATCAACTTAGGATCAACTATGTGCCTGATGCTGCTATATGTTGGACCGATAAAAATACCTACTATGCTGTTTCAGGTCTTGAGTATTTTGTCTAGTGGAAGAAATAGAGCCACAAAGAAGCAATTATAAAACAGTGATATGGTTGTAATCAAGATGGAGGAGTTGAGTGACAACCAAAGTGAAGGAACATTATCAATCATATCTAGATGGGTTATGAAGTCTTACAGAGGGCAAGAGTCTTGTGTCTGGATGTGGAGAATGCCAGTTTGGGCAACGCATTCCTAGTAGCAATATGAGCAAGGCTTTAGAAGGCTCAGAAAATCAAGGCACACCTTGGTCTTTCTTGACTTGGCATGGTAATAGCATAGGCGCAATTAACAGACAAGAGGAAATGAGGTTGGAGATGGAGGCAGGTCATTAGGCAACTGACATTCATATGTGAAATAGATCTTACAGGACTATCTTTATTCTTCTAAGACCAGGTCAAAGACTAGAGAATCAAAGCTGAATCATAGAATAGGAAGAAGTTATGCTGTAGAAAGAAAAATCTAGATTTTAGTTTACTGGAACCTTGAGAAATGTATCAATAAAAACAGTGTGAGGAGGAGATGTTTTTGAACAGGGTGTGTAGGCTGTTGACAGTATTTCATATGTCATAGTATGGATGGAGTAGGGGAGTAATACTCCACATATTTCAAAGAACCATAGAAACTACAATGATTCTGTCTGATTTTGATAAGGTTTATGTTTATAGCTGTGGCCATAGTTGCATGTACAATCTCTGGAACACCTTTCAAGCCAAAGCCAGGTTTGTTACACACAACCCCATCTAACCCTTGCTCAACTCTCACCACTGCTTGCTCACTCTCCCTTGCTGCTTTCTGAGTATAGCAGCCCATCAGAACAAGTCTTGAATGCCTCTTCAGAGGCCTGATGCCCTCCCCCCTCATTTACAACTGAGTAGGGGACCCAGATATTTGAGTAGGTGTTAATTTAGAAGGATTTGTTGTTGTTTTTGTTTTGTTAGCTCTTGTTCTGATTCTATATCCTCATGTAAATGTGCAATGCTTATGTTTAACTATATTAAGAAAGTGCTCTATTTTTATAAGAAGCACATGATTACATAGGGAAAATGTTCCTTTCACTCAAATAGCCATATTTAGGACAAATCAACTCATTTTGGATTAGAATAGCATAACCTAAGGCCATACAACATCTGATGTCCTCTTACTATAATGGGGGACAAACTTGGCTTTGTTTTTGAATGTGTCCTACAAAGCTTATTCTTTGGAAACTTAATTCCCAATGGCAGATGTTGAGACATAGGGCTCAGTGGAAGGTGTATTCAGGTCAGGAGGGCTCTGCCCTCAAGTGGAATAACTGGGCTATGAAATGGGTTTGTAGAAGTGGATTAGCTTTCTTCCACTCTTCTGCTGTTTGAGAACAGAGTTCACACCTCTTGGGCTCTTCTACCCAGGGCTACGTTGAGGATACAACAAGAAGACTCTAACCTTCTTGGGTTGCTGTCTTGATCTTAGGCTTCTCAACCTTCGGAACTATAGAAATTAATTTGTGTTTGTTAAATGATACAGCCTCAAGTATCCTATTAGAACAATCTAATATAAACTAAGATAAATACCTAGGGAACAGATACCCAGTCAAGCTTATAAGATGATGACATCCCCAATCTTAGTGAATGGCCCCACTATTCAAAGCCAAATATTTCAGGCCCAATGTTGGACACTATCAATCTTGCTTTGTAATAAGTCCTATCTTGCTGGGCACCAGTGGCTCATACCTGTAATCCTAGCTACTCAGGAGGCAAAGCCAGCCCGGGCAGGGAAGTCCATGAGATCCTTATCTCCAATTAACCACCAGGAAACTAGAAGTGGTGCTGTACCTCAAATGGTAGAGCTCTCTAGCCTTGAGCTGAAGAGCTCAGGCACAACGCCCAGGCCCAGAGTTCAAGCACCATGACCACCACCACCACCAGCAACAAAAATGGGTCTTATCTTTGTACCATTCTTCACACCCTCCCTGATGGCCCTACTTGAATTCAGGAGCTTTTTGTTTATTTTTAAAATTAATTTTCACTTGGATTATTACAAAAAGATATCCTATTTTACATGTGTTTGACCCTTATAATATCCAATTCTTCATTATAAACTCTGTAACAATATTTGTAGCACTTGTGTGTGTCTGTGTCTGTGTCTGTGTCTGTCTGTGTTTGTGTGTTACTAGAAATCAAACCCCAGGCCTCATGCATGGCAAGCAAGTGCTATACCACTGAACTACATTCCCAGCTCTAACAATTGTCCTAAAATCTAAGACTCATGTTATAGTTCCATAAAACACTTCCACAACTCTATTTTCTACTTATAGAAAAAGCATGATGGTTTAATGGCTCACGATGCCTTCCTTGAATGAGGCTATAGAAGCCATTTCTGTCCTCACCACTCTCAGGCCCTTTAGTCCTGCAAACGCTCTGGCTGGACTAAGATTGTTCAGAGTCACTATCTTTGGAATTCTCTCCTGAGCAGCCATTAGATTGGTGGCTCCGGCACACTCCCACCTGTCTTCCCATCCAACCTTCAGAGCAGCCAGAAAGCTTATACACTTGTCTTGTTTCCTCCACTGTATTGGGAAGTCTAAAGACAGAGGGGATGAGGAGATCAAGATAGTAAGGAGCAGAAGGGAAGAGAAGAGAGAATAACAACATGGGCTTCATATCCATGCCTGTGCCTTTCTTCTTCTCCTCTCCAGTTCTCTCTCCTCAGCTCCCTGCACAGAGTAAAGCAGGTAGAAACCATCTTATTTTCCCCCAGGATAAAGTACATAATTTCAGCATGAATGCTGGCACCTTGAACACTTCTTTGAAAAGCTGTAATATGTACTCTGCCAAGTGGGAAGAATGCATTAGCATGGAAATGATTGAATGGCTGTTCTGCAATAGGCTGTCTCCACAGGCCATGCCAAGGAAAAGGAGTTTGTGCTTGTGTCTTGAAGGAGATAAGGTAGGAAGGTTGGCAGCAGCTGTCCCCAGGGGCAGGGTGGGGGAGAGGGGAGGAAGGAAAGGAGATGGGGGAACAGTGCAAAGCCAGATTCAACGTGGATGGTGTAAGACTCTTTGGACATAGTGGTGAGAGAAGTCACTGAAACCATTCTGGAGATGGGGAAATTGAAGTTCAGAAAGGAAGAGGATTCTCAAGGGTCACAGAGCAGGTTAGTAGGAAGGTCAAGATGAATTTTCTAGGGAGAAAAGTGTTGATATTTACCAAGGACCTTCTGTCTCTTGCTTGGTAGTTAGACATATGTTCTTACCTCTCTGCATCAGCTGACAAACTCCTGTTGCAGAGGCCCCCCACACATTCTGGCCATAGCTATTCATTAAGTTTTAATATGAGCTTATGGTTGTCCTAGTTTCAATACCTTCTGCTTTATCATAAAGCAACATTAACTTTTAATTGCTAACTTAAAAATGTCCCTTAGTTCTCATGGGCTTACATGTTATCACTCAGTCCTTCTCTTAGCCCAGAGCTCCTTGACTATATTGTCTCAATTTCTCATTGAGACTGGGGCTTCCTGAGGAAAGGCTTGGCTTTCCCTCTTATTCTTATGCCCATTCTCCATGGAGGGGCAAGCATATGTGTGGGCACCCCCCCTCCCCCAGGGTGAGGGTCAAGGAGAGGCTTTGGAGGTAATGAAATATGAGTTCAAATCCTAGCTCAACTCCTAATTAGCTATGGGGTCTTGACAAGCCAATCCTTTGAGCTTTCTCTGAGAAACTAATTTCATGAAACTGAAAGATTATTGAGAGTCAGGTGAACTAATTGGTATAAGACTCACTTATAAACTCCATGCAAATATGCAAGATGGTGGTCTTGTTGATAGAATTTTATTGAACAAGGAAGGAAATTGCACTTCTCTGATCTGGGTCCCCAAGCTCCTCTCAACATTGTGCCACTAAAGCACCTCTTCCCTCCTTCAAATTCCTCCCACACATGCAGTTAAGTGCAAGTTGCCCATCTACCCGAAGAGTTTGAGCTCCAGGAGATCCGGATGCCCTATGCCAAGCAAAGCATTGCTGTATAATTGAAAAGAACTCACTGGGAGTGTTGAGTATAACACCAGTGACCTCATTTAACTCTATGACCATGTTGGGTATTTATTATCTCTAATTTACAGATAAGGAAACTAAAGCTCAGAAATTGAGGCTCAGAATGTTTACTTGTGGCTAAGTTGACATCAGACACCAAGTCTACCAAACCTCTCACCTCACCCTTCTCATGACTGTCCTTGTATGATCATTGTCATGACTATCAGTAGGGTCACTGGTAGCTGATACTGGGAGCAGGAGGCAAAGATGAGGCTTTCATTCCTTTACCTAGGAAGCTATGACCCTAACCTTCTTGTGCTAAACCTTTGCCCTCCAAGCATAGAGGTGGAGGAGGAATATAAGTAGGTGAAGGCTCCCTTTATCCAGGCTAGATCTAGCACTTTCTGGATTCTCACAAGGGCCTACTAAGTACCTCCAGGTATTCAGGAGTATCTCCATCATTTACATGCAGGTTTGACTTTTCATTTCCAAGAAGAGTTGGATTCTAAGACACAAATTAGTAAATCAAGGTGAGTTTTCTCTGTGTCTTGCTGCTACAAATACAATTTCCCCACCTAGGCATCCCTCTCACAACATTTCTTGCTGAGCCCAAAAAGGCCCACCATACAGAAGTTGGGCTGTTCTGAATAGTTTAGTTCTAGGTCTGAAGCTTGGGCTTTGATCTTAGCTCTACCACTTTCAAACTCTTTGCTTTGGATTCCTCATATATTGTCAGCATTTACTATGAGGTAGCTATAGGAATATTACGGAACAAGACTAAGCAGTGTTCTTTAAATGTCAGCAACTTTGATGATATCATAGTAAAGAACGTGGTTGATGTAACAGAACTGGGCTCTGCCAGTTATGTCTATGGGATTTGAGGGTTCCTTGGCAAGCTATTTCATCTCTGTTCCTTGAGTTGCTTGATTTGTGATGGAAGTTTCTATCTGATGAGTTTGTGAGATTAATTAGTGCCTGGCTGTCATAAGTGCTACACTCTGTTCATGATTTCTCTCCTCTGAATAACATGGAGGCTCTGGGGCTTCCTATGGCTGCAACCCTTGGTGCACTTTTTTTTTTTCCTGAATCTAGGATACTCCATTAATTCATTCATTTGTTTATCTGCTCAGCAAATATCTGTGATGTGCCAGCTCCACTGAGATACTGTGAGATGCAGAGCTAATCATTCTCCTTGCTCTCAGAGAGTTCATGAACCGTACCTTCCTCCGTAGTCCCTTTGCTGTGGGTGGTTTTTCAGAAAACCCATACTCTTCTTATTTTCTTCCTGCTTCCCTGGCAATTGCACAGTCCCATTTGCTTCTTCTATCTAAACTCTCCATTTTAGAGGACTCTAGACTTAATCTGGGACTTGCCTTTGTTCCACACTCTCCCAGTGGTTTTAAATAGTACCTCTATGTTAATGATCCTCAAAATCAAATCCTTAGACTAGTTCTCTCCTCAAGGAATGGCTTACATAAATTTAACTTCCTGTAGCTTCCAGTTGGGTATCTAATGAGTATCCATTTCAAACTGCAAAAGCCCATATTTGAGCTCTTGATTTCCTTGCCATTAGTATACCCTAGTCTCTCCTATCCCTGTACATGGCATAGCTATCCCTTGCTTGAGTCACAAAATGGATTCTTCTTTAATTCTTCCCACAAACAATCCATGCAAAGATTCTACTGGAGTGGCCAAAATATTTGTCAAGTCTGTCCTTTTTTCGTCTCTACTGTCATCAGAATAATTCAGAGTGTTTTGGTCTATTGGGAGAATTGTTTCTAAGCTCCTCCATTCAGGTCCTTTATCTGAGTAGTTGGCATGGTACCATTACATTGTTTCTCTGTTAGAATGGCTTTCCATCATCCATAGGACAGACTCTAAACCCTGATCATGGCCCACAAGGTCCTGCATGATCCAGATCCCGTGACCCTCTCAAGTTCATTTCCAATTCACAGCACAGTCCTTCCACTGAGAATGTCACACGCTTACTGCAGAGCCTTTGCTGCCCATAGTTCTCTTGACAGCTTTTTTAAATGACAGGTTCAGCTCCAATGTCAGAAGCCTTTCCTGATCACCAAGTAGACTCTGTGCTCATCCACTTTGCTGTTGGCCTCCTGTAGCTCCTCTTAGAGAATCCTTGGCATGTATTATAACCTCTACTGCCTAGCCTATCTGCAGTCTGTGGTTGGTGACACAGCCCTGGGTGTCAGCTCTTCACAGCAGGTACTTTATCTTTCTTGCTCACCTTCAGGTCCTGTGGTGGTACCTGCAGTGTAGCATAATAGTAAATATATGACGAATGAATGAATGCATGAACATTTTAACAAAGAGATCATTTTAAAAAAATCAGTGAGAATCAAGAGAGACGTACTCCCTTCTGGTAAGAGTTAAGGAAGTCTTTGTCAAGGGGCCATTTTGAGCTGAGCAGTGAAAGATGAGCAAGATGTTAGCAGGTGGGGAAAAGAAGGGAGGAAGGAGACAAGCATTCCCACTTGAAGGAAGAGCAGACTGAAAGGCACAGAGCAAACGGCATGAAATGTTCAAAAGGTTACAGAGGCCCTATGCAGTTGGTCTATTCAGGTGTGAGACACAAAGAAGAGGAAGGTAAGGAGCCCATCATCCATCCCTTTGTTTCCTTGCTCCAACTGCCTGGGTTTCTTATTGTGGTTATCCCCACACAAGCCCCAATTTGTCATATTGATAACTAGATTATGTCAGGGATTTCTGTTTAGCCACATTCAGGATGTATCTGAAAAAGGAAGGTTTAACTAGACTACCGCAGAGATTTATACTATGCATGATTGGAAAAAAACAAATTTACATTGTTTTGTTTGTTTTATTTATGGTCACTTTGTTTTCTATACATGGACTTGCTATGTTGCCTAGGCTAGCCCTGAACTCCTGGCTTCATGTGATCTTCTTGCCTCAGCTTCTCCCGTAGGTAGAACTACAGGTACACACCCCTGTACCACGCAGTGGTTGTTAAGGAAAGAGTCCTTCATGTTTCTAACTTCCAGAAATAGTTTTCACTTCTTCATAGAAAAATACAAGGATGTACTTTAGTTGCTAACAAAAAGAATATATTGGAGAGTTTATTTGCTTAAGTCCCATTGTGGAAACATCTTCTTGGGGCAAGTCTTAGTGAGGAAGAATGTTTTCAAACACTTCTTGATCCTTCCATACACACCTACCTTAATACTTGGACTTAACTTTTGAGAAGCAAAGGCCAGCTGTCTACCTACCCCCAGGCTAGTAGTGAAGGAGGCTGCTTGGGGGCTTGTCTGACTGAGATGGGGTAACTATCTCACTTGTGCAGGCATACAGCAGTAGACAGGGAAAGTAGCCTTGTTCCAGCCACTTGGGTCTGAGACTCAGCTCTGCCACTTCTGTGTAATGCTGGACATGGTACTTACACTCTCTGATTAGTTCCTACTACTGCAAAACAGGAATAACAACAAATCTGAAGTGTAGTTTCCTCCTCACCTTCTTCAAAGGTGAACTAAAAGCCCTTTGCCCTTTCTGAACTGGATCTCCCTGGTTTGCCTTTCCTTCATGGGGTTGAATATGTGATAGACTCTGAATTGCCCCCAATTGTGAACAATTTAGCCCCACGTCAGAACGCAGAGCTCAAGTTTTGCTTCATGCCAAGTGAGATGAAGCAGAGAAGCAGCTCTGAATGTAGAAAGAAAACCCATTTCCTCCCTGGTGTCTAAGAGGAAGCAAACTCCACACTAAATTATGTTGCAAATATGCCCCAAGGTAGTTTTAATTTTATTGGCACTGATTTTAATTTACTCTTTAGGCCCCTGATTGCAGGATGAGCTGTTGGCTGCTGGCAAGGGGAGAGCCCTTCATCACTTGGTTTTAATTAAGGTTCTTAAGTTTGGAAGGAAAAGAACAGAGATGTCCTGTGCCTCCCCCCTCCCCTTCTCATTCCCAAGTTATAATTAAGGCCCTGCATTTGTGACACACCCTGCATTCTAGTATGGCCAAAGTAAAGTGTCTTGTTTTATTGCTAGAAAAAGCCCAAAATGCATTTCTTTGTTCATTAATTCACTCATCATTTCATTTGATTTCATTCATTCCTCAATCAAACAGTTAAAGATGACTTACTATAGGCCAGGCTTTGTCCTGCTCAACAATAGAAGACCCCTGTCCTCAAAGAACAAAATCTCAAGGAAGAGATGAAAATAAATGAAGAATTTCAGTGCCATGTAGAGGAGGTGCTTTACTCAGACTGAAGAATAAAATGAAACTTCTTTTCTTCTTCTTCTCTTTTGACAATCCTAAGAATTGAATACAACGCTTCAAGCATGCTAGGAAAGTGTTCTGTCACTGAGATACAGCCCAATCCTTCTTAAATTTTATTTTGAAGCAGTGTTTCTATGAAGTTGCCCAAGCTGGTCTTAAAGTCAGTATGTAGCCCAGGCTTGACATGAAGTTTTGATCCTCTTGCCTCAGCCTCCCAGGTTGCTGGGAAGACAAGTTTGCCCCAGCCTCACTGCCATCCTCACATCTGGAAAAACAAGGCTTTTGAGTTGAGATTTTTGTAATAGTTAAGATGAATAATACTAGCTGCAATAAGCAATCCTCAAATGTCACTGGCTTAATATACTGAAGGTCCATTCCTCTCTCCCATAAGTCTGATGCATTTATCTAAAAGTATTGATTCAGAGACATAGGTTTCTTCCTTCTTATAGTATCACCATATCTCTATTTATTGTAGTACTAGGGTTCGAACTCAAAACCCCAAGTGTGTTAGACAGGTACCCTACCACTTGAGCCATGCCTTCAGCCCCTTTTTACATTGATTATTTTCAAGGTATTTGCTTTATGTCCTGGCCAGACTACACTGTGATCCTCCTATTTGTGTTTGCCTGTCACTGAGAATAAAAGATACATTCCACTGTGCCCAGCTTCTGGTTGCAGTGGAATCTTGTGAACGTTTTGTCCAAGCTAGCCTAGAATCAAGATGATCTCCATGATCTCTGCCTCCCAAATAGCAAGGATTAAAGACTTGAGTCACTGCTGCTGGTTAATACCATCATGTTTGAATGTCTGAGAAGAGAGAATGTGGTTGATTGTGTAAAAGTTTATGGCCAGGCACAACGTAGTAGCTTTTACCACTGCCCACACCCCACTTCATTCCAACCAAATGGCAAGAGAGAATGAAAAATGTCCTTTATGTTTTGGGAACAGAAAATGGGATTAGTGAGCATCTATTCAGTTTAGGACTTATTGGTTTTTTGTAGTTTGTTTTCTAATAGGCTGGTCTTGTTTAAAAGTGTATGTAACACAGGCTAGTTTTGAACTCATTGCCCTTCTGCTATAGCCTCCCGAGTGCTGGAATTATTTATGCTTTACATTTTAAGGTTGAGTAAAAATTAACTATATGAAAGGCTAGAGGAAGTATATTCTAGTCAGAGGAGATGTGAATTCAGTGTGAATTCAGAAACCACAGTCATGAACAGAGTGGTTCAAGGTACTCCAGGTTACTCTATGAGGCTGAAGGGTAGAGTATCAGATCATAAATGGCAACAGCTGAATCTGGGGTCAGAGATCAGTTCATGTGAGTCTTTAAAACATTAAGAGGATTGATCTTTATCTTATGAGTAAAAGAACGTGACTATTTGCTTGACTTGAGCTCTATCATTTGAACCATGTCTCTAGCCTTGCTTATTTGCCCCTTATGCCAGTGCTGCGGCTTAACTTAGGACCTCTGTGCTCTTGCTTGGCTTTTTTCTTTCTGAGCTGGTGCTCTACCACTTGTGTCACACATCCAGCCTTTTGGAAGCTAACTGGAGTCTCCTGCTTTTGTCTGCCTTGGCTGGCTCTGAACTTGATCCTTTGGACCTCAGCCTTCTGAACAGCTAGAATTATGGGCATGAGCCACTGGTGCCCAGCTGCAGCTCAGTTTTAACTCTTGCAGCAACATGGTTTGATTTCATTAAAAAATCACCAAAGAAATCAGCTTAAGAAGCTATTGTAATAGTAGATCAAGTAAGAGAGATGATGAGAACTTGGATCAAATATTGCCCCGGGCCTTCAAGATTCCATAGGAAAGCACACTCATTAGCCAGATTGAACATACAGTAACAAGTACTGATATCAAGGTTCAAGCAAGAACATTTGCAGAGAGTGAAGGATTGTTTTATTTTAACTAAAGATGATAAGAAATCTTTATTCAGGTACCACTTTTACAAAAGAGAATTAAAGTAAGATGTATTGCTATGTGGCTATAGTCACAGACTATGTTAATTACCATTAGAACACCCACTTTGGCTTTTTGTATTTGATTTTAACTGTGCAAACCCAAATCTATAGAAACTAGTTTAGGCACAAAGCATAATCAGGGTTGTTGGAATGAGTGTTTATGTTTCCTCTCACATTTCTAGTCAAGTACCAAATATGTATAGTAAACAGGGAAAAGAACTAAGCCTTCAACCTCAGATCCTATTCCAACACATTCCCTACATCTTTTTCTGCACTATTCCAGCCCTTAGGATTTTAGGATAAGAAAGGTCTTTAGAAATCAACATCCTTTTAAGTTTTTTTTTGTGGTATTGGGCAATGCAACTAGAAGTGAAAAATAAATCCAGAGAATAAAAACTAAGAAAAAAAACTGTTGTGTACTAGTGATAAGATTGCCTGACAAACACTGTCCCTTTATTTGTCCTCCTCTAGACACCCACTTCCTTCATATTCCTCAAGCATGCCAAATACAAGTTACTTTCCACTAACTTCTTCTATAGGAAAACTCTCCTTTTTATATCCTTGAGACTCGCTCTTCTATTTCATTCAAGTCTCTATATTTCTAGACCCTCTGTTATTTTCTTTTTCCTTGCCCTGCTTGGTCTCCATGGCACTCATGACTCTTTATGGATATCTTTATTAATGGACTGACTTTATTTATAACATATGGAAGGTAAACTGTTTGAGATCAAGAGCCTTCTTTTGTGCTCATTGCTATGTCCCTAGTGTCACATATACTCTCTAGCACATATTCCAAATTCCTATAGAACTTTCTGATACATTGTGGGTACTCAGTGGTTATTGTTGAACAAATAAACAAATGAAAACACAAGAAAATCAAATTTGAAATTATAATCAAAAGAATTAGTGAAGTGTTTGGGCATAAACTTTCTGGTCCTGGGTATTGAATGCAGGGCCTGAGCACTGTCCCTGGCTTCCTTTTGCTTGAGGCTAGTATGCTACCACTTAAACTACAGTGCCATTTCCAGCTTTTTCTGTTTATGTGGTGCTAAGGAATCGAACCCAGGGCTTCATGGATGCTAGGCAAGCACTCTACTGCTAAGCCACATTCCCAGCCCCATAAACTTTTATGTATTAAAAACAAAAACTTTCATATTACAGAGAATTACCATGAGAATATTTATTGGAGGAAAATATAACATTTACAACAGCAACTAAAAATATGAACAATCTGTATAAAAGGAAATGTTCTGGGCTGGAGGTTTTGTGCAAGTAGAGCACTTAACAAGCACAAATTCCTAAGTTCAAATCCTGGGAGAGAGAGAGAGGAGAGAGAGAGAGAGAGAGAGAGAGAGAGAGAGAGAGAGAGAGAGAGAGAGAGAGAGAGAGAGAGAGAATGAAAGGAAGAGAGCACGAGAGAGTTGTTAGTTGATCAGAACATTATATCTAAACAACAACAAAACCTTTACAAACTTCCCTGTTGTACCCAACAGAAAACCTAAATAAATGGAAAGTCAAAACATATTCTTGGGTGAGAAGACTGCAATTCATGAGTCAATTCTTTCTAGAGCAACTTATAGATTTCATTTTATTTTATTATAAATATTGAGAATATTGGCAGGATTTAGTAGCTGGAGCTAGTTATAAAATTTGAATAGAAAAGTATGCAAAATTCCATGGATGTTAAGAAAATAAAGCGTAACAAATTAGATATTAGCTCTCCAAATATTAAAAGTTGTTATGAACAGGAAATAACTTAAACCATGTAATATTGATATAGGCATAGAAAAATTGTTAGAACAGAGTAGGAAACCCAAAAATAAAAGAAAATACATACAAAAATAGCATGGTAAATATGTTTCTTCAAGTCATATAGAGGACAAGATACATAATTCAATAAATAGCATTGAGACAACATAGTTTAGCACTTACTTCATTCCCTTCACCAATACAAATTGAAATAGAAATAAAATATTTTAAGAATAATCAATGAAACAATAAAATAGGACAAAGAATGAAAAAGTTCAAACCCAAAACCACAAAAGGAAAATGATACATCTGACCATGTAAAAACTTAACATTTTAAACTTTCTACATGTAAAACAAGCAAATAAAGCAAAAGGCAAGTGACAAATAAATGTTTATTCTACACAGGAAGGTTAATTTCTCTGACACATAGCTTCTGTAAGTCAGTAAGAAAAAAAGCTCAACAATCTCATCCTTAAAATAGACAAAGAAAATGAATAGTCAATTCATAGAAGAGAAAGATCAAAGAGTTCTTAAACATATGGAAAGTGTTTAACCATATAATAAAAACAAAATTATTCTTACATAAATTTAGATTAAAAGTATTCCTAAATAACATTTTCACCCACAAACTTAGTAAATTTCAAAAAATTTAGTCCCTCTGGTGATATAAATAAAGTAATTGATATCAAGATGTATATGGCTAGGAGTTATGATTTTTCTAAGATCAATAAGTCAAAATTTATCAGAATTGCAAAGATGCATAGGATCTAGGAATTTTGTTCCAGGGATGTTTGATTTGGTTTGGTTTTCTTTGCTTTGGTTTTGAGACAAGATTCTCATGAAATAGCCCAAACTGGCCTTCAACTTATTATTTTCCTGCCTCAGAGTCCTGAGTGCCGGGATTATTGGCATGCACCACTACATTCACCTCTAGGAATTATTCCTTTATATAACTGTGTATGTATGAGATGCTACATATGCAAAGCCTATCATTGAGACATCATAACAGGAAAGGGTTGGAAATACCTTAAATGCATGTCTGTAGGAAACTCGATAGTATATAGATGGCTGTTGAAAGGTGAAATCACCTTTTGTTTTCTGAGAAAGAATTACCTCCAAGATCTATTCAGAGGAGAAATAAAGCAGATCTGGATAGTGTATTTGAGGTACTACTATGTGAGGATTGGGGAATATTTTATATACACAGCTATCTCTTGAACAATACACAGAAGTCTGATCATATTACTTGCTTCTGAGGAGTAAAACTGAGTGGAGGATGAGGTGGAAGGGAGACTGTTACTGTATGGTATCGCAAACCATTTTTTACTTTTGAATCATCTGAGTGAGTCAATTATAGTTCATCTGCTGGTTGTTGAAAGAGAAGTCACATTAGCCACCAGGCATGAAGGACAATAGATGCCATACCTAAATGAGAATGGTTATCAGAAGAGCATGCCTCTAATTCTTGCTCCTTCACCAGCTTGCTGGCCACCCTTAAGCAGGCCACCTCCCGACTCAGGGCTAAACCAAGAAAGGTCAAAGAAACTGATTTTCAAGGCCTTCTCTCTGGTTCTGACAGCCAGAGTTAGAAAGAGATATAAATTGCAGTTTTTCCTCACACATTTCTTAAGTCATCTCTCTACCACCTCCTTTCCTCTGTAGCTCATCAAATGCTCAGAGGAAAAGACAGACAATTGAAGAAAATAAAATTGCAAAAATGACTTTTATAGGGCTCCTGTTGAATCATTGTGTATTCCACCTCCAAAGCTGAAAATGATGAGTTTAATATCACACAGAGCCGTGCATCTTGTATCTCTCAAAAGACAGCTTATGCTACCCAGAGAACTGGGAGCTTGGCAAGACATAATTTTTCACTCCAACTTGGAGGCAAATGAAATGACAGTCATCAAGCCCACATTCTAGAAGCAACATGGTTTTCATTTGGCTTTAACTTCATTTGAAATTGTCCCGAGGAGGGAGAATCTTTTCAGATGTGGTCTTTTCTTCTTTTTCTCAGACTATGTACCCAAGAGAAGGTAGAGGTAGCCAGGTTTCTGCCTTGGGTGTTTCTGTGTTGGCCATGTGATGATAAGTTAATTATACCAGAGGTCCAGAAGTGTATGTGGTAAGCCCCAATTCTTCTATGAGCTTGAATAAATCTCTTCCATGTTTGAGCCCTCTGTTATTTTCACAGAGGACTGATAGATACATATTGGGCAGAGAGGTAGGAAGAGAAGGTTGTACTTTGAGAGGTGTTGAAACTCTAATGGTCTAAAAATTGCCTCCATTTCTGCCAGTCCATTGTAGTATCTGATCTTTAGTTCAGTTCTTCTGAAGACAGGTGCTGAACATCTGCACTTACAGACATTGATCTAGTTACACACATCTCCCAGACTTTCTCAGAAGGTCAACAGCTATTATCATACTAAGCTAGGAAGCACCTTAAATATATGTAAGCAGAGAGCGGAGAAAGACTAATTGATGTCATTGCACACTACAAAAGCTTCTTCCCATCATGGCCAATTTAAATGTTATTGGAGAACACTTATGGAATCATCATGAAAAAATTAAATAGAAGAATTAACTAAAACACCATATAGATAAAGTTCCCATGTATTAGATAATTAGGAAGTGATAGAGATTATTATTACTGTATCTGATTCCCACTGGGACTGTCTGAGGTTGGAATCAAAATATGTTTTTTGGATGAAAAGGCTAAGGCACAAAATAGAAACATGATTTACATTAGATCCCCCAGCTAGAAGTAGTAAGGTCAGAGGGTGGGGGATGTAATGACAGGCCAAAAAAGAATTACAATTAGATTACCATTAGGGAGTCATTTCTCCTTATCAGATGACTGTATATTCCTAATGTCTAATCATGAATGTGTTACCTGTTCTGCACAAGCAACATCTTGAATGCATATCACCAAAACCTCACTTCCTCAGAAGTGTGTGTGTGTGTGTGTGTGTGTGTGTGTGTGTGTGTGCTTGTGCAGTGTCTGGTCCCTTTAAGACAAGCTCTATGGTCTCAGATTTCTCATTTGCTAGCCTTTTTCTCTTAACAGAAAACAAGTCTGGAGTTCTATATTGACATCCACGCCCACTCCACCATGATGAATGGCTTCATGTATGGCAATATCTTTGAGGATGAGGAACGGTTCCAACGGCAGGCTGTTTTTCCCAAGCTCCTTTGCCAGAATGCTGAAGACTTCTCCTATGTAAGTCAGAAGCTCTCACATAGCCACTCCCCTCACCTCCTTGGACACTCAGTGCCTTTTCCTTTTGCTGCCTCCCTCTTTCTTCTGTCTTAGTTCAGTTTGGGTTGACCTTCACCTTCATACAACACTTCCAGCTCTTGTCTGACTGATAAAGACAGAGGTATACAAGCTATGAACCCTGCTCTCAAGCTGTCCATCTCAACAGGAAGAAAGACTCCAACAGGGCTGTGTTTGGACTATCTGAGAAGCTGGCATTTATGTATGGGTCTGACTCCCAACATTAATAAGGAAAAGAAACTCACTGAGTACCTCCACCAATTCATGTAGGTTCCAGGGGCTGTTTTTATCTACCCTCAATGGTTTAATTCAAGCCAGTATGTCTGCTCAAAGAGTCATATGCTCACCATTCTCTTCCTCCATGGCTATTTCCCAGCCTCAGTTTCTTTGTCAATAATTGTCAGGCAAGCCTTATCTACTCTGACTATACCACAGCCTCCTAGGATGACATGTGTAGCCATAGATATGAAAGCCCCCCTGCAGACAGTAAAGATCTCAACAAACTCCCAAGACTGTTTGTACTTAATCACATGTAAGGAAGATAGTACAGGTTATGAGGCAACAGTTTGAAAAAGCTTGTAGCAGAAAGCAATATCGAAAACCAACAGAGATCAAAGATAAAGGAAGGATCAGAATGTGGTGCTGGAGCATGTGATTTTTTTTTTTGGCCTATTTCCTTTTGTTTTGACACTAAATCTCTGGGTCTTGTTATTTCCATGTTGCCACAGGGGGAGTGGCCCATGGAGGTCATAGCAATTTTTGGAGTTGATGAGCTGAAAATTCACCTGCTCATTGCTTCAGGCTGGACATTAGTGAGGATGATGGATTTCTGTGTGTTCACTAAAATGCACTTTGAATCCAAGAATCTTTGCATGTTAGTGTGGGAGAGGAACTAAGATTGTTTAGCCTGTCTTTCTTTCCACACAAGAGGCACCAATGGTCCAGGAAGGCTGAGAATCTAGTGCAATGTATCCATCAATTAAGGGTAGAATCAAAGCATGTACCTACCCATTTGAAGCTACACTGGACAAAAATAGCTACGCTTTATGTAGGAAGCTCTATGGGATGGCCAACTCTCTCTTTGAAACCAGGGCAGTTTCAGAGAAGGCTCTGGCTTCCTGGGTCCAGGTACCTTGGAAGGTAGGTCACAGGTCTCAGAGACCCTCACAAGGGTGAGGTTTCTAGGACCTACAGAAGGTATACCATCTGGAAGCCTTATTTCTGACTTTGTCTAATGATGTTCCTGCAGTGCGGTCTCCTTAGGAACTCAAGGCTGGAGTCAAATGATCTATTCTGATCCAATCAGGGTCACTTCTCCAATTTTCAGATCCTAACTCCAAAATGAGAGAGTTAGATTTCACTATGTGGGTTTCAAAGAGACCTTTTCACATCTGACATTCTATTATTTTTTTCATCCTTTCCTTTAAACAGACACACACACACACACACACACACACACACACACACATACACTTTTGTGTTTCTTTCACTCTCTTTTTTTCCCTCTTTTCCTTCTTTGATCTCCTACTGAATATTGCAAAATCCTCTTTGTAAAACCACAGTTGTCATTCCCTTAGATTTCTATGGACTCACAACATCAAGTGAACTGAGCCTCGCAACTCCACTATACAGATGAGGAAACTAAGGCTAGGCCAACTAAAGCAGCACACTTAATGAAACACCATTAAGAAGCAGTAGAACTTGTGCTTTTTTTTTTTTTTTTTTTGCCAGTCCTGGGCCTTGGACTCAGGGCCTGAGCACTGTCCCTGGCTTCTTCCCGCTCAAGGCTAGCACTCTGCCACTTGAGCCACAGCGCCGCTTCTGGCCGTTTTCTGTATATGTGGTGCTGGGGAATCGAACCTAGGGCCTCGTGTATCCGAGGCAGGCACTCTTGCCACTAGGCTATATCCCCAGCCCGAACTTGTGCTTTAACAGAGGACTGGATCTTCTTACTCTTATCTACAATAAGTGTAATGCCAACACTCTAATGAAGAAACAACCATGACCCCTACCCTCTGGTGATGTGGGACATGAACCTAGCCATCTCTAATGGGGTTGGAAACGTTGGGGGTACTTGTAGGCACATACTTCTAGGTTCAAACCTCTACTATTTTACTCACTCTCTCTACCTTTGTGAGCTTCCATTTCCCTAACTATACAGAGTTAAAATATTAAAAACTACATTTAAGCCTTCCTTTGAAGCCTAAATGAAACATTACATGTGAGAACAATATTGTAAGATTGAAAGCACTACCTATAGTTTAGTTCTGATTATCATAATAATGTAGTCCCTTCTGGTTCTCTGTCTGCCTCAATGCACTCCGTGTGACCCCATTCACATTTCCATCAGAAGTTGTTGAATGGCAGTCACTGTGACCCAAGAACCCTACTGGATTCTTTCACTTGTGTTTGTTGATTCCATCTATCCTTTTAATAACTCCAAGATATGGGATCTCCAGTGAAGAAGACATGGAGGTGCTATAAGATTTTCGTGTGACTCACTAGCCAGAAGGAGCTCCATACTAATGGTCCCCTCTTACTTTCTCTCCTAGTCAAGTACATCCTTCAACAGGGATGCAGTGAAGGCAGGAACTGGCCGGCGCTTCCTCGGTGGGCTCCTGGACCACACTTCCTACTGCTATACCCTCGAGGTCTCCTTCTACAGCTACATCATTGGGGGCACCACTTCTGCTGTGCCCTATACTGAAGAAGCCTGTATCCTTCAGCAGGTACCCATTTGGCCCTAGGCCACCCCTCATCCATCTGACAGGCTTTCCTATAAAGGTCAGGAGTCCATCCTCTGCTCAGGAAAAAGGTAGATTTGGGGTAAGCATAAAAGTAGGAGGTTCTGCTGATTGCATCTTCATCCTGTTTTGTTCACCCCTGCCATTCATATGCTGTTCATGTGGACATCCTTCCATTTGCATTTATAGTTCCCAAGTTCCAAAACCCCCTGGACCCAGGCCTCCCTACTCTTACACTCTCTTCTTTCTTTCCTTTACCCTCTCCTCTTTTGTAAGATAAGTTTTCCATCATCTATTTTGTTGTTATACTGTCATTTGAACTTAGAGTCTTGTGCAAGATAGGCAAATGTTCTGCCCCTTGACTCTCATCCCCAACCCTTTTCCCGCTTTAATTATTTTTCAGGTATGATCTTACTTTTTGTCCAAATCCATCTTCAAACCATAATCTTCCTACTTCCTACTTCCTCCTTCTCTCCCCTTCCCTCTCCATGTAGCTGGGGTTACAGCATGTACCCCTATGCCTGGCTTATTTGTCAAGTTATGGCCTTGCTAACTTTTTGCACAGGATGGCCCCTACCCATGGTCTTCTGAGTCTCTTCCTCTGGAGTAGATGGAATTATAAGCATGAGACACCACATACAGCCTGAGTCTTCTGCTCTCTGAGGTATGTAGGCACACAGGCTGCCACAGGAAGACACTCTAAGGTACCAGGGAAGAGTTCGATGACTTTGACTCTTCCTTCTAACTCTGAACATAGAAAATTATTTTCTCTTTTTATCTCTGGCATCTAATGTTCTTTTTCTCACACTTTCTCCCCTCTCTACCTACTATTTTTCCCTTTTCTTGTTTTCTCCTCCCCTTCCTTTTCCTTCCTATCCTACTCCTCCCTCCTTATCTGCCCTTTTCTCCTTGTGGTATTTCCACTTCATATTGCCTTCCCTCTTCTTCCCATCCTTCTTTGCTTTCTTTCTCTCCTTTCACTTCCCCTCCATCTTTCTTGCATTCCCTCTATTGTCCTCAGTGCATCTATTACCCTTCCTTTTCTGCTAGTTTCTTTATAAAATTTATATGAAAACTCCTAAGTTTTTCATAATGAAATTAGAGGTTGTTCTTTAGCTTGTTTGATTTTCTTTAAAGGGATTATTTAGTAAGTCTATCTTCCTGTGTGTTGGTTTTAATTCCAAAACCACTGTATCACAGTTGTGACAGATTGTAATACACTCTGCTTTCTTCTTTTTTTTTTACATTGATCCCTTTCTCCTTTCACAATTCATAGTTTTCTCAGAGAAAAAAC
Source organism: Perognathus longimembris pacificus (assembly GCF_023159225.1). Classification (NCBI taxonomy): domain Eukaryota; kingdom Metazoa; phylum Chordata; class Mammalia; order Rodentia; family Heteromyidae; genus Perognathus; species Perognathus longimembris. The sequence continues at coordinate 32,198,976 of NC_063167.1, read as the reverse complement.
TATAGTTGATGAAGGGAAAAGGATGGAATAAAGTTTGTATACTGTTGTCTCTCAGTATCTGGTGAGAGGGGGAAAGGCTTGGTTCCAGACCTCATCATATAAATGGTATAGTATTTGCATATAACCTGCATACATACTCCTATATACATTAAATCATCTCTTGATTGCTTAGAATACCTAGTGCAGTGTAAATGCTATGTAAATAGTTGTTATAGTTTATTGTTTAGGAAATAATGACAAGAAAAGCATACATATTTAGAGCAGGTGAATTTTTTACAAAACCTTTTCTGTCTATGATTAGCAGAATCCTCAAATGCAGAAGCCACATGTATGGAAGGCCCACTATATATATATATGCATAACATAAATTGTCTGTCCACAGTAGTGAAAGTGCCCTTCTTGTCCATTCTTCAACCTGACAGATGTGTTTTTGGACTAGTCATCAAGCCAATGGCAGCCTGGTGGCTCCTAGTTATTTTTCTGGGAACATAGAAAGCAGGGCAAGGGGTGGAGCTAGTAAGGGGTAGGCCTGATGTTAGAGTAGTGTTCCAGCCCTTATCTAACAGAGTCCCCTCCCCACAGGCACAAAGAATAAGACAGTGATCTTGACATCTGCTTAATACCCAGATCACTCAGCAAAGCCAAGCAGCAGGTTCTGCACTGAAACATGAGAGCTGTTTTCCAAAATCCTAGCCATTTGTGTCCCACAGTGGCTTTCTTATCCTCCTCCTCTTCCACACTCCCGTTTGATGATTTGTGGCCAGTGACTTCCCCAGGATCCCACAGCACTTTAGTACGTTCATTAGTCAATTCCATACTGCACCTGCTTTGCTCTTCTCCAGTATTGTGGTATTGTGGTAATGAAGATAGAAGGAGCACCTGAAGAAGAGGTTGAGCTTATGCACCAAAAGGGATACATATGTGCCTCTGTGCACAGATACAGATCGAGAAGGGATCTCATGAACTTTTCTGCTTTGACTGATCTCCAACCACCATCCTCCATTTTCAGCCTCCTAAGTTGCTAGGATTGCAGGTATGAGCCACTGTCACCTGGCTTATACAAGAGATTTCAATAGAAGTGTTAGATGGGCCAGAACTGTGGATGAGACATACCTTAGGAGGCTGTTACGATAATCCAGATGGAAGATGGTTCAGGTCTTAGACTCCATTGTTGTCTGTTGGGTATTTAGAATGTGAGACTGAGAAAAATGGGGAGTGGAGTGGCTGAGGATGGCAGTGGACACAGGAGGTAGTGCTTGGAGGGAGTCAAGGGTGGTTGGAGAAGCTGAGCAAGCCAGGACACTGTTGTTCTGTCTTCCAGAGGATGAACAAAGGAAACTAGAGTTACACCAAGGTAGTGCAGGCTAACTGCAATGCACACAAGGATGATACCTTTTTTGTGTGTTTTTGAAATCCTCAGCTATTTTATAACAGAGAGACTTTAGGCAGACAGATTGTGATCTTTGCTGGCTGCTGGTTCCGTGTCCCAATCAGAAAAAGAAATTACATGGTCTGATGGGAATGGCAGGCTGGTCTGGGAGGAAGTGTCCTCTAGTCTGCAAGTCAGGAGACCTGGTTCTGATGACAACACAAGTCACATCCCAGACAGCGCCCTTCAGGAAGTCCTCTAGCCATTCTGAGGTGAGCTGCCCGACCTTTACAAAGTGACTGAGGATTTTCATGCTTTCCTACTCCCACTGTAGGAATAAGATATTCATGGGGGGGGGGGGGTGGAGGGGAGGAATATGGTGCTAGCAAAGAAATCAGACTTTACATTCAGATGCATCAAATCAGACTTTACATTCAGATGCATCAGGATTTGAATCTTCTCTTGGCCACTTAGTAGATGAGTAGATTATATAAACTTACTAGGCCTTGCTTTTCTCACAGAGTTGTGATGAGACTAAAAGAAATTAAATGTATGAGGGACACCACAGGTAAAACTACTGAAAAGGTTGATATGAAGGAGGCCCAACATTTACATCAAAGAGGTAGCTGTGTTGGTGGGACCACAAAACAACATCTGGTCCATGCGGTAGAGAAATATACACTTCCTTTAATGGAGTCTCCTTGTGTCTTTTATCCAGAATGGCTCCTTCCCAGTCAACAAGACATAGGAAGGTCAGAATAGACAGCCAGAAGTAGCTAGATGAGACTAGGGAAGGACTGATGAGGTGGAGACTCCTGAAAAACATTTTGTTCATAGCTACAGTAGTGTCCATCTCCCTATGTGTCTGTAAGTTTAGTTTTCTTCCCTTGAAAAAATGATCCACTAAGCATGACCTGAATCTTCTTCTCTGACTTCCTTCTCTTCCATATCAGGGAAATAGAACCATGGAGGGCATAGTCCCTGATGCTTACCTAGCTGTTGACCTTGAGCTAGTTATCTCACCACTTGAGTCTGTTTCCCCATTTATAAAATAAAAATCATACCCATATTGCAGGGTGATTGAAAAGAGGAAATGATGTGCCATATCTATAGTCCTCTGGCATCTGATAGGCACTCAAATGTCCCTGTCTCCTTTTCCTTAGTCCTGCAGACCACATGGCTTTCCATCTGTTTCTTGAATTTTCACCCCACTGATCTGGCTCTGAAATCAGCCATGGAGATTTGAATCCTAATTCTACCATAATGGCTGGCTAAATGTCCTTGGAGCCAGCCTTATTCTCTCCCATGGGATCCAGGTTGAATACTTCCTACCTGTCAGAATTATTATGAAATAAAATATTGTACAGAGTTGCTCACTGCTCTGATTGTTTCCAGCTTTGATATTCTGAAACTTTTCCTGGTTCTAAATCTTCTATGTGAGTCTACATTAATGTGAATTTGTGATCAATACACAGTGTCCAAGGCAGCTGATCAGATCAAGCCAACAGCTACTTTCAGTCTTCAGTGATTTAAGGATTCTTAATTGCAAGGCCTCTCACTGGTTTTGAGAAAAACCCAGGGCTACTTGAAAAGTAAATAGAGTTAATGTTCTGGAAGGAAGACCATAATTTTTATAAGACCCTAACAGAGGAGACATCCTCAGATATCTCCTCTTTCTAGTGGCTTCTGGGACACTTGCTTATCCCCAATATGACAAGAATGCAGCTCTGGTGTCAGAGTTCCAAGTGTGACTTTTGCTTTGTATTATTCTTTCTCAGGGACCTAACTTATAGAACGACTCAAGACCTCATCTTTAGAATGAGGTTAATAATTGTTTACTTCTCAGGATTGTTGTGAGGTTTATTGGGGGAAAATCCTTTTTGTCATGAGCATATGAATTACTAAGCACATACAGTACTTGATACCACTAACACTAAATATTAGATGTCTTGCCTTTCCTTCTTATTATTTATTATTTTTTGTTGTTGTTGGGGAATGATAGATTCCTCAGACTTTTGGAGCATTCTTCAGCAAACCCTATTTACATTTTACCAGTCTGCCAAGTAATAAATATGCTCTGTTGAGATGATTTAAGAAAAGAAGAGAGAAGGCTAAACTGGAATCATAAAGTAACCCAGAGCTTCTCCTGCCTTTGTTTATGATCTGGCTACAGGCCAACAGGAAATAGCTCTTTGACATAATAAATGACAGAAACATTAGGGAAAGAGACCTAGAGTCCTGAGTGGATCAGTTGCCACCCAGGCTTGTAGCTGTAGCAGTACTGAAGTCATATAATGCTGGCTCTGGGAAAAGAGTGTGGCCAGTCAGATCCTACTAATCCGAGGCACTAGGTCCTCTGAACCATGTATCAGACCTTGAAGACATCATTTGTTTACTCATCTAGACAGCAAAATCCATTAAGTACTAGAAAGAGATAGAAAATGAGGAATGATACCTGCCTTTAAGAAGACAAATTCAAGGAAGGGAGGAAGTGCTCTGACAGAGAACTCTCCTGCCTAGGGAAGCGGTGGGAGTCATCTAACCCAGCTAGGGTGGAGAGAGAGAAAGAGTGGGAAAAACTTCTTGGAGGAAGAGAACCTACAACTCAGACCTGTGGGGTGAATGAGATGAAATCAGTGGAAAAGGGGGTGCAACAACCTCCCTGGCACAAAGAATATAGGAGAAAACCCAGATGCCGGGGAGAAGATGCTCTCTGCAAGCATTAGAAGGTATCTGAGGCTGGAATAAAAACATCTAGAGATCAGTAAACAGAAACAGAGCCAGGCCACAAAAAGTAGAAAACTATGTGGAAGGTAGAGCAAGTACGTAGACAGTACTAACAAGGTACAATTATGAAACAGCTTTATTGCTTGTCAAACCCATTATTTTTAAGATAGGTGGACACAGATTATAGATCTAGAGATATAAAAGCTCCAGCAGGCCCCATGAGTTTCCGATCACTCTCAGGAAATTAAAAGATCTCTAATTAATTCTAGTCACAAAATAGTCTCAGTTGAGCAATTACCATGTCTAGCCCAATCAAAAACATCAAATCTCTTCAAAGAAATATCCTCCCCATTCTATAGCTAAGGTCTGCCTCAAACAAGCTGCTCAAACAAGTCATCAAAATGGCGGCTAAGGAGCTGAGGGTCTCCCTAGATAGACTTCTGCTTCCCTAATTCTTCTCCTTTGCACCCCCCACACCCTATTTTTTTTCCTGGCCAACAGTAGCTGTTCATGACTCTGAGGTTGAGCAGGATGAGGGAGATGAAGAAAGGATCAGGGTGGGTCTTAGGTAACCAGTGCTTCTAAAGGCTGGCATGAGTAATCCCATAGGAGCTCCTCAAATACTCACTTTCTTGGTGCTGGAGATCCATTGACATGGTGAGCCACCAGCTCCCTAGTGGTGGTTCACTGTGACCAAGGTCATTCCCTCCCTTAAGGGTCCCTCTTATCTGAAGATGAGCTGAAGGCTGCAAAACTGCTTTCATGTATCGTATGTTCCACTATGTAGCAGGAAGGATTGAAGTATATTCTAATGGTTTTGAGATACAGCTGAGGGACGAGTCCTGGCAGGCACTCAGGTTCTTGGTGTAGAACAATCACTTAGACTTGGACTGTTGGAGAAAGCAGCTGAGGAGGTGGGTATTTTGGATTCTATTTAGGAGGTAGTGAGGTTCCTGTGGCATCCAAATAGAGAGTTTTAGTAGATAGATATCTCCATGGGCCTTAAGTTATGAAAAGAGGCCTGGATTTTGGACAGATTCCTTAAAGGTACAAAGTTCTATAAAGTTACAATAAAGCAAGTCATTTTCTTGGTATGCACAGTCAACACTGACTTCTGCTTGGTGAGTTGGTGAAAAGAATGATGAGATAGGTATTCATATCCTAGTTCCAGGATAGCTTTTTCCCCTTGTGTTCCCCTCATATAGCTGTGTGGCTCTGTTAACTCACTTTGCCTCCCTAACAAAAGCCTGCTCCTTGGTTGGCCCTCAGTGAAGGCAAATGAATGGACAAATGAAGGGAAGAAAATCTTAGCCAGCTTCTGTTATAAGAGCAATAAGAAAGCCTTAGCCAGCTTCTGCTATGAGAGCAATGAGCTCTATGATCCGTATTACTCAGAGGAGGTATCAACATGTACATGACTTTATCATGAGTTATCAACATGTGTACATAAGGAAGACAGCCTGGGTTTTTATTCTGCCCATTCATCTAGGTGAACTGAAGAAGAAGAGGCAGACAAGTGTGACCTATTGGTTGACATCTTAAGATACCCAGGAACTTCTCGGTTCTTACTGGTCTAACCTAAGTTCATAAGCAAGCTGGTTATGGTGCTCAAGCCTGTAATCCTAGCCTCTTTGGAGGCAGAGATCAGGAGATTGCAGTTCAAGACCAGCCCAGGCAAAAAGAAATCTGAGACTACCTTTCAACTAATGGCTGGACATGGTGATATGTGCCCGTTATTTCAGGTATAAGGGGAGGAAGCGCAGTGGCTAGGCACAGGGGTACACATCTGTCATGCCCAGAGACATGGAGAGGTAAAGTGGAAGAATTGCAACCCAATCTGGCCTGAGAATAAAGCTAGACCCTACCTCAAACATAACTAATTCAAGAAGAGGCCAGAGACATGGCTCAAGTGGTTGAGCACCTGCTGATGAACTACGAGGCCCAATTCAGTTCCCAGTACTGTCTGCCACAAGAACAAAACCAAACAACACAAATGATTTGATTTGTTTTTCTCTTCCTTGCAGACATAGACTAGGTTGATGTGTGTGTGTGTGTGTGTGTGTGTGTGTGTGTGTGTGTGTGTGTTGCTTAAATTCATTCAAGGCCTCAGCCTTGCCCCTGAGTTTTTGTGCTCAAAGCTGGCACTTTACCATGTCGAACCATAGCACTACTTCCAGTTTCCTGGTGGCTAATTGGAGAAAAGAGTCTCAGGATCCTTGAACCAGGATCCTTAGATCTCAACCTCCCACGTAGCTAGGATTACAGGCATGGGCCACTGGAGCTCAGCTTGGAGATTAATTTTTAAATACGGATGCTTACTGGTGGACTGAGTGAGCGAGGGAGTGAGTGATGGAATGGTAAGAATAACAATGAGAAAATTTGTAACAACATGAATGTGCTTCATGAAAAGGATCAGGATCCTTGCACCAGAGCACTGGCCTTGCCTGCGACTTGCCACAGAGGTTTGAGGAGATCTGTCCCTTTCTCTGTCCCTTTAGACTAGCTAGTGAAATGTTACAATCTTCACACTTATTTCTGATCAGCAAGTAGAGAGGTAGACAGGCAGATGGATGAATCCTTTGAGATAGGCCTTTGAGACAGAAGTAGAGAAACTGAAACTCAAAAAAAAAAAATTAGGTGGTGTATCCAGGGCTGCCTACCTACTAAGTGGCAGAGTAGGAATTGAAATCCTATTGGTCCAACTCAAAGCCTCTCTGGTGCTTTTCCCTCACCTTTGAGTCTCAGAGAGGACGGGACTCATAGCCAGCTTATTATTCCTCCTGAAACTCCTCTCCGTAACACTTGCCCCTGACATTGGCCTGTCTGCCATCCAGGATCACCCAGTCATAGCCCTGCCAGGTGCCCCTCAGACTCTCCTTCTGTGGCACCTAACTCAGCTATCTCACGCTTTGTGACCCCTGCCTTAGACCCACCCCTATACTTCCCAACTGTAGATCAAAGTGTGTCCTGATTTCTGAATGCTTCTTGCCCAGCTCTGGCAAACCAAAATGTCATTACCTTCCCCCAACCTCCTCTACCCTCCCACCCCAATGAAATTTCTAAGGGTTTTATCTGCTGTTGTCAAGTTTATAGCCATAATTCGAAATGCTGTTAATATTACTGTCAGCAGAGAGCTACAAATTACCAAGTTGTAAAGTTACTTTATAGTGATAACCGCCAGCCTGCCCCAGCAGCACAGCAAGCTCTGTGGAAACCATGCTGAGGAAAAAGAGAGTTGATATTGTTTCAGGATTATGACTGTTTACTGCCGGTCAAGAAATCCTGTCTGATTCCTCAGTGACGCTAACCTGTTTGTCTATATTTAGGCCCACTTAGGTATGCAATTCATTGTGTCTCCACCTTCTTGTACAGATGCAGAAAGATCCCCCAAAGTGAAAGGACTTAACACAAGAGCTACCTCATGAGTTGCAGGTTTGTGCTTAATTTCAACCAGACTAAAGGACAAAACAAAACCCTACACTGCAGGTATTTCAATGAGTCATTGTTAAATGAGTAAGGAATGGGGGAGAGAGGGCCTTAGGCACTATTTTTAGAACAATGGTGTTGAATATTTTCTGCCATTCGTGGGGTAAAACAATTCAAAAGCTATTTGAAAGTAGAGATTTGGGGAAATGAGGCTTCCTCTAAGTACTAAAATAGTTTAGGTATTTTAGCTGATACTATTAAGTTTAATATTGACTAGTAAGGTGATATGTCAGTTCCCATAGCTACCACATACTATCCTGCCAAAATTGACGCTGACTGTGGTTGTTTGGAAAGAAGATTTGGGGAGCCAGGATAGTGTGGCCTTTCTTTATCCTGCTGTTGACACCAGCCTTTGGAATGCTGTGTTCATTTCTGGACCCCAGTCTGTTTCAGTTATTGATAAAGCAAGGAGTGCCCCCTGGAGCCTGGTTGGAAAAGAAACACATCAGCTCAGTTTACCATCTTGCTGGTGTTCCTGAAGCTGGAGGGGGGTGGTCCCCTGAGACAGGGAGCTCTAGGTGCTAAAACCAGGATAGATGTGTGCAAAGCAGAATAGGCGGTCATTCTTCACAAAGCTCTGACTTTAAGGAATACATTGGGGTGATTTCCTCAGAATGTCAGCATCTGAGAGCTCCATATTTGCCTTAGATAAGTCTAGGGATCTATCATGGAGCATAGGGAATACATTTATCTTGTATGGCCGTGGAGTTCAGAACAAGGACCAGTGGGAGGCGACTCTGTTCTGAATCTCCACCTGGAACATCACCACAGGAGGGCTGCCCTCATTCTAAGCCTGGTGTTGGTTTCAGAGAATGCAGAGCTGAATGGCTGCAGCCTCTTCCTGGAGATGTTCCCAGATGAGCAGATGAGAGTCGTATACACAGGATACTGTAGTGACAGAGGGGAGCACAGAAGGAGGTAAAGAAAGAGCATCTCATCTGGCTTCATCTTCTGGGATACTAAAGATGGGAGTAAATGAGCCCAAGTCACAGAGGCCTGAGCTGAAAGGACAAGTAGGTAGAAAAGAGCCTTGCATGCAGAAAGCAGTGTGGAAAAATTCCAGAGCATTAAGAGTACTGTTTTCCCTCATTTAGATGCATCCATGCCTTGAGTGCAAGGGAGAGAGGGAGAAGTGATGAGGCTGAAGAGGGGTGGTGGGAACCGGTGGATGAAGAACTGGTGACCCACAGCCATACTACTGCTAGAGAGAAAGTATAACCCAGTAGGGGTGGGAAAGCAAGTAGGATGGGGTCAGTGGGAGATTGTACTTCAAACCCATGTCCCAGCCCACTTCCATTACCACCAGCCAGATCTACTCATTCTTTTATCTTGAAAAGGATGTGTTCCTGGGGCTGGGAATATGGCCTACTGGCAAGAGTGCTTGCCTCGTATACATGAGGCCCTGGGTTCGATTCCTCAGCACCACATATACAGAAAATGGCCAGAAGTGGCGCTGTGGCTCAAGTGGCAGAGTGCTAGCCTTGAGCAAAAAAGAAGCCAGGGACAGTGCTCAGGCCCTGAGTTCATGGCCTAGGACTGGCCAAAAAAAAGAAAAGAAAAGAAAAGGATGTGTTCCCTGGAGAATGGTTCTGAAACAAAGTCAATAGAACCAAGATCGAGTTTCTCAGATTATACTGTCTGGTCACAGTGTAATCCAGTGACATTGTTATATAAGGGACAGCATTCTGATGTAAGATTTGTGAGCCAGGTTGTTTATTCTCTGGAGTCTGCCACTGACTTGCTGTGTGATCTTGAACAAAACACTTCCTCTCCTGGATCCTCCATCTGTAAAATGAAAGATTTGGACAAAGGACCTCCATCCACCAAGCTTCATTCCAAGAGTTCAATAGTTCTAACCCACCTTCATTAAGCATCTATTTTGTTTTGAGCACAGCTATGCCTGTGATTTTGTCAGATCCCTATGGGTACAGACCATGGAATAGTCATCCTTTTCTTCCTGAAAGTCCTAGAGGCAAAACATCAAATCTCACTTGAGGCTGCATGACTAGCTGAGACACATTGCCTGTCTGTGATTTCTTATCCATCAATATTTTCCTCAAGATGATAAATGTGCTGCCAATAAGAGGACACAGCTGCCAACTCTGTCTGAGACAAGGGCCTTTAGTTGGGGTTGTGGCCGTGCTTGGCCTGTTGATGTGTCTCAAGAGACAGGAGGCAGGAGTTGTGCTGGGAGGATGCAAAAAGGGACTCGGAGGAAGGAGAAGTTAGGACCACTGCTCTCAGATCTATGCAGATTTTGCCTTTCATGAGTGAGTGGAAAGGAGAAAAGAGACAGAGGATATAAGGCTTTCAGTGCAAAGCAAAATAGATTTGTGCTATTTATGAAACTCCTTCAGAGTGCCAAGCCCCAGGTGTACATTCAGCAGTGAGCCACACTTCTCAGTATGCATACACTGCATTCAGAACTATCATGGCATTTGGTCCTCACCACAGTCTGGAGAGATCAATATGATTGTGTCTGTTTCATAAACAAGGAAGCCAACGGGAAAGGTGGGTTTTGTTCCTAAGTGGCCATCCTAAGCTAGGACCAGGCCCAGGTTCTAGAAGTGTAGTGCTCTAAATCAGAAGTCTGTTAGGTGAAACCGTTTAGAAGTGCTGGGCAACACCTTTTCAATGCTTGAGCTCTTTTCTCCTGATATAAAATTCTTCTGATTGCCCACTTAAAAAAAATCAGTGTCTTTGAAGAAACCACAACCATATGGTCCAGGAGCTTATAGCTGAGATGTGACTAACAGATGGCATTGTTAAATAATAGGATGAAAATGAAGCTGGTCCTCACAGCCAGACTTACCTCAGTGCAAATCTTGCTTCTGCTATTTGCCAGTTGTGTGACAAGTGATTCGATCTCTCTGAGTCTTGGTCTTCCCATCGGTCATCCTGATAGTTAACTCTCAAGGACATTTCTATTAAGTGGAAATATTGGGGGCGGGGGAGGGGAAGAACAACTTTCTCCAATTCCCAAGAGGTTGCTTGGAAGTAGTAGTCACTCAATAAGTGATACCATTATCATTATTGTGACAAGCCAAGTACTGAATTAGGTGACTTCTTAACAAGACATTTTTGAGGATAGATAAATCTGTTTGGATTCTAGGTTTCATGCAACCTTCTATAAAAGGGTTTTTAAGATTTCTAAGAGTTCTTGATATTCTTAACTAGAGATCTTTTTAACATTATATTTGAAATACAGTTCTCCCTAGACATAAAAGTTTATTTTTTTAACACAGGAAAAAATCATTACTGATTGATCTCAGGATTCAGTCAATGCTCATGATTCAAAATGACCGAGATATTTGATATTTAGTCTCAGTTGGCGACTCAAGTGTAATAACCACACACACCCCTAGTCTGGAGATTAGGGAACATGATATGAGAAATAGTTAAGAGACTTATCATAGAATTTAATAACTGCAATGTCCTCGGGTTTTTATTTTGTAATATGATCACAGATGACTGACAGTCCACCTCTGCCTCAACTTCTCATTCTCTTATACCTGTCTTATCAGGAGTGTACAGATCGAATAGTCAGTGAGAATTAAGTCAAAAAAATGAGTACTCACAATGGGATGATTCCTAGTAAAGGCAAACAGAGTGGGATGCAGCGTGAAGTTGGGAGTGTGCTACCCTTTAAAGTTTTCTACTGAAAGCAGATGTGGAATAGATCCTATGGGGGAAGGGTTCAGATCTTAATTGACTCAATTCTCAGACCACATCTTCAAGGATGTGCTGACATGGGGGAGAGATGCTGACTTCAGGGCTGGTAACCCACAGAAGAGTGAGACTTTTCTCTCCAGGCTCCTTCTCTCTGCTTCCTACCTTGTAGAGCTGCCAGCTGCAGTTTCCCTAGTTGCCTGAGCTTGAGGCGCCCTCTTCTGCCCCCAGGGCGCATGGCTGGCTGTGGGAGTCAGCTCCTTCCAGGCTGAAGACTGAAGGCAGGCAGATGCTTTGTCTGAGCTGAGGCTGGACCTGATGCCCCTTTTGGGGAGCTGGAAGGTGGGAGGCACATCCCTTTGGCGTTATGGCATTTCTCAGGTCTCTCTCTCTCTTTATTTGTACCCCTTTCCCTTACTTTTCATCCTTTTTCCCTCTCTCTCATTCTCTTTGTTTCCATTTCTCTTTTTCTTTGTCTCATCATAGTTCTGTGTGACTTACTGACTTACAAATAGTCACACCGACACACATCGCTCTGTGTACCCTTCTCTCTCCATCATTACTCCCTATCCTTTCCCCATCCAACCTCTCTCCTCTCTTCCTATCATCCCAACTCTCTCTTGTCTAGTTTTACTCCCTCTCTTAAGATAAATGGTAGAAATGTTTGACACTCAAATTCACATTTGAGTCCGAAATTCTCTGTTTAGATGTCTGTGAGTGAGTTGCTCCATGCTTAGGTCCTTGGGTGATTCGCAAGGATTGAAGGAAGGAAACATGCTGAGCCTAAGACCTAGGTTGGCTATGACCATTGCAGGGCTCAGCCATCCCTTTCTTAATGCATCTTTCAGCCCCATCTGCTGGCAAGCCATTTTTGTTCTTCCACTTCACTCTTTTCCAATCCTCTCTTCCTTCCTCCCTTCTCCTCTTTCCCCTCTCCTTAGGGTTCAGTTCATTCAGATTCATATACCATTCATTGAGCTTTGTCAAAAACTAGAGATGATCTTCACCTTGAAGGAACTCTCTGAGTTCGCTGTCTTATCATCTGCCTCCCCTAGGGAGGACACAGAGGCTTCTTGTCAGAGTGTCTGATCAGGATCTGTGAGCTCAGCTAAGGGACACCCAAAGGGTATTCAGATGTCAAGGGGAGTCTCTGACCCCAGTGTATCTTATATAGTTTTGTAGGTAAGAAGGAGTTACATTCTAAGGTCATGTGTGACATCCTCGTGCATATCTGCCCGTCTGTAGGCCAGTTACTCTTATTTGCTTGCTTGTTCACGTATCATTTGTGGCAAATTGGACCAAAAGAAAATGCCAATATAAAGCAACACAAAGCATTTCCCAGCACTGAGCTCCTAAATAAATGTTTCATTCAGAGACCCATATTGGGAGTCCAGTGGCAGTGGTCTCTGGCCTCCTGAGCATTCCTTCAGCAGATGCCAGCACAAGTGTCATGCAACTGTCTCTCACAGTGTCCCTTGCTGTGAGCCAAGGGCACAGTCCTAAAACACAGACCAAGCATGCATCTATCTGAGGCTTAGCTAGATGCTATAGTAACACCGGTATGGATAGACTTTACCTTCCCCCTTATTATGACCTCTGGATAGGATCAAGCCAGAAACTAGGATCACAGAACTTATAGAGGGAGAGCCAGGCTTGAACACAGAATCCAGAGGTCCCATAGCACCTGCTGCATCTCCTACTCATCTGTGCAGGTCACTTGTGAGATTTGACCTTCTTGGCCCCTTCCCTCCCAACCTCTTGGGAATCAGCTGACCACCTGCTGTTTGTTCTGTCAGAACAAAAAAAATCCTGTGCCAAAGTGCTTGTTCATCTGCTTCTGCTCTACTGGTGATTATCCTCCTGGTGACCAGGGGTTCTTTATGGGTAAAACTCTTCCACAGCTCAATTGTTGAGACAAAGTTATTGGGCTCTGCTAAAAGTCACTTTTAGATTCTCAAGCAGGACAAGGAGGAACAGCATGATTAATTCAAAACACTAGTCTTCAGAAGGTCAAACATATGGCCAGTGGCTATTCCACAGGGACTGGTGGAACTGTGGATATTAAAATGCCAGGATGGCAAGGCACTGGACTGGATGTTTCTGCAAGGACAGACAACCATGAGTGGCAATGGCTAGTGGTGCAAGCAAGCTTTGTATTCCCATGTGAACACACATGGTTGTAAGTGATCAATCACCTATTGGTAAAATGTTTTAGGTAGACAGTATACATTGTCATGAGCCTCTACTACAGACCTCAAAAAATGGGCAAGTAGTCTCTACTTGTTGATTGGTGGGAGATTAGCTCAGGTTGCTTTCTTGCTTACACTACACTAGGTTCTACCTTCATGGCTTAGTAGCAACATTAACACATCCATATTGGGCCCACCAGTTATCGAAGACAAATTTGAAACAAGTAATTAAGGACTTGCTTCATATCATCTCAGGACTATGTCAAGAAACAAGGACTCAGAAAACCTCCATTAGTTCCTAGAGTTGTCCTAGAAGTCAGGAGAGCCAGGCTGAAATCCAGTCTACTAAAAACACACAGTGTGAATTGGTCACTTTATTCTCTCCTCTTTGGGCCTTCTACTTTTGCCACCAGTAAAAAGTGTTAGACAGGAAAAATGAAAAACAAATGTCTACCATGTAGCAAGCTATGTACTGAGTATTATGGAACAATAATGAATAGGATTCTACTTTGTTCCAGGGGGAAGCTAAACTAAGAAGTCTCCAAAATCCCCTTCTGCTCAGATAGGCTAAAAACTCAGGGTACAACCCTAAGTACAAATGATTGGACAAGACCTTTGGTCCTATTTAGTGGGTCTTGGGTTCCTTACAGCCTAGATATAGAATTATGTGCTGTATTCCAGTAAGTCCAGTGGCCACATATACAGATCCTAGTAGGACCAGGTAGAGAAGCTAGTGACCACATAGAAATCAAAAGGACCAGGTGCTGTCCATTTATTAACTCAATTATTTGTTTAATAAGACTTGTTTGGGCCTTCAAGTATAGAATAGGACTATGGCTTCTATATGCTGTCTGGCCCTACTAGTATCTGCTATACCCATGGAACTTGCCTTGGCTGATAGGATGCTAACAGAATGCACTTGGGTGGAGTTCTTCATATGTTTGGCTTGGAATTGGGCACTCTTGACAGTCCACTAGGAGAATGGCATGTTTTTAGGAGCTGCTGCTGCTGCCCTACTCTGAAACAAATGTGGAGAAGGCAGACCTGACACCACCTAGCTATTCGGATCCAAATTAGTGTGACACCTGACCACCTAGATGAGTTTATTCCAGTACCTGTAGATCCTTCAGATACAGAGAGAGAGAGAGAGAGAGAGAGAGAGAGAGAGAGAGAGAGAGAGAGAGAGAGAGAGAATGACATTGCTTTAAAATGTCCTAACTCATTAGGGAAAGGATTGCAGAGGAGTAAGACAGGGCACAAGAGTGCAGTCCCCATTTTACATGCTTGCTCCGTCATTTTAGGTACTGGTCATTTTGAGGAATGATGTGATCAGAATTGCAGGGTTTTCTGCCCACAGAGAAAGACTGGACACTTGCAGGACCCCTAGTAGAACTTGAGGGGGTCAAAGAAGGCCTTCCAGCTGGGCTTCCATTCAAGAGGACCTCAGCATTTTCTGTGCCCCAGCTGAGGGAGGAAAGCTTAGCAAAGAGTCTCAGTCTGAAGGCTTTAATGGCTTCTTGAGATACCAACGGATGGACCACTCAGCCATTGCCATCTTAAAAAAGCTTAGAATGGCCCAAGCCTCTAGTCAAAGCAAACCCCATTCCTTTGTCCATTTTTCCTTCATTGGGCAAATAAATGACATCCTGTCTCTCTAAGAGTCATGGCATGAAAAATTGGAAAGCACTGACTTAGTGTTGTGAGGCTTCCAGCCCCTCCCTGCCCAGCAGAGGACTTGCCATCTGCTCTGACCTACGGCTTTCCTATCAAGGCCTCACACATCCCTCCCTCCACTCAGATGCTCAGATGGTGGTAGAGAGTAGAGCCAGTGTTGCATCTTTGCATTCATAATATACTAGCCGAGGATGTTTTATTACCCTGTCGAGACAAAAAACCATGGGATGCATTTCAATTCAAGACCCAGTCGACTGCAGCACTGTGTGCCTGAATCTAGCAAGGCAGCCATGGCTCCAGCTCAGAAAGCTGTTCCCAGAATCATCTGCACCAGATGTCTCCCCTGGCCCCTCCTACTGTACCACCAGACCCATACAATGCTTAAGTGCTAACATTGAGGAGAGTCAAAGTATGGTATGACTCCTGATTGTTGGGTGACCTTGACCGTAAGGTGGTCAAAGAGCTTGAATGGTTGGAGATGACTCCCTGGGGAGCAGGGGTGATAGAGATGGATAATAAGATTTCCAAGGTGAAGTGTATCCAATGTACAAGGGCTTTTGTACATACAGAGTCACAGTGAATGGTCACAATAACCTTGTGAGGAAGAAGCATTCATTCATAGCTTACAGTTTAGAAAACTAAGGCTCCTCATGGAAAAATAATCTGAAAAGATATGTATAGCCAGCAAATGGCTATATTTGCATTCTTCAAAACCAAAAAACATCTTCAGGAGAGAGAGAAAGGAGAACCAGAAAAGATTCTTGGGCCACAGAGTAGTGAGAGGAAATCATTATAATAACAAGAGTGAATGGTATATAAGGAGAAGATTGTTTACTCTAGACTAGATATAGATTTGGGGAGCTTGGGAAGTTTATACCTCATTCCTCAATCAAGAAACAAAGGACCAAGAACTTCTATCTATTCATTTCACAGTGAAGTTGCACATTTAAAGAAAACTATCTGTTATGTGGTAGGTATTATACACTAGATATTTTCCCTAATTTTTCCTCAAAACAATCCCATATGATTGATGTGGACAGTGAAAGTCCAGGAAATAAAGCAGGTTTCGCCCATGGCTGGTAGAAATGGGAATCAGAATTCCTGCTATAGCTGCCTAATTCCACAGCCTGTACTTTTTACCAGAATATTCCAGTAGAAGGTGGGATTGAAGGGGCCCTAGATGCTGGAGTGCTGGGAAAAGAGAAGAAGAAGTGGATGAGTAAAGAAAAAGAAAAAAACAACTAGAAGTTGAGAAGCCAAACATCAGTGCTTGTGGACTATAATGCCTTACCAAGGTTTGATTGTGCAGATATTAGAAAAAGGGAAACACAGTCTTAGCTGAAAAGATGTTGAACGTCAGCCAGGAGAGTCATCAAAGGAGATGGCAATCGTTTCCTATGGTCTACCTGAACTAGAAACCCGGTCTGTCTCCAGTCCTGCTTGTATCTGTGCTGGGGTGAGAGTGAGGACACTTCTTACAGCCAGCAGGTCCTTCTGCTAGGTCCTCACCACTACAGTCCAAAGCCTGCTCCACTGTAGCACTGGGGGTTAGCTCTGGATGGCCAGAGCTAACCCCCAGTGCTACAGTGGAGCAGGCTTCAAGGAGAAGCAGGGATTTCCCCATTTGCACCCATCTGGACCCATCCTCTCATCTGGCAGTTTGCATTATCTGTTGCAATTAGGCTTCATTTCAATGTTGATTAAGAACATATTGCTTGGACCAGGTATATGATGGGATTAGCATAGTGGCCAGAAACTTTAATGTTCTTTGCAGCTATTTACACACAGTTGCCACTCCTGTAAGGCCCCAAGGGAAGAAGTCATATAGGCTGTGAAGATTCCTCCACACAGAAGGCCAGAGGTAAGGAGAGAACAAAAGATGTAGATGAAGTTGGAGCACAGAGAACTTTATAATCCAGCTAGGAGGCTGGGTTACAGAGGAGGTACCAACTGGTACCTGACTGACCCTTTCTTGTAGGCTAGGAAAATGTTTGCTGGCTGGTGAGCCGATTGGTTGGTTAGTGGAATTTTGAATTTGAGGTTCTTTGAGCATGATATTTATTGTCTGACTTGTCACTCACTTGGTATTACTTAATACCTGTCATTGAACATGACAGGTATTTAAATTATAAGCCTGTCTTCTGAAGCCATTTGATCTTGTAACTCCTCTGAATGTATTGGTGAAGGGGACATACATGAGCCTCTTTGTCACTCAATATACTTGGAGTGTTAAGTGTGAAATAAGTCAAGAAAAGGCACCAAAGAGAGCAGCAGGATCCAACACCTAGAGGGAGGCCTTGTATACCATGTTTAATGGGGTTGGACTTGATCCAAAGAAAGTGCAGAATCATTCTAGCGGTTTAAGTCAGGAAAGAGTGCAGTCAGACCTGCATATTAGGAAATCTCTCTGACAACAGTAAAAGCACAGCAGTAAGAAGCGACTCAGAGGCTGTTGTAGTACTACAGAAATGACCACAAGGCCAGAAGTGAGGCAGAGGTAGGGTAATGGAGGGGAGGAAAGTTAGTTCTGAGCTTGACTCACAGGAAAGTATTCATTTCCCTTCTTGAAGGAGGGGCAACAGTACCTGTTTGATCACAGGCCCCATTGTTGGGGCTCATTCGAGTTAGAGAAGATACTTCACAAATGAAAGAGTGCTTGCTGCATACTATATCTTCTAAAGAGAAATGAAGCCTTGTGGGAAGTTCAATTTGCAGGGTGAGAAGGGAGGGGAAATTTCTAGTTTGGGTGTCCTAGTATCTCTCCCTCTTTGTCTGTCTGTATATTCTTGTCTCTGTCTCTCCCGCCTCTTATTATCTCGATTCAGGAACCAAGCTTTGCCAATTTTTAATTTAAAATCTCAGAACTAAGTTCAATTTTATAGATCAGAACTCTAAACCATCCTGATGAGAAGGTAATTTCCCCATGCTACTGGTTACTGAATTTTTTTGGTATCCTTTCAGTATGTTTCCAGAAATTCATTTCTTTTTTCTCTGAGTTCATCTGATTGTTTAATCTTTCTCTGTTTGTCTCTCACTCTATGTCTCTTTCTAGGTCTGAAGGATTTCTATGTCTCCGTTGGTTTTTCTTTTTCTTTTTTCATCTTTCTCCCTGTTTCCCTTCATCTCATACTCCCTTCTTTTTCCCTTTCCTTTCCCTCTCCTCCCTTCCTATTCCCTCTACCTCTTTCTATCAACTCTTTCTCTCCCTCTCTGACTCTTTTCATGCTGTCTCTTCTGCTTTGTCCCTGTTCTGATTAGACAAATGACTCCGGGATGAGGCCAGTCTCTGCCCAGTGGTTAATTGATGTCTGGTATAGAATTGCCTAAGTGAAGAACTCTTGTCATTAGCAAGAGATAGGTTGCCTTGGCCCACAACTAGGAAACCTTTGAAATCCTGCATCTAAATTGCTATTCTTTTGACTGCTGCTAGTGATGCTAATTAGCTGTGTTAATTGGATGTTTTGATATTTGAAGAGCAAAGCAATCCAACTCCTTCCTCCAGAAAGCCAAAATAATTAATGAACTTGGCAGCAACATTGGCTCTTTTTCTACAGTGGGCACAGCCAGCAAGTTGGGGGCAGGCGAGGGGTTGTTCAGAGGAAGTGTCTTGCCTGCTCTTAGAGAGAAGGAGGAGCAGAAAGGTGGTGGTGTAACTTCCTAGTGGTGCAGTCACCAGTGGACAGAAATCTCAGACCCAGAGATCAATGAGAAATATAAGAAATTGGGCACCACTCTGCCCCTACCTGCCATAATCCTGAACAACCATGTTTATACTTTTGCATCCTGGTGCCTAGCATGTTACTTGGCACACAGTTAGTATTTAACATATATCACTGAGTAACCAACAAGATCTTTGAATTTGAAGTCAAAGTTGGATCCAAATCTCAACTCAACCACTTTGGCTGAGAAGTTTTGAGCAAAACAATGTCACCTCTCTGAGTCTCCAATTTCCTCCCAAGCACACATGTTGATAAAGAGTTTCACAAATATAGGTTTCTTTGACTCGTTTAATTTCTTACTGATGTTTTATCATCCTATTGCAAATTTTACTTGATGCCTTAACTGCTTAGCTTACCTCTTTATCTAGTTCAGACTATAAAACAAATGAAAGCTAAGGATAAGATATGCACCGAATTATGTGGGGAATGCAGAGAACAGTTCATCATTTCAACCTTAATGAGTCTGAAAAGACTTGCTACAGAGGAGGGATTCTGAGGTGGGCCTTATAAGTATTCACAGAAGAGAAGCAAGAGTAGGAGGGAGAGAAAGGCATTACACAGGGGTATGGAGAAGCTGGAGTCAGTGACAAGTACCTCCTTGCTCTGAAATAAGAGGCTGAAGATCTCTAAGGGTCCCATTAGCTCCACATGACAGAATCCGATGAAACTGCTTTTTCCCATTTCTTCCAGCATTTTTTTTTTACTAGAGAGAAAGTAAAACCAAGATGCCAGGCAAAGGAAGGTTATGTGTTAGTGAAGGAGACTTGACATCTCACTCATTATTAAAAGAAACATTCTTCAGAGTCCAGTTCCATAGCCAACAATCTGTAAACTGGTTAGCCTAAGTCAGGGCTCTCCACAGAAAGAGAACCAATAAGACAGAAATGTATAGATCTATGTTTGCTTATGTGCATATACACATATATTTAGAGAAAGAAAACATATATCTATATATACATAGAGAGGCGAGAGGCCTGTAACTTCTCTAGATAGACATACAGAAAAAGTTATTTTTCTATAAAGATATTTTATGATAGGGAATTGATTTATATATTTATAAAGTTAGATATGTGCCAAGATCTGTATCAACAAGCCAGAGTACCAGAAGAGATAAATGTGCAGCTCTCATCTGAATGTGAAAGCCTGAGAACGAGGAGACTTAATGGTATAAGTTGCATCAAAATGTTTGGGACCAAGAAGAGTGGCTATTTCCATTCTAGTCTAGTTTAAAAGCCTTATATGACCAATGTTCTTGCTCAAGAAGGAAGGCAGGGGTGGGGGGAGTTCCTTCTCGTTCAGCCTTCTTATTCTATTCAGATCTTCAATTGCCTGGATGAGGACCACCCATATTAGGGATAGCAATCAGATTTACTCAGTTTGCCCATTTTAATATGAATACTCTCCAGAAACCCCTGCACAGACACAATTAGAATAATATTTGGTCAAATGTCTGGCCTAGTCAAGTAGATATGTAAAATATCCATCACACTGGTTAATTGGCTCATGGAATATTACTATGAGAGAAAGCACACATTAGTATGACTGTTGAGTTTCAAAAGCTTAGTACAAAGATTACAAGATGATACTATATCATCGATTCATTGATCATTGGGTTAATAAAGGGTTGGTAGAATTAATTCAACTCAATATCCTCCTTTTGTAGAAGAAAAGGGGCTGGGAATATGGCCTAGTGGCAAGAGTGCTTGCCTCGTATACATGAAGCCCTAGATTCGATTCCTCAGCACCACCTATACAGAAAAGGCCAGAAGTGGTGCTGTGGCTCAAGTTGGCAGAGTGCTAGCCTTGAGAAAAAAAAAATCCAGGGACAGTGCTCAGGCCCTGAGTTCAAGCCCCAGGATTGGCAAAAAAAAAAAAATTAAAAGAAAAGAAGGAAAAAGGGAGGAAGGAAGGGAGGAAGGGAGGAAGGGAGGAAGGGAGGAAGGAAGGAAGGAAGGGGAAGGAAGGAAGGAAGGAAGGAAGGAAGGAAGGAAGGAAGGAAGGAAGGGGAAGGAAAAGGGGGGAAGGAAGAAGGAAGGAAAGAGACAGGGAGAAAGAGGGGTGGGGTGGAAATAAGGAAGAAGGAAAAAAGTTTGGTTTTCAGAAACCTAAATTAGATTTCTTCCTGCTTTGTAAATGTGATAGTTTTCCTTGAATACCTAAATTGTGGACTTGCATTTTGTGTCAAAGGAAAATGAGAAATTTGGCAAGTAGAAAATTTTAGAATGATATTAATTATATGGCCAAGGACACAAATGATAATGAACATTGGAGAATGACCAACACTACCATATGGCTAAGATGAACAGTCAGCATGGAAAAGAGACTATACAAGAGTGTAGGGGCCAGATTATGACTGGCTTTGATGTGAGAGAAAAAAGCTAGGGAATGTGTCCAGAAAGCAATGAGGAACAAAAACTACCAATGCAGAAGTGTTACATCATCTCTCTTAAATGGCCCTTTTTCATAATGTGTACCTGACTGAGTGCTCCAAAGCTGCTAATCATATCTGAGTTGCCTCTGTGTCTCCTAGATTAGGCACAGTGTCCGAAACACAATATATATCTCTATGTGATGTCTGAATAAAATTGAGGCAGCTGAACTGATATTCAGAGGGGGAGGTGACTTGTTCAACATCACTGCAAGGCCAAGTGGCAAAGACGGTTTTCACCCTATATTTGTATGGCTAGAACTAAAGCCAAACACTTCAGGACCCAAGTCATAATTTATTCAGGGTTAACAGGTTTAAGTACATCCTATATGACAGGTCTCTTTCTGTAATACCAGACCCTTTGTCTCAGAAAGCCCAGGGCAATTATGCCATGTCTCCATCTTCTGACATGTGTCTCCCATGTCCTGTGTCCTGCCTCCTGGCTCATCTCTAGTCACCATGGCATCCCAATTTAGCTCTCCATTGGAGCTGAACTGGTTCATTGGTATTGTTTTTTCTTTCTTTCTTTCCTCTCTGGCCTGTTTCCTGTCAGTGTTAAGGGTATTTGCGGGCTACAGGCCTTTGGAACAACTGGCTGCCTGCAAACTGCTAATGCTCCAATAAAGACTCCAAGATTCGATCCTTCAATATGTGGCTTCTCAAATAATTTACAATATAACAAAACTAGCCTGTTGAACATATTCCTGTTTGTCTGGATGCTGGTGGCTCTTGCCTGTCATCTTAGCTACTCAGAAGGCTTAGATCTGAGAATCACAGAAGCCATACAGGTAAGAAAGTCTCTGACTCAGAGAATCTTCAATTAACTGGCCTCCAAAAAAATCACAAGTGGAGCTGTGGCTCAAGTGGTACAATGGCAGCATTGAGCAAACAAGCTAAAAGATAATGCCCAGACCCTGGGTCATTTTCAGGATATTTAAAGCCATATAATAAATATCACCAACACATGTAGTTAAGCAAGTAATTTATTTACATTATTTACTTCCCTTTGCAAGAAAAATGATTACCCTTAAAAAAGGTGTTTTGTTGAGGAAAATATGATCGTGGTATTTGCATACTTTAAGTCATTTAAAGTGGCAACTGTATAAAACCTTTTACAAATATCCTTTATTAACTCCTTAGACTTTCTCTGTCACCTAGTAAAATCTTTAATTATTGTCTTTCATTTTGCATATAAACTTTATGTTTTATTAAATACTAAAGGTGCTTCTCTATATTCTCTCCATCATCTGGGACAATTTTGTCTCACAATACTGGTTCAATAAACATTTCTCAAAGCATTGTTCTGGTCAAACAGCTTCTCCTAGGCATCCCATTGCCATTATTAAATACCAAAGAATCACCTACCCTGGTAGGCACAAGATCCAAATATTAAAAGATGAGTCAGACACAGTTGCTGTTCTCAAGTACTAGCCTGGACCTGAGCATCTCAAGGACCTGCTCTGGTGGGTCTCAGTATCTAGAGTTCCCAGCGTTCACTGGTTCAAGGTAGTAAAGAAAAAGCTCTCATAAATATAACAAAAGATAAAGGACTATGGGTACCATTGAAGAAGGCTAGAGTAGGAGAGCTATTCTCCAGGGACATCTTTCAAAGATTTCATAGAATGGGAGGCAGCTTAAGAGATTGAGATTGGGACAAAACTGCAGATGCTAGATGCTTTTGCAAGTAGAGAGAAACCTAAGCAAAGACGTGGACTCCACCAATAGTTTCTCAGCAAAAGTCCACTTGTTTCCCACATACCATCAGGGCAACATGAATACCAAGCTGTCCTCCCAGAATTTACAGCCCCAGCAGGGAAAGAAGCAAGAAGCAGCAGATGTGTGTGAATGTCTGTGCATGGAGGTGTGTACACATGTGCTGGGGTAGATTGGAGCAGGGCAGTGGAACCACATTAAAGGGAAGTTCTGGAGTGTTAGGTTCAAAAGACAAGAAACAGACAAAAAGATAGGTCAACACTAGGGCGGGTTTGTTGAGGACAAAAACCAATAGAAAGGAGCCTCCAGCAGAAGCTAAGGATTTACTTTCACAGGCTAGCATTTTTATAGCAGTTCACGGAAATGCTGGAGTTGTCTGATAGGCATTGTTATGAAAGCAAGTAATGATGGGACATAAATAAACATGCTGAATGGGTCAGAACTAGAGAAGGGGAGGAAGTAAAGTGGGGTGTCCACTCAAAGCCCTGGTCTGTTGTCAGCCAAATGAGTTATAATCAGTCAAGGAGAGAGAGTAAGATGAGAGTGGTCACAAATCAAGGCACTAGTCTGGGGTCTCAATGTAAAGGATACTTGGCTATTTGGACCTAACATGGAGGCAAAGTCAGTGGTATTAGAGGATCTGAAACTTCTGATCACCTTTCATTCTCTTCTAGCTGCAAAAGGCATTTAATATTAAAAGAAGAAATAGCACTTCCTGCTTTGTACCTATAAAAAGTGCTTTACATGCAATATTCTTACTTAATATTCTAAAGCACTTTGAAGTAGGTCTGTATGCCCTTGTTTTTATCAATGCAAAAGCTAGGTTTAAGCCACTAGTTAGTGGTAGGATTTTTGTATCTCCGAAGTCCTTGATATTTTTTTTCCTACTACACTGTATTGATGAGAGAGCATGTTCATTGTTCATTCCTCCTCATGCCCTAGTACTGGCTGTCTTCCTTCCATGCAGAATGCCTTTCATGGCTAGTAGGTTATGGAGTGTGTGTGTGTGTGTGTGTGTGTGTGAGAGAGAGAGAGAGAGAGAGAGAGAGAGAGAGAGTGTGTATGCACGCGCACATGCATTTGTCTGCTCGCGTTTTTCTGCATACAGGTACCAACTGTGAGCTAAGGGAGATTTTGATTACTTCTGTCCAATTAATGCTCTGTTCATTCCTGCTGTCTCCTTGTGATTAGAATTAATTGTTGCTGATTACCCTGTGTGGAAGGAAAAGGACAGCCATCAGCAGTTCTGCTTGGGGGAATCAAAACATTGTAATGCAAAACAAAACTGCTTCCTGAGGACTTGAATTTAAAGATTCTCTCTGTTGGGGAAAGATTAGGTATTGTGTGACCAAAATCAATATTCTGTGACCCTATCCAGACAGAAAAGACAGCTGGCTCCTGTTCTGGTCAGCAGTAATGATAAAAAGGAAGCCAGGCAATATATTTATTTAGAAAGCTGATTCTGTGTAGAAAGGACTCATGGAACATTGCAAATCCCCTCTCCATCTGTAAAATGGGGAGGTTTGATGAGACAAACTTCAAGGTCTTGTATTAGCTAAAATGGAGTTGCAAGGATTAGAAACCCCAATTTTAGCTGGCCTAAGTAAAAAGGGAAATTAATTAGTTCCCCAAACGTTCAGTCCAAAGAATACTACTTGTGAGCATAGTGGATCGAAGGATTCACACAGCTGTGAGCACTTGGTGTTAAGCTCTCTGTCAATTCTGTTCTCAGTACCAGCTCCACTTTCCTGCCAGATCTTCCCTAGTCTCTTTCACTGACACAATACGGCTGCATCTTATCCTCTCAGAGTGAAGGGCTGTCAGCTTTCTATTACCATAATAAGTACCTGAGAAAACTTAGAAAGAGAAAATATTCATTTTAGCTCAAGGTTCTAGAAGTTCTAATTTCTGATGAGGTGAACCCATTGCTTGTAGGCCTTGGGTGGGTTTTCTGTATAGTAATAATAGTGGTTTGGTGCATTGTAGAGCAAATCTGCCTACTGCATGACTTGAAAAGAAAGAAGGAAGAGTGGGCTAGGGTATGTCCCCAATAATCTAAGGACCTCCCACCAGGCACTACTTATAGGTTCTATTACTTCCCTATAGTGGCACCCTAGGCCTTTAACATGTGGACTTTTGGAGGACATTCAAGATGCAAACTGTAACAGTGGCAATTTCTATTTCTTAAGCACAGAATTGAGTCTCATTGGCCATATTCTGTACTTGACTAACAGCTCTAGCAAGAGAAAATTTAGTGCTCTGACTGTCCCAGAATCAGGTAGAATCAGTTCCTCTTAAGGCCATAGGAACTGGTCCAATATGGGGGGGCGAGGGGGGAGGTAGTTACGAAAGGAGAATAGATTAAGAGCAGGAAGATAAAACAAGGTAAATACCGGGCTGGGGATATGGCCTAGTGGCAAGAGTGCCTGCCTCATATACATGAGGCCCTGGGTTCGATTCCCCAGCACCACATATACAGAAAACGGCCAGAGGTGGCGCTGTGGCTCAAGTGGCAGAGTGCTAGCCTTGAGCAAAAAGGAAGCCAGGGACAGTGCTCAGGCCCTGAGTCCAAGCCCCAGGACTGGCCAAAAAAAAAAAAACAAAAACAAAAAAACAAGGCAAATACCCTCCTACATAGATATTTTATGATTCTCTAGCCATTGGGTCCCTCACAAGACAAGCCTAGAAAATATGAAGGTCAGTGGAGTTCAGAAAGTACAAGTTACCAGTTGTTGTTAGAGATATAAAAAAGAGTAAGTGACCTATATTTGAGCATCTGTGTTAAATTCCTTTACATTCATAACATCATTCTATCTTGATAATATTTTCATTAATAACTAAGTTGTTCCCATTTTACAAATAATAATATTGAGAATTAGGAGATAACCCATTTATTTAAGGTCTATTTATTTACTAGCTTGCTTGTTCTTTTCAGTGGTGCTGTATTAGGTGGTGGGAAAGCAAGGATGAGAAAGAATTCAAAGGGATTCAAAGAATTCAAGGGAGTCTGATAGGAGAGAGAGATGAGAAAAAGCAATAGAAATTATGGGTGTAGAAGTTTCATCTGTTCTGGGTCTTGGCCATGCATTCTTTGTCCCCTCCAGACCCAAGTCCAGGGCTCTGTCCTCTGCATGGATGGTGCATTGTTCTGAGAGCTTGTGGTTCTAAAGGAGCTTGTGTCTCTGGAGGCTCAGCATTACCCTATTAACTTCACCCTGTCCCTATAACTAACTAGTTGCAAAGAAACCCCATCCCTTTACCCAAAATTTGCCTACATATAATTAGAGGGTTGCTTCCTCTATTAAAAAAAAAAAAAAAGAATCGGGCTGGGAATATGGCCTAGTGGCAAGAGTGCTTGCCTCCTACACATGAAGCTCTTGGTTCAATTCCCCAGCACCACATATATGGAAAACGGCCAGAAGGGGCGCTGTGGCTCAGGTGGCAGAGTGCTAGCCTTGAGCGGGAAGAGGCCAGGGACAGTGCTCAGGCCCTGAGTCCAAGGCCCAGGACTTCCCCCCCCCCCCAAAAAAAAAAAAGAATCTGGCTCTTTAGATAGAGTCATCAAACACTATTCAGGGCCTCCTTATCCTATTAGTCCCTTTTCTAGGGTTGCAATTGACTTTTCCTAAAAGAAATAGAAAGAAAAAGTGCAAGGCCACATTACATTCTAGAGTCTGCCATGTCTTCCATTATAGAAAACATTTGCTCTTTCTCTTCATAATCATATTCTCCATTTACCAGTAGGTAGTAAGCTTCACTTTTTTCCCCCCTCTATATGAAGTCCTAAGATAAGCTAGAGCCAAAAAGAGGAAAGGGCCAAATTTCTCTCCAAAGGCTACTGCTAACTATTTTCATTGTTTCACAAGGCAAACACCTAATATGCCGAATTCTCTACTAGGCACAAAGGAAATGTGATAAACAAAGCAGGTATAGTTTTTTTCAGTCATGAAAGAGGCAGATATTTATCAAAAACCACATATGCAAATGTAGTTATGGTTGTGAGGGGAGACTATGAAAGAGTGACAAGGATTATCAGTAGAGTATTTGATAGCAGGTAGTCACGTGGCCAAAGAAGGCTTGCTTGAGGAAGTGACAGTTAAGTTGGAGGTCCAAGAGTTAGAAGTCTCTTCAGCAGAGGGCTTGGGTTAGCCTTTCCAAGTAGAGAAAAGATGAGGCAACACAGAGCTAGTTTAAGAAATCCTATGGGTTCTGGTGATTCATGCTTGTCATCCTAGCTACACACGAAGCTGAGATCTGAGGATCACAGTTCAAAGCAAGCCTGGGCAGGAGAGTCCATGGAACTCCTATCTCCAATCAAACACCAAAAAAACGGAAGTGGAGCTGTGACTCAAGTGGTAGAGCACTAGTCTTGAGCACAAAAGCTCAAAGACAGTGCCGGAGCCCTGAATTCAAGCTCCAAGACTGGCACCAAAAGAAAAGAAAAAGATTTCCTACTGCCCAAGGAATGAATATTGCCCTGGGACTGAGATCTAACCTGGCTTGTTGTCCTGTTATTACTAAAATAGAGCAGAGGCCACGTGTGCTTTATATCCTGACACTGAACAAATCCTTATTAACATTTATCATAAAGAAGAAGGAAGGCAGTCAGACAGACCAGCTTGCCTGTCAGAGGCATGGGAGAGTGAAATGGGACAAGGAAGTAAAAGCTAGAGAGCAAATATTTTCTTTCCTAACTACTGAATAAGTATGTTGGCATCATGAGGCATTTAAGCCCAGCCTCATTCTCATCCTATGAATAGAATGATCTTTTAGCTTGACTTGACATGAAACTAGGATGGCTTCAACAACATTAGGTTCAAGGAAATTTCAATATCTTGACCTTCCCACACCAGCATCTACTTTTCATCCCAACCTTCCATTTTCCAATCTTCTACATTTGTTGCTTGCCTATCTTCCCTACAGTAATAAGAACTCTAGGTGAGGAGAGATCTTGTTGTGTTTTATACTCGTGGCCAAAAGCTATAGAAGTACATATTACATAATAGGTTCTCAATTATGGATGGACTAAATTGTTTCATGAAGGCAAACATTAAACAAATGTAAGACATCTGTCCCTTTCAATTTATCTCAGATGTTACCTCCACTGAGGAGCTTCCCAAGGTTCTGCTGATACCAAATTTCACTCCCTGTGCCCCTCCTTCTCATATTTATTTCCCTCTGACCTCACAGTCATTGCCTTACAAGGCACATTTTACTCATATAGTTTTTCTATGGGCTCCCAAGGGTAAGGATGGATTTCTCTTCTCCAAACTCACAGCAACCAGAAAACATGTTATACAGTAGATACTCAGTAAAATAAAACAAATGAATGAATTTATATCCCCCAAAGGTAATCAAGAAATAAAGTTACAGTATATGTGTGTATGCATGCATGTATGTATGTATGTATGTAGTATGGCTGGACAGACCTACATGAAATCTAAACTCTTTACTTGCTGGTTGAATGATGTTACATCAGTCACATCTCTGAATCTTGGTCTCCTGATGTGTAACATAGAGATGGAAAAACAATCTATGTCCATTGTGAGAAACAAAACCAGCACTGTGCCTGGGAGATAGTATGCAGTCAAGTTCAAGAAAACAGTTAAAAAGAAATATAGAAGCCAGGTGCTGGTGGCTCATACCTGCAATCCTACCTATTCAGGAGGCTGAGATATGAGTAAGGGTCATGATTCAAAACCAGCCTGGGAAGGAAAGTCCATGAGACTCTTATCTCCAGTTAATCACCAGTTTACCAGAAGTGGCATTGTGGCTCAAAGTGGTAGAGCACTAGCCTTGAGCAGAATTGCTCAGGAACAGCTCTCAGGCTTCTAGTTCAAAGCCCATAACCAAAAAGAGAAAACAGTAGAGCAGGATGAAAGTCATAATGTTAGAGACAGAGGACTCGACTCTGAAGATTGAAATTTAAACCTATATCCTTCCCAGGGATGGGATCATATCTATTTTGCCTAGAAAAAGGATGTAACAAAATAAGGATTCAATGTAAAGGAAGTGGCCAACAATGAGATATAATATTTTATGGGTGAAACTTATATAAACCCAGTTGCTCCGTATTATCTAAATGGAGAAATTGAAGCCCAGTAGGGAGTCAGTTCACCTGAAGGTGAACAGGCCTTTCAATACACAGGATATTGCTCATTTAGTGAATATCAGTGAGAGCTACAGGCTCAGGCCTAGTCAGGAGACCTACCAAAAAATGGGACTGAATTTTTATACTAAGACACCCCATGCATGACCCATTCCTTCAATAAAACTCTCAGTAGGCCTCAAATTCTACAGCCAGGGCTTAATGCTTCCTTGCCTAAGATTGACTGCCAATTCTCAGCCACCAAATGGTCAGGCCCCAGCTAAGTGTTGCAGTCACCCCTGGGGTACAACATTTGCCTTTGATGGGCTGTTTGGTGATCCCTGTGGCAGACTGGGTTCAGACCTAGGAGTTTTTCTGGTTTCGTTGATGCAGGTGCACTTGGGAGATGTTTTGCCTGTGCTTTGTTCCATTCCACATTGAGTTTCATGTCACTCTGTTCCGCTGCCAGCTGCCTCCTAATCCCAGAAGAGTCTGAATATAAGAAAGGAACCAGTCAAAAGGTGACAAGAAGAAATATTTCCTGGAAAGAGGTTAATAAACTCAATTAGTTCCACCCACAGACCCAGAGCAAGATTCTTAACATTTTGAAGGATGTTAAAAATTGTAGGAAATTACTAACAATCTCTCTAGCAAAACTGTACATACATACATACAAAAATACCTATACTCTCAGGCAGTTCAGCACCTCCTCACTGATGGCCCCAGGTAGAAACTTGACCTAGAGGCTTCTTGCACATCTGAGCTGAAAACTTTCAACTGATCAGCACATCAGTCCCTCCTCTAAGTTTTCTGAGGACGCTTGTCCCACACAAGGCCACAAAGCCATCGGGAAACTGAGCTGAGCCTGGAGCCATGACTCACTAGAGTTCTTTGTGTCTCCCCTATCTGCTGCCACTTCAAGATACTGCTGAACAACTATTTGCCTTAGTCCTAGGTCTTATTTTTTTTTTACTGTGCATCAGTGGAAACTTCTAAAAATACTTCAGAGATATGCAGGGGCTGGATCATCACTCAGAAAAGCAGGCCGAGTGGCGTCACACGTCCAGCAACTGTGAGCTGTGGCTCAGCTGGGCAGCCACAGTGAAACCAATTCAGGAGCCCATTTCCAGAACCTTGATCAAGTATCTTAGGGGAATCAGAAGCAGAAGTTGGGAGGGTGGCATTGCTGGGAAATTCTGGTTCTTGGAGTGGAAGAGAAGGGAGAACAATAGTGGGCAGGCTAGAAGGAGAGACTAATGTCCCTCTGCAGTGAGAACTGAGTCTGAGAGAGACAGAACTAGTAATAAAGATGAGAACAAGTCAGGAAGGGGTTGTGAGGTGCTTCACTGACTGGGGTCATCAATGGTTTCACACATTGTAGCTCTCCCAGGCACTGTGTAGCCCGCAGCCCAGGGGCTCTTGCCTCAGAGGGAGAGTTAGGTAATGTTAGAAGGTATACTTTGGGCTGTCACAGTGGGGAAGGTGCTTGTGACCTGGTGTGCTGCTGAGCAACCTGCCCTGCACGGGACACAACCATCCAGCCCCCAATGCAGTTAGCACATGGACCTTAAGCAGCTCCAGACAGAGCAGTCTGTGTTTCATTCACTCTGTGTAGACAATGTGTATGAGCCATATGTATATTTGGAGCTCAGTACACAGGAAGTGTTGGCTAAGTGTCTGTCCAGTGAATCCATGAGTAATCATAAACGCTTCCAACCTGTCTCACTGGTCTGAAATCCAAAATATTCCCTGCAAGGTCATCTCACCCAGAACCAGGGACCTGTCCAGCCCAGCCTCTAGTCTTCTCTAGTCCTTTTTGGTAGAATGGTAAGTTTGACCTTCATGCCTGATTAGACAGTTCTCATCGACTCGGCCCTGCTCAAAAGAAATATTCAGGGGCTGGGGATATGGCCTAGTGGCTAGAGTGCTTGCCTCGTATACATGAGGCCCTAGGTTCGATTCCCCAGCACCACATATACAGAAAATGGCCAGATGTGGCGCTGTGGCTCAAGTGGCAGAGTGCTAGCCTTGAGCAAGAAGAAGCCAGGGACAGTGCTCAGGCCGTGAGTCCAAGCCCCAGGACTGGCCAAAAAAAAAAAAAAAAAAAAAGAAAAGAAATATTCATCTTGGGAGAAACAAGGAGAGTATGAATTAGGACTAAATATCATCTGGATCAACCTCTATCTAGTTTTATAGGAAAAAAAACTGAGGTATACAGCATGGAAGCAACCTATGAATTTACCCTGAGAATCTAGAAAACACAGAATTTCAAAAATAATTTCTTCATCTCTCCTTCCCCTGTCTCTCTGTCCTTTCTCCTACCTTCATTGTGGAATTGTGCCTTATTTTGCTCTTTCTCCCTGCCTTTCTTACTAAGCTTACCATGTGCTGAATGTCTCCCAAGACAAAATTTGAACTTGACATGCCCTTGTCCTTGAAGTGCTCAACTCTGTTGGAGATGACAGTTTCATAAATAGTAATGATAATAAAAAGAGCTACTGCATGCCAGAAATGTGCTGAGAGTTTGGGATATGTAATTTCTAATCAACATCATAACCTTGCGGGGTGGGTAACATTATTTATTTGAGAGGAAACTGAGGCTCAGAAAAGACAGTCTGCCCCAGATCACACAGCTAAATGCCTAGGAGCCAAGATGAAAAGTTATGCTTCCAACCTGTGTATTATAAATAGATGCACAGTGCAATATGGTGTTGTCAGCAGATAAAGCTTAGATCATTTTGTGGAAGGCCATGAAGGCCAGATTTGAAAGTTTAGACCTTGCACATTGGGTGACAGAGAATCAGTGTAGAGTGGAAGGTCAGAAAGTGACAAGATTAGCAATTGTGAGAACATCATTCTCCTCAATACTGGGGAGAGATTGAAGGCCAGGAGATCAATGAGGGGCTGAAACAATCATTCAGACGGGAGATAGCATGGCAACTCTACTTCCCCCACCCTCCAACATCATCATCCTTAGCTCTTAGCCCAGCAGAGGAATCAGGGAGCGTGTCCTAGGGTGACCCCTCCCAGAGACACCCTGATCCTTCTCCTTGGAACCCATAAATGTTATCTTTTATATGTAGACACATTTTTGCAGGTGTTGTTGTATAGTGTTTAATTACAACTGACCTTCTTAGTGTAGTTTGCCTGTGGATACTGTGCAGACTGTGTTGGAGCCTGAGATACATGCTTTTACTGTAAGTAATTCAAAAGTGAGGTGTCTGTGGCATGTTTTATAAACAGAGAAGTGTATGGGGTCCCCTAGTCCCCTAGTCTTGTCTGCAATGTGGATTCCAAAGGGACACTTCTGAGGTCCCTGAGAGGTACAATGTCCATAGCAGTGGTATTCTTTCTCTTCACTGTTCCTAAGGGGGAGAATATCTAGGAATGGAACTTGACATCTGGGGGCTGAGAAGTCAACTGGGAGATTTTCTCTCCCTGATTCTTTAAATGGAAGTGTCCATCAGGGTTGCCCAGATCGGGTTTGTGGGTGGAGGTAAGGTACATTTTCCATCAACTGAGTTGAGCATAGAGTTCAGCAACAAGTATCTGCACAGTGTACCCAAGTAGCTGGGCTTGATCAGAGAGGAGAAAACAAATTACAGTAATGATAACATAAAAACAAACCCAATACAGAAATACAGGAAAAAGAGCTGGGCGCTGGTGGCTCATGCCTGTAATCTTAGCTACTCAAAAGGCTGAGATCTGAGGATGCCAGTTTGAAGCCAGCCCAGGCAGAAAAGTCCATGAGACTCTCATCTCCAATTAACTATTCAGAAAAGTCTAGAAGTGGTACTGTGGCTCAAGTAGTAGAGCATTTGCCTTGAACCAAAAAAAAAAAAGGGAGGGGGGCTTGGAATGTGGCTTAGCAGTGGAGTACTTGCCTAGCATGCATGAAGCCCTAGGTCTGATTCCTCAGCACCACATAAACAGAAAAATCTGGAAGTGGCTCTGTGGCTCGTGATAGAGTGCTAGTCTTGAGCAAAAAGCTGCTCAGGGACAGTGCGCAGGCCCTGGGTTCAAGCCCCAGGACTGGCAAAAAAAAAAAAAAAAGTTCAAGCCCTAGGACCTGCCCAAGAAAGAAAGAAAAGAAGGAAAGAGAGAAAGAAAGGGCAGGAAGGAAGGAAGAAAGGAAGGAAGGAAGGAAGGAAGGAAGGCAGCCCAGGTTGGAACTGCAGACTGCTCTGTATTTTTCTGAGTCACCCTTCTGTGTCTCCATACTGTTCAGTTTTCCCATAACCTTTGTGGTTTGCAGAACTTTTCCTTTCTCTCATTTCTCTGAGAAGGGCTAGTTTCTCCTGTGTTGCCATGACTTTTCTCACTTGCAGAGTTGTCAGAAGGCTATTTCTTTTTTTTTTTTTTTTTTGGCCAGTCCTGGGCCTTGGACTCAGGGCCTGAGCACCGTCCCTGGCTTCTTCCCGCTCAAGGCCAGCACTCTGCCACCTGAGCCACAGCGCCCATTCTGGCCGTTTTCCATATATGTGGTGCTGGGGAATCGAACTGAGAGCTTCATGTGTAGGAGGCAAGCACTCTTGCCACTAGGCCATATTCCCAGCCCAGAAGGCTATTTCTATTCTGCCATCTTGCCCTTGTGAAGGTTTTTGAATGGGAAATTGTTCCATACTAATAATAAAGCGGGGAAGGCCCCTCGTGTGGTCACACAAGTCCTTAAAGAGGGAGGCAGAAGGAGATTTGATATAGGAGAAAGAGGGAGGAGACAAAGTACCATGGAGACAGTTTGGAGTGATTGGAGTGATGTAGTCACAAGCTAAGAAATGCTGTCAGCCATAGAAGGAACCATTTCCTCCAGGGGGACTTCATTTCCATAACTGTGAGAAAATACATTTCTACTGTTTGAAGGAATCAAGTTTACATTAATTTGTTACAGGAGAAATAGAAATTAACATGGATCCTCACAGTTACCTAAACTCAGAAGTCATTTTGGGGGGGATTTTGACATTTTTGCCCTGGTTCCTGTGTAGACAACCTCCTCTCTGATGTCTTGTAAAAGACCTGCTCCTGGTAACGGCCTCTCCCATGTCAATGAAGAAGTCTCCCTTCCTGCAACCAGGCCTTTCCCAGCTCTGTCCTCTCCCACACTGTTTCTCTGTCACTCAGACCGGGTGTATCTCCTCGCACTACTCTCTCTCCTTTTATGCTTGTTTCTTTGCTTTTTGCTCTTTCTGCCTTATCTTCTGCCTCCCTCATCCCTTCTCCCCTCTTTTCCTCTCCCTTAGTTGTCTGTATTTTTCTCGCTTTCTCAGCTGAGCTCCCTTTCTGTCATTTGCTTCCTATTTTTCTTTTTCTCTTCCCCTCGTTCCCATTTTTTACCAGGTTTCAAATCCAGTCTCCTTTCCCCCCATCCTGCCCCACTCCTCTGATAATCTTTCTCTTTTTATTTCTCTTTGTAGTTTCATGTCTGTTTTACATGTCTTTCTCTTTTTGTCTCTGTTTCTGCCCATCTCTTTTGTCTCTGTTTCCCCTCCTACTGTCTCTTCCAGATCTAATTCTCTCTCTCTCTCTCTCTCTCTCTCTCTCTCTCTCTCTCTCTCTCTCTCTCTCTCTCTCTCATCTTACCTCAGAGGTGCCTGGGGACTTGTCTGCAATTGCAAAGGACTCTGCAATTACACCTCTACCCCACACTTGAGAGCAGGGTTCATCTGTGTAGTCACGCACCTGCCTGCCACGGTGGGAGGATTGGCAAGGGAGGTAGAGACAAAGATATTTCATTGTCATGTTGTTCTTCTGCCTCTACCAAGAGGCTCCAGACAGGGGCCTCTTAATATTCCAGCAATGCTGTCAGCCTTACCAAAGAGAAATTACTTTTCTTTGGTTTGCTCCTCTGCAGAATTAGTCCTTCCCTTTTAATGATGATCAATCCCTAGAAGGCATAGGAATGTGAGCAGGTAAAAGAATTCTACATGGAAGTTCCCAAGTAGGGAGCAGGTAGGAATTCCATTTTTTTTTTAATTTGGAGGAAAGATGATGATGCATCATAAAGAGTCAAGGAAAAAAAATTTTAAGACCAGGACTGTCTGTCTCTTTGTTTTATCCCATCTCTTAGGATAGTATCTGGTATATAGAAGACATTTAACAAAAATGTAAATGCATAAACAAATGGATGCGCTCTTTAGTCCTTTTTGTGCAAATATTTAATATGTTTCATCAGATAAGTTCTGATTTGGCTGATTTCTCATCAGCCAAATGAAGGTAGTAACTAGAGCTGCCTGTAGCATGAAATGAGGAAAGAACAAGGAAATGTGATCCACTGCCCAGCGTGAGCCTGGGAACCCTGCCTGGGGTGGGTGGGGTGAGCATGCTCACTGGTAGTTCCCAAAAGAGCTGCAGGGAGTGAGTGAGAAGTGTGGAGAACTCTGTGGAGAGATGGGTCTGTGAGGGACAGAGCAAAACAGGGCCACACACCAGGAGGGAAGATATAAGCAAGATTCCTCTCCTTTAGGGTGGTTCTGGGAGTTGGAAAGAGAACTCATGATTCCTACCAGGGAGAAGTCATTCTTAAAGATTTTATTTTTATGATCTTTAAGTAGTTGTTCAAAGGGGGTTATCATTTAACATGTCTGTTTGTAAGTGCAATGCATCTTAATCCATCACCCCTTTCATCAGTTTCCCACCCCCTCACAACCCTACTAAGAGTGATTGAACTCTTTGGGAATGAACTTGGTTTTTTCAGGGCCCAATGTTGAACTAACTGAGTAAGGCTTATGTTTCAGGCTTCACCCATCCTAAGTGCTAGCCAGTTCCATGGCCTTCTCTAAGCCCATTAAATCCTCACCCTTTCAACAGGATTCTTCTGACTACTCTGCTGCAATCTGCTCCCTGCTTAGCCATCCCCCTCATCTTGTTCTTTATCTTAACTCCATAGTGCTTATCACATTCAGGCATACTACACCATTTGCAAATGTACCAGGTTACATGTATCTACTATAGATAGAATATATACTCCATAAAGACAGGGATCTTCACCATTCTTATTGATACTCCAAGTTCCTAAACTAATTGAACACATAGTAGGTTACCAATACATGCTTATTGGTGAAAGAATGTCAATAGGACTTCTTAGCTCATTGCACTAAGGCCTTTGTTTGCATATGACATAAGAACTGAAGACATAAGAAGCTACACATTTACTCACAGAGAAGTTAGGCCCAGAGGAGGAAAATGGTCAAGGTAACATGCCAGCTAGTGATCAGAACCTGTTGGTCTCTAGATTCCTATTTGTGTTTTCATTCACTATACCAGATCTGAGACTCAAGACAGGAGGACAAAGCCACTTCTTACTGCTTTATCTTCAGTCACTGCCTTTGTCCCAGAGCTCTTTGGAGTCCCGTTGTGGTACTCTGAGAGCTGGAAGCAGGAAGATGGACAGCTGAGGAGAAAGGAACACCCCACACAGTCAGTGAGAAATTGGAGCATGAATAATCCCAAAGAGCTGATGATTCAGAAACCATTTCTATTTTCTGATTCCCCCCTGCCATTTCTGATTCAGCATCTTGATGTTCAATGGCTCACAGGCATCTAAACCTAACATGGCCCACACTAAATTCTTAATCTCTCTCCTGAAGCTCTTCCTCTCCCATCCTAGAGCATTGCACCTTATCCATCCTGCTGCTTAAACTAAATATAAAGGAGTTATGCTTCCCCATTCCTCTCTCCTTCAGGACCCACAACCAAACTGTCACCAGGTCCTGTTGCTTCTTCCCCCAAAATACATCTGCCCATTTTTTATTGCCTCTATATGGTACAGCCTCCGATATGTTCCCTGAGTCACAAAGGCAACCTGACTGCTCTGCCTGGTTTCATGCTTGCCTTCTGACTTTTAGCATTGGGTTAACCTTTTAAAAGCACAAGTCAGACTGTGTTATTTTCCTGCTTCAAAGCCCTCAGGAGCCTCTCATGCATTTGGAAAGTCCAGCATCCAAAATGGCCCAGAATAAGGCCTGTCATTTTTGTCCCTTGCCAGTCATTCTACCCAGCCTCTTTCAGTTCTTCTCTCCCCTCCAAGTACCATTCCCTCACACCCCTCTCAATTCATAGATGCTACTGCAACCACAGCCCACTCTCATTTTATATGTCCCCTCCTCAGAGAGGCCTGCCCATGTCCCCATTTCCCTCAGTGAAAAGCTCTGCGTTTCCTTTATAGTTCTATTACAATCACGATCATGTATTGGGACTTTTCTTTCTCTAGTGCCTGTATCTGCTTTTAGACATTATAGCCATTATCTTAGTTTGATTTGATTTCATTTGTAGCTATAGCATAAGAGGTTTTCAAAGTGCCTGAACATAATATATGATCACTGAAGAGAGAGAGACAGAGAGACAGAGGATGATAGACACAATCCATAGTTATCCACTGGGCTTTATGGCCTACAGAATGGAAGTTTAGGTTCTTTACTTTGACAGCCAAAGCCTTCACCAGTGTGTCCCCAGACTATCCCTGTGTCCTCATCTTCTATTCTATACTTCCATTTCATGGCTCTCAACCACTATCTGCCCAGCCCTGAGCCCTGGCCACCATTGTGCCTCTGCTGATATGCTTTCTCTCTCCCCTTGCAAGATTCATTTTGTCCTTCAATCCTTTGTCATATATCCACCTCCATGAAGCCTTTCATAATCTTTTTTTTATTTGCCATTCAGCCTCCCTCCACACATCCACAAAATGGTGTGTTTGAATTTATGATCATACTCCAGAGAAGAGACAGCAAGTGTACAGGTGAGAAGATAACCGGTGCTTTTGCACAGCTGTCACTTTCAAGGCACAGGACTGTGGGATCATAATGTAAACTCTGATTTCCAATGTTCTCATCTGTGAAATATGTATAGGAAATACATACAGCCTTTGACTTTGCAGTGCTATGGTGAAGACTGATGATAGTAACTCCATTGCCCAAGGTAAGCCTTTGTGAAAATG
Organism: Perognathus longimembris pacificus; assembly: GCF_023159225.1. Taxonomy (NCBI): domain Eukaryota; kingdom Metazoa; phylum Chordata; class Mammalia; order Rodentia; family Heteromyidae; genus Perognathus; species Perognathus longimembris. Next base: position 32,160,985 of record NC_063167.1, on the reverse strand, counting down.
ACAGTGCAGTAAGCCTGCTTGGTGATGTACTTAATTGGACATGCAATTTTCCTCCTATAGACTGTATAGATTTGTCCAATCATTCTTTATCTAACCCAAACCTCTGATGTATTTCATAGCAGTTACACATAGGGACAGCCTAACACCCATTTGAATGAATGGAGTGATCATAATGACAGCACCTATCCAAATATGGATCACATGAAAAGACCCCATGCAATAGGAGGTTGGGGCTACAGATGCCGCCCCCCCCCCTCCAACCCCTTGCTGTCTAAATATTTCTGGGCAGAAATCAAAAGATCAGTCCAAGTTGTTGACAATCCCAGCTAAATCCTCCAGTGTTACTGCTCTGAAGCTCGTGGTTCCACCTGCTCCTTGTGTATGGCCATTCCCTGCCATCTGTGAGAAACAGACCGATGACCTACATAAGAATCCAAGAATGCTGAGATTTCAGCTTGTAGACTATCCAGAGATTTTTATGGTTAATGAGTTGTTGGGAGCTTTCATCCTAGCTTTTTTTTCTTCTCTTTTAAGACCATAAGATATTGAAAAGCATTCCAGCCAAGAGAATTATTGCCTCTCCTTGCCTAGATCTTAAATCTTTCTTCCAAGACAGCTTGTTCTAATTGAAAATGTTCAATCAATCTCTGCCCTTCTTCCTACCTATGTCTAGTTTCTTGACTCATTTAAGGCCTATGTAGAAAATAAGCTAGAGTGAGGCTTTGGGATTTGAGGAATATATAAGAAAGCTGGAGGGGAAGAGGGAAATAGGGCTGTCCCAGACAAATCTCATCTTTAAAACATTATCTTTTATAGAGATATTATCTAAAACCATCAATACCTTACAGTAGATTTTCTTTTTTGTTTTTGTTTTTACTGGAACAGCCCAACTCCTTTTCTTTGTAGAAATTCAAGGGGTTGATGAACACTCATACCTTCTGTACTTGCTTCAGATCTTGTCATTGGTATAGGCTGCAGAGGAAGGATTTGGGCTTCTCTCTCAGTCATTCATTCATTCAGTCATTCAGTCAGTCCAATGTTGCTAAACGACTAGATGCAACTACACACTTCATCCCAACAACTCAGTGAGTCAGGCATTCTTTCATTTTACAAATGACAAGATAAGATGACAGATGAGAAGACAGGAGATGGAATAGCTTGTGCAAGTTCACACAATGTCCAACTCCTCTCTTTCTATGTTAGATAATCTCCCTAAACCTTAGCAGCTTAAAGCAACACTAGCTATGGTGTTATTCTTTTGCATTCTCTAGGAGTCCAAAATGTAGGCAGGTCTCCATGGGTGGTTTCAGCATGGAGTCTAATGTAGTTGCAGGCACACAATGGTTAGGGCTGGAACAGCAGTCATGGAGGGGCGTAGCCTGACCAGGAATTTCTCCTCTCTCTTCCTGTAATCTCAGAGCCTCTGAGAAATGATTGCTTGTCTGAAGACTCAGGACTCCAGCTTGAGCATTCCAGTTCACCGGATAGAATTGACTCTGCCTCTTCTGTCACTTCTTCTATTTCTGCCATTCTTTTGGTTAGAAGTAAGTTATAAGTCCATAAAAATTCATGGGGAAGGGGCCAACCCTCTTAGTGGAAGAAATAACAAGGACACAGAATCATGTCGAAAGGGAGCTATTATTGCAGACATCTCTGGAAAATGCCACCTGCCATACATAGAATGCATGAGAGCCAGGATTTAGATTAGACATTTTTGCTTCCAAAACTTTCTGGCTCAGCCCACAGGAACCTCTGCTTCTCTCTGTGCCCTGTAACTCTTCCTGCCAGCACACAGATACTTGATTTGCTCTCCAAAGCTCACTAAAGACTGGCTGGGTTAAAGCATCAAGCCTGTCTCTGCAGGCCCTGGCCATGAGATGGCCTCCAGGGGCTGCTGACCAGGGAGGCAGTGCCCAGGGTCAGCTTGTATATTTCTTATAGAAGACAGGGAAGGTCAGCCACATCCAGAGAGAGAAAGCAGGTGGCAGCCCCCAGAGCACAGAAAGCCCGTGGGGCATCTCGATGTCATGAACGTGTCTGGTGTTTTTCCTTCTCCCAGAAGATGCCAGCCTAGGATGACTCAGGCTTTGACAGAAAAGGTGCCTTCAAGTCAGGAAATAGCCTGGAGCAATGGAAAACGTGTGGCTCTGGAATCATATTTGCCTGGATTTGAGTCTTGATTCTACCTTTGCTGGTGATGTGGCCTTCGATAAATTCCTTAACTTACCTAGCAATGTTTATGAGGTGCCCAGCCTTTGGACAAAGCACCTACCTCTCAAAACAGTGGGCCCAGTTTATTGGGTTGTTGTAAGGATTGAGAATTGAGTCAATATATATACAATTGCTAGGCACATATTAAATGTTACATGAGTGTTATCTGTTGTTATTTACTCATTTTGCAAATATGTATTTCACACTTACTGTGCAGATATTTAGGCAATCAAGTAAGACAGTTATAACCTCTTGCCCTCAGGGCATGAAGGCCAGAGAAGCCGCTGTAAAGAGGAAACAGTTGAAATACACTAAGAAGAGTGGTCTGGTTGATGAGTAACTCAAAGATGCCTGGGAAAACCTGGTTGGGGGTGGGAGGGACATTCTCCTAGTGAGGGCATTAAGAAACATGAATCTAGCAAAGTGACAATTGAACCGAAGTCTGCGAACTAAGAAGGAATCAGTCCCATAAGGTATGTGTGAGAGAGAGAGTGGTCTAGGAAGATGGCACCATGTGGGCCAAGTCCTGGAGACAAAAGAAGTTCCAAATGTGAATGTCAGTTGGGTGGAAGGTGGGAAGCAGTAAGCTTGGAGCTAAGAAAATAACCAGAGACTCATCTATGAACAGTCCTAAAAATCATGGCAGAAATGTGGACCTCAAAAGCAATTGGAAACCATTGAAGTAAAGTTTTACTCTGTTAAATGACCTGGCCAGATATACATTTTAAATCAACTTCCATGGCTGCTCTGTAGAAAATGTTCTATAGGCTGGGCACCGGTGGCTCACACCTGTAACCCTAGCCACTCAGGAAGCTGAGACCTTAGGATTGTGGTTCAAAGCCAGCCTAGGAAAGAAAAATCTGTGAGACTCTTATCTCCAATTAACCACAAGAAAAGGAGAAGTGGCGCTGTGGCTCAAGTGGTAGAGTGCTAGCTTTGCACAGAAGAGCTCAGGGACAGCGACGCCTAGGCCAAGAGTTCAAGCCCCATGACTGACAAAAAAAAAAAAGAAAGAAAGAAAGAAAAGTGTTTTGCTCAAGTTCAGGACCCCCGAAAAAACCACCAGAGACCAAGATCGATATAAACAGCAAAGAGGCGTTTATTGTGAGCTAGCATGGTCCTCCACGCACACAGCGCAAAGGTGACGCTGAGAGGCCCGAGTCAAAATCTAGTAGTCTTTTTGTATCATGAAACAAACAACTCTTAATCAATCTGGGGAAACTTCTCACAGTCAGGCATATGTTTGATTAACAATTTACAATCACATCATCACACTAAGCAAGCAGAGGGAAATAGGCTAACCTTATCTATAGTTAACTTTGTTAGCAGAGAGCTATAGTTAAACTTTGTTAGCAGAGGGCTAAACTGCATTCCTTCCTCTCATCCCTTGTCTGTCTCAATCTCTGCTTATAACACATACATTCTCCGTTTGGGACATTCAGCAGGTTTTCTCAAAAAATGTTTGTGCAGGCTTTAAGATGGAGTCACTTAGGTCTTTTGTGTCTCTTCAAAAGTAAAAAGAAAACAACTTATAAGAGGAGGCCCATTGGAATAGGATAATAGTACTAAAGAGAAAGACAATGCTGGACTTAGCTAGAAGATGGAAATAAGTAGACAAACTTAAGAGATAGGAGGCCTTATGGAGAAGGGTTGGTGGCAGCTTGGATATTTAGAGCTAAGAGACATGGGAGAAGCAATGGCTAAGGGTTAACACCTAATCTCCATTTATAAGGATAAAGGGTGATACTCAAAAGACAATATGTTGGAAATCAACTGTACAAATCAGGGGGGTAGTTGGGGGGAGGGAAGGTGGGAAAAATGAGGGAAGGGGTAACAAGTATGACAAGAAATGTACAGACTGTCTTACCTATATAACTGTAACCCCTCTGTACATCATCTCGACAATAAAATTAAATTAAAAAAATAAATGGTAGAGACTTTGAAGGAAGTCAGTTCTGAAACCATGGATATAAGGGCAAAATAATCCATTCACAGCTCTAAAAGGAGGAGAGGAACACCCTGAAGCTCTTCTAAAGAGTTTTCACCCAAGCTAAGGGAAAGTGGGAGAGCCCCTTCAGGCAGAGAAAATAATAAACTGTGGGAAAGGCCAGAAAGGTCACATATGTTACATGGAGAAGATAATCTGAGCTGCTGAAGAGATGATTGTGCTGCAAATTCCCCGGAGTGTTTTAATGGCCAATAAGGAACCCTCTTCTCTAGGGAATTAATATAATAATTAGTAGGTCATAATTCCTTACCTAAAGATTCATTATTGGCAGAATTTCAAGGTGGAATAGTACTTAGAGTTAGAGGGTTTGTTCACTGTCACCAAACTTATGCAAGTCAAGGACTGTGCCCTGAGGGTTGGCTAAGCCCTGATCTCTATATAACAAAGGTTCTTTTGCCCTTGGGTCTTTTTATCTGGCTTCATCTTGAGCTACCTGAGGCCAGGAAAGCCTAGTATTTTCTAAAGGGCTACGAACTTTAAGTGATTTCTAAAAGCCATATAGTCACATGCGCGCCCCTACACATCCTTTAGGAATAAAGCTATCCAGGCCCTTCCCCTGGCCCTCTTCCTTCCTGGTTCTATGGTCTTGGGAAAATTTCACTTCTATGCAGTGAAGTTTCTTTATATGCAGAATGAGGATAATAATAATGATTACTGCTTAAGGTTTCCTGCGGATTCAAAAAGACAGAACATACCCAAAACAGAACAGTGAGTGGTGTTCCTGATTTATCACTGCTGTCATGTTTATTACGAAGCATCTTTCACTCTGTCTCAGTCTCTTTTCAAAGATACTCCTTAACGCACACCCCTGCAGATATGAAGCTGGGCCGGAATGTGGCAAGGACGTTTTTGGATTATTATCGACTGAACCCTCTGGTTGAGAAGATGACGATGCCCATACCTAGACTGCGGTAAGTGGCCGAGCTAAGCAGTCTGGACTGTTTCACTGGCTCTGTGTTCTGTGTTCAAGATAGGTTCCTGGAGCCTCTTACTGGTGCTCAGTTTCCCACCTGTCAGCCCTGTCCCAGGGACCGCCTGTGTCCTGAGCATAAACTCTCATGACATTTCATCTCCTCTGGTTGAGGTCCTAGATGTCCAACTAGATTACAGAGGCCTTGACTTAACTGATAGAGCTGTAATGTATTCTATATCCCTGAGATACAGGCCCACATACAGGCTGCATTGGTATGGTCCTATGATCCCTGTCTGAGACAGAGATGAGATGGTCTCATTTCTGGTCCAACATGGGAATCCCCAGGGATGGGGTATCATTGGAGTGTTGAGATCGGTCATTGTCCTAAGTTATCCTAGATGTTTCCATATGATACTTCTCTAGAATATTCATATGATGCCAATTCTTCAACTTTCCCCTGCATCGGTGTATAAGCTACCATGGTACCCACTTTTCAGATTATTGTAAGATGCTCATTGAAGCACCTAACACAATACCAGGTGGACAGATGTTCTGTTAGTACAGTGTCATCCCATTCCCTGAGGATTTGAAGTCTTGGACTAAAAAGAACACACTCCTGAAGATTTCTACCTCGGGTTCTCTGATGAGGCTCACTTGCAGGTCCAGTGAGGAGAGGAAGCTGGGAAGTGAGCATCCATCTTGTCTGAGGGCTGGACAACAGTCCCACTCACTGAGTGTCCCCTTGTCTGCTGGTGGAGAGTCCAGTGAGACCACTGACATCCCATGGCATCTGGAATGCGCTAACACTACTGCACCTCTGGGCCTCATCTCCTATTCCTCTAGTAGGTCAGCCTCCTGGAATGGCACAATGCCCAACTCCCCACTCCTGCCAGACCATTCGTTCCACTAGCTTCTCCACGACCTTCCCCATGCATTTTGGTGCCTCAGGACCTTTGTGCTAATATAACTTCCTCCTTACTCTGTTACATAATAAAAAAAGAAATAATGCAAATTACTGTTTTTTATTGAATGAAGTACTTTTTATACATCATCTTATATATCTCATGTACACATTATATTTGTCATCTTACATATGAGAGAAAGGAGGCACAGAAAAGTGGAGAGGATGCTTGAGGTTGCAGTTTTCAGCAGAGTCTGATACAAGGCTCTTACAATTCCAAAGCTACTAATGTCCACTCCAAGTACAGGTTCAAATCCCACCTCAGGCTCTTAGAAACTGGTGGTGTAATTGTAGACAAGTTTCATGGCCACTGGAAGCTTTTCTCTACCTACTTATTAAATAGGGGTAATAATAACAACCTCTAATGATGGTTTTGAAGATGAGTTATGAATTTACTATAATGCCTAACAGACAATAAGTGATTCAAAAATGGTTTTGCCTTCTCTAGTGTCTAGGCTGTGGTTACAGATTTTTCACTAAGTCATGCTAAAGTTCCTTGATGAATCTGATGGGACTGGATGATGTCTTAGAGATGTCTGTTCCACAATGCCATGAGTGAGGCATCTCTGAGCCCCAGATCCGTATGAAGAGTGCACACCCCTGTGTTCTGATGACATCTTGTCTCAGATTACTTACAAGTCATTTAGGGTCTTTGTTTCCGCTCAGCCCCACCCATCCCATGTGTGAGGAGGATCACATCTGGTTCTTCTCTATACCCCTGCAAGACCCACTCTGCACTGAGCATATAGGCGTGAAGTCCCCTGTTCAGTCACCTAGGAAAAAGCAGACTTTATGCCAGGCCCACCCTGGTGGGAGGGAGATGCCAGCAAGACCTGCCTTAGAGGAGCTTACTTCTAGAGGAGCTTCCTTCTTCAAAGTCATTCTTGATTGGTTAAACTTCTTAAAAATTTGTAACTGTATAAAGCACAAAAGGATTTTTACAGTCTCATTTACAGTTTAATTTAGGGAATATCTCTTTCAGGTCCTCTTTCTGCCTGAATAAAATTATCTTGACCGTTAACTACATTTTTCTTAAATGTTTCCCAGTCCCAGACCAAATGAATACTGCTGACACTCCTGGAGACCTTTGCCCTCATCCTGACATGGATGGGTGAGGACTTGGAGGCCCAGGGAGTAGAAGGACTGGTCATGTGACCTGGCACCTTGCTACTGGGGCACAAGGTTGCCGGGGAGTTCTCAGTGATCTGTTTTCTACTGCTCAGTTTATTTCTTTGTCCTGAACTTTGGAATCCTCTTTAGGAAAAAAACAAAGACGTAGCCCCAAAGTTCTATCCTAATAAGCCTGCAACTTCGAAGAATTGAGGCAAATATACCCACCCTCAAATTAGGAAAAGCATCTTCACTCCCCTCCAACCCCCACGGCTCTGCTGCATCAAACTTTTGTTCTAAATTGGTCAATAACCCTTTAAGAATGAATTCCCAGAAATATGAGGCTCTGAGCTCTGGGGATTTGAATAGTTCTCCCACCTTTTATTTGGGGGGGGGGTATTATTTTCCATCCAAGCATCAAATAGCTTAAGTGAAAGAGCAATTCTGATTTTAAAAGAAAATTGCATGTTTTGACTCAAAACTAATCTTTGTTTTCTGCCATCTCTGTGGATAATTACAATATGTCACTTTCTACCCAAATGCTGGTGGGAGCTTGTTGGCGTCCTCGGGTGCTGGGCGGCTCTACAGAAAAGGACCCTGGGGAAGGGCAGTGCTTTGGGTACAAGGGCTCAGGCTCAACATCAATTATCAAAGCCAAGACCCTGCATTTATTTTGACCACAGTGGCACAATCATAGAGCAGCCCAAAGTGCACCATGAAAAGGGATAAAATTAGACTGGAACAAATGAACAGGCCGAGTGTGCTACTGTGAGTAGACAGAGCATGAATATAGGTCAGGTTCAGCCATAGGCTGAGAGCAGTGGCTCCATGTGAGGTTGTGTGTGTACACGCGCGTGTGCATGCCTGTGTGTACATGCATGCATCAGGACCTATGCTAAAGGATCATAGACAGTCCCTGCCAAGCAGGGCTCCAATTTATGCAAGGTAAAGAAATGCATACATGCAAATAAAACAATACTACTCAGTGCACAATAAGTGCTCAACTCTGTTGGACTATATCCTTCCTCAAAAACCTCCCATGGTCTCCATTACCTGCAAGGTGATTTTTCAGTTCCTCTTCTTGATATTCAAGACCCTGGCTTATATTGTAAGCTTCATATCCTGCTTCCTTCAATGCCCCTGCCCCTGTGAGTACCTACTTTCTCCTTCCCTCTTCATCCACTGAACAGTTTGTAGTGAGTATTCCGAGTAGTCTAGTTTGGGTGGGGTTTTTTGTTGTTTGTAGTTTGTGTTGTGGGACATGGTCTTGGTGAGGTAACCCAGACTGGCTTTGAACTTGAAATATTTCAGCCTCTGCCTCCTGAGTGCTCCACCATGCTTACACTTTGTATAGTTACTCTGAAAAAGTATCTCCTCTACACAACTGGAAGTAACGTGAGGACAGTGACTGTGTCTGCCTCCATCTTTGTCACCTCCAGAGTCCGCAGGACCTAACATAGTTCCTAACAAATTACGGTAGAGAAAGGATTATTTAGTCCGTTATTAGCCATTATTTAACCTCACAACACTATTGCAAGATTAGAGTGTTTTACTTTTATTTTACAAATAAAACTCCAGAGAAGTTAAATTCTTTGCACAAAGTCACCCTTCTCAGATCAGTTCTTTGGGGCTCAAAAGCCCATTTTCCCCACTAGAAATAAATCTTAGCCCAATGACTAAATAAACGTTGTACCAATATATCACTCAAAACCATAACAAACAAGGCACTGATGAAATAAAATGTAGAAGGGAATAAAACACAGTCATTGGTTTGTTGCCCAATATGTGACCACAACAGATACATAATCATGTACAGGACAGTGATAGGAAGAGTGCTGCAGTTAGTGCTGGGTGCTAAGGTACAGAAATGAGCCAGAATCATGTCAGTTCCTCCAGCCCTCAAGCTTACCAGAAAGAGAGATAGTGTAAAATACAATCCTTTATCTATAATGAGAATTATAAGAGAACCTAGGATTCCTTGGTAGTTAGAATAAGGTCCCAGATCCTCCCACACTATAGATTTTTCTTAAACAAGGGCCTACGGTTTTTTTCACCCTAAGCTTTGGGAAGAAAGCTCTATTGGCCTCCTTCCAAAATTCAAAGTTGTGGTTTTTCCATGTGTCTATCTCCATCTCATTGTGGAACTGTTTGAGTTAGAAGCAGAGTGGAAAGGTAGGAAGTTGGAGCTGTAGAATGGTTTTGTCCTTCTGTAGAATCAGAGTGATGCAGTATATCCATCCATTGAACCAGAATTCGTTGAACTACCTTGGCTTCTTTGAACCAGGCTCCAAACTGGGTTCTGGGGGCTCAGAGAAGAGGATGGCCAGCTCACCGCTCCTAGACAGTCGCAGTGCCATGGGGGGTGATAGACATGCACACAGATTATTTCATTACAGTGTGATATGTGCTGTCTTCTCTCTTTCTATTATCTCCATCTTTGCAGGAAAGAAAAATCCCCTCCCTCCAAGCACCCAGTCCTGCGGGGCCCGGCCAGCAGCTACCCCAACAGCAAAGGGCACAAGAGGAACTCAGTGAACCACAGAGACCCTTCAACCCCTTTTTAAAGACAAGGAGTCTGGAGAGTTTTTGTGGAGACAGGAGCATGTGCATTTCCTGCTGGGGCATGAAATGAATCATCCCTTTCTGGTTTCTAAGACAAGGATTTGTGGCATAATGCATACAGCTAGTGAAAGGGAAGGGAGAGGGGAAAAAAAAGAAAAGACAAAGAAATTTAATCATTGATTTTCCCTTTCACCAATGGAAAATCAATGGTGACCCTTTAGAACAAAATAGAAGACTGGAATCAGGTGAGCACAGCGTCGCTTTCCACAACAGAGAGGTTCTCACAGGATGAGGAAAACCCTACCCATCCTTCTTAAGAGATTTGACACGTTTTTAGGTCAGTTTCTCTGGAAGCTCCTTTACTTTTCAAAGGTATACAGTGATGTTACAGGTAGTCCCTTTTTAAAATTATTATCGTTTTTTTTCTTTTGACTTTGAAACGCATAGCCCATATTTCCTAATCCAGAACATATGCAACCCCAAGGCAAATGTCCTGCTTTGAACAGTGGGTCAGAATGTTTGAAATCACAGTGTTCTTAGATGGCTACTATATCTCTAAACTGCATGCTTTCTGATTCCTCCAGCTCCTAGCATGCAACAGCAGAAAACTGTTCTGAGAGTTATTTCTCCATTTCCTAGGTAGTTTAATTGAAACTTTAGCTCCAGAGACGAGAAGTATTGCTTATTCATTCAAAAAGATCTATCATGGTTAAAGTCTCCAAGTCCCTGGTGACAGAGATCAAGGGAGGTGAGCATTGATAATCTGTAAAGAGGAAAGGGTGATTGCCAGGTAAGAGGGATGCAGAAGACAAAGAATGTACCCTTGAGGCAGGTAGGAATGCTAAAAATAAAGTAACAATACTAACATTTCCCAAGGCAGGAAAAGGTAAATATTGTGCATTCTTTTTTTCCGAAGAGTAAAGTGCCTTTGTATGATGAATGGGTGCAGCAGAATGTGTTCCCTTCCTGTCTGTGGAAGCAGCAGGCTGAGTCACCGTGACTGCTCACTAATTAAAATGACCTTCCGGAAATGAGGATTAGGAGATAGGGAGAGAAAGAAGGCTCCGGGGAGATAGGGCCTTCAGCACAAACCTTTGGTTAAGCATTCTTTCTGTTTGTGTGGGAGATTTTCAAAGTTTATTGCAAAAATCAGGAGCAAGCTGTTCTCTTTTGCATATTGGTTAGTTGGATGTGAATATCCTGTTGTATCTCCAGCTTTTCCTCAGTTTTTGTTGTCCAGAGGAATACAAATAAAGTGGTTTGCCAGCTCCTCTGTTCTTCTGGGTTTTTGTAGCAACTGTTTCTTTTGGTCTCCCAGTCCCTCCACCAGCTAGCCTAAAATCAAAATGACCCTCACTCTTATCATGACGAGGAAGATCCATCAGCTTTGGACTTCAGAAATTCCTGCAGCCAAGTTCTGAGGAGTTTAATTCACTGCAACCATCTCAATTTAAGCCAACTTCATGGCAGCTTTTGGAAATGACAGACTCTAGCTGCGTGGACAGAAGTAGACTATACAAAACAAGAGAAATGATAGTCCAGATCTAACTTCCTTGGTTGCCTCTACATCATGATTATATATGGTAACGTATTTTTTTAACTACTAATTGATTGGATCACAGGCCACACAGATAACATGTATGCTAGAGGCTTAAGAGCAAAACCTTGGAGACAGACAGCTCTGGATTCTAATTCTGAATTCAAGCCCTACGTTTACCTCTTAATGCCTTTGTGATTTCAGGCTAGTGATTTAACCTCCAGGCATCTCTATTTTCTTACCTGTGAGATGGTAACAATACTATCTGCCTTAATATAATTATTACAAAGATCTAATGAGCTTTGGTGTAGAACAAGTCAGCAAAAAGAAAAAAATATCGAAAAAAAAATATGTGTTTGCTAAATGATAGCTATGACAATTTGGAATATGACCAGAATGGTGAGATATCTAGAATTCATTCCCCACTAGGAAGTGATGAGACTGAAGGTATTGAGGTAAAAAGAAAAAAATAAGAAAGAACAAGAATGGGAAAGTAAAGTCACCATTTCTACAAAGTTGAAGGATTATTATGAAACAAAAGAAGCAAACTCATTCTGTGTAGTCCAGCAGTCATTACCAAGTCCAAGGAGTAAGTCTAAGTAAGGAAACATCCTAGTAAATAGTTTCTATTGGATGAACTCCCTGGAAAGATAGTAAGCTTGTCATTAGAGGTATGTCAGCCAAGCCTGTCTGGACATCTGTCATGGAAAAAGGAAATGGAAGGAGGTTCTTTCCTAGAGAGATGCTGGATTGGAAGCTGGGGTGTTCTCACAGGTGGCAGGAGGTTACATATCTGGATATCAGATAATGGTGTGTACAGTATAAAAGGCATCTTGCAGCACCAGAGACAACCATGGAAACTATTTCTGAATTATAGTATATGGATTCTGCTAACATTTAGCAATCCTAGAAGAAGAAAAAAAGATACCATGACTATTATATAGACTGCTCAGTAGGGTTTGCGTACAACCATCTGCTTCCATACTTTAGAAGAGCAGAGAGGAAAGGGATGGCAAGTGGCCTTCATGGTGGCTTTGGCCGCCATTCTTCCCTAGCTGTCTTGGTCAAGGTTATGCCTATGATGGTCAAACTAGATAGGAAAGATTTTCAGCACTGTGGTCAAGGACAGCAACGTGCTGATAGGTAAATTAACAGGAGGATAGTGGCCCACTTTTCCCAGCAGGGGGCACCTCTAGCCTATCTTCCTGTCTACCCACTTCTCAGTCACAAGTGGGTAGAACCAATCACCCCACCCATACTCTGTAGATTTCTAAAAAGGCGAGAGAGACAACTCTGTGAACAAGGAAGGTAGGTAGGTAGGAACATGCAGGGTCTCCAGTTAGCCTTCACCTGACTAGACATTACTGATGCAGGGCTGGTTTCACTCAGCATGATCCTAAAGGCTCTGAGACAGGAACAAAGTTCTGTTTACCTCCAAAGCTATAGCAGATCAGTGGAAGGTTACCAGTGACCATGCTGTTGAAATCCACAGAGGATAAAAGGCACAGGCCACCTGTCTTGATGAGGCGGTTCCCTGTACTGAAGCAGGATGAACCTTTACTAGGTTATTAGGAATGAGGACAGGGAGAAGCCACACAATGAGCTTGTAGTCTCTGAATGCAACTCAGTGGCATAACTGCTTTAAAGTATCCCAATTCATTTCTCAAACTAGAAAGAGCAGGACCAATCATGGTAGTAAGTGGTTAATAATCATTAAGCATGGAATTGTACCCCTATAAAGTAATGACTGACATATACTCTACATCAGGTATTGTACTTTTGTCTTACTTGGCAGTTTCAACAGTCTCATAAGGTAAGTATGATTTTTTACATTTCCCACTTGAGACCACAGGAAATCTTAGAGATCAAATCTTGCATTTGCTTTTACATGGCGAGTGAGAACCTGGATGCAAACACAGTTCCTTTCTATTACACTATAATGGGCCCTCTCCCGTTAACTCTGGGTAAAAACCATATCAAAACAGGGAAAAGCAGAATAGCAAGTAGGCAATGGTGCTGTTTAGAAGTGAGGAGAGAAAGGAAAGCAACAGGTGATTTACAGGGTCAGAGCCAGGTGTGATGGCACACGCATGTAATCGCAGAATTCAGGAAGCTGAAGCAGGAGGATTTTGAGTTTGAGGCCAACCTGGGCTACACATTGAGACTTTTTCTCAAAAAAAATATTCAGGTTCAGAGAAATATTTTAGGATTTCAGAACTTCTTAGCGCTTGCTGCTGAAGTCCTTCTTTCTTCTGCTCTTGATTACCACACACATGTTCAAGGTTCTTCTATGTTCTCCACAGCCAGATGCCCTTTCAATCATGCAGTGTACAGAAGTTTCTTGGTTCTCTCAGGGCCTTTGGAGGCTCAATAAGGTAGTAATCATTACAGAAACTCTTGGCATTCCTGGGGTAGATAATCTTGCATCACTTCCTCTTTCTAGAGTGTTCGAACCAATACTGCTGTGTCCCCTGCCTCTTCTTCCCTGCTTCTTGCTTCTTGACTATTCTGAAGGGATCAAGATCAGGAGTTGTCTCTCTGGAGGCTCAGCTTGGCCAGTAAGGCTTTCAGGTCAGAGTGGACTTAGACAAGAATGGCCTAAACTTACATTAGACCAATACAAGTGTGAGACCCTGCTCTTCTGTTTACTCACTGTGTGGCTTTGAGTGAAGAGTTTAGTCTCTTTCTGGCTTCAGGGTTCTCAAAGTAAAAGTGATCCAGACCTATTTCCCAAAGTTATGTGAAATATTTAAAATAATGGTATCTATAATATACCTAAAAAGTATGGTTTGTTCACCCACACCATCTGATCTGACCCCATCTGTCTCCTCCTTGCTGGAGTTATAACTCCCCTTTTCTTGGAGCCAAAGTAGAGTCAAAAGCACAACCCCTTCCCGAGGATAGGACAGGAGTGAGAGAAGAGTCCTGATATGACAGATGCACTGAAGGGTGAGTGTCAAGTCTGGGACCTGGGGTCTTTTTCAGTCTGTGGCCTCAGCACTTAGCACAGAGCTCATAGCACTGAGCCCCAGATCACTGAGTGGAATGAGAAAATGCTAGATCAGGGTCAACTAGAGGCTCCAAAATCTTGGGAGGATCCAACAAGGCAATGAAAATTGGGGCTCTGAATAGATGGGAAGACTATGTTGGAATACAATACTCACCCTGCCATAAGGAAGGCAGAATTGATGGGACTAAAAAGAAAAGAGGGTGTAGTTTCTGTAAGATATTACAGGATATTTTATTAAAATAACTGCGAACAAATCTTACCAGGATACAATCCAGGCTTTGTGCTATTTTCAGTAGTCAAACAATATCTCAAGGGTGGTCTCCATGAAACAAATGCTCAGTTAACTGAAATTCACCAGAAAGCAAGTCATTCCTGCTCTCACCAAACCCAGGGTGCATGCTGGCCAGGGCAACCTCCCCAACAAACTCAGAGCAGTGTAAGTTTGCAATCAGGAAGTAAATTGGATGGATGCAGGCTCAATGCCTCTCAATTCAAGCCCAAGCCTCAGCACCAAGACTAGCCAATTCAAAAAGTCAGCCTGGGATGCTAACTTGTCCCCGGTGACAGAGGACCTGTTTTCAGCTGTCCCTGTGTCAGTCTTCAGTCTAAATCTGCTTCTTCCTTGAGCGTCACCTGCCATGGTCATGTCCTCTTTCCCTACCCTGTTGTCTTGGCTGCAAACCCTGCTGCTGTCTCAACTCCTATGTCTGTCTCTTTCTGCACAGCTGGCCAGTTCCTAAAGCCTACTGCTTCTGCCTCTGTGATATGTCTGTCGTCATGCAGTGTTATGAATTGACTTCAGACATATCTGAGGCTTAACCCCATCACTGCCACTTGTGAATCCTTTCATTTGTGTGCTCCTTATGGGGCTTGAACTCAGGGCTTGGGTGCTGTCCCTGAGCTTTTTTGGCTCTAGGCTAGCACTCTACCACTTGAGTCATAGCTCCATTTACAGCTTGTTTTCATTGACTAATTGGAGATAAGAGTCTCATGGACATTCCTGCCCAGGCTGGCTTTGAGGCATGAACCTCAGAGCTCAGACTCCTGAGTAGCTAGGATTACATGCCTGAGCCACAGACACTCAGTTTACTTATGAATCCATTTAAGTCAAATTTTCTTTCATCATCTCTAAAATGAGATGATAATACCTACTAGCAGAATTATTGTTGACCTTTTCCCTTCCTCTACCTTTCCATGTTTTGTCCTCTTTCCCCTCTTACCACCATCTATTGCAACACCTGTGGAATGACCCATAAGTGGCCTTCCATCTCTAGATGCTCTCCTAACCCACTTTCCTCAAAAGCTTCCAGAAACTCTGGGAGAAGTGACTCCATGCTTGTGGCACATCTTTGAAAGCAATGGTTCCATCCAGAAGTCTAGATAGCATCCCACTCGTGTGTTCTTCATACCTCACGTCTTCAGCTGTCAAATTCCACAGGTTCAACCTGCTCAATCTCCTCATCTCCACCTACCATCCCTAGTCCTCTTAAATTAAGAAAACCTTTCAAGACGTAACTCTTGGCAGTCTTAGCTCATAGTGATACATCTTTGTAACCTCAATACCCATTTTGGAGGCAGAGGCAGAAGGATCTCCAGCCAGGCTATAAAGCCTATCTCCAAAATAAAATATTTAGCTCACATAGCCTAACATCCTCCCTAGTCTCCAAAGTTATTCTCATCTCCATACTGACTGTAGCACCTACCACAGCTTCAGAGGCAAGGCAAAGGCACCCACTAAATAGAGCAGAAGAATAGATGACTCTCAAATCCACAATTCTATGTTCACCTCACTCAAATGACTGGCTCTTAATTACGGATTCAGCTTCCCATAGCATTGACTTCTCAAAGGCATACCAGTGCCCAGGCTCTTTTCATGGCTCCCTTACCTACAGAATTGCATTGCAGTGTGTTGTGCAGACAGCCTGTTGTGTGAGAGAGTTTTGGGCCTGAAATGGAAGTCCTGGGTGGCCTTCAAGGCTTCTGTCTCCATGGCAAGATGAAGGAGGTGGACTTATTGAATCCCCCAGCCCTTTCCTGAATACCAACTAGCTTCTTTTACAGAGCCTCAGGCAATTAGATCCTTTCTGCCCCTAGCAGTAACTATTATTCCTGGCATGCTATTACCACTGCTGCAGAGGCTGCTACTAGTGATAAGAACACTGCTGCTACTGCTGTTGGCCCCATACTACTGTTAAAATCGATACTGCTGCTTCTGGCACTACTGCTAATACACTGCTACCATTATGACTAATACTACCACGGATACTTAACTTCTGCACTGTTGCTGCGCCTCTTGCTACCACTGCTCATCTGAAGCTATGCTACTACTGTTAGTGCCCTGCTGCTGCTGCCCTGCCTTGATTGAGTGATGCTGGGCTGCAGGTCCTGCATTGATTTCTTTCTTATTTGATCTCCCTCATGCCTCCCTACAGTCCTGTGAAACATAGCGACTCCTCTTTTCATTTTCCTGATAAGGAAACAGCAGCGTAGAGAAGTTGCCTCACCTGTCTAAAGCCACACAGCCTGTTAATGGAGGCATCTGAATGTCATCAGACTCTGATGCTCACTCACATTCTTTCCATTTCCTCCTCCTCCACCTTTCTCTGTACCTTCATCAGTCCTAAGACTGACAGTCCAATAAATATTTAATGCTGGTTATAAAAAGTCTCAGCCTCAGGGAGCTCACTGGTTCATTTTTGTTCCCATTACACGACCTCATTTTGCCTTAGTCCCCTGAGCCTGGCTTTAGGCATTCTCCTTTGCAACTGGATGTCCCCGCACGTCTTCCATGCCAGAGCCTCTTACTTTGAAAAAGCAGCCCTAAAAAGATTGTCTTAATAGGCAGGGTTGGTGTCACCCTTAGAGCTGTAGCAACAAGCTCTGTCGTGCCAGGAAAGAGGACAGGATAGAAGAAGTCTAGCTCCATCTAGCCACCTTTTATTCTGTAAAGCAGACTGGCCCCCAGAAGTTTTCCTGCTAAATACTGACTGCCCCCCCCCACCAAAAGACTTCCTCTTCCTCTATTCTAAGCCTCTCTCAACCCCTGACTTCAAGAATTCAAATTGGGTAACCAAATAGAGGTAGATAGTAGGAAAATGGGTTCTGCAGCAGCTCTGATGCTGCCTGGCTATAGGACATAAATACATCTTTTGCTCAGTTGGAGAGACCCAAGTGCCTCAACTGAGTTCAATTTCCTTCTCTCACTTTAGAATGCTATTCTCAACTCACATACATTCTAAGAGGACTAGGGGTTTGAGTAGAGAGGATGAATGGGAAAGCATTGACAATTGGGATTGTCTCCCCTTTCAAGACCTCAGCAACATTCTCACTTCATCCATGCCTTGTTTTCAACCAAGACTTTCTTGCCATTAATTAATCCAGCCACATTGATTAAGCCTCTGTGTTTTCACAGGCACCTGATGTTCCTCTCTGCTGCCCTGATTCCTTCCACTCCTTCAAGGGCCTTCTCCAGGAAGTCTCCCTGGGCCCTTATAAAGAATGCTTCCTCTGAACTCTCAGGCAACTATTCCCTAAATGAGTATTCATTTTTGACACCCAGAGTCTGGCACAGGCCCTGAGCATTTGCAAGGATTCCTGCTGTCCCTGATGGCTAGAAGGGACTTGAGCATTTCTCTGACACAGGAACCCCTTATGATCCACCTCCAGAAGTTTACAAATGAGGCAAGCTCTCACTCTTGGCAAAGTTGGAGGGGGCCTAGTTTATAGACCCATATTAGAAATGGTCAAATTTTAATGTTAAGAGCATCCATAAGTGAACGAGATAAACTGACTGATGGATTTGAGCATGGTGTGTGTGTGTGTGTGTGTGCGCGCACACACACACAAAGGCGCGCACCCATACACTGCTGTATTTGCATTGTCTGTACATCTTTCATGAGTAACATGTCTAGGGTTGTGTGTGAAAATGCATGGGCCTATGTAATTTTGATGTTTGTGGATGTGCATTACTGAATATTAGGTGACAGATGATTATTGATTCTCAGCACATTTTTACATCAACTCATAGTCAGAGGTCTTGGGTTAAGTTCCTGTTTGAAATTCTGTCTACTTTCTTGACATATCATCCATATTAATGGCTCACCCTCTCGGCCCTGGCTTCCTTGGGACTGTTCCCAGCAGGACATCAGGACATCCTGCCTCCTTCCTAATAGCAGGGGAGGCTGATGCTGGCTGGGCCCGGCCCTCAGGAATGGGGGACGAATAAAGAGCCTCTTTTCCTGATTCTATCGCAATGTGACCTCATAAATTTAGGTCTTCTTACCCTATATTTCATCCTTATGTTTTTGTCTGCTTTGGGAAAGTGCATTTTTTTCTTTTTCTTTCTTTCTTTCTTTTCTTATTATTTCTCTCTTTTCAGGCCAATTTTAACTAAATGTTGGGAAGTATCTATTGGGGCAGTGTTATAAAGAAGGGAGATGGTGTTCTGTTTATTTATAATTTAATTTTGTTGTAAAGGTGATGTGTAAGTAATGTAATGAGTACATTTCTTGTCAAACATTGTTACCCCCCTCTCTCCTGTTTCTCCCACTTTCCCTCCCCCCATCCCCCCTTCAAACTGTAAAGTGTATTTGCAACACAGTGTCATATAAGTATGGCTGTTTGCATTGGTTCACCCTTTGTCCTTTGTCTCACCATTTTGTTACTCCCTTTTCCTTCCCCAAATCAGATAAACACATATAAGACAAAGGGTACCAAAATAAAAAACAGTGACAACATGGGATAAACCAAAAGGAAAAGACATTAACTTCACACAGTACATTTAAAAAGAAATCCAGAGCAAAATAAAACTTAGCACTCTCAATACTTTCCCAAACTTCTCTGAGAGCTGAAATTCAGTGGCTTCTGACTGTTCACTTCTGCTCAATTCCAGAAGCATTCACTGAAGGCCTGCTCTGAAGTAGGCTGAGTTAGCTGGTGGGTGAAAATAGAGCATGCACAATTGTGAAATCCACACTCATTGTTCTGGCCTACAGAGCAGCTCTACGGAGCTTAGAGATTTTCACTTTATTAAAAAGCAAATACATGGAGTAGGGACTTTCAGATGTTAAACCTTGTGCATCATCTATGCCCGACTTCATCCTTTATTAAGACTGATATTCATTTGCCTCTACTTGTAATCATTCATTCATTTAATAAGATGGCCCTGTAGGGGTTTGTTGAAAAGAATACAAACCACCCAGAAGAGATAGATTTAAGCCTGATTCAGCTACCATTTCCTCAGTTGCCTCACCTGCAGAACACAGTATTTTCTCTTCTAAATCACAAGGTAATTTTAAGTAACTACTGGGGAAAGGATGTAGTAGGGAGGGTGGAAGAACCAGTGTTCTTTGACTTCCAAGTAGAGGCAAGCATTTCACACGTACCCTTGCTACTGTTCATACAAGAGAGGATGAGACAAGGCAAGCAAGGACATCAGCTGCGTAGAAATCATTTACTATAGAAAGCTTGAACTGGGGACAGGATGTGGGGTATAGCTCAGTGTTAGGACACGTGCCTGGATGTGCCTTGTGTCCCTTGGGCTTGATCCCCTGAACTAGAAGGAAAAAGGTCTAGAATCTAGTATCAATCTGTCCCTAGCATTTGTATTACTTTACTCCCTCTCTGAGTCTCAAATTTTCTAGAATTTGTCCTCAGCTCAGCAATACTGGTGGTGATTTCTGCCTCCCAAAGATTCTCTCTGTCTCCAGACATGATGCTGAACCAAAGGCCTCTGGAGAGACGAGACCAGCAGGTGACGTGGTGAACTTGACCTACAAGAGGTGCAACACTTCCGACCTCATTAACATCACTGTGCAATAGGTACCATGGAGCACACCTTACCTGCCAGACAGAAAAATAAAGCCATGTTATATCTTAAGTGTTGGTTAACAGTGAGTAAAAGACTCGTGCATATTTATAGTAACTTTACTGCCTAGAACGTTATGGCACTCCTGAACACCCTGAGAAGGTGTGCTCATATTTCGATGGTGTATATCAGATACTCTTGTAAAGCTGAATATATGTCACAATGGACTCACAAAGAAATGTGGCCACATGATGGAGACTCTGATGTCTGATAAATGTGGCCAAGAATCCTGCTTTGCCACCATGTGTCCTTGAGCCATCTATGGACCTCAGTTTCCTTTTATAAAATGGGATTCATTCATGCTTAGCTCGTAGGAAGGTTGTGGAAAGTAAATGAGATGACATGAAGTCCCTAGCTAATGAGCGTAGCTGTTACTCCTAATTATATTCCTCTCTAATGCTTAGTATTTCTATGGTAGTCAATCAAAAAAATCAAACCAAAAAGAACAAAAAAAAAACCCACCTTGGCACATATGTGGATGTCCTGGCCCCTCATTATGAATGAATCATGAAGGAACAGGGTCTCTTTTAGCAACAGTAGGTGGTCATTTGCCTACCTTCAATACTGGCTGCTTCCTTCTTATCATATCATCAGTTGTATTGATACTTTCATTAATGATGCCTTTCAAGGCAGTAAATTTTGTCCTTGCAGAAGCAGAGACTGGAACAAGGCAATGAGGGAAAACCATTTATTTATTATAAGTGATCCAGGAAGCAAAGTAAGAGAGAGGCAGGAGTGACAACAAGGAGAAAGCCAGCACAGCATGTGTTAATGAGCTAATTACCACTCAAGGAAAAGGGACCTCCATCTCTCTAGGGACTTTCTTAGCAATTGTGTACAAAACACACCTTGGAATTAAGGATTGCTCTCTTCCATGTGAATTTTTGTTACACTTCCCTGTTGCTTTATCACAAGGTTGATCTCTGAGGGTTGCTGGCTAGAAGCATGAAAATGCTCACTGAAATCAGGTGGGCTGAAGCATTGTGGGGAAGTAGCACAAGTGTCTGCGTGAGCATCCAGGTGGAATGAACATGAATACCTTATCTTTGTTACTGTGTGGCTGGCAAGTTCAGCAAGGAAGGAGTTTGAATCAATGCTGCAACCTAAGGATGGACCATGGTGCCTGCAGTTAAGTACCTTGTGTCATTTGCTAAGTGAAAAGATGGCTGTGTGTATGTATGTATATATGTATGTATGTGTTTATGTGTGGGGTGGGTGGATGGATATATGAACTTTCTCCTTTATCAGAAGATTTTTTATAAATGCTCAAAATGCCATGTAAGGATTGGGGGCGGCTGGGTACACAAGGTGTTTCATCTATCTGGTAATCAACTTGACGTCCCTATATGGAACAAATCCAGAGCTGCATCAAGCAAGAGGGGTCAAAGGGGCTATCAATGCTGAGACTGTTGATGAAATGCCTGAGTTGGTACTCAAGGCTTAGGTTTAACACTACAAATGACACCCAGAAGAGCAGCTGGAGTAGCATGATTTAAAAAAAAAACACTGTGTGAGATTAAAAGGGGAAGGCCCAAGAAAATCAGGCACCAGAAGCTGGGACCCAAAGGACTTCAGATTTCAACATGTCAAGCTTTTGCAAAGTTTTGCCCTACTTTTCATCAACTGTAATATTGCATGAAAGCTCACTGTGGTTCTAACAGTCCCATTGACCAGGAAAAAGGAGAGCTAAAAGAAAGTCTTTGAGGTTTTCTCTGTATGTTGTGTTTGGATATCTTTATTTTCTTTTATTTAAGTTAAAACTGATTTCTGTACGCAACAGCTTGTTTTCTGATTATGATTTTGATTTTAGGAAAACTTTGAAATGTAAAAAAGTGAGAAAAGCATAAATAACTCACTACTGCCAAAAGATAAATAACTTTTTACGCATTTTATGTTTTTTGACAAAATTACTATCTAGTATTTATGCTTTTAGACATTTACCTTTACTAGCTCCAGAGCTGGTTGTATACTGCAAAATTTTCATGTATTTTTTATGCTACTAAATATTCTTGAAGCACTTTAGCTTTTGTTGATTATGAAATATCCTTCTGTGTGGATGGGAACATAATATATTTAGCCATTCCCCTATTTTTCCCCCTTAATTGTCAAAGTAAATTACAGAGGGATTACAGTTTCATATGTAAGGCAGTGAGCACATTTCTTGTTCAACGTGTTACCTCCTCCCTCATTTTCCCCGCTTCCCCGTTTCCCTCTCCCCTCCCCCATGAGTTGTTCAGTTGGTTTATACCAAATGGTTTTGTAAGTATTGCTTTTGGAATTGTTTGTCTTTTTATCCTTTGTCTCTCAATTTTGGTATTCTCTTTCCCTTCCCTAGTTCTAATACATGTATATACAGTATCCAGGGTACTAATATCAGATACAGTGATAGCAGGCGTGGAAACACAGGAAGGGAATACACATGGCATGTTGAAAATAATTACAACAATGATATAACACTTGTTTCTGTAACGTGGAGTTCATTTCACTTAGCATCATCTTATCTATTTTTTTTACAATTGTATTTTATTTTTTGAAGTAGCCTAAAATAATAGTATGAGGGGGTTTTATTGTGAACAGTGGAGAGTTCATTGTGATCATTCCATAGGTGTGTATAGTATGCTTTGTACAGGTGCAATCCTCCCTTATTATATTCTCGAATCCCCCTTCTCTCCTACCCGCTTTGACAAACAGTGGTCCTTTTCATTATGTCAGGTTCTTCTATATCTTCAGTTCTCCTCACCCTTCAGCAGCAGGATAGGGCAGGTGTTTACATTTACATCCTATCATCACCACCATCATCAGTCTCAATTCCACAAATGCATGAACACATACAATATTTGGCTTTTGAGCTTGTGACTCCTAATGGACCTTTTTTGTGCTGTTATGAATTATGCTAGTATGAACAGAACTGTGTAAAAACCTTTGTAGGCAGTATTTCCTTTAAATGTCTGTACAAACCTATGAAGTGAATCCTTATAATCCCTTTCTATACACTAAGAAACTGGGGGTGAGAGGATTTGTGAGGGTCACTGTTTTACTTTTAATTCCCTCAGAAATGGATGGATCTTGAATTGGGACCTAACTCCAAAGGGTTTATTGAAGAAGAGATCTCAAGAAACATTGGTAGGAAAATAGAAAGATGAGGTGAGGAGAGAAGGAAGCTTGAGAAATGTTGAATACTCAGCAAGTGCTGGCTGTGGATAAGCAGAGCTGAGCCCTCTAGGGGAGCTCTGGGAGCCCAGGAAGAGCCCAGTGCACTGGAATTGTCCCACACAGGGCTTTGGGGCACCATAGTTTCCATCAACCCCAGTCTTGATTGAGGTTGTTTTTAAAGGGTATTACTTTTCCCATCACTTCTGGCTGCTGTGGGGTGGGTATAGGTAATGAGAAAGAGTTCAAGGCAGGCTCTGGTGGCCACCTAATGCAGGTGCCAGCAGTCAGGAATTTGGCAAAGGTCCCTGCAGGGTTGAGGACCAGGTGAGCCCTGGGAGGGGTGGTTATGGTTCCATGGCCAGTCACCTTCAAAGCTGAGATTTGAAGACAAGGTATGCCTATCCCAGGACCCTGTAGTGATGCAGCTTTGGAGAGAAATGGAGCCTCCCTGTGCCCTGGGTGAGTCCTCTCATCCTTCAGAGGCTCCAGGATCCAATGGAGAGCATCTGACTTGCCATACCTGACTCCAGACCCGCGCAGGGGGTGACAGATTGGAGATGTCAGCACATGGATAATCTGTGGCTCATCATCTGTTCAGCATTGCTGACCGTTCCCATCAAGTGAGTAGGAATCACATCAGATATTCAGCAATTTCCCAGAAATAGCTCATTAAAAGTAATTAATAGACAATAGGCCGCTTCCCTGAGTTTATGAGATGAGTAGTTTTCTAGATTAATTACCTAATATGCGATATACGCATGGCTCATTGAAATACAGTCTCAGTCCTTGAACTTTGGAGCTTTTCATTCTTTCTTTCTTTTTTTCCTTTCTGGCAGGAGGGAGCTGAACACACAATTGCTCATTTCTATGCATGGAAAGTCTCAGACCTGGATTCCCCAAGGAGAGGGCTCCATTGCTTCATAAGCTTCAAATTCAAGGGTTCCTCATGCTAAACTCATGACAAACTACATTACTGCAAAAATGACAAAGATACTAATTGACATATTTGTTAACTATGCAGATCCTGAAAACGTCCTCGTGTGCTGCTGCTCATGCAGGGAGATTTCCATGGGAAGTTGTCACTATGTCAGCCTCCCCCACCTGACTTCAGTTCTCACCTAAAGGTGGAGTGAAGGCAAGGGAGTGAACCATGTGTAGACACTGAGACCACCTCTGTGTTCTCTCTTGTGGAAAACATTTTAAAGTTTACCAAACTGCTGGGGTGCAAATGTGAATGTGTTAATCAGGTCCTTGCCTGTGTGGCAACTACCTACAGCAAGATACTGTGCTCTGAGCCTGCATAAGGGTTTATCTAAACTGCATGTATTTCTGCAAGTTTATTTACTTATTTTTGTTTTTTGAGACAGGATCTCACTACACAGGCTTCAGCTGGAAATCTTCCTGCTTCTACCTCTCAAGTGCTAGGATTACAGATGGGTGCCATCATGCAACGAAACAAATACTATGTGTTATCACTTATTCAAAGTGTCTGAAATAACTGATCTTGTCTCTGAGACAACCTCCTCTATGGGGTATAGTTTCCTTTCCCTTCATAAAGTTGCTGTTATTCATAACATTTTGTGCTTCCAAACATTTCCCCTATTGCTTGAAACCTCTTGAAAGAATGCAAGAGCTGAGGGCCCCAAATAAAATTTCTGGTAACATCTCCACATCATCAAATGCTAGTCAGCATTGATAATGTTGCCCCCACACAATAAGATGGGTAAATCTTAATATATTGCTGATTGAAAACAGCAAGGGGGCTGAGAATATGGCCTAGTGGTAAAGTGCTCACCTCGTATAAATGAAGCTCTGGTTTCGATTCATCGGCACCACATATATAGAAAAAGCCAGAAGTGGCTCTGTGGCTCAAGTGGTAGAGTGCTAGCCTTGAGCAAAAAGAAGCCAGGGACAGTGCTCAGGCCCTGAGTTCAAGCCCCAGGACTGGAAAAAAAAAAGTATGTGGTTACGTTTATATAAAATTACAAAATTTGGAAAGCCAAATAATTTGTGCTATGTATGTATGTATGTATGTATGTACAAAGCAATCTCATAAAAGGCAGGACAGTAGTTCTCTTGAAGGAGAGAAGACATGTGGATGAAAGGATTGTGCAGGTCCAAGGATGTTGGAAATGCTCTATGTGTCAGGTTTGAATAACAGCAACAATGCAGGCAGACAAATCTTCCAGACTCTTTTTCCAATTAACCAGCAAAAACTCAGAACTAGAGGCATGGTTCAAATGGTAGAGCATCAGCCTTGAGCAATAAAAGCTACCTGAGGGGGCAAAGCCCTTCATTTGAGCCCCAGTACTGGCACACACACACACAGGGGCCATCAATGTACAGAGGAAGGTGACCTAGAGAGAATACTAATAGCTGAGAGAATCAAAGCATGATTGTACTGAGGAAGGTGACCTAGAGAGACTACTAACAGCTGAGAGAATCAAAGCATGATGGAGTTGCTTCTCTGAAGGTGTCCTTCCAGAAGCACATCCTACCTCCCAAAGTTCCATTTACATAACCCAGTTTTAGATGCAATGTTTTTAGCATTTGCATCTGCACAGTGGCACCTGAAATTCAGGAAATCGAGACCTGGAGAAGTGTTCCACAGAAACCATACTTCTAAAACCTGACCAAAGTGTGTTTTCCTCCTGAAGTTCTGGGAAGGAGAAACCCTCCTTTCTTCATGAAGATGTCCGGTGGGGATCAGCTCAGGAACTCTCAGTCCCAGTTGTAGGTTGGGCCTAGTGCAATGCTTGTTTATTAGGGAAATGCATCTGATCAGAGAGGCCCGCCTGACAAGTTCATTACACATCAATTTAATTAGCTGATTTACATTTAATTTACATTTCAATTAATGTCTTTAGCAACAAAAATGCTGCTTTAATAGGGTAATTGCCTGTTAGGCAATATGTAAAAGAATAAATAGTCACATTCTGAGGAAGAATTCCTGTTTTCAATTTTTTATTACCATAAATAACTGAAATAATTATTGCTCTTAAGGGCCATGTCCTCATTTCCTTCTGGGCCTAATTATAAAGACTTAGTACCTCATTAAACAAAATGGTTTTGGAGTCACAGAAAAACATTACTCCAATCGTGACTCATTAGTTTCAACCAAAGGGGGCAAACTGTGATAGTAGGCACATTTGGGGGGACGCGGCTATTAATACAGGCGAGACTTGTCCTTTTGATCCATGTCCTGGTAATGGGGCAAGGTGGCTTGTTTATAAGCCTATTTGGGGGTGGGGATTGTCTGAGGAGTACTCAGTGTATATCAGTTCAATTTTTAGGAACAAGGGGCTCACTAGCTCTTGAGACATCATTCCCTATACTAAGAAAACCTGTCCAGCTTCCAGAGACAATTACAGCAGATGTCTGTAAGGCAAGATCATAATTGAATCCTGAAACAGGAAGCCATGGCTCAGAATGGACAGGAGTTAAGAATGAGCTGGAAATGGCAGCAGCAGGAGGGACATGGTCTGAGAAGAGAGGAGAATGAGACCCTGGAGAATTTCAGGGGAAAAAGCGGCCATGCACCTGGGCCAACAGTAGGGAGAGGGAAGGGACAGGCACCTGGGCAGTGCAAAGAGTCAGAGGCAGATGGGGCTACCAGGCAACGGCGCTGGCGTGTGCCGGGAGAGGGAGCTCTGTGTCTTCCAGAAGGCTGCGTTCTCGGAACCTGTGCCAGAGGGGAAGTACTCAGAATGGAAAATCTTGGAAACAAAGGGACGGATCTCTAAATCTAGGCAAGGGTCATCTTTCCTCCAAGCGCCCACAGGCAGTTCTTACAGGCATCTCCGCGACAGCGTTTTGGGTTCACCCTTCTCCGGTCCTCAACAGTGCCATCGCGTGGCAGCCAAGCGCAACAGCAGGAGTTGGAACCCTGTGGGCTCTGTGGCCTCTCCTTTGGGGTGAAAAGGCCCCCAAAGGCACCAGGGATTGGGAATCTGAGTCTCAGCCTACCCGAGGACTGGAATGAGGGAGGACTTGAGAAAATGGCTCACAGATAGGGAAGGAAGGGGCCTCTTTATTATTTAACTGGAAAATGGGGCCTTTGGGGCATACTATTTTGGAAGTATTCAAGTACATGCTCTCTTACTGGTCCTAACTTTCTGCTCTCTTCCTTTCACCCCGACATCAGCCCTTCAGAAACCGAATGAAAAGATGGAGCCTCGCCTTCCACCTTTATTCATTCCTAAATCACCTTTCGAAGGCTCTTTTTCACCTTTTTCTTTCACTCAGGCTAAGTAGTTTTCAGCTCCATTGACACCTTAGCCAGGTGAAATCTGGGGGTTATCAGATTTATTGATAGTATTCTAATATTTAAAAACAACAACAAACTGGTAATTTTAATGGGAACTTCAGTCAGTTCAGGGTGGCCCAGGAAGCTGTCAGAGGCAGGAGCTGCTTCTCACCAGCAGGGGGAGTCTAGAACTTCCATTCTGGTTCTTACTGGTATTTTTCTGATCTCACCCAATATGAAATATTTTCTGTGCTTCTTTTTCTAAATGACATTCACAGAACATGTAGCTTGCCTGGATGCTCACCTTTAAAACACATCTTTGCATATAATATTATAACTGTAATACGAAGGACAAAAAGAACCTAAGATGCCAAGAAGATAATAGGTATTTCCACATCACAGTGCTCTACCATTACTGCTAAAGGACTAGGGAAGCTGAGGAAAAGATTACTTGAGTCAGGGACTTCAAGGCCAGCCTGGAAAACATTGTGAGATCCTATCTCAAAAATTAAAATTAAAAAAGTTAATGAAACAATACATGCTTTTATAGCTTTCTATAATTTCTTGAATGTGAGAATACAAATGTTAGTGGACTCAGCAACAGAATGCTGGATTGGTGATTTAAATACTACCACTTTCTGTGATATGCTTTTCTAAACTCTTGTACAACTCCAGAGAGAATTCTGAATGAAACAAAATATAGCCTTCTCTTGATTTAAAAGGAAAACGTGAACATTTTGATATCTGTTAAAACCATGCAAAAAAAAAAAAAGACTGAATTCAGATATATGGCAAGCATTTCAGGAAAAGGGTCCAAGTGCTGGTGGCTCATGCTCCTTATCCTAACTACTCAGATGGCTGAGATCTGAGGATCATGGTTTGAAGCCAGAGTAGGAAAGGAAAGTCCATGATACTTCTATCTCCATTAAACTACAAAAAAAAAAAAACAAACCCAAAACCCATAAGTGGAGCTTTGGCCCAAGTGGTAGAGTGCTGGTCTGAAGCAAAAAAGCTCAAGGGCAGTGCCTAAGCTCTGAATTCAAGCCCAGAACTGACACCAGAAAAAAAATTAAAGGAGAAAAAAGGAAAAGGGAGGATAAGTCTTAAGCCTTGAGACTTGAGGATGCTGGCTAATTGTTCTCTGTGCAGGACAACCTGGTGTTTATGAATCTTACTAAGTGCCAGGAATATTGCTTAGTTCTTGTGGTCACCATTTCAAAACAATCCACACACTTCTGAAAGGTGAAATCGTCCTTATGGAGAACCACTTGCCTAGAGCAATGCAGATTTATACTTGTGTTCTTTTCCTTGTAACCGCAGCTTCTGAACTTTGAGTCCTGAACTCGAGTTTCCTGCTTTATCATATCAGTGCCCAGCGTGGCATATGGATGGAGGACTGGTCCTGTGTTCTCAGCATTCTCAGTTGTTCCTCTCTGGATGGATGACACTCAGAAGACCACACAAATATTTTCTCTCACTCGGGCTTCCTTTATGGTTCCTGAGAGGGTCTTGCTTATTCACCCTGGCAGCTGTAGCACTCTGTGATGGTGTCCTATCCTTCAATAACATGACAGTCACCACATCTGTGCCCACTAGGGGGACTTCCAACAGCCAGCTCAGACAATTCTCTGCTTCCTTGGCCTTCTGGAAGGCCAGATACGCCAGAATGAACACTTAACCAATGGTGGATGGGGTTGGATGATGCCCCCACCCAGATGCCCCCATCTCCCCCATGGGGCAGGATAGTACTCCATTGGTTCTCAGTTTTTCAGCTCCATCTTTCTGTGAGAAAAGTTGCTTCATAACATATTCCTGTTGGTCTCCTTCTTAGTGTTCCCTGGGTCCATCTCCCCCTCAGTAGTATACCTAGCCACCAAGGATCCTAAACCAGGACAAGAACTATGTAGTCAAGCTTCTAGTAATTTTTTGGTACAAGCACTTTCAGCCCTTCTTGGGAACCACGTGGATGAGGACTTTGGGACCCCATGACTGAGCTCCAGATTAATGCCACTTCAGTCTGTAGGCAAGTACTCTCCAGCAGAATCCATGGGTTTGAAGGGATTCATCCTAACAGAGGAGGCCCCTGACCCTTTGTCTACATATTTGTGTGGGTTTGAACATTGACAGAGAGCAATTGCACTCAGTACTTGATGGTGCCAATCATTCATCTTCCAACTTAACCCTGGAGGGTATGTTCCACACTTGGCAAAGAATGGACATAAAAATCAGACAGGCATTCTTTTCTAAGTAGCTGTTTTCAGGAGGTGGCAGATCTGAAGAGAAATCTGACTGAGGGAGACAGATTCACTGGCTGGAGACTCTCTCCCTTTGTGGATCTTTATTCTGAGGGGAACAAAGGACAAAGGTACAAGTGAAGAGACAGCTGTAGAGAGTGACAGTCAGGAAGTACAGGCCGCTATTCTTTTGCTATGGAAATAGTACTGTGGATAGACAACCCCATATAAAGGGAGGAGAGTAAGTGGGTCCCAAGGATACATATGCTTACTTCTCAAAACTGGTAGGAAAAGGAGTGATCTGAGGTCAAGCTCTTTAACCCCTGCTTTGCAGAGTGGGGGCTTGAGGGGTGCTTGTAGTTCTGAGCACTACTCTCCCTCATCCACAGAGCTGGCACACGACCATCTGACAGAGCAAGGGTCACATTTTGCCTCGGCTAGCACATTCCAAAGCTGCCCTCTGACTGCTGAATAGATGGGGGCTTTATGTTCCTCTTTACGGCTTATTGGCAAAGTATCAAACATTTTCTAGGGCAAATGCTGCCATGCCCCCAGCTGGGCTCAGCAGTGACTACTGACGAAGATGTTGCAGTGGGAACTCTCACACGAGGGGAAACTGTGGGTTTGAAAGCTTGCCTTTGAATGCATCTCTTCATGCCCTTTCAATGTTGCAAATCAAAGAGGCACACAGGGAGCCTGGTGACTGGCAGCCTTCCCACCATAGCTATGAGAATATACAGCCCTTTGTGAGTCTAGAACAGCAAGGGGTGAAGAGGAGTGAGGACCTGGGAAGCTTCTCCAGAGGGTCCACAGCCTCAGAGGCAAGCAGAGCAAATTCCCTGCCTGAGGTCACATACGGTGTCTATGTTATATGACGAGCAAACAGGGAAGCCACGTGTTGAGAGGTCAAATCAGATTGTCACAAAGACCCGCTCGGTCAGAAAATTGAGCCATGAGAGTAGGAGAGAAAGAAAGAGCAGAAAAACAATATCAACAAACTGGATCAGCATCAATGAAAAGCTGAAGTTGGATGCCATCTTGACTGGAGGAAAGTCAGGAGACAGGACATGAGCAGACAGGAGACGCATGGCATGGCGTCCCCCACACCTGAGCCGATCCACGCCTAAATAGGGTCACATCAGGTTCATGATCTAAGACTGGCAGGTCCAGTAACCTATTGTCCAAGTGCTGGCCCCTGCCTCTAGGAATTCAGACACACCCATCCCCTCAGAGGTGGGACTTCCCTGCCTCCACCATGAAGACAAAATGGGTCCTGTTAAACTCAATTCCCTATCATCTACCACGTGGCCAAGATAGCATCAGTTAGATTCTGCATCTCTTCTGCTTTGATAGCTCACCAGTCTTCACAGGCATTATTAGTACTCTTGTTCAGCCCACTCCTTCCCTTCCACTTTTCTCGCACTCTATTAATTCAGTTAACATTCATCTACTGTCTATGAGGTGACAGTACTGCTACCTGACAGACCACCACATTTCTTGTAGATGCAAGAAGTTTCGGGGCCTCTTCCCTATAAGATATTCACCTGTTAATATGTTTTACGAGCTACAAAAGAAGCTATTGGAATGCAATTTTTCTAAGACCATTTCTTTTCTACTCTTCCCCCTCCCTTTCCTGTTTGTCTTCCTATATGGTAGCAACGAAGTAGCCACAAGCCTTTGGGATCTAGCTACAGGGAAGCTGAAGTTTGGGGTTTGTGTGATTCACTGTCACCATGAAAAATCAGGCATTGCCAGGCATCCCAATGTAGGAATGGCTTACACAAGTAGAGCTAAACCCACTGTACTGATTTTCTCAGTGTTGTTACCCAGGGGTATGAAACCTCACAACAAAGGCATCAGAAAACAGGCCAGCAGAGGAGTGCTGTCAGCTGAGATGATGTGGCATTCCTACCACACATGAAAGTGTGCAATGCCTTGAGGTCTTATAACTTGCAATAAGTGAAACTGTAATAAGGAGGTCAGATCTGGCCAGTGCCATCATTAACTGTGGAGGGACTTCAGGTTGACTCCAGCTCAGATAAGAGCAGAAGCCAACTCCATCTCCACTAAGCTCTCCCCCACCCTATCCAGGGACGCTCCCCTTTATTATAAGTTATGTAGATTGACCACCTGAGGCCTGGGAGCTTCTAGGGAACCTGTGCCCTCCTATGAGTAGCCATATCCACCTGCATCATGTCAGCCCCGCCAAATCCATGCCAATTCTAACTAGAATGATAGGTTGATTCAAATAGATACTAAGACAGACTGTAACTCTATTGGCCACTTGAGTACGGCCTAGCATGCTCTGTAAGTGTTATATCTTCATTGGTCACCTGCGTGTGGCAAGTTTGACTGTGATGTTTGCCTTACCAGGCTGGAAGGCCACACGGACACGCGGTTCCAGCTCCCGAGTCTGGGCTGTACACGTGTGGGTGGCTCCAGCTCCCGAGTCTGGGCCCTGATCCTGCACTCGTGGTCGGCAGTTTCGGCTCCCAAGTCTGGGCTGCGACCAAGGCTGGTTGGTTCACTTTTTGTTCACTTTTTACTTCCCCAATAAATCCGTCTTTTTGTCATCTTGTAGCTGGGGGAACCAGGAATCCCCTCCCTTGTGGGGGGACTCCGTTTCATTGTAGCAAACCCCCAGTCTACTTCAGAAACCAGACAGAGGTTTATAAAGCAACAGTCTGCAAAATTTTAAGGCATGAAGAGTAAAAAGTTGTCAAGCTATAAAGTAAACTTTTCTGAATCTATCAAATAACTCATTTTTGACCATAATGCTAGAAGCAAGATTGAATCACATTTCTGTTCTTTCAAAAGAAACAGACAGTCAGGTATAGCAGTGCACACCTGTAATTCCAGAACTCATGAAGCTCAGGCAGACGATCACTGGTATGATGCCAGCCTAAGCTACATACTAATCCTTGTCCCCACCCTCCCCCCAAAAAAACCCCAGTGAAGAAAAAGAAGACAGAGGAGAGGAGAGGAGGTGAAGGAAGAAGAGGAACAGGTGATAGAAAAGGAGGAGGAGGAAAAGATCTTGTAAAAAATTGTTGTCACAGTCCAGGTCCCAGTGACTTAACGCCTGAGATCTGAGGATCAGGGTTCAAAGGCAGCCCAGGAAAGTCCACGAAACTTTTATATCCAATTAGCTACCAGAAAACGGGAAGTTGCATTATGGCTTAAAGTGGTAGAATGCTAGCCTAGAGAAAAAAAAGCTAAGAGACAGCACCCAGGCCCTGAGTTTAAGCTCCATGACCAACAAAATAAAAACATTGTGACATGAGATAATCAACAAACAGAAAGAACTCTTTGAAACATTATATCTATATATAAATAGTTATATCTACATAGAGATAGCTAAAGCAAATATTTTCCAGGTTTGAGGATTTAAAATTTTATCCTATAACTTATTTCTCATTATGAATACATATTTACTTTTGCATTTACTTTTCCCTTAGCAAGCCTGACATGCTTTTTAATTTTTTTTGGGGGGGGCAGTCCCGGGGCTTGGACTCAGGGCCTGAGCACTGTCCCTGGCTTCTTCTTGCTCAAGGCTAGTACTCTGCCACTTGAGCCACAGTGCCACTTCTGGCCATTTTCTGTATATGTGGTGCTGGGGAATCGAACCTAGGGCCTCATGTATACGAGGCAAGCACTCTTGCCACTAGGCCATATCCCCAGCCCCATGCTTTTTAATTTTGAAGGAGGCTATCCAAATCAATAAGCTGAGGCTCCACGAAACCTGGAACTTCTAAGGGACAATAATAGCTACTGGGAAAAGAAGAATCAAGACCTAACCCTACCTAAGTCATTGTCACAAGTCACCAAGCTAGCCTGATGCATAAACTAGTGATGACTCAGTACCCCTCCCCTACACAAAGCACCTGGCCTTTGTTTCACTTCCTACCTCCAGCTCAGTTGTTGCTTCTACTCAGATACAGTTGCTGGGGGAGAGGGCAGGGGATCTTTGTGTACCTTGCACTCGCTCAAGTGCCCCCATCTCACCCTGGAGACATTCCCAGGCTCCCTTCTTCCCCACACTCAAACTTCCTAATGCATTCCACTTCCTCACACGTTCATTGCACCAGACTATGCTGATTTTGTTTCTGTGTTTTATTTTTTTGTCTCTCATACCCTCAGAGGTATCATAAAAATTGTTTTCCCCAAGCAACCATTGTTCTTTCTAAAAGAGGAATTAGGCCATCTGGTTCCAAATAACTATTTCTTCCCCCGTATGGCCTATCCCTGACTCCTTTTTTTCTTTTCCCTTATCTTTCCAATGAGCTATATTCATTGTGCATCTTCAGCAAAATGAAACAGAGGACACATAGAAAGATAGTGGAGAGCCAGGATTTCAGGGGCAGGGAGAAGGGCTCTATCTCCTACCCTGCCCCCTGGTCCTGCTGGCCCGAGTCCTGTGGGTGGGATGGAGAGAAGAGACAAGGATCTAGGCCATAGTTATCACACTAGAGCTTTTCAAGGACAAAAGCATTATTTTAATATTTTCTATTTCCATCATGCCTGCTGGCATGGATCCAATAAACATTTGATAAAGGGGAAAAGAGAGGCAGAGGCGAGATATATTAGCACCGAAATTACTTCATTGTATAAAAGAAATTTTCCCCAAACCTTTCCATGTCTTCATTTCAAAGGAACCTCCTCCTTTTCTAGGTTTATTTATTGCTCTTTCTTCCCTCAGGCTCTAAGAAAAATGTGTTAGTCTGTCAGTTCAAGAGCAAGCCCTCCACCTTTGCTCTTGACCCAAGACTATCCTGGGTTCTTCAGAGTATTGATCCAGTTATCACCTTTCCAATAGCAATCTTCTTGAATCCTGCTTGCAGCCCTTCTCTGATTCTTTACTGATTGTTTTTGCTCAGCCTGATAATCTTACCTGCTACACACACACACACACACACACACACACACACACACACACCTAGACCAACATCTTGTGGGCCAGATTTTTGCAGTAGCCATCTACCTGCTTGCTTTTCTTTTGCTGCCATTTGCTATCTTTACTGCCTTATTTGTCATTCATTTATATTCCTCCAGTAAGTAAAATTCATCTGCTGGAGGTCACTACTGACCAATTTCCAAATCTATTAGGCACTTTTAGTACTTAATCTTACCAAACTCACAGCAGCACAGGGCACTGACGGCCATCACTCCATTTCTAGAACTTTTCTGTTGTCTTCCATGGCACTGAACTCTGGTGCTTTTTTGTGCCAATTTCTGTCACTACATGGCAATGCAGCAAAGTGACTTTTGTGAGCAGAGACTTCCCCCCATCCCAACATTTAAAAGGGAAATAATACTGCCCCATCTCCAGGCAGGATCTCCCTGTTTTGATGTTTGAGCTATGTCGCTTCATTTGAAGAAGGTTACTGACTGTTAGGTCCTCTCCCTGAGGGCTCCATGCAGATGCCCCCACCTCATTAAGTCTCCACCCAGTTACCTGGGTAACCTGCAGACCTGGAGGCAGTTACCTCCCCTTTCCCTGAGGTCACCTCCTAATCCACCTGGCCACACCCCTTGCCCCTGCCCTAAATAAAGCAGGGCTGGGTGGGGGTCTCTCTCTCTCTCTCTCCCTTCTCTCTGGCCATGGATCATCTTGGCCACAGGCCAGCAGTTCGGTAATAAACTTTTCTCTCCTTCCTGAATACTGCATGGCGTTCTCCTTTACCGGCTACCTACTTTAAAAACCTAACACTGACCACCAAATATCATATCCAATAAAGAATGGTGGGGAGATCTAACCATAGGGAAGCTGGGTGTCTGAAAGAACCAGGGCTCTGAAACCTGGAGAATAAAAGGTGTCAGGAGGGACTAGAGAGAAGGAAACCTCTAGGTTTGAGCAGCTCTAAGCCAGCAAGTGAACCATGGAGCAGAACCAGTGACAAGGAAAGTTTGGTGTCATTGTAGAAAAGAACTTCTAACACTTACACACCATACAATAGTAGGAAAGGGAGTCACATAATGCCAGGATTCCAATACCCTATATAACATTCTTGTGTGAATTACAAAACTGTGCTGATACAATGGCACCCATGCCTTATCCTCTGGCTGCTATGGGTAGGTGGGTGCCCTAAGCCTGTGCTTTGTTGACTCTTGTAGAAGGCACTGGATTTTCTGTCACTGGAGGCATTCACCTAGAGACTATGCAGTAATCTGGTTTGGTTTTATAAAGCGTGCCTCTTATATTCCTGCTTATAATGATGTTATTCTTATTATGAGTATGTGTTAAAGAGGGAGGGAAGACAAAAGAACGGGAGGAAAAATGAAATTGTGGGGACAGAAAGAGAGGAGAGGAAGATGGATAGAGAGATAGGAAAGAGAAGAGGGAGGAGGAAGAGAAGAGTCCAAGGGAGAGAGAAACAGATATACACAGGTTAATTTTATATTCAATTCCACATAGATGGTCACTGCTTTATGAGCAAGTCATTTCTAGTAGTGTCTGCCACAGAATGCTAATCCCTGGACCTGCTTTTCCTGCCTTACTTGCTATGTGAGCATTTCAGTCCCAATTGTTTTCAGTGTGGCCAAAACCAGGCCAGTGATTCTCAACCTGGCTACACAATGAAATCACCTGCAGTTTTCAAAAACAGAAGTATATACCTAAGATTGAAACCGTTTGATGTGAAACCCAGATGCCTACATTCTTAAAACTTCCTAATAATTAAAACTTTAATTACTTCTTGGGTAATTATCATCAGTTTCAAGAGTCATTGGTTTAAGTCAGCCATGAGTAATCTTTCCATTTCACTCCTAGACCTTCTATACCTGCAGGATACTGTATGGACTAGCAAACAGAGAACTGCTGGGAGGTTTCTGGAAATGTGTGTGTGTGTGTGTGTGTGTGTGTGTGTGTGTGTGTGTGTGTGTGTGTGTTGTGTGTGTATCTTTAAAAAGTAATATGTTTGCCTTTCTGGTTATGGGATTGCCTTCTTTCCTTTTTCCTGGTGTGAATGTAGACAAGTAGTCTGAAGACAGTTGGTCTAAGCCTAATCACCGACAAAACTTCACACCAAAAACTGAAAAAATGAGTTCCAAATAAATGAGCCTCAAAATGACAGCAAGGATTGTAAATGGAAAGATGGAAGGGACTTGAACTTTCAAACTAGATGAGCTTCTGCACTATGGCCCCCCTGATACCTTCAGGCTTGCTTCCATGAGGAAAACTGAATCTCTCTCTTTTTTTAAGCCAATGCTACTTGAATATTCTATCCTCAACTAAAAGCAATCCATTTGAGTATTTGATCTTTATTTAATGCATATTATGTTTTTTAAAGTCTCCTTAGAAACAAGAGAAGTATAGCCCAATGGTAATATTAAGTCTTAAAATGTATAGTGGAGTTGAGATAAACTTGTTTTTTAAAAAATACTATTACTATTGCTATTACTGTTTTGCTTATTATTTGATGCCAGTCCTCAGACTGGTCTCAAGGCTTGGGTGCTATCCCTGAGTTTTATTGCTAAAAGCTAGAGCTCTATCACTTGAGTCACAACACCACTTCCAGTTTTGGGGGTGGCTTTGAGTATCTAATTGGAGATAAGAGTCTCACAGACTTGGGGCTGGGAATATGGCCTAGTGGTAGAGTGCTTGTCTCACATACAGGAAGCCCTGGGTTTGATTCCTCAGCACCACATATACAGAAAAAACCCAGCACCACATATACAGAAAAAGCCAGAAGTGGCACTATGGCTAAAGTGGTAGAGTGCTAGCCTTGAGCAAAAAGCCAGGGACAGTGCTCAGGCCCTGAGTTAAAAGCCCCAGGACTGGCCAAAAAAGGAATCTCATAGACTTTCCTGCCTGGGATGGCTTCTAACCTCAATCATCAGATCTTAGTCTCCTCAGTAGCTAGCTAGGATAACAGGCATGAGTCACTGGTGCCTGGCTTATTTTTACTTAAATAGTTGTACAAGGTTGCTAGGACTGCAACAATGTGCAAAAGACTAGGTGGCTTAGACAACAGAAATTTGTTTCCTCAAAGATCTAGAGACTGGGGGTTTGTTATTTTCTGAGGCTTCTTTCCTTACCTTTGCAGATGGCTGTCTTCTGATATCATCATGTGGTTGTAGGTCTGTGTATATCTGTATCCTAAACTCCTTGAAGAATGCATAGAAGTTAGAATTGATTGCTTTCAGGGATTGGGATGCTTAGGAGGTCAGTATTCTGTTTATCACAAATATTCAGTGTCCTAGATACTTTAAGCTCTGTAGCTTAAAAATAAATCAATGGTACCTACATCAGAACCTTCTTCCTCCCAAAATTACCTAGATACAAAACCAGAAGTACACCCTTTTCTCATCTTGAACTCTAACCCCAGAATGGATGAGTCAAAGAAATGTTATTAGCCCTTTGGGAACTGCTATGTAGTTCCCTGAGTTCTTTTCTTCCTGTAATGGAGAAAGTAGAGTCGAGTCTCAGGAGCCACTCCATCAGGTTGGCAATGATGCCCAATTCCAGCAAGCAGTTAGTATCTAGGGGTCAGAATTTTATAGTGTGTTCTTCTACTCTCATCATGTGATTTCCAAAAAGCAATCTGGGCTCTTACATGTCCATTTTCCTTAAGACTGCCATATGAGAATTTGGAAGTGGTTCTTCAGTGACTTATTAATTTTTTAAAATTCAGTCAGAGGAATGACAGTTACTGACTGAGCAAGTATATCTTACTTAAGGAGATAACTAATGTTTTATTACTTTTTTTTCTTTTTTCTTTCTTTTTTTTTTTTTTGCCAGTCCTGGGTCTTGGACTCAGGGCCTGAGCACTGTCCCTGGCTTCTTTTTGCTTACGGCTAGCACTCAGCCACTTGAGCCACAGCGCCACTTCTGGCCGTTTTCTAAATATGTGGTGCTGTGGAATTGAACCCAGGTCTTCATGTATACAAGGAAAGCACTCTAGCCACTAGGCAATATCCCCAGCCCGTGTTTTATTACATTTTTGAAAACATAATTGTACAATATACACAGTCCTACAATTGTAGAAGTGCACTAGCCATTCTTTTTTTTTTTTTTTTTTTGGCCAGTCCTGGGCCTTGGCCTGAGCACTGTCCCTGGCTTCTTCCCGCTCAAGGCTAGCACTCTGCCACTTGAGCCACAGTGCCGCTTCTGGCCGTTTTCTGTATATGTGGTGCTGGGGAATCGAACCTAGGGCCTCGTGTATCCGAGGCAGGCACTCTTGCCACTAGGCTATATCCCCAGCCCCGCACTAGCCATTCTTGATATGTTTTATTACATAGAGTTCTGTAATACATTATAAGACCAAACACATTTTCCCAAGGGGTAAAATTCACATTGTTTTATATAATTCTTATAGGATGAATTCTGTAGACGATAAATCTATCAGGTGATTTCTGTTTCATCTTTTAATTCCAAACTATGTCAGAAATGTTAAAAAAAAAAAAAAGTCTTTTTTTTTCTCTTAAACCTTCCATACTATTGTTAGTGGTAAGTCTAGTATTCACAGGTTTAGAAATATTCAAAAACACAGAATCATCAGCTTGAATGACAAGAACAAGCCTGCAGCAGCACAGAGTGCTATTCAAATGCAAGGTGACATAACATTTTATTATATATTCGATTCTATTATTATAATATAACTACTGCTGCCATCACAATTTGTTGAAATTTTTTATCCTCAACTAATTGATATGTTATGTCATTGACAGCACTAAACTAATTCATAACACATGAGTTATAATTTTATAGCAAAAACAGGGATTTCTTTGAAGAAAGATAGTTTTAAGTTTAAATTCCTGCTTTGCTACATAAAATTAATATCCTCAATTTACTCCAACCGATTTCCTTGCTTAGTAAGGATAGAAATACTTACCTTGTAGAACTGTGTATAATACACAATTATGTTCAGCAAGTATCTTATACAATACTTGATATATAATATCATTAAATAGTTGCTATGAATATTACAATCTTATTATTAGTAGTCTGACTGCTTACAAAAACATTGACTTTGCTGGAAATAAATTTCCTTATGGAGACTGAACATAACTGAACATCAATGGAGGCTTTTTTGTATTTTTTAAAATGAATTCTTCCATCTGATCATCTGGAAAGTCTGAGTTACCATTTGTACTTCATAAATACAAAGTAAACTGTATCAAAAGAAAAAATGCTCCAATTTATTCCCTCAAAGTATTCATCAAATGAGGTAGGATTTCTTGGAAACATTAAGAGCCTACATTTTTCATTGGACTTACTTACTATAAAATTTCATACAGGATAAAAGGAGGGGAATGCTGAGCAGTGCTATTTCTATGTTATCTGCTACTTGCACTAAATCTTTGTTGACATCATTAACTATGGTGCTACCATTCACCATGCTGCTAGCCAGGCAAATTCTTTTTTTTTCTTTTCAAAATTTTATTATCAAACTGATGTACAGAGAGGTTACAGGTTCATACATTAGGCATTGGATACATTACTTGTACTGTTTGTTACCTCGTCCCTCATACTCCCCTCCCATCTCCCCCTTTCCCTTTCCCCCCGTGAGGTGTTCAGTTCACTTACACCAAGCAGTTTTGCAAGTATTGCTTTTGTGGTT
This sequence comes from Perognathus longimembris pacificus, assembly GCF_023159225.1. NCBI lineage: Eukaryota > Metazoa > Chordata > Mammalia > Rodentia > Heteromyidae > Perognathus > Perognathus longimembris. The sequence continues at coordinate 32,120,612 of NC_063167.1, read as the reverse complement.
GTTTTTCTTTTTTCACCCTGTGTCTCTCAATTTTGGTATTCCCTTTCAATTTCCTAGTTCTAATACCAGTATACATGGTTTCCAATATACTCAGATAAGATTACAGAGATAGTGTAGGTACAACCACAGGAAGGTGATACAAGAACATCATCAATAATAGAAGCTACAGATACACATGGGACATTGAAAGTAGTTACAACGGTGATATAACAATTGTTTCCATAACATGGAGTTCATTTCACTTAGCATCATCTTATGTGTTCATAAGGGTATAGCTATTGGGCTCTTGTGATCCTCTGCTGTGACTTGCCTAAACCTGTACTAATATTTCCAATAAGGGAGACCATAGAGTCTATGTTTCTTTGGGTCTGGCTCACTTCACTTAGTATAAATTTTTCCAAGTCCTTCCATTTCCTTATGAATGGGGCAATGTCATTCTTTCTGATAGAGGCATAAAATTCCATTGTGTATATGTACCACATTTTCCTGATCCATTCGTCTACTGAGGAGCATCTGGGTTGGTTCCAGATTCTTGCTATGACAAATTGCGCTGCAATGAACATTGTTGTGCTGGTGGCTTTACTGTGATTTTGTTTGTGTTCTTTTGGATAGATACCCAAAAGTGGGGCTGCTGGTTCATAGGGGAGTTCTATATTTAGCCTTCTGAGTAATCTCCATACTGCTTGCCAGAGTGGCTGAACCAGTTTACATTCTCACCATCAATGAAGTAGGGTTCCCTTTTTAGCCAGGCAAAACCCAAATTCTATGCCGAGGGCTAAGAAAATGGTAGCTGAATTTTTCTATGAGGTGAAATTTGAAGCTTATAGCAGAAGGGATTTCAAACCATCCACAACACGAAATAAATGTTATGTAATCAGGACTCAGATTGAACTGTGGGTGTTTTTGTCCATAACATATTGCTTTAGAACAACTCAAAGGGTCCAAAGGATACGTAGGATCTAAGCAATCCAGTTCAGATGGGATTTCAAAAGATCTTCATCTTATCTGAGAATATAAATGAAAAGAACATGAACCTATTACCATGGAGCTTCCTACACTCAACTATCATGAGCTGAGTTTGTCCCTCCCCACCCCCCTTCCCCTGAACTTGTGATGTGAGCCATGTCGATTCAGGAAAAGTAAGGTTTGAAGAGTTGAAGTACTGTGCTTCAGGACAATGGTAAAGATAGCACTGGACTCAAATGGATCTGATTTCAAAGTCTGGACTTTCTCCAAGGAATGTTTCTGTCAGAGGAAGGATGCCTTTAGATACAGAGCACCCTGGAAAGGACAGTGTCCACTCAACTCAGTACATTAGTAACTGAGCACCATTTGCATGCTAAACTCTCTGTTCGGTCTAGAGAAAACAAAGATGTGATTATTCCATACTAAGAGTTTACAAGTGAGCAAAGATCTAGACCAAATTACCTGACTTCCATTGTCCCCTCAACTGTATAAATAATTACAATGTTCATTTTTTTCCTCATAGATAAAAGATGATAAGGCTTTTAAGTCATGCTTCAGTGGGGAGGGACTTCCTAGTGATTGTTTTATAAGCTCTCATGCTTTCTGGTTTTTTGTTGTTGTTTTTTTATATCTAGAATTTCCCAAACTGGAAGGCTGAAAAATAGGCAAGACATCAGCTGACAATTTATAATGCAGTAGAAATGATAAACATAAAATCATGTGTTCAGAATCATCAGTAATCTGAGAAACTCAATAGCTAATATTTTACCTGGTGGGGAAAAGTTAGATAATGCTATTATTGGGGAAAATGTGGGGTCACAGAGACCCTTAAACATGGGCAGTGGGAATATAGTGTAACTGCCAGTGTAACTGCCTGGACAGCCACTTGATATAAAGCTGAAAGTACTCACACTACATGACTTACCAATTTCTCTTCCATCACTCAAAGTGTAAAATGTAAAAGGTAGAGTATAAAAAGGAAGAATGTTTGCCACCTGCACAATAGGCAAAAAACTATGGTTGGAATATACAAATGAGAGAATGAAATAGAAAAATGGTTATACTTTCCAATTCATAAAAAATAGGCTAATGAAATCGACAAATTATAATCAGAGATGCAAAATGAAAAATCACAGTGAGATATCTAGACTATATGTCAAATGACAAAAATAAAAAATTCAAGTAATGCCAATGTTGGAAAGAGTGGAGAAATGTAAACAGTCATGCAAATCTGTACAACTTTGGAAAATGGAATAGTAAACATTACCGATTAAAGTACCATGACAAGATCTAACTTTGCCTCAGTCCATTCCCACTCTGGCACATGTGCAATTAACAGGCATGCCCTAGAATGTTCATTACTATTTATTGATAAGAGCTGAAAATGGAAACAGTACAGATGAATATCAAGAGAAAGGTTAAATAAATCAGCACGTCCTTTTTTATAATGTTGTCCAAAAATAGAACACACTTGATCTATATTGCATCAACATTGGATGAATCCCATATAATGCTGAGAGAATCCAGTTATGGAAAAATACAGTATTAATGCCATTTAAATAACATTGCACCACCTTGGAAATTTATACATGAAAGCAAAGGACATCTTGGTGTTTTTGTTTTGTTTTGTTTTTTTGTTTTTTAGTCATGGTGGTGATTACTTCTAGGGTAAGAAAAAAAGGCAATAATTAGAATTTTAAGGCAGTTTCTTAACTGGGTGGGTGCTAATCACCCAGATTGTTATTGTATATGTTCCATGTTCATGTCATTGTTATTAAGATGGACATGTTTTACACACTTCAGTACACGTAACCTATTTCCTAATAAAACGACTTTCACATGATTGGATTGGGCAATCTCTTAGATGGTCTGCTGCCAGGCCACTCACTGAGTTCAGTGTAAGCACTCTGCACTGAGATTCACACACAGAGCCAGACAGGCAATCTCCAAGGGAAAAGAAAACACGCGAAATGAAGAATTCCAGAGGAGGAGACTAGAAAGAGGATCATGAGGATGGTTCAAGGCCCTCTTCTCAGGAAGGCAATAACTGGTTGTCAGAGTTTCTGGCTTGCAGTCTCGGTTCTGCCTCTGTCATGGGGCAAATCCTCAGTGTCTCCGTGATGGCTCTGTAAACTGCACTGCGAAAACTCACACAGGAGGACTAATAAGCAGTAATCGTGTTTGTTTCACAGTTGGGGATACTGAGGTCGTAGTGACTGGACCAGCGTCACTGCTTTGGAACTTGGCGCTCATTCTTCCTAAGACCCGCATCCTGACTCCCAGCCCAGCCTGGCTATTCTCTCTTCCACCGGGCTTGGAGGCCCGGTGACGTCACAGAAGGACCGCCCCGTCCCCTGGCCGCCACGACGAAGCCCCGCCCCTAGGGTCCTCAAGCCCCGCCCAGCGTCCGCCGAGCCCCGCCCCTGCCGCTCGCCCTCACGTGCTTCCGGCCCCTCCCCTCTTGGCTGCTATGACAACGAGTCCGCGCCCCGCGCTCGGCTGCAACTCGGGCGGGACCCAGGCTGGACCGCGGGCCCCGGCCTGGGGGCCACAGCTGCCACCAGCGCCGCCACCTTGTCTCCTCCCCATCCCCGCCCCTCCCCGAGTCTCCCCGCCTCACTCGGGCCTGTGGCCGGGGTCCCTCCCCGCCACCCCAGCCCCGCGCAGATGCCGAAGGTGAAGGCGTTGCAATGCGCTCTGGCGCTGGAGATCCGCTCTGTGAGTACCGGTCGCGGCTCCCGTCCCGGAACGACTTAACTCGGGGACCCTCCCCCTCTCCGGGGAAAACGCGGGGTCTCTACCACCCGCCGATGTCAGTCACCGTCTGGACTAATGACTTCTGAGCAGCCATGACCACCCCTCACAACCCCCCCCGCCCCGTCACCTCGGGGCCTGCTCCATTCCGGGTCACCCATCCCTTCCCCGCCGGTCCCTCTGCCTCTCCCCAACTTCCAGTTTCGCTGCTCTGAGATCCTTTCACCGAACACTTCTGGGCTGCCCTTCCGCAGAGTGGGGAGCGGCGGTGTTCTCTTCAAACCCCTCCACTCCGATTGCCGGGCTCTCAGCTGGGGAGTGCTGGGGCCCCCGCCCTTGTCTGAAGTGTGGTGGCGTTTCCGTCACGTCACTAAGTGCGAGCGGGCCGGCCAGGGGAGAGGCCTGTCTGCCCCATCTCAGCATACCGTCCCCACCCACAACTGAAACGTGTCATCACCGCCTCAAGTATCCTGCAGTCCCCTTCCCGGAGAAACCTGGCTCCTTAGAAACCATTTCAGCACCCCCACACTCCCCCCATCCCCTCCACGCGCCCTGTTCTCCACACCCTGACTTTAAGGCGGGGGGGGGGGGGTCCTCCACATCCTTCCATCCAATGCACAAAAAGTTCCCCTCATTCTCCAAACTCGTAATGCGAACCGGGCTCTCTCCAGACTGCTTTGTACAATAGGATTGGTCTGTTAAAAGAATACCCAAAACTTCCTACACCCCTCCTTGCAGGACTTCAGTGAAAGGCTTCCGCGGTTCCGCTTTCCTACACTGTTATTGGCTGCTGCTCCTCCCTCGTAACCAATGGGGCTTGGCTTAGTCTGGTGAGCACTGCTCCCCTGGAAACTTACTTGCTGAGAGGAAGTACTCTGTTATAAAGGATTGTCTCTGGGGGAGCCAGAGACACCTATTTTATTTCACTATGTTGCCCACAGAAAGTGAATAATTGCATAGTGGAGTGTTGTTATTCATCAGAGTTAAAGAACATTATGCAGAAGGAAATATTCCTGTTATTTTTTTCTTAAACACTTGAGTTGCAGAAATTTAGTGTTCTGAAAAACGTTGTCAAGGGTTGCATAGCTGTTTTGGAGCAAATCTGTAACAGATGTTAAGTTTTCTAACTGGCAAATGGCCTTCTCAATGTCTTTGATAGCAGGAACAAAGGATGATTAGTAATCTTGCAAGCTAAAGAAGCCTGATTAATTTGGCTTTGATTGAAATATATATCTACATATATACACACACACACATATATATATATACACACATATATATTTCCCTTGAGTTCCCTTACAAACCCCGTGTAAAAGGAACGACCATTCTGCTATATTAGAGGTATACAATATAATTTTGTTGGCTAATCTTGTTTTTGAGATCCTGTTATAGGAGAATTCAGTTACGAGATACAAAGAAGCCACATTTTGAAAGGTCAAATTGGGAGTCTTAGAAAATCAGTGACTGCAGGTGGACACATGTCCCCAGAAAGCTTTGCAGCCTTGAATGCACTTAATACTGTATGAAAACTGAGCCACACAGGTAGTAAAGCAAAGAAAAAGCAGGAAAACAATACCAAAGAACCAGATCAACTCCTGTTGAGAGGCTAAGAGGGACACCATGGTGATCTGAAGAGTCAGGACACGTGAGGTATGGTGTGCAATGGTGGCCAAGCTAGTCAGGGCCTAACTAGGGTCATGGTCAGGTGGCAAGGTCACAGGGAGCTTAAGTCTCTCAAGTTCACGGCATAGGACTGGCAAGTCCAGTAACCCATTGTCCAAGTCCCTGCCTGTAGGAATTCAGACATGCCCATCACCTGGGGGTGGGACTTCATCTTCACCAAGAAGACAAGATAGCACCTGTTAAACCCACTATCCTCATTTTAGCCATATATGTGTATACATACATATACATACGTGCACACACATATATACATACACATACATATACATATATGTATATATATATTTTTTATCAGTGGTTTGTTCCTTTAAACTATGGAGTAGAGGTAATAGTGTGTGTGTGTGTCTGTCTGTTGTTCTCCCAAAGCTACAAAAGTGTATATATTTGTGAGAATATTGTACTTTTTCTGGAATGATATGATATGCCTAATAACTTGCCTCTGAAGAGCATCCACAGAATTATATTTCCCAACACCTACACATGTAATGTTTAAGACATCTTTGATAGGAAGAGGCATGTTGACTGCTTCATCTTTGACCTTTTTATTATTTATTATTTTAATTTTCACAAGACTTAGGGAAAATGATTTCTTCCCAGCAGTATATTTTCTCACATAGACTGTGACTGTTGACCTACATCAAATGCATGGTATGCCCAAAACTTTCATGCTTGCTATGTTTTTGCTATGTATTTCATGCCATGATGGTATTAACATATTGCACAAAAATCACCACTAATACAAGAAACCAGAGGTAAGCCAAATGCCCAAGCAATGCAACTGGCTAATTTTCCATACTGTAATACTGTTGGTATTGGGTTAATTATGTAGCATTCCCAGTGTTTCTTCTCTATATTCCCTTCATCTTACCTAACTCAAATAATTGGTAGCATTGGGATACACAGATTCTTTTCAGTCACTGCTCATCTACTTATTTGTCTACATGATCTTTATCTGTTATAGTCTTGGTAAATTTCCCTGAAGTCCATACTTTAAAAAACTTAATTATAAAGTGCCTCAGACTTGCATTTTAAAAACAAAATGTTACACATATAAAACCCTTCTTTGTACATTTTTCTGCCCCGTTTTTCTCCCTCTCTTACTCCCTTGAGTTTAGGTAACCAGTGTTTTAAAACTGTAGTGCCTTTTCTTTGTTCAGGTTTTTGTACCTTTACAATGTGTGCGTGTGTGTTGTGTGTTCACTTAAGAAATTTTATGCAAATGGTATTATTTTGTATATGTCCTGTCAGCTTTGATTTTTGGAGATCATAATTCATTTCTTAAACTGCTCTATAATGCTGTTTACTTATGTAATAGTGGTTTAAGTTTGTTTTCCTCTTGATGGACTTTTAAATACCAGTAATTTCCACTTGTTAATTTTACTATGTTTCAGGGAGTTGTACATATCTCCCAGTGGCCCCATGTCAGTTGCTCTTAAGCCTGAATACTGTGCTGCAGGAAACATTGTACAGATTCTTTGAGTGACCTTTGTTTCTGATGTTGTTTTAGGAGTCCCATTGGTATCGTTCAGTAATGTACTTGATTTCTCATTGAATACAATAGCCCCACTCTTATCTGTGGAATATATCTTCTAAGACACCCGCCCCACCCCCAGTGAACAAATGCCTTAAACTGAAGATGAGGCCACATACTATATAAATTGATGATTTTTTCATAGTAACTAAGCCTTTATCATGCACTGTAGCTGGAACTTTTGCAGTCTGGGGCATAAGGGCAACATTAATACAGATTTATTTTCCCTTCACAGTTTCACAGGTAGAAAGTTCATTCTCAACAGAGAGTTTAGCAACCCAATCATATAATTTTTTCCCTTTCCTTAATTCAAGAACTCTAACACTTGCACTTAAAGGAAGCACTTTTATGGCTTTGGCATATTTTCCTTGCTAACATCACTACTCTTGAACTTTGGTGTCAAAATTAAGTTAAAAAAGAATTACTTGAAACAAGTACCACTATGTCTTGACAGTCAATCTGATAATCAAGAAGTCTTCTCGGTGACTAATGGGTGGGTAGTGTACACAGCATGGATACTCTAGGCAAAGGGTGAGTCACATCATGGGCTGGATGGGAAACATTCTGGTATTTCATCATGTTGTTTGTTAGAAGGGCATGTAATGAGAAGCTTATGAGTTGTTTATTTCTGGAATTTTTTCATTCAATATTTTTGAACAGTGGTTGACAATGATAATGGATACCACAAAAAGTAAAATTACATATGGGGGCTACTGTATATATATGAAAAGCATGTTTATTAGAGAATAATAAATGACAATGACTTTGTTTTTGAAAGATTTTTAAGACAGTGACTATTTCAGAAGTTGCTGTTAATTTTACTTAAAACTCTCTTAAAAGTTTGTTTTTTTTTAAATCATGGTACAAGTGCCAGCACTGCTTGTGTTGTTTGAGTTGCTAATATGTGACACCTTCATCCCACGTTTGAAATTCTGAAATTTTGAAATCACATTGATTCTGTGCCTAGGTACAAATACATCTCTGATTAGTCCGGCCCCAGTATTTACATGCAGAAGTGTGTGTGTGTGTGTGTGTGTGTGTGTGTGTGTGTGTGTGTGTGTGTGAAGTCAATTTCTTTTGATATTTTCTTTTAGTTGGGACATTGGCTGGCTTATTTTTTTTTAGTTGTGACTATAGTTAAAGTGCATTTTTGCATATGCCCTGGGGGAAAATATTAGGTATATTCTGTTGCTGTTTTGTAAATGTTAATTAGGTCAAATTACTAAATGCTGTTTTTTACATCTGTTATGTTTTTCATAATTATTTGATTTCTTGTTCTATCAATTACTAAGAAAGAAGTATTGGGCTGGGAATATGGCCTAATGGTAGAGTGCTTGCCTCACTAAGAGAGAAGTATTTAAATTTAGGTATATAATTTTTTGCTTTATTTGCTTTGGCATTGTATAATTACATATTCATGCATTTAATTTTGTTACATCTTATCAATCATTTTTAATCAATCAGAAATGTGGCCCTTCATCCTTGGTAATATTTTTCTGAAATATACGTTAAATTAAAATAAGATAGTCACCCTAGCTTTCTTATGATTAATGATTGTAAAGTATATACTTTCCATAATTTTATCTTTCATCTGCTTTTTACATTGGGATGCAATCACATGCTAAAACCTACCACTTTGAAGTGTACAGTACTATAAACTTAGTAATCTCCAAGTTGTGCTATAGTAGTTTATTTAATTCTTCAACATTTTCATCACCTGTGAAGAAATCTACTGATAGTCATGACTTCCTCCTCCTTCCAGTTCCTAGTGATCACTAAGATTTTGCCCAATGTGATGTCTCATGTAAGATAGAAATAACACTCTGGAGCCAAAGCAGGCAAAGTTTACTACAGAGAAAAAGTACAGCAGACTTCGCCATAGGGAGAGTAGTTAGTCCAAGTTGTAGCTAAGAGAAAATTCCCAAAGCAGAGTAGCCCTGGGATTGGGTGGTCTAGGTTTATAACTCTTCAGAACTGCTCTCTGGTGTTGTCACATGTAGATGTAGGGTGAGGGCCAGATATACACAAAAGCTTATTTCCTCCTACTTTGCCCCTCTCATGAGCATCTTAAATCCCCACCCAGTGACATGCATCTTACTGTGATAATGAAGCAAAGGTTATTTTTGGATGGGAGTTTCTTGCACACATACTCTTTAACTCCTGAAAAGTTCTGATCAGCTGAAGTGGGACTTTATTCTCCTCTCTCCACCTTATTCTTAACTCTCAGGGAATGGCTAATTGTCACATTTGTTATTCTAGTGGCCTGGGCACAGAACAGACACCTTTTGTAGTTTTCTGGTTCTGATTCTCCCCAGGTCTTTGTTACATTCTTCCTGCCTGTTATATAATGTCATTTTTATGTCTTAGGATTTTTGACTATTCTGTATATTTCTATAAGTGGAATTATTTCTCACTTCTCTCATCACAATGAGTTTATGGTTTTATTATTCATGTTGTGGCATGTATCAGTGTTTAACTCATTTTTATGGCAATTTTTATTCATTCACCAGTTCATGAATATTTTTATCCATCCTTTGGATATTATGAATAATGCTGCTATGTCTATGTATACATTTTTGTGAAGACATTGCTGTTGTTTTGTTTTGATGTTTGGTATGAGGCTTGAACTCAGACCTCCTAGCTTGCTCAGCTGGCATTCTACTTTCATTTGCATCATACCTCCAGTCTGGATTTTTGCTGGTTAATTAGATATAGAGTCTTGCAGACTTTTCTACCAAGATAATATGTAGCTAGAAGTACAGGAATGAGTCACTAGTACTCAGTGATATATGCTTCTTGATAATCTAGGGTACATTGTTGGCTTTTATAACTATTTAATATCTATGTTGGTTGTACCATTTTATATTTCTGTCAGTAAAGTATGGGAATTCCAGATTTTTTATTTTTACCTACCTTTTTGATTATACTCATCCTTATAAATGGGAAGAAATATTTCATTATGGTTTTGATACATGTATTCCTAACAAATGATGTTGAACATGTTTCCATGTGCATGTTGGCCATTTATTTGGAAATATCCTTGTCTGTTTTTTCTTCATGTATTTTGGGCTCTGTTTATATATATACATATATATACACATATATATGTTTTTAATTGTCTTACATATGTTTCTAATGGTTACATAATTATAGCATTTGTCTTTAGTAATCTTTGTTTTAATGTCTATTTTGATATAAATATAGTCACCTGAGCTTTTTTTGTTTATAGCTTTTGTACTATACATTTTCCCATTTTTGTTTTTTACTGTCAACGAATTTGTGTCTATGTATTTAAAGAGTGTCTGTTGCAGACAGTATATTGTTGGATAATAATTTGTTTTTTAGAGGGATACAAATGTGTTAATGCACAAATGGGGAAAATGACAGGAATGTAGTTACCCATTAGCAGTAATTCAGAAATTTACAGGGAGAGCACTGATAGGAGGAGAACAGGGATTCTCAGGGACACTTGCTGATTTTGGGGGGAAGCTCAGTGGAATTAGATAACATACAATGGCTTGGGGAAAATATTTCTTTTGTCCTACAAAAGATCATTTTGCAGATGATTCTAAACTAGAATAGAGGACTGTGTATGACAATGTCTGTTCAGGTGTTGACAGACTCAAGTCTCTATTCCTGTGATGTGAATTTACAATGTGGGAAGTGAGAGAACGTACTAAAGGTAATAGTTCTTTCTTTGGTGGATTTGGACAGATAAGGAAAATTGGTAGAAAACAACTACCTGCCCTGCAAGGGTCAGAGACAAGGGAAGGTCACTGGGATCTTGAAGCTGAGGTAGGGTCTAACGCCTTTTAATTTCCTTTAAATCATGGCTTAGTGTGCTGTCAAAAAAAAAAAAAAAGCCGTACTTTAGTGTTTATCTATGGCTTGATCCTTATTGCTAGAAAGCATCTCTGTAAGTGAAAATCAGTAAGTATTATATTTTGTATCTACCTTCCCTTTCTTTTATACAGATACAGAATAAAAGGAAATAGAAATAATGTTTAGAGAAGTTCAGATTCTGAAATTGGCAAAGGCAGCATATGATTCAGTCTTGGTAGCAGCCAAAATGGATTATTTTCTAACCCCTCAGAGTAGTCTTTGGTGACTTCAGACAAGAGGAAAATTAAGAGTTGGAATGAAGGTGTCACATGATGTTAAAAAAAATTATGGCTACCGATAGATGTTTCAGTAGATTTTGGGTGCTTGTGTCCACATTTCTCCGTAAAGGTCCAGTCATGACTTCACCCCTAGGTTATTCTGATGATGAGCTTCTTGTTTTTGTTCCATATTTAATTTTGCCTCTTTTAGTTTTGCTTTGTGCTTATGAATGAAATCTTCCATATTATTGGATATGTGTTCATTTTTGAACCCATTTCTCTCTTCTGTCCAAGGTTTGGCTGTGGACTCTTATTGAATAATATGTTTATCACTTCCAGTAATTTCTCAGTAATTTTTTGCTGTCAAGTATGTTCAGCGGAGGCAATAGTTTGCTTTGTTTGTTTTTGGCCTGTCCTAGGGCTTGAATTCAGGCCTTGTTCCTTAGATTGATTTTTGCTCAAGGCTACTACTTTACCACTTGGGCCACAGCTTTACTTCTGGCTTTTTGGTGTTGAATTGGACATTCCTGTCTTGACTGGCTTTGAACTGCAAGTCTCAGGTCTCAGCCTCCTGAATAGCAAGGATTATAGGTGTGGGCCACTTGCAGCCAGCTTGGACAATAGCTTTTAGGCCATTCTTGCTATCTCTACTTTTGATTAGGATGTTTAATCTATTTAGTTTTAATATATAACCACAAGTAGATTTACATCTGCCATTTTGCCTTTTTGTTTGTTTCTTGTTCCATTTCTTTTTTGGTGTTTTCTATTTCATATTGTTCTATTTGTTTATTTATTTTTCTTTTTTTGAGTTTTGTAAGTAGCTGTTTTGCAACTTACATCTTAATTTATAAGAATGTAGCATGGATTAATACCAACTTAAGTTTGATAGCACACAAAATGTTTGCTTCTATTTTATTTGCTTCTTTCTGACTTTGTGGTCATTCTTATTAAGGATTCCTTCTATTTGATGACTGTGTTTTTTGCTTTCAAGATTGTCTGTTTTTATAGTTTTGTATTTTATTTTATTGGAGGTTTGAGTATAATGAGCATAATTTGGGATTTTTAAATCTTCCATTATTTCTTATTATTTCTTTTGTTTTCAATAGATATTTCTTTTTTTTTAAGTTTTAAAACTACCATCTCCTACATCCTTCTTAGTTATTCTTCAGGTAAATTTCCATATTTTTGTCTGGGGCTGATCTGAGTCTCTGATACTTTCATCTACAGCTGTCCATAAAACTGGGATTACAGGTGTGAGCCACCTCATACAACTCATCTATTATTATTATTATTAATTATCATCATTATTATTTTATTAGCATACATGAGTTTTACCACAGAGGTTTTATTGTGACATTTCTACACTTGTGTGCAATATATTCCAATCAAACTCACCCTCTCACCCATATTTCTTGAAATTCTTTCTGGATCGTTTTCTTCTCTGTATGGGATTACCATTATATTTACTTTGTTCTACTTGATGTCTTGTAGGTCTTGAAACTCTTCATTTTTGTTTTCATTCCTTTATTTGTCTCAGAATGGATAATCATAATTGACACATGCTGGAGTTCTTTTTATCCTTTGACAGATCATATCTGTTCTGAGTGTCTCCAGTGAATTTTTAATTTTAGAATTCTAGAATTTCTGTTTTGTTCTTTGCTTAAAGTATGATTTATAGTCCTTATTGATATAGCCAATAATGAAATAATTTTCTCTAGGTCTTTGACAAGATTTCCTTTCTTCATTTGCACATACTTTAATACAGTGTAGAACTCTGAAAATCAGACATCCCATATCTCAAGTGTGTCATCGTCTGTTGTTGGTGCTGGTATTTCTTTTCTGTTTAATCACTTTTGAAATAGTTGCATACATGTATTCTTTGCCATGTGTGGCTACCAGTCTTTGCTCAGTTAGCTTTATGATCTTCATGTCATATTTGTCACAAATCAGTTGACTGGAGTCCTTCTGCTTTGCCCTGGTAGAAATCGTGGGTAAGCAAGAAAAAGCTCCACTAGTGATTCAAAGCACTTGGCGGGTATTTTAGCTAAGCAATGGCAGTGGATGACGAGAGGCAGCGGCAACCGAACAGCCTAATTATGTAACCAAAAAAGGGATCGTGGCAAGGTTGTCTGCACCAATCATGCCAGCCCCCTCATGCAAATGGATGTGTTGGTAGCTGTCATGGCACAGTCTGTGTCACCAAGTTATAACAGTCTCTTATGAAGGACTGTGTTTGCACAGACACAGGTCTTCCAGAGGAAGCAAGTGCTCTTTTCTGGTGCTGCAGGGTCTTGGTTCTTCTTTAGAAGTTCATTGAGCTTTGTTGTAGCAAAAGTCTAGTGCAGGGCTGGGAATGTGGCTTAGTGGTAGAGTACTTGCCTAGCATGCATGAAGCCTTAGGTTCAATTCCTCAGTACCATACAAATAGAAAAAGCCGAAAGTGGTGCGGCTCAGATGGTAGAGTACTATTGTTGAGTAAAATAAACTCAGGGACAGTGCCCAGGCCCTGAGTTCAAGCCCCATGACCCCCCCCCTGCTCCCCGCCCCCCCCTCCCTGCAAAAAAAAAAGACTAGTGCTTGCTGGGGCACTGTTTTCTGTAGCCATAGTTATGTTTCTGGTGCTGGCATATGGGCAGTCTTCTTACCTGACTGACACTTCTTCACCCAAGTAAGGATTGGTGGAACCCAGAGAAAGACCCCCACTACTAAAAGTTAGAGAATTAATTCTCAGCCCCCAACATCTCAGCACACTTAATGGAAAAGTAAACACTGAAAACACAAGAGCCCAATAGCAATACCCTTATGATCACATAAGATGATGCTAAGTGAAATGAACTCCATTTTATAGAAATGATTGTTATATCACAGTTGTAACTACTTTCAACATCCCATGTGTATCTGTGGTTTATACCGTTGATGATGTTCTTGTTTCACCTCCTTGGATTGTATCTACACTATCTCTGTAATCTTATCTGAGTATATTGGAAACCGTGTATACTGGTATTAGAATTAGGAAATTGAGAGGGAATATCAAAATTGAGAGACAAAGGGTAAATTAAGAGAAACAACAACAAAAGCAATACTTGCAAAACTGTATGGTGTAAGCGAACTGAACACCACAGGGGGGGAAAAGGGGAGGGGGGAGGGGGGTATGAGGGACAAGGTAACAAACGGTACAAGAAATGTATCCAATGCCTAACGTATGAAACTGTAACCTCTCTGTACATCAGTTTTATAATAAAAACTTAAAAAAAAATAAACACTGAAAACAGCAGTGCTTTAACAGTATGTAACAGTGTTCTAACAATGCTTAACTCCTGTCAAATGCCTTTGGGTCTCTATATGTTTCTCGTTGGACTTAACATTTCCTTAAATGCCACAAACCAAGCTGAATGCCAGTGGATCATGCCTGTAATCTTAGCAGTTCTAGCAGCTGAGATCTGAGGATTGTGGTCTAAAGCCAGCCCAGGCAGGAAAGTCTGAGAGACTCTTATCTTCGACTAACCATCAAAAACCCAGAAGTATAACTGTGGCTCAAGTGGTTAAGTGCTAGCTTTGAGCATCACAGCTCAGAGACAGCACCCAGTCCCTGAGTTCAGGTCCCAGGATTGGCACAAATAGGTAAATAAAATAAAGTAAGTGAACTGAACCAGTAAGTGTTAGCTTTTCCTGAATATTCCTGTGTACTTTTGGGGGGGGGGGTGCTTTCTACACCTTCATAGGCAGTTGCTAACTCAGCCTTTACCTCCAACTTACCCAGAGCTTTAATATCAGCTAACAGTGGGAGCCAACACAGCATTCTAACTTATTTTCAGCTATAAGGACAGCTCTGAACATGTTTATAGCCTTTTAAGTCACCAAGAATAGGACCTCAGTTAACTATCTTGCTTATTATTTCCTCTCTGATTTTTAAATTCTACTTTCTTGCTTGCTTTCTGTAAAGCTGTTGAGTTTTACTTTTTTAAGAATAGAAGAAATTTTAACAGTGTAGATGAGAAAAAGAGTCTTGTCTTGCTTATATTACAGATTAGAAAAAGACCCAGTCTTTAGTGATGACAAATAGAGCAGCTTTGTTCAATAGAAGTATGATGTCAGCCTCAAATTTGAGCCAAAGATACAACTTAAAGTTTTCTAGGTATATATAAAAAAGTTAAAAGAAGTAGATGAAATTAATTCTAGATGGTATGTTTTACTGAAATCGATATATTAAAAATGTTATCGTTCAATAAGTAATTAACAAGTTTTTGAGATATTTTACCTACATTTTGTACCAAATCTTCAAAACCCAGTATGTATTTTACATTTGTAGCCTCCGTGAATTTGGACTAGCCATGGCTGTTGGTCTCAGTGGATAGCAGCTACCCTGTGGAGCAGTATATTTAGAGGGACTATGACAGTTTTGTTCTTAATGGCATGTATTAGGAACTGGACCTGATGAACTAGGATTGGCTGAAAACTTTGAGGTTTGTTATCAATTGTGAATATATTAGGGCAAAAGTAGAAAATATGGCAAAATGTAAATGGCGTCAACAATAATCTTAACTGCTATGTTAAAAGGTGCAGAAAATCTTAGTCACATATTGATTGCAATAGTCTGATAATCTAGATGGCAGGTAATTTATTCTAGCAGTAATGGTATTGAGTACTCTTGGTGAGTCAAGCAATGCTCCAAGCACTTCAAATATCTTAACTTCATTAATAGTATGATACATTCACTTTGTGATCTTAAGTTAGTTGAGTTCCTAAAATTTCTTGAGGAGGGTCTATTGTTTGTATATATAAAATATCTGGAGATGTAGACAATCTCTACCCTTTTTAATCATGAAAACCCCTATCTTTGGATATGAATGATAAAGAAAATAGAATTTTTTTGTTCAGGGGCTTTATATTCAACTATTACTTCATTGAACTGAATCTGGAAAGTAGTCTCACCTTAAGAGAATTGTATAAAATATTGGCCAGGCTAGCCTCAAACTTATATGTAGTACAAACTGGCTTTGGACTTTTTAAATCCTCCTGCTTCAGCCTTCTGAGTGCTGGAATTATAGGCATGTTTCATTATGCTCAGCTTCCGTATATACTTCAATATGTTGTTAGGGAATGAGATATTATTTTATTTAATTTATATATTTATTTTTATTGTAAAGGTGTTGTACAGAGGGGTTACAGTTGTATAGGTCAGGTAATAAGTGCATTTCTTTTTTGAAAGTATCACCCCTTCCAAGACATATTTTGATATTACAATGTTGGACTCAAATTTTGGGCAACATTAATATCCCATTAGGGTATAGATAATTGACAATGGAATATGGCAAGTATTGAAGAAATGGCTATGTATTACATAGAAAGTGCACATTTTCTGCCTATGCTTTTTGTCAAATCATAATAGGGACAGTTAATTACTATTTAATATTTAAAAGTACTATATTAAACCAGAAACTTTCAATTTACCAGGCTTGAATTTTTGTCATGTTGCTTTTGAATATATTACCTATGAATTGCTATTTATGGTGATGAAGGTCATATTTGTCCTTTTCATCTACAATTTTTTGTCCTCTAGTATGATGTTTTATTTCTGCTGAGTGTTAATCCTTTGTGATTAAATGATGCTGAATATGTCAGCATTCAACAAAAAGTTGGAGCCTAAGACTGACTGCTTAAAATGATTAATGTCAGTCTCAAGAGCCAGTACATAGTGTTTCAAATATGGCACAGATTAACCAATGGTAAACTGACTGTAGATGTAGAGGAATGGAAATTATTAAGGCATTTAAAGTTAATTCTATAAACACTAGAACTCTCTTTCTTTCTTTCTTTCTTTCTTTCTTTCTTTCTTTCTTTCTTTCTTTCTCTCTATCTCTTTCTTTCTGTCTCTCTCTCTCTCTCTCTCTCTCTCTCTCTCTCTCTCTCTCTCTCTCTCTGTTTCTTTTGGAGTGCCATACTTCTCTTTTTATGTAATATTTGACAAGTCATTTTGGTAGGACAGTTCAGGGAATTTTTACAAAGCAGTAATATCCATTTATGTGATTTCTTTCAGGTAACGTGTCCAGGAGTGGTGCTGAAAGACAAGGAGGACATCTACCTTAGCATCTGTGTGTTTGGCCAGTACAAAAAGACACAATGTGTCCCAGCCACTTTCCCACTGGTCTTCAATGCCAGAATGGTATTTGAAAAGGTAAGTTCAAATATTGGACCAAGTATTTGCAAACAAACACAAAATCCAAGTGACTGCAGTTTTTGAGTAAAAGCCAAACTTTTCATTGGACAAATTGATATGTAAACAAATTGTTAAAAATTTGCTGACTATGTGCTTTGGAATAACCCAAAAGGAAAATTGTAAATAAGGAAATTTCAAAATAAATATGCATTATATTATGCATTGAATCAGTTGCTTTTTTTATTGGTAAATCAGCTGTTTCCATCAGTTGTCTTAGTGGGCTTTATGTAGAGCAATTTACCTTGAATTCTGAATTACAATTTTCACACACAAAAAAGAAGACATTGACAAGTAAGAGTATGCCCTGTCTTGAGGTTTGTGTTTCTGTCATACTTTTTTCTTTGTTTTCTCCCCAAATTGCTGCTTTGGGTGATTATTAATTCACTTCCTCCTTTCCTCCTATTTCCTACTCATAATTACCCAGTACCTTCTCTATATCATAGGACAGCACTGTACAGCTGAAGACCCATGATAAACAAGGCAAAATTTTCTCCTTTCAGAGTGTAATAGGTGTATAAAGGGAATAAAAGGAGATCAAGGGGATTAGAGACATTTTGAAGAAAGCAGTAACACTTAAACTGAGCTTGAATGAGGTTATCAATTATCTGAAGTACCTAGGAGGGAAGCATCAAAAGTAGAGGGATAGCAAATATAAAAGCCTTTATATTTGTTAGGAATAATCTGACTTAGAGAACACCAAGAATGCCAATATGATCATGGTAACTAATAAAGGAAAGAGCTCCTACAGATGAGGTGGAGAGGGAGACAGAATGGGGTATAAAATTTATAGCAGTGTTCCCTTTTGGCCACATTCCCACCAGCATCTGTTATTTTTAGTTTTCTTCATAATGGCCTTTCTAACTGGGGTGAGGTGGAATCTCAGTTGTTTTGATTTGCATTTCTTTTACAGCCATAGATGTAGAATATCTCTTCATATGTCTATTGGCCATTCTTATTTCTTCTTCTGAGAAGTGTCTCTTTAAGTCTTTAGCCCACTTATTAATTGGGTGGCTGTTCTCACACAATGAGAAAAAAAGGAGGATATTCTTAGGAGAGGATCAGAAGGGCTCAATAGGTATGTATGTATGATCATATAAAATGATGCTTATTAAAATGAACAAGACATGGAAACAAGAGGTTTTATTATTGTACTGTTTGTGGTTCTTTTTTCTTTCTTCTTTTCTTTTCTCGTCACTGTTTTTGATTTCTGTACCCTTTGTCTTATATATAAGTTTATCTGATTTGGGGAGGGAAAGGAGAAGCACAGAGCATGGGACAAAGGGTGAACCAATTCAGCAGTGGTACTCACTAGACACTATGTTGGAAATGAACTATACAACCTGGAAAAAAGGGAAGTCAAGAGGGGAAAAACTGGGAAAAGGTGACACTGTTCAAATAGAAATGTACTCGTTACCTGACTTATGTAACTATAACCCTCTGTCCATCATCTTTACAAAAAGATTTTTAAAAATTGTAATTATGACATCATGACCCTCAGGAATGGGCAGTTCTTGCTAACACAATGAGTTTGGCTGGAAAGGGAATGATATTCTGGGAATGTGAAGTTTAAAAAGAAAAGTCTCATTATATCTTCCTTTCTCTCCTTCCTCATTTATACCCCTTCCTTCTCCATGTCAGGTGTTTCCTGAAGCAGTAGACCCTGGAGATGTGGTTGCACAGCTTGAGTGTAAGTTTTCAACTTTTTAATTCTTTATTCTAATAAATTTTAGAATTTATAAACCCTATGTTATTCAGTAGTTGGTTGAATAAAAGTTTACAAGGATGTACTAGAGCTTCAAAATTCTTGAACTAAAACTTTTTTTATACTCTTGAATGTCAGAATATATCTAGAAAGAACTTTTTTAAAAATTCTGCAAAGAAGGGCTGGGGATATAGCCTAGTGGCAAAAGTGCCTGCCTCGGATACATGAGGCCCTAGGTTCCATTCCCCAGCACCACATATACAGAAAACGGCCAGAAGCGGCGCTGTGGCTCAAGTGGCAGAGTGCTAGCCTTGAGTGGGAAGAAGCCAGGGACAGTGCTCAGGCCCTGAGTCCAAGGCCCAGGACTGGCCAAAAAAAAAAAAAAAAAAAAAATTCTGCAAAGATAATGAAAAGTATTGATCTTAATGTTTTGGTCTATGGAAAATAAAGTATTATTTCAAATTTTATTGGGAATATACTGTAGAGTGTTCTAAGGATAAAAATTCATGTGGATGGGACTTTGCCCTGAAAGTAAAACTAAATCTTTATTAAGTCAAGTGGTTGAATAATAGATCCAAGTAATGGTAGCTTAAAATACCTATGGGTTGTTTTTTTTTTTGCATTTTTGTATTACTTTCATTATTTATAAGTTACTTAGACAGATTTCCAAGGCTTTGGATAACAGTAATGTCTTTAAAGTACTAGAAATCAAATACAAATGATAAAACTACTTGTAACAGCAGTGGTGAAGAAATGTACTCTCCTTCCTGCTCTGTTGAGACTCTAGCAGTGTATAAGCATGGAACCAGGTACTATGCTAGCATCCAATCACGTAGGGGAGAAATAGGCCCACCTTTGTGTTTCTTCATGGGGGCTTACAGTTTAGCAATGTCTGCAGAGAATTCGTTGGGGCAAATGCCACATCTTACTAGTTGTAGCAGTGCTGGTACCTCATAAGGCACTTCCCACTGTAGCACACTAGCTAGGTTATTGTGTGTGAATGTTAAGGAGTATATGAATTTTAATATATCCTGAGCCTCTTGTTCATTATCTGAGAAACCAGATATCTTAGAGGAAAAAAAAGACAGTATTTTACTTTCTTTTGAAATTCTTCTACTAAAAGAAACAAAACGTGTTATTTCCTATTTAATAAGAAATTTCAGAATTACAAGCAGACTGCTTAGTAGTTAGTGTTTGTTTCTTAATTCCTTTGATCCAGTTTTTCACTTGGGTCTCTATGAAACTAGTGATATTCTCTTTTCTTTGACATATCTTTAAATGATGATATTCTGTTGTTTTACTTCTCTGTTGTTTTTTACTTCATTTCCGTTTTGTCTTTATATGACACTCTACAAAGACTGGGCTTCATATATTCATGATATGTGATTACTTGTGGTTTCCACATCTGTTTTTATTTCTAACCTTTCTCATGAACTTCAAGGTCTCTCCTCATTTACTTCACTTCCCCTGTCTTTCCATCTTCATCTGGCAACCTTTTCTAATATTAAAAGAGGATTAAAAGTAGAGAGAATGGACTGGTAAAGTCCATGTACCTGTCAACTAGCTTCGATAATCATTGACATTTTGGTAGTCTCATATTGTGTTCAACCTGTCTCACTTAAAGAAATTTCTGGAAAGCTGGGTGTGGCATACACGCCTAAAATCCTGGAACTCAAGGCCAGCTGAGTCAGGAGAATCATGAGGCCAAGGGCCGCCCATGATACATAGTCAGGCCCGATTTTGAAACAACTTATTGAACTATTTTAAAGCAAACTTTATGTCATTGTATTGCAAATACCTTTAACAGAGAAAGGCCTAATGAAATATTTAACCACCACTCTAGTATCACAAAATTAAAAGTTCCTTTATAAAATAAAATGTTTAGTCATTATTCAGGTTACCCCAGTTGTTCCCCAAATGCCTTTTTAGTTAGTTTCTTCAAATCACAACAACAATTTGAATCATGCATTATAAGTGGCTATTTATCTCATTAGTTGTTTCCCTGTAATAGTGTCTCATGCTTTTTTGTCTGATTTGGTGTTTGTTTGTTTTTTCTTGGTGCCTGTCCTTGGGCTTAGGTGCTGTCCCTACCCTTAAAATTTTTTAAATTATCTTTAAGTAGTTGCACAAAGGAGTTGCCATTGAACAAAGCAGTTTGTGAATACAGTGCCTCCTAATGTCTTCTCTTTCAACATTCTCACACACCCTTTCACCCTATCCCTTCCCTCACTTTTCTTAGTTTTTAGGCTATCTATTGATTTTTTTTTTTACCATTTAACAAAGCAGTTTATGTATACAATGCATCTTAATTGGTGTCAACCCTTCAACATCTTCACCTACCTGCTCCTTCCCTTATTTTCCTCAATCCTGTGGTATATACAATGCATTCTTGCCTCATTCTACTCCCTTTTCCCATTCATTCTTCTACCTCTCTCTCCATCCCCTGCCTCCTCCCCACTCTTTGCAGCACCCATTTCCTGGTATTTATTTTGTTGGGCTTTGACTTAGTCTTTCTAAAGAATTATACTATTTCCACTCTCCTTGGAGTCTATTATACTTTGCTCAAGGATAGCACTCTACACTTGAGCCACAATTCTACTTGTAGCTTTTTGCAGGTTAATTGGAGATAAAAGTCTCCTAGACTTTTCCTGCTCAAGTTGCTACCCTCAGATCTCAGCCTCCTGAGTTGGGAGCTAGGATTACAGGTATGAGCCACGAGCACTCAGTTTGATTTTGTTTATTAATGCTGCATATTAGTTATAAAACTGTCTTTAGAATGTTCTGTATTTAGGTTTTAGCTGATTGCTTCCTTAAAGTTGTGTTTAGCTTTTGTTTATCACAGTATAGAAGATGATAATTAGACTTTTAAGTTTGCTTAAGTTCAAGATTATTTCATCTATTGTTTGGAAAGTATCCTTGACAGTTGGTCCTGTGTGCATAATGTATTATGTCAAGTGGCATAAAAATGTGCTTTTCTTTAGTGTTGCTAAGATTGATCATTTAGTGTCAGGAATCAGCCTAGTTCCTGCTTTATAAATTTTCAGTCAGCCTTTTTAGCTTTAGCAGCCACCATGAGCCATCTTTTCATTAGGGTCACAACATTTTTTTTTAATAATACTGTCATTTTTAAATTTTATTGGCTGGAATTCTAGAGAAGAAAATTTTATTATCTATGATTTGGTTCTCCTGAAATCTGTTACCTATAGAAAAGGCAGTACAAGCATGTCACTCCCTTTGGCCCTGGCTTTATTTCATAGCTTTAGTAAGGTAGAATTTGCACATCATAACATTCACCCATTGTAACTAGTTAAATGACTTTCAGAAAACATGTCCAATATTGAGCTATTATAACTATCCAGGTCACAATATTCCTGCTACCCTAAAGTGACTATCTGCAGTTAGTCCTTATGTCCACTAATTTTTGTCTGTTTCTGTAGACGTATTCATATTTCCTAGGAAATTCATATAAAGGCTGCATGTTATATGCAGTATTTTCTCTCTGGCTTCTTTCATTTAAAGTAATGTTTCTGAGGATCCTTCATATATTCCATATGTGAGCATGTGAGCAATTCATTCTTTTGTTAACCACCACAAAGAACTGTTTATGGAACTTTTTTCTTTTGTTGACTGTTCAGTAGTTATTTGGATTGTTTTTACTTTTTTTTTTTTTTTTTTGCCAGTCCTGGCGTGTGGCCTCAGGGCCTGAGCACTGTCCCTGGCTTCTTTTGGCTCAAGGCTACCATTCTACTTCTTGAGCCACAGCACAACTTCTGGCTTTTTCTATATATGTGGTGCTGAGAAATCGAACCCAGGGCTTCATGTATACGAGGTGAGCACTTTACCACTAGGCCATATTCTCAGCCCCTTATTTTGTTTCTGTTTTGTCTGTCGTGGGGCTTGAGTGCTGGGCCTGAGTGCTGTCCCTGAGCTCTTCGGCTCAAGGCTAGTAGTGCTCTACCACTTGAGCCATAGCGCCACTTCAGGTTTTTCTGGTGGTTAATTGGAGATAAGAGTCTCACGCACTTTTCTGCCCTGACTGGCTTTGAACCCTGACCCTCAAATCTCAGCTAGGATTACAGGTGTGAGCCACAGACACCCGGCTGGATTATTTGTTTTTGTTTTTGTTTTTGTTTTTTTATAAACAGAACAGTGTTGGTATAAATGTGTGGATATATGCTGGATTGTATGCTGACTATATATTTAAATTTTTAAGAAGCTGTCAGAATGGTTTTTAAAGTTATTAATAGCACTTTACATTCAAATCAACAATGCTTTTCCCTAACAGCTTTGATAATGTCGTTCTCTTTTAACATAGTGCTTACTAAGCCATTTATATATCTGCTCTCGTAAAATGTTTATTCACATCTTTTGCACATTTTTGAATTGAGTTATTTGTGTTCATAACATGTTATACAGGTTTTTCTTTTTAATCTAAGTCCTGTATGAAGTATATTGTATGTTTTGTAAATATTTTCCACCAGACATTGGTTTGTCAGTATGATCATGTAGTCCTTTATTCTACTGATATGGTTTGGCATACTAATATATGTTTCAATGTTAACCTTTAACTCCTGGGTAATGGTATATAATCCTTTTTATATTTTTTTGGATTTTTTTGCTAATGGTTTTATGTCTGTTTACCAAGAACAGTGGTCTATAGTTTTGTAATTTCATATTCCTTCTTTGTTATCTAGGCATTATTGGTCTCATGGTGTGATTTGAAAAGTAGTTTCTATTTCTAAGAAGAAATTGTATAAAATGTGTATTATTTTATCTTTAAACATTTACTAGAATTCACCCATGAAGTGATCTGAGCCTGGGCTTTTCTCAGTGGGAAGGTTTTAAATTACTATCTTACTTTTTTATGTCTTTCTCTTCTGGAGTTCATAAACATTGAAGGGTTTTGTTTCTATTAATTTCTCTTTCTCTTTTTTTCTTCTCTCCCTCCCTCCCTTCCATCCTTGTTTGTCAATATCAGAGTTTGAATTCAGGGTCAGCTTTGCTTACTCTGCTGGCATTCTACCACTTAAGGCATACCGCCAGCTCAGTTTTTTTTTTTTTTTACTGGGTAGTTTCTGCCTATGCTGGCCTTGAACCTCAGTCTTCCACATTTCAGCCTCTTGAGCAGCGAGGATTACAGACTTGAGTCACAGGTACCTAGCTTGTTAGCATTAGTTTCAAGGTGTCAGGTTTTTTGTTTTTTTTTTTTAAATTTCTTTCACCTTTGTACTATTTTATTTCCACATATTTGGGGGCTTCCTAGATTTCTTTCTAATGCTGATTCTGTTTCAATACTTTTGTGGCATAAAAACATAATTAATAGAATTCCAATTCTTTTAGATTTATTGGTAATTATTTATGTTCTATTTTAAAGCCTGTGTTTGAAAATGTTCCATGTATGTATGAAACAAAATGTTCTTTTCTAACATTAGTGAGTTATTTCTTGCCAATTTGTAGTCACTTATCTCTTAATGATAGGAATACATTCTGATGAATGCAAGATAAATGACTTTACATTATGTGAACATCATAAAGCATGCCTACACAAACCTGTATGGTACAGCCTACCATATACCTAGGCCGTAGGATATGTCTTATAGCCTCCTATGCTACCAACTCATATGACACATTATTGTTCTGAATACTGCAGGCAAATGTAACGCAATTATAAGTATATGTTTAGCTAATCATATCTTAACATAGAAAATCCACAGTAAAAATACTAGGGGATTGAGACAAGCACTGTTGGCTCATACCTATAATCCTAGCTACTTAGGAGGTTGAGATATGAGGAATGCAGTTCAAAGCCAGCCAAGACTAGAAAGTCTATGAGAATCATCCCAAATAAAGTACTCAAAGCCAAAGGTAAGGCTGTGTGGTTCAAATGGTAGAGAGCTCTAGTCTTGAGCAAAAGAAGCTTGGGGACAGTGCCCAGGCCCTGCACAAAGTACTAGGGGATTAGAATCTTTCATCTTTGTGGGGACTGCTCTCTCTGCTCCGGCTCAAGTGCTCATTTCTTTCTCTCTTATTATCCTCGCATCGCCTTCTCCCCCGACCCTCGGCCTGCAGGTTTGTCGGGGTGAGACGTGGGGATGTCTCCGTCCTGGCGGGCGCTTGACCCGCGTGGCAATGTGACCGCTATCCTACTCTGGAAGCAACGGACATAGACCACGGAGTCAGCTTCTGAGAGCGAACTAACTTTATTGAGAGAGGGGCAAGGGTAGATGATCAGGGGAAGGGGGTTGGCCAGGATTCCCATAGGCCACGAGCTGTCAGGTGACCTCCAAGGGGCTGGTCACTTGACCTCCAAGGGGCTACGTCACTTGACCTCCAAGGGGCTATGTCACTCGACCTCCAGGGCGGGGCTGGCTGCCAGCTAGGTCGGGGGTCTCTTATCGGACCGGTTTCTCCAGATTCCAATGTAGGGAGGATGGAAGGGCTGCATTCCCCAGCTGGGGGAGGTGCCTCAGGCCCCTTCCATCTAGGGGGAAGATGGACCCCAACACATCTTCATTATAATCTTATGTGACCAGTTTGTTGTTAATTTAAACATTGTTATATGGCATACATTTGTATCATTTATGTCAGGGAAGCTGATACTATTCAAGTCTTTTGTCGTCTGACTTTAATTTTGAGTGAGGTTTATTTTATCAATCATCAGGAAATGGTTATTTACACTTACAGCAATGATTATTCTTTTCCTTCTTTTATTTATCAGGTTTTGTGTCATGTTACATTCTGGGTAGCAATTTATTACCCCGCAGTAGTTACTGAATTTAATCTTGATTATTCTGTAAAGCTTCATTTGGCCCTTTAAATATAGCCTTGGCCACTAGAAGGCTCAGAAGGAATATTGCAGGAGGAAGGATTTGCTTGCAGGTACTTGGCTTAAGGGCTTCAGGGAAATACATGTTAGTATGAGTGAAATAAGATTAAATGTCAATGATATTTAAAGCTATAGCAGGGCAATTCATATAGAAGGCATTCTGTTGAAAAGTTGTTTTAATCCTTAATTTACCAGGATAAAAGTAGACATACCTAGACTATACCCTGGGCACCATTTTTGGATAAGGAAGGCAATGAACATTTTCTACTTCATAAACTTTTCTATTAGTCTATTCATAGCCTTTTTCTCTTCAGCTATTCTTACTGAAGGTTTACAGATTCTTTTTCCACATGTACGCACATGCACATATACACATATGCAGGCATGCAAATGCACACAAATTACCACACGTTTACTGCTAGAAAAGCTGCTTATCTAGACAAACATGTGTCTTGGATTTCCACTATTTCTAGTCACTGCACAAATTTGTCATTTTATTCAGAAAGGCCACTGCTTAACTGTTTAACATGTATAAACTAGCTTCTCTATTTGCCACTACCTCAGTGTCTCATTAGTTTAGTGTCTCATATCTTCTATATATAAATGTTTTGAGAGCAAAATGTCATTCCTATAGTTGACTTGTTGAATGTCATGTGTTAGGGGTTTGGTCCCCATTGTGACATTTTCTAGGAGGTAGTGGAACCTTTAGGGTCCTTAGGTCACTAGTCTCTATGGCCTTGAAAGGAATTGTGGGACTTCTGGCTTCTTTCTCATCCACTTCCTGCCTCATGAAGTCACTATTCTTGTGTGCGACATGATTATGTCATGCTATGCTGTCTTTACCAGAGGCCCAAAGAGATGATACTGCCATCCTGAGTGGAACCTTCAGGACTATGCAGTGTTTCCCTTTGTTTCTTTACAAGTTTAAACTAACAGGTTGTTAATTTTTCTGCCAAAACAAAAGATATAAAAAGGATATTGCACAGGGCAACAAGAGATGAAAGGTCTTCCTGACTTCCTTTTTATCTCGATGTTATTTATTTTTTTATTTATTGCCGTCTCATTAAGAAATATTTTTCTTCTTATGTTCACAGCTGTATCTCTAGTGGGTGTAACTGTACTGGGCGCATACTAGGCCTTCTAAAGAGTTAAATAAAATCTAAACATACCATATAACTGCCTCTCATTACGATTTTCTTGACCCTTGGAGCTATTCTATTGAGAGGAACCTGTTTGTAGTGTTATAATCCTTAGATTAGGAATATACTTTGTGTTTTAGGTTTTAAAATAGATAGCTGTTCTGAACCCATTCCCTTTAACATTTAGATAAAGAGGAGACACAATCATTATTTATGTTGCAGTAGATTAGTAGGCATTCCATTGGGCTCTTTACCTATAGGGAAAAGTGGCAGTTTCATTAGAGTCACAGATTTTCAGTTTTTATGAATTAATGCTTGCCTGATCCCTGGGATATTTAAAGTACTCTCAAATGAGGATTTGAAGTCAATGAATGTCTCACTGCCTTACATATAAAACTGTAACCCTTCTGTACTTCACTTTAACAATAAAGAAAAGGAAAGAGCTTATAGGATTCAGGATTCATATTTTAAATCTACAAATACATTCTAGCCAAGTTATGTTTTAAGTATGTAAATAGACATTTAGAGAAATTATTGTAGCAGTATTTCCTGCTGGTACAGAGTGTTAACAATAGTTTGAGCCTGGGCACTAGTGGCTCAAATTTGTAATCCTAGCTACTCAGAAGGCTGCGATCTGAGAATCATGGCTTGAAGCCAGGCTGAGCTGGAAAGTCTATTCATTTATTCAATTAACCACCAAAAAAGCCAGAAGTAGAGTTTAAAGTGGTCTAGCACTAGCCTTCAGCAAAAGACTCAGAGTTCAGGCCCCATGACCACCTCTACCACCACCACCACCACCAAAACCCAGTCCTCAATACTCTGGCCCTTTCTTTTGAAGTTTTTGATTTGGTATACTATATTTGACTAGTATTTCTGGAGTATTGTAGTCCACCTCTAGTTTGTAATTTTCACTAAAAGTACACATGTAAGTGAGAATATTTACTATAGGATGGAAGATAATTATCCTTAGTTATAAGATAAAGGGCAGCTGTTAAGATGAGATTAATTGCACTGTACAATTGAGATGAAGTTTACATTAACCTAATCTTCAGTTTCCAGCAGCACTTGTTCTCAATAAAGCCTTTCCTTAGATAATTGGAGGCTTTCTATCTGAAGTATTTTCATTGTGGTAAAATATATGTAGCATAAAATTTGCCATCTTAATCATTTTAAGTGTACACTTCAATGGTATTAAATGCATTTATAATGCTGTGCAGTAATTGATGTCATGCATTTCTATAACTTTTCATCTGATGGAACTGTAACTCTATACCCCTTAAAAAAATAACCTCATTTCCCCCTCCTCTATGCCCCTGACAACCACAATTCTACTTTCTGTCTCTAAGACTCTGATAAAGTGTCTCATGTTTGTAGGACCATGTGATATTTGACCTTTTTTGACTGGTTTATGCCAGGCTTCGCTCTACCCCCCCCCCCCCATCTACTTGGGAGGGGGTCCTGAGCTTGTCTGCCTCTTCCGTGTGGGATCCTTTGTCACTCTCTCACATCCCCCTGGCCAGTAGGGATTAGTCACAGAAGCGGGGACCCAAGGTAGCCTCAGTTCCCGTGTGGTTGCGAGACCCCATGCCCGCCCCGCCAAGGAAGACACCGGCACATGGGAGTCCCCGAGAAAGCCTCTGGAGCGTTCTGGTTTATTCAGAGGAGGGGCCAACAACTTATACCCCCAGAGGAAAGGGGGTACTGGATCTTAATGATTGGCCTGATGGACTGTCCCTCAGGTGATGTCATGGAACTTCCTCTATGGGTGGAGACCACAGCCCCCCAAGGACTGGGTTCTGGGCCCCCGCCATTAGACACGTGCTCACCCTGGGGGCTTCTCTTCCTGTTGAAAGCAGAAGGAGAGGGGATGGGCTAAAGCCAGCTGTGCCCTCTTAAAGGCACAGGTGTCCCCAACATGCTTACACAGAGCACAATGTGAAAGACGTCCTGAAAAATTCATTTGTAGCACATGTCAGAACTTTCTTCTTTTTTAAGAATGAATAATATTCCATAACATATTTATGGAAAATTGCCTATCCATCTGTCAAGGTTAATAAGGTTGCTTCTGCTTTTTACCTATTACTGATAAGATGCTGTGAATGTGGGTGTTCAAATGTCTGAGTGCCTCCTTTTGGCTCCTTTATGTACATTCCTAGAAATAGTATTGCGGGATCATATAGAAATTCTATTTGTCATTTTTAAGGCTTTGTGGTAATGCATTTGTGTAGTTTCAGCTATATAGGAAGCAGAGGTAGGAAGATCATGGTCTAAGCCATCCTTAGTTCAAATCCTAGTACTCTCACGAACATTTTTTTCTTTTTCTTAGGAATTAGCCAAAATCAAATACAGCATACTGTTTTGCATCGTAGCTTGCCATTTGACATCACTATACGCTGCATAAGGGCAGATGGTCACCAGCCATCTGTTTTGGTTTTGTTTTTTTTTTGGCCAGTCCTGGGCCTTGGACTCCGGGCCTGAGCACTGTCCCTGGCTTCTTCCCGCTCAAGGCTAGCACTCCGCCACTTGAGCCACAGCGCCGCTTCTGGCCGTTTTCTGTATATGTGGTGCTGGGGAATTGAACCTAGGGTCTCGTGTATCCAAGGCAGGCACTCTTGCCACTAGGCTATTCCCCAGCCCCAGTTTTGGTTTTTATTTTTAAATTTTTCAATAGTGGTTATCCTAATGGGTATGAGGTGGTATCTTATTTTTCATTCATTCCTCTAATCCTGCTAGATCCACAAAGCCTCCCTTGGTCTGCCTTGCAATCTACTTCCTCCCTTCTTTGCAAAAGAATTTTGGCCCAGATGACCAGTTCTGTAGTTTACTTTGTCTCTTTTGAACACTAAATAAGTGGAATCATCTGTGTGCATTCTTTTGTTCTAATTGTTTGCTCTGTTTTTTTTTAAGAAACTCATTCATGTTGGAACTGTAATTTTTTCATATTTTTGTTTTACGATATTGCATTGTTGGAATTTGTTTGAATTTAGTTATTTCATTATTTTCTGGACGTCAGTGGTGTTTTAGATTTCTACCTTTTGCTATTCTGAATTATTTTGCTGGGCACATTTAGGATGTGTGAGTTTGTAGGTACCTTAATAGAAATAACATGAGTAGATAATGTGAAATAGTTTTCCAATGTCACCCCATGAGTATGTAGTTTTATTATATAGTTGTTCTTGTTTCCCATAACCTACACCTGCAACTGCCAGAATTTAAAATTTTAGTCATTATGATAGGTAAGTAATTGTTGTATCTGACATTTTCTTAAAGATAAATGAGGTAATATCATGTTGATCATACTTTCTAGACTTTCTTTTCTTTAGTTGACTGTCTTTTGCCAATTCTTCCTTCTTATAGCACTGGGGTTTGAACTCAGAGCCTCACATTTACTAGGCAAATGCTGTATCATTGAGCCATGCCTCAAATCTGAGCTTGAACTCAGGGCCTGGACCTTGTCCCTTAGCATTTTTTCTCAAAACCACTTGAGTCACAACTCTACTTCCAGCTTTCTTGGTGGCTAATTGAAGGTAAAAGTCTCATAAACTTTTCTGCACAGGTTGGCTTTCAACCACAATCTTCAGATCTCAGCCTCCTGATTAGCTAGGAGTGAGTCACTGGTGCTGGTAGATATTTTTTTTCACTTCCATGCCTTCCTTTTGAAAAATGAAATCTAGTGTCTGTGGAGCTTCTGTGCTGTGTTTCTCAGGCATCTATTTATTCTTTTTATTGCTCTTTAGTATTCCATTACATGGACATACTACAATGCAGTCATCTTTCTTTGAAAGTCTTATTTTTACATCAGATATTATTTTACATCAGATATTATTTGTATATTTGTACATCAGATATTACATGAGAGATGACATGAAGGAGATTTTTAATAAGTGCACATTCTAGTACTACAACTTTCCTCCTTGTGTTCTACTAGCTTAGTTTTAAGTTGCTGACAAACTCATGACCTGAAAATTGTTGTCACCATGATTGCTTTTCAGTGATGCCTTTCAGTCCTTTCACATCTTGGAGCATTTTCTGTCTCATTTCTATAATTGCTACTCTGAATACATCATTCATTTGTCTAATAGCAGATGCCCCCTAGTTTAAATTAAACTCCTGCATTCCTGAAATGAAGGGACACTTCGCCTCACACCTCACTGATTCGCTGAAGGCTTAGTGGTGAGCATTAGTTCACTTTGTCCTAAAAATCACCAAGCAGTTGTTCATCTTTCTTATCTTTCTTCTGTGTCTTAGAGGATGGGGTGTCCATATTCTGTCTACGTGTGCTCTTTATGCACCTCACAATCATGCTCATGATGCAACAGTGTCCCTTGTTGCTACTTGCTTCTGGTATACCAGATATTCCATGTACCTATGATAGAAATACTGTTGCCATACCCACACTCCTAGCACTGTCTAAAGGGAAACTTCCTCATCTTCCCTTTATTTTGTAAATCACTGCTTGCTAGTTCCAGTAGAGTTGCTAGTGAAAAATAGCATGGGGTTTGGACACAGTTATACCTTATCTCAGCAACTTATCATTTTTGGATAACATTAACCTTTAGGCCATGTTTCTTATCTGTGAAATGAAGGCTAGAAATGTTTTGAGGATTTGTATGAAGCTCATAGAAGCTCGGTCTTGACAGCAGATGATATCATTTAATGGTAGTAATGCATATCCTTTCAAAAACACTTTCTCCTTTTAGTCATGTTTTTCCAGTAACCAAGGTTGCAAAATAAGCACCAGGAAAATACAGTGTAATATGTATGGAAAACTTAAGACATTGACCTTATCCTAAAATTATGTTTAATTCATTTGATTTCTTCAGTCTTTCATTTGAGCTGTCTTAGCTGCTTATACTTAATTTGACTTAATGAAATCTCAGGCATTTTCTAGAGGACAATATTTCCACCCATGATCAAGCATTATGATTATTTTAAGTTATAGACCAATTTTCTTAAAATCTGAGCTGTTATTTCAGTATGTTTTTTTTTTTTTTTGCCAGTCCTGGGTCTTGGACTCAGGGCCTGAGCACTATCCCTGGCTTCCTTTTGCTCAAGGCTAGCACTCTGCCACTTGAGCCACAGCGCCACTTCTGGCCGTTTTTTGTATATGTAGTACTGGGGAATTGAACCCAGGGCCTCATGTATACGAGGCAAGCTCTCTTGCTACTAGGCCACATTCCCAGCCCTCAGTATGATTTTAGCACGATTCCTTTTCTGTTCTTCAGAACAGAATTCTGCTCTGAAGAAGAACAGAAAAGGAATCCTTATCCTATTGATAATAGTATGAGAATTATCATGGTATAGCTATGGAATATGCTGTGTGATTTGTGGGGTGATAGGATAAGGTTTTAAAGCAAAAGCTTTAGTCTATGATAAGAACAAATATTGAAATTTTAAAAATTACTTTTCACCTGTGCAGACACAGTTACATGATGGAATATAGAGAACTCAGAAATGAGTAAAATACAGAAATGAGTAAAATACAGATTGTTTAAAGGAACAACAATTTTCACAGAAAAGCAATCTATGTACATATCTATCTATAATTAGAATCTTTCTGTGGGTGTACTAGGTTTTAGGATGTCAGTAACTTACTGTAGAGTAAGTCATTAACACTGGTGTTGATGTTGCTCATCCTTGTGGCAAGTCTTCAGATTAAAGGGCAGGTAAGCTAGTTAGATTTTTAATGAAAAAGTGTAATGATAAGGTTAAAAAACTGCTGAAAAGAATGAATGGTGGTCATAGCCCTAGGACACAGGACTAAAAGGGATTAATCAAGCTTATCAGTCTCACTATTCTACTCTGATGGTCCTTATTATTTTAATGATAACATATATATATATATATATATATACATTTTGTTGGATATAGAATGTAAGAAATATAGAAGAATTCTGAAAAAAATGTAAGCAGGTTAAGTTGGATATGAAGTTGAACATATTTAGTAAATTTGATGGACAAAGCAGAAGATGAGTTTATCAGAACAACGTGAAAATGGGATGATAATACTTTCAGAATATACACACTTGCAAACCAGACTTATAATGTCATTTCAAAATTCTGTTGGTATGTAAGATAAATATACTTTTGTCTGCATATTGAGCGTGTTCCCAGTAACCTTGTTATATGTACTGATTTTTAAAATGTATGTTGAAATTCTTTTGGACATTTCTTGTACATAATCATGTGATCTGGAACTGACAAGAATTATACTTTCTCTTGTTGTCATACCTTTTATTAGTTTGTTAGACTGATTTATAGCTGCAGTCAAATGTGGAAGTGAATGGTAATGTTAGTGAATGGAGTGACTGCTTCATTTCTCCCTTTAGAGGGAAGGTTTTCAATTTTCACCTCTTAGTATTAGGTGTGCACTAGTTTTTTGGTAGTAAACCCTTATCAGATTAAGAATCTTTAAAAATTTCCTTCTGTTCCCAGATCAATTTTTTTCTTTTTTTTTTTTTTTTGGCCAAGGCTGGGGCTTGGGACTCAGGGCCTGAGCACTATTCCTGGCTTATTTTTCCTCAAGGCTGGCACTCTACCACTCACAGCACCACTTCCAGCTTTTCCTATATATGGGGTGCTGAGGAATCAAACCCAGGGATTCATGTACACGAGGCAAGCACTCTACCACTAGGCATATTCCCAGCCACCAGATCAATTTTTAAAAGCATAACTGATGGCTAAATGTTGTGAATCACTTTTCTCACTTTATTCCCTGTGATAAATTAAGCTTTTTTGTTTTGATTTGCTTTTTTTGTTGTTGCTGCTTCATTTTTGTACCAGTAGCAGGGCTTGAACTCAGGGCTTGAGCGTTGTACTTAAGCTTTTTGTTTAAAGGCAGTGCTCTACCACTTGAGCCATAGCTTTTTTTCCAGCTTTTTGGTAGTTAGTTGAAAATGGGAGTTTCATGGACTTCCACTCCCAAACTAGTTTCAAACCACAATCCTCATATCTATCTCAGCCTCCTGAGTGCTACGATTATAGGCATGAGACACTGGCACCCTGCATGCTGCTTGTTTTTAAACATTAAATAGAATTTCTATATTGACAGATTTGATTTGTAAATACTTTGTTGAGGAATTTCTGTTCACGAAATAGGTGGCCATTTTCCTTTCTTGTAAGGTCCTTGTCAAGTGTTAGTATTAAAAATTTCTTCGGTTGCTGCTGTTGTTTCTTGTTATTTCTCAGGTGATTTTTGTTCCTAATTATCAATTTTCATGTATACTCCGTTGGTTTTGATTGAAAGCCAACCTAGGAGTAGCTTGAAGTCATGTGGGTGAAGCCATTTTTCCTTCAGATGGGTTTGTGATTGTTTTAGCAGATTGCTAGGAGACTTTGGCATTTTTGAATTCCCTAAATTCAGACAGAATTTGAAATATCCAAATTTGGGCTTTAGTTCACAATTGGCTATTGTTTTATTTTTCCTTTACTCTCAGGATTTATTATTAGTGAACCCCAACTATAACCCAGCCAGTTCATCGGTCTATTGACACTTACATCCAGATATCCCTTCCTTCTCTTCCCAAGGCCAAAATACTTCAATTTTTGCATGGTTTTTAGAAAATAGAGCATTGTTTATTTTTTCTTATTTTTATACAGTTATTACAAAATATTTTAAATTGCTAGGTATATTAGAAAATATTTACATATTATAAAATATAAATAAAACAATTATTAATATAACATATTAATAACACATAATCAATTATAACATAGTATATTAATATACATTTTATGACATAATGTATGTATTAATAATGTACAATATATTATATTATGTTTTATAATATATTTGTATTATACTTAGTAGTGCTCCTCATTCTGAGTAGGAAATAGGCATAATTTATATTTATAGAAATATATAATCTACTTAAGTACAACTATGGACGTAGACAATACCCAGGGATTTGACTTTTAAAGCAATGCCGTTATTCATTATTAATTTTTCTTTCTTTTCTCAGATGACACAGCAGTGTTTGAGTTGATACAGCTAGTTCCACCAGGTACTGTATTACATGTTGATAAGGTAACAGACATGGGATATCACTTCAAGGACCATTTGTAGGCACGAATTTAAAAATGTTCATTATTAGTCAAATGTCAGCAGACCAAAACAAGATATACAAAATGATTGACATAAATGACACTTTAACACATCCTTCTGAACACACTGAATAAACAATAGTAGTTGAAAATGGAAAATGAGCTGTTGCCATGTGACAGCCATAAAATGATTTTTAGTTTTTGAGATTTCTCTCAAATGATATAAGACAGATAATGATCTATTTTTGTAGGCTACCATTACTTGGAGTAGAGGACAATAGAACTTATGTGGTAAACACCTCAAATTTCTGTAGGAGGGAGATAGGTCATTAAAATATAGAGGATGGTTTCATCTACATGCATTCTCATGATTATAGAAAAAACATCTGTCCTAGCCAAATTCTTATTTAATATGACAGTTAGAGACTTGTATTATATTAAATGCTAACAATTTAAACATGTGAATAATATATCTTTATAATTCAGCTAGCCACAAATTTTAGAAAATATTTCAATTATTTTTAACACATGATCTTATATCTATCACACTGACAGAGGACAAAAATGAGAGATAGAAAAATCATAGAAACAGGAATTAGATGGGAATTTGGTTTTGTAAATGTTTATATCTTTACAAAAAATGTCTTTATTTTAAAAATTACTTGTTTTCCTTGAACACATAGTATTTAGTGAGTTTACATGAGTATCCTTATTCTCTAAATGCGGGGAACAGGCAGAGAGTGACTGATATATAGCATACATGTGAAAATGAAAATGTGTTATCACTATATATATACATGTATATGTATATATATACACACACATATTTTTTTAATTTTCTTTTCATAGAAGATAAACATGCTCCTGAAGCAGGTATTCAAATAAGGCATCAGGCAATATATATACATTATACTTGTGATTTTGTTTCTAAATAGAATATTTTGTTATAATTTGAATCATAGGATATCTTTCTTATAGTGGGTGAAACACTGTCTACCTATGATGAAAATACACGAGATTTCATGTTCCCGGGTCCAAACCAAATATCTGGACACCATGATTCAAATCGCCAGGTGACCATGAGGAGGATTTCTGGCCTAAGAGTAAGTACTGTCTTCACTCAGCTGTTGTTACAGAGTCACTGTCATAATCACCACATAGCCCTCAACATCATAAATTTGAAAACTCAGTGCAAGTTTAATTTGGTTTAAAACTTAATTGTAATTGTGTTAAGTATCCAGAAATGTAATGAAAAGTACTTAAGTTTCTATGGATTCATTGTACAAAATTATCAAGTGTTACATTGCCTTTGGTCTTTTTCTATTGGCTAGTATCAGTTATACAGTGAGGTGGGATTTCATTCTTACATCTCCACACACGTTTGCACTCTATTACACTCCAATACTTATTCCTTTTTTCATAGTTGCATTGTCTCATATTTGTTAAATCTCTTTTTTTCCTCCTCTCCACCTCTATCCCATCAACTTCCCTTTCTTTTCTGTTTCTAGGAAATGACCACCAAACATTTGAATGATAGTCTCAATAGGTTTAGAACATCCAGCTTAAAGCAATCATCTGATTTTATTTTACACCCATAAGATTGGTCAACAAAATTAAATAACCTTGATATTAGATGTATAAAATAAAGGAAATGTTGTTGTATTGGTATACTGTGTAAATTAGAACAATCACAATTTGTAATTTACACAATGTGTAAATTAGAACAATCACAATCACAGATTTTTTTGTAACAGTTTTTATAGCATATGACCTAGTTTTGTAGCTTAGATATTCTCTCTGGTATACTAAGAGTCTTAAAATGTTGTTTAAGTAGTGATGTCTTTTTGTTGTTGCTTTGCTTTTTGCTTTGTGCTAGCCCTAGGGCTAGCACTCAGGACCTGAGTGCTATTTCTGAGCTTTTTTGCTCAAGGCTGTCACTTTACCTTTGGACCACATCTCTTCTTCTGGATTTTTGATAGTTAATTGGAGATTATAGTCTCAGGGACTTTCCAGCCTAGACTGGCTTCAAACTGCAACCCCAGATCTCAGCCTCCTGAAGATTACAGGAAAGAGTCACTGGTGCCCATCTAATATTGTTAATAATAACGTAAAATGAAAATGTTTGGTGTGATGGTTAGTAGATTTAGGATAGATTAACTGGAAAGCATTCATAGAATAGACATATATAGCAAGGGACAGTGGCTCAAGCCTCTTGGGAGGTGGAGATTGGGAAAATTGAGGTTCAAGGCCAGCCTCATCATAAGGTACATGAGACTCCATCTTACTCAACAGCAGAGCATGGCATCATGGGCCTGTTATCCTATCTACAGAAATAGCACAGTGGCTGGATTTCCCTACCTGCCATACCCAGCCATACTGGGAAGCACATGTAGTATATTTTCAACCCAGGCCTGCGTGGGCATAAAGTTGAGACCTACCTTGAAATATAACCAGTTAAAAACAAGACTGGAGGTGTTACTCAAGTGATAGAGTACCTGCTTAGCAAGTAAGAGGCTCCAAGGTAAGTCCCCTGTAATGTAAAGAAAACCAAACAAACATATAAACACACACACACACACACACACATTCACACATTCGTACAACTAAATTAAGAACTATGTTAGGGGCTGGGAATATGGCCTAGTGGCAAGAGTGCTTGCCTCATATACATGAAGCCCTAGGTTTGATTCCTCAGTATCACATATATAGAAAAGGCCAGAAGTGGCGCTGTGGCTGAAGTTGGCAGAGTGCTAGCCTTGAGCAAAAAGAAGCCAGGGATAGTGCTTAGGCCCTGAGTTCCACCAAGGACTGGCCAAGAAAAAGAAAAAAAAAAAAAGAAAGAAAGAAAAAAAAGAACTATGTTAAGGGATGGCTTATTCTCTGTCTTTTCTGGCTACTTCTTTCAACTTCTGTATGATAATAAACTCATTATCCATGAAACTTAATCTTCCACTCCAGAGAACTGAGAGAAGTCCATGTTGTTTCAAAAAAGGAAAAGCAAAAGTTGACTAGCTTGAACTTATTTGGGCAAACATTTTTTAAACTATCTGTAAGTCTCAGAATAATGTGAATAAGGAACAGGAGCCAATGTACTAGATGAGAGTTTCACTTACAGGTCTAGATTTATGGTAGTTTCTGCTCAAAGAAATAGCAACTTCACCTCACTAAAAGAACAAAAAAGTTGACTAGCAAGTCTCTGAAATGTTTTCTCCTTTGAGATATTTTTGGAGTCCATTAGCCAGCTTTGGTACTATAAATGTCTTCAAAGTATATTTCAAGAACCATATGGTAACCCAAAATTAAAATTGAATCTGATTTTAAATGTATGATCACTGAAAATGCTATATTATACCAAGATACAATGTAAACTCAAGCATGGACTTTGAGCAGGGATTTTTATTTCACCATTTAACTTGCATTATTTTTGCATATATTTGGAAAATAATGGATTATTAAGGCCAAACTTATATTTTAAAGTAAGAGCTTCTAGTAATTGTACAACAAAGATTTTCTGCACACTCAACAAATATAAAACTGAATAAAAATGCTAAAAACAATTTCAGGGCACTAAATATTGACCATCAAGTAGGAACAGACAAATGGGGTTTTCATGCTTGAAAAATTGCTAGAGTGTAAGGTGAAGTTGGCAGGAATTTGTGGCTTTCTTTCCTGGGATGCTTGCTCAGGCAATATACCCGACTTGCTCATTGACAAGTATAGCCTCATCTGCCTGTTGCTGGGCACAAACCCAGCAGCTTCACTACCAGAGGGGTTAGAATCTCAATCTTAGGCAATGGGGTGTATTGTATGGTTTTGGCAGCTAAGCCTGGTGTATTCAGCTGGAAGCAGATGAAGAAACCCCACAGCTTTGCTAGGTCACTTTCAGTACTAATTGGGGTGAACAGCACACCTGCCAGGAAGCTGATGGGAGATCCTGGAGGCAGGACACAGAAAGGATTAAGATAAGCTTTCCACCCCTTTCTCGCTGCCTAGGAAACCCCATGCTTAAGGGAGACAGTCAGATCCCAGCAAAAAAATGAAAGCCCAAGGAAAGTGACTATAGCTTTGAATGTACTCCCTATACCACACACAGCAGAATGTGTGGAACTCTTACTAGTCCATTAGATGACTCCTTAGCTATGTGCACACACATGTGCTCCTAGAAAGAATCAAACAATACAAAAGATGAGGAACATTTGTAAACTGAATAGAAAAATGGCAGATTAAATTCAGCCATATCAATAATTATATTTACATATGAGTGAGAAATATTCTAGTAAATATTCTGTGGCCCAGCAGATATAAATTTTCTGCTCCAGATCTTTGTGATTCTGAGTATTCAGCTGTGAGTCCTAGGCTGTACCACTGTATCAGGGGTTCAAAGCATATCAGGGATCAATTCCTGGCATTATCATGAACTTACTGAGTAATGTTGGGAAAGGCATGGTAACTGTATATATCACAGGATTCTTGGGTAATTAATGTTACCTTGTGTGTAGTTATCGCAGTGCCTGACACATAAAGAAGATCATAAATCTGTGCATGGTCATGGTGGTAGTGGTGATGGGGTGGTAGGAATAATGATAGCCCTCCTAGACTGGAGGACATATATAGTATATATACTATATATATGTATATATATATATGTTTATACTATGATGGAATCACATAATGACACATTTTGGACATATCCTTATAGATATGATGTTTATACTACAATGGAATCATATAATAACTCATTTCTTGAGACATATTCTTTGCTTTCATCATTAAATGACACTTTCCTGCATGTCCAGAAATTCTTTGATACTTTCTCTCTTCCAAGAACAAAACTAGTTCTGCTCCTGTTAAGTCACTGTACCTCATGGCAGACAAATGTAGAGCAATAGTATTGGACTTTTGAGACAAGGTCGTTGAAAGCATTCAGTGTCTCTTACATCGCTTGTTTCAGCAGAAACCAGCTTTCTGTGTAAGGACACTGAAGAACTCTTTGCAGAGAGCAGAAGCTGGAAAGACTTTGTTAGAATATTTGTTAAAACTTGAAAAAGAGGATCCTTGCTGTGTAATGGCAGGAAGTTTAACATCATAGTCACCCGCAAGAATGTGGAAGCAATAAAATAGGCCCTGTGTTCATAGAGGCTTTCAGACAGTGCTAGAGAATTTGTCTGTAACCTTGTGCTGCTTATAGAACAGAACAGGGAGATGAAGGGAAAGCTGTTACAAAGAGTCAGACCTTAGTATTTCACATAATTCCCAGTTTTTCTTGCTGGCAGACATTGCTGAAATTAAGAAATAACCTCTGAGAAAACCACATTCTAGTCCAGTTGGAATAAACTTTGGTCTGATGCCACTGAAGCTACAACTGTAAAATTCTTCATTAAAACTTCAACATGTTCTTGGAAAATGTGGGCTGGCTTCCATGCAAGAGCATTCTCTCAGGACTCTCAGAAGAAGCCTGTTACTGAGAAAGGTGTGCCCCATTATAGAGAAGATTGTGGCTTTGATTTAATGTAGGGAACCCCAACAAAACTCATCATGCCTCCAAAAATGTGTAGGAGATAGTCTGGTCTGAAATGGAGAGGCATCACAAAATAAAAAGACCTTTGGACTCCAGATAGTCTATTGATAGGAACCAAGCTCAGAACCCTGGACAGCTCCCATTGGAATAGAATCATAATTCAGAGGATTTATGATTAGAGAATGGAAGAAGACTCCACACTGGGAAGCCAAAAATCATGGCTAGTTCTGAGCACAATAGGACCAAGCTTTAGTTAAGGCTTGCCCAACATTCCTCTGGATTTCAGAATTCTTACAGACCACGTGATTCCTGGCTATCTCCATTTCTCCCTGGTAAACAGGAATGCCCATTGTGATTCTTCTTTGCTGGCTGCATATGTGAACACTGTTTGTTTTTCAAGTAACTAGTTTGTAAGTCTTCTGATAAAAGTAGAAGCTGTACTGGCCCACACACCCCAGGATTTGATTTACATGTTAACATTGTGGAATTCAATCTGTCCATTTTTTTTCTTCCTTTTGTTTGATGGGTGAGGGTGAGGATATTGTGC
Source organism: Perognathus longimembris pacificus (assembly GCF_023159225.1). Taxonomy (NCBI): domain Eukaryota; kingdom Metazoa; phylum Chordata; class Mammalia; order Rodentia; family Heteromyidae; genus Perognathus; species Perognathus longimembris. Next base: position 32,079,586 of record NC_063167.1, on the reverse strand, counting down.
ATGGAAAGGGAATTTGAGTCATTTGTTGCCAGAAGGCAGACTATGGGCTTTCAACTAATACACAAATACTTTAGTTCTGCTCCCTTTGAAAGGCAGCCCAGAACCTGTGTCATGGAGTGTGGACTGTGCTTACGTACCACAGAACAGAATCACTTAGCAGTATAGGACTCCTGATTCTTTATCACTATAGCTTCTTTCATGTTTTGCCTTGATCACTCACATTGGGGGAACTTGTCACCATGTCATAAAGACATCCCAAAGTCCTATGGAGAGATATTTGTGAAGAATAAGTCAGTCTTTTGGGAAAGGTAGAGGGACTTGAGGTCTCCAGCCAACAGCAGTGGGAATGAACCTTCTTGAGAAGATTGGCAAGCCTCAGCCATGCCTTCAGAGGCCAAATTACATCTCCACTAAAATCTAGAGAAAAATTCTAAGCCAGAAGCCAGAACTCAGAGCTTTACACTTAGTAAGCAAGCCACATCTCAACCCTTTATGCTCTAGCTGTTTTTCAGATAGGGTGTTGCAATCTTTGCCCAGAAGTCCTCACCTCAAACCTCCTCTGTTAGCTCTAATACACAGTCTTCTTGCTTCCACCTTCCAAGAAGCTGGAGTTGCAGGAATGAGCCACTATGCTCACTCTTTTAACTATTTTAAACTGCTAGATTTGGAGTATATGTTCATTGTCCTGATTGATGTCTAACAAATAGACATAGTGAATATTAATAAAAGATATACTTGCAGAAAACAATATTTCAGCTCTTATGCAATTCAGATTTACCTGTCCAACATCTTAAACTATAAACTTAGTCACAGATTGGGTTTGTAGGGTTGTTGGTCGTATCTGACTTCTGTTGTGTGAGAACAGAGGCTGTGGGCATGGACTGTTGGTTGACATACATAGATGTGAATGTGAAAATGTGAACTACATTACAGGCTGTACTGGAAGAATTGGTAGACACTTATCTCTCTTCTGTGTAAAAAACTGCATCCCCAGGAGGCACAGGCTGTGATTATGAGACTATATTTCATATGTTTTTAGTAATGCAGTATGATCTGTCTGTCTATCTGTATATATCCATCTAATTATCTATCATCTATCTAGTGAAATGACTGCATCAAGGTACTTAACATATTCCTTGCTTTTAAAAAAATTAATGATTATAGGTTTTGAACTCAGAACATTGTACTTGATAGGCAGGAGCTACAACTTGAGCCGTTCCCATACACACACACACACACACACACACACACACACACACACACACACCTTATTTTTTTGGGGGGGGGTCCTATAAATAATTCTGACAGTTAAAAAAATTGAAACCCATTGAGGATTGTACTATAGCATAAAAATCTTCAGTTTGATTGGGAGATAGTTCCTCCTGTTGATGTAATCATTAACAATGAAACTGCTTGCTGCTAAGATTTAGCTTTTACAATTTTGACTTTATCTCTAATAAAAAGTTCAAGCTAAGAGAAGATTACTTTAGGCCATGTTCTCATCACGAATAATTGCCTCTTTTAAAATGGAAATGTCTAATCCTGTCTTTTTAAATTCCAGGGAATTGCTCCAAAGCTGGAATTTTCTACAACGTCAGTTATTACTGAATGTCTGATAAGTTCAAGGAAGTGCCGCGCTCAGGTTAAAATGATTTATTTAAAATATTTAATAATTTCACTTGTTCATGTCTGTGACTGTTTGGCCGGCTTTATTCTTTTGTGTTGGGTGCAACTCGTTTTACTTTTTGTTCAGTCTTTAGGTAAAATCACTAACCACATTATTTGCCAGTTTGGTTACCTCTAAATAAATGTGAGAATGAAATGATAGAGGGTGCCATGATTTTTTTTATCATATGCTTATACCAATTTATTTTTTTTATACAAAGAACCAGGATACCAGAAAGATATTGTGATCAAGTAATGTCATAGAAAATGATCTAAGACTTCTATACATCTTATAGAAGTTACAGGTTACCACAGAAAGTTTCAAAGGATGCCTTTTAGCAACCGTGACACAAATTCCTAGTCTGGGAGGCTAGTTATGAATGTTTTCTTGTGTGTATCTGATTCCTTAGGGGACTCTTAGTTTGGTCACTATACTGGTCCTATTCACTTAAAGGAAGTTTGAACATTCAGCCTAAAAATACCTTCTGTGATTGTGAAAATTACCTTTAATAAGCTATCTGGATCTATTCTCTTCTTATTTCTTACTCATTTCCAAGGTGGTCTTGTGATAGACAAGTTACCTTATCTGCAGGTAATTTAATAATGGCCTGGCATCATTTACAAGCAGGTACATCAAGATCAGGTAACAATGACCTGTCTGTGATGAAGAGCCAGTGATGTAGACAGCCCATACCCATCCTGTAAGCAATAACTTATTAATTACTACATTATTAGTTTTTCCACTAAATTTACTGAGGATATTTGCTGTGACTTAAGCTAAGAAAGGTAAAATGTATAGAATTATTGAAGGAACATTCTTGTTTTGTTTAGCAAGGTCTAGTTATTTATCTTTTTAAAACAGCTGTAAGAAATCTGACAAGACATTTGCCAAATGCAGAGACCGTTACAACATGCTTTTTTTTTTTTTAAACTTGGGTTTAGTTCCTGACTTTTCTTTTTTCATTATCTGTAAGTCGTTGTACAGAGGAGTTGCCATTTAATAAAGCAGTTTATGAGTACAATATATCTTAATCACTGTCATCCTTTTCAAGATGTACTCCATGCACATTTATAAACTGTTAGAAATGCTGTCTGGACTAGATGCATTTTCTTCCCATACTGGAATATGCCTGTCTAATGGATGGATAGATACATCTTTTTCTTTTATACTTTAGATCTAAAGTATAGTGTTCCCATAGAAGTATGTACATCCAAACGTCTAAGCTCAGTGGGAGAACCCTTCTGAATATAAAGCCACCAGCCCTTACACTTCATTACATTTATGAACTAATATTTTCCACGGGAACTTTCAGCCAGACTGTTGCTTTTATTTCCTAACTTGAAGTTTCCATATACATCATTTGATCCTTATTAAATATGGATGTGAGGGAATAGTTTTGCTATCAAACAGTATTTAAGAAAATATGCTTTAGCCGGGTGCCAGTGGCTCACACCTGTAATTCTAGCTACTATGGAGACTAAGATCTCAGGATTGGGATTCAAAGCCAGCCTGGGAACGAAAGTCCATCAGAAATAATATCTCCAATTAACCACCAGAAAACCAGAAGTGGTACTATGATTCAAGTGGTAGAGTGCAAGCTTTTACCTGAAGAACTCAGGGCAGTGCCCAGGCCCAGAGTTCAAGCTCCACAATTGACCACAAAAATAAAAAAAGTAAAGAAAATATGCTTTATACCTGGGGATCTAGCTTAGTCATAGAGCACTTGTCTAGCATGCATGAGGCTCTAGGTTCAATAACCAGCACACAAAACAAAAGAAAGAAAAAAAAGGTAGAAACAAGAAGACCTAGAGCTGAGCTCCTTATAAGTTGTGAAGATTAGAGATTTTATGTAATATACTCCATGTATAACAGAGAATTCATGGATATTCAGCTTAAAAACAATTGAGCCTGTTTTAAAACTAAGCTCATTTTCTAAAAAATAATAATTTCAGATATAAAATATAATAACTAAAATAGAAGGTAAGAATGGGTGCTGGTGGCACATGCCTATAATCCTAGCTGCTTAGGAGGCTGAGATCTGATAATTATGGTTCAAAGCCAGACCAAGCAGGTAAGTCCATGAGATTCTTATCTCCAATTAACTGCCAAAAAGCCAGAAGTGGAGCTGTGACAGTAAAGACCAGGTCTGCAAAATAACAAACTTCTTTTCAAATGGTATCTCCACATGTTTGGGTCAGCAGCATTACATTATATATCTAAAACCAATTACTAAACATATAAAAAAAAGTCTAGGATAGACCTATCAGAGTCTCACAGTAGCTCAACAGCTATGTATACATGATTATTTAAGATGAGGCTAAGCAAAATGAACTCCAAGAGAAGGAAACAGGAGGATTTTATTGTTGTCATTATATTTCATGTACTAGGTGAATTTCCTTTGGCATACCCTATATGGTTAATGTATATGATTTTGATACACTGGGTATTATATACATGCTTACCTGAACTAGGGAAGGGAAAGAAAAATGAGGGAAGGTGTAACAAATATAACAAGAAATGTACTCACTACCTTACTATGTAACTGTACTCCCTCTGTACATCACCTTGTCAATAAAATTTAATTAAAAACTTTCATATATATAAAGCAGCATTTTCAAAGATAAGAATAAAACTTGATTTAGAGAAAAGTAAAATATAAAATTATGTATAAAATCCTTATTCTTCTTGTACTTTAGTTTCAGAATATTTCATGACCCATTTAATGGAGTGACAAGCATAATTTTTGGGGGGACTAGTTATTTGTCTGTTGCAAACTGAAATTATTGTTAAATATCAAAACATTGATGCCATCCTAGTAAGTTATTAATCTGATGTCTCATGTAGGTTTTTCTATGTTATAATCTTCCCTAATTTAGTTGCTTAAGATGGTGACACTGGATTTACTTACTGGTGATGCTTTTGCCCTGGACTGAGGGCTAAAGCTGAGTGCTCTAGGATGGCCTCACCCACATGTCTGGCATTTGACAGACATTTTCTTTAGAACAAGATCTGTAATTTCTGATGATCTTTATCTCATTTAGAGCTTTGATCTTTGACTCTCATAGAAGGTTAATCATTCTGGAACATTCACATGATAGCAGATAGGTTCTCAGGAATAAGAGTAGCCAGCCACTTCAAAAGTCTCTCCTTGAAGCATATCCCTATTGGTCAAAGGAAGTGAAACCTAGACTTCCTAGGAGAAACTATCCTGTGTGTGGCTAGAGGAAGGGAAATTAGGCAGTCATTTTTGTTTCTATTGTGCTTCTATTTTGTGTTTCATTAGATGTAACTAGAGCATTAGGCATGAGTAGGGTTAGACAGCTTTCCATTTGTGGCACATACGTAGTTTATAACTTCTTATAGTAGTATAGAACACTAAAATCCTTTAATAAAGAAGATAGAATTGGTAGTCAGTGATAGATATGTAAGAAGGCACTTTAAACATTGCTGAAATGATTATTTCAGCCTGGATACTAAAAACCTATGAAGGGCCAGGGGAAAGAAATGCAAGGACTGAGGTGGTAACAAAATAAATTCTGTGAGAATAAAAGTAGACTGAGAATAAATTTTGGTAAGTAAGAGATTTTCCTCACAGTTACGAATACAATGGGCCTGAGAGTGGTGAATTCTAAAATACAGAAGTCAAGAATTCAATGAGCTGAGACTATGGCATAGTGGTAAAGTGCTTGCCTCGTATACATGAAGCCCTGGGTTCGATTTCTCAGCACCACATATATAGATAAAAGCCAGAAGTGGTGCTGTGGCTCAAGTGGTAGAGTGCTTAGCCTTGAGCCAAAAGAAATCAAGGACAGTGCTCAGGCCCTGAGTCCATGCCCCAGGACTGGCATCAAAAACAAAACAAATAAAAAAGAATTCAAGCTGAGGGTCTTGGAAAAATTCACTGCTTGAGTATTTTGTCAGCCTAAAAGATCGTGTCTAGTGCAAAAATTTCCTCCTCCTGTGAGTCACTGCCTTCTGTGACAGCAGCAAGTGATGTCACAGAGGTGGGTGAAGTTATAGAGAAGGTTCGAAGGTCCTGAGGCTATTGGACAGTCGGACAAGGCCCAGGAAGGATCACATCAAACATGGCAGAAGAAAGAAAGAAAGATGGATGAAATAGTTTGGTACCCACCGGGGCTGCAGGGAGCCACCAGACCTGCCTTCATTCCTGTATGTTTTCGACTTGAGAAATATTTGAATCTTTACCCTTCAGTTCATATTTGGTTTTTATTTACTTAGATTCTCTTATTAAATAGGGGGGGGGTGAATTGAGGAGCTAGTAAAGGAAGTAGGATTGATTTTTTTAAAATTTTTTATTTTTGCCAATCCTGAGGCTTGATTTCAGGGCCTGAGCACTGTCCCTGGCTTCTTCCCGCTCAAGGCTAGCACTCTGCCAACTTGAGCCACAGCGCCAATTCTGGCCTTTTCTATATATGTGGTGCTGAGGAATAGAACGTAGGGCTTCATGTATATGAGGCAAGCACTCTTGCCACTAGGCCATATTCCAAGACCCCCCCCTTTTTTGGTCTTTTCATTTTTGGTACTGGAGATTGAACCCAGGACGCTGCACTTGCTAGGCAAGCGCTTTGCCTCTGAACTACATCCCAGCCCGGATTGATCATTTTTTAAAGGATTAAAAGTTAGACATTTAGTCTTTAAAAATATTTTTTTTCTTATTTCTTGTCAAAGTGATGTACAGAGAGGTTACAGTTTCATACATTAGGCCTTGTACTGTTCTTTTTGAATGACATTCTCAACTCTTTTTTTCCCCTCAATTCTTTTTTTCCTAATTGAAAAGCTTATAACTAATATATGAAGAAATCTTTATAATTCAACTAGTAAGATATTTATAGGGAAGAGTATACTTGGGGGAGGAACTATTAACCCCAAAATGAGAGCTCCTAAGTTGGTTTTCCTTCTCATTTTGACTAAGATAGGATACTAAGTTGCTCAAGCTACTCTTGAACTCTCAGGCTTCTGTGATCCTCTGGCCACAGCCTCCCCACTGGGTGGGACTTCAGGCATGTACCCCACCAAACTTGGCTCACATTTGTTTTTTCATTTCAAAAACCTTTGATGGATAACCAGACCATTTGTTAAAGCTTATTATGCATCTTCACTTTTATAAAAACATATGAGTCCAAGCTGAGTACCAGTGGCTTGCTCTCACCTGTAATCCTAGCTACTCAGGAAGCTGAGATCTGAGGATCATGGTTTGAAGCCAGTCCTAGAAGAAAAGTCTGAGACTCTTTATCTCCAGTAAACTACTCAGAAAAAGCTGGAAGTGGAGTATTGTGGCTCAAGTGGTAGAGCCCTTGCCTTGATCACAAAGGGGCTCAGGGACACATCCAAGCCCTGTGTTCAAACCCCAGGACTGGTTGGCAGGGGGCGGACAAAAACAACTATGAGTTCATGGGTCTATATATAGAAAATGGTTGTCTGTCATTGAGTTGAAAATTTATAGCTTGTAGAGAACCTTACAATTCTACTCCTTATGTAACTTACCATGTAATTAATTTAATTACAATATACATCACCAATGTTTACATTAATTTATTTTTTCTATATGATTAAATTTATTGGACTTTTATTTTTATAAGTCCTTGAAAGAGTTAAGAAGGAAGTTTGCTACTCTAAACTTTATTTGCTACTACTTACTATATAGGGAGTTGTCTAGGAGCACACAACTTGGACCTCCCCTCAGAATCAGCAGGCAGGAAGGACTGACATAGTTGGCTTTTGATAGCTTTCTATTTTTTCTCTACCTGTAAGGATATCTTGAAAATGCTTTCTACCTAAGTTTTTATTTTTTATGTTTAGGATAAATTTGTTTACCATTCGACTCCAGTTGAAAAATCACACGGCAGACTGCAAAACAGAACATCAAGATCACAAAAGAAAAAATCCAAGTCACCTGAGAGGAATAAGTATTGCATAAATGCAAAAGGCTACGAACAGCCTACAATCTCTTCAAAATCCCACTCTCCATCTCCCTACACAAAAAGACGCATGTGTGAGCTATCTGAAGACACGAGGAGGCGGCTGGCCCATTTAAATCTGGGACCATATGAATTCAAAAAAGAAACAGATAAGCCTCCGTTTGTGATTAGACACGTAGGTGCTCATTTAAACATTTCCATTTGAGACTGATCATTAAACTGCCATTAAAATATTTTCCAAAAAAATCCCATCAGAAACAACAAAAATACCTTCCCAAAATGGCTTTCAACTTTTAACTTATATGAACACTTTTCTTTCTTGAACTGTTAGCCACTTTTAACTTAAAAGTTAAAGTCTAGAAGAGAACAACCTTCCATTATAAATCCTCTTAAGAACCCATATCCTTTCTTATATATTGGACATAAAACATGAAACTCTAAAAGTTGAACTGGGTTTTAATTGACCTTAATATTAAAATGCCAAAGTAGGATTTAAAAAACAGCCAAGTGTTCTTGATGAAAAGGGAGATCCTCATCCATTCTAAATCTTATTAAAATTTAAAAATAATCCTTTTTTTTGGTGGCAGTAGAGATTGAGCCTGAGGTGTTCTTCAGGCTAGGCCAGTGTTCTACGGCTGAGCTCTAAACCAGTCCTGTTTTTATTAATGGACATAGAGCAGTATCTAAATATGGTTCTTATTTACATTTACTTAGTGATTAGTAATGTTAAATATATGTTTGTATATCTTCTTTGAAGAAATATCTACTCAACTCTTTTACCCATTTAGTAGTTATATAGAAGTGGTGTTTTTTTTTTTAATATTCCAGTTAAGCCCCCTAATAAGCTACAAAATCACTCCAGCATGCTGGGATGTGAACACAGCCATGTTTGAATTATAAAAATGTGTATGCTAAGGAGAACGTAGCACATAGATTTTGTTAATTTCAATTCAGCAAGTAGATTACTATAAAACAAAATTTTAATAGAAAACAAGCTAGCCAGTAGTATAGCAAATATTTCAGCTGCAAATCTGTTCTTTTTGAGGTAAGCATATATATGTAGTTAAAATTTTTCTTTTCAGTTTTAATTTTGTTTGGAAACAAATATAGTAAGATTCTTGCCTAATCCCTTTAACCTGTTGTATGGTATATATACCTTAGTTGTTTTCCTGGAGCTGTGAGACTGAGACTGGGAAAAGTTAAACTCTCTTTGCTTCCAAAATTCTGCTTCCTCTAGGTTGATCCTCCAAGTCCCCGGGCTGATGCTGTGTTTGGATCTTCTGGCAGAGACTGTGAAAGAGATGGGTGGGCCAGAATGCACAATGGTAAATTAAAAGATATCTTTCTTTTACTATTTTGTTTGTTCCAACTGCAGCCGGGGCCTTCATGTGGCATTGATCAAATGAAAACAGAATTTTTGCTGCATTCTTCAACAACATGGTGAAGTGTAGCTTTTTACAACTTTAGGATACTCATATAGGTGCTTCCTTTAAAAAAACATAACTTCCCCTAGCCTCTCAGGAGGCTGACGTTGGTTCAAAGCCAGCCCTGGCAGAAAAGTCTGTGAGAATCTATAATAAACTCAGAAAAAGCTGGAAGTAGCCCTGCAGCTCAAGTTAGCCTTGAGCAAAAGAATTTCAGGGACTGCACCCAGGCCCTAAGTCCCAGGACCATGGTGGCTGGGAAAAAAAAAATTAGAATTCCCATGCTGCTACAAACCATGCTGTGCTTTGAGATTCATAGTAAATTTTAACACTGAAGACTGTGCTACCTTCTATTAAAAAGAAATCTTGATTTTGTTCTAGATATTTTCTAAATTTACTTGCCCAAGGAACAGCGTTCTCACTTTAACACATACTTAGAGACTTTGGGAAACACTAGTGGAAAGAGCTTGATTTAGGGTTTTGGACATATATTTAGACATATATTTGAATCCTGTCTCTACCACTTCTTTGTAAACATGGCATCCTTGAAAAAGTTACTTTGACTACTTTGATAGCTTATTAATTAATGAAGACAGCATTTAAATATTACCACATAAAATGCCTTTCATATAATCAGTAAACATCAGCTTTCTATAAAATTACAATAATTATTACTTATATTTCAAAAAAAGACATGTTCCAAGGGCTCCAGTCAGTGTCTATGGTAGAGTTTCTTCCTAAGTTCACTATAGAGTTAGGTTCTTTTTAAAAAAAGACTTTTAAATAACATTGTATAATGAAGGGCATTTTTGATATTAGTATCTGAAGACAGTGGCTAGTGTGAGTTCAGCAAATATTCACCAACATCCTTTAATTTATTATGCACTGTGAAATTTATAGAGGAAGAACAATGAGATAGAATGAAAGAAAATGGAATCATAACTTGGAGCAAGCTCTGACTCTGCTGCCTCTAAAAGAGTACATAATCACTTATTTAAATGAGGAAATCAAACACTTTTTTCTGAGAACATAGTTTGTGCTTATTTTGTTGTGGTTTTTTTTAGTACTACCAGTTGTGATCATAAGTCTTTTATATGCAGAATAGCAGATTATGTGAAATTAGAACAGATGTTACAGTGTTTCCCCTCTTGGAAGAAACTTATGGCTATGGAAGAATGGGTTTTATGAAGAAGCCAATGGAAGTAACTTCAAAATATATATATATATTTTTTTTCCTTTGGAAGAGATTTTTCTTGTTATAGCACTTCACATGTCTGATTTTTCTTGATGGTTACCTATTTGCCAGCAGAACTTTTCTTCTTCCCAGCAACTTTGAACTGAAGCAATCAGATACCTGTGAAGAGGTCCAGAGGTCAACAATGAGTTGCTTCTTTTACTTTCAGCTTTTCATTTTTTCCTTCAGACTCAAAGTAGTATTACAAAGAATTCTCATATGACTTTCACATATATGTGTGTATATTTATATATATATATATATATTTGTAAAGACATTACTACAGACTGAATTGTGTCACATAAATACATGTTGAAACTCCCACCTTAATGTGATATGTTGAAATGGGGCCTTTAGTGAATAGATTTAGATGTGTTGTGATGCGATTAAATGCCCTTGTAAGAAAAAACTCTTTATTCTCTCTTCTGCCCTCCCCCACTCCCTTTCGACCTTCCTTCACCCCTCCCACTCCCTCTGTATTTTCTTGTGTTTGTTGCTATCTTCTCTCCCTGCTACCTGAGGAATTAGGTAGAAGGCAGCTTTCACCAGACCCTAATTTTCAACTTCCAGCCTCCTGAAGACATAAATTCCCATTGTTTGTCATCCAATTTACAGTATTTTGTTATGGTGACCTGAGGAGATGAACAGGTTCAGTGGTGTAATATGAAAAGTAGGAAATTAACAATTATATACCATTATTTAGTAATTAATAAACATAAATCACACACTGTCAGCAGTGTAGCAAAAGAAATCCCATGGCAGCTTTGACCTGTCATGTCTCTTTCACTTTCATTTTTAAACCTTATTTGTATCTTGGGTGGAATGGTACTAAGGGTGGAACCCCAGGGCTTTTTGCCGGCCAAGCTCTACCACCACCACGGAGCTGTAACCCAGCCTTTCATTTTATGTAATGCAGGTCAGCTCCTGAGTTTGTCTTTAATGAGTGATGATCATAAAGATTGCATGGTATTTGTAGAAAGTCCCCCAGTCTGGCTGGTTTGATCTTTCCTATTTAGATTATTCATTTTTTCCCCAGAATACAACAGAAGTGATGCATACTCAGTGCGTGGAGTTAGGAGGTGCATGGTATAGCTTTGTTACTGGTAACATAAACACTCATTTATTAAGATGGTATCCCCCATATTTCTGCAGCATAGAGGTATACTTTTCTTTGTAATTATGGATAGAAACTCTGAGACAGTGGAATACTTTAATCCCCTTCATTATACATCAGTGGTTATTGCCTGAAGCCATCTATTTCTGTTTGCCAAATCATTAATCTTGAGTTCTACAGAACTTTGTACATTTATTTGCTTGCTGTGCACTGTAATTCATTTCCCTTTTTGTTTCTCTTATTTAGTACATCTATTCTTGTGACTATTAATATTATTTTTTTTGTCCTGGATCGTCCTGAACAGTTCTATTTATTTTCCTATTTAAATACATATGGGGCAAGTTCTCAAACATCACACATTTTCACTTGTGATTTTACTTTAATGGGAATTGTTTTTGAACATTTTCTTACTGAATGATTTTGCCTATCGTTTTTAAGCTTCTGCGATGTTTTTATCAACATTGATCCATTTAGTCCTAGAGTGGTAGGGCTGATGGTCTTTGGAGGTTCAAGTTGGCACACATATTCAGCACCAGAGAATTTTTTCAGACTAAATATAGTCATGCAGTCTCACCAGAACAGGATTCATTTCTTTGAGATTGTGAAAAAGGGAAGGGAAGGAATCCTTCATGGCAGAGATCTTGAGAATTATCTGGAGAGTGACACGTAGGAAACACATTAGCTCTAATGGTTAGAATATGGCATGAGAATTATTTTGATAAAAAGTAAATTATACAAAGGTGCTGAGCTTGCAATGAAAACTTAAATCTTAAAGTCAGTGTTTGTCCCTTAAATCAATTATATCTGAGCTTACAAGCTCACCTACAGTAGTCAGGTTCAACTCTGGAAAGAAGGAAGGAGAGTGAGGTTCTATTGCACTAGGGACCCATGTCAGTGTGCATGATTCTTAAGTACAAAAATATACCTTTGCAGAGATGACTGCTAAGGAAATGTTTTCACAACTCAGTTGTGTCATTTCTTTAACACTGCTAGTCATTACTTAGCATTTGGTTCCTTCAGTTATGATGTATCACATCCAGTTGGCTAACAAATGTATAATCTGATGTCAGTTTTGAGACTAAGTTTACTTTTATGCTTTTACTGTAAAGGAGCTCTACTGTGTTTATATTGGCAAACCAACATCAGACTAACCAGAGAATTGAAATCCACTGCTTGTTAGTAAAACAGAAATAATATTCAGTTCTATCTGTTGTGTTCATCTTTGCAGACTGCCATAACAAAATTTCATTGTGGCTTAAACAACAGACATTTATTTTTTAAGGTTATAGGGCAGATGAGAAATCCAAAATCAAGATGTTAGCAGGGTAGGTTTATTCTGAGGTTTCTTTGTATCTGTTATGCCCTTGTGTACTCACATGACCTCTTTTTTCATGTACAGGAATAAGGGAGAAAGAAAAAGATAGATGGGGAAAGAGCGAGAGAGAGAGAGAGAGAGAGAAGCAGGTTGTTTGTGTGTGTGAGAGAGAAAGAGATTAAGAGAAGCAGGGTGTGTGTGTGTGTGTGTGTGTGTGTGTGTGTGTGTGTGTGTGTGTATCTGTCTGTCTGTCTTTACTGGGGCTTGAATTCAGGGCCTGAGTACTGTCCCTGAGGTCTTTTTACTCATGGCTACTGCTCTACCACTTGAGCCACAGCTCCACTTCTGGCATTTTGGTGGTTAACTAGGAATAGGAGATGAGTACCATGGACAGTATCATGCCCAGGCTAGCTTTAAACTGTGATTCTCAGATTTAAACTTCCTGAGTAGCTAGGATTACAGGTGTGAGCTGCTGGTGCCCAGCTGATGCCGCCTCTTATAAGGGCACTGATCCCATCCTGAAGGCCCAATATCACAACTCATCTAATCCTCAAAAGGAGGGCTTCAGCATATAAATCTGGGGGAGGGGCCACAAAAGCCCATAAAGTGTATGTACTTCATGAGATTATTAGAGAATCACATGATAGCTAACGTTTATGAGATGTATATTTTCTACTAGCTACTGTTGTGCTTCACTTAGAAAGCACTGGAAGGGCTGGGGATATAGCCTAGTGGCAAGAGTGCCTGCCTCAGATACACGAGGCCCTAGGTTCGATTCCCCAGCACCACACAGAAAACGGCCAGAAGTGGCGCTGTGGCTCAAGTGGCAGAGTGCTGCTAGCCTTGAGCGGGAAGAAGCCAGGGACAGTGCTCAGGCCCTGAGTCCAAGGCCCAGGACTGGCCAAAAAAAAAAAAAAAAAAAAAAAAAGAAAGCACTGGTAAATCACTCATGAAGTTTAGACAGTTTTATGGATAAAGAAACATAAGACTGAACGTTGTTCAAGATCTCACATAAGATCTGACCTGGCTCTCATCTTCCTCCCACTTTCCTTAATTGGTACTCAATCATTATGCCACACTCTAGTTTGCCATATATATATATATATATATATAATATCTCCAAGTTTTTCTGGTTGCTTTCAATTTTAAGGGAATAGGACACTTTATATCATTAATTATCTGGACCATTCTGACTTTTAGCCTGTTCTTTTATATCACTATTATTTAACTCTGTGTAACTTAATCAAACTAGGTGAGCACTCCACAGCCATAGGCCATGACTGCTGTCTCATTTACCTCTCACATTTAGATGTTAGTTGATCCTCATAATTAAATGTTGGGAAACCTCCAGTCAAAGTAATCATTTGTAAGAAAGAAAATCATAAACCTTTTCAAAGTAACCTAATTCTTAAGAGGTTTCTGGAAGACGGAAGACATAAAGTGTTATATATCTCAGCCTTCAAAGTTACCTTTGTTGAGAATTAAACTATGTCTTTTATTTCTTCTGCTACTGGCACCTATGTTGTATACTGGACTTGTAGAGAAGAAGAGAATTGGACTGAAAATTTTTTTAATTTTGAAAAGCACTTAAAGTAAATTGAGTGACATTAAGTGGAGAAGCCAGTCTTGTGTGAACAACATTTATCTTTTGGCTGACTTCTTGCATGATTCAGGGAATCATGTTGTGTTATTTTTTTTAAAGGCTACTACTCTAATGAAAATAGCATTAAAAAAAAATCACCTAGTAGCTGAACAATTGATAGATTTTAATTTGGCTAATACAGATATTTTTTAATATATTGAAGAATTTTCACATATTTCTGAAATTTACTGAGTTACAGTTACAGAAATAATGATACAAATATCAAAGATGAAAAACAAATTCTGTCCTTTTTATGCCATATTTATATTTTGCATCTTTTTCAGATCATTCCCATGTTGGCTGCTGCCGTGCCAAGGATTATAAGGTCTGTCAAATGAATTACAGAATTATAATCGTCCTGGATTTCAGACAACAACATAAGAACATGTCTGATATGCAGTCAGACAAGGATTATAAAATTTAGTAAAAAAAAAATACAAAAGTAGTAACTGTCACCTCATGGAATGTCATTATTTTGGCAGCTATGAAGTGGATGTCTTCCTACAAGTATTTTGTGAATTTGATTATTCATTTGGCTTACTTATTCAGTGTTTTCATAAGAGAGAGAAAAGAGGGGGGAGAGGAATTTTAGCAACAACTCACAGTATTGTTTAGATTTACTTTTATCTCAGTATTTTAAAATGAAAGATCAGTATCAAATATTTAAATGGATGCTAGCCTTGAACAAGATATAATAATGTTACTAAATCTGACTAGATGTTGGTGTTTGCCCAGACTTTGTCTGAGGTATGCTCTCTTGTTTATAAGCAATGACAGAAATACCAAGCTGACTGAGGATTTCTGATTAAAAATTTGAAAATCTCAGGTAATTTTTCCTAACACATTGTTAGTTAGTGTATGTTTTATATATATATACATATATACATTCATACATGTATTATACATACACTATATTTTCTGTGTGTATCCATATATTGCTTGACTGTTTTGTGTGGAAGGTGCTACAATAAAAATAGTTATGTAGAATATATTTATATTACAACTTTCAGTTTCCTCAAACTTATCTCCAAAATTGGTAGAGCTGAATCATAGGGTGGCTGTATTTTTAGTGTTTTGAAGAACCCAATATTTTTTCTTCAGTGGCTGTAGAAGTTACATTCCCAACAACAGTGTATGAGGATTCCTTTTCCTCCACATCCTCTATTGCTAGTCTTGACTGGGTGAGGTAGAAGCTCAAAATGATTTTGGTTTGCAAAATGAGCATTTTTTCCATATATTTATTGTCCATTTACACTTCTTTTGGGAAGCATTTCTAAGTCATTTGTCCACTTGTTGACTGGACTGCTTATTGGTTTATTGATAACTTCTTTATAACTTTACCTATTCTGGATATGACTCCACTGTCAAGTGAATAGCTGACAAAGCAGTGTTTTCATTTTGCTTGGCCATCTTGATAGGTATATGATGTAAGTCTGTCTCTCTTTGCCTGAGTATACATTTTACTAGAATATAACAACTACAAGGGGAGGAAGAATTCTTTTTTCTGTATTTGTCCATCCCCAGAACAAATGAAGTAAAGCTAAACTAAGCTATCATTTGCTTTATGAATGTGTTCTTTTTTATGTATAGCCACCTTTAGGCCACCTCACTCATATTCAAATGCCTTTTGTATACATGCATACTGTGTGTATCCATAGAGGTATATTCACATATAGATAGACAAACATCTATGTAGATTGGTGTAGATATAGACAAATCTATGCATATTTTTAAACAGGTTATCAGGACACCCCACGGAAGAGAATTCGATGACTCTTTAGAAAGGTGTGAAGATTATTTGAGCTCCAGGTCATGTATGAAGCCCCAGCATTCAGCAAGGACCTTACTAGTCCACTCAGCGCCCTCAACAATGCCGAAGCATTGCCAAAGCCCCATGTTAAATCGATCTTCTCTCAGGGAAAGGTAATGAATGGGTAGTCTCTTGTTTTGACACTAATCCTTTGAATAATCAGTAATAGAAAGAGAAAACATCTGCCTGTTCAGCAGTTATTTCTAAAAGTATAATTTCATTTGGAGGCTTATTTAAATTTTTAAATCTGGAATACACACTTATATAGATAGTAATCCCTATCTCAGTATCTAGCTAATGTGATTCCTAAAAATGAAAATTGAGGGATGTAATAATTGATTTTAGTAGACTCTTAGATATTCAATATTATAGACATGCCTTAAGTATAAAAGTAGCCTAGGTTCTGTTATCTGTTAGTCATCACGGTGCCCTGTGCACTGTTGGATAGTATCTGTTGTCTCATTCAGCCTTCTCCTGGCAATCCAAGGCAATCTTAATTATGTAAGGATGCCAGCTCTCACTCTAAAAGTGTTTTGGCAACCCAAGCTAGACACTTGGTATAATTGCAAAGCAGGAAATCCTTTGCCTCTGTCACAGATAGTAACATAGGAAAGATTATTTTAAAATGTTCATAGGAATTGGGAAACTGAAATTTTCATTCTCCCCACTTTTACAAGATGAAAATTAAGTATATCTGTATTGTAGAAAAATTAGAGTATCCATTAAATCCTATGGCATATTAGTGTTACTGGACATAATTAATAATGAATGCATCAAAAGTACAGCTCAAAACTGGTAACTTGAACAAGAGTTGTTTGGCTGCTATATTGAAGATGCCCTTTTATGAACAGAGATGATTTTGTCTATTTACCTCCAATATATATGGGTCATATTGGCCATCCAGAAAATTAGATATAGGATTTTGATTAAAATTCCTTCTAGTTCATTACTTTAAGCCTTAATTTAGAGGATTATTGAATTATTAGATACACACATGCACACACACACACACACACACACACACACACACACACTTTAATGTTCAAAAGAAACTGGCTGGGCACTGGTGGCTCATGCCTATAATCCTAGCTACTCAGAGGGCTGAATTCTGAGGATCGAAGTTTGAAGCCAGCCCAAACAGGACAATTTGTTAGACTGCTACTCTACTGAAACTACCAAAAAAGCTGGAAGTGGAGCTATGGTTCAGGTGGTAAGTGCTAGCCTTGTGAGACAATGCCTAGGCCCTGCCTGGTTGGTACCCCTCCCCCCCAACCAACTTCAGCCCTAGAAAAGAAACCTGGTCAGATGTTTAGTTACATATGTGACGTTCCTTTTATCTATTTTAAGAATTATATGCTCCTGTGGTTTTGTTGATCAGGTCTTTTGTCGTATCAAGGTACTTTTTTTTTTTTTTTACCTGTTATAGATCTTTTATATTTTAAATTCATCACAATAATACTATGGTGTTCACCTCAATTTTATGCTTTAGCCTCAATTTTAGTTTCTCTACATGTTCACAAATTCATTCCATGTTTTGACTCCTGCCTTTTTCAGTCTGAGAAGTGTTGTTGAAGCTATGATCTAGCTAAAGTCTGCCATTCTCTTTACATTTCAGTGCTGGGAATAACTCATAACATAGAAATATCTGTACCATATTTTTATGCTCACTTGATACAATTGTTTTTTGCTAGAAAAAAATCGATGTTTTAATGATTAAACATTGCCTATAACTTAGGGAAGGTTAGTTGCTTTCAAAATAAAATAACATAATGGCAATGTAGTTTGGAACTCATTTAAATATATCATTTAAAGATTTATTGATATTTTCTCTAGGCACACATAATAAAGACATTGTTTTATTTTCACTATAGTAAAACACATCTGTATGTATTTTCAAAAATGATCCAGATTTAGTGTATTAAAATATATCTTTAATACATTACTAGCAACAACAAATATTTTGTTTTTCAGTCCTTATTACCACTCCTTTAAATAAAAGGCATTCTGTTGCTGTTGTTGTTCTGTAGTCTGTTGTTGTTGTTTTCTTCATGGTAATTGGTAGTATATTTTCAGGGTGTTTATATAACCTATTGGAATCAATAAGCAACTTAAACTGATATAAGTATAGATTTTATATACCAGGAAAATTGTAAGTTTTTCCTAGAAGCAATATGGCGAACACATAACTATGAGTTTATCTACATAAATATTCATTGAAATTAAGTAAATTAATTCTAATATCATAGTAAAATGATAACTTCTTATGTCTATTTTTTGGGGGGGGCCGGTCCTGGGGTTTGAGTCTCAGGGCTTTTGAGCACTGTCCCTGGCTTCTTTGTGCTCAAGGCTAGCACTCTAGCTCTTAAGCCACAGTGCCACTTCTGGCTTCTTCTCTGTATGTGGTGCTGGGGAATCGAACCCCGGGCTTCATGTATGTGAGGCAAGCACTCTACCACTAGGCCATATTCCCATCCCTCTTGTGTCTATTATAAGCACAATTTTTAAAGAATCATTTATCAGTAGCCTTAAGCAACTGAATTTTTATTTTAGTGAAGGTGCTTCCCTGAGTCTTTAAAAAAATAGCATATCATAAAATGATTCTGGTTTTGATTATATTTCAGAATTCTATTTCTTTGAAGTATAAATATTAATATTTTATGATCTGAAATACATTAGAGTTCACAACTGTTAATATTAACATTACCTAATTACAAAGGGGCTCATATATTTTTGCATCATGCTCAGTTTTTATTTTTATAACTCAATTTAATGAGTGATAGATAAACATTCCTTATACCACAGCACAGACTAGTGGATTCTATAATAATATTAAAGAGTTCCACTTGGAGCTGCATAGGTAGATCTCAGATTTCCAAGATTTGTTTACATGGATTATAAACAACTGTTCTTCCATTGTAGTTGCACAGATACATTCGAATTTCCTTTTACATATACACGAGATTATTGTTCTAAAATGAATGCTGATAAAAAATGAATGCTTATATCCTTAGAGATGAAATGATTACAATGATCATGTATGTAATATATATCACCCAAAAGTGTGTAATATTACCGATACTTCTGTGAAGACTTAATGGTGTAGCTGAGAATTAATACTTTATATATCTTTCTATGTTCCCATCATTCTTGGGTGAAGGAAGGATACATGTTATTTTAATCTTATAAATGTTATCATACAAGGCTAAGAAAAAATTCACATCCTGTCTCTGAAATTTGGAGAAAAATGTTTCCTTCTGCTACAAATTTCTTTTTTTTTTGTTTTGTTTTGTTAATGCCTACAGATTCCATTCTGATTGGTGTTCACCTCCAAACTGTGATGAGATCCATGACCGGGTAAAAGATGTCTTGAAATCACATCAGGCTCATCAAAGGCATTTATATGTTAGTATCTAAACTTTTCTTTTGAAAGCTTTCTATAATAGGATAAGAAAATTACCTAAGATGCCTAAAGATCAAATCATAAGACAAGCCAGAGATCCCTGGTGATAGACTAAGAATTCTAACTCTAGGATAAGCCTCTAGTTCTCAAAACCCTTATACCCAGTGAAAGTGAGCTAATGGCTGGGCTGGTATGAAAGGCTGTCTTTGGTCAAGAAAGAGATTCTTTCCTTTTCCTTATCTCAGAAAGCTACAGTAGAGCAGTATCTTGAGAGAGGGCCCTTACTCTGGGGGCTTGAAAAAAAGGAATAGTCATGGCTCAGAAGGTCTTGGATCATCCTGTTACAGTGTCTGAGTTGGAGTTTATGGAGAAGGGAGAAAGCCTGACAGGGACCTGCAGAGAATTTCAAGTGCTGGGGAGCATGAGTGCAGTGGTCAAAGGTCTGCCCTCCATGATAAGTAGTGAAGCTAACTGCCTGAGAGTTGCAGTAGAAACAGTGCTGAACAAGTGGTTGGCATAGTATTCAGCCTCTAGATCCTGCATTCTGGCTATGTGTATTGGCTGCAGGTTAATCCAAGATAACTGACCTGAGACCCCTTGAATTATATGCTCTCCATAGCCTCCTCCCCACACATAGCCGTGAAGTGCTAGGCAGGATCTGAGCAGTATGTAGCCCCCCTCCAGTTACAAGAGACCCCAGGTAATTTTCCTCATTCTGATCACTGCTGGAATTCAAGCTGAAGTGTCCTAGCCATGAGTGAAAGCTTGGCTCCTGAGCCAGACCCTCAGTCCAATGTTAAGAAATAGTACCCCAACCCCTGCCATAACACTGTACTGCTGAAGCACTGAGAATATTTAACTGAAGGACTTAAAATTTATAAGAACTTGATAACAATATTGATGCAGAAACACAAAAAAGTTCAGTAAACAAAGCAACATTATTCTCCCCAAACTCAAGAAATGCATAATAACAAACACTAGTGAAGTAGGTGAAATCTCAGATAAAGGTGATCAATAAAAATAAATATTCTGATTGAATGAAATTAAGATATTGTAGAAAATGAAAATATAGACATTCTGAAAACATCAAATTAAAATTCTGTAAATGAAAACTTCAAAAACAAATTGAAAAACTTGAGTTGAGATTGAGAGAGGCTTGAGAATGAGAGAGGCTTGGTTCAAAGTCTGCCTGAACAGAAAAGTTGATCAGACCCCTTCTCAATCCATAGCTAAGCACAGTAGCACATACCTGTCATATTAAGCTACATGGGAGATCTAAAATTTGAAAGGTCACAAAGTAACATAAACTTGTGATCCTAGCTGCCCTCCCCCCTTGCTTCTTGGTAGGAAGCAAGATTATATCCTAAAAATGAGCTATGAGAAACAGGGCTGGAGGTATGGCTCAGACTGAGACAGCAAGTGCAAGGCCCTGACTTCAAATCTTAAGTACCACCTGTGTGTATGTATAATATATATCTGTATATGATATATATATTACATATATGGCTGTAAGTCTCTCTAATAGACTATCAAATTGAAAAGAGATTATCAAGCCCCAAGAGAGGTTATATAAGAACATTTAGATTGAAGATAAAGACATACATCTGAACATGCAAAATTTCTGAGCCTTTATTAAAGACCAAACTTGCAATCATGGGCATAGAAGGTGGAAAAGAAATATATAAACCCAAAGCATAGAAAATACATTCAATCAAGTAATAGCAGTAAACTTCCTAAATCTTAAGAGAGCTGGTCATTCAGATCTCTTAGGTACATGGCTTTTAGGATTCCAAAGAGACAAGATCAGACAATAACTCCAAAGGCATGTTAAAACATTAGATATCAAAAAAAAGGGAAAGAGCATTGAAAGCTGTAAGACATAAAAGTCAAGTCACCTTTAAAGACAAACCCATCAGAATATCAGCAGATTTCTCAACAGAAATTAAAATCCACAGGGGCATGCATGGCAACTTTGACAGCTTTCTGGTTTTACCCTGTAACACTCTCCTTCATCATTGAACCAAAAATTAGTGAAATTTATGATCACAAAGCCAGTGTTGCAGAATTAATATTGTGAAAATATCTTATGCCACCTAAAATCTACACATTCAAAGAAATCCACATAAAATTTCTAATGTCATTTTAAAAGAAGTAAAATCAATCCTAAAATTCATATATAACCACAAAATACTCCAAAGAACCATTTGCATATCAAATATTTCATCAAGAGTGAGTGTATAATTTATAAAGTGATTGAAAGATTGAAAATATTTAGTAGAAATTCAGTTAGGAAAGGATGAGCATTCAGAGTATACGAGAAGCTCTAAAATTTAACCATTAAAAAATTCAACCAATGTACCTACACTATCACTGTAATCTTATCTGAGTATATTGGAAACAGTGTTTATGGGTATTGGAAGTAGGAAATTCAAAGGGAATACCAAATTTGAGAGACACCGGGTAAAAAAAGAGAAACAACTACAAAAGCAATACTTGCAAAACTGTTTGGTGTAAGTGAACTGAACACCTCCGGGGGGAGGGAGGGGGGTATGAGGGACAAGGTAACAAACAGTACAAGAAATGTATCCAATGCCTAACGTATGAAACTGTAACCTCTATGTACATCAGTTTTATAATAAAAACTTTTAAAAATTCAACCAATAAGTGAACAAATGAACAGACAGTTCTCAATGAATAAATTGCTTAACATCCTGTCATAGAAAAATGTGAATCAAATGGCAATAAGATATCATCTTACCTCAAACAAAATAGCCTATTTGTAAGACAAAAAGGAATTCAAAGGAATGTAACTCAACATATAGTAGAGATAACCACCATTCTGTGTTTATAGCAGCAGCATCCACAGTAACTAGGCTAGCTTCCTATCACAATGAAAGGATAAAGAAAAGAGGGTGTATAATATATACACAACTGACTGTTATTTAGCTACATGAAATCATATAGTTCTCAGGAAAACAAATGGAACTGGAGGACACATTAAAGCCAGACTCAGAAAGAGAAACATTTTATGTTCTCTTTAATATGTAGAATGTTGACTTAAAAGAATAAAGAAAAAAACGAGGTCTGTGAACCAGAGTAAAAGAAGAGGAAGATGGCTGGCTATAATCAAAGTACTTTATAGAATGAGACCAATTAAAAAGGCAGGCAACATGTAGGGAAGTGAATGGGAGAAGAAAAAGTGATACAGTGTGAATTTGATAAAAGTACATTGTATGCAATGAAATCCCTTTGTACAGTTAATATACATTAATAAAATATTAAAATTTAAAAGTCCTCAAGGTTATAAGTAACAAGGACTGAGGAATTTACCACAGATAACAGGAGATTATGAGAAATGATGACTAAATGCAACATGTTCTGTTCAGCATCCTGTAGTAGATAAAAAGGAAATTATTGGAAAGAGTAGAAATCAAAGTTGTGAACTAACATAACGTTAATGTTACCCATGTTAATGTATCATGTGTATAAGATGGTAACATTAAGAAAAGATGGTAAAAAGGGAAGTTTGTGTGCACCAGAGCTCACACCATACCTCCTATTTACAGCTTTCTTGTAAATTTAAATATGTGAAACCTTTGATGAAAGTGAAACCTTTGGAACACAACTGAGTTCTTTATTTTAGTTCATCATGCGATTAACCTTGCTGTGTACATTTCTTACCATCTCAGGCAAGAAGAATACATGAAGCTCTCACTTAGCCATTGTTGCTTCTCTGCAGTTACAGACATCCTATGTGAATCTTGATGGAGCAATTATCTCAGTTTGCACCCATCATGTTTCACTGGAGTCTGACCTCTCAGATCATTAATTTTTCTGCCTAGCATCATGAGACTGCCAGAACCCTGCTGCTTTCTTTGTCCCCCAGCAGTGGACCTGTGGTTGAACAAAGCACTGATTTCTTGACATTTGTTCTGTGCTCACTATCCACAAATGCCCCCAGGAAAAAGCCAGCTGTAGACCGTTAGCTCTCCTCTTTGAGGTTATCACCTCTTAGAAATGTCGACCCCACTAATATTGTCTAAGCAGCCTTCTAATGCTTTTACTAACGGGAAAATATACAGGCAAACGGCTCTTTCCTGTTTAGAAGTAGAAGACTTTCCCACCCTTTAAAAAATTAACTTTTATTCCTATTTGCCTCCCGCTTTCCTTCCTTGAATAGAGCTTATAAAGTGCTCTCTTAGAATCCTGTTTCTTAAACCTTGTGTATGTCTAGTAGAAGTTGAAACAGGCTGCCCATCAAAGAGGGGTGCAATGTCTCTTCATGTCAACCAACTTGCCTTTAGTTGTGTCCCTCCAACCTTACTATTGCATGTTACCTTGTGATGAACAAATTTGAGTTATTGCCTTTGTAGCTATAGGTACATGTTTGGATCTACATAATTTAATACATCTTGACACGGTATGATTTTCATTCATGTGTTGATGAAGTGTCTATAATGAAATTATGTAGTTTTGTTCAAAGAGATAATAATTCTCACCCTTCTTTTTATTTCCTAAGAAATATAAGTATTTGGTTCTATTTTCTAAAATGAAGAAGAACATTTCCCAAAGAAGCAGAAGCATCATGTCAAAAGCAACGAGGAAACATATTAATGGCTTGTATCTTTTCAATTTTTCAGGATGAGCGAGACCCGGAGAAAGACGATGAGCTGGAACTGAAAAGAGGTCTTTTATACAGAGACCCTGCCTATGACAGCGACCCTGAGTATAGGTATGCACGCGGTAATGCTGTGCTGAATGACCTTCCCCATAACCGACACAAACATCACGAGCTTCTTTATCAACCAATAAGTTTTTTTGATAATTATTTTTAATATGTTAATGTGTATTAATTGGATTACTGAAACTTCTTAATGAAAGCAGAGATAGCCAGTTAACCATGATCTTTTTCATCCTATTTGATTTATTTTATTTCCCTGCTAATCAAATTTTACATGAAACATTTATTTTAAACTAAAAATAGCACTTATAATTTTAGATTAAGGGTAACTTTTAAAAAATTAATGTAAGAGCAAATTCTGTTCTAGCCTCAAATTTCAGGAATGTTAGTGCAGTAACATTTTTCCGTGCCTACATTAGCAAATTCCATTTTGAAGCTCTGTGTCAATGGCCATAGGCTGCAGAATTAAAACAACAACTCATGAGTATATACAGTCAAGGTTTCCCTGAAACCTTGCTGCTATACCACTGATTGTTATTACCTTCCTGAGATTCCTGAGCAGTATCTAATGGATTATATTCTCTCTCCAAAGTTTCAACACTGGCACTCTGCCTCTTGATCCACACCTCCAGTTCATTTTTTACTGCTCACTTAAGAGATGAGTCTCATTTACGAATATGTTAGGGGCATCTCCTTTTACCCCATAAGCAGGGTATAAACAGGAGTGTGATGCCAGTTGATAGAGTACTTAACTTGCCTAGCATGTGTGAAGCCTGGGTTTGGTGTCAGTCACTGCAAAGAAAGAACAGATAAACAAAACAAAAACCAAAGTTATATGCATTACAGATGTATTTGAAGGAGAAACAATCCAAAGACGAAGAGGAAAGTTCAGAGAGCACACATCTTACTAGAGATGTTTTAAGCTTTTCACTAGAATAGAAATATGAATTACCATCCTGATTTTGAGTATTTAACCAAGTAGTTAATTCTGACTTGTCTGAGAAGTGAGGAATAGAAATAGGGTTTATACTGGAAACGCTCTGATTTTCAAACTTTTGGCATTACCTGGGTTACTTCTTTAAAATTTAGATTTCTACATCCTACCTCCACTCCCATGGGTTCTGAGAGCTTAAAAGTCTTCATTTAAAGAAATGCCATGGATGATTATAATAGAGGTAGGATGAGGACCACATTTTGAAAAGCACTGTTCTCAAGTTAAAGTTTGCTATAAACCACACCATTGATTCTTTTTCCAGTTCACCAAGCAATGTTAATGACTAAGCCTTTGGATCCCTCAGGACTCTATAATAAGAGAGTAAAGACAGAGTACCAGAAAAGCTTATAACCCTTTATAACCTTTGCTGCTTCTCTTTGTGTGCATACTTGGATGAATAGGATGGATTGCCAGTCCTTCAACACCTCTTTCTAAAAGAGTTGTGTTTTTTTTTAATATAACATATTAGCTACAGAATGTGCTAAAATTGGTACATTAATTTAGTTTTATCCTTAATTACTGTGATAACAAAGCAAAGGCATCACTTTCATTTTTTTCAAAGCTGATAGACTCATTCAAAGTTTGACAAGAAAAGTACTCACTACCTTACTATGTAACAGTAACCCCTCTGTACATCACCTTAACAATAAAATTGAAAACAAACAAACAAAAGAAATGACCCATTTGAGAGCCTTGAGACCTCCATCAGTGGAAGTCAAAGGGAAGTTGAAGTCTTGGCATTTTATAACTGTTTTCAGATGGTCCACAGACATTGGGAGTCCAGAGGACCCTGAAAGGACCGAGTGGAGAGGCCCAGCAAATCCTCTCTCCCTTGAACCATAGCTCCACTTCTGGCTTTTTTTTTTTTTAACTTTCTTTGCCTGGGCTGGCTTTGAACCACAATCCTCAAATCTCAGCCTTCTGCATATCTAAGATTACAGGTGTGAGCCACCAGTACCCAGCTAGAACGGTAGGTTTTGACAAAAGACCTATAACAAGTTGAGAAACATTCAGCTAGAAAACCTCAGAACAATGGGAGTCGATGGCAACCTGCAGCATCCATCTCCATCCCTCAGTGGACTGCTCCATAGCACAAAAATTTTACTAAGGCAGTCATGTTGAAAGGCCATTTAGTCACCATCCCACCGTATGCCTCTAAACAACCATCTCTCTCTCTCCCTATATAAAAGCAGTATTCTGGGGCTGGGGATATGGCCTAGTGGCAAGAGTGCTTGCCTCGTATACATGAGGCCCTGGGTTCGATTCCCCAGCACCACATATACAGAAAATGGCCAGAAGTGGCGCTGTGGCTCAAGTGGCAGAGTGCTAGCCTTGAGCAAAAGGAAGCCAGGGACAGTGCTCAGGCCCTGAGTCCAAGGCCCAGGACTGGCCAAAAAAAAAAAAAAAAAAAAAAGCAGTATTCTAATCCTTTCTTACCCTTTCCCACAGCTCGTTTCAGCGGCCACGTGGCAACCTCCATTTAGAAGACGGCGAGTACTGGTCCAACAGGGCAGCCTCTTACAAGGGAAAATCCCACCGACCCATGTTTGAGAACAGCATGGACAAGATGTACAGGAACTTATACAAAAAGGCCTGTAGCTCCGTTTCTCATACACAAGAAAGCTTCTGAGAGAACTTCCCACCATAAACTGTATGAGTGTCCATGTTAGCCTCTTAATGAAAAATTTCATGTGATCAGTATATCTGTACTCCTTTCTTTGAAAACAGGTGATTCACTGATAAAGTAGTTAGACTTGAATCAAATTCATTACTTCAGGTGGTAAGTTACCTTAGGCAAGCCTTTCTATGACAGAAGATGGTGCTGTGTCTAGATGTCACAGCTGGCAGAGCATCCCAGCTTGCAGTCTCTGGCAAGGATTCTCCACAGCCTGCATCTGACACCGCCAGCTACTGATGAGGAATAAATCCTCTCCAGAAATGTTCTGCCTTTATCACCTTGTAATTTTCCTTTCATCTGCTTGACTGATTATCTTGTAAGGGTAAGATTTAATTAATACAAACTCAATTCTAGTCAATATGCAAAAGGGCATGCTCTATAGAAATGAATTTTCTAAGCTGGAACCCTGTTTATTCACTTTTCTCTCCCAGAAAAGCCATTTTTATGCTTTTAGCCCATAAAAATAGGTTTCTTTTTTTCAAACTCACCTAATCACTTAGCTCTTCCTCCTCTGGAAGAACTGCTGAGTTATCCTAAGTATCTAATGATTAGCCAGGAAAAACAATGCCTTATATATGATCCAAAATATGAGTAAATGATTTTTATGATGATTTTCTTCTGGGGCCATACATTTCCTTGCTAGTAAGTGAGCAGGAACTCAAAAAGAATGAAGAATTTTATTGACATTTTCATAGTTAGGTCCTGAGCCAGTAGCACTCACACTTTAAAAGACATGGCAGGATTTGGTGGTGCTCACCTATAATTGCACCTATTTGGGAGGCAGAGCCAGGATCATTGTGTGAGGTCACCCAGGCAAAGCTAATGAAAGACAGTCTCAAAAACAAGTAGTAGAGCATGGCATAGAACATGATTCATAATTCCACCTGATTAGGAGGTAGAGGGAGGAGAAACACAGTTCAAGGCCAGTAAGGAAAAATGTAGTCTAATACTTATCTACCAAACACACACACACACACACACACACACACACACACACACACGCAAAAACGACTGGAGATTTATCTCAGGTGGACTATACCTTGCCTGAAAGTACATTGTCCTGAGTTAAAACACCAGTACTATCTCCTAAAGAATAATTATAACCCAACATTTTTTAAAAGGACCTTTTCAACCACAGAGAATAAAGTAATGTAGCAGAGTACTTTTTAAGAGGCACTCAGAAATCTTTTGGCTGGTTAATAAAATTAGGTACTCATCCTTGACCCCAGCAAACACCCTTGAAGCAAGTGACCGTTGGAAAGTATCAGGAACTCTAATGTATTTACTGAAAGGAGGAATAGGAAATAGGTAACTTTTGTGCACAAGCTTGAAGAGTTGACTGTAAAATATCCTCTCATTGATTCTGTTATTAATCATTTCAAAAGACAAAAAAAGAGCATTACTTACACTTACACATTTAAATTGGAATGTGACTCTAGTTGACTTAATTTTGTTAAGAAAAAAAAATATATAATATATATATATATACACATATATATTTGTTAGATCACAAAGGGCGTCAAAGATAGGAGCTAGAGTCCTAGGCTTTAGTTTCCTTTTAGTTTTGTCTCTTTAGTTTTGTGGTCCTTACTTCCCCAGATATCAAATGAAGAGAATGATGTAAAACAAATGGAGTTCTGTGAACCAGAATCACAGTGCTATAAGGTTGTTGTAGGAATATAAACATCATTTTTGTTTGTTATCAGAGTTTGAACTCAAGGCCTTATGTTCAATCATCTTGCTCATTCAGCTGATGACATACCACTTGAGCCATGCCTCCAGCCATGGATTTTGCTGGTTATTTTGGGAGGTGGATTCTTTTGGACTTTTCTACCCAGGCTGACTTAAAACTGAGATCGTCTGCATCTCAGCCTCCTTAGTGGCTATGATTATGGGCATGAGCCTGCTGGTGCTCAGCTAGCTGTAATTGTTTTTTTTTTTATTAATCATATAAGTAAGGAAAAGGATACTATTAATGTTGGAGCAATTGTTTATAAGCTAGAATTGTCTGGCAAATTAGGGCATAGGGTCCCATAATCATAGGACTAGCGAATGCAAGAAGCTATTAGAAATCTCTGTAAACTGGGCCCTGGAGAGACTCACGTCTATAATTCTAGCTACTTGGAAGGTTGAGACTGGGAGGATTGTGGTCCATGCCAGCTAGGCAGAAAAGTTCAAGAAAACCCCCTCTGAACAGAAAATTAGGAAACCTAACCATAAGCCTTTGCAAGAAGCAAAATATCATCCCCAAAACAGCCATCAAAAAATAGAGCTGGATGCATGGCTCAGCATTAAGACCACCTATCTGGCAAGCATATGACTCTAAGATTTAGATCCCAACCCCACCAAAACAAAAATGAAAAAAAGGAAAATTAAATCATGGTATAGACATTTGCTAGTATTTACTAGTATTTAGTAGTCTGGCACTAATGCTCCTTAAATATTTATTGCACTAATCCAGAATTTTCTAGCCTAAATTGACCATGTAACAGTATTTCTTATTGTAGCCTTCACTCCTGGTTGCTCTAGTTCCCCAAAGGCACTGACTGACAAAAGCCAGACCCCATGAGCACTGAGTTACCCTCTGGTGTAAGTATGTGATGATGCGTTATATACCACAAGCTTTTGAAGGTCAACATTGACTAGACATACCATGGGGCAGCAGTATATTTTGTTGTGGTAAAAAAAAACAGAAACAAAAATGAAAGTTACTTGGCATTTAGAATTTTCTGTTAGGTGAAAAGAACACTATCAAAGAAAATGTCTTACCACAGAAAATCTCCATTGCTCCTATGTCTCCTTGAGCTATATAGTAGCACTCAAAACTTGAGGAACTGGGCAGGGAATGTGGCTTACCTAGCATGCATGAAGCCCTGGGTCTGATTCCTCAGCACCACATAAACAGCAAAAGTGGTAGAGTGCTAACCTTGAGCAAAAGAAGCTCAGGGACAGTGTCTAGGCCCTGAGTTCAAGCCCCAGGACTGGCAAAAATAAAACTTGAGGAACTGATATCCTGAAGATCCGTTTTCCTCTGGATTAAATTTGGCAATATGGGGACAAATTCACAAATATGTAGCATCTTGGATAAATGATTATCTTCCATTCCATATGGAAGGTCTAGTCTTTGTTTTGCCATCACTGTGAGTCTTTATGCTGTATTGTTTTGAAAGGGTAAAAATTTTAAGATGGAAGCAGAATGGAAAAATTGTTTATCACCTCATTCTTATGCTATATTCCCCACCAACCTGGTAATAATATTGGTCTTAACATGAAAATAGGTAGGCTTTTCTTCTCATGTATTTTCTTTTCTAAAAACATAAAATTTAGGAGAAATACTGTTAAATTCAACAAAGCAATAAACATGCTGTTGTACTGGAAGTCTTATTCGTGTCTAACTGGTTACACAACCTTGTCATTGATTTTTCTTGGAACTTGGTTTCCTCACATATAAAGTAATGAAAGAATTAATTCAAAATGATCTTTTTTTACATTTCAATATTTTTATAATTGAATAGTTGATTAAGTAGATGATCAAGAAGACTTTAATCTGACTTCAAACATTAAACTCAATGAAAACAAAAATCAGGAACAAATAGTTCTCATCATTGTTTTTATTGAGATATAATTAACTCCTTAAAAATATAGAGTTAACTGGCTTTTAGTATATTCACAGCATGGCGCAACCATACCACTATGGAGTATTTCATCACCCCAAAACAAATCATGGACTGCACAAATAAATAAATGTTTCTGGGAAATACCTATCTACTTAGTGGCTGTGCCTATTCTGGAATTCCAGATAATTGGAATTATACATTATGTGACCTGTTTCATTTAGTATAAAATTGTCAAGGTTCATCTATCTCACATTATGGTTCAATACATTATTCCTTTTTAGGAGTATTATACAACTGTACCACTTTTTGTTTATTCATTCAGTTAATGGACAGGGCTTCAAAGGCACTCCTCTGGCTGCTGTGACTCCCCATGGCCTTGTGTTACACCATCATGGACCCCAGGTCTAGGCTTCCTGGCCTCCTCCTGGTTCCACTGTGAGCACCCTGGTACTGGTTTTCAGTGTAGTCTCTACATGGATGCCTGCAACTGGCACTGACCCCAACACTAGTCCTAGTCCTACCGAGCTTGTATGCCTGTGACCAACTCTCATGGCTGTGCATACCACACTCAAGCATGCATGGATGAGTAGACAAGGAAATACTCACTGTCATCATCCTTCCAACCAAACTGTGGCCCAATGGCTTCATGGGTAAATGATACCAAATCGTTAAAGAATAAATAATACCAACTCTCAACATCATTTTGTAAAACTAGCATCATCCTGATTCCACACTCAGACTATATGAAAGCAATTCAAATCTCTGATAAGGAAAATGCAGAAATTCTTAGGACAATGTATTAGCAAGTGACTTCAACAGCACATTAAAAGGATTATACACCACATCTAAATAATATTTATCCCTGAGCTTCATCCCATGATAGTTTAACATACAAAAATCAATGGGATACATCATAGTTAAAGGATGAAATACAAATATTTCATGAAATACATATTATGATCTCAATATTTGTAAAAAAAAAAAAGTGTCATTAACCTTTCATCATTAAAAGTATACACAGGATCTATTTCAACACAATGAAGGCCATGCATGAAAACCTCCCAGCTAACATCTGTGCTGACTGCCTTCCATTACTCTTTCACAAGATATGTGAGAGTATGTATTTGGACTCTGCTTTGGAGGTTACAAGCCATGATTGACTGGATCATTATTTTTGCGGAGGCACCATATTGTGGTGGAGAACATGCAGTGGCCAAAAAACAATCTAGCTCATGAGTATGGTGTCTAAAAAGAATGCACTTCAAAGGCACACCCCTAAAATGACATCAGACCTGCTTGGCCCACCCCATTTCAATATGAGAATCAATCTTGAACATAACATTTTATGGGGAAATGACACAAACTATAGCACCATCCTCAATAGGAAAATATTGAAAACATTTCCTTTAAGATGTAAAACAAGTCAAGATGCCCACTTCCTCCACTAGGAATCATATTGAGAAAAGATTTGCAAATTATTTCCATAATGGTTAATACCTTAAATACAAAAGGAACTCTGGCAAAGGATGTGAATATACACTTCTCAAAAGAAATCAAGTGGAAAATAAGGATATGAAAAGATGCTCAATATCTTTTGCATTTTAATGCAAACCAAAAAACAATCACTTCACACATTTTAGAATGGCTATTAAAAATAATGAGCCAGGCACTGGTGGCTCATAACTGTAATCTTAGTTACTCAGGAACCTTAGATCTCGAGATCAGGGTTCAAGACAGCTGGTGCAGGAAAGTTCTTGAGAATCTTATTTCCAATTAAACAAAAACATTAGGAACAATACCTAGGCCCAGTACTGGAATAACAAGCAGCACCAAGTTGGTGGTGGTGATGAAACAGCATGAGAAAAAGTAGCCTTTATACACTGTTGGTGAGAATAATCTATGTTCTAGCCAGCAGAGAAATCTATTTGAAAGTTTCTTTAAAAATTAAAAAGCATTGGGATTGTGACTTAGCGGTAGCCCAGAATGCACAAAGCCCTGGGTTCGATTCCTCAGCACCACATAAACACAAAAAGCTGGAAGTGTCATTGTGGCTCAAGAGGTAGAGTGCTTGCCTTCAGCAAAAAGAAGCCAGGGACAGTGCTCAGGCCCTGAGTCCAAGCACCGGGGCTGGCAAAAAAATAATAAAAAATCATGTGTTCCCATCTTCTTACCTTGGGATATGTATATCCAAAGAATTTGAAATCAAGATCACATAAAGATACGTGAACTATGTTCATTTTAGCAATATTCACAATAGTAAAGATAACCTGCCTGCCAACAGGTGAATGAATAAGGGAAATGTGGTATATCTGTACAATGAAATACTATTCAGTATTTGTGATAACATTCATGGTCACATTGATGGAGCTGGAGGACATGTTAAAAGCATACCAAGACATAGAAAAATGCTACATGATCTCACATGAGAATCCACAGTAGTCAGACTCACAGAGACTAGGGTGATGATTGCCAGGGACTAAAGAGGGAAATGGGATGGGATTAATCAAATGGTGCAGTTTCACCTCTGCAAAATGAAAAAACTACCTAGAAATCTAATGTTAATAGTTAATGAAATGTATTTTATATTTGATGAAAGGGTAAATCTTAAATCTCAAGAAACACAAATGTTAACACTGTAGAAGTGACAAAGCCTTTGACAAAAGACAACACCCGTACATGTTAAAAGCCCTGGAGAGAACAGGAATAGAGGGAGCATTCTTTAAAACAATAAAAGCCATATACAACAGACCAATCGCTAATATCATATTAAATGGGGAGAAACTAAAACCATTTCCCCTAAACTCAGGAACAAGACAAGGATGCCCACTCTCCCTGCTTCTATTCAACATAATGCTGGAATCCCTAGCCACAGCAATAAGGCAGGAAGAGGACATCAAAGGGATCCACATTGGTAAAGAAGAAATCAAACTATCCCTATTCGCAGATGACATGATCTTATATCTGAAGGACCCCAAAGAACTCAGTCCCCTCCTAGAACTAATAAACCATTTTGGCAAAGTAGCAGGATACAAAATCAACCCACAAGAATCAGCAGCTTTTCTGTACACCAGCAATGTACAAGCAGAAAAGGAAATTACAGGAATAATATCATTTGCAATAGCTAAAAAAAGAATAAATTACCTAGGGATAACCTAACTAAAGACATGAATGACCTATTTAATGAGAACTATAAAAACCTAAAAAGGAAAATCAAAGGACACCAGGCGATGGAAAGACCTCCTATGCTCATGGGTAGGCAGAATCAATATAGTGAAAATGGCCACATTGCCCAAAATGTTATACAAATTCAATGCAATCCCCATCAAGATCCCAGCTACATTCTTCATGAAATAGAGAAAACAACCCATAAATTCGTATGGAACAGCAAAAGACCTAGAATAGCTAAAGCAAATCTAGGCAAAGAAGCAGTGCAGGAGGAATCAATACCAGACTTTAAGCTCTACTATAGAGCCATCATAACAAAAACAGCCTGGTACTGGCATAAAAACAGACCTAAAGACCAATGGAATAGAATAGAAGACCCAGAAATAAAGCCGCATTCTTATAGTCAGCTGATATTCGACAAAGGAGCTAAAGATGTACAATGGAAAAACATAGCCTCTTCAACTACTGGTGCTGAGAAAACTTGGCAGCCGCATGGAGAAAACTCAAAGTGGACCCTTGCCTAACACCATGCACCAAGATCAACTCAAAATGGATTAAGGACCTCAACATCAGACCTGAATCCTTGAAACTACTGAAGGACAGAGTAGGAGAGACACTAGAACTTATAGGCACAAGTGCCACAGAGTCCCAGGGGCACAACAAATAGGGGAGAGACTCGACAAATGGGACTACTACAAAAATAAAAAGTTTCTGCACAGCTAAAGACATAGCCACTAAACTAGAAAGATAGCTAACCATATGGGAAAGGATCTCCACCAGCACAGCAACAAAGGCCCATATCCGTCATCTACAAAGAACTCAAAAAACTAACCCCCTCCAAACCCAGTGAACCAATCACAGGAGAAGAGATAAAAATGGCAAAGAAACATATGAGGAAATGTTCAACATCCCTGGCAGTAAAGGAAATGCAAATAAAAACCCTGAGATACCATCTCACCCCAGTTAGAATGGCCTATACTCTGAACTCAGGCAACAAAAAATGCTGGAGGGGGTGTGGGGAAAGAGGAACCCTTCTCCACTGTTGGTGGGAGTGCAAATTAGTACAACCACTTTGGAGAACAGTATGGAAGTTCCTCTAAAAGTTTAGCATATAGACATACCCTATGACCCAGCCATACCACTCTTAGGCATCTATCCTGAACAACAGGTCTCAAGATATCATAAAGACATTTGCATATCTATGTTTATTGCTGCACAATTCACAATAGCCAAAATATGGGAACAACCCAGATGCCCCACTACAGAAGAATGAATCCAAAAAATGTGGTACCTATACACAATGGAATGCTACATAGCGATTAGAAATGATAAAATATTGATATTCACAGGGAAATGGTCAGAACATGAACAAATAATGTTGAGTGAGACAAGCTTAGAACACAGAGAACAAAGGGGCATGGTCTCCTTGATATATGACTGTTAGGGAGGGAGGAGGACCGTAGAGACCAGGTCTGCAAAACAACAAACTTCTTTTCAAATGGTATTTCCACATGTATGGGTCAGCGACACTACATTATTTATCTAAAACCAAACAACTACTAAACATGAAAAGGTCTAGAATAAACCTATCAGTGGATCACAATAGCTCAACAGCTATGTACACGTGATCATATAAGGTGAGGACAAGCAAAAATTACTCCAAGAGAAGGACACAGGAGGATTCTATTATTGACATTATCTTTAAAGTTCTAGATGAATTTCCTATGGCGTACCCTATATGGTTACTGTATATGATTTGGGCACACTAGATGATATATATATATGCCTACCTGATCTAGGGAAGGGAAAGAAAAATGAGGGTGTAAGATATCACAAGAAATGTAGTCACTGCCTTATTATGTAACTGTACCCCTTTTCACAACACATTGTCAAAAAAAAAGAAGTGACAATTATAAGTTTGCTTGGTTGACATCATTTTATGTAGTGTGTACCAATATAAAAGAACTTCAAGTTGTATGTGTTAAATATATGTGATTTTATATTTCAATTATATCTCAGTAAAGTTGTTTTAAAAAGGCAAGTAAATTTTGCTGTATTTGTAGACGACTTTCATATATATCATTTCCCTTAATTTACAGAGAAGTTTCAGAATTTAATGAGGAAAATACATGTGGATGGTCTCTAACATATATTATTAGGCACCATCGTACTTAAAACCTGTCTTCACAGATGACTTGGGATATGGAAGCTACAGTCTGAAAAGTGTTCCATCCTTGCCTAGTAATGATACTGTTGCTTCCAGAGTTGAGTAGACCCTTGATTTCCTGCTCTGAATTAATCACTTCTGTGTGTGTTAACCTTTACGAACGTGTCTTCTGGAATGTAGAAGATATTTTCACAGGGTTGTGAATGTTGAGTCAATAAACATGCAATCCCTAATACAAAGTGTAATACTCAGTAGAGATTCGTGATGATTAAAATTCCAAGTTAGCAGAACTGATATTTTGGAAGAGCTTAGTTTGAGAAGATGGATATGATGAGCTACATGAATAAATGTAGAAAAATATTTTTAAATGATTTAAGAGGTGAGCAGGTTTTTTTGTATGGTCCTTAAATTTGCTAGTTCATTTATGTAGATCATATAATACAGTGTTAATAACAGTATGTATTGGAGCTTAATTCTGTACTATGATAATACCAGGAGATCTTGAAGAGCCATTCCATTAACTATAGAGTGGAATAATATCTGTCTAGGATGGTTGCTATAATGAGTATTTGTGGTAAAAGATGCAAAATGATTGATATTGTATCTAAGAAACAGTAGATGCTTTTAAAAAATAAGTTCTTATGTTCCTATTAATAATTTTAATTGTTATGTCCCCAAATCTACACAAACATCAACAGCTGTCTCACCATGATTTCTGTTTATAAGGCATTCTGTTAACCTTGTGTACACTGTATTTTAGTAGAGAGGTTGGTTCTGCACAGAGTTTTACAACAGAAGCCAAACTAAATTGGAGAGTATGTTCTGTTGACACCAGTTTGATCTTTAGGAAGTTCATTTTGTCATTGTTTTTTGTTTAGCACAATTACATATTATAAAACTAATACTGTCACTCATTTGGAAAATGTTGGAGAAAGAAGTTAGAGTTAGTCACCTTGGTTAAGCTGAAGTGATCCAAGATCATCTCTAGATCAACATTTCTACAACACAAAGGAAGTTTTAGTGAAGTGGCCTGTCAGAGTATGTGTGTGTGTACACACCTATGTGTATTATATTTGAGCTATTACGTCTTACTACATATGAATGACCACTGTCTAGAAAAGCAGTCTAGTGGCTATACTCATATGCTGTGATTCAAATCCTTATGGAACCACTTAGTTATGTGACCTTAGACTGCTTAATTCTTTGCACCTCCACTTGCTTATCTGCAAAATGAAGCTATTAACCAATACCATGTGCATGTGGTTAGTCTGAAGATTAGTGGATGATGGCTAATTATTAAAAACAACAACGACAATGCTCAACATATAGAAAGAGCTATGGGAAAGATAATTATTGTTGTTCTTATATAGCTGATAAGCTACTAAACTTAATGTTTTAGAGTAATGGCTTGGTGTGGCTTTCTCCCTTCTATTTTGATACTTGCTGCTGTTAAAATTAGGAAGTTACATTAAAAAGGAATTTGCCACTCTACTTGATGTGAGCATTTCCCTAAAGGGGCAGAGCACATCTTGCTCTCTGGCTCTCCTTTGTGGCACGCAACTACGCACACAGGGTGCAGTTCTACAGCTGTGCTGCATACAAAATGTGATTTGGCATAGATGCTGAATAATCTGGAGAAGTGTTGTTGTTGATGATAATCAAACAAAAACAGTCAAAATCATTTCAGTTCCACTGGAAAAAAACACAGGGATTTTTTTTTCTTGCCAAAGGAAAGAAGAGATGCTGGCATCTGAGTTGGGAAGTATTTTCAAGTGTTGCTATTGGGGACATGGGAGAAACAGAAGATTTTATTTGACCAGTGAATTTTTATCTAACATTACAAGCCTTCGAGAGGGTACTTGTGCTAAACTTTTATAATACTTAATAGCATGAACTTTGTATAGTCAACAGTTTTCTGGCAGGTTCACATATTTCATTGCATTCTTCCATAACCTATTTGTGAATTAAGTAGGGGCAGAGATTATATTTTACATTTCCTACAAGTGAGAAAATTCAAGGTTGGGTTATGTGTAGGCCCAATGGCAAGAATATCAGAGACTGAAGAGTTAAATTCAAATGTTCTTATTTTGTTCACACAACAATTGATTTCAACAATTGATTTTCTTTAGGTATTGAATTTAATACTGGATTTGAAGAAGTGACACAATTCTCTATGATTTATCCATTTCTTTAATGGAGAAGGCTTGTTTTCTATTACTCAGAACATTTTTTATGCTTGTGAGTAGCTCCAAATATTTGCTCACATTCTATTCCTCTGGCCAATTCACCTATTTATAAATCCATCTCTACTGTGTTGAACAGTGAGGTAAATAATAATTTTGTAACACACTAGCATTTTTCCTAGGAAGTTTTACTCATGAAGAATAAATGTGACTTTACAACATCCGATCATATAGGTATCACAAATAATAGGAAATTATGATTTGGAAATCACTTTTCCTCGGGATGTGATCCAGAGCTGTAATAACTGAGACATGACTAATATTCACCTCAGTACTAAATTGTGAATGACTATATAACATCTGGGCTTAAAGCTGGGAAGGTGTGGGTTATTTATGTTCAAAGTCAGTGGTTTCAGATCACAGCTGGTCAGAATCATTCAGGAAGTGTGAAAAAACCCAACCTCTGGAGACCTGGAAGCAGTAAATCTGAGAATCTAAGTGATTGTAATGCTTGCCCAGGCTTGAAAACCATGAGCCTAGCACCTATGTAGTAAGGAGATCTTGGGACTTTTTCTGATTTTAATTCCTCCATCTTTTAAGATGCCTTAACCCTAGTCAGTCTCTGAATTGATTCTTTAAAAAAATTTTATTAAAGAAATTGAAGCCAGGTATAGGTGGCTCACAACTATAATCAAAGCTATTCAGGAGACTAACAATCACAGTTTGAAGTTAACAAGGGCAAAAGAGTCTATGAGAATCTTATCTCCACTTAACCACCATAAAACCAGAGTAAAGCTATGGCTCAAGTCGTAGTGTGACAAGAAGCTAAGGGAGAGCACCCAGGCCCTGAGTTTAAGCCCTAGTATTGGCACATAAAAAAAAAGACAAAAGAAAGAAAAGGAAAAGTAACAAAATGTCTTGAATCCCAAGGAGGGAAATGTTTGGCCTTTGATTTCCATGCAAAATGTTTACCTATCAGATAATTCAATTCTATCCTTTAAACCCTAGGCTTTTCCTTTATCTAAGCAGTTAGCAAAGCCAGTCATTTACTTACTCATTCATTAAGCAATATTGAGTATCTACTATGAATAAGTATAACTAGCACTTGACAAACATAAAATAAGAAGGAAAGTCTTTTATGAAGTTAGAATATTTGGATATAAATTAGTAAACACATAAAAGAAATATTTAGGTGGGTGAATATGAAGCTACCACTTCTTTAATAAGTGAAGAAATATATCACAGAAGATACCAGCCCTTCATCTTGTTCTTAAGGGATGGTATTATAAGAAGAGGAGAGGTAAGACACATATTCTGGGAAACAGAAGCATTATGGCGTATATAAAGGCATATGGTAAAACTGGATTCTGAAATGAGATTGAAATGTGTGTTAAATACCATCAAGATCTTTCTTGTGATGTCACATTCTCCGTATCAGCAGATGTACCTGATATGTCAACGGTCATATTAAGGGAAATGGCAAGAATTCTGTAGTCTGATTTTCCAGCCACTTTTCATCATTGTGTGTGCATTGAAAATACAACGAACTTATTGAGAATTTGTGCATTGAGTACTGTAAGTTTCATAGGAAACACCAACATCTTAAATGTTCTCACAGGACTTCTTCATGTTTAGTTTACAGTGAGAGATATTACAAAGGAGTTTGTATCTGCTGAGGAGCCAATGAATAGCATGAGCTCAAAGAATGGGGAGAAAACTACAGTCATTTAGCTGAAAAAGAACAGAGTATATGGACCATGAACAGCCTAAAGGATGGGGTGGATGGAATAGGTAACTAATGAGAAAAGTACTTTTAATGAATAACACAGAAGTGTTGGCATGACATACAAACAAAGGTCAATGAAATGCACTGGGGAAGCAAGCTGATCTCTTGCCTGGGACTTCACTTTCATGTCGGAGAACACATTAGTAGGTTTTGACAACAAATAAACATGGCTTCTACACGAAATGGAACCTTTAGTAAACCTTGCAAGAAATGCTGCTCCTCAGTTGACTTTTCATCCATCTTCAAGAACTCACAGGAAAACTCAAACCTCAGCTGAACTCTTTCAAACATAAATATTTGGTAATATAAACGTATTTCCTGGCAGCAAGATACTTTCAAACACTGAACTCATTGCCAGAGTTTTTCTAGCTTAAACCCATGCTGTTTAAATGCATTGGAAAGGACTTCAGATAGATTTTTATATTTGGTTTATGTAGTCTTTTTTTAAGGAGAAAAATGGGAAAGTTTAGCCACTGGTCTGTGTTTCCAAAAAGCATAACACATCACGTCATAGTCTTCTTGATGCCTGTGATTTTTATTGAAGAAAAGTTATTCACTGCTTTAGAGACAGTTTCTTCTTGCCTTGAAGAAGCTATACATGAAGAAAAAAAGCTATAAAGACAAAGGCTACCACTTTTTAGACATCAAAGATCAATAGAAAATATTTTTATAAACTTAGAACCATTATCATTTTGTATCAGATTTTCCAGGCAAATATTTCAACCTTAATTGAACTTTCAAAGAAAATTATTTATTTCAAAAATAAGATTGTATAAAAATTGGTAGACTCAGAAAGGGGTTCGATGAGAGTAAAAAGGCTGAAATATTACTGGGTAATATTTTTGTATGTTTTACTGCGGTATTCCAGACAATTTTATGAAGTTCATTTTTTAAAGTATTTTCACATCTCACTATTTTAAAGTTCATATTCATTTCTACACATTCAATTTTCTAAAATGATGCATGCATATGTTTCTTACTGGCTAGCTAATATTTAATATCACATCGGCATACCATAAGATAATTAGCTATTCCCATGATTGGATAGTCAGGCTGTTTCCTCGTTTTGTGTGTTTACATTTAAACAGGCAGTAGCATGTTTGCACCTAAGGTAGATCACACAACCTACTCATCCAGTAGCACAGAAAACGCTGGACCGCAGAAGGGTGGTTCTTCCTTTCTTGTTTGTTTGTACCATACATTTGTTGGCATACATTTTAGCTTCAATGCCATTTTGAGAAGCTTTGTGATTTTTTTTTTGCCTCACTTTCTTTTTGGGTTTGGATAAAGCTTAAATATAAATTCCATCTGTGAAACATATTGTATATTCACATTGAAGGCTAAAAACCCATTTTTAATTAAAACTTTATTCAGCACTCACAGTTCACTTTGTCCTGATTTTATTATGAAACACTCCAGTCTCTTTCCTCAAACACATATGTCCTGAGCGTTTCAAGATGTTCCTTGTTGTTTGTGCAGAGCAAGTTTCTTTCTGCTGTCAGCTCACTGCCATATGTCCCTGCTGTTCATTTTGCTTCCTTTTCTGGCATTTAGAGATTAGCGTCTCATAAGCAATGCAAGTTTGCTTTATTTCCTTCTCTTTCACAAAACTTGTCAGAAGGTAGAATTGCTACCTGGATACACTAACACTAAAGCTGGCTAGGTTATACATGATTATAAAGGACATAGCCTTTCTTACATTCCTAATGTTTGCAAGTTCTGAGGAAAAAATGTCTCTGGTGATATTTGCTAGATGTAATTATAATTGAGGTGCTATTGGTGATATTTGGCAACAATACACATTATAGAAATTGTAATTCTTTACTATTAAGCCAAGTGGGAAAGACTCTGACTAGGAGAAAGAAACACAAAAATCAGGTTGTCTCTTAATTTTCAGCATCTGAAAATGTTTTTTCCAGAATTATTCGCCCCATGCAAGTTGTTTTGAGAAAAGTTTCATTTTTTTTTTTTAATCAAGTTAGGTCTAGTCAGAGACAGGCTACTTTATAAAGTAATGATGTTGACTTGAATCTGAATTGCTATTAATGTGTAATGGAGTAGAAAGAAAATTGTTAGTAAAAAAAATAGGCTTCTTTCTCTACATTATAAAAATCCTAAAACAGTAAAACCTACTCTAGATGAACTAAATGGATGAATTTTGAATATGTTCTGAGTTACTTTTTAATTTGTTGTTGTATTTAACTGGAATATCTCCTACTTGTCACCTATTTCCTACTCTCCTTAAACATACTGAATATATTTTATTTCAGATATTTTGAAAGAGAATTGGAAAAAGAAAATTGTATATACACAAGGTCCATAATGTGATGTTTTGATACATGCTTGTGTTGACAGCTCTGGCTTGACAATATAAACACCAGTTACTGTATCAGCCAGTACAGATGAAGGCCTGGTGAGTGTGTGAAAACCTCATCTCTAAGGAATGCCTACTGCATGCTAATATGCCTTAGTTTTGTTTTATAGTTTTTTTTTAAAAAAAGTTATTTCACAGTACTGGAAAATTGGAACCCAGGGCCTTTCCTCATATGATTCTCCTTTGTAATTTGATTCTCACCCACCCCACACTGGTTGGTAATTCCTCTTCACACTTTCTATAATAGTGTAATGCAGTCTTTGGGCCAAGTTACCAAGTTGATGTTATCTAACCTCCTTCAATTAATTCTTACATTTGATGGCAGATGAGGAGGAACCATATCATGTTGGAAAAGCCCTGGACTTTGTCAAGTCAGCCCAATTTGAGTGCTGTCAGCATTATGCTACAACTGTGAATCATGCCTCCTTTATCCTACCTGAAAAGGAAAATAACACCTCACCTCAGGGCTTTCATGCTGCACTGTAATAGAAGGCATGGTTTACACTGAGCTTCAGATTGATTAGGAAGATTGAAAAAACATAGAAATATTTAGCACAGTGGCTGGCATGTAGTAAGTAGGTGCCCAATGAACATTAGCTACCAATAATCAGATGACTATAATTATAAGCAATTATTCACTTGAACTGACATCTATAAAATCTGGTGCATCTCTACCTTTGCGAAGCTGTGTGTGTTTCTGAGATTAAGTAGAATGCAAAGTATCCTTTGCTTAATTTACCAACCTCCAAATTTTGTGTGGGATGCCTACAAAGACAAAAACAAACCAAAGAAAAACAAAAGAATTAGTCTCCTAATGTATTTTGAGTGAACAGTTTTCTCCGATCTTGGTCCATTTGATTCAGACAATTGTATAAAAGCCACAAATACATACTTTTTTCCTTAGCAAGATACTTCCTTCTGTAACCATCCAGGTCTTCCACCAGGAATTTCTTTTTTTTTTCTTAGATTTGTAACCCTCGAACTTGAAGATGCTTGTTTTTATTTCTTCCCTTTTTATATCCAGGAGCAAGGCAATTTAGAGAAAGTTAGTTGATTAGAACATCTGACCCAGAAAATGGGATAGCCATGAATTTGGCTGAAGATTCAGAAACATGGCTAGGGGACAATGATTATTACCAGACTTCAAATGTCAGCAAACACTTCAGGGTTGCAGCAAAGAGAAAATAAAACACATAAGGCTTAATGGCTTCTGCGATGGGAGTCTTTGGGGCAGGTTGGATGGAGTTATTTGCTGAACACATGAATGTCTTTTTGTTATTTGTCCAACTGGATTAAATGAAGTCTGTTTCCACTCTATCTTGTAAAACCAAAAATAGCCATTAGCTATTCCCCAGTATATGTGGGGGAAAAAATGGACAAGTTTGTGGTTTCAAGTCTGTCTTTAAAGATCTAGTAAGCATAGTTTGGGATTATAGCAAGTATTACAAACAGGCAAAGTTGAAGAAGCTTGGTTCGCTGTTTCAACCTCATCCCAGATGGAGACTGGAATCTGGAGTACAGGGTGCTGCTCAGAGACTGCCTTGGGTTCAGTGGGAGGGAAGTTAAGGCAGAAGGACAGAGCTGAGGAAGCGGTTGAAATTCAGGCCTGATGGTGGCTTGGGAATCTCTAGGGTGCGCTGATGCGAATATGGTCCATTAGTTGTCTCATGTGAGATTGAAATAGTCAATGGCTTTTAATCAATAGATTTAAAAAAAAGCAGCTGATCCTGAGGCTTAAATTCAGGGCCTAGCACTATCCCTGAATATTTTTTGTTTGTTTGTTTGTTTTTGCCAGTCCTGGGGCTTGAACTCGGGACCTGGGTGCTATCTCTGAGCTTCTTTTTGCTCAAGGCTAGCACTCTACCACTTGAGCCACAACTCCACTTCCACCCCAATGCCACCCTCGGCTTTTTCTGTTTATGTAGCAGTGAGAAAGCAAACCCAGGGCTTCATGCATGCTAGGTAAGCACTCTACCACTAAGCCACATTCCCAGCCCTGGCCCTGATCTTTTGTGCTCAAGGCTAGTACTCTACCACTTGAGCCACAACTCCACTTCCAATGTGTGTGTGTGTGTGTGTGTGTGTGTGTGTGTGTGCTTAATTGGAGATAAGAGTCTCATGGACTTTCCTGAGAACTTTGAACTGTGATCCTCAGATCTCAGCCTCCTGAGTAGCTAGGATTATAGGCATGAACCACCAATGTCCAGCTAGTCACTAGGGTTTTGAACACCTTCCAAAGAGGAGCCAAGGCCATCTCTGCCAAAATGGACAGGTAAAGGCCACCTCCCCACAGGACTGCCAGCAGCTATAGGCACCATGTCACTTCCTGAAGAACCTGTGTCACATCATTTCCTCCTGCTCATTGCCTCTGCTTCACCATCAAATGCAGTTATAATAATGTGATCCAAACCCATTCTCAGAAACATGACTGGAAGGAGGTTTCATCCTCTTCCTCTCCCACTT
This sequence comes from Perognathus longimembris pacificus, assembly GCF_023159225.1. Taxonomy (NCBI): domain Eukaryota; kingdom Metazoa; phylum Chordata; class Mammalia; order Rodentia; family Heteromyidae; genus Perognathus; species Perognathus longimembris. The sequence continues at coordinate 32,034,934 of NC_063167.1, read as the reverse complement.
TTCCCCTTCATAAAATAAAGCGTCAAGTATCTATTTCCCACATTACTTACACTACAGCACTGAGCAACACAGCCACAGCCACTGGCAACACAAAACTGTAGGTCCAATGTTACAAATGCGCAGACCCAAATAGCAATTTGGCAGTGACAGTCAGGATATCCCAAAGCTATCTCCAAATCAGTGTTCTCAAATCAGACCTCACCACTTTCTGTTTTTTTTTCTTTCTTAAGACCGTCTCTATTTTGCTGCATCGTAATGCATGAAAGTGTCTACTCTCCAAGGTCTGAAGCCTGGGAACTCCTTGATTCTCTCAGCTCCTCTGGATTTGCTATGTCCACAGATTTTTATTTCACAAAGGCCTTTTAAATTTAGTTCTCTCCCTTCCTTCACTACTACTGTCCTAATTCAGGCTCTTGTTCAAAGGAAGTTAACTTTTTATAACTGTTCTTAATGTTCCATTTTTATGAAGTTTATTTTTAATGGAGTCATTAAGGTAGAAGGTTATGTATTAATAGGTGTCCCCATAATTGCACTAATTTAAAAAACAAATGAATGTATTCTTTTGGTAACAGTGTGGAAGAGCTTATGATAAAAATCATGTACCTCTCCTTATTCCCAGCTGCAGGTATACCCACCATTCCTCTCTATACCTAAACCCACTCATCAGCCTTACTATAGATTCTACCAACTCAATACCTCCCACTTTCCACTCTCCTGACTCTCTGGAAACTTATACTTTCTGTTTCTCTGAATTTACTCATTCTAGGTACCTCATATAACTACATACATTGATATGTGTCCTCTTGTGTCTAATATATGTAATACATTTGACAAAATTTCATTCCTTTCCATGGCTGGTTGGTACTCTCCTATGTGTGTTTACCACCTTTGCAACATCACTCCTACATGTACATCTCTTTGCAATCTCTCATTCTATAATTTATTCTACATGAATGACATTAAGAAGGACATTAATAAAACGACAAATCAGATGCTGTTGCTCTAGCCTCCTTCCACATTGTCCTCTTCTTGCTACATAATGGCACCCAGTTTATTGTGGCTTTCAGGGTCCTTAGTACTGCCACTTTCTCTTTGAGCACCTGTTTTATACACCAAAGCTGGTTATGCATCAGCTACACCTGCTACTTCATTCTGCCCCCCACCACAGATGTTGCATCCTACTCGTGCACTTGTCTTAGTTTACAACTTTTTGACATAGAATATAATTTATTCTACACAGAAATCTCTATTTGCAGAGTTGAATTAAGTGTTAAAATCCAAGGTAACTATCCTCTCCTATGTAACCTTCCTCAATTCTCCCAGGTGTTTGCTCTTTCTGATTTCCTAAAGCATTTTGCTTTTTCCTTTCCTTTTATGCAGTGCTTTGTAGTAATCACTTTTTGTCTGCCTTTCTTATTTGGCCGAAATGTTTGGACTGTAGGTTTCGTTTTGTTTCATTTTTTGTTTGTGATGGTTTCTTTTTGGGGGGGGGGGTGAAAGTAGGAATGGTCTTCATTCCATAAACCTAAAAAGGAATATCAAAAAAGAATGCTGGGTAAGCGAATAGCTTAGTGGTGGTGGTGTCAAGTGTGATATCAGAAATCTGAGTTCAAGGATCATCTAGCTGCTAAGTGACAGGAGTTGAGAACAGCTGTTTATTTCTCTAAGTTTGTTTCTTCCTTTGTAAATGACTCCACATCCCTCAATAAGGTTGATAACGAAACAAGATGGCTGGTGTACTCTTTTATGTAAAATACAAGTTTTTAAATTGTCAGTTTTATTAGTCTAGAACAAGCTTCCAGTTTCATGAATTATATTCCTCTAGAAAGAAGTCACAAATACTGGGGGTGTAATTTTGAAGCAGATAATTCACTTGTGTTCTTTTCCTAGCATTTGGTTTGTACAAGTAGTTGGAAGGTGCAGGGATGTCTAGTTTAGCTGACAAAGAAAGAACTTTCTAATTGCCAGTGTGGTCCAGTGATAGATGCTCTATCTCAGAAGGTCATCAGCTCCCCATCCCAGGAGATAAGTAATGGAGGCAGGGCTAGAACCTGCCCTGTGGGAGAGTCTATTCAGAGAAGTTCTGATCAGAGCTGGCAGGAAATGAGGGCTACCCTAACCACTTCTGGGCCTCCTCCTATTTTGAACATCTGTAACTGAAATTTACATACAAATCAGACTGAGAGATGGCCCACAGATTTTATATTCTATTCAGGAGGTGTGATATAAAAGTGTGTGGGGGGGAATCTTTCTCTCTTTAAGTGAAAGTTGCAGATTTAATATAAGACCACAATAAAAGTCTGACATTTCTACTTTGTGAATCTGGGCTAAAGCTGAGATTTGATTTTTGAAATATGAAAGTCAACTGTAACTACCTCAATTTAAGTCTCTAGGATTTATATTTATATATAACCTTTAAAGTTCTCAACTTTTCACCCTGGAGAAAGAAAGAAATTACAGTCATCTTACAGGCAGAAGTGTACAATGACACTCCTCTGAGGTTAATGGAAAGCCAGCACTGCTTTTGACTGGGTTTCCAGCACTTTCTGCCTGCTCCTGACTGATGGAACTCTCACACCCAGGGACATAGCTGTAGGTCTCTTGTGTTAAACTGAATGCTTTTGTGGCCCAAGCTCAATTGCAAATCACTTTAAAAAACATTCCTTTGTGGTATTTTTAAGAGCACTATTTGTTTTTAAACACCTTCCTTTCGCAAGCCAAGGCTGCTGTTTAATGTTTTTATTGCTCATGGCAAATCCATTTCAATTCTCTGAAAAACAACTTTGCAATGTTTTTCTGTTGATGCTGTTGCCACTCAAGCTGACACCTGACTCACTTTCTGCTACATATCAACTGCCACCAGCCCACCTTCCCTCTTGTTGCCTTCAAATCACTGAGGAGTCAAACCAGAAGCATATGATGCCTTGCTTTGAAGTAAAACTTTACATCCACCCTGTCATTGAGGATGAAAGAATGAAGGACTGAGGAGCATCACAAAACAAGTAGTATCAAAATTAGGGCTGGGCGCCATTGCACATGCCTGTGATTGTACAGACTCTGGAAGCTGAGACCTGCAGGATGAAGGTTCTAAGCCAGCCTGGGTAGAAAAGTCTCCAAGGTTCTGTCTCTAATTAGCCAGCAATTCTTTGTAACTCTAAAGTCTATGCAGATCCTGCCCATTATTATTTACTTTGGTGACAAGAACTAGAGGATTAAGGGTCAGAATATAGGGTAAATTAAATTTACTCCCTCCTTAGACATTTAGCGAGCACTGTCCTTATATCTCCTTCCAAATGAATGTTCTTATGAGCCACTGCTATAAAACAAAGCTATGAGCAAAGGCTCTGCAAGGTGCTGGATTCAGGCCTCTGAATTATCCCTTCTGAGGACAAGGAACCAGCCAGGCTTCTCCACCAACCTCATTCACCATTGTTTCAGAACAGTACCTAGCTGTGTGACCTCCCAGCCCTTAACAACCTGTTTTATTCTGGAAGTTGAGCATCACTCAACAACCAGAGAAAACCCTCAGTAGTGTCGCAAATGCTTTCAAGAGGAAATCAAGGTATATGGTTGTTAAGAGTGGTGGGGGAGGGAAACAGTAGAGACCAGGTCTGTGAAACAAAATTTCTTGTCAAATGCTATTTCCACAGGTTTGGGTCAGCGACCTTACATTATGTATCTAAAACCAAACAACTACTAAACATGAAAAGGTCTAAAATAGACCTCTCAGTGGATCACAATAGCTCAACAGCTATGTATGTATGATCATATAAGACAAGGATAAGCAAACTCTATTGTTGACGTTATATTTAAAGTTCTAGGTGAATTTCCTTTGGCGTATGCCATGTGGCTACTGTATATGATTTTGGTACACTGGGTATTGTATATATGCCTACTCGACCCAGGGAAGGGAAAGAAAAACAAGAGTGTAAGATATCACAAGAAATGTACTCACTGCCCTATTATGTAGCTGCCCTATTATATAACCCTTTGCACAACACCTTGTCAACAAAATTTAATTAATTTTAAAAAAAAGAAATCAAAGCAAATCAACTGTGTGTGCCTAGTGGATGCAGTGCAAGGCACTAATGGCCTCTGCCCCAGTGGTCAAGTGCCCATGCTTTCCTATCCCTCACCAATCTCATGGCTCTGTTTTAATAGAGAGGAGACTAAAAGAAAACAAGACTTGAAAGGGAATTAAATACATAGAGTTGAAGTTTGCAAATTAGTGAACCGTCCTATTTTGGGGGAAAACTGTGGCCAATTTTTATTCCTTAATATTTTGGCATATACTAGTCCAACACCTTGCTTGATTTCTTCAAGAAAACTCCTATCCTCCAAAGTCCAAATCCAGAAATTCCCTTTCCTAATTCCCCTAGTAGCATTCATTGCTACAGCTCTTTGCTCTGACAGCACATTATATCTGCTCCAAAATGGTATTACTCTGTAGTGTCATGCTTCCCTGTATCTTCCTCTCACCTGCTCCTAATGCAGGAATAATCATTAATGTGTATTAAGTGCTTCAGTTACATGCCAGGCACCTTTTAACATACTTTTTATTTGCATTAAATCATCCAATCCTCACCACAGCCCTAAGAAATAGTTGTAATTATTATCTCCATTTTGTGGATGAGAAAACTAGGGCAGGACCTTTGAGCAACTTCCCCCAATTTCATGAGGTTAGCAAATGGCAGAGCCACGACTTTGTTCCAAAAGGCTAGTCTTTTAGTCTTCTTAACCACTGTGTGGCACAGCCACTCTATTTGGAGTGGAAAGGGGGACCCAAATCCATGGAGATACTTGTAGTTGTTTTGGGGAATCCTCATGTCCAGATAGAAAACTTCATCTATAGAGAATCTTAATTGGACCATACACAAGATGAGATTATCTGGTAAATGATTATGAAGATCCAAGTTCAGCAAAGAACCTGGTACTTGAGCCAAAGCCTCTTAAACACTAGGCCTCCACTGTGCAGGACTATAGCAATGACATACCTGACCATAAACCCATGAGGTAGGGGGTGTGTGTGTGTTGTGTGTGTGTGTGTGTGTGTGTGTGTGTGTGTGTGTGTGTGTGACAGAGAGAAGAGATAGAGACCGAGAGAGAAAGAGACAAAGACAGAGAGAGAGAGAGAGAGAGAGAGAGAGAGAGAGAGAGAAATGAACCTAATCTCTAGTTGATACCTATAACCCTATAGCCAAGAAGTATATCTGACATGAAGGAAAGAAACCTTTGCTCACTGACACAAAGAAGCCATAAAGATGGGGAGTGGCTTTGTCCAAGTGCACTCTTCAGACATTACCAACTCTTTTCTTTTTCCCTAGTATGTCAGGAGGTTCCACGTTTGTGCTTTGGCTGTTTTTCTCTCCATTCCTCCTCCCCTCTCTCCCACCCTCTCTTCTCATTACTTATTAATAATATAGCACATATTATTTTAGCACCCACCATGTACCAGGTACCTTCTGTGGGGAGCTCACAATTTAGGAGATGAGATTCATGTCAATGAAATGATACAAAACCAGCTTTTCATACTCTGACACAGACTTTGAAAGTAGTCAGGGGACCACAAGATGGTATGTTAGGTGTTGGAAACTCATCTGCTCTGAGATACATGCCTGAGACGCTATGGTCTCTCTTAGGACATAAAAGCTGAGATGTGAGGAATATGTAGGAATGCACCAGATAAAAAGGGCAAAGAAGGCTGTCCTTTCTGCAGTCCAACTCTACTCAGCAAATAGCTCATGAAGCTTTGGGTCAGATGAGATAGGCCAGGGGACCCAGCAGGGACTCCGCATGGTAAAGAAGGTCACCTGAGTATGGGGTCCAGAAGTAGCGGAATGAAGAGACAGAGAATATCCACAGTGGTGGGGGAGGAGGAGAGTCCCTACCAGGCTGGAAAAAGAGGAAGAAACCCATAAAGAAACCTCATAGCAGGCTGCTGAGGACCACTTAGAAGTAGAATGACTGTATTCAATTTTAGATCATGCGTCTGTGGTTTCAACCCTTCATTATAGTTTGTGGCTGACAAATGGTTGTACAACTAGTTTGGTCAGCGGGGGAGCTGAATTCTGGGTCAAGTAAACAATGGAGGTGAGGCACAGGTGAGACCCAAAGGTCAATGGAAACCAGTATCTGGAGGTAGCAGCAACAACAGGCAGTATTCAGAGACAGAGCTGTGTCTATGCCTCAGAGGACTAGAATATTCTGTCTGCAGTCGCAATGAATGAATAGTTAGCAAAGATAATCCAAGGCCATGAGGGTTAATGAGGATCAGAGAAGAGCAGGAGTAGCACATGCAGCAGGAGGGAGGAGGGACCAGCCTTACCTGGGTCTTTATCGCTAGACTGAGGCTACCATCTTGTTCTAAATATTTCTCTATTGGTTCAGATCCCTTTTGAGGAGTCAGTGCAAAGTCCACAGGGCTTGGGAGAATTTATTAATTCAGCATTATCAAATTGGTACTTGATAGTACTGGGTACAAAGTCATTTCGGTCATGGTTGCTGGTAGCTGTGCCTCCTTGGAGCATGCCATGTAGGAGCAAGATGATATTACAGGGGAGTATGAGGCCTTGGGCTAGTTTGGGGCAACTTAGCTTCCTGGAGTCAGCCACTTAAGCCCATCAATGCACATTCTATGGCACATGGATTTGTGGCAGGCAAAGAGAAAGCAGCAAAGGCCTTCACACAATGGCTCCTAGGCAAGACCTTCCACAAGCACAGACAAGAACATTTTTGTTCCTCTTGCTTTCAACAAGCCTTGTCTCGCCAACTGGAATCTAAGCTTGAGGCCCATGGAAATTTTGCATATGTTGGGTTGGAGAATAGGAAGAAGTGGAATTTAATTAGTCACAAGGTCCAAGTGCTCCCTTCCCCAAATACCATCTGCTATCACAAATTCCATCACTCAACTCTTGGATTCAACAGCCATGACTACAGAACAAAGAAACTATAAGGTCATTACTGGCGATAAATTTCTGGAGTTGAGAATACATACAGAGAGGTGTAAGGGAATGGGAAGGGAAAAGAAGACAAGGGAAGTGGGGAGGGGGCAAAGATACAATTGGAGTTTCACAAAATTTTATTACTTATCTGAAAATATGGAGGCAGGGTGGATTCTTGAGCAGACTCACCAAGACTGTGGAAATAGTGTTTTGGAGGTAGGAATGTTGAAAACCACAATGTGAATACTGCTGTGTAGTGCTGGACAAATCTAGTGCCCTCTTTGTCCCTCCATTTCTCCACGTGTTAAGTATGTTGGGTTAGATGCTCCTCAGGAGCTCTGGCATTTGTGACCTACATAGTCTCCAGGCTAGACAGCAAGGTGAGGAAGAGAGCCTGTTTTGGTGGCTGGTGGGGTTTGGGTTGTTTGTCATCTGCCTGGGCCGGGTCTATGAAGTTAAGCAAAATAGCCCCAGAGAAAGATGTTGACGGCCAGCAAGAGGATGGCATTGATGTTGCAGACACTTCTCCAGAGCGGCTTCTCCTCAATGCTAGTCAGTTTCTTCTCTAGTTCGGCCTTCTCTGCTGAGCTCAGAGTCTGCTGTGAGGTCTCAGAGAGCCCACAGAGCCAGGCCCAGAGCTGCCTTCCCCAGAACCTGCATGGGGCTGGGGATAAAGCCAGAAGGGGAAGTGGAGCATGGGGTTGGGGGGAGAGGAAAGATTGGAAAAGGGATGAGACAAAATGGAGGAAGATGATGAGTAGCTGACAAAAGGGGTGGGGTACACGTGATGGGGGGCTTTGAGAAAAACCACAGGCTGGGTGCTCAATTGGGGACTCCAGGCTGCGTTCTGACTGTGGTCACAGAATCAAAACAGTCACAACACAGTAGAAGCTTCTTGCTTCAGACGGATGATGTGTGAATGTGGAGGACATGGCAATTATCCCAATTTGGAGCACAAGTTCAGAAAGAGGACAGACAGAGAGACCTTTCACTCACACAGGAATGGGGAAGCGTTTGACCAGGCAGATGTTTGCCTCTGCTATGGTGTAGGGCCCAGTGCTGGAGGCCAGGAACTGGACTCCGGGGCCAGCTAGGGCTTCAGCTGAGTGTGAGGCCATATGCAGGTCATGCGACTCCTCTGAACAACCAGGGCTGCCTCCCTCAAGTGCTTCTGTGACACAGCTCTGTGTTTCTAACACTTGTATTAAGCATCAAGGGAGAATGGAGGTTGGTCAGCACTGTAAGAAGTACCCAGTGCTGGACCAGGAGAGCCACTCTGGGGATAAGTTGGTCCCACAAAGCAAAGGTGCCTGAGCCCAAACAAGGCTCCTCGAGATGGGCAGAGGGCCCAAATCAAAGGATGAAAAGAGCACACTTTACAAAAGCAAAGTTTCAAGTAATAATTTAGGAATTAAATGTTTTCAGTGTTTAAAGTTAGCAGATAGAACATTAATAATAAAGTAAATATTTCTTTGAAAATCCATTCATGGAGACCAGCAAGACTGCACTGGGATGGAGTGCTTTGTTATCAAATGGTTGGCTTAGGGATGCGGTAGGTACCTGGTGAGTTTAGTACACCAGAGCATCAGAGAGTCCAGGAGTTTTAGTGTCCATGCGACTTGGCTTCCCCATTGTGGAGGAGGAAAAATGGCTCAGAAACAGGAGAGACCAGCTGGGCACTGGTAGTTCATGCTTGTAATGCTAGCTACTGAGTAGGCCAAGATTTGAGGATCATAGTTTGAAGCTAGCCCTAGCAGAAATGTCAGTGAGACTCTTAGCTACAATTAACCAGGAACAAGCCAGAAGTATAGGCATGGCTCATCTGGTAGCACTCTAGCTTTGAGGGGAAAAAGCCAAGTGAGAGTGAATGTTACTGAGCTCAAGTACCAAATGTGGCACAAAAAGAAAAGAAGAGAAGGAAGGAAGAAAGGGAGGAAGGGAAGGGAAAAGGGAGGGAGGGAAAGAAGGAAGGAGAGAGGGAAGGAAGATGGGAAGAGGGAAAAGAAAGTAGGGAGGAAGGGAGAAAGGGAGGAAGAAAGGTAGAGTAAAAGAAAAGGGAGAGGCATGCTTAGCAGGGCCCACATCATCTAAATAGTTATGAAGAAGAATTCAGTAACTCATTATCGTCTAAACATTAGATCTGGAATGTATGTACTTCTTTCAGGTTTGCTCTATTTTAACTTTTTAAAACTTTAAGCATTCAAATTTCTACTGTATGACCTATATCTGCCTTCCCCCTCCTTAAGGGGGCTACTTCTTCCCTGGTCCTGGTGTTTCTTTCATCAGGAAGGAGCCTTTGCAGAAGGGCTAGCATCTCTGTCTTTCTTGGAAAGGACTGAGGTGGGTGGGTATTTCTGTCATTTGGAGTCTCGCTTAACCTGATGCTTTCTTTACCTCTTTCGTGAGCAGCCACCTATAAGCAGCAATTTACTCTCTACTGCTCCAGGGGTAGCTCTATCCTGGGTATGAAGATCAGCAGGGAGCAGGTTTGTCTTTGTAACTGCATAAGTCTGTCCAGCTCTGGAGTCCAGCCATTGCAGTCCCTCCTTCCTTCCCTTTCCCTCAGGGAGACACTTTCCAGCATCCTTCTTTCCTTTATCCTCTCTTTCTTGGTGACTGTCTCACCTACACAGAGCTTATGATCCCAGGCCATCAGCTTTATAGAGGCTTGGACGTGATCCTTGCCTGCATTTTGAGAGGAAGAAACAATTTTGAGATGCCAGTGTCTTCGGCAAGGGCTAAACTTGAAAAAGTTGCAAAATGTACCTGAATGGATGGACAACTGATAAGAGTAGGGAAGGGAACTTTGGTCTTTGAGACAGTGCTTTCTGGAGTGAGGCTGCATGTGTGTGAGACTGTGGAAGTTTATGGGGGCGTACAACTGCTTTGTAGACAGCTTCCTATAGTGATCCATGGGCCTTAATGTCGTTTGAGCAAGAAGCTCTGTGCCTTAGACCTTGATGGAATTCTGGAGTTTACAATCTCTAGGCCAGTGGATGTAGACAGTGAGGGCCTTGGGAAAAGGCAAGGAGTCTGAAAAATGTGGTAGCCTTCTCAGGCTTCAAGAACAACACAGGACCCAGCAAAGGCAGAACTGAGTGGTAGAAAGTCCTGCAAACAAGGCTGAGATTCTCTGGCCTATATTCTTAATTCTTGACCACGGAAGTTATAGAAGGCCACTCATCCCAGGGCTAGGAGAGAATTCTTTTATTGTTTTGAGGCCCAGTAGAGCTTTGTCAGACTTGATGCCAAGCACCCAGTACAACCATCTAGGAACACAAATCCTCTCCAACTGAAACAGGAAATAAACATAGAACTTGAATTTCACTGACTTTTCCAATTCAGAAGGGCAGGAGAAATTGACTTTGGGTTTCAATTTGTAAATGGATACCACTGTCTGGATGAAACAATAGGGAAATCCCATAATGTCATCCTGGCACTCAAATAGCTGCATGTTGGTGTTTAATCTCATGATAGGAAGTTACAGCTCCATGATGTATACAGGGGCCACATTAGGTCCTAAAGTTTAATATATGTCCTATGTGAGCACACTTGAGAACCTCCAAGGTGCACACTGAACATGACCATCAGCAAGGACACCTGCAGAGGAACTGTCATTGCGTTGAGCTGTGTGTGGACACAAGAGGGACAACCATGCTTCTGTGTGACTGTAGCTCGATTTGTTAAGCTTCTTAGAATAAAGGAAGCGGCAGTGGGGACTCAGGGCCCATGTTTCTTTGCTAATTGTGATGTTCCCAGGCCAAGGGAACTCAGTAAAAGCGATGGTCTTTGTGATAGGTTCATTCACCCCTGCCAGGTGATGAGATTTCCCCATGGATAGGTTTGAGAAGCAGAAGGGTAAAGAGTGACTGCTGGGCTTAGCCCCTCCATCTTTTACAGGCTGTTGATGGGGTCTGATGGCCTGATTCCAACTCTGTCTAATGCTGGGGCTCAGTATGAGGAAGTGCACTTCCTACTTATGCTTTATTAGTTAGATATGCACATGTATTTGTAAGTGTGTTTGTGAGTGAGTGTGTCACATGTGCACCTATAATAGGACCTTGCACTCTCAGTTTTGGCTTTAGTCTGATACTCTAGCACTTAAGTCACACCTCCTCTTCTGGCTTTTTTTTTTCCTGGTTAATTAGAGATAAGAGTAGCATAGACTTTTTTGGCCACACTGGCTTTGAACTATGATCCTTGGATCTCAGCCTCCTTCATAGCAAGGATTACACGCATGAGCACCAGTGCCCAGCTTACACTTGAAGGCAGTACTTTGGTTGTCACTCATCTGCTTTACTCATCTGTCATATCAAAGAGCTCAATAGTCATGTAGAAATGAAGGAAGGGTGATTTTCATTGGGTTTCTGGAGACACCTCTTCCAACACCAGCCCAACATGAAACCTTCGGAGGCCTAACACATGTGTCTTTCCCCATTGCTCCCCTGAGAACCCCTCTCCCAGGCATGCCCTCAGCATACCTCCATGCTGCTCCTGGTCCTGAGTGGAGCTCCTCACCTCTCCTCCTGCTTCAGAGCTCACTCTAGATGGCCTTTCTGCCAGTGTGGTGATGCTCTCCCTCTCGGTCACACAGGCCTCTTTCTCCACCTCAGATGAGAGGCATTTCCGTGTCCACCAGGTCAGGCGAGCAAGCTGGAGGGAGAGGAAATGCTGGCTGGAGTCAGTGTCTCTAGAGAATGTTTTGACATAGAAAGAGGGGCCTGCTCACAGGAGGCCATCAGAGCCGCAGCAAGGAACAAGGCCGGGGCTGGGAGTCAGGCACCAGATCTTGTCCTTATCTGTCTACCCTTTTCTTCTACTAGGACCCTTTTCCTGAGGTCCTATCTCCACCAGGCCTGTGCCAGAGGGTGGAATAGAGACCTGGAAACTCACAGAATGAGGCTGGATAGAGATGTAGCTGCCTTCTCATGAGAATCTTTGAAAGTTAGGCGGAGGAACTGATAGTAAAACAACAACAAAGACAAAGCTCCTCATAAGCCAAGGAGAATCACTACAGACTGAAGTAAATAATTCTTGGATTTCCCAGGTTTCTCAGGGTGGATTAAACAGATCTAGTCTGGAGGCTGTTGGAAAAGTGAAGCAAGAAATACTTAGTGCTTGAGCTAATGGGTAGAAAGGAACTCGTTTTTCTTTTTCTTAATGAATAGAGTCATACTCAAGACCTCACGCATATCAGGCGAGTGCTCCACCACTGAGCTACCTCCTCAGTTCAGGAAGGAGTCTTTATGGATGCTAGTAAGTGACTGAAGGAGCCAAGTGTGGGAGAGAAGGAAGGCTCACAGGTAGTGGTGGCCCTCCCAGGGCTGAAGGTGCTAGTGAGAGAGTTAGGGGACATGGGTGGGGTGAAGTGGGGAGAGAGGGGCAGAATGAGAGAAAATACACCTGCATCCCTAAGTCAGTGTTCAAGGAGCTGGAATTCAATAAGATTGAAAGAGGTGGGTTTGATCTTCATTTAGGCAACTCTTTCTTTTCTCATTTATCATTAAAAAATGTCTCTACTCTTCTGAGGTCCAACTCAGAGTGATTTTTTTGCTGTGCCCACACCTGGTCCCCACAAAGAAACTGCCTGTCCTGCTGTGCCTGGGGCCTCCCCCTTGGGCCTGGTCCTCTGCATTTCCTCTTTGTGTAATAAGATTGTGCTAACACCTGTCCTCACGGTGGACAGTCACTAGCAGGAACCATTCATCTTTTTAAGTCCAGCACAGACAGGCAATAGGAACTCATAGAGTAATTTTTGAATTTGAGTGAGTTCCTTTTCTTTTTTCTTGAGTGCTACTGGTGTTTGAACTCAGAATCTGACTTGCTAGACAGGAACTCTACTACCTAAGCCACATGCCTCCCCCTTGAGTTTCCTGGCACTTGGGGATTCATGGCCCCATGAGCACCCCCTGCCAAGGTCATTTATGTAGCATCAGTAGAGAGGAGATCCCAGCGGGGTAAAACCCGGAGGTGGAATTCCAGGTATGAGTGCACCACTTGCCTTTTCTTCAGGAATGGGTGTTGTGCAGAGGCTGATGGTGACAATGACCGTGGCAGTGAGCCCACAGAGGAAGAGGGCAAAGTACAGGTAATGGAAGTCCTTCAGAACAGCTGGCCTCTTGTCCACCTCCCCACAGGCTGGGGCCGGGTATGAGAACTCCAGGATCATGCGCAGAACTCCTGCTGCCAGACCAAACATGAGGCCCCAGAAAGCTCCCTGTAAAAAGAGGGTACATAGAGGCAGGGGTGAGACACACAATGGGGAAGTCCTAGGAAGCTAAAGGAGACTCTGCCCCTAAATCTCCTTCCTACTGGCTTATGACACTCTCTGGCAAGTCTATCTCAGAGTGCTTCTCATTAATGTAGAGTCTGTGTCTGACTTAAAAGAAAGGCAGAGGGGCTGGGGATATAGCCTAGTGGCAAGAGTGCCTGCCTCGGATACACGAGGCCCTAGGTTCAATTCCCCAGCACCACATATACAGGAAGCGGCGCTGTGGCTCAAGTGGCAGAGTGCTAGCCTTGAGCGGGAAGAAGCCAGGGACAGTGCTCAGGCCCTGAGTCCAAGGCCCAGGACTGGCCAAAAAACAAACAAAGAAAAAAAAAAGGCAGAGTTGTGTGCTGAAAGAGTGTGGGCTTTAGAACTTCACTAGGATTGAAATTCTGGCTCCAATGCATCAACATGGCTGGAGTGTTTTGGTTTTTTTTACATGCAATGAAATGAGAATTGGATAAATGCAAGTAGTTAGGTACTTAACATCCAGATAGAATGAGATACACTTTTGTAATAAGCAAGACATGCTAGGATCTTCTTTCCAGCTTTCTCTGGTAGGTCAGAAATCAAAATACAGACTTTCTTCTTCCATTTGTTATAGTTCCATTTATCCCTAACCTTTACCTGTTCCTAGCATAAGTGGATCAGACAATTATATTTTAAAAGTGAGACACTGAGCCTGGCTTTAAGACTCTGAAATAAGTAGTAACATGCAGAATGCATCTGGGTCCTGTTGTGTGCCATGATTATCAGTGAGATCAGACCTCTGCAAGCAATGACACCTCTCTTAGGCGGTCCCTCAAGGAAGTACACCACCATGATGTCCTTTGGTATGACCTTGAGCTCTCACATTGTGTGTGTGAAGTCATGTCTACAATGCCCCTTAACGTACAGCCAGCCAATTTAGGCCCGGCTCTGCCTGATACCCTGGGGAGTAACCCTGGTTCCGGTTCTGGTACCTCTGGCAACCTCCAAGATATATCTGTTAGGTTTCAATGCAGTTACACAAAAGATGGACAGTTAGCACTTTTGTAAGTTTACACATCACCATCACCACTGCCATGGTATGACTTGGCTTACATAGAGAACACTGTAGTGTTAAAGGTGGAACAGAACCTAGAGTTCCTCAAAGTGCCTAGAATTTCCACATACAATTCCTTCCATCCAGCACACTCTCCCCTTCAAATCTCAGATCAGATGTCACTTCCTCCAGGAAGTCTTCCCTACTTTCCTTCCTGGGTTCCCTTAGCTGTGTGCTCTGTACTCTGAACAACAGCCATTGTCCTTTATGAAATTACTTATTTAATCAACTCTCCTCTCAGCTTGCTTCTTGATGATGACCTTCATGAACCTTCTTTTTTTTTTTTTTTTTTTTGGCCAGTCCTGGGCCTTGGACTCAGGGCCTGAGCACTGTCCCTGGCTTCTTCCCGCTCAAGGCTAGCACTCTGCCACTTGAGCCACAGCGCCGCTTCTGGCCGTTTTCTGTATATGTGGTGCTGGGGAATTGAACCTAGGGCCTCGTGTATCCGAGGCAGGCACTCTTGCCACTAGGCTATATCCCCAGCCCCCTTCATGAACCTTCTTAACCACTGCTGCCATAATGGGATTGATAAACTTTTGTTCAGAAAAGAAGGACATTAGATAGGAATTTAGTGGTTAAAGTCTGGAAGCCCAGAGAAGCTGTAGGCTTGTCCAAGGACCTGCAGACCAGGTGACTGATAGATCAGCACCCCCTACCCCTGCTGTGTGGGGAGAGTCAGAAGCCAGGTACTCACGGGCTCTGTGACCCTCTTACAGAAGATGGCCAGCAGGAAGAGGGCGGTGATGGGCGGGGCCAGGTAGCTGGTGACAGACTGGATGTAGTCGAAGAGCTGTCCACTGTTGGAGCTCTGGATGATGGGGATCCAGAGGATGCTGATGACAACCAGGACCACGATGAACACCCTATGGGGACGGCACAGATCACTGTGAGGCTCACTCTGCTGGGTCTGGTGCAGCATGGAATGAAGGCCACGCAGAAAAGCCAGGAAGAGAGAGAAGGGTTGTGCTTCCTACCTACTTTTCAAGGGATAACCCATACCTTCTGTTCATCATCTAGCCACTGAAAGATCTCTGGACTCTGCCTGGGATGCCTTTCCTCTTCTGTCTCCCAGCCCTGTGCAGGACAGCTCCCTTCTACAGAATGGTTCTAGCCTTTCCCTGACACCAAGTTTAAGCTTTGTCTCCACCTTTTCTCCTGAGTCCCCTTCAACTGATCCTCACTCAAAACTAACTCTGCAAAGCACTCTTGATGTATGAGTTTCTAAATGTACAGAATTGACGAAACAACACATCTTGGATGTGTTGGGTGTAATAATGTAGGTATCCAGCAGAGGCCACCACAATCCCACTGATTGATTAAAATAATTGGCAGCAACGTCAGGCAGATGGTGTGCAGAAATAAGGGGCTCTTCCTTTGGAAGTTCTATCAGTACTTGTCCTCCCCTCTCTTTTTCTCCTGCCATTTTCCTTCTCTCGGGCTTCCCAAGTGAGAGTCGTCTCCCCACCCTTGTCCTGCTCATATCCTGTGATGACCACTTCCTGTGCCAGAGACACACAGGTGCACAGGCAATAGAACTTCATGAGTGCAGAAGGCACTCAGGCGGAAGGAACACTGAGGATACAGCATGGCAATAAATGAGATATCTTTCCACCAGGGGGAGAATATGACCTTCATGCCAGAAATTAAAGTAAGTGGGTGGCCTTAAATTATGAAATAGAGATTTCAGAAAGGGCCCCTTAACCCTTAATCTTATATAATCTATAAACCCTGGCCTATGGAGAACAAGGAAAGGTGTCTATCACGTTATGCCTTTAAAAGCATAAGTTTATAATGGCAAAGTGATGTTTAAAATCTACATCTTGGTGTTCAAGGCTCTGCATCATTTGGAGAAGACATTCTTTTACACAGGTCACTTGAGGCAATACTCATCAGGTTTTCAGCTTTCTCTCAGGTGCTGGGAAAATCCCGTGGGAAGGGCATGTGACTCAACCTGTGTCCCTACCACAAGGGTATGGCGCATGGATGGACTAGATTAGAGGCATTCCCCAAGCTGATCCAAAACTCCATCATAAGAAGCTATAAACTCACATTTTCCTACACATTTTTACTTCCTATTGTGTCATCTCCAATGACCCATTCTGAGAGGAAGTTAAACAGGCAGGAAAGAGATTTTTCTCTCCATCATTCTGGAGGGGTAGTCTAGAGCTGAGGAGGAGGTGTGGGTCATACAGAAAGTCATTTGTAGAATGACCTGGTGCTCTGACTTCCAGGCTGGAGCACAGACCAGGCTGATTGCCTCCAGGGAACCCAAGGCAGAGGTAAGGGCCCTACAAGGAAGGTACACCCTGGAGGATGGAAGGATAGGCCAACACACCTGCCCACCACCATCAGCTCCTGCTCTGTCGCTGTCTTGCGGAAGCGATGCCAAATGTCAATGGCAAACAGGGTGCTGCTGCTGTTGAAGATGGAGGTGAGGGAGCTCATGAGAGCTGCCATAATCACGGCTATCATCAGGCCCCGTAGTCCTGGGGAGACACAAGGCCTGAGTGAACAGCTATTAAGGGTCCTGCTCAGACCATAAAGAATGCAGCCACAGCATACAGAGCCAGAAGTGTGGGATATGGATAGAATGAAGAAGGCATTGGGGAAGTTTCATAAAGCTAGGCCTGCTTCTGCCTTTGCCTCACCTTGTGGACTTAAATAATTCATCTATCCTCCCTGAGCCTCAGTTTCCTCATAGTGTGTGCGCCTAGGTGATCTTTTTTGTCCCCAAAATGCAGTCATTGAATCCCTCCAGTGCTACCTCACAAATACCTTTCAATGCCTTCTTTTCAATTCTAAAGCTACTGACTTGGTCAGGTCACTCATGTCACTTACCGTTGTATCTCCTTGTCCTCACCTCAAGCCTCTTCCTCATTTAACTCCCTTGAACTCCCAAAGCACAAATCTAATCACCAATCACTCTGGCTTGAACTTGCCCACTGCCCTCCATTGCTAGCTTCCAGCATGGAGATATTCTACTTTGCTGCTGAGTGTGCCCTGGGCTCCTCTCAGCTCACACAGCATGATCTCCCCTCCCCGAGTGTCTGCACACACGACTTCTCCCTGAGAATGTGTTTTCCATGACCTTTTGCTCTACTTTTTGCTCTACGTTCCTTGGGACTCAACTCCGCTTCTTCTCTTCCTGACAATCCTCAGGCTGTGCCTACTTGGGGCTCCCTTAGTTCCCACTGTGTTTCTACGTGGGTGACTTTCCACTGCTTTCTAGGTCTCTGGAGGATGCACAAACCTGGGAGCAGAGACCTGACTCTTATCTCTGCATCACCAACACCAGGACACAGCAGCAGCGCTTTACAAATGCTTGTGGGAGTGTGACTCTGTGTGTGTGTGTGTGTGTGTGTGTGTGTGTGTGTGTGTGTATGTTGGGGGGACTAGTCCAGAGGTCATCTTTCTCTTCCCACTTCCCCTCTCTTTGCGCTGCAATCCCTTTTGAGTCAGGGGATGGAAGGAGGCAGGCAGGAGAGTGGAGGGAGAGACTCACCCACAGGCATGAGAGCCATGATCAGCTTGGGGTAGGCGATGTTGGAACATCCCACTCGGGTCCCACAGACTCTTTGACAGACATCAGGGTCCACACAGCCCACTTCGTCTGCAGGAAAAGGGAAGGCAATCTGAGCTGTGGGATCCTGTGCTGGCATTTGCCTTCTGACACTTAGGAAAATGTTCACTGGAGACACTTGACATAATTTAGAAGGTCAAGGGGCAAGGGCTCTTGCAAGTTCTTGCTTATGTACTACACTGCAAAGCTTGATGGAGTCTTTGGGGTTTTAGGACTTGGATTTTGGTAAAGATAAATATTCTCAGATGGGGTTTAAAAACCCTTTATCTTTTTCCATATAAAGAAGCGATAAAGGGATTTGAAAAGGGTATTCACATACAATTTGTTTTCTACTTAAATACTTCATAAAGGTTCAGCCAACAATGCCTTACTTATATAACTTCCTCCCTCCCTCCCTCCCTCCCTCCCTCCTCCCTCCCTCCCTCCCTCCCTCCCTTCCTTCCTTCCTTTCTTCCAGTAGAAGTGGGTTTTTGAACTCAGGGCCTTATGGTCGCCAGGCAGGCACCCTACCACTTGAGCCATACCTTGAGCCTTTTTGTTTTATGCTTTTGTTTGTTTTTCAGGTGGGTCTTGGGACTATTTTCCTGGGCTGATCTAGACCTCCTGAGTAGCTGGGATTATAGACATGGCCCACCACATCCAGATTGTTTTCTGGAAGAAGGTCTTGCTATCCTTTCTGACCTCAAACTGTACTCCTCCCTATTTCCACCCCCCCCCCAAGTATCTTGGATAACAAATGGCACCAGATCAAGTAGTATTTTGGGACCTCTCATCATTTTGTCTGGTCTCACCTGGAACTGCAATCCTTCCATCTCCACTGACATGTGTCCAGCCCTTCATATGTGATCTTAAGGCAAAGGCTTATTGATCCCTGTACTGAGCCATCTTACCCATAAACACCTTCTCTGGAAATCCCACACAAGGCCTGCATCCCAGTGCCCAAAGAGTAAGACTTACCTGGGTATAGAGCCCTGCTGATCATGCCAGGCATGACGATGAAGAACATGGGGAGGATCTTCAGGTAGCCCCCCAGCACTGAGCCTCCCTTCGCATGTGACAGATTCTTGGCAGAGAGAGACCTCTGCACAATAACCTGAAACCATAGTGATGAAGGCTGCCACTCAGTTGAGACTGGATCACGGTAAATTTAAACCAAGTCCAGCCTGACAACCACTCTACTTTCTGGTGTGCCAGGCCAAGCCTAGCTAGGAACATTACCTGGTCTGTACACCAACACCAAGTGGCCAGCACTGTCAGGCCAAAAATGAGACCAGGCCAAGGGATATCCCCATTCACAGGGTCCCGGAGCATGTGGAAGGCATCAGGCCGTGGGAGGTGACAAGTGGTGTTGGGAACTGTGGCATTAGGGATGGCCTGGTTGTATCGCTGCTGCAAGCCTGGGTACCAGCCTACTTCCTGAAAGCCTGTGGGAAAGACTCCATGAGAGAAAAGCCTGGGAACCCCACTGGGCTCTGTGGGGGAACTGATGGGAAGACTGAGAATGAGGAAGGGAAATGGGGACTTAAGCTTAAGACCCATGTAGAGAAAGCTCTGCTTTAAGGAACCCCTGTCCAGAGAAGAGACATAGCACTGTGCTCTAGAAAGTTCCAGGCATGCAGTGGAGGTGGTGAAGACAGATCAGAGAGGAAATTAGGGGTGAGGCTGGGGTATACTTAGGTCTCTTTCCTACCCAGAAACATGAGGACTAGGGCTCCGCCCACCATAATCACTGTCTGCAGAGTGTCTGTGTAGATCACAGCAGTGAGGCCCCCTGAGGACTCAAGGAGAGGACACTCCAGTCAGCATCAACGAGGGGTCTTTTCTAGCAGCCTACCTTATATTTGGACATTCTGGGGAGATCAAAGAAGACACAGAGCCTTCTTAGCAGTGGTCTGTGGCACTGTTTTTTCCCACTCTGGCCCACTCTGGGGGAGTCGAGGCTGATACCATCCAGTTTACTTAGATGCAACTTTCTGTGCCTACAGCATCTGCCCAGAGGCATGGTGCTGAAGCTTGCTACTGGTCGTATCTCATGCTCATTCTTTGAACTGTTCTGTGGGCTCCACCAGGAATGTTATCTTCAGTACCTTTCCCCAGACCTATCTAATGCCTCCCATCTTTCAAATCCAGCATAGCCATAAGAAAATCTGTCCAGGGCTGTTTCCCCAGGTTTTCAGCCTTATATGAGATACTTTAAGCAGGAAAGGCTGGGTCTCATCCCAACAACAGTTCCCTAATCTCTCCCCTGCCATCCTCCCTGATGTGCCTGGCCTTTGGTAGTGCCTCTTACCATCTCTCTATCCCTGCCTCTACCTGGCTCTGTTCCCATGTTTCTCCTTTTCAATCCCCTCTTCTCTATCTCACTGTGTCTTTGGGTTTGTTCCTTTGTGTTTTTCTCTTTTTGTGCCTTTCTCTTTTAGTCCTTCTTGGCCTCTGTCTCCCCTACTTTGTCAGGATCTGTGTCTCTATGTCCCTTTTTCTGCTTCTGCCCTTCTGTCTTTCCCTCTGTGTTTCTTCCAGTCAATATTTCTCTTTTCCCTTCTTTGTCTCTCCATCCCAATGTGACCTTCTTCTGTCTTACCTGTGATGGTATAGATGGCTGTCACCACCAGCAGGATTACTGTGGAGAGATAGAGGTTCCAGCCCAAAGCCATTTGGATGAAGAGGGCTCCAGAGAAGATGTCAGTCTGTAAAGAGCCAGGACCCAAACGTCCAGGCCACCCCAGGTCCTCAGCATGGCTGCTGTAGGTGCCTCACTTACCTGCTCAATAAACCAGGTGCCCTCAGCCTTCATCACCCAATGACTAGGAGCCTGAAGTGCCCTACTGAGGAGTCAGGGGTTGACCCTGCAGATACTAAAGAGCCATTGATACATTAAAGCAAAGAAGTGCTTGAGAATATTTTGAAACTAAGAAAACCAGTGCCTGTAGGCTGTCCAGGAAGGCATGGAGAGAAATACAGTGGAAGACCAGGGAGGTGAAGGTAGAGCTGGGGTGGAGAAGAGGGTGTTTGGGAGTTGAGAGGAAGAACTCAGCAGGTTGCTTCCTGACACAGCAGAGGCTCAGTCACCACTTGGTAATCCCACAGCTGACCCAATGTGACAGAAGCCTTAGAGGACTTAGAAGTGAAACCTTCCCCCAATCTGAAATCTACCATTCTAAGCAATTAAGGAACAGTTGCTGAAAAAGAATCCATAAAAATATAAATGGAATGAACAACCCCAGGACTAAAAATTCTGTCATTTACTTAAGGACTGCCATTCTCTTAAACACTTGTCATTAATTTTTGACTGCCCCATTGCATGCATTGAAAGCACACAAATCCATCCCTCCTTTCTTCTATCCTTCTCCTTTTATTTCTTCTCTCCCTCCATTCATCTTTCTTCCTTCCTTTCTTCTTTCCTCCTCCTTCCCTTTTACTATTCTCTTCCCTGCCTTCCCTTTCCCTTTCTTCCTCCCTCCCTCCCTCCCTCCCTCCCTCCCTCCCTCCCTCCCTCCCTCCCTTCCTTCCTTCCTTCCTTTCTCCCCCACTTTCTTCTACCCAATCTATGACTGTCAGCTTCCTCTCAGTGTTAAGCCTATGAGAAGCTAGCCTCCTTGGAGTGTGGTACGCACCGATATCTTGGTGAAGATGTAAAGGATGAGAGACAGGACAGACATATACACCTGGATCCGCTGGCCCCCAAATCGCTTCTTCAGGTACTGTGGCATTGTGACCACACCAGCTGCGATGTACACTGGAACAAAGATCCAGCCTAGGGCCAAGAGCAGGCAGGATGCCTGGGAGAGCAGAGAGAATAAGATATCTCGATTGTTGTAAAGGAACTTGGAGAAAGAATCTTCTACTGTGCAAGAGAGAGCCCTGAGCAGAGAGGTAGGAGGCCTGGAGCCTGATCCGGGTCCTGCTTGCTGACTTCAGGCAAGCCTGGCTCTTCCAGGCCCTGTTTACCTCATCTCTTAAATTGGTTCTCCATTCACCGTGCAGCCTCCCATGGATTGCTAAAGTTTCTCTCCACCCCAGGGTGAGACCCGACTCAGATCCACCTTATCCAAGGGCAGCCAGGTCTGTTCCCTTACATTCCACTCGAAGCCTCCCACGGCCAGGCCTCCGGCAGCCCCTGTCCCCGCCAGACCGATGAACAAGCCGCTGCCCACATTGCTGGACATCAGAGATGCTCCAATCTGCAAGGCACAGTGGAGGTTGTAGATCAGGGGCCAGGGTTGTATCAATTTGGAGATCAGGACCACAAGCAATGAGGAGGAAGCAAGAGGCTAATGTTTATTGGCCATTGTATGAGGAATTCCATATGCTGGATATATTTAATCTCCATCAGTATCTGAGGAAGGGCCAGGAATCTTCCCAAATTACCCCAGCCCTTGTGCTACCCCGACCCCAGTATGCATGCATTCATAGTCACATGCACACACACACTTACATGCACCTGCTGATACATGCATTCACACCCATTCACATGCATGCACACACACACCTTGAACATAGACATACACCTAAAGGCACTCACTCCCACCCTCACCCCCACACTCTCAGGTGGCCCAGGTGTGCAAAGGGAGCTAGATGAACCACTTGCCACAGCTGAGAGCTTGGGCCTCTTGCTTCTCCCTGGAGCAGTGTGATATGCCCACCCACCCAGCCACCCAGGGCTCTGTGTTCCCAGCTCTGCCCGGGACTCCTGGCTCTTAGCTAGACAAGATGGGCAAGGTCAGAGGAAAAGTCCAGGAGAAGGACCCCTCTGCGCTCTCTTGAGCCAGGAGTGACTGCTGCTTCCTTTAACCTCAGTTTCCCAGTCACACACTCCCTTCAGGGCACAGTCCCAGGACTGGAGGACACCCAGACATCCATCCCCAGCACGGCTCCACTGAGCTTCCTGTGCCAGAGCTGCTTCTGAGCCTGGCCGTACATTGGCCCAGATTTTAGATGCAGGAAGCCCAGCACACAGCCTGGCCCACCTGAGGGCAGGCAGCTCGTCCTTGCTTCTCCACAGGTGTCTGTACTGGGTTTGGGATGCTTGGGAACCTGAGGACATTTACCTAGGTTTCCTCCTTCTGCACCCTCTTCCTGCTTACCTGCCTGAGGCTTCCTCAAACCCTCAATAGGACCCAGAGTTCTTTCCTCTGTGAGAGGGGTGGGCTGTTCAGCCTGACTCCTGGGCATTCTCGACCTGGCCAGAGGAGTCTGCTTTCTCTTGAGCTTCTTTCTCTTCACCTTGGCTTATTTCCAGAGCTACGATTATGATATAGTGGCTGAACAGAGCCACCATATGTGAATAGGAGTGGGTGCTTGCAGTGTGAGTGTGTAAGCATGTGCTGTGTGTATGTGAGAATGTGACCTGTATAGTACTGGATTGTGAGAGAGCTTGAACATGGGAATGGATGTGTGAAAGAGAGAGCACAGGTGTGTGAAAACTGAGAATGCATATGCTCTGTGACCAAGTGGGTGTGTGATTGTGAGTGTTCATGGGTGAATGTGAGTGTGTAATTGTATGAGTGTGAGCATGTGAGTGTGAGGGATTGCATGTGAGCATATGAGTGTGTGGTTGTGATAATTAATGCACATGTGAAAGTGGGGTATGTGTGAGGATGTGAGTTTGGTGTGTATATATCCAGCTTCAGTTACAGCTGGGATGATGCTGTCACTATTATTGTTCCAGGCAGGGCAGAACCCACTTCCCTCATTCCATTCTAGGATGATAGGATGGTATGATGGGAGAGACTGGGGTTCACAGAGATTTACTTCTCACATCTCCCCAGCACTAAGCTTCCAAGTTGCTTTTTGAGGAAATCTTTCTTAGCCTCCTACTGCCACAACCTGAATCTTGGGGGCTTCTTCCAAACTCTCCGAAGTTCCCCAGCTCAACTTGGGCCATGTTGTCCTATCTTGCAGTTAACTCTGAGCTTCTCTAGGACAAGGAAATTCCAGATCCATGTCTGTGTGTCCAGTGCCTAGCATGGGGGTGCCCCACCCTGGGAGGTGCCTAGGGGGGGCTTGAGTGTGAGCCAGGCCACTGGGGTTCCTGGGTGACTGTGGCTGGAGAGGACTCCAGCATTGGGGGACCCACTGGGAGGCTGTCCTCAGCCAAAGCAAGAGAAAATAAGAAGGGGTTGGGGGAAGGGGGGCCTGGGAGTCCCCACATTGGAAGATGAGAGAAAGGTCAACTCACTGGCCACCAGCTCATGGACCTCCCTGCCAGGAAATAGCCACCAACAGTCCCTCGGCTTGCGCGGATGGATGACTAGAAAGGAAATAGCAAGAGGTCAGAATTTGTTGTTCTCTCTAGCTCTTTGCTTTTGACCCTAGAGTCCTTGCCTATTAGAACAGGCAATGTGGGGACTCAGAAGATGAGGACTGACAGAACAGAGCTGCCCCTCAAGTGCTGACAGCTTCACCTCTTTTAAGTTGTGTTTTGGGGAAGTCACATTGACTCTGTGAGCCTTGATGCCTGTCTCCCGGGGTTGGTGTGATAAAGGATGATGAAAAATAAAAAGAATAAAGTATGCCAAAAGTCTTCACAAATGGACTTGATGTCCATCTCCCAGAGGTGGTGTGATAAAGGATAATGAAAAATTAAAAAAAAAAGTATGTTAAAAGTCTTCACAAATGGCAAAGTATCATTTAGGTATTTCAGATGGCAATTACAGTCCCCTTTACATACATACACACACACACTAGTGCCCTTTACACACACACACACACACACACACACACACACACACACACACCCCAGCCTCCATGTCTGCTCTTAGGAGCTGGCTTAGAATCTCAATCTAAGGGCATAGTGACAGGTGCTCCCTGGGTTGGCCTCTCTCTTCCTCCTAACTGGGTTTCCATGGTGGAAGTGTTGGTTGTTCTGACTGTACAGCTCTGGGCTTTGCTTGGTCCTGAGTAAGAGCCCAGCACTGAGCTCCGCCCATGGCCCCAAACTCAGAGGAATGAAGAAGAGTGAGTGGTGCTGAGTAGTGAAAATGAACTGGAAGCGGTTACAGTATGCTGATAACTGGAAGGCAAAGGTCTCTGATTGGGTCTGGGATAGGAGAGATCCTTAAAGGAGAAGGGGAGAAAAGGAAAGTCATAGTCACTAAGGGGTGACGAGCATCTGTGGAGTTTTTGCTTGGACTTCCCTGTGTCGTCTGTGATCCTCTTGGAGGCCATACAAACAACACAAACTTATTTCAAGGATGAGGAAGGTTTTCCCCCAGGGCTCCTCACACTGGCTGTCTCTTAGAAGCTGCTGAGCACCTGCCTGCTCAGGAGATGTCACTTCTTACAGAGAAGGGAACTGGAGCCCAGAGAGAGTGCCTGATCTCCCTACAACTCAGAAAGTGACCAGTTCAGGCTGGGACGCAGGCTGCCTCTCAACAGTCTCAAAGTGCTTGCCTCTCAGATGACACCCTCTGCTGATGGTATACTGATGGCAGAAGCTGTTTATTACCTATCTCCTGCATGCCAGGCACAGTGCCAGGTGTGTATGTGTTCTGTCACAGAGCGATCACAACTTTCTGCAGCGTCAACCTTACCTTCGATGCCCATAGGAGAAAACTACGGGATTTCTGCATCCTAGGCCCATGTGGTTCTGACTGCTGCGGTAGATGTCTGGGCTCAGACCCTCCTGACCTTGAAATTGGTCACCTACTGACAGCACTACTGCTCTTGAGGCAATGAGAAGCAGAGGGCTCTGGGAGCTTGCATGGTGGCCTTCCTAGATTAACACATGAGCCATAGCTCCTAGGCCAAGACACTAACAGGACTGGGGAATATCCTCCAAGTTCGGATCTTGAGGTAAAGATGTAGCCTTGAAAGTGAGGCACAGGGGTAGTTTTGGATGGTTGAGGTCCAAGGTGGCAGATGTAGAGAATGGCACCGATAGAGGGGAGTCAAGGTTCATTGCCCAATCTCTGGCAAACATCTCTGGGCCTCTCAGTCTGCCCTTCTTCCCTGTGGTTCTGTGGTTTGCTTCCTTCTTCTGCCCTCACCCATGTGATAGTTCAAGACAAAAGTTGGCTGCTGCCTCCCTGGAAGGCCCAGGATCAGGCCTCACTTACCCAAATCCCCACAACAATGACAAAGACAAAGTAGAT
The DNA here is from genome assembly GCF_023159225.1 of Perognathus longimembris pacificus. NCBI lineage: Eukaryota > Metazoa > Chordata > Mammalia > Rodentia > Heteromyidae > Perognathus > Perognathus longimembris. The sequence continues at coordinate 32,008,968 of NC_063167.1, read as the reverse complement.
GGCCACCACCACGATGTCGTAGGCGTGTAGACTCGCTTCAGAGCCCAGTGCCGAGCGTAGGGTTGTCTCAGGTCTGACTCCATAATCTGGGACTTCAGGATCCATTGCTGCCATCTCCTTTCTCATCTGTGTGGGCCCTTGGCAGGCTGGACTTTGAGGTGCTTTCCTTTAATGATTAAACAGCCCCAAATGCCATTAGCCTTTGAGAAAGCTGGCATGTAAGATCTCTGCCACTTTTGTTTTCTGAATACAACAGCACCCTATCCCCTCATGACTCCCTCTCTTTCACTGCTGGCAATGCACACGGATGCACACATATACACACATACCTACCTCCATACATACACACAAACACACACATTTGTGCATGAAGACACACCTGTCTTATCCTCAGAAAAGCAGAGGAGGAATGGAGAAGAATTCTAGCAACCCAGAGTGGGGAAGACTTCAGAAATCAAGGGTCTCAGGCTCCCTTGCTGTGTGCAGGGGAAACTGAGGCCCAGAAAAGTATAGGTGGATCTGAGACTGGAACCCAAGTGTCTTAATCCCTGAGATTTTCCTTCACCCAGTGGATGGAAGAGAGGGGAAGAGACAGGAAGAGTAAATGCCTGCAGCTGCAGCTTCACATGATCCCACTTCTAACCCCGTGTGGTGTCATGGTTCTCCTCCCCCCTCCTCAGCCCCTCCCCTGGGCTCCTTTCTCTTTAATACAGTAGAAGACAGTGAGGCCTTGGAGAGACCAAAGGTAATTCCAAGGAGCAGAGCAGGGCCACCTGGGACAGGGCTTAGCAGAATCTAGCACTCATTAAGGTTAGATATCAGAAAGACAGAGAGGTAGTTTTGTAGAGGAAGGTGTCTTTCACATACATTTGAAAGTAAACAACAGTTTATCTGATAAATGAAAGGAGTAATGGGACCAAAACCTGTGTTAGCCACATCAAGAAAATGGAAAGGACCAGGGCCATAAGGTCCTTCTGAGAGGACCTGGGGGTAGAGGAGGGGCAGTGGGGGGGATGAGGCTGGTGGATTTGTGTTAATCAAGGAGGGGCCAGACACAGATCTGAGCTTGGGCCACTGAGAAAGCCACAACATTACCATTCCAAAGAAGGGAACTGGAATGTGTCAAAGAGAAGAGCTGAGTTCTTCAACCCTTCCCGCCCTCCTCACCAGGAAGGCCATAGGGACTCTCAGGATCCTTCCACCTGTACTCCCCACTCTGGTCCCCAATCACCTTCTCACAGGTGACTGGGGCTCAGTTCAAACCATGCATATTTTTCCTAATCCCAAACCAGCAGGTTTAGGCACACAGCAGCCACTTTCCAGGCTCATCTAAGACATATCTGTCAGCTTTCCATCTGACTTAGCCACCCAGAGCCCCACAGTATCAGGAAAGAAACAAAGAGGCTTTGAAATAGCCAGGGAGATCTTCAAAAGCTCGCATCTCTGACACCTCAGTGAGCCCTGCCTTCCCTTGCCTTCCTTTGCAGGATTTATTCCATTTTTGCTTTACTCAATACTTCGTTATTTGTGTCTCAGCTCACTATGAATAAGAGACAATAAGCCACAGGAAATGGGTGGGCAAGGATACACAGGTTCAGGAAGATAGCACTGATGGGTTGACAGTGAAGGAATGTCATCCAAACCAGGGGAAGATGAGAAGATGATGCTTCAATGGCCACCTTGGGGCAAGTAGACCTGGAACGTAGAGCAGATCCGTTCTCAGCCAAGGACATTCTTGAATAGCAGCCAATCATCCATACACACCAAGGACCCAGAATTGCCAGGGAAAGATGACTTGGTCATGATCAGTTTTCAGTGTAGAAGCTCAGGATGTCCATTATAAAATTTAGGAAGTAAGTTGTGATGATATGGAGAAATTAGAACCCTTGTGCATAGAGATTATGAAATGGTGCAGCTATTATGAAAAAATAAAAACCACAGCATGCAGGGTCTCAAATTTTTTTTTTAAATTCCAATTACTGTGCCCCAAAAGTCTCACTTTGGTCTAAAGAACTAAAGGTAGGGTCTTGAGATATTTTTACATTCATGTTTGTAGCAGCACTATTGATTATAGTCAAAAGAGGAGGCTACTGAAGTGTCTATTAGTGGGTGAATGGAGAGCTGAAAGGGAATGCATGCATGGAACTAATTATTATTCAGCTTTAAAGAGACTCTTACATATACTATCCATGGATGAACTTTGAAGACTTCGCTCTAAATACTGTCACAAAAAGATAAATGTCATCTAATTCAACTCATATAAAGTACCTAGAGGGGTCAAGGTCACAGTGACAAGACAGAAGCAGAATGGTGGTTTGGAGAACCTGGAGAAAGAGGAATTAGGGCTCTATGCTGAGTGGATGCAGAATTTTCAGTTTGGGAAGTTACGGGGATGAATGGTCGGTTGCACAACATAATAAATATATCTCATTCTGTTGGCTTCTATATCATATTTTTCTACAATTAAAAAGTACAGGGAAATATAGAAAACAGCATGGAAATGACAAAGCAAGGGGCAGATGTGTGGGGCATGCCTTGCAGCATTAAGAGGCAATCAGCTGGCCCGCCTGTTTTCCCAGCCCTGGGGCCTCTTGGCTGTTAGCCCTGCCTGCCTTCTGGGTCCGGAAGCGGAAAGGCGGTTCTAACTGGCCCCGCCTCCCAGCCATGGGACCACGTGTAGTCAAGATGGCGGCTGGTGGTGAACCCAGAGGCGGTCCTGTGGGCTGAGACATAGATCTAGGCTGCCCCTTAGGGAGGTCCCTCTGCCCTCCACCCTTGACAGACAGCTCAGGCCACCACTCATAGCCCCTAGCTAGGTGAGCTACACCCCCTCCCCTTCCTGCCCCTCTTCCCGCCTCTCCTGCTGGCCAGGAGAGCACTGGGGGCGAAGGACCCCGGCACAGATGTGCAAAGGAAATACTAAAAACTCTTATTTTTTTTTTCAGCGCCTAAGACGCTATAAGGGGAAGATGAAAGATTTTGTACATATTTCTTTAGGCACGTTTTGGTTGTGTTTTCTGAACAAAAAGGAGATGGGCGTGGGGCTGCAAGTGTCTGCCCCCATGTGGAGTTTTAGCTCCATGGATCTCAGCAGGGAAAGATGGAGAGCTTGGTTGTGTCCCATGCAGTTGGACTCATTGTGGGTCATGGTCTGACTGAAACCTGAGCCCTGGGAAGGGTGTGAGTCTGTGGCTGACTGGGGCTTTGGCGATGGTGAGATTGGGAGTTGTTGCTCTGTGGCTGGCCTACATTCTGGAGTTGGGCAAAGCCTGTGCCTGTGAGTGTGTGTATCGACTGCATGTGGACTGTGTCCAGAGAGAAGAATGTGGGGATCATTGCAGGTCCTGTTTCACAGGCCACTTCCAGTGGGATTGGACCTTGGGCAGTAGAATCGGGCAGCAAACACCAAATTCCAGAAGCTGCGGAAGTATCAAAGTGGCCGATGTATTAGGGATGCAGTACTGAGCCCAGGGTGCACAGGAGCCATCCCCAGGCTGAGAAACCCGTGGGAGCTGCCACGGGAAGAGCCAGCCTTTCCTGTCCCCCGAGAAGGGGGAAGCCTCTTTCATGCTGCTGCCTGTCTGCTCCTCTGCCTCTTTCGAGCACCCATCAGCCCAAGGATAATCCTGTGTGCCTCCCACAGGCCTCCACCTGGGCTACCTACAAGTCAAGTTCTTCCTGAAAAACCACTCCCAGCCGAGCTTCCACCCGGAGCTTCCACATGCACAACAACAAGAAGCAAGGAGACTAATGTGTTGATGAATGTGTGCCAGAAGTACTGGCTAGATTGCATCACAGATACAGCATGCGAAGTGGTTTGAATCTCCTCATTTTGGGGTAAGAAAAATTCATTATCGTGTGTGTGCCTTGTTTGTGTTTTGAGTTTGGGCTAAGCTCTTTCTAAAGCCACTTTACTCCATGGTTTCTTCCCTTCTGAGCACAGGAGACCTGAGCAGGGCTCGGAGATGGCTGGACTGAGAACAAGAGGCCCCTGAATGTGAGCTCCACCCTCTCCTGCCCCTCCAGCCCTCACTCACAGCCCTTCCCCTGTTCCCTGCCCTACCCCTACCCTACTTCAACCTGCAGATCTCAGTCCCTGGGGATGCTAAATTGTCACATGTCTGTGCTCAGCTCTGTTCAAATCCCAAGACAGTTTCTCCTTAGCTACTTGCTAAGCACCATCGGTGCCAGGCTTCCAGGCTATGGAATTGCACAGTTCCAGGGTCACCACTCCCCAGAGTACAAGCCACACACCCACTTTGTTGAAGGCTCTCCCACTAGGGGGGAGGAGGGGGAGGGGGAGGGGAGGGGGAGAGGGAGAAGGGGGAGGAGGGGGAGGGGGAGGAGGAGAAGGAGGAGGAGGAGGAGGAGGAGGAGGAGGAGGAGGAGGAGGAGGCGGCGGCGGCGGCGGCCAGGTCATGCAAGGGAAAATGCACTATTTAAAGAGCCAGGACAGGCACCTGATGTCTTCCTCATAGTGTCCTCTTCCCAACTACCAGACTGCCAAGCATCTAGGGGCTCTTACATGCAGATCATACTTGGGGGAAAGAAGGACACTCCAGTTTGCACAGGCTGCATGCTTAATTCCCATAGAAAGGAGGATTATGCAGGAAGATAGTGACAGAAAAGAAGGGATAGAGAAAAGACAGGAAGACCAGTGCGGAGTTACATGCTCCAGTCACTAAAAACCAATCCTTGTCAGAACTGGTCAGCTCCTACCTGTGTGTTCCACCTGGACAAAATCATTTAAGTTCCTTTGTCTCAGCCTCGGGCTCCTGGGCAGCAGCTCTGAGGCATGGTGAAGCTCTGGTCTGGCCTGGCAGCGGCTCTGACAGTCAGGTAAGGCTGTGGATGAGTCCTGGCTGAGGGGCCAGGAGAGACCTGGTACCTCACTCTAACCTGCTGGACTTGGGGTTCTGAGGGGCCGCTCTATCAGGGCTTCCACATGTTGCTCTGGAGGAAGGAGTATTTTCTTTGGCCTGTGAGTTCTTTAGGCTTCCTGGTCAGGTGGGGAGGGAGGCGGCTCAATGTGCTGTTCCTGTGGCCATAGCCTTGCTCCCACACACCTGGGTAAACAGGTTTCTCAAGACTGGTGGAGTCCACAGGCTTTCAGTTACAAGATGAAGTCTGGTGCTCTAAAGTGCAGTGTGCTGATTATGCTTAACAAAACCATATTGTACAGGAGAGCCAAAGTATTCTCTCTCCCTTCCCCCATTCTCCCCCTCTCTCTGTGTGTCTGAGTCTGTCTGTCTGTCTGTCTCTCTCTCTCTCTCTCTCTCTCACACACACACACACACACACATTGGTAACTATGCAAAGACATGGACCTATTGATTAATTTGATCGAAGAAATTACTTTACAACATATGATCCTTATCTCAAACTTTCCTCTTTGAGCTATTCATGATTTTCACATGTTCATAGTGCATTCACAAAGCTCAGAGCATAAAATGATATCATGCATACACATAAACAGACAGGAGGAGGAGGAGGAGGAGGTCCGGGATGGTTGATAGGAACACAGGAACTCAGAATAGTTGAAGCTTAGAAGAAGGTCCTGGCCTTGAGCCACAGTGCTCACACACAGGTGTCACAGTTAGACATGAGTGAAAGTCTTGGAGTAACAGTTAACATACAGTTCAACTTTAGAGTTCTCAGTTGCTCTCCAGACCAATTTTTTTCTGCCTTCTCTCTACAAGTCTGTATCATTCAGGCCAGCAGGCGGCAGAGTAGTCGGAGGGTTAACTCAGGGGGTCATAGTTGCGGCCTTTAGCTGTTTTCCCAGTGTGGCTTGGGGACATGGAGCTCTGATTATAATCTCCAATGGCAGCTTTCTAGGTCTGGGCTCTCAATCCCACTCACTTCCCACTCAGTGTGTGGCATTCCTCCTTCTCCCAGCCCTCCACCAGTTCACACTCTGTCTAGCTGTGTACTGACACTATTGATTTTGGGGGTCAGATACCACTGTGCAACTCAAATTTCTTCTGCATTTCCACGGGGGAGTTTGCAGTGTACATAGCAGTTCAATTAGGGGTGTTAGGGATGGGGATGCTGGGTAATGTCACTCAACCTCCAGCTTGTTCCTTTCTTTTGGGATTAAGTTTGATAGGAATACCCAAGTTAAAAGTGCCTTAAGCAGAATTTGTTTGTTTGTTGTAGCTGTTTTTTCTTTTCTTTTTTTGCCAGCCTGGGGCTTAGATTCAGGGCCTGAGCACTGTCCCTGGCTTCCTTTTTGCTCAAGGCTAACGCTCTACCACTTGAGCCATAGCACTTCCCGCCTTTTCTGTTATGTGGTGCTGAGGAATGGACCCCAGGGCTTCATGCATGCAAGGCAAGCACTCTACCACTAAGCCACATTCCCAGCCCCTATAGCTGCTTTTTCATGTTAAGGTTGAGATGGAAAGAGCAAGACTGACAGGGTGGATTCAAAAAATTTTAATTTTTTTAATCTACTTTTACCTTGCTGCTGTATCATTTATGCAGGTTTTATTTAAGACAGTTGCTCAAACTCCAGGCATTGCTTCTACATTTCAGCGAACATTTTCTGCCAATTGAATGTCACATGACATGACACTAACATTCAATTGCTCTGAACTTGTGTGCTACTATCTAGCTACATGGAAGATTAGGAAATACTATCGTAATTTGGGGCATTCTGTGTCTTGTTGAAAATACATTTATTTTAGTCTATAGTTTTCCTTTTCCTTTGGTATGGGTGGGGGAGTGGTGGTCAACTCAGGACCTTGTCCTTGCTAGACAGGCACTCTGCCACTTGAGTCATACACCAAGCCTTTTAACGAAAATTCATGAGCAGAGAATAAATTCTGGCAGATACTATATATTCCAATCACAGCACACTTAATAGCCTAAATGACACAATGCCTTCATCACTTTCTCCCACTATACTTGCATATTACTTAAGGGGGAGAGACATCACCCCCACTTTCCACCTGAAGGAACTTGTGAGGAGTTAGCAGGTTTTCCAGAGGTCTCGGGGTGAGTTTACGGTAGGACTTAGCTGGAGCCCAAGGCTTTCAGGTATCAGATTAGAGCTCTTCCTTTTCCATCATCCTGGGCCTGGGCTTCCTGGGGATGGCAGAATCTGAACTCCTTCCTCACAATTCCCCTCAACAGGTGGTCAGTGGTGACACAGTGTGTGGAGTAGGGACTTGGAGGCCACTGAGACTCTGTACTTGTCAAGGTCACACTGCCCAATTGAGGATGTTGCCTATTCTTAAAATAACTGTTTGGTGCATGAGGGGATAAATGATAAGCACACACAACTCTCTGAAGCCCAAAGATAGGCAACTAACCCTTCAAAGGTGTACACAACACTGTTTTAGCTTCCTTCTCGCTTTTGTGTTTCATCTGTGACAAGAGTTGGCCCCTGGAAGAGGAATTTTATGCCAGGCCTAGTGGCTCAATCCTGAAATCCTTGCTACTTGGGAGGGAGAGATTGGGAGGGTCATAGTTTAAAGTCAGCCTCAGCAAGAAGCTCTCGAGAGATACCATCTCAACCAATTAAAAAAATAAAAGCTGGATGTGGTGGAACACACCTCTCATCCTAGATGTGGAAAGTGTGAACAGGAGGGTCATGGACCAGGCTGTGAGATCTGAGAATTATAAAATCCCATTAATGTGAGAATTTACATGTATAAAGCGGGAACCTATTTGAAAAATAAAGTACAAAGGGCTGGGGCAGGGGTCTTAGCTAAAGTAATAACGTATCTGCCTAGCAAGTATGAGACCTTGAGTTCAAACCCTCAGTACTACCAAAGGAGAAGGGGAAGGAGGAGGAGGAAGGAGGGAAAAGTACCATTACTACTTCTTCTACACTCTAATTACTTTTCTGCTTGATGATTTGGCGTGGTATTGTACCACTAGCATTCCAGATTTGAAATCAGAAAGCTTTGTTTCATGGATGTGAATGATCCCATTTTCCAGGCTTGGAAACTGAGGCTTAGAGCATTCAAATCACCTGTGCAAAGTTAGTCATCAATCATGTGACAGGGTCAGGCTTGAACCTGGTTTCCTGACTTCTGTGAGCACTGAAATGAGATTCTTTACTCGTCACAGCTATGTGGCTGTGATCAGGAAGAGGTAGCCAAATGTAAAGTGCATGACTCGTGATTTTCCATGAGATGGAAAGTGTGAATGAAGAAATCTCTGTGTGCTCCATAAGCTCTTGATGTGGAGAGACATTGATGAAGAGAGTGTGTTGCTTCTTAAGTTGCCTGGTGGATATCCACAACAGTGCTTCCTCTGCAGATTTCTGGGGAACTGTGGTTTACAGATAGTCATATATTGATATGTAATACCAAGAACTGAACACAAGATGGAGCCATGAAGCAGGTTTCACATTGAGTGACAGGAGCAAACCTCAGGTGCTAGCTGCTACTTTTACATTTAGCCTATGTGAGATCACCCTGAAGAAAGATGTCCTATTGGGTTTGGGAATGGTCTTTGCTGCTGGAAAGCTGAACATTCAGAGGTGGCTATAGCTAACACATTTTCCCCTAAGCCTTGTGTTAATAAATCATATATTTTAGCTTGTATAACAGGTTAGATGTTAGGGAATGGGACAGTAGCTGGGTTCGATTCCTCAGCACCACATAAATAGAAAAAAACAGAAGTGACACTGTGGCTCAAGAAGTAGAATGCTAGCCTTGAGCAAAAAGAAGCCAGGGACAGTGCTCAGGCCCTGAGTCCAAGCTCCATGGCTGGCAAAAAAAGTTAGATGTTAATATGAATGTATAAGGGAATATAGATTGACTTAAATTTATTAAAGGGCATATGAGCAAAACGTGTAGGACCACTAAGATTCAGCCACAAAATATCTCCAAAGGAAGCAAGCATGGTAGCCAGAGGCAACACTTCTGCCAATAACTCTGGAGAAAGTAAACCTGTAGTTTACTCTTAAACCTTTCCTTGGATTATGTGGGTAACACTGCATAATCATCTTTCTGCATTGTATTTTCCTACTACTGGGAATGGTCATGTCTTTGTCCATTGTTTTAGGGAGAATTTAGGTTCCTTAAAAAGTATTTGGCCCTTCTTTCTTTAGCACATTGGGTGATTCCAGTTTAGGCTATCTGTAAAAGAATATGAGGATCTATACTTTCATGCAAAGATGTAAAGTATCTACATCATGAGTACAAGGTAAGTCAGCCAGTACAGAGAATACATGATCAGTTCTTTATCCCATAGTGCAATTCCAAAAACAATGATCAGTTTCTCAGTCTCTTTCTTATTTCAAATAGACCTTGGCTATATCCTCAAGTCTGTTTAATACTACTCTCAGAAAACTATTATTTACTCTACCCATTGAAATTATATATATAGTACATATCCACATATATAATGAGAGATAAATGAAAGTTATAAAGAACCAAATGGAAGATCTCAATAGTAAATCTCAGTTCCCACCCCACCATATAATTTTTTTTGTTGGTTGTGAGGCTTGAACTCATGGCCCGGCACTGTCCCTGAGCCTCTTTGTGCTCAAGGCTAGTGCTCTACCATTTGGGCCACAGCATCACTTCTGATTTTTGAATTGGAGATAAGAGTCTCACAGGACTTTTCTGTCTGGGCTGTCTTTGAACCTCTATCCTTAGATTTCAGCCTCTTGAGTAGCTAGGGTTACAGGTGTGAGCTACTGGAGCCTGGCTTCTCACTGTATGTTTTATATGTCCTTAAGTAATTTCTGGCAGTCTTATCATCACTGATTTCTGTATCACATCTAATTAGTAATAATTCTGTCATGCAACAGAGTTTCCTCCTTGAAACCAGTCACTTTTGTGGTTGCTTAAGATTGTGAATTATTATGTTTCCAAATATGGGGATTTTATGGTACTTTATGGAGTAGTAGGCTTTGCTAATAAACTCTGTACTTTCTATTTAGATTCCTTAATGTCCTGTTTTGAAGTTTGGTATGGCAGGGGCTCTGAACTGGGGATTATCCAAGCCTCATACTAACATATAATCATCTTTCTGAGAACTCATGTTATCATAGAAGATTCCATATAGTAGCTAGTTAAATTTCATATATTCCTCTGTCTTTTGTGAGTGCTGCTGACTTTTGGCACATAATTCACTGATTATTTTTTGTGAGTTTTATAAGCTTACTTTACTTCTTTACTATTTAGCAGACAGGAAATTCTCAAGGATTCTAGAGGTTTTTTGTTGTTGTTGCTCTTTTCCTTTCTCTTAATAGTTTCCTTCATTTTGGAACTGAGCGTTACATTCCCAGCTCTCTCACCTCATTAAAATCTACCTGTGTCTCTTTAGTTCAGTCAGGCCTGGACTGGAATTTACTTTGTGTTCTTGGTTCTCTGGCCATCATAACTAATTTTCTATCAGGAAGAATTCTGAGGAAGTCACAGGCACATTCTTGGTTAAGACTCCCAGAGACTCCTAAGACTCCCAGAGATGCCGTGAGGGGAATAGATGTAGATGCGGAATTAAGAATAGTGGAAGAGGATGATGTAAGGGTTGTGTCCACAAGAAAAACTGTGATGTCACAGGAACTGGTGAAATCTAGAGTCCTAGACAAACTCACTATACAGTGCTTATGGATTAAGAAGCACATTGGGTGGGATATGTAGGGGCCCTAAGCAGTCATTCACATCTCCCTCCACTTATTCCCCAATGCTGGTAGCCTTGATAGATACAATTTCTTTGCTAAATGACACTGAGAAATGACCTCCATTGGCAAGCTGCCTCATCAAAATGTATGCATCCTCTTTAACTGCAGGGCATTTTATACCAAAGACTGGTTCTCAAGGTGGTATAAGAGTTTATCTCTGGGGGGAGAGGGGTATGAGGGACAAGGTAACAAACAGTACAAGAAAAGTATCCAATGCCTAACGTATGAAACTGTAAACTCTCTGTACATCAGTTTTATAATAAAAACTTAAAAAAAAGAGTTTATCTCTCTCCTTCTGGCTGGACAAGGCCAAAGGGAAACCTCAGTTTTCTTCAGGTTGTCTTAATTGTTTCAATATTGTAATCCATAGATTTTTTTTTTGCTGCTAAATCCTACTACTTTTGCTTGCATTTAAAAAATATTTTCATTATCTCTAAGTAGTTGTACAAAGGTGTTACCATTCAACGAAGCAGTTTATGAATACATTGTGTCTTGATCAATGTCACCCCTTTAATGTTTTCACTTGAATTTTGGTCTTGATTCTAAGTATAACACCCCCAGTGAAGTTCCTGCATAAAATTCTTAGTCAGTTTCCTGGAACCTAATCTTAGACAAGTTTTTCTTATGTGATTTCCACAAAGGAAAACCACAAATGGCTAACAAAAGTTATTATCATTGCTAGTAATCACATAAAGCTGACCTGATAAGTTTAGTAACACCCATTGATCAGATGACAAGCCTCAATATGTCAGCCATCTTTCATTAAAACCCTAGCATTTTTATTGAATTAGATATTATCAAGTAATGTCGATGCTTCTATTGAAAGAAGAAAAACTTGGGGTATCTGAGAAACTCATTACTCATATCTTGATAAATTTTTCAAGGAAGACCTGCAACAGAATTATTTGCCAACCTTAAATGATTTCTTCTTGGGATGTATGTAGAACTTTGTGGCATGGATGAATAGCCTCTCACTATTCTCCTAAGCAGTGACTTACAATAGAAAGAAAACTATCAATTTTCCAAACATCTTGATTTTTCTAAGGAATAAATCTCCATATCCCTATTTTCAATTATTCAGTATCTTAACTAAGAGATGGCTTAATAGATAAGTGTTAGCTCAACAGCAGAATGGGTGAAAATGGACACTTAAGTTATCTTTGTTTTAGAGTCACATGAGAATTTTAAAATCTTTGATCTCTTCAATAGAGCATTACAGCAACATGTCCTCTCTATAGAACACTGGCCACAATGAATGTGGCTCAGTTGTATCCAGACTGATCACAGCTTTCTATGGTGTAATGAGAATTCAAGGGTTTATCTGTCTCTCTCTACTCTTCAAATTGTAAATTTTGTTCTGTATGCCTCATTTCATATCTACATTTCATGATACTCATATCCCTTTCAGAACAAAATAACAATTATCCCTATGTAATTTCCTAAACTTTGACAGGGTTCTTCATATTTTAAAAATTAAATGCTTTAGAGTTATTTCCAAGTGCTTGTCCTGTGCCTTCCTCTAAACTGAACTTCCTCTAAACTTCCAAGTGCCTTCCTCTAAACTGAAAGTAGAAGTTTTGAGAATAAAACAGAAGAAAAATGGAAGAACACAGAACAGGTGATATTTAGTACTTCTGGAAAAGGAGAAAATTCTAAATGATGTTCACAATGGTGATTTATATAACTATTAGTATAAGCAAGAATTTCCACAAGTTTTGCCCAGCATTAGCATGTTAAACAAAGACACTGGGAAGATATATAAACAAAAAGTGTCTTAGCTCAGATAAGATCACAGGCAACCACACTCTATTGAAACAAGTCTGCTGCAAAAATAATGGGCATGTGTCTCACATGCCCATTATGTGAGACACATGCCCATTAATGTGAGGTGTGCTAAAAAACATATGAGCATATGAGATTCTATAATGTGTAAGATAGAATTGTGCTCTTTTCTCTGTGAAGGGACATCAATTTAGAATGGAGAAGAGAAAAGCTCAGCTGGCAGGAAAAAAGAAGAAACTGGTAAATAAGTATCTCTGTCTCAGTCTCTGCCTCTCTGTCTCTCTGTTTCTGTCTTTGTCTCTGTCTGTCTGTCTGCCTGTCTCCCTCTTCTCTCTCTCTCTCAGGCTTTAGTAGGGGTGTTGCTGTTGGCTGAAGTAGGAGCCTTGCTAAATGCCTGCAGGCTTGAAGGAGCTTTTATGAAGGATCTGGAAAGAAATGTTTTCTGAATCCTGGATCTCAATGAAGTAAATAGATTGCAGATGGTGTTTGGGGACAAAACTATTTCTGGACATTGTAAGTGTAGCATTAGGGTTCCTTTAGCTCTAACTTCATAATGTACTGACAATCTTTTCATCACAGAGTAACCATATCTAGGAATTTAGAAAGCTAACAGCCCAGTTGAGTGATTCAAGAGAGTTCAAAAGAGAGGATCTACTTAACAATTTCACTATTCCTATTGCAAGCCTTTTGCATTCTAGGAATTGTCTCACTCTGACAGCCTTTTTATAAAAGATCTCAGAGAAAACAGAGTGGTACCAGAAATGTATTCTTATAGTCACACACACACACACACACACACACACACACACACACACACACACACACAGAGCATATATATGCTATATATATGATATGTATATATGATTTGTATATAAGAATAGTTTGATAGCTTTATCCCTTTAGACTGTGTTTAGTCTTGTTTTTTTCTTTTTTGTCACAATTAATAGGCCATGGATAACATAATTACATTTTATGCTTACAGATGAGTATATGCCCTTTTCCTAAGCATTTACTGTGGAGCTTTGGTTAGTCTAGCCAAGGGTAAAGCTAGGGATGAAGCCTGTTACTGCAGTAACCCTGAGTACAACTAGGTTCCAGATACTCCAGTGATAGCTCTTGCTTATAATACATACTAATTTCCCCAAACATCTACTTCGATGTCTAGTCCTCTCTTATAATTCAGCATACCCATTTGACTTTCAATCTTGTTTTTGCTTTCAATATCTCTTCTAAACTCCATTCTGCTCTTATTTTTACTTAGCACTTCTTAGTGTTCTGGGGTTGAGAGTACTCTGATGACTCCCATAAATCTAAGCCTAAGCCCTGCATAGTGTTTCACAACAACCTTTTCCTCTTCCCCCTTTTAGATGCTATGCTAGGCCAAGCATGCCCTCCTACTGCTCCATTTCTGGTTTGGATGTGGTGTGCCCTTCAATAGTTCAAATGCTGGAGAAATTTCTTAGTGTGGCAGTAGCACTTTGGAGACCTGGGGCCCAAATAAAGGTTATAAAGAGCAAGCTTCATGAGTAGGCTAAGGCCACCACACAGGAATTGGTCAGGCAGTATAGGACTGGATTTGTTCTTTTTTTTTCAAATTTTTATTATCAAACTGATGTACAGAGAGGTTACCATTTCATACGTTAGGCATTGGATACATTTCTTGTACTGTTTGTTACCTTGTCCCTCATACCCCCTGGATTTGTTCTTACATCAATGAATTACTGAAAAAAGTGAGCCTAGCCCCTCCTTGGTCTCTTGTTACACATCATTACTGTCTTCTAGATGCTCCCATCATGTAATGATATCTAAAATAAGGTTCTCATCAGAGAGACCTCTAGAACTGTGAGTGATAAACATCCTTTTTCACAAATAGCCCACCCTCAGGTATTTTGATAAAGCAACATAACCTGGACTAAGACATCCATTTTCGTTTAGGGTTAGAGTGGATTTTTTTCCTTCTATTTTCTCTCCACCAGCTACAGCAAGTTTCCTCTAATGCCCAAAGAACGAGTTTTTCTTGCATTCCCCCTGGATCTTAAGGTTTAATTTTGTAGGGAAGGTGGATGGATACCGGATGGACTGTAGATCGTGACCTTTATTCCTGTTCTCAACAGCCAAAGAAAATTTGTTCAGCATTCTTCCTAATCCAAACTGTCATGTGCTTGTCTGAGTTCCTGAGTGGAAGAACTATAAGTGAATTCAGTGTGTGTACAACATGTAGCAGTTTGTTTAAACTTGTGAGTAACTCTCATTGCAGATTTCTGTGGCTGCTTTCCACGTTTTAGCAATCGTTAAGTCATGTTTCTTTCTGCAGGCACTATTCCAACTTTAGATTAGTCACTTGCCTTTAACATTTGAGTTTCTTTGTTAATTCAGTAGTTAGCTGGGTGCCAGTGGCTCACACCTATAATTCTAGCTACTCAGTAAACTTAGAACTGAGAATCAAGCAAGGTTCTGAGCCAGTCCAGGCAAACAAATCTTGTATACTTTTTTCAATCAACCAACATAAAGCCAAAGCTGGAGACATGACTCAAATGCTAGAGTATCCCAGTACCAGCACCCCAAAATTAAATAATCAGTTTGCAATGTACCTAGTTTTCTTTCTGTGTAAGCCACCTTTTCTGTCAGCTATGCCATCAGAAAACTACTTTCATATTTCTGAAGTCCAAATTTACTAAATATTTACTAAAATAATTCAGCAATGTTTAATTTTTTAGATACATAAATCATTAACAAGTGATTTTCATTCAACCACAATTTGGTCTTCTCTGAATTGTTCAAGCACACAAATCCAAAAATTACTTAACCTTGGCTTCATTTGCCCTAGACAATAATAATGTCTTATCTCACAACCTATAACCTTATTCAAGGATCCTTTCTCAATGTGATGAAGCCTGGTTTCTCTTATCTATCTGTGTGTTTTCTTTTCCTGTAAGTGATGACATAATTTTCATGGAAGAGTATCTGCATTTTTCTTCCCCAGTTGTAGAAGGAATTTGGGGCCAACTGCTCATATCCTGTCTAGCTTAGTATCCTTCCACCAAATCATCAAGAAAAAATGTTGAAAAGAAGATGCTAAGGCAGCAACTCTTTTCTATTCCATAAGAGAAGGAAAATCATAAAGCAAAGGGTGAGGGGTAAATGGAGAGAGGAAAGGGGGACAAATGCAACCTTGATATTCAATGGTGAAAATAGAACGAGCTACATGGAGGGGATGGGTGGGGTTGGGAGAGATGGGCAAGAATGATAAACAGTGTGATCATTGATCATGATTAATTGTACTGACACACACACATATTGACACAAAACCCTTTTGTACAACTACTTCAAGATAATAATTTAAAGAAACAATGGTTCTGAAAATTGAAGAGAAAGAAATGTGTAGAAACCTATGTATAGCAACTTGTGGTAGAACCAGTACTAGGGTAGGAAAACCAGAACTATGAGGATTGAGTTGCCGGAGGCTCTGTGTGGACCAGTAAGAGTTCAAACCTCCAGTGAAACATACTTACCGAGCTGGATGACACTCTTTGGTCCTTTTACTTCAACAGTTTCAACCAGTATCTCATGATGAATAGTTGGAGAAATATTTCTTTGTACTTCCAGCAAAGGGAAGGGGAAAGTAGCCATCTGAAAAATTAAAACTTATTTTTAAGAGAAATTATTTTTCCAGAGGCTGACCTTTTACTAAAGTTACATATCATAGCCTCGTGCATCTGAGGGAAGGGAAAGATGGAACTCCAGCCACCTTTACTCCTCCTTTCCCTTTATAAGGGATAAACTGTGAAAAACATTCATGAAGATCACACCCAAAGTGGGTATCACTAAGAGACTTCCACCAAATCTTGGAATTACAGAATACTTTTCCTTCCATCACACCTTATTACTACATCACTAAAATCCTCTCTCTAGTATTGCTCTTATTCATGACATCATGTTTGACTCTCAACAAAAGGCAAGCTATACTGAAAAGTAAAAACCACAGTTTGAAGGAACTAATGACCCAAATCAGAAATACGATTAGAATGTTGGATTTAGCATGCTTGGACTTAGGATGAATATGTTGTGGAATTTAAATGGAGTCTAAAGAAACAAATAAATGACATATAATATGCAAGCAGAGATACAGAACTTCCAGAACAGAATGAAAAACATGTAATAGACTAGAGAAACACTAGCAGAAATGAAGAAAGACTTTGATGGACCTTTGGTAGATCGGATGGACATGCTGAAGAAAGTGTATTTGAGTTTTGTGGTTAATAAATAGAAACTTCCAAAACAAGCAAAAAATAGACTAAAATTTTCAGTTTAGTTTATTTTACAGGATCTCACTATACAGTCCAGGCTCATCTGGAACTCACTATGTAGCACAGACTGGACTCAAGCTCATGATACTTTTGCCTCTGACCACATAAGTACTGCGATGAGAGGCATGTTTCACTGTGCCTGACCAAAGTGAATATGTTCTAAAAAGAAGTAGCAGTTGCCTTTTCAAACAACAAAACAGTTGGCTTACATTTAAGGGAGTATAATCAGAGCCTGACCTTTAGATTAGCCAGATAGGATGAACAGAAGGGCAAACCCCCCAGAAAAACCTAGCAACCCCGTTGGTGTTGGTTGCAGATTTAGTTTGATTTTCATTCTTCCTCCACAGCAAAGTTGATTAAGGCCGTTCTTATGGGGAACTCGGTGGTTAGAGCAGGAGGTCAGGCTGAGCTCAGTTGTCAGATGCTCATGGAGAATTCATGGAGATTCATTGATTCAGGGGTAACCATCCCTGGCCCATTCACCTGTACAGAGATGGCCAATAAATGAATGAAGAAGCTGTCCCTGAATATATGAGTTGCATGGAATTTGTGAAAGAGGCCACTGGAGAGGGCAAAGTGACTCATAGAATTCATAACAGCATTTCAGTGTTCATTGACTTGCCATCCTTAGGTTCATGCTGGCCACATCACTGAAGTAAGGCAAGTAAATCTACTTGTGGGTCTCTGTACCATTGCTACTGTAAAGTAATAAGCTAAAATATATGGAAAGTATCTCTCTCTATAAATATACATAAACATGTATAAATTATCTCAAAGTATAATCTCTCTGTGTATGTACGTAAAATTGGTTATTTCTTGGCTTTTTCATATTTAACATTTCTTTTCAAGTATTATAAGCAGTGAGGGAAAACTCTCACATCCACTGCAAAAGTACTCTACATAACAAATCGACATTGCAGAGTGGCCTCTGAGTGTAACTTCTAGATGAAATATGGGTTAGATTCATAAACCTTAGATTGCAGAACACACGAGTGAGACTTTTTTTAATCTTATTGCAAGAGCCTCTTGAATTTGAGGCTTCTTTTCCCTCAGTACTGGGATTGGGGACACAGATCCATGTTCTGGCTTCTGGTGTTCACAGAGTGGTGGTGGAGTATAACTTGGGAGAGTGGTTCCCACAGCCTTATGTGGAAGTAGAGAGACAGCCATGGGCCTCTTGTTCTCCACTCAACAAAACTCTGCTCAAAGAATGGAGCCAGATTATTTCATGTGAAGATGACTCTCCTGAGAAATCTGTCCGAGGATGACATTATGTATTATGCTTCCAACCCTTTAGCAGCTGAGGAGAAGCCAGCAAGTGAGTTTGCTAGCAGGTGAGTATTTGCTTGTCCTGGTTCTAGATGTTATCCTGGAATCATAGAGAGAAGATTAAAGAGATAATTTATGTTAAATTGCCTACCACATTACTGAGCACCTTTTGAAGATGATTCTTTAACATGATTATGGGGCTTGGTAATACAGAGGTTGTCAGGTGCTAAGAAGATTACTGTATTTTTATTAGTGTATATTAATAATACAAAAGGGTATCATTGGGGCATTTCCACGTGTATTTTTTTTATCATATTCACCCATTACTCCCTCTTCTCACTATCCCTCTTTTAATGCATTTCAATGGTTCCACTATTTTATCTTAGTAAATGTATATAATGTATTTTCATCGTAGTCATTTCCTAAAAGGGCGGCTTCAGAAAAAAATTATTACAATGACAAATCACAATTAATAAACATATTGACAATTTGCGGGCATTAATGTTCCTTATCTTCTTAGAATTTCCTGCTATTTATTTGTAAGTTTAAGAAAATTCCAGCTTAGTAGCTTAAATGGTATCATTGAGCTTTGTTAACTATAGTTTCCTCATCTCATTAATGAATCTAATCATTCTTCATGTGTTGCTTTTTTTGGTGAATCTTCATTGGTTGATGGCAACAAAAAGCTCTGCTCACTCTCCTGTAGTATTTAGTTCTAACACTATCACTTAAATTTTTATGGCCATTAAGAAGCAAGCAGGAGGAAGATGGCGCCGCCACAGTAGGGAGGCACCCCAACTCGCTCCAACTGAATAGCGAGCTGGGAACTCCAGCACCCAACACCCCATCATGAACCCAGCAAAACCAGCTGCCAGAAGCAGTGGAGAAACACAGGAAACAAAAAGGTACAAAATAAGAATAGCCTATAACCTGCACGGAGCTGAAGAATCTCCGGGGTACCCTCCCCCCACCAGCCGACCCTGGCCCGAACAGGGTCAGGCTGGGAAAGGGGACCCGGCGAACGGCAGACTGCCTGCCGAAAACTCACACCGGGAGTGCAGAGTCCAGACAGCAGAACTCCACGGATCCCAGGGGGAGCGCGGACCAAGACAGATGGCGGCAACAGGAAGTTCGGGACCACACGGCTGGGATTGGACGTGAGCGGCAAGGGAACCGATTGGTGCAGAAGGGGAGAGCCGGGGACGCCACCACAACTTTTGGCCACACTCCAGCACCCCACCTCCGAAGGGCCAACAGTAGCATGGGACATACACACAATCCAGGACCAGTGAGTTCCCCATTGTCCCCTCCCCCAACTGGGGACCAGCTATCAGAGACCCAAACCCTACAAAGAAGCTAGAACTCCCTCCCTCCCCCTCCCCACCCCGAGGGAACAAAGAACCCCCAAATCATGCGGCAAGGTCCCATCAGGCTCTGGAAAGACACAGGAGCTAGCAGGGGAAGGGCGGAGCAGCACCAAGGCAGCAGAGGAGCCTGAACCAGCGGCACCAGCCCTGCCCCCTTCCCAACAGGGGCCCGGGGATGGCAGGCATTGGAAGCCCTGCCTGAGGTGCCTGGGTCTCGCAGACTTTTTCAACTAAAGTCACAGGCGCTGGTGGGCCATACCAGCCCAGCAGGGACACCTGGGCCCGATCACATGCACCCCCTCGCAGCGGAGGTGCATTCTGTGGGCACTAACCCACGCCCGGACACTTGATGCCACTGGGGCCCACACATACCGCTCCCCACAGCGGACTCGTGGGAGGGCGCAAGCACACCCCAACAACCTGAGGCTCACTCTGGTAGGCGTACCCCACACAGGTTGGCAGTGCCCCAGTGGCAGCGCCTGCTGTGGTGGGCGCACATCGCACAGGTGGGCTCTGATAGGCGCGCCTGCACAGGAGGGCAGAGCTCCCCAGCGGCAGTGCCCACTCAGTTTGGCGCATTTCGCACAAGTGGGTGGGCCACCCCTCAACAACACCGGCCCCGGAGCGGTCCACACAGGAGGGCGAACCGCCTGAGAGGTGAGCTCCTCTGACCAAGATACAGAGTGGAAAAAAGAACCAAAGAAGAGATAAGCCTCCACGCCACGCTGAATCAGCGACCAGCAACCCCCCACCAGGGGCACGCTAGGGTCAGCACAACATAGCAGCAGGAAACTGTCCAGCAGAGAAAGACACAGAACCTACCTGTCGGGGCCTCTGAGACCCCTCTCCCCACTTCTCCGAAGGAGATGCCCAAATGTTGGGGTCTCTAGGACCCCTTTCCCCCTATCTCCCGGGGGAATGCCTAAATCTGTGATGGATTATGCTAGGTTGAGGAGAAATGCCGAGGCCCCCCTCCCTGGTTCCCTTACGTGTGGAACGGCGGCGGAGAGAGAGAGAGAGACATCGGGGAGGCAATTCGATGGTCCATGTGCCACAGCCGAGCAGAGGACGGGCAGAAGAATTTATTACAATGACAAAGGTGGAAGGGGAAGGACTTGGGGTGACTCACTGATTGGCTGACTGGGCTGCCCATCAGGTGATGTCATGAAACTTCCTCTGTGGGCAGGGATTACAGCCCCCCAAGAGCTGAGTCTCTGTAGAAGTCCCCGCCATGATGGCATACACGTGTTCGCCCCCCCAGGGGCGGGGCCTTCTCTTCCTGTTACAGGCGGAAGGTGGGAGGGGCTCCCTCCCACACTGCCCAGGGCTGGGGGAAGGGCAGCGTGAATCCCCAACATCTGCCCTTTTTTTGTTTTTTAAATTAGCAGGGGGTGCTGTAAACACATGGCATATGTGGGCATAAGGCAAATGCTGACATAAGATATATAAGGGGTAGGTAAAGTGGCCATCCGTCTGGCTTTGTCCAGAGAAGCTGGAGGCCTTAGCTGGTTTTCGCGCCAAGTGCAGACATTCCTCTTTGGCAGTGAGGTAGAAGCAGGCTCTGGTAGTTCACAGTAGCTGATAACTTAAACATAAGTGATTAGTAAAACATTTCTTTTTCTTTATAAACATTGAAGCGAAGGTGCTAAACCTTTGCTCTTACTTTTTTTTTTTTTTTTTTTTTGGCCAGTCCTGGGCCTTGGACTCAGGGCCTGAGCACTGTCCCTGGCTTCTTCCCGCTCAAGGCTAGCACTCTGCCACTTGAGCCACAGCGCCGCTTCTGGCCGTTTTCTGTATATGTGGAGCTGGGTAATTGAACCTAGGGCCTCGTGTATCCGAGGCAGGCACTCTTGCCACTAGGCTATATCCCCAGCCCTTTGCGCTTACTTTTTAAAAACATTTCTATCATGAAACATTGGGGTTGAGCTCCTATTTTTTAAAAACATTTCTATCATGAAACATTGGGGTTGAGCTCCTATTTTCTTTCCAACGGGACTCCCCAAGTCTAGCAGCAGTGGGAGAGGAAAGGAAGAAACACTGTGCAAAATTTCTTTAGTTTTTGTGTGACGCTGTGGGCAGTATCGCCACGACAAAACATTGTACCATGAGACGCTCAAGAAAGAATCTAGAAAGCAAACAAGGAAAGGAAGCTTGGTTGCCTCCTACTGGCCTCCTGCCGTATGCAGTCAGGCTTTCCATATTTCCATGGAAGAGCAGAAGTCCAACATGGTCCTCATTTTCCTGGAGAGAACAAGAAGAAAACATTTCTCCAGAGTGGGTGCTCTGGGTTTAATTTTTCAATCTGGAAAAGCATATTCAAGGCTCCATCCCATGCTGATTTGGGATGATTTAAAAATTTTTTGATATTTAATATAAGCATAACTATCCTTAATTAATCCTGGGGGCTACCCCCCCCCCTTTTTTTTAAAAATTATGACACCGGAGGGCACCAGGCAGGGAGTATGGGTGGAGGTCTCTTCTTTTGTAGCTACTTCCTGCTGAAAGGGGGCGTCATAATCAAGGGCCTGGCACCGTTCAGTGTGGCTGGCAAAAGTTCCCATCATTACCAGGAGAATGGTCACTAGGCCCAGAGAGTGCTATGGTCTCCTCTGGCCAGCTCCTGCATCTTGGGCATACCCAGAAGTTTCCAGGGCTGGGGCCTCCAGGGTTCAGGTCTGTGTTAGGGTGATGGCTATGAACGGCAAATTCCCAGGTGGTGATCTCAGCAAGATATTTTATTCTGTTAAAATAAGCTTTTGAAAAGGTCAGGCAAAGTATTGACAAGTTCTCAGAGCTGGTTGGCATGAATGACATAAAATATATCCTGGGCATAAGCCAGAAAAGTTCCATTTGGAGCATAAACCCAATTGTAAAATGAACAAGTAAGGAGGAATGACTGAAAGAAGTGTTTAGTGATAGAAAACCGATTTGGCATAGCCAGTCAGAGGCAAAAAATAAATATATATACATATATACAACTGGCAGAAAAAGGAAAATGGACAGGAATTATGTCTCTCAATTTCCCGGCTCTGATCCGTTTTGAAAGGGCGAGACAAGGCAGCTCTGTTTAGGATATGACACCATTCTCCTCTCACTCCATTCCACATTCCCGTCTCCTAGACTGGCTAAGTCCCAGGGCTCCCAGCACTTGTTGTGGAGATGGCGTGCTCCCATCCGCATTTACGGGTTTTAAACTCGGGGCCTGAGCACTGTCCCTGAGCACTTATGTTCGAGGCTAGTGCTCTACCACTTGAGCCACGGTGCCACTTTCAGCATTTTTTTCTGGTTAACTGGGAGGTGGAATTTTAGAGAGATTTTTTTCTTTTGCCCGGGCTGGCTTTGAACTGTATCCAGGGAATCTTAGTCATACAAGCCCTTTTTCTCTCCAATTGAGCAACAAGGAAAACGACAGAGATAATTCATTTGTAACTTGTTGAGAACTGACCAAGAACTGCTTGTTAAGGTTTTGTTTTAACACTTAAGAGAACATGAGATTTATGTGCCATCAACCTGAATCACGCCATTTAATCTTACCGGCAAAAGAAAAATGACAACCGGGGGCAAAAGGTTACAGCAGTGTGGAATTTTTAGTTTCAGCAGTGGCTGTGTCTTTTATTCCAAATTGGCATGTTCCATGCGATACGATGGAGTCAGGCATGAGAGATCTGGGCAAGGCTGCAGTGTCATTTCTGGATAGACTGTCACATCTTGTCTTGGGTTACCTGCAAGATTTCTACACAGACTGGTTGATATTTAAAACTTCCCCAGCATTTTTGGCTTTTGTGGGTTGATGCCCTTCTGGTTTAAGCAGGGTAAAAGGATTTTCTTAATCACACAATCCACATGGTTATCTCTGTGGCCACCAACATAAGTATGGTGATTTAACCTGGAGTAACTGGTAGGATAGGACTATTTACATCCTTACAAAGCTCATACATCATTTGAGCAGCTTCCAATGTAAGGGAGAGAGAGAGGGAGAGAGAGAGAGAGAGAGAGAGAGAGAGAGAGAGAGAGAGAGAGAGAGAGAGAGAGACCAAGGGATCATTAGTAGTGAAATCAGGCAGCTTGAGAACAGACAGCTAGCACATGCGTTGGACCTGCATCCTAGGAAGCAAAATGTTTAATTTTGGGTTAGGAAAATTTAGGTTAATAGTCACATTTGCATGAAACAATTCCAATTTCTTGATCTTGAGAGATTATGAGAACACAGGAGAGAAAAATGGGAAGGTAAAATCTTAATTTATGCCAAAGAATTGTCAGGACTAGACATACACTTGACTTTTAACACACTGAATATAAAGAATAACACACTGGTTTTACATCACTGTACTTATACCACATGCTGCATATTTGAACCTTATGGAGTTTCTCTTAGACACATTTGCCTGCATCTGAACATTGGGTTGAAAACCTATTTTGTTTTGCTTTTAAATTTTACCAGACATACAGACACACAGACACACATATGAACCCTGAGCGCTCTTAAAATTGCTTTTTTGATTGGCCATTTAAGTTTTCTGGAATTCAAGTGGCAAATGGTATTAATGTGCCCATAATAGAACCACGTGGTTGAATAAAAAACAAAAAGGAAACCTCTCCTAGTCACCCAATCCCAAGACAAATCTGTGACTCCCAACATGATAATTTTTTAAATCACACCAGATACGCAAACTTCCGTCCATCCAGAAAAAACTCCAATTTTTGTATCATTGAACTGGTAATTATAGGAAATTCAACCAAATTACTTATTGCTGTATCAAAACTCTTTGTTTCCCTTTTTTATATTCCGTTTTAGTTTATAATCTGAGGCGTCTCCTTGTTTTAACTTTTACCCATAAGCTATTTGTCAGGAGGGAGAGTAATGCAGCTGCTGCACAGGGGAGGTGGGGGTGTTGAGCTCACAGGCGCAGACTCTAGCCCCGCCCAGCTGTGGCAAGACCGGCAGCTCGGCCCAAAGCAGTTTTCGTCCGAAAGCTGCCACTGCCGCCGCTGCCGCCTGCGCCCACCTCCCCCGATGACCGCCCGCCATTTCCCAAGCACCACTGCAAAACCCGAGCCATCTTCCCCGGGGCCCAAAGCGTGTAGCCGCCGCCGCTTGTGAACTCCAACGGGGGCACTGGCCCAGGTGGCTGCAAGCACCCAGAGTGCTGTCACCTCCCAAGGCAACGCGGGCTCCAGCACACACCACCGCTTGTGAACCCAAGCAGAGCCCCCCACCCCGCCCATGGCCATGCGGAGCCCAAAGGCTCTCCATGCACCCCGCCACCCATTCCCAGATCGGGACCTGGAAATGCCAGGTGCGCGAGGGCTCCCGCCGCCATTTCCAGTGCTCCACTGCCACATCTCCGCAGGATGCGCGCCCTGCTCCATCCCGCCTGGCGCCAAGTCATCATGGCGGGACAACTCTTTTTGGCACCGCATCCCAGGACTCGAGAAGCCCTGCGAGCCCATGCCTGTTTTCTCTCTATGCATTTGCCCCCCCTCTGGGGTGGCACTTCCTCCTCTGAGCACAATTCCTAAGCGCAATCTGTGGGGTTGCTGTCCCCCGAAATTCCCAGCCGTGTGTTCCTGCCTGTGCCCCGCGTTCGGGCACCAGATGTCGGGGCCTCTGAGACCCTTCTCCCCACTTCTCCGAAGGAGATGCCCAAATGTTGGGGTCTCTAGAACCCCTTTCCCCCTGTCTCCTGGGGGAATGCCTAAATCTGTGATGGATTACGCTAGGTTGAGGAGAAATGCCAAGGCCCCCCTCCCCGGTACCCTTACGTGTGGAACGGCAGTGGAGAGAGAGAGAGAGACATCGGGGAGGCAATTTGATGGTCCATGCACCTCAGCCGCGCAGAGGGCGGGCAGAAGAATGTATTACGATGACAAAGGCGGAAGGGGAAGGACTTGGGGTGACTGACTGATTGGCTGACTGGGCTGCCCATCAGGTGATGTCATGAAACTTCCTCTGTGGGCGGGGATTACAGTACCCCAAGAGCTGGGTCTCTGTAGAAGTCCCCGCCATGTTGGCACGCACGTGTTCACCCCCCAGGGGCGAGGGCTTCTCTTCCTGTTACAGGCGGAAGGTGGGAGGGGCTCCCTCCCACACTGCCCAGGGCTGGGGCAAGGGCAGCGTGAATCCCCAACACCTACCCACCCCCAAGTGCAGTGAGGGTGACCACCTCGGCAACAACCGAGAAGGTCACGCTCACCCATTGGGTTCAACAGCCAAACTCAAACCCAGAGCCAGGACACCAGGACACAAGGCTCCCACTGACAGACCAGCACAAAGCCAAACCAGGGAAGCCACCCACAGATCTTCGGGTGTACAAATCACAAGAAATATAACACAGTTCATCAAAGGGCAAGCCAACTCGCCAGCTCCAAAAAGCAGCACGACTGAAGAGGAGCTGGAGAATGAAAAATCAACTGAGGCCATGATAGCAGAAATGATGGAAAGCTTCAGAAACGAAATCAGAAAACAATTCCAGGAGTTTAGAGTGGAAGTCTCGAAGGACATCCAGAAAGCCAAGAAAGAAATGGAAGCAAAAATGGGTACAGTGCAAACCTCCGTTAAAGAAGACCTTAACATCCTGAGAAGTGAAATGCATGAAAAAATAGATTTAAAATACAACTCTTTAAAGGAAGAAATTTCCATGATCAGAGCTGATCTGGCAACCATAAATAGCCCTCTGACATCCATAAACTCCGCAATTGAATCCACAGCACAAAGAATTGATCATATTGAATCCAGAATCTCTCTCTTGGATGATGATGCAGCCGATAAGAACCAGAAAATTACCACACTCCAAGAAACGGTAAAGCTGCAGGGCAGACTAATCCAGGAGCTAGTGGACAAAGACAAGAGATATAATCTGCACATAATTGGAATAGAAGAAGGACCCGAATACCAGAACACAAGGCTTCAACATATTTTCAATAAAGTTATTGCAGAAAACTTCCCCAATCTCACAAGGGACCCCATGCAGGTAACTGAAGCCTATAGGACACCTGGCAGACCAGACCCCAGAAAAGCCACGCCAAGGCACATAATAGTCAAGACTTCAGATCTCAAGAATAAAGAGCAAATTTTGAATGCAGCCAAAGTGAAGAAAGAAATTTACTACAATGGGAAGAGGATCCGAATAACAGCAGACCTCTCCACACAAACCTACCACGCGCGAAGAGAATGGAAGAACACCATCCATGTTCTACAAGCAAACAAGTGCCAACCTAGAATAAAATATCCAGCAAAGCTGGAGTTCATATTTGAGGGGCAAACCAGATCTTTCCATAGCAAAGAGGATCTAAAGGAGTATGTGAATAAAAAACCAGCCCTACAGCGAATTCTAAGAGGGGAATCCCACACAACAGAAATCGTACAGGACACACAGACAGAAACAGAAAGAAACTACAATAGCCAGAGCCCAACAGAAAAAGCACCTCACTAAAGAAAAGAAAAAAGAAGAGGAAAAACAGCCCAGCAAGAAAATGGAAGGAGAAAAAACACTCTTATCCTTGATCTCTTTGAATATAAACGGTATAAACCCTCCGCTAAAGAGGAGCAGACTGGCAGAATGGATCCCCTAACAAAAAGTTGCCATCTGCTGTCTACAAGAGACCCACCTTACAGCAAGAGATAAAAACAGGCTCCGAATGAAAGGATGGAGCAAGATCTTCCAAGCAAATGCACCTACCAAAATGGCAGGAGTAGCCATCCTGATCTCAGACAAGCTGGACTTCTCATTAAAATCAACTCAAAAAGACAAAGAAGGTCAGTATGTTTTAATACAAGGAAAAATCCAGAATCAAGACATCACGGTGATAAATGTATATTCACCGAACAAAAGGGGCCCTACCTATGTCATGCAAATTCTCACAGAACTACAGAACAAGATAGACCCAAACACAATCATAGTGGGTGACTTTAATACCCCATTCTCTCCAAGGGACAGATCCAACACCCAGAGGATTAGCAAGGGAGCTGAGGACCTAAGTAACACCATATCCCAAATGGATCTGAGAGATCTATACAGAATCTTCCACCCTACAGAGACCCAATACACCTTCTTCTCAGCAGCCCATGGATTATACTCCAAAATAGACCATGTTATAGCCCACACAAAGAACCTCAGCAAATACAAAATATTGACGTCATCCCATGTATTATATCTGACCACAGTGGATTAAAGGTAACCCTCAATAACAACAATTACCACAGAGGCTATACACATTCTTGGAGGCTAAACCCCACACTGTTATCCAACACTTGGGCCACAGACCAAATTAAAGATGAAATCAACGAATTCATAAGCCACAATGACAATGAAAATACATCACAAAGAAACCTATGGGACACAGCTAAGGCAGTACTGAGGGGCAAGATCATTGCCCTTAGCACTAACATTAAAAGAATGGAAGCAGAGCAGGTGAATAACCTCATGATGAAACTAAAACAACTGGAGAAACAAGAAATGATCGAACCTAAAATGACTAGGAAGAGAGAGATCACAAAGATTAAAGAAGAGATAAATCTGATTGAAAATAGAAAGACCATTCAACAAATAAATAAGACTAAAAGCTGGTT
The DNA here is from genome assembly GCF_023159225.1 of Perognathus longimembris pacificus. NCBI lineage: Eukaryota > Metazoa > Chordata > Mammalia > Rodentia > Heteromyidae > Perognathus > Perognathus longimembris. The sequence goes on along the minus strand of NC_063167.1, from coordinate 31,981,029 downwards.
CTTTGAGAAAATAAATAAAATTGACAGACCCCTCGCAAGACTTACAAAAAGAGAAGAGAAGAGACTCATATACGTAAAATCAGGGACTCCACTGGAAATATTACAACAAGTACACACGATATTCAAACAATCATAAGGAACTATTTCCAGAACCTCTACTCACTAAAAAACAATAATTTTACAGAAATGGATCAATTTTTAGAGAAGTATAAACTGCCCCAACTGAACCAAGAAGAAATAAATCAACTAAATAAACCAATAACTTACGGTGAGATACAGGAGGTAATCAAGAACCTCCCTACTAAGAAAAGCCCAGGCCCAGATGGATTCACCAACGAATTCTATAAAACCTTTAGTGAGGAGCTAATACCAATACTCCTCAAACTCTTCCGTGAAATAGAAACAGAAAGAGAAATCCCAAACTCATTCTATGAAGCTAATATCATACTCATTCCCAAAACAGGCAAAGACCCAACAAAAAAAGAGAACTACAGACCAATATCACTAATGAACACAGACGCAAAGCTCCTCAATAAAATATTACCTAATAGGATCCAAAAACTGATCAAGAAAATTATACATCATGAACAAGTAGGCTTCATCCCACAGTCACAAGGATGGTTCAACATCCGTAAATCAATCAATGTAATTCACCACATAAACAGAACTAAAATCAAGAATCACACTGTTATCTCAGTCGATGCCCAAAAAGCCTTTGACAAAATACAACACCCATACTTATTAAAAGCTCTGGAGAGAACAGTAATAGATGGAACATTCCTCAAAACAATAAAAGCCATATACAACAGACCAACTGCTAACATCATATTAAATGGAGAGAAACTTAAATCATTCTCCCTAAACTCAGAAACAAGATAAGGATGCCCACTCTCCCCACTTCTTTTCAACATAGTGCTGGAATCCCTAGCCATAGCAATAAGGTAAGAGGAGGACATCAAAGGGATCCACATCGGCAAGGAAGAAATCAAGCTATCCCTATTCGCAGACGACATGATCTTATAGCTGAAGGACCCAAAAAACTCAGTCCCCAAACTCCTACACCTAATAAACCATTTTGGCAAAGTAGCAGGATACAAAATCAACCCACAAAAGTCAGCAGCTTTTCTGTACACAAGCAATGTACAAGCAGAAAAGGAAATTATGGAAACAATTCCATTTACAGTAGCCAAAAAAAGAATAAAGTACCTAGGGATCAACCTAACCAAGGACGTGACAGACCTATTTAGTGAGAACTATAAAAATCTAATAAGGGAAATCAAAGAAGACACAAGGAGATGGAAAGACCTCCCATGCTCATGGGTAGGCAGAATCAATATAGTGAAAATGCCATATTGCCCAAATTGTTATACAAATTCAATGCAATCCCTATCAAAATCCCAGTTACATTCTTCACTGAAATAAAGAAAGCAATCCATAAATTCATATGGAACAGCAAATGACCTAGAATAGCCAAAGCAATTCTAGACAAAAAAAACAGTGCAGGAGGTATCACAATACCAGACTTCAAGCTCTACTATAGGGCCATCATAACAAAAACAGCCTGGTATTGGTATAAAAACAGACCGGAAGACCAATGGATTAGAATTGAAGATCCAGAAATAAAACCGCACTCTTACAGTCAGGTGATATTCGACAAAGGAGCTAAAGACATACAATGGAATAAACATAGCCTCTTCAACTACTGGTGCTGGGAGAACTGGGCAGCCATATGCAGAAAACTCAAAGTAGACCCAAGCCTATCACCATGCACCAGGATCAACTCAAAATGGATCAAGAACCTCAATATCAGACCTGAATCCTTGAAACTACTGAAGGACAGAGTAGGAAAGATGCTAGAACTCATAGGTACAGGAAGGAACTTCCTGAATACAGTCCCAGGGTCACAACAAATAGGGGAGAGACTCGACAAATGGGACTACTACAAATTAAAAAGTTTCTGCACAGTTAAGGACATAGCCACCAAAATAGAAAGACAGCCAACCATATGGGAAAGGATCTTTACCAGCACAGCAACAGACAAAGGCCTAATGTCTGTCATCTACAGAGAACTCAAAAAACTAAGCCCTTCCAAGCCCAATAAACCAATTAGGAAATGGGCAAAGGAGCTAAAGAGAGACTTCACAAGAGAAGAAATAAAAATGGCAAAGAAACATATGAGGAAATGTTCACCATCCCTGGTAGTAAAGGAAATGCAAATAAAAACAACCCTGAGATACCACCTCACTCCAGTTAGAATGGCCTATACTCTGAACTCAGGCAACAACAAATGCTGGAGGGGGTGTGGAGAAAGAGGAACCCTTCTCCACTGTTGGTGGGAGTGCAAATTAGTACAACCACTTTGGAGAACCGTATGGAGGTTCCTCAAAAAGCTCAATATAGACCTACCCTATGACCTAGCCATACCACTCCTAGGCATCTATCCTGAAGAGCAGGTCCCAAGATATCAAAGACATTTGTACTTCCATGTTTACTGCTGCACAATTTACAATACCCAAAATATGGAAACAACCCAGATGCCCCTCCACAGATGAATGGATAAAAAAAAAATGGTACCTATACACAATGGAATACTACATAGCGATTAGGAAGGGTGAAATATTGTTATTCACAGGGAAATGGTCAGAACTTGAACAAATAATGTTGAGCGAGACAAGCCTAGAACACAGAAAACAAAGGGGCATGATCTCCCTGATATATGACTGTTAAGAAGGGGTGACGGAGAGACAATAGAGACCAGGTCTGTGAAACCAAAAACTGCTTGTCAAATGGTATTTCCCACAGGATTGGAGCAGCGACCCAACAGTATGTAACTAATACCAAACAACTACTCAACATATAAAGGTCAAAAATTGACCTCTCAGTGGAATACAATAGCTCAAAAACTATGTATGTACGTTCATATAAGACTACTGTCGACATATTGTCTAATATCGACATTACATTTAAAGCCCTAGGCGAATTTTCTTGGGCGTAGGCCACGTGGCTACTGTATATGTTCTTGGTACATTGTGTGTTGTATATATGTCTACCTGACCTAGGGAAGGGAAAGAAAAACAGGGTGTAAGATATCACAAGAAATGTACACACTGCCCTACTATGTAACTGTACCCTTTTTGCACAACACCTTGTCAAAAAATTTGTGTTTAATTAATAAATAAATTACAAAAAAAGTAAGCAGATGTTAAAGAGAAACTGGTAAAATCAGTGGTAAGATGTGGAAGGAAAACACAGGCTTCCTGATTAATTGTTCATCTCTCTCTCTCTTTCTTTCTCTCTCTCTCTCTGTCTCTGTCTCTCCCTCTCTCTCTGGAGGCATGATGGATAGATAATCTTTCAGGAACAGACTGCATCTTTTACATAACAAAAATATCCCTAGCCCTTCAAACTTTGATTCTCAGATCTCAGCCTCCTAAATAGGCTAAGACCACCTACTGCCTGGCTAAATAAAAGCTTTATTAAAATAAATAAATAAATAAATTATATATATATATATATATATATATATATATATATATATATATATATATCTCACCCTAGTCAATACCTCTGTGGACAAAGTCAAGATTCACTGTAGGAGTAAACGCGTGTGTGGGGGGGAACAAAAGTGCCTTTTCACAGGTCACGTCATCATAGAGTCATTTTGTAGGCTGACTCTTCTCATAAAAACTTCTCTAATGCTCTTAGAAGAAGTATATATCTTAAGAGATATATAATCAATAGTTCCCTGAAAAGATGGGAGTATTTAATAAGGATCTCTGCTATAGCAGAAGGAACTAAGAAAGGGTGGGTACATTCTATTTTTTTTTATGAATCAATGGGTTTTTTAAGGTTGCTTCTCAATGTGGTAAAATGTACCTAACATAAAATTCACTAGTTTAGCCATTTTAAATGTGTCATCCAGTGTAGCTAAGCATATTCACATTATTATGAAACCATCAATATCATCTCTAGAAAGTGTTCATCATCCTAACTCAATGTAGTTGTTTGTTTGTTTTTTAATATAGCAGCATCAGAGACAAGAAATTTACTCTGTCTTTTTATAAACTTACTTGTGGCTCGTTGCAGCCCCTTCTCCATCCTTAAGTCCCCTCCTAGGCCTTTGGTATAAGAACTCCCCATGGCTGAATGACTCATGTTGCATTTAGGAAAACAGAAGCGGACAGGCAAAAAAGGCTGCTCCCAATCAGGAGTTAGAGGCACATCTGGGACTAGAACCTGGATACCTAGACCTCTCCACAGACTCACTTCCAACAGGAACCATCCAAAGTGTCCTTGAGTTCATTTCTTATATTTTTTTTTCTGTTTTAAGTAGTTGTACCAAGGGGTTTTAACTCCACAAGCCAGATTATGAATGCAGTGCCTCTTTTTTTTTTTTTTTGGCCAGTCCTGGGCCTTGGACTCAGGGTCTGAGCACTGTCCCTGGCTTCTTCCCGCTCAAGGCTAGCACTCTGCCACTTGAGCCACAGCGCCGCTTCTGGCCGTTTTCTGTATATGTGGTGCTGGGGAATCGAACCTAGGGCCTCGTGTATCCGAGGCAGGCACTCTTGCCACTAGGCTATATCCCCAGCCCATGCAGTGCCTCTTGATCACTGTCACCCCTTCCTTTGTTCTCCCCCATTCTTTACAATCCCATCTATACCTTCAAATTACTTAGTTCTTCTTTGGCATAGAGTACATTGAATATAATAACTATATTTGCCCACTCTTTCTCTCTCTATTCATCTGCTTCCCTCCCCCCTTTACCCTCTTCTTGTTAGCAAAACATGTTTTAGCTTCCTGGCCTTCATGTTTACTTTTAAATGATATTTTTATTTTCTTTAAGTAGTTGTACAAAGGGATTACCATTCAACAAATCAATTTATGAGTACAATTCATCTTGTTCTGTGTCATCCATTTCTTCATTCTCCCCCCTCCCTCCCAATCCACCCTTAATTTTCCTAGTTACATAGGACATGCATTTAATATTATGATTCGATTCTACCTCCCCCTTCTCTCTTCATTTGTCTATTCCCTCCTCTTATTGACCCCTTCATAATCTTTTAAGTGCTAGATTTCTGGTATTTGTTTTGTTGGACTATGAGTTTCATTTTTCTAAGTAATTACACCATTTAAATTCTCCCCCTGAAAATACCACAGCTCAGTCAATAAAATTGTTTTTACTTGTAAATAGCCCCTTTTGCGTCTACTTGTATTTGTAAAGTAGATATATCTTCCACATATGAGAGAAAACATGCACCTTTGGTCTCTCCAGACCAGACATAACATAACTTAACATGTTAACTTCGCTTAACATAACTTTTTTCCAGGTGCATCCTTTTCTTTGCAAAGTGGGTGAGGTTTTAAAAATACTTTAAAGGTAGTGCTGATGGGACATACTGATAGGTTTGGTGTGTGGGGAAAGAAAAACAAAGGTAAATAACCAAGTTTCTAAGGTTATAAAACTGAACAATAAAATTGAATTTTTGCCTATTTAGAAAAGTGTGCAATAATCATTTATTGTAAAACCATGTATGCATGATATAGCAGTAAAAATGCTAAGGGTTAGATATATGAGTTTAAAGTTCTGTAGAGGAGATCAGGCATGAGATATAAAATAAATGGCTTTAACCTAAAGAGAATATTTGTAACAATCATACTGTCCAAGATCACAAAAGTTATAAGAATTGACCCAGTGGTTTACTTTTATGATCAGGAAGTATTTGAACTAAAAATCATTAATGGTAGACAGAGGCGATTTTTCAACCTAGTATTGTCGCTGTAAGCTTAAGATAATATTTGCTCTCTAGTTTCTATTAGACCAGGTCCACTAATGTCTAACCCTAATCTATATACATAAAATGCAGACTCATAGGGCATGAATGTGAAGACTACTTTATGCCCAGAAATTTCAAATCAAATGGGCCTAGAAATCTATTGTATACAGAAGAAAAGCAAGTAAATATAAATGAAATACTAAGAAAGTCATCAAACATTTTTTATAAATGAACAAAAATAAGACTGAAAAGAAAGAAATTGTCAAAACAGCTCACCCCTTTAGTCCTAGTTATTCAGGAGGCTAAAACTTGAGGATGGTGGTGGTTTAGAGTCAGCCTAGGCAAAAAAAGTCAAAGAGATTCTTCCCAATGAACTAACAAACGCCCACACCTGGAAGTGTAATTCAGGTGGCTCAAGTAGCAGCTGTGAGAGAAGAGCTGTATAAGACTGCTTGCTAGTGCTGTGCTCAAGTCCCAGTACTGGTGCGCATACATGCGTATGTGCACATGTGTATACACACACATAAACACACAAATATGTGAGCAAGTGGATAAATGAATAGACTATAGATAGACAGACACACACACACACAGGAACACAGATAGATGACAGGAGATTGTCCAGTAAGAGGGCGTTGCAGCAGTAACACTCTAGCATCTTTGAGAATACATATGACCTAGACAATTTTCTAAATTGCATTGTAGTCAATGGAACAATTGTTTTTTGGACACATAGCTCATTCCAGATTCAGAGCATGAACATAAGAAGACGAATTTAGAATAAGAATAAGATGAAGACACAGAATCTTGGACTCCTACTGGCCAAAGTGGGCCAATATTAGCTCAAAATAAGTAATTTCATAATGATATGTACTCGTTCATTAATTACCCATGAATTTAAACTGATCTAAAAGATGGGATTTATATAAATAGGAGGTAAAACAGAATGTCAACTTAGAATAAGAATGATAAAAATCAGAACAAGGCAACTGTGTACATGCCACTAGTTCTTTCCAGTCAGAACTTAATTAAGAGGTAGCACTGTACGTGTTGTGGATGGAATATTTGAGTGACAGAATTCCTTTGATATGTTCAAGGTCTTCCTCACAACCAATGATGTGAGGGAAGTGACAACAGTTCTTCCTAGTTACTCCACTGATTGTGTTGTGCTGACCTTCTAATGGCTGAGAGCAGCACAAGAGATTGGAGAATGCGCTATTCAACTAAGGAGCTAGTGTATAAAAAGACTTCTCCTGGACAAATGCTGCTGCCCTTTAGATTTCTTTGCACAAAGCTCTGAGCTCAATACCTTGAACACAGTAAGAATTTACCTTTTTTTCTTCAATGTATTAAATTAATCTTTGGGAAACAAACAAACAAACAAAAAACAGAAGAAAAAGAAAAGAATTCTCCCGTGAACCAAAAAGCTGGCATTTGGACTGTAAAACAAAGCAAGATCTCTCAGTGTTCCAAAGATGGCAACTAGGCAGCAAAGCTCAATGGCATCCTTGCAGTTGGAGTTGCCCAATGCTCAGCCTTCTGGCTCTTTTTAAGTGAACTGTGCTTATTCTGCATTTAAAGCACTAGAAACAAGTAGTGAAACTGCTTCTAACTGCAACTGAGACTGCTTAGACATAACTTCAATACAAATTATATTGGTGATATCTAAGTTAAATATATAGAAATGTGTCTACTAAAGCAAGTAAAGAATTTAGGGTTTATATCATAAAGACTACTAAACTTTGACTAGAGAAATGAAAGACTCATGTAAATGGAAAGCTATATCTAGTTACCAGATTGATCCCTTATTATTTATAAAAACTACTTCAAAACTTTTCTATAACCCTAATCCCAATGTCCAAGCAAGTATTTTGAGGAAATTGACATAGTTCATATATACAATCAAGATATAGATTTTTTTTAAGATTTGAATTGGAAATTTAACATTATTTAATCTCAGGTATATTTGAAAGCTTTAAAATTCAAAGTAGTGTTATAAAGTCAGAATAATGGAATTGTACTGAATACTAATTTTTTTTCTAAAGGTGCAAAGTGTAAAATGGTTGGCCTATTCCTTGTTTCATTAATCTATATGTGTCTTCACAGAAACAGCACATTGCCTTAAATAGTTTTATTTTATATTCAGCCACAAAATCAGATCTTCCAACTAAATTCCTTCTTCAAAGACTTGCCCTGCAACTCTCTTCTGCCTGACCATTATGGGGGGGAGGGAGAGGGACTCCTGGGAAAGAGTTTGTGTTGAGTCTCAGAGGGGACTTTGAACTTGGCTGTCTAAGAAATGTTGAAACTGTTGGGACTTCGGAGAGTCTGAGAGATGCATGAATGCATTTTGCACTAGGAGATGGATAAGAGCATGAGCTGGCCAGCAGAGCACTGTTATGGTGTAGACATGAAGTATCCCACCAAAAGGCTCAGGTAGTGAGGGCTTGGACCCCAGTCATTGAGAGGCAATTGCATTATGACAGCTCCTACCTAATCAACGGATTCATTTATTGGGTAGAGTTCTAATTTGATTATTGGAATGTGTTAGAAACTAGAAAGTGGAACCTTGTTGGTGGTAGGTATATGTATTTATATACCTTTGAAAGGCATAATTTGTCCCTAGCTCCTGTGTGTGTGTGTGTGTGTGCATGCGTGCGTGCACATGCGTGTAATATGTGCTTTCTGGTGGCCATAAGACAAGCAGCACTCCTCTGTCATGTCGTTCTACCATGTTTCTACCTTGCCGTAAGCCTAAAAGCAATGGAACCAGCCAAACTTGGATTCTGAAACCAAGAATGGAAATTAATCTTTCTTCCTTTAAAATTGTTCCTTTCAGATATTCTAACACAATGGTTGATAAGTGACTAAACATGTACATTTGAAAAAAAATACTTCTTGCTTTTCTTCAGGATAAGCAGATTGAGCCAAGAAACAGCTTATAAAGAACAATACGACACCTAAGGAAGATTCCAGAATGCTACTAGAATTGGAAACTGCTACTTCAACTGATTCATTGAAGTTGTTTCATATTACTGTTATAATCAGCAAAGTCTCTGTTTGTTAAGGGTCCGATAGTAAATATTTTAATATTTCTACCTTTCTTTTATTTTTAAGTTATTTTTTTTTACGATAGGGTCTCACTATTTGGCCCACCTTAGCCTCCAATCCATGATCATCTTTCATCCATCTTCCAAATGCCAGAGTTATAGGAATACTTAATTATACATATCCATCTTAATTATTACTTTAGCTGTATAAGTTTATAGGGTATTGTATAAAAATTAAATGCATATACACAATTTATATGATCATATAAGGTAGTTAACATTTTTATTTTCTTAAATTATTTATTTATTCAGTTATTTTCTTGAGATATGATCTGATTCTGTTACCCAGGCTGGACTTGAACTCCATGGCTCAAGTGAACTTCCTGCCTCAGCCTCTTAAGTATCTGCATCTTTCAACTTTTATCAACCACAAAACTGCACATATTTGTGAGGTACAGTATGGCATTTCAAGACACATACACCATATTCTTTGATATTTATGTTAGTATTTGCCATAATTATTTTCACTTAGTGTTGCAACTTCTCATCCTGGGCCTTATAGCAGAGAAGCATGAATTGACAATATACCAATGGCAAAGTTCCAATACAAACTTATTTACAAATACTTAAAATCATATCAGTATCAAGGAATTTAGGCAAAAGGATAAATACTATTTGTAAATATCTACTCTTTTGAAAATCAGCTTTTGGATTAACACTGGATTCTGAATGATACTACCCCTAATAATAAAATACTAGATGAGCATGAAGATTGATGCTGGCTCTTGAAAATCAGTTTGTAGGCTGCTTAGTTTGTCAGCATCTTAGAGTGACAGGTAGTGTAGGAAATGTAAACATGCCTTTTAAGATGAGCATCAAATATGATTATACTCATGAATTATTTATTTGCTTATCCAAAATTGCCTGTTGGAAAAGAAACTTTAATCATGAGGGAACTATATACTTTCATCCCGTGAATGGTAATCTGCCTATGTTCTGAACAATTCTAGTTGTGTTTCCTGGAATCATGTACAAAACAAGTATGGCAATATGATGAAGTTTAACAAAATATATTTTCCCTCCCCATTACCTATTGTGTGTACTGAAACCACAGATTTCACAGTTGTCAATGGTAGGGATTAAACACTAAACCCTAGAGTTTCAACCATTGTCAACTCATTATGCTGGACCCTTTCTACCATAGAAGAGCAGGGTATTTTCACTGAGTTAGATAATCATTCTGTCTATATGCCTGCCTTCTTAGGCTACAGCATTTCTGTCAGCAATTCAAACACAGACTGGTAACAAAATCATATTGTCATCATGGTATTGCAAGTTGTTAACAAGACAAATATAGCAGTGAGCTCTCACTTACTGACTTGACTGACCTTACCATAGGCTGCTCTGTATAGAACTAGGCAATCATATAGACCACTGGAATGTACTCACCTTAATTTACTTTTACACTATTTTTAAGTAGTTGTACAAAGGTAATAATGCACAGTCTACAAAGATTCAACACCCTCCCTAAAGATGTAGCCCTTTCTTTGCAGCAATAATTAATATGTGGTGCTTTTTTATTCCATTATCAAAATTCATACCTTCTAGACTGGAGAGAAAATGGTGAGAAGTTTCTTAGCATTATGCCAAAGAATCCATCCCACCAACATTTAAACTATGTTGGGTCTAAATGTCTTCCCAAGGAAGGAATAACTTCCCATGAGTAAGCACCATTTGTGTAGGTGACATGAAAATTGAGCAATGCCAAATTGGGCACCCAGTGCCACTCAATCGACAAGCAAAGGAAAAAGATTGATCTTCAGCTAGCAAAAGGAGCTAGGCCTGACCAAAGTATGGATAACTATGCCTGAAGTCCAGGAGACTCCGTTGTACAAATACAATCACTTCAAGTTCAGTAATACATGTTTATTAAATGCTACAGACCAGCAATGCAACAAAAACAGGGCAATGAAAGACCCAGATACTGTAAGAACGAAGATTCGATTCCCCTTGTCCAATAAAGACCCCAATCATCTGAGGTACTACCAAGGGAAAGGGAATCCTGGATCAGGGAATATAAAATGTTACAAACATTACTTATAACTTTATGATGAGTTATTGAAAGAGTATTGTAGTAGCTATGCCTATATTTTCTCTTGTTGAGTTGGTATTACTGGCATAGCTCACATAGGGAGCTAGATAAATATATACTATATATTATATAACATATAATATATAACACATATAATATATTATATAATATGTAACACATATTAATATATTATACAACATATAATTATATAAAAATATATAATATATGTAATTGAAACACTATGAAAATAGCCAGAAAGTATATTATTCTAAGAAACATGCTCCTATGTGTAATATAAACATATGTCCATAAGTAAAGTGTAAATGTGTCCTTCCTGTAATGACCTGCTACCAAATTATTGCTGTAGCCATTTGCAAGCCAACCTCTTAAATTTCTGAAAAAAAAGGCAGCACATTAAAGCTGAAAAAGAACAGTTTAAATGAAACTAGCCATAAGGAAAACTCATTATCTGCTAGAGGAAGGAGTGTCCCTTTTTCTTATCCCAAGTGCAAACACATTTCCTCTGAGTTTCCTATTTCCATGAATGTCAAAGAATATAGTGATGGAAATTCACGGAATACATCCATGCTCACCCGGCATCTATTTGACTCTAAAGTAATTGTGAGATTTGAAGTGTTTCTCTGTGTGAATTTCCCCAAATTTTTCAATAGCAAACTTCCCTTCTTGAACAACAGCAGCCAGCCACTAGTATAGTAGGAAAATAAGGTTTAAAAGGATTACAGGATAAGACCTGAGATGGCCACTGCCATATTGTAGGAAAAGCATCAGACTATTCACCCTTATATGACTAAACCAATCCCAAATTTCAACATGTTCTTGCTCCCTCCAGGCTTCCACAAACACTACCTTGGTAATCAATACTATGTTGTGAGAAATGTTCAGAGTGGAACGAGCAACCAGCTTCATTCATAGTGAATCAACAGAAGCAAGCCACATCAAGGCCAGACATACAACGCTTTCATGAGCATCAACATGTCAGCCAAACCCTGAGTGAAATGAAGAAAATCCTCCCTCAAGACCTAATAAAATTCAAGGTGGAATGTTTACAGCTTTATGGATGTATATGTTGAGTAAAATAAAACTGTCTAAGATGAGCATGTTATTTTATGCACATAAATGATGTGAAATAATCACCATAAATGAGCATATATCACTACCTCTTTGTTTTTCTTTTTCTGTGATAAAGACACATAAGAACTATCTTTCTCAGAAAGTTTCAGTTTTCTGATACAGCATTGCTATCATCATTTACTCTACACCACCTCTCTAAAACACTCATTGTGCATAACAAACTTTGCATTCTTTGACTCATATGGTTTGAATGTGTTCCCTAAAGATTCATATAGCTAGAGGTTTGATCTCCAGTGTGGTAATAGAGTGGTAATGTGATCTTTAAGAGTTACGGCTTTAGGGGCTGGGAATATGGCCTAGTGGCAAGAGTGCTTGCCTGGTATACATGAAGCCCTGGGTTTGATTCCCCAGCACCACATATATAGAAAATGGCCAGAAGTGGCGTTGTGGCTCAAGTGGCACAGTGCTAGCCTTGAGCAAAAAGAAGCCAGGGACAGGGCTCAGGACCTGAGTCCAAGCACCAGGCCTGGCAAAAAAAAAAAAAAAGAGTTACAACTTTGTGGAAGGTAACTAGTCTATTAGTGTCATACTCAGAAAGGTTTTATATTGTTCTCATAGCATGCCAGCTAGTTCTCACAGGAGAGATTTGTCAAAACATGTAAAATGGGTTTATGGTAAGTCTGTAATTTTAAGGAGCAGGCACCATTTTGAAAGTGACAAGTTCTAAGACATTGCGGTGGCAATGAATACCCAAAGATGAATTCAGTTGAGAATGTTTGGAATGAGAGTCAACCAACTTTGAAACCAAAGTGTTGAATGGATTTTCCTTTGACCATTAAAGCTTCTGGTGGTTATCTAAGCCCCTGTACTGCACAGACATGCAATGAGTGCTAATAGCTCCTGTGTGCGGAGCATCTATCTACTCATGGTCTCAGAGTGTTCAATTCTGATGACACTACCTTTCAAGACAGGTACAATGGCTTTCCACCAAGATGGTGCCGAAAGCAAAGAAGGGAGCTCCAGCCCCTCCTAAAGCCAAAGCCAAGGAAAAGGCTTTGAAGGCCAAGAAGGTAGTGCTGAAAGGTGTCCACAGTCACAAAAAGAAGAAGATACGCACTTCATCCACCTTCCGGCGGCCCAAGATGCTGCGGCTCGGGAGGCAGCCCAAATACCCTCGTAAGAGTGCCCCAAGGAAACAAGCTTGATCACTATGCTATCATCAAGTTCTCCCTGACCACTGAGTCAGCCATGAAGAAGATAGAAGACAACAACACACTTGTGTTCATTGTGGATGTCAAGGCCAACAAGCATCAGATCAAACAGGCTGTGAAGAAGCTCTATGACATTGATGTAGGTAAGGTCAATACCCTGATCAGACCTGATGGAGAGAAGAAAGCTTATGTTCGACTGGCTCCTGATTATGATGCCTGAGACGTTGACAACAAAATTGGAATCATCTAAACTGAGTCCAGCTGGCTAATTATAAATATACATTTTTTTCCACAAAAAAAAGACAGGTACTATGGCCCTAAATGCATGAACTATGGCCAACATTGTCATTGTGAAAGAATGAGTGGAAGTGTTACAAATGCTGGGAAATGAAGAAACACACAAAACACGAAAATAAGTCTGCAAAGTTTGGATGGTACCAATACCAAAGAGAGGCGAATTTTGGCCTGATGATATGACTTCTGAGGAAGCCTATCGGTATTCCTGATGGCTGCCTTTCAGCTCTAACTTCAGAGTAGGGTAGGAAACACAGTGGTAGTTAGTGATTTCCATTAGGGAAATAGTTTCCGTGGAGCTGACTCAAGTTTTCTTCAAGTGAGTATATGAGGAAAGGTTCTTCAGGAAAACAAAATCAGTAAGATGTGTACAATATCTAGAAAGACAATTTGCATTCAAAGATTACCTCGCACACCTGTGGGGGCTGGTAAGTGTGAAGTCTGCTGGGAAAGCCAGCAACCTGGATAGCCCGGAAAGCCTTGATGGGGCAGCCTTGAGTCCAAATGCTGACTTACTTGTTTCTTGGAGGACTTTATACTTTTAAGGCCTACAACTGATCCCTATAACTAGGGATAATCTACTTTACTGAGAGTCTCTAAATATAATGTTAATCACACATAAAAAGATATCTTCATAGTAACATCCAGGCACTGGCGTGGGGGCTGTCCCTTAGCTTTTACATTCAGGGTGCTCTACCATTTAAGCCACATCTCCAATTCTGGTGTTTTTTTTTTTTTCATTTTCTTTTTTTTTATTAATTTTTTTTATTATTAATTGAACATAAAATTTTTTTTACAAGGTTCTGTGCAAAGAGGGTGCAGTTACATAGTAGGGCAGTGTGTACATTTCTTGTGATATCTTACAACCTGTTTTCCCATCCCTTGTCTAGGTCAGGTAGACCCATATGCAATATACAATGTATCAAGCACATATACAGTGTTCACAGACTTGGTCTCTACTGTCTCTCCATCTCCCTTTGTTAACAGTCATATATCAGGGAGATCATGCCCCTTTGTTTTCTGTGTTCTAGGCTTGTCTCACTCAACATTATTTGTTCGAGTTCTGACCATTTCCCTGCGAATAACAATATTTCACCATTCCTAATCGCTATGTAGTATTCCATTGTGTATAAGTACCATATTTTTTGGATCCATTCATCTGTGGAGGGGCATCTGGGTTGTTTCCAAATTTTGGCTATTGTGAATTGTGCTGCGATAAACATGGAAGTACAAATGTCCTTTTGATATCTTGGGTTTTGCTGTTTAGGATAGATGCCTAGGAGTGGTATGGCTGGGTCATAGGGTAGGTCTATATTGAGCTTTTTGAGAAACCTCCATACTGTTCTCCAAAGTGGCTGTACTAATTTGCACTCCCACCAACAATGGAGAAGGGTTCCTCTTTCCCCACAGCCCCTCCAGCATTTGTTGTTTCCTGAGTTCAGAGTATAGGCCATTCTAACTGGGGTGAGGTGGTATCTCAGGGTTGTTTTTATTTGCATTTCCTTTACTAGCAGGGATGTTGAGCATTTCCTCATGTGTTTCTTTGCCATTTTTATATCTTCTCTTGTGAAGTCTCTCCTTAGCTCTTTTGCCCATTTCCTAATAGGTTTATTGGGCTTGGAGGGGCTTAGTTTTTTGAGTTCTCTGTAGATGACAGATATCAGGCCTTTGTCTGTTGCTGTGCTGGTAAATATCCTTTCCCATATGGTTGGCTGTCTTTCTATTTTGGTGGCTATGACCTTAGCTGTGCAGAAACTTTTTAATTTGTAGTAGTCCCATTTGTTGAGTCTTTCCCCTATTTGTTGTGCCCCTGGGACTCTATTCAGGAAGTTCCTTCCTGTGCCTATAAGTTCTAGTGTCTTTCCTACTCTGTCCTTCAGTAGTTTCAAGGATTCAGGTCTGATGTTGAGGTCCTTGATCCATTTTGAGTTGATCTTGGTGCATGGTGATAGGCTTGGGTCTACTTTGAGTTTTCTGCATATGGCTGCCCAGTTCTCCCAGCACCAGTAGTTGAAGAGGCTATGTTTATTCCATTGTATGTCTTTAGCTCCTTTGTCGAATATCAGTTGGCTGTAAGAGTGCGGTTTTATTTCTGGGTCTTCAATTCTAATCCACTGGTCTTCCGATCTGTTTTTATACCAATACCATGCTGTTTTTGTTATGATGGCCTTGTAGTAGAGCTTGAAGTCTGGTATGGTGATACCTCCTGCACTATGTTTTTTGCCTACAATTGCTTTGGCTATTCTAGGTTTTTTGCTGTTCCATATGAATTTATGGATTGGTTTCTCTATTTCAGTGAAGAATGTGGCTGGGATTTTGATAGGTATTGCATTGAATTTGTATAACAATTTGGGCAATATGGCCATTTTCACTATATTGATTCTGCCTACCCATGAGCATGGGAGGTCTTTCCATCTCCTTGTGTCTTCTTTGATTTCCCTTATTAGATTTTTGTAGTTTTCATTGAATAGGTCCGTCACGTCCTTGGTTAAGTTGATCCCTAGGTACTTTATTCTTTTTTTGGCTACTGTAAATGGAATTGTTTCCATAATTTCCTTTTCTGTTTGTCTATTGCTGGTGTACAGAAAAGCTGCTGACTTTTGTGGATTGATTTTGTATCCTGCTACTTTGCCAAATTGGTTTATTAGATGTAGGAGTTTGGGTACTGAGTTTTTTGGGTCCTTGAGATATAAGATCATGTCGTCTGCGAATAGGGATAACTTGATTTCTTCCTTGCCGATGTGGATCCCTTTGATGTCCTCCTCTTGCCTTATTGCTATGGCTAGGGATTCCAGTACTATGTTGAACAGAAGTGGGGAGAGTGGGCATCCTTGTCTTGTTCCTGTGTTTAGGGGGAATGATTTAAGTTTCTCTCCATTTAATATGATATTAGCAGTTGGTCTGTTGTATATGGCTTTTATTGTTTTGAGGAATGTTCCATCTATTCCTGTTCTCTCCAAAGCTTTTAATAGGTATGGATGTTGTATTTTGTCGAAGGCTTTTTGGGCATCGACTGAGATAACAATGTGATTCTTAATTTTAGTTCTGTTTATGTGGTGAATTACATTGATTGATTTACGGATGTTGAACCATCCTTGTGACTGAGGGATGAAGCCTACTTGGTCATGATGTATGATATTCTTGATCACTTTCTGGATCCTGTTAGCTAATATTTTATTGAGGAGCTTTGCATCTGTGTTCATTAGTGATATTGGTCTGTAGTTCTCTTTTTTTGTTGGATCTTTGCCTGGTTTGGGGATGAGTATGATATTAGCTTCGCAGAATGAGTTCGGGATTTCTCCCTCCGTTTCTATTTCGCGGAAGAGTTTGAGGAGTATTGGAATTAGCTCCTCACTAAAGGTTTTGTAGAATTCATTGGTGAATCCATCTGGGCCTGGGCTTTTCTTAGTAGGGAGGTTCTTGATTACCTCCTGTATCTCACCGTAAGTTATTGGTTTATTTAGTTGATTTATTTCTTCTTGGTTCAGTTTGGGCAGTTTGTACTTCTCTAAGAATTGATCCATTTCTGTAAAATTATTGTTTTTTGTTGAGTAGAGGTTTTGGAAATAGCTCCTTATGATTGTTTGAATATCGTGTGTACTTGTTGTAATTTTTCCTGTGGAGTCCCTGATTTTACGAATATGAGTCTCTTCTCTTCTTTTTTTTGTGAGTCTTGCAAGGGGTCTGTCAATTTTGTTTATTTTCTCAAAGAACCAGCTTTTAGTCTTATTTATTTGTTGAATGGTCTTTCTATTTTCAATCAGATTTATCTCTTCTTTAATCTTTGTAATCTCTCCCCTCCTAGTCGTTTTAGATTCTGTCATTTCTTGTTTCTCCAGTTGTTTTAGTTTCATCGTGAGGGTATTCACCTGCTCTGCTTCCATTCTTTTAATGTGGGTACTGAGTGCAATGATCTTGCCCCTCAGTACTGCCTTAGCTGTGTCCCATAGGTTTCTTTGTGATGTGTTTTCTTTGTCATTGTGGCTTATGAATTCGTTGATTTCATCTTTAATTTGATCTGTGGCCCAAGTGTTGGATAGCAGCATGGGGTTTAGCCTCCAAGAGTATGTATAGGCTCTGTGGTATCCTTTGTTGTTGAGGGTTACCTTTAATCCACTGTGATCAGATATAATACATGGGATGATGTCAATACTTTTGTATTTGCTGAGGTTCTTTGTGTGGGCTATGACGTGGTCTATTTTGGAATATGATCCATGGGCTGCTGAAAAGAAGGTGTATTGGGTCTCTGTAGGGTGGAAGGTTCTATATAGGTCTGTTAGATCCATTTGGGAAATGGTGTTATTTAGGTCCTCAGCTCCCTTACTAATCCTCTGGGTGTTGGATCTGTCTCTTGGAGAGAGAGGAGTATTAAAGTCACCCACTATGATTGTGTTTGCATCTATCTTGCTCTGTAATTCTGTGAGAATTTGCTTGACATATGTCGGGCCTCTTTTGTTCGGTGAGTATACATTTATCACCGTGATGTCTTGATTCTGGATTTTTCCTTGTATTAATATGTAGTGTCCTTCTTTGTCTTATTGAGTGAACTTTAAAGAGAAATCTAGCTTGTCTGAGATCAGAATGGCTACACCTGCCGTTTTGGTGGGTGCATTTGCTTGGTAGATCTTGCTCCATCCTTTCATTCGAAGCCTGTTTTTGTCCCTTGCTGTAAGGTGGGTCTCTTGTAGACAGCAGATGTCAACTTTTTGTTTGCGGATCCATTCTGCCAGTCTGCTTCTCTTGATCGGGGAGTTTAAGCCATTTATATTTAAAGAGATCAAGGATAAGGGTGTTTTTTCTCCTTCCATTTTCTTGTTGGGCTGTTTTTTCCTGTTTTTTTTTTTTTCTTCTTGTCTTTAGTGAGCTGGTCTTTCTGCTGGACTTTGGCTATTGAAGTTTCTTTCTGATTCTGTCTGTGTGTCTTTTACGATCTCTGTTGGGTGGGCTTCCCCTCTTAATATTCGCTGTAGGGCTGGTTTTTTATTCACATACTCCTTTAGCTCCTCTTTGGTGTGGAAAGATCTGGTTCTCCCTTCGAATGTGAACTCCAGTTTCGCTGGATATTTGATCCGAGGTTGTAAATTGTTATTCTGAAGTACTTGGATGGTGTTCTTCCACTCACTTCGAGCTTGGTAAGTTTGTGTGGATAAGTCGGATGTTATTCGAATCCTCTTCCCATTGAAAAAAGTTTCCTTCTTCGCTTTGGCTGAATTCAGAATTTGCTCTTTAATCTTGAGGTCTGTAGTCTTGAATATTATGTGCCTTGGGGTGGTTTTCCTGGGGTCTGGCCTGCCAGGTGTCCTATAGGCTTCGGTTACCTGGATGGGGTCCCCTGTGAGATTGGGGAAGTTTTCTGCAATAACTTTATTGAGAACATGATTAAGCCCTCTGCTCTGATATTCGGCTCCTTCTTCTATTCCAATTATGCGCAGATTATATCTCTTGTCTTTGTCCATTAGTTCCTGGATTAATCTTCCCTGAAGCTTCACCTTTTCTTGGAGTGTGGTCATTTTCTGGTTGTTGTCAGCTGCTTCATCGTCCAGGCGAGAGATTCTGGATTCCATATGGTCCACTCTTTGTGTTATGGTTTCAATTGCGGAGTTTATGGATGTCAGAGAGCTATTCATGGTTGTCATATCAGCTCTGATCGTGGAAATTTCTTCCTTTAAAGAGTTGTATTTTAAATCTATTTTTTCATGCATTTCAATTCTCAGGGTGTGGAGATTTTCTTTAAAGGCGGCTTGCATTGTATCCATTTTTGCTTCCATTTCTTTAAACGAGGCTTGCATTGTATCCAGTTTTGCTTCCATCTCTTTCTTGGCTTCCTGGGTGTCCTTCCAGATTTCCGCTCTAAACTCCTGGAATTGTTTTCTGATTTCATTTCTGACGGTTTCGATCATTCCTGTTAACATGTCCTCATTTGCTTTTTTATTCTCCATCTCCTCTTCAGTCATGCTGCTTTTTGGAGCTGGCGAGTTGGCTTGTCCTTTGATGAACTGAGTTATGTTTCTTTGTGATTTGCGCATCTGGAGCTCTGTGTAGATCTTCCCTCCCTTCTCTGTAGGCGTGTCTACGGCAGCAGGTGCTGTCGCTGTGGCCCCGCCCACCAGTGCAGGGCACGCCTACCAGAGCGGGCGCTTTCGCCGGGGCCCCGCCCTCCTGTGCACTGTGAGTCCCCTACAACAGGCACTTTAGTGGGGTCTGCCTCCCAGAGCGAGCCCTGGGTTGTTGGGTTGTGCTTGCGCCCTCCCGCGAGTCCGTTGGCGGGGGAGGCAGTATGTGTGGGGCCCAGTGGGATCGACTGTCCGGGTGTGGCTTGGCCCCCTCAGACCTCGCCTCCATTGCGAGGAGGGGGAACGAGATCAGGCTCAGGTGACCCTGCTGGGCTGGTATTGCCCACCAGAGCCTGTGATTTTAGTTGTAAGAGTCTGCAAGGTCTAGGTGCCTCGGGTGGGGCTTGCCCTGCCGGCCGTCCCCGGCCCCTGTTGGGAAGGGGACGGGGCTGGTTCTGCCAGTTCAGGAACCTTTGGGGGCTTGGGGCTGTTCCGCCCTCCCCCTGCTAGACTGGCTTCCCAGCGCCTGATGGGAGCTTCCCGCCTGATTTGGGGGTCCTTTGTTCCCACGGGAGTGGGGAGGGGGAGGGAGGGAGATATATCTTCTTTGTCGGGCTTGGGTCTCCCGTTGGGGGAAGGGATTATGGGGGACTCACTTTTGCTGCTTTGTGTGTGTGTCCCGCGCCGCCGTTGGCCCTTCAGGGGTTGGCGAAGTGTCGTGGTGGCTTCCCCCGTTCCCTCTTTCTGCCGCGCTGGGTTCCCTTGTCCGAATCCGGTGTGGACCCGAATTTCTCGTCACTGCCGGGTGTGTCTTGGTCCGCACCCTGCTTTGTGTCCGTGGGGTCTCCCGCTATATGGATTCTGCGCTCCTGGCAACCTGTCTGCCGATCGCCGGGTTCCCCTTTCCCAGCCTGACCCTGTTTGGGCCAGGGTCGGCTGGTGGGGGGAGGGTGCCCTGATGAATCTCCGGCTCCGTGTAGGTTTTCGGTTCTTCTTTTTTGCTCCTTTTTGTTTTCCTGCGTTTCTCCACTGCTTCTGGATGCTGGTTTTGCTGGGTTCTTGGTGGAGTGTTGGGTGTTGGAGTTCCCAGCTCGCTATTCAGTTGGTGCGAGTCGGGGTGCCTCCCTATTGTTTCGGCGCCATCTTTCTCTCTCTTGGTGTTTTTTTTTTAATTAATGAATTTAATTTTTTATTGTCACAGTGAAGTACAGAGGGGTTACAGTTACATAGATTAGGTAGTGAGTACATTTCTTTTCCAACTTGATACCCTCTCCCTCATTTTTCTCCCACCTCCCCCCCCCAGTTGTACAGTTAGTTTATAACATGTTGTCTTGTAAGTATTGCTGTTGCATTGCTTTGCCTTTTACTCTTTGTTTCACTTAGTGTCATTTTATGTGATCATATGTACATAGTTATTGAGCTCTTGTAATCATCTTCTAGGACTGTTCTAGTCATATACTAATTATTACCAATAAGGGAGACCATAAAGTTTGTATTTCTTTGGGTCTGTCTCACTTCACTTAGTAAGATTGTTTTCTAAGTCTTTCCATTTTCTTACAAATGGAGTAAACATTGCAGAAAGTAATAGGAGGGAACACTAAGGCTCCTTGGCACAGGTGTACACTTCCTTTTATTTTTGCCAGTCTTGGGGCTTGGACTCAGGGCCTGAGTACAGTCCCTGGCTTCATTTTGGTCAAGGTTATACCTCTGGAGCCACAGCACCACTTCTGGCTTTTTCTGTTTATGTGGTGCTAAGGAATCAAACCCAGGGCTTCACACATGCTAGGCAAGCACTCTACTGCTAAGCCACAGTCCCAGTCCTAAACTTTCTTAATAATGACCCAGAAACACAACAAATCAAAGAAAGATTGGACAAATGGGATTGCATGAAACTGCAGAGCTTCTACATGACAAAGAACATAGCTAGCAAGATATATAGAAGGCCTATAGACTGGGAGAAGATCTTCACTAGCCATACAATAGACAAAGGCCTCATATCTAAAATATACTTAGAACTCAAACAACTAAGTCCCTCAAAAACAAATCCTCAAAGAAACAACTGCCCCATTAATAGTGGGCTAAAGACTTAAAGAGAGACTTCTCTGAAGAGGAAATGAGAATGGCCAAGAGACATATGAAGAAGTGCTCAATATCACTGGCCGTAAAAGAAATGCAATTGATACAACATTGAGATTCCACCTCACCCCTGTTAGAATGTCCATTATCAATAAAACTAACAACAATAGATGCTGGTGTGGATGTGGCCAAAAGGGAACACTACTACACTGTTGGTGGGAGTGTGAACTTGTACAACCACTCTGGAAAGCAGTGTGGAGGTTCCCCAAAAAGCTAAACATAGAGCTCCCCTATGACCCAGTAATCCCACTTCTGGGAATTTACCCAAAGGATCACAAGCAAGGCCAAACTGAAGCGACCAGCACAACTATGTTGATAGCAGCATTATTTACCATAGCTAACATATGGAACCCACCCAAATGCTCTTCAGTAGATGAATGGATCAATAAATTATATATATATATATGTATATATATATGTATATATATATAATGGAATTCTATGCTTCTATCAGAAAGAATAACACTTCTGGTTTTTTAATGGTTAATTTCAGATAAGAAGTTCATGGACTTTCCCTTCCATGCTGGCTTTGAATCATGATTCTGAGATCTCAGACTCCTGAGTAGCTAGGATTACTGGTGTGAGTCCCCAGTGCCTGGCTTCTTTTCTTTTTTAAAAAATATGAAAGACATATTAATCTGAAAGATATATTAATTGTTCACTTCTGTGTAGATATAATCAGAGCTTGGAGTGGTCAGAAATTAATAGTAAGGTACAGCCTGATGAAAGTAGGAGTTTTACTGAGTGGGAAAATAGCTAGAGGGTAGACTAAGGGAAGTGAGCTCTTTTTTTCTTAGCCATGTATTGTGTGCCCATGTTTATTCAGGTAAGTTCTTTTTTTTTTAAAGGAATATAAAACTATTTATTGACCACTGTTCACCATTATTTACAATAAAGTAAACAATATACAGTTGGGTAACATTCTGATTACTACACAGTTGTTTCTCTGGCTTTTGTGGAACCAGTAACCCAATACTGAAAACAATTGAGCCTACATGTAAGGAATGAGTTGGGATAAATAAAAAGCATTCAGGTCAATAATTATAAAATTCTGTCCATTCATTTAGGCCAGTAGGTCCTAAATAGTCACATCTCTAACCAGCTGATTTTACATTTCCATGAGCTGAGTGTTAGATAGCCCATGACCCAATATTCTGTAAAGGAATGCTCACTACAGAAAATTTTAGTGAAAGGAAATCAAGATTTGTCTTTTCTCATCTGGGTGAGGGAAGCTGTTATTAGCTTAAATTTTTTCCTTTCAAGAAGTTTTGCAAAGCTATTGCATTTGCTTATCTATGGCAGAGGCAGGAGGACCTAAAGTTCGAGGCTAGCTAGCCTGGCTACCTAGGAAGTTCAAGGTGAACCTGAGCTGCCTAGAGACCCTGTCTCAAAAATCAACAAAAAACTAAAACAAGGGCCAGGGATGTGACTAAGTGATACATCATTTACCTACATATGCAAGGCTGTGGGTCTGATGCCCAACACCTCTAAACAAGCAAAATCTCCAAAACAAAAAACTACCTATGTAAGTATTTTGTTTACACACACACAAACACAAAAAAGAAAATTCAGGATGGTCCTTCAACATAGCAGTTAAAGACAAGTTGTTCTGATTAAGTAATGACCCCCAAAAATTGCCTAATATTAAAAAAAGCCACAATCTGTTTCTGAATGCAGAGGAAATATACCATGGTATTAAACATTCTTTTCTGATAAAGCAACTACAGAAAGCCTTTATTATATTTGTTCAAAGTAACCAGTGCTATTGAGGAAAAAAGAAAAACCTCAACTCTCCCAATACTTCTTTCCAAACCAACATGTCATACTTGATTTTCATTAGAATGTAGTTATTGTTTCACACCATTAATTCAAAAACCAAGACTCGTATTTTATATATATGTATAAATATATATATAAAAAGCAATGCAAACAATTATTGAGCTTCATCTTCTGGACAAGAATGCCAAGTTAGTCTCTCTTCATAGAAAGCAATCACAATCTGAGGACACTTCATATTCGCCTCTTTTGCCAGCACCAAGTCAGCTTCATCTGAATCTTTCCATTTCATAAGAAACATCAATTCTCCACTGCTGTCTGTGGCACCAATTATTCGTTCAGGATCCAGACCCCTAGCAAACCCCCTTGGTTTGTCAGCAGCATCTCTTTTCTTCTTTGATTTGCTATCATCAGATTCACTGTCCGATAAAGATTTTCTTTTTGTACCATCCTTTTCTTTACCAGCTTTTTGAAGAAATGCTTCAATTAATTCTGGACAATCTAAATTTTCTTCAGGTTCCCAAGTATTATCAGCATCTGTAAATCCCTTCCACTTCAGGAAATATTCTACCTTCCTATTCACTACACGTCGGTCCAGTACTTTTTCTACAACAAATTCTTTAGGCTCTGCTTCTTCAACTTTTTTACTCTTTCCATTCTGTTTCTTTCCCATTTTTTGCAATGTAGTCTTGTTAGAGGCCATTTTTAATTGTAGACTTTGAAGAGCTATTACTCAGATGCTCCGGTCACGATCCTGCAGCAGCAGCGTCTCTGGCCCACGGGCTTCCAGCTCCAGTCACCAGGTAAGTTCTTTCTATTAGATAATTTATTTGTTTGTTTTTCAGGATTATAAACGAATCCTGAAATAGTCTTAATTTTCAAAATTATTCTTCACCACTGTATAATAAACAACCAATAAACACATTGTTTTATTCTTACCATCTACTTTTCTTAGGCAAAATTCCTGGGGCTTTAAATCTCAGATTATTTTGCATGATTGTAACCATGGAGAAAGCATACCCTGGGATTCAGCCAGGAGGTGCATGATATTATAATGTATCACAGAGTGGAGAAATGATAGCATTGGTTCTACCAGAGGAAGTTGCTTGGGTAGATTTACAAAGCATCACCTATCTTATTCATAAAATCCCAACAAAACATTTCCCATCTCTTTGTTGTTCTTATTCTCAATTCAGGGTTCACTTCAATATCTAAGATTGTTGGCAAGTTATATAATAAGATCTGTAGGTTAAGATAACAAACTAATAAGCTATTCATTCTCATAAACTCATTTTTATGAATTATAATTTCAGGTTTCCCTACACCAATTTCAGACTCATATTTGTGAGCAGGTATCAGAATTGGCACAGCTGATCACAGTATTAGACAGAAATGGGACAACACTCTTAAAAGATTTTGCTTTGTTCTTCATGTTTATTGTAAGATACTGCTTTTGTTGCAAGGGGATAAGAAGAATTTACATTCCACCAGGTATTAAACAGAGGAGTTGTCTAATATAAGGCACAATGTTTTCAATTCATTCTAGTATTTTACCTTTGGGGACAATGCATAAGTTGACACTAAGTAGGTGGTCTTCTTTTTCTTAGTCTTGTTTTATGCTCATGGATTTGTTAGGATTCCAGTGTAATCCAAAGAAAGGCAAAACAATTTTGTGAAATGTTGAAAAGTTGTTTTTTTTTAATCCTTGTAAAATCAGAAAACCCATGATAAGAAGAATAGGATAACTCAAAAGTGGAATATTTTAGATAAAATATTTACATTGGAATAACTCCTTTCTCTTCGTGAGCAACAGGAATATAGAAAGTTCTTGCTACGTAGCTTTATTCATGAACAAATCGTCTTCATTGCACAATTTCTTAGCCGATACCAGTGGATGGTCTTTAGGTACACTCAGTAATGTTCACTCCTTAGCTTTCACAGTGTATGGCTAGATGAAAAGCTTGGACTTCCTGGGCAGTCTCCTTTTGCCAGAAGCTCATGCAAGGCCCTTGGAGTGTGGCTACAGTACAATGTGGACTGCTGTTGGCCATGAAGTCCTCCAGTCCACTGCACAAGTCCACAAATGCCCTGCCACCTGTA
Organism: Perognathus longimembris pacificus; assembly: GCF_023159225.1. Lineage (NCBI taxonomy): Eukaryota > Metazoa > Chordata > Mammalia > Rodentia > Heteromyidae > Perognathus > Perognathus longimembris. The sequence continues at coordinate 31,955,451 of NC_063167.1, read as the reverse complement.
TCAGAGATGACTGTCCAAGATGGATAAGAAGCTCTTGGGACAGCTAAAGAAGTTCTCTTTTCAAGAATAAAGCATGTAGGATTAGGATTAAACATAGGATGAACAGGCTAATTAGAGGTTTTAGAAGGCCAAGTCTATCTATTTTAACAAATTTGGGGTATTTATGAGCACTTTACAGAAGTTTTACAGAAAAAAAGACTATTGGTATGCATATGAGGACCATCGATGAAGTTATGGTCTGCCAAAGTAAGAAAAATAAATGTAGAAATGTGCTACATGGTGAGATGAAACCTAAGAAGGCTCCCACATTTTGTGTACACTCCCTTGTGTAATGTCTTCCCTGAGTACGGGTTGGCCTGTTTATTTCATCAAGCCAATGGACCGCCTTGATGTTAAGAGAACTTTAGCACTGTAGTTAATTGTGAAAGATTTTTATTTCCATCTTGCTAGTGCGCTCTCTCCCTTGCCGACTTCAGTGAAGCTAGTTGCCAGGTTGGGAAAGCTTACAGGAAGTTGAATGAATCCTCCTTGCTGGTTTGCTTAAGCTGCCTTGTTGAAAAGAGTCACAAGGAACAGAAGGTAGTCTCCAGGTAGGTAATAGATAAGAACTAAAGTTCCCAGCCAAACAATCATATGACAATGTCTAGAGCTTAAGCCACTATGTTACCTTTCTGACACAAAGAATGAGAAATAGGAAGAAGGTTAAAAGGCTCTTTACAAAGCTTACTCTGAGCCTACCCAGGATCCCTTTTGCCATTCCCAACATGCTAGAGCACAGCAAGCAAGGTCAAGTAGGAATGTAGAGGCCAGAAATCCACACAGAGAAATTTAAACACAAAATTATTATTGTTTAAAACCATAAAGTGAATAATACTCAGTGAGTTCTGCAGAGTTTGGAATGAGTCGATGCAAAGAAGAATTTGTCTTTAAGCTAAGGAATAATGAGGAGAAAAGTGACAGTACCCTGCCCCAAAGCTGAGATTCAAATCCTCCCTGAAGATAGCGTGGTAGCCACAGATACACATGAGACACAACCAGCAAACAGCTGGCTAGGGTGGTTGGCCAACACTGGTCTGCAAAAGTGATTTAATAGTGCTAAATATCCAAGAATACTGAAGATGCTCTTTAGAAGATTTCCAGCATTGATAAACAAAAAAGCTATGGTAAACCAGATTGTTCTAAAAGAGTGGCTTTGCACTGCCAGAGTGAAGGAAGGGAGGCGGGGCATCCTCAGAGTTAACTGCCAGTGAGATGATTGTGGTCTACACATACAGTTGGGACTCAACCACTCAGCTGCTACTGTTGTGGGGTGGAGTGTTCTAGAGATGTCCATAAGTTTAGGTTGATTCATAGTCTTGATAAAATCTTCTACTGACTTTCTGATTACTTATTTAAAAATGCATTGACAAAGATAGCTTTGCAATCATCAAATAAATGTGTAAGTTTTTCTGTTTCTCCTTTTAGTTCTCTGAGTATTTGGTCATATATTTTTAAACTTTGTTACTAAGTACATAAATGTTCTTAATTCTTATGCCTTTTAGATGAATGCTCCTTTTGCAGTTATGAAATACCTGTCCTTATCCTAGCTAATATGATTTATTGTGAAATTTACTTTGGCATTAATGCAGTCATGTGCTACATAATAGTATTTCAATGAGTGATGGACCACAGATACAGTGATAGTCCCATAATATTTTATCACCTAGCAATGTCATAGGCATCTTTGTATAAGTGTACTCTAAAGTTTGCACAATGACTGCATCACCAAAGAACACATTTCTGAGTCCATATCCCATTATTAACTGATGCAAGAGTATATAGTTATTTGAGTTTTGATTAATTATAGCCTGGTTTATCTTTCTTGACCTAGCTCTGTCCTTCTGTAAAAAGTGGGTTTTGGTTGGTTTTCTTTTTAAAATTTTTTTGTGAGTGTCGTACTATTTTCATTCAACTATTAAAAAGGGATGGAGGGAAAGTAAAGAAATAGTAATATGGGTATGAATTCAATCAAAATACATATGTATGGAAATATAATGAGACATTGATGAACAGTTAGCTTACACTAATAAAAATGCATTTTTAAGTTATGGAGGAGGAAGTATATTGTTTACAGATAAATATCTGGAAACGCTTATTAAACATGAGAAATTCATTACCCAATTTAAAAAGAGGCAAAGGAACAACTGCCTCACCAAAGAAGATAGAAAGATGGCAAACAAGCACACAAAAAATGCTCATTTTCTATTAATGAATTTTAATTCAAATAATAATGGAATACTATTAGAATTTTTTTTGTTTTTTCCATTTATACATCTTTTCTTTTTTTGATTCTTACTTTATTTTTTTCTTTTCATTTCTTTATTGTCAGAGTGATATACAGGGGTTACAATATCATACATAAGGCAGTGGGTACACTTCTTAAAAACTGACAATACTAGGTGCTATAATAAAGATGTGAAACAATAAGAATCTTCATTCATTGCTTGCAAGAATTAAAAATGGTACAAACCATGTTGAAAAAGTTTCTTGCAGTCCTTTGACATCTTCTCACAGCTTAATACTCTGTCAGGATAGAATCAAACAAGGATGCTCCTAAATATTTATTCTAACTGACTGGAAGCTTACATCTATACTATAATTTACATATGAATATTTGTAACATTTTTATTGATAATTGCCCCAAACTAGAACAACTAAAATGATCTTTAATAGACAAATGGATAATAGATAAGTTATGTGCATCTATGGAGCCCATGGAACTTTACTGTACTGTACTGTACTGTACTGTACTGTACTGTTGACTGTGAAAAAAGGATTTAATTTTTCCACAAACGTATGAATGGAACATATGGGCTAGGTATTTTTCATCATTGTCACAACATACCTGAGGGGGAAAAAAACAACATGAGGGAGGAACAATTCATTTGCCGAGGCTGTCATCCATCGTGATTGTCTTCATTGCTTTTAGAATCAAGCAGAAGCAGCATATGAGAATCTGAAGGTGGTTGACAGGGTGGCAGGACTTTAAAATATTTAATAGCCCTTTAGTGAAGACATCTGAGAAATGTCTTAGATAGTGTGAGGTTTTATCCAACTGCATGTCTGGAGATAAAGTTGAAAAGCAGAAGGGGGAGGAAAAGCAGATTTCAGTGGGTACCCTACAGTTTCTATTCTTCCTGTAAATGCAGTAGTTAAACAAGATTTCCTGGAAAACATCTTTGATTGGAGAAGAGTATACTAGTCCCAGAAACCAGTCTCAAGTCTCCTGATCTGACTCAAAAATCCAATAGTCATAATAAGAACTTCAGTGGCTACAGTCACTAGGCTTTCATCTATAACCATCAGTAAGATCTCCTTGAATCACTTTAAGATCCATAACAACTTACCTACTTTCATTGGATCAGTATTAACTAGTCGAGTCTCTCTCAAAGCTGTTGTATCCCTTAGCTTCCCTGCTGAAGGCACAATGAGTAGAGCCAAGAAGGTCTATCCACTTCAGGAACTTATGCTGGCTGCACTTATCCACTGCATGCAGAATGTGGCTTCACAAAAATACCTAAGACTTTCTACAAGTTGCAAGCATAGTTGTGAGCCTGGTTGATTTGGTGCATCTGCTGGCCTTAAGTCTGGAAATGAACAGCCTTGGGCTCACCAAATTGAATGCATGACCAAAAGACTAAGATTTCTTATAATACTCACACAGAACCAAAGGTACCATGGCATGTAGTAGTAATGAACCAGGTTTACAAGCAGACACTGGCCAAGAACTCAGGGCATATGTCAGGATTTATCATTGCACCAAATAGTTTCTTTTGTTAAATTAAATTTTATTGACAAGGTGATGTACAGAAGGGGTACAGTTACATAATAAGGTAGTAAGTACATTTCTTATCATATTGCAACAAACAGTTTCTATATCCTCTCTCCCTTACAAGTTTGTGACAGTTGGGGAGTAGAGGAATAGCACCCTGGTCTTGGGGCTGTGGAGACCCCTCTTCACCTCTACAGTTATGACAGTGTTAAAGTCATTGGCATAATTTGTCTGTCCCTTCTACAACAGGTTGCATCTCTAACATTCTGACACCTTCATGTCCACTTATTCTATCTAAGAAGCAGAAAGTAACTTTTACCCCTTTCACACTCATTACTCAATGCTGGAGAAGCCTATGGCAGGGATGGGTCATGCCACGGTGTACAATTATCAGAATAATCCAATGATTACATTAAGAGAGAACACTCACAGAAATTTCTAAGTCTTACCTCCTTGTGGATTTTATGTATTTATTATTCCTTTTGAGATGGAAGGGGATATAACAGAGATACCCAGGGTCTTCCTCTAGTGTATCAAAAAGCACCGGCTCAAAGAGAACAGAGGATACAGATCTGGCAGAAAACTGTGAAGCAGGCTCATTTGACAAAAGAACAAGTACTTGTGGAGAACAAGGTTTATGAATGGCTGATTAAGACCGGACAACACACCAACAGCTGGCTTTGAAGGATCTCTGGAGGGCATCTTTGCTGTCTCCCTCACATATCTATAATACAGGATGCCAGGCTGGCAGTACAGCTTCAAATCCTTCTTCGGATGAGAAAATGAGTTAATAATAAATTAAAAAAGAAAGGTACTTTTTTTCTCTGGTACTGTATCACACTGTGAAAAGAAGTTGGACAGCTGCTAGACAGACCACAACCTGTGTGCCTTTGAGACAGAAGCACCTACAAGCTAGAAAGGTACCTGAGTGCCATCTAGAGGTGAAAGTAGATCTGTAGGCCTTTTTTTGGTTTTCTTTTGTTCTTTTGTTTTGTTTTCTGGGGATATTTGAGAAATCTTCAGAATATGTCCCAGTGACAACAGCTTAAAATAAGGCAATCAATAATCACAAAAGTACAAAATCTTAGGTAAACTTGTCTTTCAAAATAAATTAAAGCCAGGTGCTTGTGGCTTATCTATGCCTGTAATCTCAGATGCTCAGAGGGATGAGGGCTGAGGATCCGTGAGACTTTTACCCAAAAAGGCAGAAGTGGAGCTGTGGCTCAAGTAGTAGAGCATTAACCTTGAGGGGTGGAAAAAAATCTCTGGAGCAGCACTCAGCCTCTTAGTTCAAGTCCTAGGACGGACACAAATAGGTAGGTAGATGGATCAGACTCTTGCAACAGGAGAATTTCGCAGGAATATGTTTCTTGTACAAAAATGGTTAACACCACTTTGCAAACAGCACACAAAACTCCCCCAGCAATATACCCAGCTGCAGCTTACACAACACCAACTATTTAGGAGAGACGCCAATAACCTGTTCTGCTTCTACCCCTTTCAAGAAAGTTCCAGAAGTCTGTTGGCTCCTGAAAATTCTGATTCTGTAGTTACAGAGGCTATTTCTGACATTTCCACAGAAGTTCTCTGAGGCTAGGAAGCAACCTCAGAAACAGATCACCATACACAGTAGGTTAGGAAGTAGCAGCTGGTTTTTCAAAGCCACAATTAGTGACCACCCCTACTCTGCCCCTACTTCCCAGCCCAGAGCCAGCACAATCATGCTGTCTGGGCCAAGTTCTGGAAGGGCTGCTCCTTCTTCCAGGCCATGCTGAGGAGCTCCTGAGGTTGATCACATGGCACCTGCTGGGTCAGGTGGGTTCCCAGATTGGAAGGCACACCTGGGTTCCCCTCGGAGCTGCAAGTCCAGCGGGGGCAAGTTGTAACGGTAGGTTAAGCAGAGCTCCTGGAGGTGCCTTTACAAACCACTGGGAAGTGAGTCTACCTTCTGAACCAGTGGGTGAGTTCCAACAGCTCTGCCCAGCACCTCAGTAAGGCCCTTTCCGGGAAAGGGATCTGACTATCACCCTGGTAGAGAACCTGGTTGATGGCTTGCAGAGCCAGCAAACTTCTTGGAGTTGCATGATGAGAAGGACAGGTTTGCATGGTTCCAGTAGAACTTCAAATAGAGTCAAGGACTGAGACTTGGAGCAGGTAACACAGAGGCAATGGTACAGAGCTTCCTTCTGAGGTGCCTTACACCTCCCTGCCTGGAGAAGATTCCCAGGTGGGCTTTAAAGGGCCCTGGGAAACACTTGCGCAGGGAACAAATTCGTGAGTCAGAACTCCAAGCCTTCCTCCAGATTTCGGAGAAAGAAGCTCCTGAGAAGAAGGAAGGTGAAGAGGATGAAAAACTTGTGAGCCCTGCTATTACCCCAAAGCAGTCAGTTCTGATACTGAGGATGCGAGCAAGAGGAAGAACCATAACTTCTTGGAGCACAAAAGTTGAAATGACCTCCACTCAGAATTCACAGGGCTGAGGGACCAGGTACCCATCCTGGACAGCTGCTCTAAGGCCCTCAAAGTAGTGATGTTAAGCACAGCCTTGGAATATTTGCCAGCTCTAATTGGTGCTGAGAAGAGGATGGTTACTAAGAAAAGGCAGCTAAAGTGCTAGCAGCAGCAACTGCATAAGGTTTGGATACTTCAGTGGTTCCTGCCCAGAAAGTCTGACTCTCCTGTCTTACAAAGACATGTGTTTACTTTTGAACTTCCTTTTCTTTTCCCTTTAGTAATTAGTACTACAGAATTTTTGGTGGCTGCTCTATACAAAGTTGAGAGAGAAATTTGTACCTGGAAATCCATTAGTAATAGGAACCCTTTTCTCCATAGCCCAATGGGTCTTCCATAACTGGCAGTAAGCAAGATTTTCACATCTTAGTCAAAAATCTGCCTTTACCTACTGGGACCACTGCAAAACACATTCTTGACCTTCTCCTGACTTCTCCCTTAATGTTTTGTCAGTTCCTTTCTTTGCTGTATTTCCTAGTGCCAGGGTTTGTGGTCATCAATGTGATTCCTCTTACTCACAAGTTAGGTCCTTGGCTGCAAAGGTCATTATCCACCCTTTCCTCCCAAGGGCAAGGCCCCCTTTGGCATCTCTCCAATGTACTCCTTCCTTTTTTTCCCCATAATATGACCTTCTGGAAGGGCACATCCCACTGTCTCCAGGACAGGTGAACATTTCTTGCTTGGAAAGCAGGAAGATGAGCTGCCCAGTCCTGGCACTGTCATTTATGCCAACTACAGAAACGTGGGCAATTCCCTGAACTTCTCTGACCCTTGATTTCCCTGGTATGCCCAATGAAACAATAAAGCCTTCTCCAGGGTATGACAATAAAGGATTAACAATGGCATTTGTTCCTCACATTCCACCCAATATAGTGACAGAAACAAAGAGATTGATAAGAAAATGATAGCTTACATTATGCTGGTAATTCAAATTTCTAACTGTGAGATGAGCTCACCCACTTTGCAAACGTTTTAGAAGCATTGAAGTATGCACACATGCTGGATAAGCTGCCAGGGAAGACAGAGCTTCTTTTTCATCAAAAGAACTTGCCAGCAGCTTCAAACGTGGTGTAAGTTCTGTTACCTTGAAATAGACCTTTGATTTTTTTCCTCTGGGAAATTTAATTGTACCTTCTAGTCACTGCAAACAAAACACCATAAGGTACACACACACACACACACACACACACACACACACACACGAAGTAGCTGTTGAAGGATACTTTACAGATAGATAAGACTGCTCTTTGCAAAATGGCCTAATGTTTAGCTACTCGGGAGAAGGGGCTATAAATTAATCTAAGGTACATCCATCTCCATTTCTCTGACAATACTCAAGATTAGACCAAGTGTATTTGGGAACATTACCAAACCCTCACACTGTACAACATATTTTGAGGAAAGTCAGGGATGGTAGATAATACTGGCAGATATGCCTTGGAACAATGAAGAGGGAAAAGTGGCAAAATCTATCTTGATGCCTCCACTCTATGCAGAGTTACAGCTGGGAAATGGTAGCACTCTGTCAACCATGGCTCTTGTTACTGATGTTACTGTTTGTGTGGTTTCTTGCTAATCAAACTTAGACTTCATATCACCCAGCAGCAGCCACACCTGGACCCAGTGGGCAATCTTATTGTGAATGCTCAGCTGGTGACCAGACCAGAACACAGCCAGGACTCCAAATCCTTAGTTATTCTTTTGTCAGGTAGGTGGCCACATTAGGAAAGTGACTCAGAATAATGCTTGCCGTAACAGCAACAGCCTGTACTCTCCTGCTCTCTCTCTCTCTCTCTCTCTCTCTCTCTCTCTCTCTCTCTCTCTGTCTGTCTGTCTCTCTCTCTCTCTCTCTCTCTGTGAGTGAGTAGGTGAGGGAGAGAGTGAATGAGGAGAGCTGCCTAGGCTGTAGATTGTTTTACCTTTTCCTTGTCCCCCATCAGTGTTAAATTTCATGTGCAGAACATGGAGAAAGCGAACAGACGAGGGAGTGAAGTCACAGGGATTGCAGATGTGACAAAGTCCAGAGGCCTTGAATCACCTCCTGAATGGGTTGTGCTTTCTCTCCCAGAGGACTTGAGTGGGCCACATGAATAATGGGGCTGGGAAGTGCTGAAACCACACAATGGCAACCTTAACAAAATGGCAATTGGAAAGTAAACTGCCATTACTAATTTGTATCTCCATGGTGCCGCTTCCTTTATAATGCACACTTAATTCCATTAGAGGCATGAGGGATAAATCATATTCCTTTGGCCTGTTGTTGGGAATCTCTTTTATGGATGCAAACATCCAGATCTATGCTTAGGTTTATTGGTGACAAATATCAGCCTGTCGTCCTAATGGAGAAATAGCATCATCTGCTAAGGCAGGATACAAATTAAAGTTAGTGGAATTCCTCAGAAACAAGCTCTGAATTACAGGAAAACAAGAACAGAAAAACAGCCTTCATCCTTCTCAGCCTTGGAGGCATACTGGAGTCACGTACAGAGCTTTGCTTAAAAAAAAATCATATATCATATGCATCAACTTGCTCCTATTAGGTCAGAATCTCTAGGGACAGGGCCCAATTAACAGTGTTTGTTTTTAAACTTCCAAGGTGATCAATAAGTGCCTTAGAATGAATGCAACCAAATATAAATCAACCTCAGGTTTCCACAAGCTGGGGCTTTGAGCCGCCATAGCTGAAAGCAACTTGGATAGACTTCCCAAGTATGGCTAGGAGAGCTGGGTCTACTGAGTACCTATTCCTTTGGTTCCCTCTTCCCCAGAATCCTCTCCTGCCTCCTGGTCTCATCCATGAATTCATCAGCTATGTGGTCTACTGTGTTCCAAAAGCCCATTCCTGGATTACTTTCTTATTTCTCAGAGATTTTCTCAGCATTCCTGAAAGACATTGTAAGGAAGCAGGAGGCACAAATGCTGGCTAGCTATTGCAGAGGCGTGATTATATTTCTTTTTAAATCTTTTAAAAAATTATTATCTGTAAGTAATCGAACAAAGGAGCTGCCATTTAACAAAGTGGTTTATGCATACAATATACCTTGATCAATGTCACCCCCTCCAAGATTCTCACCCATCTCTCTCCTACTCACCCCTCCCTCACTCTTTTTAATTTTTTAGGATATACATTGGATTCTTGTTGGCATTCCCCCCTTCTTTTCTTCATTTGTCTATCATTTTCCCCTTGACCCTACCCCACGCCTTTGAGTACCCACTTTCTGGTGTTGGTGTGATTATGTTTCACAATGATGACTCGTGCATCCAAAATAACTACAAGAGAGGTTTTTAATACTTTCACTGTAAAGAAATGATGAATATATGAGCTGATAGGCATGCTCACTACTTGGGTTTGATCGTTACATAATTCACACATGTATCAAATCACTCACTGTCAGTCATAATTATGTTCAATTACTGTATCAATTAAATACTTGTTTTCATTCTTTTATGATTGTTCTGGTGGCCTTACTATAGCCTTGTTTGTGCCCAGGAGTGGAACTGGTCAGTCATAGGGTAGCTCCATGTTTAGATTAAATTTCCTTTATTGTTGTTATAAAGGTGATATATAGAGGGATTACAATTACATGAGTCAGGTAATGAGTACCTTTCCTTTCATAGCATTCTCTCTCAGTCCCTCCCTCCTGTCTCCACCCATGGGTTGCAAAGTTAACTTTCATCAGCGTCCAGTGAGCTCCACTGCTGCACCTTTTCACCCTTATTTCCTTGAGGTCTATACCCTCTCCACCCTCCCAAAGATAGATATGTGAATATACCATATATAAAGAAAAGAAGACAGACTCATCAACAAATAAAATTTTTTAAGAGATATCTCTTGTTTCCATGTCTTGGAGTTTGTTTTGAGATATGTATATATGTATATTATGTATATAATTTTATATAACCATAAAGAAACATTGACTCCTACTAATCTGACCAGTAGAGGGAGTCAAGTGCCCTATTCCTTTTTGAATAGACCCACAGGTTGCAGAACTTGCACAAGGCAAACACAAGGCAGATGGCAGACTATCCGGGAAATAAGGGCCATGGAAATGACTTCCAAACAAGAACTCAGTCCTGAGATACTGTGCTGTTGACCTTAACAAGGCCTTGGGATGTCCCACATATAGCAGGCTTGACAAGCAAGCAAGCCTGCCTTACTTACTGGCTGACAGCTCACCTCTGATCATCTATAAAATCAGTCCAGAAAGTGATGCAAGGATTGGATGTGGCCAAAATATGTATGTGTGCAGGATACAGTGAAATCCCAGTCAAAAATGGATTCATCTTCTGATACCCTTCCACCCCTCCCATATCCACACTCTTGTGTCCTTATCCAATTCTCTTTTCTTTTTCTGATAAGCCACATAATGCAAGGAAAACTTGAGCTCAGAGCATCCACACCTCCACCTGGGGTAGGAATGCATTCTGTGCATGCCCTCCCCCCGCAAGAGGGACCAACCCATATACTTTTCGCTATAAATGCTGCATGCTGTGATTATAAGAGATCGTTGCCTCAAATGGCCTTTTGGTCACCAATCCTTAAAGACCAAATGGTTCTTTAGCCAAGGAACTGAGGTAGGAGCTCCAGCCAACTAGCAATATCAGCACTTTGCTTTTCTCCCCTCACTGGCTTCCCAACTCCAGTGGTGATCAGTCCTGGGCCTCTTGGGAGCACTCTCAGATAGAAAGCCCAGCACCTTACAAGCCTATGTCATCAGGAAGGTTGCTCCCATTTTAAGCTAAAACTTGGCTCTTCACAATGATTTCTTCCTATCAGAGACCCTTAATCTTCTGCATATTGGACTTGAATAATAAATCCCTTCACATCTGGTAATATCTCCCAGTCTCTGGTCCTCAGTCCTGAAGGTGACTGGTTTAGCATGACAGCCAGGGATGAGGAGGAGGATGCTAACATAGTCTGAATATTCTGTGCCTATTGGCACATACCTGAGGCAGCAGGTCAGCCTTTCTTGTCAGTCTCCCTGGTACTGCCTCCAGTTGACTGCTCATTTTCCCATGAGTGGTAGGTATGAAAAACTGAGCTCCAGAAACCCAGATATTTGAAGTTGGGATTGTAAGTAGATCTATGAATCTTCTAATAGAGTCTTTAGGGTCTTTTATAGACAGAATACCTGAAACACTGAAGCTACTGTGGGAAAACACTTCAAGATATAGCCATAGGCAAAAACTTCTTTAACATGACTCCAGTAGCTCCAGGAAATAAGAGTAAAAAATTGACAAAGTGGAATGGCATCAAATTTAAAACCTCTACTTAGCAAAAAGAAACAATTACCAGAAGGAAGTGATAGCCTACAGAATGGTAGAAAAACATGCTACCTATTCATCTGACAAGGAGCTAATATCCACAATATATAAAGATCTCCCCAAATTAAATGCCCAAAGAATGCATGACCCAGACAATAAATGAGCAAGTAAATTAAATCAACAGTTTTCAAAGAAGAAATGCGAATGGCCAATAGACACAAGAAAAAATGTTTTTAGTCATCAGGGAAATGCAAATAAGAACTACATGTGGATTCCATCTAAACTCGACCCCAGGCAAATGACTATTTTAAAGAAAAATATAACAATAAATGCTAGTGAAGATGTAGGGAAACTGAAACCCTTAGGCACTACTTATGGAAACGTTACTTAGTTGTTAGTAATAGTATTCCTCAAAAAAACTAATATATAATAGAGCTACCATATAATCTGCTATATACCACTCCTGAATATCTACAGAAGGAATCAAAAGTCAGTACGCAATAGAGACACCTGCATACTCATGTTCATTGTGGCACAATTCACAATAGTGAAGTAATGGACTAATCCTTTGTGCCCACTAACAGACAAATGTATAAAGAAAATGTGTGTCTACACTATCTTGTATTATTCAGCCATCAAGATGAGCAAAAGGATATTATCGGTAGGAAAATAGTTGGAACCGAAGATCGTGTTAAGTAAAAAAGCCAGATTCAGAAAGACAAAACCCATATGCTTGTTCCTTATGCAGAACCTAAATTCGAAAACAAAACAAAACAAAAAAAGAAGGAAAGCTAAGGGGAGCTGGGAGAAGTGGGACTAAGGGAGGAAGGGGTAGAACATGGGAGTGTGATGGAGGTGGAATCAGAGTACATTGTATGGAAATGTCTGAATGAAGCCTGTTATTATGTACAATTGGTTTACTCAAAAAAGATTCCAAGTCCTAGATTCACCCTCCCTCCCCCAGGGAAGCTCAAACAATTTTCCAAATGAGCAGCAACAGGACCATTCTCAACCTGGAGCCACCAGGATCCACAGGATCCGCCCGAGCTGGTCTTGACCAGTAGGGGGAGTCTCTGATCGCTTTAAGGGGTGAGAAACAAGAATACACCTTTCACATTGTGCCATAGGTTCTACCTTTTCTTTCTTCCTCCCAATACACACACACACACACACACACACACACACACACACACACACACACACATACACACACATACACACACATATACACTCCCTTGCCACCCAATTTCAGACAGCCTAAAAACTTCCTGGAGCACATGATATCCTCCCACCTCATCTCCCACCTCATCCCCAGCTAAGTGTCAGGCACCCAGTACCTACTCCATAAATGTTTCCTGACTGGAATAGAGCCCCCGGGGAGCCAGCCCAGTAGCTGCTTAGAATAGCAAGGAGAAGAAAAGAAACAAAACAAAACACAACTGAGTCCTGTCTGGGTTTCCTGCGGATTAAATCCTGCATATGAAATCTTCACTGGAAGATTTCACATTGTGAACACATTGCTGAGACCTCTTCCCTTTCCCACAAAGGCCCAGCGATGTGACCCCCTCCATCTTGGCTGCAGCCTTGAGGGAAAATAATAACAAGCTCAGAAAGTTTCTGGATATTTCTCTGGCCTACCTGTGTGACCCCAAGAAGTCTCAAATCCTAGAAAACCCTTATCATCACACAGTAGCTCCCTCCCAGAAAGTGCTCCCACCCAAAGGGTTTCCTGAGCAACGCTGGAATCCAGATGTTCCCAACTCCAGAGCCCACAGTCTCTACAGTGCCACCAGCAGCAAGGAGAGGATTTGGACTGGGGAACAGTCCTGGCCCAGCCAGGCAGCAGGAAGAATGGGCAGGAAGCTCAGTCATTTCTAGAGAAGGCAATGATGGTTTCAAAGATACCTCAAAGAGTAGATGCTTATGCATAGGGGCTTTCCTTCACTACTCACTCACTCATTCATTTACTCCGAGGGGGGGGGGAAATGACATTGTGAAATATGGTCAAGGCAATACTAGAATCAGGCAGAACTGAGTTCCTATCTGGTTCTGTGACTAGGGAGTTAGTTATTTACCTGAATCCCTCAGTCTCCCTTGACAGTAAGATTGACAATACTTAGATCCTTATTTCAGAGGAGAAGATTAAATGAGATGATGCATCTAATGTGTGTTTTTTAACCCTCCCACCCATCTTACAAGCTCAATATTGTCATGTCCATTTTGTAGCTGATGATAACTAAGACCCTGAGAATGGAGGGAAGTTTTCCAAGGCGACACAGCTTACTCTCAGCAAACATGGGGCCCAGAATACCATGCTGACACATTTCCCTCTGCTATTTCTCAGCTCATGTGGAGTCCCCTGCCCTTTTGTAGGACTTAGATTGTCCTGCACTTTTGTAGAACTTAGATTGTCCTGGCCAGCACAATCCAGCTTCAGAGCTGGTTGCTTCTTGTCCCCAAGTCCATAGTAGCACTAAAACTGACTCTTACCAACGCTTATTCCTGCTAGGTTTGAAGAGGATGAAAGCCACATCTGGCCAAGGATGTGTTCATCAGAAAAGCTCTCTTGCTCCTTGTTTGGAATGGGCAGAGGGAGATGTTCCCCAGCCTGGAGCTCTCATGTGCTTTGGGAAATGACCTACATAGCTGTCTACTTCTCCAAAGCCCACACAGCTTCCTTTCTTGGTACCAAGAGGGTCATTATACTCCAAACAGGTTCCAGGCCCTTCACTGTGACTCTGGCAACTCAGCCCAATGTGAGCCTGTTGGCCCAACCCCCTTCTCACCATCCCTCTTAGCACAGGCTGTGGCCTCCTTAGTTTTGTAGCTCTCTTTTACTCCTTTCCTGAGGACGTCTCTCCCCCAACACCCTCCCCCCCATACACATACCCTAAGAACTTGTCTGGGAGGAACCATCTCCACATCACGAGCAGAGGTAGCTTTTTATGACTCTAACAGATGGTAAGTACTAAGAATCAGCTTAGGCAGTTGTTTAATAGTTGTTTAAAATTATCCCCCTGCAAAGTGGTCTTGGTTAAAAAAAGCCAGAATCAAGGAGCAAGGCTCCAGGATGTGAATTGTGGGAGCTCCTACTCTGGGACCTAAGGTTGGGCTGCTTTAATGCCCATGATTCAAGGCCTTTGGGCGAGACACCAGCCTTTAAAACTCGGCCAGGACCTCTAAGGTGAAGCTGACAAAGCCCAGGCTTTCGTGTCACATAAACCTGGTTCCTGTCCTAGGCACAACACCTTCCCACTGAGCCTCAGCACCTCTGTCCCTGAGTCCACCTCCCTTGTGCTTATCTCTAGAGTTATCCTCAAGATGAAGTGAGGGATTAGTTATCCACTGCAATGTCCAGAGCACAGGAAATCAGAATCTCTGTAATCTTGGCTTGCATCTCTACCTGAGATCCCCCAACTCAACATTTATGGTAAAGAACTGAAGCACTGAGAATCAATTTATCTCTCCTCTCTCTCCCTCCCTGTCTTTCTCTTTCCCTTTCTCCATATAGCTAGCTCCTCTTTTGCTTTGTCCCTCTTCTCTTCTCCGGTGCTTCCCCAGTAAGTATGAACTCCATGAGGACAAAGGTCATGACTAATTTCTTTTTTATATTTTCAGGGCCTACTTCAGAGTCCAACACACAGTATAGGATCTCTTTCTGCTGTAGATCTAAAGAAATAAAAAGAACAACATCTCAGTGTGTGTCCTCTGTCCCTGGAACCTCAGTCGGTTCACTCAGGCTAACAGATATGGATACAAATCCTGATTTTCTACCCTGGTTTTGTTTTTCTAGAGTTCTTGTTGTTGTTTTGTCTGGTCAGTTGGTTGGTTGATTTTGTTTTTACCCTTAGGACCTGACTGTGGTTTAGAGATATATAAGGTATCCTGCTTAACATTGGACAGCTAGAGGAAGTTAGTTAGGACTTGAACTCAGATGTATTGTCCCAAAGCCTGTGCCCATCTCATGACCATAATAGCTTCTCCTCCATTACTGAGAACCAGCTTTTCTCCTGACCCATTGCAGCACCTTTCCCCCAGCCCAGGACTCCCAAAGGTCAAGGTGAGAGGCACAGGAGACAAGTGCATCTTGAGGCCTGCAGCAGGCCTTCATGCCCATCTGATATGTACTTATCCAAACCTCTCCAGGCAGAAGCCATAAAACCACGGTCCTCTTTAATGTTTCTCCTAGCTCCGTTCAAGCAACACTACTACTCTTGGCTAGGGATATGATTTCTAATAACTCATGTGGACAGCTGTGTAGCTAAGAGAAGAGATAGATGGGCCCCAGAATGCCCCTCTGCTGTAGATCACACCCCTCCACTCCCCTGCCCTCCCCCAAGCTGCCTGTACAAAAAGAGGTCAGTGATTAATTATGCTAAGATAAACAGAGTTAATTTTCTTCCTGGATAAAACTAATTACAAGTGTGTTTGTTTTGGTAGGACATGGAATTACTGTCCCTGGTGACAAATCTTCCTAATTGAAAAGAGTGTTTATTTTAAAGGGGTGGGAGCTGAGGGGGTCAGTCACTAAACAACAGTTAGCTGGTGTTGTCTCCATTTTTCATTTGAAGAGGGGCAGTGGTTAGGTGTTGGCCTCCATGGAACATGAAAAATCTCTTCCCCTGGGTCCTCCCTTAGGCTTGCTGAGGTGTCTGGACCACGATGTGAGGGCGATGCCCTGGGCGATTTGGAAGCCATTTCCTGGAAAACCTTGTTCCTTATGACGAGCCCTTGGTGACTGGTGAAATCAAGGTAGGACCCTCTTTAGCAACCCAGCAAGAGGTGAAAAACAAGTGCTTTGTATCCACCACCCACCAGCATCATAAACCATGGGAGAAACCATGACCTAACTCAAATAAGTTCTTCCAGCATGGTGGTAGATCAGCTTCATTATGAAGCACTAGGATAAAGGAGAGAAACAGAGAGCCTGCTCTCAAGGATGCCATGGCCATAGGGCAAGAGGTTATCAGGGCTACCGGTAAGGAAGAAGTCCCAGAGAAGAGATGGGTGAGTGGAAAAAGAGAGGAGCCAGCATGAGAAAAATTGTGTAGATATATTTTATATTTAGACAACTGTCCTGAATCCAATGTGACTGATCTCAACTGGCAGAGTAAATTGAGATAGTTGGAAATAATGGGTATTTGGCTCATGAAAAGGCAGTGTTAATTTACCAGAGCTTCTCATAAAAGATTGCCACAAAGAGCCATGACACATTGCTATAGAAACTTATTGTCTGGGGTTTTAAAGGCTGACATCCAAAATCAGTACTGGCAAGAGCATGCTATAGAGATGGACCCTTCCTTGCCTCTCCCAGTTTCTCTAGAAGCCCCAGGCACTCCTCTGCCATCACAAGCCTGTACTCTCTGCCTGTGCTTCACATGGACATCTTCTACCTATGCCTGATCTGTATCCAAAGTCTGATGTGACACCAGTCATATCAAAGCAAAGGCCCACCCTACTCAAGTATGACTTCATCTAAACTAGTTAAATTGCAATTATTCCATTCCCAAATAAGACCATATTCTGAGGTAGCAGGTATTAAAATTTCTACATAATTTTTTTGGGGGGAAGGGTCATGATTCAACCCACTTTCCCTCTGTGAGCACGGGCAGACTTTGAAGGGCTATAAATGACAGTACAGTAATGTTTCTGCTCTTTTGCTCTGTTTTAAGAAGAACTCCCAGGGTCTAATGCAGAGGACCCATTGATAGGCATAATTCTGAGCAGTACTGATTAGGTTAAAGAATGGCATGATAATCCAGCTTTGTACTTGCCATACCTGAAGTCTGACAGTAGTAGGGAGAAAAAGAAATCTGCAATAAGGATAGAATTCTAAGATTCTGTGGTTCAGAAAACACAGTGGTTACAGAGATATTAAAATAGTAAGGGGAAGGGAGGAATCACAAAGGGCATCCAGGTTTCTGAATGAGCAACTGAGCTGGAAGAGGAGAAGCAGATTGGAGGGAAAATGAGTTCAGTTTAGGACAAGGAACATGTGAGCTTTCTGACAGATGTTCAGGAGGCAGGTGGATGGATAGGTCTAAAACTCACATTCCTCTGGACGTCTATATTTAGCATTCCACCAAGAACAGGATAGTGATGGAAAGAGGGAAATTACTGCATATCGTGAGAGGAGAATAAGAGCTAAAACAACAACCTGAGGAATCTGTCACAGGAGCGGGCCAAACAGAAGGGAGATGGAGGGATTGGACTGAGAAAATACAATCTCGGAAATAGGCAGAAAACCAGAAGCAGCAGCCAAAGCTTATGTCTTAGTCTTCTCAACTCCAGATCAAAACAATTCCTTACCATTAAAGTAGAAAGAGCATTTTGACCTTCATTGTGCCTTGATTTGAGTGCTGGTCCTCCACTGTGTGGTGAGTGAGGTATGTGTGGATGTACGCACATGTACACATGCCTGGCTCGTGTGTGTGTGTGTGTGTGTGTGTGTGTGTGTGTGTATACTCTCTCACCCTGCCCAGATTGCCAATTCCTCAAGGATACTGTGGAATCATGCTATCACCTGCTTCTCTTGAGTTCCTTGCAGATTCCAAATATGATTTATAAAACAGTTGCTTATTGCCAAATATATGAATGAATGTAAATGAGTAAACCACATCAAACATTTGTTTGGTATTAAATATAGGTAATGTTCCCTAACATGGGCCTAACAGGGGCTGTCACCAGTTCATGGAAGGAAAGGAGGAAGAGAGAAGACCGCTAACTAGCAGTCGAGAACATTTAGAACAATCCCACTCTGCGGGAGAGGCTACCCACTGTGGGGATATGAGGCAGAGAAAAGAGCCAGGGTTAGAAGTCAGGCATCTGGACCCAACTCCTCCTTGAGGAAATGACTGAGATTTATGGGCCCAGTTTGCACTTGTACAAAGCTAAGAGTTTCAACTGTAAGCTGTTCAGGGATCCCAGGCCTCTGCAAAATTAGTGTCTAGCTTATAAAGTACATAAAAGTGAAAGGGTACCCAGAAAAGATAAGCTCTCATTCTATCCACAATTGCATTTTTACCAGTATTCATCACCCTTGTTTCACTGGCAAAGTTTTTCTGCTGAGCCAAATTTTCATAAAGCATCTGATCCTTTGCCTTGGATCATAAAACCCAGTTATGCTGCCAAGACAGTTTAACAAGAATCCTTTACCCTCCATACCTGGTCACCATCAATATCTGATCAAAATTCTCCACTCTCCACTCTACTTGGTATATAATTATCCAGCCTTGCCTTCCTAGGAATCCTGTTACTTAAGTTCAGGCAGAATTTCCCTGAGACTTCTTAGTATTTTCTCACTGCACCAATCTCCTGCTCCTTTGCTATAAATCTCCACGTACCTCTGATGCAAACAGAAGGGAGCCCTGTTCTGTGCAACTGAAATACAAACTGAAATACAAAAAGATCAGTGGTTTGTTTGATACTTCTTATCTGTTTATGATTTTCTGTGTGCTCAGATCCAATATTTCAGCTGCAGGAATCAAATAATATAACATCCTAGTAGTTAATCTGCCCTTGCCTCATTAAGATTTGGACCCACAGAAAGCAGCTTAGAGAAATGAGACAAACACTCTGAGCATCACAAAAATTTCAGGGAAAACATCAAAAGCAAAGGAATTGAGACTGGAGAGACACTCTCTAGACCGGTCAGTTCCACCTCCATTTCCCTCATCAATAAAATGAGAGAAATAGATGAGTAACTTTCTTATGTGTTCCAAAGAGAGAAGAGGATAACTTCTATCCAGCACTTGATGCATTGCCTGTCTCAATACTCAGCAAGAAAAGTTAGTAGATTGTAACCAATTTATCGAGAGGCCTTAATCCATTAGGGGTATAAGAATAAATAGATCGATCTGTTTTCTCCAGACGCTGTAGTGAATCATTAACTGTCTAATCTTGCAGTCTTGTCTCCTAATGATAAATCCAGGCAGATCCCGTTGCTTTCCTGTCAATATCAGTTACTGAAACTCCAGTCTAGCCCAGCTCACAGCTCCACTCTCAGATTTAATTTCACTCACAATTGCTCACCTCCTTTCAGAGTTTGCCAGACTTGAAACTCAAGTTAGGAAGGAGGCATGGGCTTATCTTTTACTCTTCCTCCTTTTCTGAATTCAATTCCTTTCATGTTGAGATATGGAAGGAAATAAGAGGGTAGCTGAGATCACATTGAATAACAGGGCATTTGTCATCTGATGGAAACAGATCTTTGCTTTTACACTGCCTTCATCTGCGGCTTTCTCTTGCTGGTGGCATCTGCTAAAATGTGGCTCTCCTAACTGCAGTTATCTGGTTTTGGAGGCAGATTTTTATCTTTATGTCAGCTCTGTGCATTACTGAGGAGGATACATCTCCCTCTTTGTCCTAACAACAATGTGTTTCCCCGACTCCCTCTCTGGATACAGAGCAATCAGCACTGACCTTTTTCCTCTTACCTTCTAGTTTTGTCTTATCATGGACCCTGACAAACATAAAGATTTTCTATGTTCCCAAAGGCTGAAGAGAAATTGAAAAGGAGAGCACAGGGCAAGGCCTTTTCCTCCCCACTGGAAAACATCACAGTGTTCTCTCCTTGCAGCCAAGCTGCTAGGCCACAGAAACGGCAAGAAGTGACAGTAAGAAGGGACGCCAAGAGATTTATACTTATCTCCCAAATTTACAAGGGGCACATCAGCCCTCTCACCAAGAGCAAACAATCAACAAACTGAGCAAAGACACAACAGCACTTTTAAGACACTGAGTACCAGAACACGAAGGGTAGTAATCCTTAGACTCAAGCCTCAGAGTAGGCCTTAGGATTGCCCAAATTTCTGTCTTCATAGATTCTAGTCTATGAGGCAAGTAAAAGAAATCTCAATGGAGCCAGAAGGCTCTGAAATGAGGAGAGGAAATGGGAGTAGGATTCAGAATCTATAAACACACAGAATACCTGAACAAACATTTTACCAAATATGCTTATATACATATACATATACATACACATATACATAGATGGACAGATGGTAAATAAATAAAAAAGGTAGTCTTATTCATTGTAAAACTATAATAGAAAACACTTCACTATTAAAATGGCTATAATTAAAAATACCAATCATACAAAGTGTCAGTGAGGATGTGGAGTAACAGACCTCTGCCACATTGCTGAGGGAAGATGCAAAATGGTAGACCACTTCAGGAAATAGTTTGGACATTTCTTAAAATGTGCAGCTTCCAGATAACTTATTTTCTACTGAGGACAAATGGGTGTGTATTTCCACACAAAGAATTAAGCATAAATGACCATAGATATCTTTCTTTCTAACCCCAAACAAGAAAAAAACCCAAAAGTCTACCAACAGATGAATGGATACATTAATTACTTATTGTATATATGTATCACAGAAAGCTACTCAGCAAGAAAAAAGGGAAGAATTATGATGGATATTTATGGTGAGTGAAAGAAATTATAGAAAATGAGTATTTACTGTAGGATTTTATTTATAGAAAACTCTGGAAAGTTAAAGCTCTTCGAGAACAAGTCAAGGGTTATCTGTGAAGAGTAGAGAAGGAATGAGTTGCGGAACAAACCACAAAGGGGGATTTCTTGCAATAGAAACTCAGGGATGATAAATTTGTACCCTGCCTTCGCTTTGGGAATAGCTTCATGACTGTATACAAATGTCAAAACTTATAAAACTGTATACTTCATGAATTGTAGATCAGTTTACCTCAATAAAGTTGTTTTCCCTAGTAAGTAGCAGAAAAATACCCATCTCTGATTCATAGGTGTCCCTAAACTTCAATGAACAGAAGCCAACCCTTTTCTAGAATTTCCCCTTGCTATTTCCATGCTATAATAGCAGGTCCAGCACATCAGCAAGCATCAAACCAAGGAGTAAACCTCTCCTAGTCCCCTCTTGATCTAGGTCATCCAACCTCTAGAGGTCTCTCTTGGAACCTCCTTGCATTCAATCACCAAAAGGAGAGGGCTGTCTCTAGGAACATTGCGTTCCGCGCTAGGACCACAACACATTTCTTTTGTTCTTCCAAACTGTCTGCTTATAGAGACAAGGAGCTTGGCTGCTGGAAAGTCACAGTAATGACTGGATGTGGCTGGGATAGTCACTTACCTCTGAAGAAGGTAAATGCAGTTGCAGCTAGCATTAATTTCCAGCTCCAATAGACAGGTGGAAGAAAGCCTGCTGATATGCTCAGTCTTTGGGCAAGAGGAAAAGGTCTCATAAGTAGGGAAAGAGTAGGAGAAGCTGTGGGCCCAGAATGCTTCAGGTTGCATATTGAACTTAAGTTAACAAATCTGTAATGATTTCTCTCTGGGGGGAATTCAGAGTTGGGTCAGCCAGATCTTGAAGTCAGCAGAGTTTTGTGTTAGGCTCTTCCCCCACATTCTTCCTTCTTTCTTTTGTTCTTCCTTCCAACATTCAGTGTTACTGACCAGACAGATAAAGGCGATTCATTCTCTCTCTCTCTCCCTTTCTCTCTCTGTAATTTTTTATTATTATAAACGTGATGTACAGAGGGGTTACATAAGCAAATAATGATCACATTTCTTTTTGGACAATGCCCCCCTTCCCTTGCTCTCTCCCAGTTTCTCCCTCCTGTCCCTCCCACACATTGTATAATTCATTTTCAACATAGTGTCCAGTGAGTACCAGTGCAGCACCGGGCAATTCTTTCATCTCATTTTTTTCCACTGTGGACATAATTTTTAACACATGGTTGTTTAACTCTGATGAATAACAAGTTAAATATTCATCTCATGTGCAGAGCGCACCATTCAAACAAATTTTAGACGCTGAGTTCAGTTCTGGAGGTTCTGAAAGAGAGCTAGGGAAAAATCCTTGTAAGCACTCCACAACAAATTCCAGAAGGTTCTTTATCTTTTTCTGGAACCTATTCTTTACTACCTACTCCCAGTTCTCACCAGGCAGGAAATTCTTTGCCTTTTCTTAGAGACTCCTGAGTAAACCTTTCAAGGATGTTGGAGAACCTGGCTACTAGCCAGGCTAGTGTTAATGTGAATCTTTACAAGCAGATCAGCCGGTAAGCATTCTTCTGGGCAGCCATCATTGCCCAAATGGGCCACATCAATCACAGCTCAGACTTCCTTCTAAGGAAGTGAGAACAAGGGCCTACTTATTTATGACAACCTCCTGAGGACTTCTCTCTGCCAATTGAGTGCCCCAGGAGGGAAGAGGGTCATTAAACCAGCCACCACCACTGTGCCCTTCCTTTGAAAACAAGACTCCATTCTGTAAGTAGATATTGGTGCCAAGAGCGTGGATAACTTGTTGGGGAATAGGGGAATAAAGCAGCAGATAAGCTTCTATCTGCTTGCAGAACTAATTGCCTTGCCCCTTGTTTAGCAAGGGTTCTGTGATCCAACGAGGAAATGTGCCCAAGGTTGCACAGAGCTATTGAGAGGCAGGGCCAAAACTTGACGTGGAATGCCCCACCTCTCAATAAAAGGTCCTTTTCTGATGCCATTTTTATTTCCAAAGGGAATGCTGAGTAACAGAGAGTCCTCAGAATCCAACTCATACTAAAGCCCATGTGTTTAAACTTCTTGAAAATGTCTTCCTTTTCCTCTCTTGGTTCAGGATCAGGATGAAATTTCCATTTCTAAAATGGGATGCACCTCACAGTCTTTTTCTTAGAATGGAAGAGGGATTGCTGTTCAGAATGCAGATAAAAAATAGAACAAAAGAAACCTTCACACAACAACTCTTACGATACCAACTTTATGAACTGTTATTGAACAACAAGCAGAGTAAAGCAAATTGTCCTATTTCTATATCTGACTCCATGATAAATATGAATAACTGGGAAGTTAAAAGAAACTCTAATAGAGGCCAAACTAGTACCTTTATAGGTTAGAGTCAGAGACGCCTGTGTCAGAGCAGAGACTAGTTAGACACTCAGTACAGCTGCTTCCTCTGACTTCAGTTAGGAGATAACAGTAATCCAGAGTCCCTTAGTTCTAGCATAGAATGTGGACAGAAGTGCTGTACATTTCTAAAGAAACATAAAATCTTCCCACAGGCAGTCTTCTACCCTTCTCTTTGTCTGTTGGTTGAATGGCCCCAGAAGACCCTCAAACAGGACTTTACAACCTCAGTATTATTGATATTTGGGGGAACAGATGATTCCTTGACCTGTGCATCATAGGATGGTTTGCACCTATTAGATGCCAATGGCATCCTCACTCCCGATACTAATGACAGGGCGGGAAATGTCTCCAAACACCTCATCCCTGACTGAGAACCACTGCTAAAGAAGATGGCAGAGCCACCCCATGGGAGGAAGCTGCGTCCCCAATAACTGTGTGGAATAGAGTAATCTTCTCCCATCTGCCAATAACATGAGCAAATAGTTAAATTTTACTGAAATCTCAGGAGTTTATTTAAAAGTTAGTCTATGACCGACACTGTGTGGCTTAGTCATCTCCATAAGTAGACACACCCAACAGAGAAGAAAACAGCTCTTTTGCCTACAAGGATGAGACCCAGGAACAACAGTTTAAAGGGGGTCCCAGGTGCAGGCAGTTAGTAACACAAGGAAAGCACCAGAAGTTAGCTCTATGGGACCAGAAATTCTACCTAAATTTGCCATTTGCTTCTAATCCCCATTGGTGGAGAAATCTCAAATATGCTTCTTCATGGAAATCTCTTTGTAAAACCAGAGAACCCTTCTCTGGAGGATACAAAAAAACCACTGTCCTTTCCCTGTACCAAAAGGTCTGACTCGGTGTTTTAAAGTGCCCTTTATTTTTTATCATTAAAGTCAAGGCTCATTCATCCACCAAGGTGAAAGGTTGGTCTGTGATTATACTAAAGCCTTGCTTTGTTACCAAGGTTCAGGTTCATCCCACAAAAGACATGACTTTGAGACAGCAAAATGGAATTGGGATGAAGATGAGCAGCTCAAACATGAATTCACCCATGACTTCATTATGAAGTTTGTACTGAGCTCTCACCATATACATTTCCTTTCTTTGTTGTCCTTGATCTTTCCATACAAGTGATACACAAGTGCTTCCTGTAAAGCTGTCAGGAGAATACAACAAGACTTCCGTGCAGGAGACATACCAGGGGAAGAGACATGAGTGACTAGAAGACAAGCAATATGGATTGTTCCAAACTGGACAAACCACTTTTCTTCGCCAGACTCCCGTTTTCTCCACATAGAGTTCTCCCATGCTTTCAGTGTCTCCCCCAAAGCTCATATGCTGGAAACTTAGTCTCCAAAGAAGTGGTGTTAAGAAGTGAGGTCTAATGGGAGGTGATCAGATCCTGGGAGCTCTGTCTTCATAAATAAGTTAGTGCCATTATTGTGGGAATGCCTTTGTTACAGCAGTGAATCCAGATCTCTTGTCTTCTGTCTATCATGTTCTTTTTGCCATGGGCTAATGTATCACAAAGGTACTGTGCTAGATTCTGATACCAAGCTCTTGGACTTCTCAGCTTTGAGAACCATAAGCCAAATAAACGTCTGTTTATTACAAATTACCTTGTCTCAGTTATTCTGTTATATCAGCAGAAAACGCACTACAAGACAAGTAGAAGTACTAAACAAGGCATCTTTTAATTTTTTTGTTAGCTAAACTGAGAAGTAACAAGATCATTTCCATATATCTACCATTAATGGCAGTCATGTACTGCCACTTTTCCATCATCTCTCTTGCTGTCCATTCAGAGATTTGGATATAATAGTCTATAGGTTCAGTATTCTCTACCAACACATCTGGATTCCAGACTCCCCCCAAGCTCCAAATTATTCCATGACAAACAACATTGATCAAGATATATTCCTGGGCTCCTTAAGTTATGATAGCTATACCATCATATTTTTATAATTTTGATGGTCTACATCTTTAAGATTCTAGATTCTCATCTAAATACTGGGTAGCTTAAAATTCTAAAAGCCTCATAGTGATGGAAGTGGCACTGTGGCTCAAGTGTGCTAGCCTTGAGCCAAAGAGCTCAGGGACAGCACCCAGGCCCAGAGTTCAAGCCCCATGACTGACTAAAAAAAAAAAAAAGACAAAACTAAAAGCCTTATATTGAACCTAAAAGTCCACAAGTCCAGAATTCGGAGTGCAATTTGAATTGTGGAGTTAATAATAGTAGTAACTTAAATTTTCATTATTCTCATGAGCACATTTGGTCAGCTGGAGGCCAACACATTGTTCCCTCCCCCTGCTCCTGCCCACCCTCATGCCAGCTGTCTACTGCCAACTATCACTTGGTCACTTCCCAGCCCTACATACTTCCAGCCTGTTCTGAACTTCAGGGGTAGATAGGAGCCATCACTCAGGATGAGTTCCTTGCTTCCTAATATTCTTATCATTCATTATTTTAGTACTTTTTTCCTAAGTTTCAGATACTATCAAGCCCACATCACTCATAATTTATAATCTCCAAGTTCTTAGACAGTAAAAACCTGGACCCACCTAATTTCTAAATATTGAAATGCTATGATTCTAAAACCAAGAACTCCAGAGTATGTGCCACCCCCTCCTGCAGGCTCTGTCTGGGATAAAGGAAGTCAGGAAGGGCCAGTTGTGAATGAGGCTGGAGGCAGGAGTGATAGGTCTTGGGTGTGAATATAACTGTATGGAAAGAGTGCTGTGGGCCTAGGTGGGAAGGAAAAGCAATCAAGCTTCTTTGTAGAATGCCCTGAGTGGTCGTACCCCAGCAGGCTTCCCAAGCCAAGGACCAATCTCATCACCTCCCCTCAAGTGTGTTATTTGTTTTACGAGTGATTATAAATAGCAACGTAAAACTGAGTTTATATCCAGTTATTAAAGCCATTCATGGCTATGCATGTGGGCAGCACTTCCAGTTGGAGACACAGTCTCACATCCCCCAGGTTCGGAGTTTTGAAGATTTGGTCCTTCCCAACGTGCCTGAACCCCCCTCTGGCTATGACGAGTGCTGGAAAGGCAGAGTAGGCTCACAGCAGTGAAAGTGATTTAGGCATGTGTTGGGGAAACTGGGGTCTGGCCCAAATCTCATATTTCGTAAGAAGCCCAGAGGGGGCCTGGCAGAAACTTTGGGCTCAACACATCCCAGAGCCAGCAGCACCATCTGCAGCCAGAAGCAGCAAAGTTCTTAGTGTGGAGGAAATTAAAGGCAGAAAGAAAATTTTCTTTGTTGTAGCAGGAAGCTGAGCCCTAAGAGAAGTGCCAACTAAACTCTCTGTTATTAGGGAGAAGTTGTGACAGGATCTCATCAACCAATCAGTTGGCTTTTCTAAGTACCTACCATGTGTCAGACTACATGAGGGACAGCTAGGTCTGTCATGTGGGAAGATCCCACCCACTATAGGGTCTCAAGATAAAGCCAATCATCAGCCTGATCTGCAGCTCTTTTACAGCCTGTCTGGAGTCCCTTTCCAGCCTCACACTTGAGCCCTTTCTTTTGTGCACCTCATCGGCTCCCTGGTATCCCATATCTCACCAGCCTTTCTCTGTCTACTCTCAATGTTCAGTTCCAATATCAACTTCCCCCTCAGGGAAGGCTTTTCTGGTGTCAGCATCCCCAATTCCTCACACAGGCCTGGAATCAAATTTTACTTAGGATAGCTGCACACATGGAAGAGAGAGAACCATGTCTGGACAAAGTGGAAGAATCAATTCAGTTTGGTGAAAGTAAAGTGACATCTAAAAGCAGAGCAGGGGCAAGTCTAGAGTGAGATGTGAGATCAGATGGCTCTAGGATCAAGCCCCAAGGAGTGGTCCAGTCTTTGTACTCCCTTGATCGGAGGCAGACAACTTAACCTTGCTCTCCTCATCTGGTGAGTGGTGGTGGCTGTGAGGCTCTGTTCAGATATGTGTAATACTTAGCAAAGTGCTTGGCATAGAGTGCATATTCAAAAGATACCCATTCTTGTAGCAATACTCGATCTAGGAAGATCAGTGGCAGTGGCAGAAGCATTACGGCATGCACTGTTTGAAGGGGGAAAAAAGAACAGATCTTGCTAGCCAAGTTGATACAGGCAACAGGAGTTGGCATTGAGTGGAAATCAAGTTTTCCTCATTCCCATTAATGTTATTTCATTCTGTGACCCACAGAAATACAGGTCATGTGCACTGCTGAGCCCCACAGTCAAGGAAGTGTTCTCAGAGAACTGGAGAGACACTCAGGCTGACTCTTACATTTGTCCACTGTTTGGGTTATAATTCCTTATAAGTTCCAAGCCTGAATATGTCTACCTGCCTGCCTGCATCTATCTTTAGACTAGAAAGCATAAATGTTTCATTCCCTTAGCTCTCCTGTTCCTAGACAAGTCTCTTCTCTTTTTCCTCTCCTCTTCTTTTCTCTTCTTCTCTCTCCATTCCTAGGTGTGTCCTGCTCTTCTTTCCTCTTCTCTTCTCTTTTCTCTCTTTTCTCTTCTTTCCTTTTCTTCCCTTCACCTCCCCTCCCCACCCTCCTCTCTCCTCCCCTTCTTTCCTCTCCCCCTCTCTCCTGCCATAAATTTATGACTTGGTGCATATGAAGAACAATGGATAGGACATCAGAAAGCCTGGGCCCTGCACTGTCTGTGCATTAACTTTTGATATGATCCTGGCCAAGCCACTTCCCTATTCTGAACCTAAGTGACTTCCTCTCAACGGTGGAGATAGTGACTACACTCTATTCTTCAGATCTTTCTCTCTCTGAACATCTCTGCATTTCCATGGCAATATCCTCAGATGTAGAAACTCCTCTGTAAGCAGAGAACTTAGTATTGTTCATCCCCTGGTCAGGATTTATGGAACACAGATCACAAGTCAGGTGTTGTATGAGTCCTGGGTGAACAAGCCAAGCACCCTGCCTTCAAGGAGCTCCCATTAGAGAGGGCTTAAGGAAGATCAGAGGACATATTCATGACTTCCTCATCATGTGCAGCTACAGAGAGGAGAAACTATGTACTGAACGTCTCACAGGTCCAAGGACATTGGCCAAGGACATCTGAGTTGGTCTGTACATCCATGGTATGAATGAGTTATTGTCATTCCCATTAAGAATAGAAAAGCAGCCAGGTACAGGTGGTTCATACATGTAATCCTAGCTACTCAGGAGTCTGAGGTCTGAGTTTCATGGTTCAAAGCCAGCCCAGGTAGGAAATTCCTTGAGACTCTTATCTCCAATTAACCATCAAAAAGCCAGAAGTGAAGCTGTGACTCAAGTGGAAATCTTCAGCACAAGAGCTCAGGGACAGCACCCAGGCCCTGTATTCAAGCCCCAGGACTAGCACAAGAGAAAGACAGAGACAGAGACAAGAGAAAGAGAAAAGCAAAACTAAAAGCCATGTGGCAGCCTGCTCAATGTCACCCCAGTTGGATGTGATGGAAATGAGCCCAACACCGTACATGATGTCCTCTGCAAATGAGCACACTCCTTGGTCTCTCCTGACTCTGAACTTGAAGGCCTAAGCATACTAGAAGCAAAGCTCAGACCCCAGTTTCTTGGGAATGTCCTCCAAGGCAATCCCTCTAGCCTTCTTGGGCATCTCTTCCTCAAGCTACTGTAGCTCAATCTCTCTGTCCCACCGCCATCTATCAGCAAAGAGAGCTGTGAGATTTGCAGATGGTTCCTGGCCTTCTGACCCACAGCCCTATAAAATAGCAAGCAGGAAAGAAAGGAGGACAAAACTGAAAAATAAACACTGAGAAAGATTAGGAATGACTAGGGAGTCTTGGGGATTTATGTCTCATGAAGTAAAATGGCCAAGGAAGCCAGACAGAGAGCAACAGCCCTGACGCCTCTGCCTGTGGATAATTTATTCCAGAAAGCCAAGGCCTCTGTTTGTGTCTCATGCTGGCTGTGGTGGTTCACTGGGTCCTCCCAGACCACTGTCTGAGGAGACCCGGGCTGAGTCACAAGTTCTGTTTTTCCAGACCAAACCCACATGTTTGATACTTGGTCATTCTTTTCCACATCAAAGATCCTGTGAAAGGTTCATCTTACATTCCCAGTGAGGCTGGCAGGACATCTCCTACTCATTGGCCCAGATGAGAAAACTGAAGCGGACAAAGGGTGAGTCATGCAGGATCACTCCAAGAAAGAATCAAAAGAATGAAAAAAAGAAAGAATGAGCCATTGTTAGCTGATGACAAAGGCACCCAACAGTCCCCATTTCCTTTCTCTTCCTCCTACTTCGGGTACCTAGCCTACCTTCAAATTAATTCTGTTCAGACAATAAATTAATTTGACTCAATTGCGACTGAGTAATATTTACTATGCACTGCTGCAGACACAGAGCTGAACAAAGTCTAAAGACAGGTGCTATGAAAAGTTAAACACTAAATAGACATACATAATGATGATGGTGGTGATAAATGCCATGGGAATTAAAGGTCTCCAATACAGGAATTGGCATAACTCATAAAAAGCAGAAAGGAGACAAATGAAAGTTATAGAAACTGGGGCAGAGGGAGCCATGCTGGAAGCAAACACAACAGAGACTCTCTGGTAAGTTCTTTCAAAGCAATGGACTGAGCAATGGGGAGGCTCTTGCCATGATTAAAGTAGCTTTATGAGTAGGACAGATTGACAAGTAGCAGCCAATCACACAGGATTTGTGTGTGTGTGTGTTGGTGGGGTAATGGTACTAGGGCTTGGACTCAGGTCTTGGCTCTATCCCTTAGCTTTTACCACTCAAGGATGACACACTACCACTTGAGTCACAGCTCAGCCTGTGGCTTATTGCTGGTAAATTGGAGATAAGAGTCTTATGTGCTTTTTCTGCCTGGGCTGGCAGATCCTCAGATCTCAGCCTTCTGCATAGCTAGGATTACATTCATGAGCCACTAGTGTCAAGATTGCACTAATTTTTTTTGCCAGTCCTGTGGCTGGAACTCAGGGCCTGAGTACTGTCCCTGGCTTCTTTTTGCTTAAGGCTAGCACTCTACCACTTGAGCCACAGTGCCATTTCTGACTTTTTCTATTATAAATATGTGTCTATATACATATATGTGGAGCTGAGGAATTGAACCGAGAGCTTCATGCATACGAGGCAAGCACTCTAGGCCATATTCCTAGCCCTTGCACTAAATTTTGATGTTGGTGGCTAAGCTGTCTATATGACAGACCTCAGACTTTATGCTATCCACCAGCTATATCAGTAAAGAATCTGTCTTTATAACATCAGAAAAGCAACAACAACAACAACACACACAAAAAAAAACAAACAAAAAAAACCCCCAAGTTTAGGAATCTGTTAGACTTTGCTTTCAGTGGCAGTGAGTTGTGTAGTTCCATTTGGAGACTACCTCTCAACCCATTTCCTCATCCACTAAGTTGAGAGAGTAGTATCTACCTCAATGTTTTGCCTAGGAAAACAAAATGCCTCAGACTTCTACTCCATTAGTCCAGATTACATGTGAGACCCCAAGATAATGGATAACACATTCCCCACGTGCAGTGTGAGACCACCAGGCAAGGCCTGTGGAAGGTAGCACTGGAAGCTGCTTTTGTGGTTCTTTGCTGACCACTCACCTCTGGCACTAAAAAAAGAAGTGGGAAAAACCAAAACTGAATGGGGATTAGATAGGCGATTTCAGGAGCATTGCAAGTATACCGTACATCTTTGTCCACTCCCTCCCATAACTCAAACCTGAGGGAATAGGGCTGTATGGGATTTTGGAAAGCTTGCTGTTTTCCCTGTATTTGGGAGATATGGTAGACTGGAATCTGACTCCCACTGCTAAATAGAAAGGGTTAGAGGGTAGCTGGCCAGCTGTTCTAACAGTGGAGCAAAGGGAGGTGGCTGCACAGGGGAAAAACCTGTTTTCTCAGTGTTTATCAAGGCAGGGAATGCAGAAGCACGTTCTCAAAAAACAGATTTGGACCACACAGAGAAGGCAATGATCTAAGTCATGCCAGACTCTATGAAAGGACCATCAGGAATGAGACACCTCAGCAGAATGAGGCTGGTGGTGCTGGCAAAGGCTTAGCCACTGGCAGGGAGTCCAAAGCATCAAATGAGAATAAAAATATGTTTTCCTGATGCAGTCATTAAAGCCAATGTACATTATGTAAAAACTGAACTATGTAACTTGAGGGTAGGACAAAGAGGGGGGCAAATGGGGAGAGAATGATGGAAGAAGTGACATGGATCAAGAAACATTGTATTCATAATCTGACTTATGGAATTGTAACCCCTTTGTACAACTACATAGTAGTAGCAGTAGTAGTAGTAGTAAGTCCATGTGTCCACAACAAGCGATCACTTGCATGTGCCACATATAAAGGGTTCTGTGCTAAAAAGAAATTGAAAAAAACTCAGTGAAGGAACATGCAGGGTCCAATGCCTTCAAAACCCAGAGAGATCGTAGATCTTCATATCAGTACTAGTTCATAAGAACATTTCTCTCCTTTTTCTGCTTCCCTTCCCTCCATCCCTGACAGGAGGGTTTTTGTTTGCTTGTTTTAGAAAATCCACAATGGTAAGCAGAAGAGAGAGATTCTCTAGTAGAAAACTAAAAAGGAGGGGCAGGGAATATGGCTTAGTGGTAGAATGCTCGCCTTGCATGCATGAAGCCCTGGGTTCGATTCCTCAGCACCATATAAACAGAAAAGGCCGAAAATGGAGCTGTGGCTCAAGTGGTAGAGTGCTAGCCTTGAGCAAAAAGGAAGCCAGGGACAGTGCTCAGGCCCTTGAGTCCAAGCTCCAGCACTGGCAAAAAGAAAACTAAAAAGGACACTAATTCCCTTTCTCACTGTAGGAGACTAGCCAACAGCAGTTTCAGGTCCTATTTGGTAGTAAGGAAAGACATTGCTTTCAAATGAAGTTTGAAGCTTGTTGCTATTACTAATAATGTACTGTTATGCTTTGGCTACATCCAGTTTGATACAACTCAAGTTGAAAAGCACACGTTGGAAACTTAAATCCTATGCAACAGAGTTGGGAGGTGGGGCTTGATAAGAGGAGCTCCAACTCAAGAGTCAACTAATATTGGCTATAATAGGGCTTGAGAATGTGAGTTCTAGTCTGTTAGAGAGGAAATTTTAAAAAACTGGTACAAAGAGTAATACTAGTACTCAGGGACAAGACATGTTCATTATTGAGCAGAAACATGTTTTATGATACAAAATGAGTGGATAATTTTGTTGCCTAGGAGACAACTAAAAAGTTGCAGGAAAAAAATCCCAGTTTTTTTTTTAAGAGTACAAGAGACAGTCCTGAAAGCTGACTAATGCAAGTTGTATCATTACACACTCGTGATCCTGTTAATTCAGTGAAACAGTTACATGAAATATCATGTATCATCTCTTTCACATAACAGATTTAAACTCGCTTCTGCCGTTTCTCTGGGCCCTGCTAACCGGAAATGTTCTAGGCTAATCAATTAAATTATTTAGGGTACCTACTATGTATCTAACTAGAGGCAGAGATAGAAGACTCAGACTTCATACTTGGCCAAGAAAGTTTACCGCATTGGAGACCCCTTAGATATATCCATATGAGTGATAGAGACCCAGAGAAGCAAAAACAAACAAACAAAAAATCCAGACCCACTGGGGAGCCAGAATGGACCCTAGCTCTTCTTTCCTTCTTCTAATTTATATTATTATCCCATTCAGCTTCATCCTAGAAATCTTAGGGTAGAATCAAGGGCTAGTTTGGCTAATTTGGTCATTTAGTTAAGCTCCTACTGTGTGTCAGTTTTCTTGTGTGTGCTAGTCCTAATTGTAAGAATAACATGCTTGGAGAGGATGAAATGAGAAAATTGAGACCCATGAGGTTAAGGGATTTGCCTACAGTCACACGGCCATTAGAGGATAGAGTAAGGATTCAAATCAAGGGTCTCGTTGTTGTACACTCCCATCTCTTCCAAGAGCTTCTGGAGTCAGGAAGGGAGGTATTAACTGTGTCCTCAGATCCCCAAAGGAAGCCCCAGCCTTCTTACAGTGCCATCTTTGTGGAGAATTTCACAAAGATGAACCCATCCAGGCTGACTGACCGACACTCAGCTTACATGTTGCCAGTTCCTTCCAAGGAACAAAAACAACTTTTAAAATTCATAAAAGCAGTGGGAATAATATTTTAATTATTTGGCAAATTAGATAGCCAGAGGTGCCATGTAACAAATTTGTTATTTGAAGTAGATATGAATTTTACTATTTGCGTCCCTGCCCCCCCAGCAAGTTGGTTCTTTGCGAAGAAGACCGATGTGTTCGAGTATGGTAACTTCTTGTTTCCTTTGGCAGGAATCTTGGCTGGGGTTTACAAGGAAAAGTTACTTTCAGATTTTCCTTCTGACTGTGAACTTGGCCTCCCTGTCGAAACCCTACTCTTTGTAGGCGGAAACTGGGGATAAAAACAATAAGATAAAGAGAGAAATAAATTAGGGAAAGAAAACAACTGAAGAATAAATAATCCTCTTAAAACAGTCTCTAAGAGAGGCAATGGAGAATGGGGGAAGGGGTGGGTTCTGGTTGGGTGATTCCTCTCTAGCTAGATTTGTGACCAGGGGGCTGATGGTCAAAGCTCTCCAAGTCTGATGGGAGGAGGACAACTGCTGTTCCCAGGGTCCACACAGGCTTGCTGAAGACCCCTGGTGTATCATCTAATGGAACAATTTGTTACAGAGCACGGTCTAAATAGACGGCTGCAGAGTTATCCTTGACATCTGGACCAAGGTTTCTGAGTGTCCCTGAGTCCAAACCTGATATCAAGAGAGCTGTCAGGATGCCATACAGCAGAAGATTTCCCTTAGCTCTCAGCTCCAGGAAAGGCTTCTGAGGAGATGAGAAATGTGGGGATGTGGTAGGAATGAGCATTCTGAGTGTATGTCACATGTACCTGTGCTCTGGAGTGTGACATCTGGTAGTTGCATAGATGATATGATGCATGTAAATACCTGGCATCAGTGAAGCAAGGGAATCCTCTTATCCATTCATTCATTCATCCATTAATTTATTCACAGATGACTCTTGAAGAGTTGCTCACAGAAAGCTGCTTGTCCAGTGGTGGACAGTAAAAGGTAGTGTTCAGATGTCTATAAGGGTGTTTACAGGAATGCTTGGGTACATACATGTTTGAAGACATCTTTACATGTATATGAATCCTTACATGTTTGTAACAGTATTTACATGTATATGTTAGGACATGTATATGAAAATACATGTTCACACGATGAAGAAGTACTTGTGTAAGAGTTTACATACAAATGACTGGGTATCTGTGTGCTTGTGTGGCATGTGCTCATGTGGTATGTGTGTATGTGTGTGTGCACATGTGTGGTGAAAGTAAAAGAGGAAAAAGAACTCTCGGTCACCCTAGAAGGCATTATGTTTTATTTAAATAACTTAGAATTGAAAGGCTCTGTCTTAGTCTATCTATGCTACTATGATACCACAGACTGGGTGATTTATAAAGAACAAAAATGTATTTCTTATAGTTCTGAAGTCTTGAGTCTAACATCACAGCAGTGACATTGAATGCTACCAAGAACCATTCTGTATTTCCGAGATGGCAGCCTATTGGCATGTCATCAAATAGCAGAAAGCAGAAAGTCAAGAGAAGGCTTCTTTCAACAGACTTTCGTGACACTACTAATCTCATCCATGAGGACAGAACTATCATGACATAATCATTTTTCCGAAGACCATATGTCTTTGGACGTGTTGCATTGGGGATTAAATCCAACATGAATTCTAGAGGAGACATCCCGCTTTAAATTACAGCAGATCCTGAGATCTGCTATTCTGAGATTTCCAAGAGAAAGTGCTAAGAGATGAATCAGCAGACAAACAGGACCACAGAAATGTATATATCATCAGTTGTTTCTGAGCCCAAGGATCTTTTCCTAGCAAAGATGTATAAAAATGCAAATATAAAGTAAGGGACTATAAAGAAGATTCTAGAATATAAACAGAAAGACTGTCCTGAAATGGCTGAAATGTGGAGAGTTTTGAATACCATTGCAAAGGATGGTGCAAGCAGGGCAGTCTAATGGCCAGGCTTTTGCTTTCTATGTGCTATTTTTTGTGGAGAAAATCAGCTGGAGCAAGAGACACTGCTGGGAAGAGACCTAGGAGACAGCAGGTATAACATCCCATGTGAGACAGGATGAGGACCAGCCTACGGAGCATAGGAAACAAGGAATAGACAGGAAAATGATTCCAGGGCAGAGTCAGAGCCTTTTGCATCTATTAAATTGTGGATATTGAACTCACATTTTTCAGATCTTTTACACAATGTGGTAGTTTCCTCTAAATCTGGTTACTAGTACAAGCCTAAGATTTATTACAAGCATCACATTAAACCTTACAATAACCCCGTGATATAGGCAATAGTTCTCCCATAATACTGATGAGACAACTGTAGTTCCCATACACAGCCTGACTTTGGCAGATCAAAGATCAGCCCCATAAAAGACTGTTGTTTCAAACCAAATATTTAGTAAGTCAACAATCACTTGTTAAGCATCTACTCTTTCCACATACCGTGCTTAGCACTTTGTGCACATTATTTCATTTCAGTCTTTCAATGGCTATTTCTCCATTTCTTGGGTGAAGAAAATGAGATTCAGAGGTGCTAAGTAACTTGTCCAAGGATACACAGCTGCTTTGGCTTGTAGCTGAACCCAGGTCATCCTATTTCAATGTTCATAGTCTTTCAACACTTCTGTATTTCCTTCTAAAGTAAGAAGAAATGTGTTTGCAGCACAACTTAGAATAAAGTGAATTTAGGAACTCCCATCCCTAGAGAGTATGCAAGGCTTAGGTTATAAACTGGTTCAAAAGAATTTTGTTTCCACTTCCATCCATTTTCTTGTTAAACGAAATAAGCCAGACTCAGAAAGACAAGTATCACATGTTTGCTGTCATATGTAGAATCAAAGAGAAAAGACATGAAGGAGCACTATTGGTAAATAGGGAGAGGACCAGCAAGAGGGGTAGGAGAGATAAACATATAGGTAATAGGAGAAAAGGACAAATACAATCCAATTATCTCATATACATGTGTACATATGTCATATTGAAACCCATCATTTGTACAATTCATATATATATACATATATATATATCATAGATCAAATGCTTGCATGATAAGGACTTTAATCTCCATACTAGGAATTATAGGTCCACAATCCTAATCACCAAAAACCATATAAAGAAAGTCAGATTTGGCTTCTTATGCCCCATTTCCTGCCTTCTTTAGATATAGAACCACTGTCATCTCTGCTGGTTCCCAGAAACCACCACAGGGCCTGGAGGCTGGAAGTCAAGACACGCTGAACACATGGCCCCAATAATCTCATTGTGAGTAGAGATCCTGCCAGCTCCAATCATGTGGGATTCTACATCCTCATACCCAGCAGGGATCTGTGCTCTGCCTTCAGTGCAGTCTGGTTTCCCTCAACCTCTGCCTTTTCTTCCAAATTCAGGAGACATAGATGCTTGTGCAAACAAACATGTTTCTTCAACAAACAGGTTTCCCTCAACAAACACAGACCTCCACGTCGTACCCTCAGACATTTTCCATCCAATCTTGCTTCCACCCTGTCCAATGCAAAGATGATAGTGGGCTCTCCCACCAGACGGTGACATGCAGAAATGGTCTGGTTTTAAGTCCACTGGAAGGTTGAATTGCACTGACACTGTGGCCTTGACCTACTTCTAGACATTTCCTTCCCTCTCTTCCATTCTTATTTCCTCCAATTACTGATAGAAATCCTACTATATACCAGACAGGGTATTCACAGCTTGACTCTCTGAGATTCTTGCTGCCAGCCTGTCGGAGGCCCTGAGTGAGGTATCAGAATGGCTGGGCCTGAATACTTACCCGCTCCTCAACTTAGAAGTGCAAGAATGGTCACTATGAGAACCTTAGGCCTTCCCTTCCCTTCCCTTGTGCACAGTTCCCAACATGCCTTGTGGTCAAGTTTACCCACTTAACCACAGAAGCTGATTTCTTCTGACTTTTCGGTCTGA
Source organism: Perognathus longimembris pacificus (assembly GCF_023159225.1). Classification (NCBI taxonomy): domain Eukaryota; kingdom Metazoa; phylum Chordata; class Mammalia; order Rodentia; family Heteromyidae; genus Perognathus; species Perognathus longimembris. The sequence continues at coordinate 31,917,936 of NC_063167.1, read as the reverse complement.
TTCTCTAACCTCACCCCACCCTAATCCCTGAAACTAATTCCTGGCCTTACTTGAAAGGCCTTTCAGACTGAGTCAAAAGTATTCTTCCCCAACTACATTGACATAAAGACCCCGTGGGTATTTCCTTCCTGATCAGAAATTGCTTTCAGAGAATCTAGTAAGGGTTTGGCTCACTGCCCTCATCAAGGTCTCTCCAACGTCCACTCTAAAAAACACAGTCATCAGAGAACACACCCAAGAAAGCAACTAGTCATCTCAATTATTTACTGTCCTGTGGAAGTTAGCCAATAGATGCTGGCCATGCAAACACTAGGAAAATATTTATGTGGATCCTGGCAGGTGCTTGGCCAGGAAAGACTGCCCACTGTCATCTTTTCTTCCTGATGGTAAGGAAAGCTGTATATGTCAGACAGCTTCAGAAAAGTCCAGCATCCAAGACCTGGCATTGGATCAGAGTGAGTTATACAGCTGTAACAGTTCCAGTCCTATCTCCACCACCAGCTAATTTTGTCCCCCACCCAGGGTCTTAGCTCCTTCATCTGAACTATCATGGAATTGACCAGACAATCTCAGGATCTCTGTGATTCAGACAGAGTCAAATGTATTTTCCAGATCTGCCACTGTGATGCCATTGGTTCATCGCAGAGCTATTTTTCTTGGCATCCTGGAAACGTTCCTGAAATTCCAGCATCCTAGGATTTCTCTTTACACTGAGTCCGTTTCTGTAACCAGATGGGAGAACTCCATCCGGGGGAGGAAGAGCTGAGCTTAAAATAAAAGGGGAAAATAGAAGAGGGGAAAATGAGTTCAAGCAGTGTTCAGCATGAATCCCATATTTGCAAAACTTGATGCTGAGCTGAGGGGCTGTGCAGAGGCCCATGTCCCGTCCTCTAAGCCATACCAAGCCCTAGTTCTGGCCTTGAAGAGCTCACAATAAGGCAGTGGTAGGATGGCCCACAAACTCATCTTAGTCCCAAACTGCTTCTCGTGTTTCTTTCATTCCTGTAAACCCTAGGAGCTCTGCCAACCATTCTCCCCAGTTCTTAAGTTCTATCCTTGTCCATGATTATCCTATACTCTTTTGGGGGAAGAGTTCTGGCCTCTCCAGTTTCCTATTCCCCATGGACAACCTGACCTTGCCAGTTCTTCATTTCAGAGTTTATAGCTCATCCCTTTGAAAACCCACCTGAAATAACATGGATGCAGACCCAGGACAAAGGTCCAAGAACACCCAGAGTTCTTTCAATTCAGGATTGCCTCTGCTCAGGAACTCCTGAAAAGTTTTTCAGAGATGTTTAGTGTTCATTCAGGACCTTTACCTACCTCAGTTTCCCTGAGCACAAAACTCCCTGATCCTTCCTCTCTCCTCAAAGCTGCTCTTCTCTAGGAAGTTCCCATATCCCAATCTCAAGATATGATCTGGTGGCCACTAGGAAGTTAGAATTTGGGAGTCTTCTGGGCTGGATAAGTGTATACAATGGATGTTTCTCTGAGAAAGTTAGTGAGGCAGGCCTTATTGATCCTAGGCATTGTCTCATCTTAAGAGTTCTGAAGAACTATTCTGAAGAAGAAAAAAAAAAACTTTGCTCCCCACTTAATGAATACTCAGAAACTATTTTATGCTGAACACAGTGTAAAACATCAGTGAGGCAACATTGCAAAGACAGGCAAGCCCTGCTCTCTTCATTTGCCCTGGATGTCTGGGGTATTCCAACCATAGCCTAGAACATGACCAGTCAGGCTTCCCACATCTTGTACCTTCACAACTCTCTCCTAGTCACTTGACTCACTCATGGAAACTTGGAAACATAGGTCAAAGACAAAATAGTTCTTAGAAACCAGAAAATGGGCTGGGTGCTGGTGGCTTACATCTGTTATTCTAGCTACTCGGGAGGATGAGATCTGAGGACCATAGTTTTAAGCCAGCATGGGCAGGAAAGTCTGTGAGACTCTTATCTCCAATAAACTACTTTTAAAAAGTCAGAAGTGGCACTGTGACTGAAGTGGTAGAGTGCTAGTCTTGAGCACAAAGAGGCTCAGGGACAGTGCCCAGGCTCTGGGTTCAAGCCCCAGGACTGGCAAAAAAGAAAAGAAAAGAAAAGAAACTAAAAAAGGTATGAAATCAACAAGAAATAGAACTGTCTGCTATAGTGAAGGATGGCTTCCACCTGCAGGGCTCTACCTAGAGTGCCATGCCCTGTAGTAAAATCATATGACTAAGGATTGAAATTTGAGACACTCTGATAACAGGATCATGTTATTTTACAGCCAGGGATACAAGAGATACATACAGAGGGGCAGACAGTAAAACTTAGAATCCTGAGCCTTAGGGCAAGAAATCCAGCTATTCAAGGCTATTTTTTTTTTTTTTTCTCAAATTTTTATTTTCAAACTGACGTACAGAGAGGTTACAGTATCATACGTTGGGCGTTGGATACATTTCTTGTACTGTTTGTTGCCTTGTCCCTCATGCCCCCCTCCCTCCCCCCCTTCCCTCCCCCCCGCCCAGTTGTTCAGTTCACTTACACCAAACAGTTTTGCAAGTATTGCTTTTGTAGTTATTTCTCTTTTTTTACCCCGTGTCTCTCGAATTTGGTATTCCCTTTGAATTTCCTACTTCCAATACCAGTAAACACGGTTTCCAATATACTCAGATAAGATTACAGAGATAGTGTAGGTACAAACATAGGAAGGTGATACAAAACATCATCAATAATAGAAACTACACATTCACATAGGACGTTGAAAGTAGTTATAACTGTGATATATCACTTGTTTCCATATCATGGAGTTCATTTCACTTAGCATCATATATCAAGAAAACTAATAATAACAATTGTTGGAGGGGATGTGGCCAAAAGGGAACCCTACTTCATTGTTGGTGGGAATGTAAACTGGTTCAGCCACTCTGGCAAGCAGTATGGAGATTCCTCAGAAGGCTCAATATAGAACTCCCCTATGACCCAGCAGCCCCACTGTTGGGTATCTATCCAAAAGATCAAGGCTATTTTTATAAGCATCTCAAGAACCCTAAGAGGTCAATGTTATTAAAGTCCCTGTTGTTCAAACAAGGAAACAGTGGATAAAGACAAAATAACATCCCAGGTCACACAGCCTTGAGGGGTTGAGTACAGATTTACTTTCCAATCAGTTTGACTCTAGTTTTTTTCTTTTTTTTTTTAAACCAAGAACCAGTACTCAGCTATTGAAAATAAAAATTAAAAAGCAAAACAAAACATGCCAAGGAACCAGTGGCTGATACTGCTGTTGTTAATGATGTTGTTGTTGCGATTAACCATGATAAGAATGCTAGTCTTCCCTGTGGAAAATCGCATTTTAATATTCTTCATTCATTCAAGAAGAAAAACAGCTATAAGCCAAACAATAGGCTATAATATTACAGTAGTAAGAATGACAAAGTGGCAGGGGAAGCAAAAGCAACTTTACCAGAGGTTTGTAATAAGGAAGTGGGCAGCTTTTTAGATGACAGCATGGAAACACACCCATGAACAATGAGTGGAAAGTCACCCAGAGGAAAGGTAAAAGGAATTGCAATGTGCCAAGCCAATAGGATCTTAAAGGTCAGATTATTGCCTTTGGGAGGCAGTTGATAGGTGGGAAAAAGCAGGAAATACAGGTAAGGAAGGAAGCTGAAGGGACTTGAACACAAGGAAGTACATCTCTATGGGATTCACAAAAGTTTCCAAGCAGAGAAGCAATGTCTTATTAGTCAAAGATGGCTCGGAGCATAGAAGAAAATTAATAGATTCCCAGGATAAAAGCCTACGGTATTAAGTGATAATAACAAGTCATATTTCAGTGATGTTCTCATAAGCCTCTAAAAGCAATTTCATTTATTTGTAAACACCCTGCGAGTTTGATAACCGTCTCCCAGTTTTACCAAAGAGGAAGGAAAAGCCCAAAGTCACGTGGTTCTGTCCACTCTAAGCTCAGGGCTGTTCCTCAAGCACACTTCCGCAGATAGTGAATGAACTCAGTGCCGGTACCAAATGCTTAAACGGAACCTGGGTTTCTGTTCTGGGTAGGAGTGCGGATCAGCTGCTCTCCCCAAGTCTCATCTCACTCTGAGATTTGAAACATCTGAGACTCAGCAGCCAGGCTGACTGTTCCATAGGGCTGATGGGCTAAGCTGTGGGTGGTCAGGAATGTTTGGGGACTTCCTGGGCCCCGTGTTCCAGGCTAGAGTGTCTGGATTAATGATCCATTCCCCAGGCAGAGGGAGCTGAAGCCCTGACGCCAGGCATGGGGCATCGATTAGACTTTATACTCTGAGCTTGCTTTTATCTGAGGCTCTCCGGGTGGGCTGGTGCCTAATAATTAACATTTTCTCAGCCTCAAAACACGAGTGAGCTGGAAGAGGAGAGAGACTCCCAGCAGGACCCTGTCAGTGGTATGAATAGATCTCTGAAAGCCTAAGCATGGACATGTGGCATACAGCCATGTCCATCTTGCCAACACACCACTCCTGCCTGGAGTTTATACAGTGGGAGGTAGCATGGGATCACTAACCTCATGCAACAGATGAGGAAGCTAAGCATTCAGGCCAGGGTAGAAGATGGCCGAAGGGCAAAAGGGTCAGGATCAGAACTGGCTTGCTTTGTAGGAATGTTTAGCCCTTACTTGAGGTAAGAGAAGGTGTGTGTGTGGTGGGGGGGGGGTGATATAATTTTTATTTTATGGGGGAAATCCTTACCCAGGTGCCCCAGTATTCACAAATGCTTACTGAACACATACTCGCATGCAGTGTTCACTATAGCAAGTGCCTGACATTGTAGTCAGGTAGGAAGGGTAAGTGACTACTGTGAGTAATGTGGCAGACATAGCAATGCTATGTTCAATGTAGTGTCATGTGGTTTAGAGAGCAAATATGTATGATGGATCCAGAAGTAAGTGTATTTAATAATACAGAGTCCTGTGGACACAGGGTCTCAAGGCAGGAATGAGTAAGTCCACCCAAAAGGGAGAGGTGATGGGCATTGTGGGGATGTGGACAGCAAAGGCTGCAGAGGGAAGGTGGCCCCAAGATGGAAACCTAAAGGATGGATTGGTGATCACCAGGCAAGTAGGAAATGTGGAGCAGAAAGATGGAATATTCCCAGAGAAAGGAAAGAGTTGATCTGGGCAAAGGAGAGGGAAAGAGAGAGAGAAGAGAGAGACAGTGACAAGGAGACAGAAGGAGATAGTCAGAGACAGAGAAAAAGAGAGACAGAGACAGGGAGACAAAGAGACAGAAAGATAGAGAGATAGAGTCAAAGAAAGAAGGAGAGGGAGGGAGAGAGAGAGAAGCCACTCAGAAAACTTAGTTATTGAATTGGCTTCGGGGTAGGAGTTGAATAAGAGGTTGTGGGAGATGAGGCTGAAAAAATGAGCAAGGAAGAGGATAAAAAGTCCTGCTATGTGGGAAAGGAGACTGAGCTTTATTCTGAGGGGCTCAAGAGAAGAGGCAACATGGCCAGAGCCTTGGCAATGTTCCTCCTGTTACAGTGATGAGATATGTTGAGGGCAAAGAGATTGAAACAGAGAACATCTGGGAGGCAAAAACAAAACCGAAAAAAAAAATCCCAAAACAGTGGTGACCAGCTTTGTTCAATGTTTAGCCACAGAAGACACCAAATCCCCTCGTCTGGTCTAGAAAAGTCTATATCTTGGGAATCTCTTCATCACAAAAAATGTCAACTTATGCCCAGGTTCCCAGACCTGGACCTGCTTTGCCCTCCCCTCGACTGAGAAGAACCCATATTTGGATAAGAATGGAAGCCCATAGGGGTTCTCCCCTTCTTCCCCCCTCCTGGAAACACACACACACACACACACACACACACACACACACACACACAGTGGCAACTCCCAATCTTCTGCTTCTAACCTGCATGACTCCACCTATATGCCCTTCTTTTATCTTGACTTTGTACTGTGCACCAAACATTGCTGAGCTGTGTGCATGCGGCCTCTGCCTCACCTCACCTGCAGAGGCCTTTATGATTCAAGTCCAAACTTCCAGTCTAGAGTTTCAGAACCTTAGAGGGACCCCAACTGACCCCCACAGCTTCATATTCTCCTTCCTCCCTCTAACACTCTGTACTTGCCCCACTGAGGCACTTGCTGTCTTTTTTAGGTAGACATGCCTTTTCCTTCTAATGCTGATACATACCGGCTCTAACCAAAGGCAGAAAGTAAGAAATAAAACCTCTTCTTCATCTTTCCCTCCCACCACTATACCAACCCATTCCCCAGAGACATACATGATTAACATTTCAACAAATATCCTTCTAGATTCTTTATAAAAATCTTCTCTGCCTTCACAAAGCTCCTTTTGCATACTCTCGCCTGACCTTCAGGACTCATTCCAATGCCTCCTCAGTGATGCTCTATGATCCTGCAGAGGCCCCATGCTTGCATCTAGCACAACACTTGCCATTTTGTATTGTGTCCACATGGGTCTTGAGGGATCTGAGATGATCATTTCTGTAAGGACAGAACTGTAACGATCTTGGTCACTGCCACATTCATGGTGCCTGGCATCTAAATTAGTATCTATGGGATACATGGATGAATGGACGGATGGATAAAGGGATGGATGGATGGATGGATGGATGGATGGTTGGATGGATGGATGAATGGATGGAATGTACAACAGGATTGGCATTGAGTTGTGGAAAGGACCTCAGCTAGGAATGAAAGATTTGGACCCCTGTCCTAGTGATGTCTTCTACCTCTCATACAACCATATGTAACACCCTCACCCTCTCTAACACTGAACTTTTCTATCTGAAAGTGAATAGTGGATCTGAGTAGCTCTCCAAACCCTCCCCAACGGATGCTCCAGAATGTTCTGCTGGCCCTGGCCCAACATCCCTATTTCACACCTCTGTAATTACCCACCTGCACACCTTTTATTATAGAGATTGGAGTGGAGGGGAGGACTTGTTAAATAAAGGGTAAAAGGAAATTGCTGGCTTGCCAAAATGACATTGCTGGCATTAACTAGATTAACTTCTGAAATGAAAAGCCCACAAAAGCAGAACCAAAACAGAAAAGGAGCCGCAGTTTCCGCTGGAGGTGCTTCATGGTTGTCTGTTCTATCCTGTCTGACCTCCAACCCAACCTGTTCTTGCTGAGGAAGTAACCAAAGCTTCTTGCCTGCCTTCCTGGGAGACTTCAGCTCAGTTATCCCAAGGAAGTGGTTCTGGGTCTTGAGCCCCAACTCAGGACTTAGGAATTCCTCACAGAGCCTCCAGTCTGTAAAAGAGTCAAACTGAGCCAGGCACTCATGGCTCACATCTTTAATTTTAGCTACTGAGGGGACTAAGACCTCAAAGATTGCAGTCTGAAGCCAGTCAGGGTAAAAAAAATAAATTAAATTAAACATTCTGCGAGACTCCATCTTCAACTGACCAGCAAATTGCCAGAGTAGAGACATGGCTCGGTGGTAGAGCACCAGGAATGAGCCAAGGGTCTGAGTTTAAGTCCTGGTTCTGGTGTCCTTGTACCAATACAAAGCAGGTAAATAGACAACATAAAGAGCCATGAAAGATGTGATAGGTAAGTCAAGGACCAAGAGGAGCACCAGTTGTCAGGACCTAAGATCTATCTCCAGATAAAGCATCTGGGCCAGGCATCCCTGGCAGAGGGGACAGGACAGGACTTGGAAGACATGGAGACATAAAAGCAGATATCTAGCTATGTGGCCTGCCTTGTTAAAGAAACTGTAAGAATCCAAGAGAAGGAAAGCAGAGTTCTCTTGGGTAAACCATGGTCTTTGCCCCTCCAGGGTCAGCTGTGACCTGTTTGAGAGGGGAGAACAGGGCAGGGGTGGGGAGACTTACAGGAGATGTACCCACTATGCTTCATGCCACTATAAAGATCAGATGCCTTACAAACCATTCTTCACTCCATCCTCACAACAGTCCAGAGAGGTGTTGTTTTCTCTATAGGATATACTAATAAATTGCCACTCAGGCTTCCCCCAAGTCCCTCAGGGTTAGCCTTGCACCAAGGTCTCTTCAGCTGTAGATCTCTTATTCCCTAGCCCCCCCCTCTCCAGCCCCCATCTTGCCATCTCATTGATCCTGGCCCACAGAATCCTGCCTTCTGGTTGTGTTGTGGATCTAATCATTATCTTGATGATCTTTGACTCAAACTGTGACTTTTGTAATGCCTCTGCACTTCTGGACACCAAAACTGCCAAATCAAGAGCTGAAGGAGAATTCTAAACCTAACTTACATTATCAGCTCCTTCAGCTAAGGGCATTTGTAATGTACTCCTTTGTAAGAGTGACAATCTAAGGACAGAATTCCTGACATAGGACAGAAGCCATGCCTTGAGGTAGAAGGACACCCCAGCACTTCTTAAACCCCACCTACCTGCATGGGAGACACACTTAGGCCAGTGGCCACCAACACATACATGGGTCACTTCTGGTCAGGATCACCAATGCTAGGCTAGGTCACCAGGTATTAATCATTGCCAAAGGAGCAGTTAAACTGGAATCCAATCCATTAAAGATTAAGCTTCATCTCCACAGCCCTTGGGGAATGGGAGGTATGGTGGGGTGCCAGGTTCTGTTTCTGGGAAAGACTTCCCCAGGGTGCTCACAGAGAGAAATCAAGTGATCTGGGTTCTAGTCTTGACTCCTTCTTGCTGGGGGGAGGAGGAACCTTGGGGAAAGGCAAGTCTCCATTTCAAACTCTCATTTCCTCCTTAAATACATGGAGAAAATATGGTTGGATGTTTCCAGATTCTGGTAAACACTGCCCTGGTCAAAATCTATACATGTTTGCCTTCCCCAGTCTAGACCCCCTCTGAGCCTCGAGGTTTTCCAGTATAACTTTCCCTATCTACTCACAATCTCTGGAGCCACAGAAAGTCAGCAGTAAATCACAACTCCACCAGAGACCTAGAGTGCAGGGACCTTCGATCTCTCCTCCTTCTTCCCCACATTAAACAAACTTCATTGCTAACCCCTGAACATGACCTCTTGGCTTTCTGGGAAGTAGCCAAAGACAAGTCTGAGGCAAGTTCCTCTGAGTTCATTCATTCACATGAATAAAAGTTTCCCATTTGGAGCCCGGAAACCTATGGCTGGTGTCTGTACTCCTTGCTACTCAGGAGGTAGATCTGAAGATTGCAGTTTGAAGTCAGTACAGAGAGGAAAGTCCTTGAGCCTCCTATTTCCAATTAAGCACCAAAAGTGTCAGAAGCAGAGCTATGGTGCAAGTGGTAGAGCACTAGCCTTGAGCAAAAAAAGCTCAGGGACATTACCTAGGCCCTGAATTCAATCCCTGGGACCAGTACACACACACACACACACACACACACACACACACACACACACACACACACACACACTTCCCCTTGGACAACTTCTGCTACCACTCTGTATCATCCATCTCATTCCAATAGGATCTGCTTAATCAAAGTTTTGAAACTGAGTTTTGAAACCCCATACAATTCTGAATAAAGTTCAATATTAAATGATGTACTATACTTTGAAGCAATTGGTGAATGGATATACAATGCCTTGTGCCCACTGGCATGATATCAGTGCTCCATGGCTCCATGGAGGTGCCAAATGGAAAAGGCACCATGGGCATCCAAGTTTGCAGCCAGCAATCTCTGTGGAGGTGGGATGTCTGAAGACAATGGTGGTTAACACTGAAAGATTGTAAACGGTTAAGGTAGTAAAGCAAAGGAGACTTCTGGGATTAGAAACTGAGTTTCATCCCTTCCTGTGGCACTTGGTTCTCCAAGAAATGAATCTAATCACTGCTCTGTCTGTAGGTGGCAGCACTGGTCCCTTTCACTCCCCCAAGGAAGCCTTGATTTTTCACTTCAGAACAAGCGCTCCTCCAAGAAGGAATCAGACAGAATTGAATAAAGGTGTTTCAGAACAAATGCCCTCACATACTTAAGATAGGGCCGCCTCTGGTCAACTCACAAGACATCAAAAGCCTCACTCTGCGGGTTACACTGCTCCTTCAAGGAGCTGGCTAGATAGCACACATGGACAAACAATTTCCAAGGAACCATCACAATAACAGGGGGGGAAAAATCCATGAAACCTGCAGAGTCCACAAATTTGAAAAGCATTCAGTAGAAGAGCAGACAGCTCAGTCCCCAATGAATTTCTCTCCCAGCCTGCTCTGTGCCAACCTGGGCCTCTTACCTTGGGGATCTGCTCTTCTTTGTCCTTGCCCCAAACTTACAGGTGTGAAATGCTGTGTTGGCATCCTGTCATTTATTTCTCCAGACAGGTAATCTGACTAAACTCCACTTTACCAAAGGGAAACAGTGAATGGAGAGATTAATTTCCCAAAATGAGCTAGCTCATATAAAGTCATGAGAGACTTATCTCCTTTAGTCCCCCGAATAAGGAAGATCTAGATTCACATCCAACAACCCCTTTGAGTAAAGTACCCCACTCTCAGAACGTCTCAGGAATGCCCTGAATCCAGTGTCAACATTGCCCTGAACAAATTGTGTGATTTCAAGCAAGTCCCTTCATTTTTGTCAATACCCAAGCCCTCTTCAATAGGAAAGAAGGGGAAGGGAGGGAAAAACCCCCAACATTTTAAAGTTCTTAGTTTATCTTTCAAATAGGGTATTTTTTTCAAGCCCAGACTCAGACTTCAATGCTCTTACCTTCACCTCCTATAGATCTGGGATTACAGATGTGTACCACCACATTCTGCTTGTTTGTTGAGATGGAAGTTTAATGTCTTTTGTGCTTGAGGTGGCCTTGAACTGAGAACTTCCTCATATCAACCTCCCAATTAGATGGTAGTATAGACATGGGACACCATGTCTAGCTTTTCTGCATTTTTACATAGTTTGTATGTCCAGTGAGCTCAGCTGGTCTATTTCCAGACTGTAGTTGTGTACATAGGACATCATCATAAATTCAAGCAGACTAATGTCTTTTCCATTTGCTTTTATTTTTGTTTGTTTTATTTTTGTTAGTAATGGAGTTTGAACTTAGAGCTTTATTCTTACTAGATAGGTGTTTGCCACTTGAGCTACTCCATGGGTCCTCATTTGTTTTAAGATATTGTTAATTTTGAGCAATTATTGTACTCGCTCTATATTAAGCTCTTAAAGAATAGATTGCTTATAGGGTGTTAGGCTTCTACTACTTCTACTAATATTCCTCTATAATTTGTTTCCTATGCATTTAGGAGATCTTTCTGTGATAATTCACTGACGTTTTGTCACAGGTTATATATTCTTGCTATTTATTGTGATCTCTTTTGTTGTTGTGTTTTTTGCCCTAATAAGGTAAAATCAGTGCATATCCAAGAGTTTACATTTGGGGAAGATTTTGCCTTTTTTCCTTTACTTAAAATGGCCAAAAGTTTCCCAAAGTTTGTGAAGCAGGGTTCTACAACACTGCTTAATATCTGGAGAAAGTTTCAAATTATATATTTAGCTAAGTGCCTGGTTAGGTAATTTTTTGCAGCTCACTTGTTGATACTTTTGTGCTTTTGAATTTTATTTGTACATTGGGAATTGAGATAATCAATGCCATGGCGGGCTCTTGGACTATGGTCTCATAATCAGTCCTTCCTCCACATTCACTTTTTTTTTGGAGGGGGGTGGGAAGTAGCATTGTTTATTAAAATTTTCATGCACCTGACTTATTATTTCTCTTGTACAGTTTCTTAGAAAGCAAAATCCATAGTTTTTTTTAAACATTTCATTTCTTTATTGTTAAAGTGATGTACAGAGGGGCTACAGTTTCATATGTAAGACAGTGAGTACATTTCTTATCCAACTTGTTACCTCCACCCTCATTTCCCCTCTTCTCCCCTCCCCATTTCTCTCCCCCCCATGAGTTGTACAGTTGGTTTATACCATGTAGTTTTGTAAGTATTGTTGTTGCATTGGTTTGTCTTTTTATCCTTTGTCTCTTGATTTTGGTATTCCCTTTTCCCTTCCCTAGTTCCAATACTCGTATATACAATATCCAAGACTGCCAGCTCCAGCCTGAGGCCAGCTTTATGCCCTACCTTCTGGCTCCAGGGCAAAAGAACAATGGTGGGAGGTTAGGAGGAAGATATATACTTTGTATAAATCCCTGATCTGGCTCAGTCTCCTATTTCCTTATACTTTGTTTTAAAATCTGAGGTCAACACTTGTTTCTTTATCCACCAAGCATCCATTCCCCTGGTTTTTCTTTGGGGAAACTATCCTGCCTCATTGAAGAGTTGTCTGGCAAAACCCACAGAGTTCCTCCAACTTTCTATCAGCACATGAATCAAACTTAGCTACTGCCTCTTCTCTTCCTTCTCCCAGTCAAACTTTCTTAGGCTTTCCTAGGCTATGGGGTCTGTACAGATGATTCATCTCTAACCTGTATTTTCTCACTTTTTGTTTGTTTGTTTGTTTGTTTGTTTTGTTGCCAATCCTGGGGCTTGAACTCAGGGCCTGAGCACTGTCCCTGTATTCTTTTTGCTCAAGGCTAGCACTCAACCACTTGAGCCACAGTGCCACTTCTGGCTTTTCCTATAAATATGTGGTGCTGAGGAATCGAACCCAGGGCTTCATGTATCTGAGATGAGCACTTAGCCCCTGTATTCTCTTGCTTTTTAAAGGATCAATCTAGCTAGTGGAATATGAACTTTGTTGGTCTACTCCATGATGGATTCAAGTTTATGCTTGTTCACTTTCTCTAGTACTCATTTTGTCTTCACTCATTACCACCTGAATCCTTGTTATCATCTTCATTCTACTCACCTCAGGTTTATATTGCTTTTAAGGTAGAAACTTACCCATTTTAATTCTCTCCCACACACACTTTGGGGGTGGGGGGCAGTACTGAGGTTTGAACTCAGGGCCTGGGTGCCTTCTCTGTCTTTTGTATGTTGTATTCATTGTTTTTCGATTTGGGGGATAAAATGTGTGTGAGTCTTGGAGACTGAAAACAAGGCCTTGCACATGCTGAACAAGTTTTCTACCACTGACCTCCTGAAATAGTTTTAACTTCACTTTTGATTTCTTCCTTGACCTAATGAATTCTTTTAAAAAAAAACCTATCGTTTAATTCAAACATTGTTTTTAGTTTTCCTAGATACGTTAGTGTTTCTCCTATCTGATTTAATTCCATGTGATCACAGAATCTTGGCTCTATTATTTTAAGAAATGCCTATTATTTCAATTTTTAAAAGCATCAAAGCTCTCTAGAATGTATTATTATTAATTGTTATTATTACAATCATCATCTTTCATGGTTATTAATGACCTGTTACCCGCTAGGGATCTGTCATCTAGGAATTTCTTTAAGCCCTTTTTTGAACCTGTTTATATTCCCAGTCAGCAGTACCTCCCTGGTTTTTGATCCCCAGTTTCACCCAGGTTGTTGCAGACAAACTTCTTGGCCAGGAGGCCTGGGTTTATACAGCATTTCCCAATCATTTTGTGTGTGTGTCGGGGGATGGGGGGTGGGAGAGTGTCCATCACAGCCAACTGAACTTGGTGCAATGTAGCCTTAACTCCTTCCTCAGCTCCCACTCCAGGATTCTATTAGAGAATTTTGGGAAGTGAAAAGGTCCCTCAAGCGCAGGATTGAGTGGGATAGAGACATAGACCCCCATCTTAACCACCTGTGCTAGGACTGAGAATAGGGCCCACAGTGCTGAAAACCCCCAAGGTCCCAGTCACCACCTCTTCTCCTTGCCCAATGTCCTCTTCACATCAGAGACCTTAGTCTCTGAGGAGCCTTTCTCCAACACTCTGCGTGAGCCAGAATCCTAAACTGAACACAAACAACTTTGATACCTCATGCAGTGTGTGCTCTGCATATTTCCAGTTCAATTATTCTGTTTTATCCCTGTCCAAATTCATTGTCCAACAGGTTCGAGCAAGGCAAAACTAGTCATAGTGCAAGGTAAGGTTAGCTAAAGGCTTAAAGGATTCATGAAAATGAGAAATTTAATCAGGACGGGCTTAAAAACTACTCTTTCCTGGAGCACTTAGATAAGATTTAGTAAAGAAGAAACATTTGCATGATGCTCTAGAAGATGACTGGGAGTTCAGTAGGCAGAGAGGTGGTTTGCAGACAGGAAGCATTTCTGGAGCAGACAGAGCATGACCAACATGGATGGTTTGATAGTGTTCAAGGAATAGAGACCGACAGGTCAGAGGACAGAAAGGACCACCTGGAGTCTACTAGGAGGTAAGGACTGGTGCCTTCACTTCCTGCTCTTCAGTAAGGAGCCTGCTGACCATGAGAGTTTGAGCCCACAGGAATAGTGTCCGGACGCAAGGCCTCTGCATTTCTCCTGCTGTAGAAGGAGCCACAGAGTCTTAGCATAGACCTATTTCCACCTCCATGCCAGTGTTTGACTATCCAATTCCATGGGACTCCAAACCCCAGCTGGGATGAGCCTCTCAGACGCATCTTGTCTCTTTCTCCTAAGTACCTTCTCATTACAGGTGAGAAAACCAAAAGAAGACAGACTCCTTCCTCCTTATTCAGGAGCCTGGGTGTGGTGATACCAAGGCCTCCTATCCTTCCCCTCACTTCTGCTCCCATAACCAGGTAAAGCCTACCCCATCTAGCTCCAGACAAATTCAAGGTAATTGTAACAGTAGCATTTACAGGCAAATTATACTCCATGAGCTAATTAGAAAGGGATTGGAGCCCTCAAACTTAATTAATATCTAGTCCTTAACAACTTAATCCTGGGTGAAATCATAGCAGAGATCTCACCGAATGCTGAAATTCTTTTCTCCAACAAATCACCTATATAAATACATATATTTAATAGCAGCAATTATAAAGTTCTCTGCCAACTTCTGGGGCTGGGGCCATTTAACATTCCTGGATTGAGGCCACAGTTTTTCGTTTCCCTTGGTCTCCTCTCTACCCACAACTGAGGCCTAATGAATAGTCACTCAAGTGACCCTGTGTGCCATATAACCAATATCTCCTAGCCAATAGGTCTTCACAGGGAGTTAATAAGCAGTCTGGGAGGACGGCCTGAGGAGGTCCATGAACCTAATTGTTAACTGCGGGCCTAATCAACATCTGCTTCCCACCCAGAGTCCCCTGGCCGCCCTCCACCCCCCCCCCCCAGCTTTACTGCCTGGTCCCCCAGTAATGGATGGAAAATCGGTGATTTCCTGACAGTTAGCAACCAATTTTCCACCAATTAGAAGAGAGATGGTGGTCTCTGGAGGAAACAGGATGGCTCTACCATGAGGAACTGGGTAGAGAGATAATCCTAGCAGCACAGGGGAACCAAAATCTGGGGGAGGGAGGAGGAGGTGCTGAGTGCCCCCCCAACCAGCTTCAGCTCCCTCCTACACCCCCCTCCCCGCCAGTCAGCCTCAGCTCATATCCATGGGTGGGAATTTCCAGGGACAGAAACTGCACAAGAATCTCTATTGGGATTCTTCTTCTTCACTGACCCCATTACACAACATGCCACCTCTCCCCTTTTCCAGAGCCAGCTTGACAAGGGCTGTTTCTGCCAGCCTTGCCCCCCTCCCTTGTCCCGGACAGTCAGAACATCCTTCCAAGGCCACTAATGTGTCTAGAGTTAGACAGTTCTACCTTAAAATGCTGAATTTGTCTCTTTCTAGGTATGTGTGATCTTAGACACAGTACCTAGCTTCTGTGGGTCTCCTTGTTTGTAAAGTGAAGATAGTAATAGCACCTGCTGGAGAGGAAGCTAGGATAAATTAAATGAACTAATACAGGCAAAGTGCTAGTACAGTCCATAATATTCAATAAATAGGCACTATTATTACTGAGATATTTTCATGTTATTAATGCTCACTGTTAATGACTCATATGTATGCTAAGCTCAATGAGAAGCACTATCTTGCCAATTCTCTAGTTCATTGCCCCATCCCTCATCACCCACCCCCCCCCACCACACACACACCTGGACCATGGCTGTGCTCATCGCCCATTTGGCCTCATGCCCCTCTAATGCATCCCCACACATTGCCAAGGAGATCTTTCTTAAATATAGATCTGATTATGCCCATGGTGCTTCTGGGATTAAAACCCTGAAGTGGAGGTGGGGGAGTTGGCTTAGGGTCCAGCACAAACTTTTCTCCTGTGGCATACATGTCCTACATGGCTTTACCTCTCATCTGTCCCTACCCAATTTCTTATCATGCTAAAATAGAACTATGGCTTAGCATCCATTCTTTGCCACCTCTCTGGATGAATGTGACTCCACAACAGAAAAAAAAACATAAATATTCACTTTTTTTTACAATAAATAAACCTCTCAGAGCACTGCCTGCAAATTATCTAATAATTCTGTCCCCTCATTTCCTTATCTTCTGTGTAAGAATATTAGATGAGGGCTGGGAATATGGCCTAGTGGCAAGAGTGCTTGCCTCATATACATGAAGCCCTGGGTTCGATTCCTCAGCACCACATATATAGAAAATGGCCAGAAGTGGCGCTGTGGCTCAAGTGGCAGAGTGCTAGCCTTGAGGAAAAAGAAGCCAGGGACAGTGCTCAGGCCCTGAATTTAAGGCCCAGGATGGGCAATAAAAATTTAAAAAAAGAAGAATGTTAGATGAATTCATCAGTGAGTTCACACAGGTAAAATGTTATCAACAAGACTATTACCTTATTAAATGGTATGTTATTACAATCATCCAAAAATAGAAAGCTGTGCCCATAGCAGATGCAAAGAGCCTGTGGCTCTCTTCTTGCTTGCCCTGGCAGCTAGGCCATTGCACAGTGCCATGTGGAGTAACAGCATACTGACAGGTTTCCAAGGCATGAAAGAGAGTCAGTCACCCTCAATGCCACATGGCATTTTGCTGGATTTGATTGTGTTCTAAATTCTCTAGTCCAGTCTACATCCTACAAAATTAAGAAGTGAGGGAAAGGGTAGGAAGGGGAGGGATGGGTGAGAAGGTTGAAAGGGGTGACACTGATCAAGACATATTGTATTCGTAAATGGCTTTGTTAAATGAACAGCCATCCCCAAATTGTCCCTACTCTTAATAGCAGATCTTCAAGCCAGGCCCTCTGCTCTAATCACATGAGCACAGTTGCTTAACATTCAAAGCAAACTCGTGTTTCCTCATGGAAGAAAGAGGACACAAGACTCCAAGCTGGGAGTTGAAACGATAAAGGGACGAGGGCATAGAGTCAGGAGATGCTGGTTAGATGAGAAGTGTTGGAGGTGAAGGAAGATAGGAAGCCTGAGGATAGATGGAGAAATAATGCCAGAGGAGCAAGGACACCAAGGGTTCAGAACCTTAGGTTGCAAGAAAGAAGAGCAAAGAGCATCCCTGAGCTTCCAGCTTCCTCTTTGCCCAGTATTTGCTGGACTCAAATGCATAAGGTTCCAGGACCTTCAAATACTCTTCTTTTCTAACACACTACTCCTAGAGCAGGATGGAAATTTCTGATCCTAGACTCCTCATCAGAAAAAGAGAGGTGCTGCAGAGCTTCTGGTACCCTTTCAAGGTCAGATAAGTCCTTTGGATTTGGGAGGCAGTGGTCTCGCCATGGACCCTTGACAGACCTGGAGCTCAGAGGGCAATATCTCTGTAGGCATTTGCGTTTTCCAGGTCCCCCTCCCAAACCCCTCCCCTGCCAAGCACTATGGCCGGTTCTACCATGAGCACTCTGTCCTACGTGTCTCACCACCTCCTGTTTCTTCTCCCCAGGGCACAGCAGATGTAAGAAGACTTGCTTAAGGAACTTCTTGAGGAAGGATGCAAGGATTCGTGTTGTGGCTCAGGCTAGTCCTGGATTCCAAGCTTCCCTCGGAGAAGCACCACGTGCTGTTTCTGATCCACAGGCTCAGGTTCTGGGCAGATAATACTGTAGCCAATGAAGAAAGAGCCCCATGCCCTTGAGGGCAGCTTCCTGGAGGAAGTCTGGGCTGCCTTTGCCTCCTATCCAGCTGCTTGGCTGCCCATAGAGTTCTTCCTTCCTCGGCCCTCAGAGGCCTCTGCATGACCGTCTGTGAGGTCCCCTCTCTGCACCGGAGAGCAGGCCTTGCCATAAAGTTATGACCACATACATGGCTGAGTATTAGTCTGTACCTGACTCAGCCCACAGAGTCACCTTCACCATTGCCTGAGGGAAACTCTAACAACTCTAATCAGTCATTCAATAGTTCCTCACTACCAGTCAGAATTGTCATAGGTGCATGCATATTCAAATAACCTGAGAAGTAGCTGAGAGTTGGCGGCTCACACTTGTTAGTCCTAGCTATTCAGGAGGCTGACACCAGAGGATCACAGTTCAAAGCCATCCTGGGTAGGAAAGTCATTGAAACTCATATCTCCAATTAGCCACCAAAAAGCCAGAGTACAGCTGTAGGTCAAGTGGTAGAGGGCTAGCTTTGAGTGAAATAAATAAGGAACAGAGCCCTGAGTTTAAGCCCTTGTACTAGCACACACACACACACACACACACACACACAGAGAGAGAGAGAGAGAGAGAGAGAGAGAGAGAGAGAGAGAGAGAGAGAGAAATAGCCTAGAGCCCAGCCCTTCAAGTCCAGGCCTTTCTCTCTCCCCAAGCGAAGCTCTCTTCAGTCCCCCAGGCATCATCTGCATGCATCACTGCCCATTCATACAGGGTATACAGAAGGCTTCACACCCTTGGCCATGAGCTGGGTGCTGAGAGCCACTACCCACTTGCCAGCATTGCTGTGAAGAGTCTGCCTCTCCAGCTTCTGTTACCTGAGGTCTCCTCTTCATCCTTACAACCCAGAGCCATGAAGCCTCCTGGAGCCTCCATACTCACCCTAGCCTCTCATTCGGGAAGTCCATGTCTCCTTTAGGCCAGAGCTTCTTGAGCGAAGGAGCTAGACATGAGGTGGCACTGTGCCTCTCAGTTCCCCTAAAGAGAACAGCTTATAGAGCAAGGGCCATTTAATTGTCCCTTTTCCTAAGTCCTGCAAGTCTGGGTCCACATTTTCCTTTATATAATCACCTGCTCCACCTGTCTTGCCAGCTGCTGGACCTTAGGCCACTTATGTGTTCATTAGAAAAATGCACGATTCCCTCCCCAGGTTAGAAAGAACTCCACACCCATTGTAAGCCTTGTGTGCAAAGCTGTGTCAGGAGCTCGGGGTCGATATCAGCCCCAACTTGGCACACAACATACCAACACAGTTGTGGTTATCATGCTCAAATGCCAGCCAGCTGCCCAGCCAAGTCTAGTTAAGGAAAATACCTTCAACTCAGTCTCACTCACAGCCAGGGTCTAGTAAGTCTCCCTCCTGTAGGCTATTTGCTTCTTCTAAAGAGAAATAGTGTGGTGGAATAATGAGACAACAATGGAGAGCTGTAGACTAGTTGGGAGGCGGGAACTGTGGACCATATACATTGAATGCCCTCAGTAAACCCCCTCCATAGTGAGACCTAAACCCATTCTCCTGTTGGGAGCATTTCAGGTACCTCTCTCTTTCCTTCTTCCTTTCTTCCTTCCTTTCTTTTTTTTTTTTTTTGTCAGTAATGGGCTTGAACTCAGGGCCTGGGCACTGTTCACAAGCTCTAGCTCAAGGCTAGTCCTCTACCACTTTGAGCCACAGCACCATTTTGCAGTTTCCTGGCCATTAATTGGAGATAAGAATCTCAATGGGACTTTTCAGCCTGGGCTGGCTTCAAACCCTGATCCTCAGATCTCAGCCACCTGAGGAGCTAGGATTACAGGTGAGAGTCACCCATGCCTGGCCTCCTTTTCTTTCTTGTCCTTCTTTTGTTTTGTTATTCTCAACTTCTGAAACACCCTTTTTAATGTTGTACATGAAGTCACACACAACACACACACACACATACACACACAGAGGCACATGCACAGGTATACACATACAAACACAACTCATCCTAATATACTGGCTTCAATGGGCTTCATAGAAGCTCACCTGGCAAAAGATCCTGGTCCTGGGCACATTAAAGCTATGGGGTTAACAGAAATCCCTCTGGACTTCAAGCAGACATATCTAGTCCTGACTCTGGGCATTAGTAGACAGGTTGTGGCTCTACCAATGAAACTATATCCTCTGGTGGCTCAGAGATAAGTAGGACAAATAAAGCCTAAATAAGGGGGGTGGGCAGATTTGGGCTCAGATCTGGGTTTAAGAACTTCTCAAAGGCTACTTAGCAGATAAAGGTCTGTGGGTCATACATGGAGATGTGACAACAGATGCTGGCTGCCACTGCTAGGCTAACCTTTAGGGCCTTAGCATGTGACTATCATTTTGTTTCACAGTTTATGATCTAAGGTTCCATGTTGCTAATTATTATTTGAATTTATTACTCCACGAGCTTAAGACTTTTTTTCAACTGGATGATTTTTTTTAAGCCAATATTTTATTAGTCCTTAGTTTGGGTACCCGAGACACTTAAAACTATAAAGTTATCTGAGATACAGTTGTCCATTTGTATTTCTTTTAAATATGTGTTAAACACATATTTTACATCTGATACTTTAATTTCATGTCACTGAGTCCTTACAGAACATAAGATACCTGTAAGTTAAGTGCTAGGGTCAGCTATATTTTTTTCAGAGGAAGATAAAGCACAAAAAGATGACAGGGTTTCTTGAGACCACATAAGCAGGACATAGTGATCCTATAATCAAATCCTCCCTCTGTGATAAAGTAACTAAGTCTCAGAGTATGGAGATAACCTGTCCAGAGACCTTGAGGGTTCCTACTCAACCAGACTCCCAGACTCTCTCCCCTGATCTCAGTCTCCTCAGTCTCAGTCCTTGATTGGGGAGTTGCCTCTCTTCCTTTCCACCTTTCCAGGGCGTGTTCTACCTGCCCCTCCCCCCTCTCTCCCCACCTAGCCTCAGGTCCTTAATTCTCCAGGCAAAGCCAGCCACATTCTTTGGGCTAGAATCCAGGTTTATTTAAGAAGAGGAAAATGTTATTATGGAGATTACAACAGCTTCGTGAAACAGAGCGTTTCTGTATCCATGGAGGACCACAAGAATGCTCATCAACTTTAGAGTTTCCTGTTGGGAGCCTTTCAAGCTCTGCTCCAAGCTAGCAGGCATTGGGGTGTCAGAAGGAGGCCAAACAACTGGGTGACACTGCCCTCTCCTCTGCCTCTTGCCCTCAGAGCCCAGGAAGGGGATCAAAGGTGACCCTTCCCCACTCCTCATGCCCTGTAGTCCTAAACAAGAGGGAGGCCTCAAATGTGGAATAATGGGTGGCAGTGTGTGTGTGTGTGTGTGTGTGTGTGTGTGTGTGTGTGTGCAAATCTCCATTCCCTCAGCCTAACTCACTAGGAAGGAGCTGAGATGCTTAGCCTGACTTCTGACCCAAGTGCAAAGGGTCTGCATCTAGATCCCAGATGAGGAAAGAACTTGAAGAAAATTTGCAGCCTAAGGTTAGAGAGGCAAGAGCCTAAGGCTTAACTTAAAAAAAAATCTCTCTCTTTTTAAAAGAAAAAAGGAAAGAAAACATTAAAGTGAAATTCCTGGGGCCAGGAATTGAGTCTGGCTCAATCTCCTCCTGGGTAATTATCTAGTGTTTAGCACCCCTCTTCCCCGGCACTAGTAATTAGCAGGGAGATTAAGATGCTGTCATTTTACCTCCCAGCCTCTCTCTATCACCCAAGATGTTTGACGTGGGGGTGGGGGGAATGGGCACAGAGAGAAAGTTGGGATCCCAGTTCCAAGCAGAGTGGAGATTAGACATCAGAAAGGACTGAATTAGCAAGGTGGTGGACAGGAATATCCTCTGAAGAGTCTTCTGGGGAGTACTTTCTCTATCCTCCTCCCATAACCCCAGCCATCTCTACTCCCTTTATTCCTGGTTCCTGTGCAGTCTGGGGGGCTATGTCCCTTCCCGGTGTTGTAAGGAGTACAGCTGACTCCATCTTGACTAGGAAAACATGGTAGGAAATGTTGGAGAGAGTAGATTAAGCCAACCTGACCCCCAAATTCTGCTTCTGTAAATGGCTTGCTTATTTGCTCTACCCCCAGTGTCAACTTACTAAATATGTGCCACGCTTGTTTTGTTGTGTGCTCTACCTCCTGCATCAACCTCCTACATCCGTGAACTTACTGTGTGCTCTACCCCCTGCGTCAAGCCCCTACATCTGTGCTACACTTTTACCTCTATAAACCCCAATTTGATGACTGCTTGGGGTTACAGTGGCAGCTCCCGAGTCTGCACTGTGTCCCTGGCCGGTCAGCTCGCTTTTCACTGTCCCAGTTTCAGCTCCCAAATCTGTGCTGCATCCATGGCCAGTCAGTTCACTTTATGCTTCCCCAATAGACCCATCTTTTTGCTTGAGATTGTCTCTGAGTGGTGGACTCTTGGAGGGACGGGGAATCCCCTCCCTCGAACCCTGTAACATTTCTAACCCCGTAACACCCGGGAGATGCTCTCTGAGCTTTGGTTAATAAGCTCTGTTTCTGAGGGGGTCTCATTACCTTCACCTATACCACCTACTTCCGATGCTACCTTTGTGCCTGCCTCTGCAGTCAGCCCCGAGGATGCAGTTGAGGCAGCCACCTGGAATCACAGCTGCTCTCAAGAAGACGATTAGAAAGCTATATGGACAAATATATGTCAGAAGTTCCAAGA
The DNA here is from genome assembly GCF_023159225.1 of Perognathus longimembris pacificus. Classification (NCBI taxonomy): domain Eukaryota; kingdom Metazoa; phylum Chordata; class Mammalia; order Rodentia; family Heteromyidae; genus Perognathus; species Perognathus longimembris. Next base: position 31,895,376 of record NC_063167.1, on the reverse strand, counting down.
GCTAATAATTCCAATTAATGGCTTGACTGGAAAAGGCTTTATGAAAAATGACAAAAACAAAAACTCAGGGCCACTTGTTCAGAGAGTGTTAATCAACTTAAGACCTCTAAAGAGTAACATTAAGCCAAGATCATGGCTCCAGCTTCATGTCCATGAAGCTGGCTCTGGTGAGAAGACAGTGTGGGTCATGACCATGATTAAGGGAGAATTCTTGGAGGAAATGGCCCTTGAGTTGTTGTGGTTTAAGTTGCCAGTGTTGTTGAATAAACAGGGCCTCTTTCAATCTGGCTGTTATCCTTCAAGATCCCACTGTCTCTTTCACTACCAACCCGCATTGGACTGGGATTCTCCAAGCCTTCCATCCCATTCTGTCTTTAGAATACCTTGCTGACTCATGACTCTGCCTCCCCCCACACCCCATCCTTAGGGTCCCTTAAGGACAGGGATTGCCTTGCCTCTGTCTGTATTTTCAATGCCTCAGATGGGCTGGGTAAAGCAAGGTGAGTAGTTAGCAGGGGTTGCATGTGCAAATGAGCACAGTCCAGGGAGCAGCTTGAGTTAAGGCCTCTTTGGCTGGCACTTAGGGCACACAAAACTGAATCTTCATGCCTGGAAAGTCGAAAATAGGTCAGAAAGGCCCATAAAGGTCAAAGAAAGAAAGAGTGACCAACCTCCTAGGAAGGTTTGAGCTTTTCAAGATCAATTTGGCTGCCATGGGAAGATAGATTGACGGGTGTGAATGATTAGCAAGACTCTGGTGGGGGAAAGACAGAATAACAAAATCCCATAACTGTGGTCCCAGCAGAAGATTGGGGTGGTCTTGATCAGACAATAGCCAAGGGGATGGAGACAGAGGAAAAGTGAGATAGATGTGAGCTTTTTAAGTCTTAACTAACCTGGTGGCAGCAGTCCTGGGTCACCAGCCAGCTATTCCAATTATTCATAGAAATCAATTTCATTCTTCTGAGCCTCAGATAAAACTCTTGGTGCTGGTCGACAGTAATGGATGGGCAGCTTAGAGTGCAGAGATAAGAGGGGGCCCTGTGTGGGGGGGGTGATCAGGTGGAGCTTTGCGGGCTGGTGGAGGAATGGTAAGAGGTTATCAAAACATCCCTCCAAATAGCAAAGGCTTAGCGCCAGCCTGCTCAGCTAAGATTTGTGGAGGGGTGAGCAATGCTCATCCCCAGGCCTGGGACTCAGAGGTACAGACTGAAAGGTGTGTAAGTATTTTCTGCAGCAGGAAGGAGAAACTGGATCACACCTGTGTCCTGGAACTATACTGAGGTCTGGAGCAGGCATGGTTCTCTCAGAGGTTCCTTTCAGCTCTGACTTTCTGGGATCCCAGTCACTATAGTGACATTTTGTCTAGAAGATCAAGAAAAGAGGTCCTCACATCGGAGGATCACGGTTTGAAGCCAAGACTAGACAGGAAAGTTCGTGAGACTCTTCTCTCCAATTAACCTCCAAAGTCGGAAGTGGAGGTGCAGTCCAAGTGACAGAGCACTAACATTGAGGGAAAAAAAAAAACCACACAAAAAACAAGCTAAGGGCTAGCACTGAGGCCCTGGATTCAAGTCCCAGTATCATTACACACACACACACACACACACACACACACACACACACACACACACACACACAAAATAGGCAAGGAAGAGGGAGACAGAGGGAAGCCTGAATAGTTTCATCTTAGTCTCTGTCACAACTGCTGGAAAGAGGTACCTACAGCAGTCCTCTTCCTGAGACAGAAGAGCAGAGGAGATGAGAAAGGAAGTTTAGCCCAGGGAAGTAAAAGACAGGGAAAGGCACTGGGGATTCCCAGAGCAGAGCAGAGACTGGCAAGGAAGGCTCGGGTCAGCAACCAGAGAGTGGATCAGAGACCAGCACTAATAACTCATTGATTCATACCAGGTGCTGGCTACCATGCCAGCTTTATATAAATTAACCAGTGCGAGCCTCACTACTACCCTTGAGAGAAGAGAAGATCAAGGCATTGAAGTAAAGTAATCTCTCCCAAAGTCACACGCCTGGGATGGATGGAGCTGTGTTTGGACCCTGGCAGCTCAATGTCATTTTATCACTTGCCCAGAGAAGCATACCCACTTGCCAAAGGTTTGCTGTGTTCCCCACACACAAATATAAGCACAATATCACTTAGCACCTAGGAAGGTACTGTGCCCAGATGAGAAGCTGAAGCTCAATCATGTGATTTGCCCACCATCACATTTCAGTGAAGTGGCAAAACTGGCAAGTGGACTCACACCCCACACCTCTCCCAGATCAACTCCAGGCCCTCTCAGCTGGCGGGCTAAGCTGAAGGGCTGTAGCAGAGCATCTCCAAGGGAGAGCCAGCCCCAATCTTCTCATCCCCTTCACCTCCACTCAGACAGCTCTGCCTCACAACTATGGGTAGAGGCAGCCGGAGGTTTGGCCCAAGAGGCTCCATCTGCCGACACTCAAGGTTGAGAAGTGATAGAGCACTTTTTATCTCTGTGGAGAGTTCAAGAGTTTATTCCCAGCCAGAGTAGTGAGGAGCCTGGTGCCCATTCTGGGAGGGTGTCCAGCAACAGGACAGCTGAGGACACTTCCTCTCCAGCACACGCTTCTCTCCACACCCTTCTGTCACCAGAGGCCAGCAGGAAACATCTTGGACAGAGCTCTCTTATACAGGCAGAAAATACCCAACTCTGCTCAGGGACCTGAGCAACTACCAGCATGACTGGTGGGAATATCACAAGCCCTCCATCCACATTCTAACTCTGCCACTTTAGACATGGTCCTTCACCCTTCTTCACTTTAATTGGAATATTATTCCTGCCTTGGAGAAATGCCATCACGAGGAAAATGAGAAAGATCAAATTTTCAGTCACCTGGTTCATGGTCCGGTTTACCACTAGGGCTCTGAATCAGAACCCCCATTTCTTGTATATGCCACCTGAGGGCGGCTGTGATGATAGTGGTGGTGATAATGGTGATGCTGATAATTTGGGCAATATTAGAAATTGAACTCTGGGCCCCACACTTACTAGACAAGACTTCCACCACACCAGCTTCATCCCACAAAGTCCCTTTGCTTTTAGTTTGTTTTTCAGATAGAGTCTTCAGCATTGGCCTGAGCTGACCATAGATCTCAGTCCTTGTACCTCTGCTTCTAAAATAGGTGGGATTATACAAATATCCCACCATTCTTGGCACCACATGAATTTGACTCCAGTAGACTGAAAAAACCCCACCTTAATCCCCAAAGATAGAGCAAGTGAGCTCACGCAGACCACTCCTTATACACCTCCGCACTCTCTGCGCTCACCACGGCCTGCAAAGGGCACAGCCTGGTATTCAGGGCCTCTTGGGTACCACCAGCTACAGTCTCCTCTCTCTCAGGTGACTCATCCCCTTGAACAAAACAAACCCTGTTTTTATCCTCCAATGCATCCTTTGAGGCCCAGATCATCTGTTGCTTCCTCTCTGAAGCCGCCTCCAGATACTCAAGGGAGAATGATTCACTTGCTCCACTGTGTTCCCCAGCTCTGAGCTCATTCTGCTTTGTGCTAGGGGTATGGATTCCTATCATTCATCTCCTGGCAGACCCTGAGCTTCTGACTGGCTGCAGAGGGCTTTCTCGCCATCTTATTAAGTGCCTGGCACACATTCTTCAATGTTGGTTAATCAATGAATGAATTGATTCAACAGAATAACATAGGATAGAAGCATCTCAAAAGCTAGAAGGTCTTTCATGCTCACCTAATCCAAATGCCTTCTTTTAGAGGTGCAGAGTCTTGGGACTGGAAAGTGGGAAGAGTTTGGTCAGGACATTAAGAAGTACAGAACTAGGTACTGGAGGTTCAGGTCTGTAATCCTAGCTACTCAGGGGGGCTGAGATCTGAGGATTGTGGTTCAAAACCAACCCTAGGCAAGAAAGTCTGTGAGACTCTTATCTCCAATTCATCCCAGGAAAACTAGCAGTAGTGCAATAGCCCAAGTGGTGGAGGGCTAGCCTGCAACAAAAGGAGCTTAGTGGTAGCACCCAGGCCCAAAGTTCCAGGCCTAGGACTGGCAAAAAAAAAAAAAAAAAAAAAGGACAGGCCTGAGCTTACATGATGAGATATCAGAGAGGAGGTACTAGAGTGCAGATCAAGCTAAAGGTAGTCATTTTTGTTCTCCATTGCCCTCTGAAGGAAATCTAATTTGTTATCTGACTCATGGTCCCTTTGGGATATGGTACCCATCAGTCTATCCACCCTTGTGGCCCTGGTACTCCACACTCTGAACACACTGTACTGCCCCAGCACCCAGGACTTTTTTGCTTTTGAAACCCTACTTGCTATCTTCCCTGCCCAGAACACTCTCCTCTTCGTCAGCCCCCTCCCCTCCCGCTACCCCCCCCCCCCCGCCCGAGATCTGATGAACTTCTGGTGATGATTAAGGTGTGACTTCCTCTGAAAAGGTTCTCTTGTCTCTATTCTTCCCTCCTCTTTGTCTTCATAGCCTCCATATGGTCCTGTCAATGCAGGGTTCATCTTCCTCTCGTTAGTGAGGGACACATGAGAGACTGTTTATCCTGTATCCTTAGTGTCTGGCCCAAGGCCAGGAAGAAATGAGAATGAATGAATGAGGACAGGGATTCCTGTATGCAGGCAAAGATGTTATTGATCTGAAACTAAATCCAGGCCCTGTGCAAAGCAGAAAGTCCTGAGTTAAGAGGAGGCAAAGAGTAGATGTGTATTGGGACAAGCAGCAGGGCAGAGCTGAGGAAAGACCAGCAGGAAAGCGCAGTGTCCCACTTGACACTGGGAAACAATATCCCAGACATTCACCTGGGCTTCCCTTCTTTCTCAGGTCCAATGATTTTTGTTATTTCTGGCAAACCTTTGATAGACAGAGGAAGCATTTGGGAAGAAGAAAACTCTTAGATTAGAAGAAGAAGAAGAAGAAGAAGAAGAAGAAGAAGAAGAAGAAGAAGAAGAAGAAGAAGAAGAAGAAGAAGAAGAAGAAGAAGAAAGCAAGCCAGCCACTCTTCAGCCAGAGCCGGCCTTCACTGTCCCAGCATCCCCCTTCAATGTCAGACTCAACGAGGGCTGCTTTACAAGTTGAACTTGAAAGAGTCTGAAATTGGCTAGACAGAGGTATGAGAAGGCCACCCAAGGCATGGAAATACTGTGCGTGGAAAGGCTTGGGGGCGAGAGCAGGAGTGGTTTGTTCACTAAAGGGGTCTCAGAGATACAAAGAGATGAGCCCAAAGAGGTGAATGAGAGTTTGCAAAAGACTTGCAGTATCATATGAAAACCTGCCTACTTACCATGAGTCCACACCTTCATTGCACTTTGACTACATGCAAGACTCGGGGAGCTAATAGCCCCTTGGACAGAGAAAGTAAGAGATGTCTTCTTTTCATGGCCCTGGCCCCCTGATTGATCCTGGCCTTGCTCTCAGCAGCCTCAAGGCCACCAGCTATCATGCCTTCCTCCCTCTCCTCCTGGCCCTTTGCTCATCTCCAAGTCTTCACACTCAAGAGACTCAGGCCTCCAAATGGGCATTAACCCCCTCCAGACTGCAGACTTCTACAGCCGTCTCCCTGAAGCCATCAGCTCCCTCTATTTTCCTGTGGGCTTGGCAAATCTCTACATAGCTTTCAGAATTCTTGTCTGACACTGCCAAGTCTACGTATCACTCCCATAGCACTCTATAAGCTCCTGTTCTAGAAGATACCATTTTAGACTATGAATGCCTCCAGTCAGGGAATAAACCATTCTGGACTATTAATCGCTTGCTTCCTTGCCTCTTTCTTCCTCCAGAATGCAAACAACATGCCTTTCGTATTCACCTCTATGTCCTGGCACATGGCAGGCTTGCAAAACAATTAAAGGGAGTTTTGAAGACTACTACAGTTTGAATGTGGTTTAAGTGTGTGATCCCATGATTTATGTACTAGTACTGTAGCTATGTTGAAGTTGTGAGACCATTAAGAGAGGGGCATGGCCATGGAAGTATTATCAAAGGTTACAACAGTATCATCCTCAGGAGAGATTAATGTCTTTCCTATGGGATTCCAGTTAGCTCTCAAGAATGGAAGTTGTGGGGCTGGGGATATAGCCGAGTGGCAAGAGTGCCTGCCTCGGATACACGAGGCCCTAGGTTCGATTCCCCAGCACCACAAATACAGAAAACGGCCAGAAGCGGCGCTGTGGCTCAAGTGGCGGAGTGCTAGCCTTGAGCGGGAAGAAGCCAGGGACAGTGCTCAGGCCCTGAGTCCAAGGCCCAGGACTGGCCAAAAAAAAAAAAAAAAAAGAATGCAAGTTGTTATAAAGTGGCCACCCATACATCTGACCTTTTCTGCACCTACCCCATTCCTATTTCTGCACCATGATGTTAGCACCATGCTGTTTGGACCCACAACACCAAAAACATGAGCCAAAATAACAAAGAATCTTTTTCCTTTATAAAAATACCCAAACTTGGGCATTTCCTTATAGCAACACAAAACAGACTAATATAAACACCTTGGAGGAGAAAACTTGGGGAAACCTTTGAATAATCAGAGAGTACTGTCAACCCTTAATGAAGTCTGAATTGAAAGAGAAGGGCCTTTGTCCACCCAGGCTCACCCTCACAGCCAATCTTTCTCTGTGGAGTGAACAGCACCAAGCTGAAGATGCTCCTCACCCCACCCACAGAGGCCCCAGTGCGGGGCACTGCTAGATTGTTAGTAAGACCAGCAGAGCCAGTCCTGTCTGGCTGGGCCCACTCTCCTGAAATTCAGGGGTCTGCTTCACTTGCTCTACAGACAAGAGAAGGGTCTGGGGCCAATTCTTCTCACTCCAAATTCCCCTCCCCATCTGCCATAGCCAGACAGTGCCCTAGCCAGGTCTGGAGCCAGAGAGATAAGACAATCTAGTCACTCACTTTGAATTCCCTACAAACTTGACATCTAGTTCCTGTGAGAGAAAAAAACAAATCACCTTCCACTCTTGAGATAACCAGGAAAACAGTGTCTCCGAGCTGTGGGAGCGCGCCCTAAGAGTGCACCCAATAGGACCTCCCTATTCCCTGCTCTACTCAGAATGCACATAGGGAAACTAAGACACAGAGATGGGTGGAAACTTGACTGGGCCCACAATGGAAACCAGTAAGAGTTAAGGCCACACACTTAGCTTTCCAAGCCTCAATTTGAATGCATACCTGAAAGTTTCTATCTGTACACACCTGGAGCTTTAACTACACCCTTCCTCAGCTGAAACACCTTCTAAGACCAGGAGCTCAGTTCCTTGAAGCATTCTAGATAGTTCTCAGTGTGAGAAGGGGCTTTTCTACACTGAGTCTGAATGGGCCTCATAGATTAGTGTGAACTTGCCTGGGAATCCATAGGGCTGGGATCCTGGGGAGGAAGTCAGTGTGGAAGGGTTTTTTGTTGGTTGGTTGGTTGGTTGATTTTGAGGAGAATATTGTATTGCTTGGAATTCGTAGGCTGAGGAAAATCAAAGCAGTAGTCCTCCTGCAAGGAAAGCTGCAGACTGAAGTGGAAGCAGAACTGATAGGCAGCCTCTGAACCAGATTCTGCAGAAGGCTGTAGGAGAAAAATGAGGGAGGAGGTAACAAGTGTGACAAGAAATGTACTCACTCCCTTACGTATGTAACTATAGCCCCTCTGTTCATCACATTGACAATAAAATTAAATTAAAAATAAAAGAACTATAGGTCAGGAGCCTGGAGTTGGAGAAGTCTTTGTATATGAGCAACCTATAAATGATTCCTTCCCTTGAGTCCTCAGTGAAATGACAGCATAGAGAACTACCCAGGGCCATTAAATGTTCATGGAAAGAAGAAGGACAAAATTTTGTATCTGAGACTGTTTGTTTGATGGCAGAGAGAGGGTCTGTAGACCTTTATAAGCAGGGACAAAGATGTGTATGTGCATGTGTGTGTGTTCACACATGTGTGAGCATGCGTACAACAAAAACTCATTGGTGGCCAAAATCTCTCTCCTAGATTCCCAAAAGATACCCCCGTTGCCACTCAAAGATTATATATGCCATTCATGCATTCTTATCCCTTCAACGGATGGAAATTTATTGAATCTCAACTATGTGCACTAGGCACTAGTGTTACTATTGTGAACAGAGTAAACTTAACATTGTAGATTCTCTGCTGTATATTTTTCATTAATATCTCTTAAATATGTATTCCCTCCTCTCCAAAGAGTATGCAAGTACCTTTGAGGTTGAAATTTATACCTTCCTCTTTTCAATCCCTAATATCTATCTTGCTTTGGCCCATAAAAAATACACACTCTTCCATTTGAATCTGTAATGATCTGTTTATTACTAGTAGATACTGCTCAGTCCTTTAATCAGTTTAGAACAACCACAGATCAATTTTTATAGTATTCTCAATTCTTTCAGAAAAGTCTAGCAAGACTAAAAGGTCAGCCTGAATTAATCAAATCTATTCTTCTGGCCCTAGACCAAGCTGTGACCGAGGCTAGCTCAATAGAAGAAGCTGATTCAAAGGCAAAAGTTTGGAGTGAAAAAAAAATCTGATTTGATTGGGCACCTCCATTAGCCCACTTGTGGTGAGCAATAACTCTGGCAACAGTGTGGAAACTCTTTCAGTTACCTTCTCAACAACTTGTAACTCAGGCAGGCTAATATCCAATGCTATATTTGATAAGAGGTAACACTGGGTCTTAGAGAAATCAAGTGTTATGTCCAAAGTCTCAGAGCATGTTGAAAGTGGTGCAAGGCTTTGAGCACTGGTCCATTGGGGGTCAGAGGCCTCCTTCTGTAGCATCCCTGGGGCACATACTTTATATGCTGCCATGTTGTGTCCAAGTGACAGAGCACCAAAGCTGCATTGATTCATGAATTGATGGTTCAGGCCTCCCTACAGTTCCTGTCTGATGAATTAGCTGGCTTTTCTACCCCCAGAACCACTGGCCAGAGACCAAAGGGAAGACAAGAAAGCTGGATGGAAGTCAGGGGGTGGGTGGGAGAGACAGAGCAGAGGCAGATGAGAAGGTCACAGAACATCCATCACCAGGACCCATTTGCCCCGGGATCTTGTGGATATCTGATCTGCCTGTGAACCAAGTTCCCATCTGAAAGTCTGTCCTCCCCAGTAAATTGTCAATAACTCCCCAGGATAAGCTCTTCCCAGGTTCCCCTCAGCCTCAGAGCCTGCAGGGACCCCAAGCAAATGGGCCAGCCCATAGCCAGACTCTGACAGCGAGAAGAAGCAGCCACTCAGACATCAATGATAGAAAGACCCATGTCTGCATGGAAGGAGTCGGCCAAGTCTCTTCCTGCACATTTAGTCAATTTCCAGAACATCGAATCTCCACCCCATATTCCCCATACTCTGCTCAACATCTTACTGGTTTTTACTGGGTTTATAGGATGTGATTGCTGGTCATTCTTACCTCGGTGTGAGTCGGGAGCTCCTGCCCTTGCCTTCTGGGTTTGGCAGGACTTGTGTGGCCACAACACATCCTGTCTCTTCACATCCTGCCAGCCCCAGCACAACCAGGAAAGAGCAGGGAGGGCCCCCATGCCAGCATGGGTGGAGTCAAAAGGAGAGAGGGTGACAGCTGTGATTAGCCTCTGCTTGCTCACTCCCTGAGGACTTGGAGTTAGGGACTGTTGGGTAGTGCTGCCTTGGTATTTCGTTTCAATTGCATCAATGCCAGACTGTGCTGGGCAGGTGGTCACAGACATAAGTAAGGCTTCTGAACTGTAGGGACAACAGCTCAGCAAATACTCAAGACCCAAAGTGATCATTGTTCTTGAGAGGCTGAAGAAGATCAGGAAATAAAAAACAAGAGGACCTAGGGAAGAAGGGAGTAGATATGGTGGGAAAGGCTGAGATGCTGGGACCAGAGCTGAATTCAGACTACATGCTGCCATTGCTCACCAGACCCAAGAGTTGAGGTGGTGGTGCTGCTATTCTTTCCCTCACCTATTGGTCAGAGCTTTTGTCGGGATCCAACTGGAAGCTCTCTGGAGGAAGCACTGCTTTTGGAAGGATGGAGCTGCCCACTGCTCAGATAACAGGAGGGTATCTGACCATGGGGGAAGGTAACCTGCAGAGGATTGAGCTCCATCCAGGTAACACCTCTTCTGAGAAGCCATCCTTGGTTCCCATTTGCCATGTGGATTGTGCTTATCTGTCTCTGTCATGTGTCTGCAAGCTGCTTGTGAGGACTGGGGGCCCACTGCAGTCACATAGCATCCACTGCCTGTGGCACTCGGTGAATGTGCCCAGGGATCATTCATGACCAGGAAGAGAAGACACAGGAGGGAACTCATATTTATGAGCAGCAGCACTTGTGCCTCCAGGCCATAGGCTGGTTACTGACGTGTCAAGTTAATTCCCTTCAAAGACTGCCATCCATAGCACTCTTCCCATTTTACAGATGAGGAAATGAGAGTTCTTTGAGACTCCATGATTAGGTATCCCATGAGATCAGGCAGCAGGAAAGCTGTGGCCCTCTAAGACCATGATTCCACATCCACATCCCATTTTGTGGATCTGTAAGGCCCCTTTCATCATTTTGGGATCCTTCCAATTGGCCTAGGGATATTTGGCTGGAACCTCAAGACCCAGAGGGCAGCCCCTCCCCACCCACTCAGCTATCCTCAGCCCAGCTGTGCAAACAGACTCCAGCTGGGTTGTTCTAAAGAGGGCTGCCTGAGGATCTGGCAGGTCTAGCAGGTCAGGGTGAACTGGGCTTCCCTGAGAATAGCTTCCACCCGAAGATAGCCTAGAATACACTCTTCCACAGGCTCGCAAGATGAGATGAGCTAAGCCTGGGCTATGAGTTTAAGACTCTGGCTCTAAAAGTAACTCCCCCTTTCCCTCCCCAAGTTCAATGGGGACCTTTCCTGGTCAGCTCTGCACTGACCTAACAATTCAGGGGCCGGTAGCAAGCCTCAGTGTGTATGGCATTGCCTCTCACTGTACCACCATGTCACTGGGCAGCCTGGAGGAGCAGAATGCACAGAACCCACTGGCCTTCTCCCTCTGCCTGAATGAACCCTTTCTCCCCATGTCCCTGAATCTTCCTTCCATCTGCACTATTAGCGTCACCACCACCCTCTTTCTTCCCTACAGGGCCAAGTGTTAGGACAGAGCCTCTACAGATGCTCCAGTTCTGGAGAGGACCCTAAGCAGGAAGTGGGAGAGAGAGAAGATCATCCTGAAAAGAGCATGGGGACAGAGACAGGGTACTCACTGGCCCATACTTCCATCCAAATTTTTCCTACATGGGTTTTCATACATGGGTAAGTTTTTATTTTTATTTTTCCTGAAGAATCAGATAATTCCCATGTAGGAGCAAAGAGGCATGAAGACTGATGTGTTCACATCAATACAAATACCAGCTGCAACGCCCCCCCGCCCCCCCCCCCCCCCGCCAGCAGCATGAGGCACACGCGCCCCTCATCCGCTCTTGGCTCTCAGACAAGCCGACACAGTCCTGCACATACCACCCAGAAAGCTGGGGATCCACCTTGCCCAAGGGCTGATACTAGCATAAAGGGAAGCATAAACTTAACAGGGGGTGTCCCTCTCCCCAGAGGCTGCCTAAAATCTTTCCATTTGGAGAACAGGCCCAGTGAATCAGGGAAACAGTGTGTACGGACAAGAGGGGACTTCCCAGCTCAGGAAAACCCACTCCATTCCTCTTGGGGGTGGCTGCGGAGAGGCATCTAGTCCAAAACAGACTCTGGAGTTCCCATGATTTCATCAGCCACTTCACAGCCATGCTCACCCACTATGTGTGAGATGCTTTGCGAGAAGCATGAGGTTGCAAAGGAACCAAAGTTTGGAGTCAGAGAAATTTTGGCCTGGTCACTTCATAACACAGATAGAGATCTCACAAATACTTTGCGCACTGTGGCTGCATGTTGAACATGCTCATAGAAACAATTCCATTTACTTCAACTCTTTATGCAAAAAAAAGAAAAATGGAGCCTTGATATGATAGGTCATTTGTTCAAGGTCCTTGTGTATAAAATGGGTTCACAGAAGTCACTGTCATAAGATTGTGCAGATAAATGAGTTCATTTGTGTAAAATGATTAAAACATTGCTGCACACAGAGTAAGTAGCCAATAAATGTTAGCTGATAGCTGATGCCCTGGTTATAATATCTATTTAGAGGAACATACAAATTGAATTCAAATAACTCAAATCTCATTTTCCCCCTTACAACATCATGCTTTTTGTACATAGTGTTGATTTATAATAGTTCCAACAAATAGCTTCTGGTGTCATTTCTTTACTGAATTTAATGGGAAGTGTGATTCACTCTAGGCCTGGTGTGCACAGCCCCCTAGAAACAGACCCTGTCCCCCTTCCCAATTTCATCTCCCTCTTCTCCCTTAAACAAACACTCCCCTCCATCGCAATGAACAATAACTACTTCTCCAAGGAGCTCACCCGTGGTCTTCCTGCCTCCGGGTCTTTGTTCAGATTCAAAGCTTTTAATCTCTGTTTCCATGGGCTCTGGAATTCCAGCAAAAGTACCCAGGGGTCTTTCTGCTGAGACAGATCTGGAGATCTGTGAGATATAATAGAGATCAGGTGGCTTTCAAGTCAGAGCTATGGCACCAAATCCCAGCTCTGCCACTCTGGCTTTGTGACCTCAAACAAGTTTTTTAACTCCCTGTACCCAAGTGTGCATCTATGAGAAATATGCCTGATAATCCTCACCTGGATTGCATTAAATGAGAGACTGAGAAGAGGGTACACTTCCCCTTCAAGCTTTCAATCCACACACAAACACGGATTCTATTAAGAGATACCGCTCTCTCAATTTCTAATTTTCTTCCATAAGCTTTCCATAAATTTTTATGCCTACTATATCTTAACCATACCAAAATCCAATTTTAAAAGGCATAAACTTAACTCCAGCCATGATATTCAGTCATTTTGAATTTCATCTCAAAATAGTTCATGAAATGTCTAGAACATTGCAAATCCTAGAAGAGTAACCCCTGAATCCTCTTTGAGATTTCAGTTCAATCAAATCTTCAACCAGTAACCATAACCTCTTCATCTTTCACAACCTATCCCCAAGCATAATTACAATTCTTGTATCTCTGTTTTGGTTGCTGCCTTGTTTTCATTTTGATGTTACTGGGGTTTAAATTCACGGTCTCCAATTTTACCCACTTGTTTACTATGAGGTACTTGGGGACAGAGGCTCGGTCTAACTAACTGCACAGAATCTAAAGAAACATTTGAGGACTAGATATGGTGTGTGGTACATACTACTTGGGAAGCAGAAAATAGGGGGATCATGGTTCAAAGCCAACTCAAGCAAAAAGCCAAGATCCTCATTTCAACAAATAAGACAGTTATGTTGTTCAAGCCTTTAATTTCATCTACACTGGACTCACGCATAAGAAATCATCATTCGAGGCTAGCCCAGGTAAAAATACAAGACCATACTCAAAGAATAACTAAAGGGTTGGGGATAAAATTCAAGCAGTAGAGAACTTACCTAGCAAGCACAAGGTGCTCAGACTCTCTCTCTCTCTCTCTCTCTCTGTCTCTCTCTTTCCCTCTCTCTCTCTCTCTCACACACACACGCACGCACATGCCTGACTACCACCAAAATAAAAAAAAACAAAACTAAATGTACCACCAAGTTTGTCAGTCATCTGTCCTTCCAACCACCCAATCATCCACTCATCAAATGACAGTTAAGTCCATATCCTGTATAGGACTGTCCCTCCAGTGGAGAAAATCTCTGCGTTATTCAGATTCTTGCATTTTTCCCTTTCCACGCCTTCCAGACAATTTTTGCTATGCTTGGTGACATCTTCTCCTTTCCCAATTTCCAGGCAGCCTCTTCCACTTCCACTCAAGCAGGGCCTCATACCTTCATCCAGGTAGAAGTTGCAATGGCACCTCAGAAAGAATAAAATCCTGTAGTCCACAGCTGGGGGCCTTTAAGGACATGAGGATGGACCATTGCCTCCTTCCCTCTGTCTTTCAAGCCCTAGGGTGCCAAATCTGAGCCTGGGCAGATAAGGAAGCTAGATTTTCATGGACACATTTGGTGTAAGAGAAAATGGAGGATGGGAGGGAGTTGGATTCTCCTTAGACCTTCTTATCTATATGTCCTTTGAAGCCAGGAATTTGCAGACATTGGCAGCCACGGGGGAGCTTTTTCTCCTCACTGAAGTCCCCATTACTCCTTAACTGGAGAGGCTTGGCCCCATCTGAGAGTAATTCTGGAATCTCAGAAGCTCACATCAGTCACTCACTCAGCAGGAGCTTACTGACCCTAGCAAGTGCTGGGCTCAGAAGAGAATCAGCCTCACAAAAGCTCTTAGTGACTTCACTTCTACCCAGTAAGGGGTGCAGACATAGAAACAGACAATGCACCAGGAGTGTTTGTAGTCTTAGGTCCTAGCTTGGAATTTGATATCTGTATTTGATGCCTAAACATCTTTTACAATGTCCAAGCAAACAAAGGTATCTCAAAGTCCTGTTCATTTCCCTCCCACAATGGATAAATGACCATCACTCCCTCTCCCTGCCCCAGAGCAGCAGCACTGCTGTGTAGATTGTATCTCTAACCTTACAGCTGAAACTTGCCTCTTGGGCTCCTCCCATGGGTCTTAATTCTGGCCCTGGGGCTGTGCAGAGCCTCTCTGGCTGAAGTTATGCAAGAATAGACCTGAAGAGAATGGGAGGCAATGTAGAGTTCCCGTGAGACTCAGCATCTGAAGAGTGTTTTGCTTCAGAAAGGCCACCCTTGCGGTCACAAACAGGAAGCAAGGAAACAGCATGGCATCAAGATAAAAAGCCCAGCAATGCATCAGGTGAGATAAGGTGTGACTTGAGCCAGAGAGGAGCTGAGTCCCAGACAAGCCAGAGGGCAAAGCAACAGGAGGTGATGCTAGATGAAGAGAGCCGGGAGAAGCTGACTCAGAAGGCTGGATAGGAGGGAGGCCCCGTGCCCTCGCTTAGGCAAAGAGGAAATATAAGGCAAATAAAAATGAGAAAACAGAAAGCAGGAGCAGTTTTCCAACTTTCAGTCCTCAGCCCTCACTCCTACTCCAGACAGATGTTCACTCCTCCTCCAGCACCTTCATCTTAGAGCATCTATTCTCAGCTAAAGACCCTGCCTTCCTTCACCATCTTCTGAAAGGTAAGGGTGGCAGTTGGTTTACTCTGTCCCTTCTTATATCCACCATCCTTTTGCACATGGCAAAGACTTGGTAAATACACATTGAATAAACACCTACATATGAAATTGCTCATCACACTGGTTTGTGCTGCCTATGGCTAATGAAGAAGTTATATAATCTAAAGAGTAGATGTTGGCCTACTTCAGGGAAAGAGAGCCAGTTCTAAGCTCTGAGTCTGCCATTTAGTTTATTCTAGAGTAATCTTGAGTTAGTCATGTTTTCATCCTTGGGCTCCAGGTTCTCCATTTAAGAGAACCTTTACCGGCCATTTCAGAGGCTTGCCCAACTATAAGATGTGCCATGATGTTTAAGGAAGTCCTCTACATTTATTCGAGGCATCTTGATCCCTTTAGGGGACAAATGAAGAGACCACTATCTCATTTCTCCCCGAGCACCTCCATCACCCCCACCACTACCACCAGACCATTTCTGAGTCCTGGGAACCGAAAGAGGACTTTATCTATGAGTGTGTCTAAATTAAGTCACCTTTGCCATTTAAAATCTCCTTCTCTCTCTGCACAGCTGTCTGTGAAGGCTGGGAAGAGAGGCAAATCCCTACTCATTTCAGAGTTTGCTTTAAATTCTACTTTAAATTCCCCAGGATTAAGCGACCTTCAACACCAGCTTCCCCTTTTCTCTAAGTTCTCCCCTGAGGCCACTTGGGGCCAAGTTGGAATGTCCAGGCACCCCTCTCCTTGGTGGTCTGACTATATAAGTAGCCTCTCTGAGGACACCCAGCTCCTGTCCTATTTCTCAGAACTAATCCATGTTGACAAGGCCTAGCCCAGTCATTTCCAAGAGGCCTGAGATCTGCAACACGCAGGCCCCCAAATGACCATGGCTCTGGGCCTGTAAGTCAGTGGGTATCTGTATGAGCTGGGCCAAGATTGGAGCAAATCAAGGGCGGATGATGAGCCTGAGGTGCAAGCCATTAAGTTTCAACATGCCAAACTGCATGCATCCTTCAGGATTATGTACCATATGCCCTAGGTGTACAAATGGGAAAGTGAGGCTCAGCTAGGGTGGTATGATTTTCCCAGGCATCATGTTCTTGTGGGAAATATAGGGCTCCGGTCTTATTTTAAGTGTCCATGGATTATTACTTCTTATTTCCTAGTGAGGACTGACACATGGCATATGAAGATTTATTTATTTGTTTGTTTTTCCAATAGTGGGGCTTCAACTCAGAGACTGGGCTCTGTCCTTGAGCTTTTTTGCTTAAGGCTAGTGCTCTACCACATGAATCACAGCTCTTCTTCTGTTTTTTTTTTTTTTTTTTTTGGTGACTAAATGGAGATAAAATTCTCATGAACTTTCCTGGGTGGGCTAGCTTTGAACTGTGATCCTCAGATTTCAGCCCCTTGAATAGCCAGGATTACAGGCATGAGATAAATTTTTACTCCTGGCTTCTGGGATAAAATTTTGCTTATTCAACAAACACATACATGGCACTAACCACTGTTCTAAACACTTAGTTAATATGATCTCATTTATCCATTTTAAGAACTCTGAAGGCAGATTCTACTATTCCAATTTACAAAAAAAGACTTGAAACTGCAGGAGATGAGAGAAATAATTGCTCAGGGTCACACAACCAAAATATCGCTCATATAGATTGGACCAAAGAATCCTTCATCTCCACTGCCTTAATCAATTGGATGTGATAGAAGTAAAGTCTAGGTCACATTCTTTGTGGAAATATAAGAATCCAGCTCCCCAAGCAAATAGACTTTGGAGGGCATCAAAACTATACACAGTAAGACAAACTGTGGGATGTGGTAGCATTTGCCTGTAACCCTATGCCCTGGAGCTGAGACAAGAGGATCACGAGTTCAAGATCAACCTGAGCTACATAGTGAGATCTGTCTCAAAATAAATGAATTGAATAAAATTAAATTTAAAATAAATAAATAAAATATATCACCCAAGCTGGGGAGAAAGCACCCAGGACAGGCCTTATCTCTGTGTCAACATGTATCCAATTGCCCCCCTACAGTGGTGTTGTACAGCTCTGGGATATAGTTCCCAAATTGCCTTCAATGAGAACTGTGGGCCCTGGAGCTTTGCACTGAGGAAGTGCTCCAAGCAACTGCCATCCAAGTACATGCCTCAGCCATTTATTGGGAACTGCTTTGCTCCGGGACTCCTCAGCCCAGAACAGAGGCCTTGCTAGCACCAGAGGTAATGCACCCCAGCTGCGACTATAGCTTCCTTCATGCCCACCCCTCACCCCTCATTTTTGTACAAGATCACACCAAGGGCAGTCTGTGGGTCATGTGTCTAGACAGTCAGATTGAGAATGGGGCTCAGCATCTTGGGAAATGTTTCCTGAATTCCTCCCAGCTTCAGGAATGGAAATTGAGCTAACAGGGAATTTGTTCTAATTATTAAGGAAATAAGGAGAATTGAACAAGAGTTCCTCAAGGCTGAGCTCTTATGTAGGTCTCTCTAGCATTCTCCCTTTTCTCTTCAGTGAGAAACCACAACCACTGACTGTGCCAGCTCCTGACTCGGCACTGAGCCTTACAGAGAAGGGTAGAATGAGGTCCCACTGTGGGTACTGCTTGCTTAGTGGAAAAGTGAACACCTACACTCAGCCCATGATGCTGTAGGTGCTATCCATAAGCAAGCTTGGAGCAGGAGGACACAGGCTCCTAGGAGCTCAGCAAGACTTGTAGACCAGAGGCAAGGTGACTTCCTCTTTTCTGTACACCACGGGGCCCTTCTGAAATCCTGACCCCTTCTGGATAAACCAATGGCTGCTCAGCATCACCCACTCCACAGGTCAATGGAGGACTGAGCAGTGACTGAGACAGGCAATGGACCCAAGTCTGAAGCTAGGGATGGTGGGTTCTGTGAGATGTCTTTGCATGTGGTATATCCATCAGACCACCTCCAGGCCATACCAGCACGTGTGTTTCCTGCTCTAAAGCACTGCCCAAATTTCTGAAGTAGTCAGGTGTAATGATGAAGAACATAACTTCTGTGGCATCCTGAGCCCATATCTGCACCATCTTAAATAAGCTCCTTAGCCTCCATCCCATTTATCAGAGTCATAAGACTGCAGAAAGCCTAGTGGGGTAAATCAAGGAATCCATCTTAACTGCTTAGCCTAGTCTTGGCTATTAGTATCACAGTAAACAGAAGTCTCTGCCAGTCTTTGTGACCCACAGTGTGGAAAAGAGTCCCTGTATACAGTAACTCGGTAGGTAATTTTGAAAATGCCTGGTACTTGACGGGTTTTTTTTTTAAATAATTACTTATGTATTGTCTAAGTGATGTACAGAGGGATTACAGTTTCATATGTAAGGCAATGGGTAAACAGGTATGGCCTTTACATTTTTCTACTTTGATTGAAGCAAAAATATATCTAGCATAAAAATACAATTTAACTGGGCTGGGAATATGGCCTAGTGGCAAAAGTGCTTGCCTCGTATACATGAAGCCCTGGGTTCAATTCCTCATCTCTTCCCCCTTGGCCACACATCTGAACCGCGATACCACTCTGGCTAGGATCATAGGCCATCACATCCGTTTTCGCTCCATGGAATTGAAATCTCATGACATTTTTTGTCTGTGCTGTTCTTGGAACTATGATCCTCCCATTCTCAACTTCCCAAGTAACTAGCTTTATAGTGTGAGCCACCAGCATCTGGATATGTTATGCCTCTTTGTTATAGTGAGAGGGAACAATTGAAGTTACTGGTACATAGGAGTTGCTCAATACATAGTTACCCATAAGGCCTCAGCAACAAGGTAAAGAAGAAGATGCCTTCACAAGCATGTCATGGGACTGTTGTAGAAGATGTCTGATAGTAACTATAAATTCTCTTCTAATGTCAACGACACCTTGTTGAGCTCTGTTATGCAGTGTGTTCTGGATACAAGTTCTCTGGATATTCAGATACCCTGGGAACAGAGATAGATGCCAGAGGCTAGAAGATAACAAAGATTTCTTTGCCTTATATACTTCCCTAAGCCATGTCCAGCCTTATCCACAGACAGGAAAGTCCAGTCCCATGAGCCTGGGGTACTTTGGCCCACCAACCCAGAGAGAAGCATCTGAACACAATTCCTCATGGTTCAAACTTTCCCTAGGCCTTACAGAGAGATAGATACACATGCACTCACTCTAGCACAGCTCAATCTCCAGAAAGCTATTGGACTCTAGGCAAACATCTGGTCCTGGCCTCAGCTTCCCTCTCTGGTAAGGACAAAGATTGGCTTAGCAACAGAAGGTGTCTTTACAGCTCTGGAGCTGCCTGGATGGTTGACCTTGTTCTGTTTCTGCTCAGAACCTTCTCATATGTCCGCTCCCTCATAGAACTACAGTGTCTGGATGGGAGCCCAGTCTGCAAGCAGCCTCAGTCCCAAGCAACCCAGCCCTGTGTGTGGGAATCCTCTGAAGGGAAAAGCAGAATCTTCTAGGGTCTGCTCTGTACTGCATGTTCTGGAAAGCTCTGGCAACACCCACATTCCCAGCCCACAGGCTGGAGCAAGCCATTCTCCCTTTGAAAACTAAGAAAGTAGCGAGAACAGCAGTATACCTGTCACATGGTTTTCATAACTCCTTGGTACCTTCACCAATCACTTAAGCATGTTTGGAGATAGGGGGTGTGGGGTAGGGTGTAGGCTAACTCCAGGTCTAACAGAAACATGATGGACCATAGCTCCTTAGGAGCAAGAAAATTGGAGCTGAGATCTTCTAGGACCCCTTCTGAGTATATCCAGCCCCAGTATATATTTGGAGGCCCTGAGGAAATACAGGAAGCCATTGGAATCTCAGAAAGGCACAACTGATGATGCTTTGGCAAGTCAAGTAGTGTAGAAAGAGTGAAAGATCAAATGAAAGGGCTGGGAAGATACTAGGGCAGCAAAGCACATAGTGCAATGGTATGTTCACATAGTCTCAACAATGATACCTGTCCATGGAGAGTCATGTGACACCATTGTAGGACATCGGTCCAGGTCATTCCCTCCCCTAAAACTCAATCTTAGGGAGCTAAGTATTGTGGGTCTAGTTTAGGACTCAGGGGAAGAGTACAGAAAGTGTGTCCTTAAAAGGTGATGAGGAAGGAATTCTGGAGGTGGTGAAAGACAAGAGAACTAGAATAGGTAAGGGAGAATATGGCTCCAGAGCATTTGGATAGAAAAATAACTTTGGACCAAATGGATGTGGTTTCAAGCTGTCTCCTTAAGCCTTTGTCTCCTCATCAATATAATAGGAACTCCAATGCTAGATGAACTTAAAGTGACGCCTCCTAGAATGATCTGTTGGGGACGGAGGTGTTGGAGAGCAGGTGGTAATACAGAATTGGGGGAAGAAGCATCTATAGCAAAGCCTGTTCCCCTCTTAGCTTCTGTGGTCAAGGTTAGGACAGGGAACACTCAGACCAGCATCCCAGGTTGTTGGGCCCTGGTTTGTGGTGTGTTTGCCTGGAATCTCCTAAAGCATCCATTCGACAGGCTCCTGAGGGCAGCCAGAGAGACTCTGCCCAGTGAATTTCCACAAGCCAGGAAAGCCCCCACTCAGAAGCTTACACCTAACCGAACTTGAGACGTTGGCTAAGCTCAGGCTGTGGGAGGGGGTGGCAAGTGCTGTGTCGGTTGGATTTGGTGGGGAAAATGGGCCTCCAGGGTGGAAAAGAAAAATAAAGATTCTTGCTGAAGCTTGCTCCAAAAAAGATGCAGTGCTCAAAGGCCCCTTCCTTCCCTACCCAGCACCAGGACTTAGCTGAAGGCCCGTAAACTCTGGCCAAGCAGATATCAACTTTCTCCCTGAAGCTTCCTTGGAACAAACTGGCTCCTCATGTGTTATCTGGTTATAATGAATTCCTTGAGTGTGACTTCCTTCTATGTATGAATACATCAACAAAGCCTATTTTCTACAGTTACTTTTTATTCTGATTGTAAGTGCCCATTAGGAAAGGCAAAAAGGGCAAGGAAGAAAAGAAAAACACTTTTCTTGAACTCCTACTGTGTACTTCATCTTGCATTAAGTACTTCGTTTTTGTCAGTCCTGGGATTTGAACTCTGGTCCTGGGCACTATCCCTGAGCTCCTTTCTTTCAAGACTAGCGCTCTACCACTTGAGCCACCCCACCACGTCTGGCTTTTTCTGTGATTAATTGGAGAGTCTCACAGACTTTTCCTGCCACAACTGGCTTCAAACAGTGATCCTCGTATCTCAGCCTCCTGAGTAGCTAGGATTACAGGCATGAGCTACCAGTACCTGGCTTATGCTAACTACTTCTGATTTGTATCCTTCCTTCCATAAATCTTGCAACAGCTCTCCAAGGCAAGGACTAATGTTTCCATCATGCACATAATGAGAGTTTCATGAAGATGTAAGTTCTGCTATTAGAACTAAAGTATATCACTCTAAGGTTGTCTCAAATTCTCTGTACCAAAGTCAGGTCTTCTGAGTGAAACCCCCACCCCCAATTCCACAGCCTCCCTACTCCCCCCCCGCCAAAACCCCCATGCATGCGCCCACGCACACACACACATACACACAAAAGCCTATTTTGTATACTGTGGGGAAAGATATTTGGGGAACAACGTTTATTAAGAACCTTCTCTGAGGGGCTGGGAGTATGGCCTAGTGGTAGAGTGCTTGCCTCATATACATGAAATCCTGGGTTCAATTCCTCAGCACCACATATATAAAAAAGTCAGAAGTGGTGCTGTGGCTCAAGAGGTAAAGTGCTAGCCTTGAGCAAAAAGAAGCCAGGGACAGTGCTCAGGCCCTGAGTTCAAGCCCCAGGACTAGCCAAAAAACAAAAACTCTTCTCTGATGACTGGGCACAGTGACCCATGTAATCCCAGCTACTCAGGAGGCAGAGATAGGAGGATCACATTCCCAGACAGACCTGGGTAAAACTCAAAACTCTCATCTAAAACCAAACCAAAGGCAAGAGGACTGGGAACATGACTCACGCAGTGGACAACTTGCCTAGCAAGTACAAAGCCCTGAGTCCAATCCCCAGTGCTACCAAATGGAAAAGAGGTTCCTCTTGAGTCTCCTGATCCACAGTTATGAACTCAAGGATGTAAGAAGTCCTACGGAGAAGATACCTGACTGACTTGAATATAGCCCAGGGCCATATAGAGGCACTGCAGGTACAGGATACTGCAAGGCCCCATCCACTGTGGGAAGATTATCAGTAAAGCACAGATCTGCAGAATAGCACCACTCAAGAGTAAGTGCCACACTGAGGAACTTCAGGTGGCCTGCGAAGGCCCAGTTAGGTGAGAATAGTTAATTAGAAGAAAATAGTTAGATAGTTATATGAGAACAGTTAAATGAGATAGCTGGATAGATGAGAATAGTTTTATGAGATAGGTAGATGAGAATAGTTAGATGAGAAGAAGGGCACATGAGACAGGAACAGACTGAGGCAAAGCACAGAGGTGGAAGGGAGCATGATGACAGGTCAGACATGGAGGCCACAGCCCCATGAAACTGAATATGAGCTGTTAACATCTTTTGTGACCACAAAAGCTTGTCCTTAAGGCCAGAAACACAGTATGACGGTGAGTCATGCTGTCAGAAGTTGGAAACAGCAGGCGGTAGCTGAAATGAGTTCTAAGTATGTATTCCTGTGGCCTAAAGAAATAGACAGAGTGCAACATGAGGGACATTGGCTAGACTTGAGGTAGGTCATAGGTGGAAGACCAGCCAGTGCCCCATTCACCACAGGCAGTATCGTCCTTCTTTGCATATTGTCCTCCTTTGTGCATATCTCCATCTTCCCAGCTTCTACCCTGTGTCTCATGTGCCAAAAACACACACTTCTTTTTTCTATAATCAAGAAGTTCCCCATCCATTTCCCCTCTGAAAATAAAAGTGCTGGAGACTTAAGATGCTGACTTGAATTCTTAGTACCAGCATGAAGCACAGAAGCAGGTCCTGCCACATTCTGCTTAGGACCCAGCATATTAAACATCCCCAGGCACTAAGAGGAATTCTGTGCAAGCATAGATAGCCCAGTTAGGAAACTCCTGGAGGTGTCTTATGAAGCACAGGGGTGACATTTATGGATGGGGATACCATCAAAGTCTTTGTCTAACAGCTCACATGTGTACAATCCCTTAGATCGTCTTGATTGGTGCCTCTGAAAAAAATGTGGTCCCCAGCCAGCAGCATCAGCATCACCTGAGAACAAGGTAGAAATGCAAAGTCTTGCATTCCGCCCCACCCAGAACAACTGAGTCAGAGACTCGAGGTACAGCCCAGCCAGGAATTTTAATAAGGCCTTGGGGGTGATTCTGAAGAGTGCTGAAGTTGGAAAGCAACTAACTTGTATTCCTGGTGTCATAGTTGCTTGTTAGTAACAGTTATTATCCTTTGATTAGACATCTCAGACAGGACATATGCTCCATCCTAGGACTTAACAATCGATCAGCTGCACAGCTTGTGGCCAGCGGGGCTGGGACTCCACATCTAGGCCCTCTGCCCTCAAGGATTTTTCATCTCTGTGGGAGGAAGAGCTTCCCAGCAGTGGACTGTGCTACTACTCAAGGTACTAAGCGAATTGCCTGCCTTGGCCTAGAGACGCCTTAATTGGCTCATTAATGTCTGTGATTAGCGAGAATAGAGAAGTTTTATCTTTGAAGTCCCTGGGCTGTGCTAGAAGCTCATGCAGGGGGCTTGCTGTGGCTAATTAAAGCTAGGCCATGTTTCCTGTCAAGGGCCCAGAGTGTGAATGGCTTCAAGAGAGAAAAATTAAGCTTCAATTTCCATTCAGAGGTAATGGATAGATCCAGCAAAATGAAGATGAGAAGGAGGATTTTAAAGAAGCAGGTGCCATGGGCTAGAAACAGAACTCTAGGCCTTTTCTGAAGGAACTATAAGGAGTTACTGCTGGCCTTTGGTTATCATGGGACAGGAGACAAAGTCAGATTCCCACAATGGCAGCCCTGAGCCCATGTCTTTAATCCCACTGTTACTCTGACTTTGGGCATTTCTGCTTCTAGTCTCTGATTACATCTACTCAAGTGTTATTGAATGGTAAATGGTGAGAGCAGGCTCAGTGACAACCCTGGTGGTAATGTTTCTCAAGGGCTCTGAATATTCTTTTCCCAAAAGTCTGACTGCTACCTGTAATTTCCCAGCTACCAGTTCTCTAGTACTTTCTAAGTGCCAGACATGGGGCTGAGCATTTTTCTGTGATCTCATACAATACAGGACTACACAGGCATCAGTAAGTTAATTAGGTGACATGTATCTGAACAAAGGACAATCATCTATAAATGATTCTATAAATAATTTCCCATTCTTAGCCACTAAAGTGACCAACATCGGCCCCCCTGATCTTTGTACCTCCTTTCACCATGCCAGCTCTAGCATGGGGACTAGGACCACTTCTCCTTTCTAATTCTTCTATCCACCCCTTGTAAGAGGAGGTGACTGCACAGAGACCCTTTCTTAAGGGTCCAGCGTGGTTGGGTAAAGAGGGCAAACTATACCCCAGCTATGTGGATACAGACATAATAGAGTTGATATTTCCAAGCAAGAACTCAGGATATGGGATCTAAAATTGGCCTATTCTTAGCGAAATGATTCCTTCCTCTGAAAAGCTCGATCAAAACAATCAAATCTTAAAAAGTCTGCTTGAATACCTATCACCTTTAGCAAAATTAATATCACAGAAACTACATACAAAAGCCAGCCAATCGTTGGTATATTGGTTCAAACAAACCCATACAGTTTACATAACTAGCCCAAGACATCTGGCATGTGGTAAATGTGGTCTACTGGGAACCTGTCTTTATAGCTTTTCATAGTCAAAGGTTTTCCTTTCTTGAAGGATTAAATCAAATGCCCTCTCATCCTACAAACTGTCCTATAGCCCCCATTCTAGCTTTCCTTTCACCACAAGTGGCCTTGACACTCAGATCTCTACCATTCTCTTTTGAATGATCTGTTTCAGAATTGAATGTTTGCCTGCCCTCCTTCGCCACTGCCAGTTCTAAGATTCTAAAGCAGAAGGGAAAGGGGAAGGGAGGGGAGGGAAGAGAGGAGAGAAAACAGAAGAGAAGAGAAGAGAAAAGGAGAGGAGAGGAGAGGAGAGGAGAAGAGAAGAGAGAAAAGTAAATAAATAATAGGAATAGAAAACATAAGACTGTGGAAGTTCTCTTTGCTTCCTCAGGGTCCACAGAGGGCAACAGGCACAGTAAGTGCTAACTTAATGAAGAAGAGGATGGATATTCTGCCTGAGGCATGGGAACATTTCTTGAGCTAGAGCTCATCTCTGTTTCTGCCAGGTCTTTGTGTCTTTTTTCCAGTCCTTCAACACAACTGGTAATCCTAGGCCTTCACTTCTACCTCTTAGGGCTGGTGAGCAAATGGAGGGGAAGGGACTAGGTCTATACTACCTTTTCCCTAATGCCAACCCAAGGAACAGTGTCAAAGAGACCCACAGAAGGCCTTATCAAAGGAAGAAATCATCATGAAAGCAAAGACATTGCATATAACGAAATTTCTCAGGAATGTGTTTTCCTTGGCACAGAAAATGTTAACCCTAATGAGAAACCCTATCTCCACTCAGCCCTGTCCCCAGAAATTTCAATCAAATAGAAGGCATACGTTTTCCTGCATAGTTATTTTAGACTAGGCTAGGCATACCAAACAAAGCAGAGGCAGAGCTTGGGACTATGATGGCAACACTGGCAGATCAGTGCCAGGTGACCCCCATCACCTAGGTCACCTCCACGTGGATGGATGGGATCACTGATCTAGCTTACAGCAGCAGCTCACAGCTCTCCTCCCTATGCAAGGTTCCTCAGAGGTCTGTGTGTCTCTGGCCTTACTGTGAAGGTCAATGTGGTGAAGAGGAAAATGTGAATAAGGAAGCTCTCATAACCATGCTACCTGTCTGTAAACCCCCTTCCCGTGAAAGAGGGACATAGCAATAATGCCCCTTTTGGGATGAGTTGAGATCTAAAGCACTGGGTGAATTGTGGCAGGGATGGTTAAATGATACCTTATCCTTGTGACCTCTACAAAAAGCTAGTACCGTTGAAGATGGAGAGGGAACAGACCAAACTGTACTCAGTGATGTGAAACTTACCTCCTGGAGAAGGTACTCCATGCCAAGCCCTGGGCTGGTACACACATGACCATGCATTATTTCATCGATTTCCACAGCTAATATTCAGAGAGTGGGTTAACCCCATGGAAACAAGGGCGAAATTGAAACCAGAGAGACGCAAGGAGGTAAAGCCACATGCCCCTCACTGTTCTCAGATGTCACAGCCTGAAACCTGGCCTGAAACCCAGAAAAATTCTGACCCCCTACTCAGGCTACCTCCCCCACCCATGGTCACCTATGCTGGCTCCATCTCACTGTATACTCCTGTTTCCTTGGGCAAGTCCTTGCTGCTCTGCCTGCCAACATCAGCTCTGGGGACACAGAGCCTAGCTTCTCATTCCAGGCTTTCCTGCATCACCCAGTCACACGGCCCCAAGCAGAGCCTTCTGCCAAAGAGGGGCTCTCTAGTCAAGTATCCCTTCTCTAGGCCTGTGTCCTCATGAGCTGATGGATAGATGACTTGGATTAAATCAGCAGGGCAACAAAAGCCAAATATAATCCCTATGCAGTGAATCTACCCCCAACCATGTCTTTGACATCACCTCCTCTGTTTCAGAAATGTCAATCTCACTATTCTTCCTGGTCCTTGCCCCAGGACCTTCACATCTGCTGTTTCTTTAAACTTGCAGACATCTTCCCCAGGCCCCTTGCTTCATTCTTTTGGACCCTTTCCTGCTGATGCTGCTTTATACTGAATCATCTTCCCATCCCCATCCCCCCAGCATTTTCTGCCTCTCTCTGCTCTAATTCTCTCCATTAAATTTATCAGTGTCTTACATTTAAAAACAATAACTACTACATCATTCTAAGCTTTTAGCTAACTGCCTCCCTCAGAACTATCAGGGGTGCTTGTTTTAAAGTACAGATTCCTGGCCCCCACTGGGCCAGCAAACAAGGGATCTTAGACAATTTGTATTTTCTGAGGGCTCTCCACATGATTTTGACACACCAACAGGGCAAGAAACTATAAAAATAAGTCACCAAACTCAGGTGCCTCCCAGGCAGGACATAATTTAAATGGACCAAATCTCAGCTTTACTCTGGCCTTTGCTCTACCCGCCATTCATGTTACCCAGGCATCTTTCCTTAAGCTCCTGGAACTCAGCTTTTCTCTGATGTAGCATCCTCTTGGGATTTCTGTTCTGCTTTGCTCCTGTTCTCCTCTTCTCTGATTGTCCTCTCCTGTGCTCTCAACTTAGCCTGCAAAGCACTTTGGGAGGTTTGGCTGCCTCCTTCATGCCAGAGTCCCTAGATTCCTCCTCTGAGCTCAGAAAGACTTGTACATTTCCTTAAGGCCGGATCTCTCCCACTATCTTGTCACTGAGTTTTCAGATTCTTGTCCTTCTCAGTAGACCATGACTGAATAAAACACCAACTGATTGAATCAGATGCATTAAATCTAGCAAAGTACTTGCCACAAGCCTGGAGCTTCCTAAATGGGGGGCGTGTGAGTAAATTTATTAATGAGGGCATGGCTGGCTAGGTGGGTACAAACATGCTCAGCAAAGCCAGAGCTTCTGAGGTTAGTATCATGCGTCTTCAAAGGAACTCAACATCATCTGCTTTCATCTGGCCACAGTTTCTAGCTCAAACCTGGTCTGAGGAACAAGGAGTCTCCCTCATTACCTGTCTGTCCATGAATGACACAGACACTGGCAAGCACTCCCTTCCTTGGCGGCCTTGCTGCCTGCCTCAAGAGAACCCATGTCTTAGGCTACAAAGTCTCCAGCCTTCAAATAGCCCTCATTCGTGGGGACAATTTTTTTCTTACCTCTTGAAGTCAATTGGACAATTAGCTCGTTGCATCACAGAAAGGAAAAACCAACAACAGCAACAACAACAACAGCAACAACACACACTAACACACACAACCAGATCAGCACTACAACAATCTATACCCATCAGAGGTTAGTGAGCCCAGCCTCTTCACTTCTCAAATGGACAGAGGGCCAGAATGGTCTGGACACTTGCCTAAGGTCACTGGGCCCTTGCAGAACTCAATCCCTTTCTGTGGGAGGCTCTTCTCTTTCCCCACCTCTCACCCCTCTCCTGCCAGAGAACGGCTGGACTTCCTCTTAACGAGAACCATGATTTATGTTGGCTGGGCCCAATTAGCGCCAAGCTCTCTCGGGCAGCCAAGTGCCCCGCCGGCCAGCAGCTGAGGCCTGTCTGGCAGGACATATTTGGATGATGAAGCCATGCTGCGTGTTAAACTCGGCCCAGGAAAGAGCAACTCCATTTGGAGGCCCACCAAAGGCTGCCAGGCTTGGCTCTTGCCCATGAGTTGGGCAACAAGGCTGCCTGGCAGAGGAAGGGGCTGCTTTTCCCCTGGCAAGAGGGGTGAGGCTAGTCCAGGATAGCACCACTCCGGGGCAGCTGCCCTCCCTGGGCTTCGCTGGGCCTGGCAAGTTTAGGCAATGAGAGAGCTCAGAGCCAGTAGAATTAGACTCAATCCCAGTTCCGCACCAACTCCTTCTGTGTGACCCTGGGACTGTGATGCTTTTTCTCTCTATGCTCCAGCTTCTCACCTGTGCATTAGGAAGGATTCCCTTGCCTATATCCAAAAAGGTAAGAAACAAGAGAAACCTCAAAATGGCTTCCTACCTTTAGGCCCTGGTTTCCCCATACACAAAATGGGACAAGTATGGCATTTCTCTCCCTGAGCTGGTATGAGAAGTTTATGTCTACATTAACACACAGGGCCTGGCATGAAATTAGAGCTAATTAGCCATTAGTTGCCCCTTTCATGTGACTGGAATTCCATAAGGGTGATTGTACTATCTCTCTGACTCTTAGTTTTTGTTTTTTAATACTTCTTTTTTTTTTTTTTTTTTTTTTTTTTTTTTTTGCCAGTCCTGGGGCTTGGACTCAGGGCCTGAGCTCTGTCATTGGCTTTTTTTTTGCTCAAGGCTAGCACTCTACCACTTGAGCCACAGCGCCATTTCTGGCCTTTTCTATATATGTGGTGCCGAGGAATTGAACCCAGGGTTTCATGTATATGAGGGAAGCACTCTTGCCACTAGGCCATATTCCCAGCCCCAATATTTCTTCTTTATATGGGTTAATATGAAGACAAAGTTTGGAAACTGAAAACCATTCGTTGCCTAAGTTGGTAGGATTGAAAATGGACAGATTTGGGGTTCACATTTAGGTCTGTTCAACACTGAAGTGCACATTCTGTCTATGACATCAGTATCCACACACCAATCCCCTTGCTTGCAGATCCTACTTTTAGTGGTGAGTATCACCTTAGAGCTTTCCTGAAGAGGCCAGACACACCCACAGATACCTCAGACACCCTGACCAGCACTCAGATCAGCTGCTGTGTCGATGGCAGCAGTTATGAAAGTGCTTTCAAGAGGAGAGACTCAAACAGAAAGCAAGGAAGGGGACTCATAAACCACAGGAAGTCATGTGAGGCCCAGAAGAGAAGAGCAAAGACTTCAATCTCTAAACAATCTCTTCCAGGTACGTGGTCAGCCCCAGGAGATCTCAATTCTCATGTTACTCTGCCATAAATCTCCTCCCTTGCTGTATAGGGTGGTAGCTGTGACTGGGAGAAAGAACTCATGGATTTTCATCTCAATCCTACAAGACTTTGGACAGCATTTTCAACTTGGGGGTGGGAGGACATGCAGAGTGAACGTTTTGGAAAATGGAACTACCATACAATCTCATCAGTATGGATGTCTTTCTCACAATAATTTTTTTTTTGCTTCTATAAACTTTTGGGCAATGGGACAATTGACTTTTCTTGGCTTTGTTTCTCCATTCTGTTTCTTCAACATCTCTAAAGAAAGAGAGAGGAGAAGCAAACAATCCTCCCCTTATTTATTAATGTCTCTGGGACACCCAGCTGGGGAATAAAAAATGCAAGGGAGATGGTCACAGAGTCCAGATAAGTCTGCAGCCCCTCATCTGCACTTGGAGGAGGACAGACCAGGTCCTCGCCAAGCCCTGTGAACACAAGAACTTGCAACTCCCAGAGAAATAAACATGCCTCAGAGTGAGAGAGAAGCCAGTGGAAGTCAACAAGCTCAGAAGGACTTGAGAGGTTTTTGGATCCTTTCATGCAGAGTACTAATTCATTTTTGAGGAGCTGTGGGTTGCTTGGTCCCAAATTGGGACTAGATAAATAAATGGGCAATGGACTCAATGGAACTGCTCGTGAAGTTCTTAACATTTTTACTCTAAATCTGCCATTATCCCCTACCTTCTTCTTTTTTTTCTGAGGAGCTGAAACCTACTCTCTTGATTTATTTTTATTCCCTTTTACATCCCCTTCAACCTAGTGCCGAAAGCACACAGAGAGGGGTCAATAAAAGTTTCATCCATGACCATGAGACCTTACCAAACAGGGGCCTCACGTAGGCTCTTCAGAGATGCCGTCGTGAGAAGGCAGTCCTGCTCTGAGGGTATGGCAGGTATCCACTTTGGCTAAACTCACATACAATATAGCCCATGGATTCCAGGAAGAATGGTCAGCTCAGATGTGATTCATCTTAGCCACAGAGCCTCCGGGGTGTGACCTTAGATAAGTGAGTATGTGGCAGAATGTACAAACATTCAGAGCAAGAACATTGTAGAGAGACACCCTGATCCAATCAACTTACAAAGGAATCATGTCTGTTTATTAATTAGCAGATGGTATCTTTCTGCTCTCTCAACTGCTGGGTGTGGGGAACCCAGTGAAACTGGGACAGAGGAAGAGATACTCAAGAATGGAATGAATACTAGCTTGCAAAAGAAAAAACAATAAGCCATTAAATGTAGGGAGAGAAGGTCAGAAACAGAAGACAAGTTCACATTTTAACCCTTTGTGTTATTGTAAAGAATAGCATTGCGATAGTCTAACTCAGTAGGAATTTCCAACTTTCCTAGAATCTACATTCACTTTCAAAGACTTCACCATTGTGTCTACTTTATACATGGGTAGATTGAGGCAACTATAAGGATTTGAGTGGCTAACTCGAATATATTGCTAAAACTATGAAACTTTGTGCTACCTTTTCAAAATTGTAAGGTCATTATTTCTGACCAGGTGTTTCTTCCTAGAGGAAAGGTAAGGTCAAAAGAATTTGAAAGTTGGATTATAAATCATTAATTATAAGTCATTAACTCCAAAGTGATTTCATAGGAGATTTTAAAACCTTCTGTCAGACCAAAGGCATAGCTCAAGTGGTAGAGCACTTTGTCTTAGTCCTGAGTTCAACCTTCAATTCTGGGAAAATAAACAACAAACAATCTTCTACCCTGTAACACTGTATCTGTGGGAGATTTTCCCAGAAAGACCTTCCTCCTTCCTTTACTTGAGTTGAAGTAGCTTACCTCATACATATTTTCTTTTATTTTAGACTCTAAGTGACATCATTCCCATTAGCAGCTCAAGCTGTGACTTAGTCATATATCTCTGGCATATGACTCCTGAGATCACCTGTAACTTCTATCCTGGGGGCTTCCTGAGAACTTAAAACTAGACACAACCATTTTCCTTCCCCCAGGTAATACTGTTCGTTCCTACTCAATTGTGCAAGAAGGAACAGCAGGAGGAAGAGAAACAAAAAAAGAAAGAGAGAAGAAGGAGAAAGAGAAGAAGAGAGAGAGGGAAGATGGATAGTTTTGGAGAGTTTGAGATTGTCTTAGTCCAACCCTTCTGTCTCATGACCAACAAATTAGCTTGGTGGAATCAAATCTGGTACTATAAATCTTGACTCCTGATATCTGTGGAGGATCTTCATAAGAACAAAAAAGAAAGGAGTAATTACACATAGGTGACAGAGGGCCAGGCTGGAAAGCTGAGCCTGTGATTCAGAGTATTTATCTCAATGTGTAGCTATGTATGTGTTAACTTACATGTGTGAGGTACCTCTTGGGAGAATTAATTCTGTGAGACCAGGGACCAAGTCATGTTCACTGTTATCACATAACCCAAAATGTGCATATAGAATACACTTATTAAATGTTTGTGCCATTAACAACAACATAGAAATAGCTAGGAATTAATTTAATAGAGAACGCATATGGGTTTAGATACAAAGAGACTCCCAAAGACTCATATGTTGAATGCATGGTTTCTGGCTGGTGAATTCAATCACTGAGAAGTGATTAAATCATGAGGGTGCTTTCATTAATGGGCTAATATACTGATGAGTTCCTATTGAATGGTCAGTTAGAAGGTAGGAGGAATTAGTTCACTAGGGGCATGACTTTGAAGGGTATATATTTACCCTGGGCCCATCCAGTTTCTCTTCTCCCTGGTTGCCATGAGGTGAGCAGCTTTTCTCCATTCCATCTTACTGTCATGGCATTCTGCCCCATCTTCTGCCCCATCTGAACTTCACTATCATAGAGATAAAGCCAGTTGGCCTTGGATTGACACTCCTGAAACTGGAAGACCCAGATTAATCTTTCCTCCTTTTAAATAGTTTCTCCCAAGTATTTGGTACAGTGGTGAAAAGCTAACCAAAATACCAACTGACCTCTGTGCAGAAAAAATGGAACATTTCCAGAAGATAAAGGAATAAGTAGAGAAATATTCCTGTTCAAAAATGGGCTTAGTGTTCAAAACAGGTTCCCAACTTGGGGCATGATTCAAGGAATGAGGGGCCTACCTATACAAACAAACAAACAAACAAAATTATATCCTTTCTCCAATTTTCATATAAATTGACTTTAACATTAAGTCAATTAAAATGTCAGTGTATTTTTGGAGAACTCAATATACTTCCTCTAAAGTTTACACGCAGGAACACAAATGTAGTTAACCTAAAAATGTCAAACCTTAAACAAATAAAAAGAAGAGGGTGAGAATTCACCCTTTCGGGTGCATGACGAAAAGCCAGAATAGTACTGAGACAAGGACAAGTGGACGGAAACTGCCACGGACCAGAGGCATAGAGACACTGCCCTTGCACTGGTGTGTGGATTGCATGGGGAGGTTTTCTGTTTGTCCCTGCAAATTCTCTCTCCACCCTTCTTTACCCTGTCTTGCCCCCAGAGGCTGGCTTCCTGGCATTCTAGTAGCCATACTCACTGCTGAGTCCCAGGTAAGTTTACCAGCAAGTGTCACTGAAGAAAAGTTAGAAAGAATGAAGAAAAAGTGATTCCTACCCCATGCAGCCAGGCCCAAGCAATTTCCCACATTTAAAATATTGGCTTATTCACTTTTTCAGCAAGTCAGTCCATTTCAGAATGCAGTGATATCTCTAAGCACAGACTGGCTAGCTTTCTAATCACACTTTGAGGGAAAGTGTTTATAAAAGACAAATAGACTAACAGTGAAATGCTTACCAATTTCCTGCCCAATGAAACAAAACTCCCACTAAAATGAAAAGATCAAATCAGCTCACACCATAAACAAACAAATGAGGCAAAGAAAAAAGACATAGTGAATCCTGGTTATTTTTAAGACCACACTGCACGTTCAACTATGTTATCAACAATAGCCTCATCATCTGAACAATAATAAAACCAACTCTTCACACTTCTTATTGCTAAAGAACATAAACACAAGCTGGGCACCAGTGGCTCACACCTATAATCCTAGCTATTCAGGAAGCTGAGATTTGAAGATTGTGGTTAAAGTTATCCCAAGCAGAAAAGTCTGTGAGACTCTTATCTTAGATAAACTGCTCCAAAAAATCCAGAAGTGGCACTGTAGTTTAAGTGGTAGAATGCTAACCTTGAGCACAAATAGGCTCAGGAACAGCACCCAGACCCTGAATACAAGCCCCAGGACTAATACACACACACACACACACACACACACACACACACACACCCCACAATCTTTGTGTCACAAATGAAAAGAACAAGTGAAGATGGGGCCTTGTGTCCTTTCATAGATGTTCACATGCTTGAATCTCAGCTGAGGCATGAAACACGTTTCCTGGGCCGGAAGTCCCATCCTCTTCATCTTCATTCCTATGCTTAGCTACGTGTCTTTGCAGCAAATCAGGAAAAGCTGAGCAAAAGGTCCATACACTCAGGTCTTAACTTCTGTCACAGGACACAATGTAGTTTTTTTGCATATATTAAAAACATTTATTTATACTTTCAAGCTGATAATTCAATGCCATGAAAAAAATTAAACCTTACACCTTCATTTTAAACATAAAAAAGCCATTGACCAGATTGCCCAATAACAAGAGATCAAGCTGTCTTAAAACCCAGTGTGTGTGTGTGTGTGTGTGTGTGTGTGTGTGTGTGTGTGTGTATATATATACCTCCCTAGCCCCCATGCACCCCAAGTGTAGCCTTAGGAATTTCTGACTGAATATTTCACCTGAGTATAAAATCCAGTAAAAACATAATCTCCTCTGAGAAGTATAGTTATCCCTTAATTTTACATTATAATCACTGAGACAGATTACAAAATAATTTTGGGAGAGAGACATTTTAGTGGAAAATTAGGTTCTTTCAGATAATGGAAATGGGTGTCAAGTTAGGCCCAATTTCAAGCTATTTTACCAACTCAAGAATGAAACATTGAGTCTGCTGTCACAAGTGTTTTGCTTTACAATTTAGTGGGTAAATTGTATGAATATAAACACATAACCTCAAACTCTAGAGTTTGGACAGAGGGGACCAACTCTGTAATGCTCTATAATCAACTATCATTCTAAAACTCATCTGCCTAGGATTGTTCACTTAGATAAGCTGGGGATAGAGAAATTACATTTTTAGAATAATGTATCTATGTAGGCAGTCTTCAGATACAAAATGAATAAACATAGAATAAGAAATTCCTATTTTTACACGTTAATGGCATATTTACAATGGATGTTTCCTGCCTGACTCTCTATCTTTGTCAACTCGAGTTCCTCAATGTACAATCTACAGAAGGCAAGAACTACCTTGATGGAGTCCTTTGTAGCTGAGACAGCCTGTTCCAGAGACACTCTGCTCCCTGAAAAGCCTTTGTGTTGTGCACACAAGGACCTCAGAGTACAAGGAGGTACACATGTGCAGGATAAACCTGAAAAAAAGGAGGAGCTAATTGGCTTTACCAAGAAAGAAAATCCAGAAAAGAAATTGCTCATCCCCAGCCTAGAGGCCACATCTGATAATAAACCAGCTAAGTCTCCTATGAAAAGACAGTAGAAACGACACAACTCAGTGTGCACTGGAGCTGTAGCACACATCCTGCTTCACAGTCATCAGGATGCTAAATCCTCTATGTTCATTCCCTTGCCTAAGTAAATTTGTCATTCAACAGTCCTTCCTAGCCACTGGCTGGACTGCACAAAGTAATGAAGTGTTTCATGGAAAATGCAGCTAGGAAAAGGTAGCTATATGATGGCATGCATTAGAGACCCTATCAATGGAAACTTCTGAGACAGCTATGTGAATGAGCTCCATTGACATTGCTTTATGTACTCAGAATGAGGGAGAGCAAGATTGGAGTCTACAGTGCCATCTGAGGCACTAGTGAGAATGGCAGAAAGGTCACTGCAAAAAGAACCAATTTATTTCCATGTCCTTTGCTATTATTCGCAAAGCAACAAGCAAAAGATAGTCTGCGGTTGAAGATCAGAACATTGGTGAATGCATGGTTGCTTTTCCCACAACTACAAACCTCTTTCTAACCCTCCACTGCCTTTTACAAGCTTGAGAGGAAAAGAAAATGGATGCAGACTATTCATTCTTATTTAGGAAAAGAGATCCATAGTCTAATAGTCATAAGGCAATGTGTTTAAGAGCACCTGAACAGCTGATAAGAGTTCCCAACTTGATTCAATTTGTATCCATGTGCTTCCAGAGTCACTGCTTGTCACCTGAACGGATCACAGTGACACCACTCTGCCTGAAAGAGACATCATACTATGTCTACTGGGCAGCAATAAGAGTAAGTAGGAAAGGACAGGTTTGCAAACATCAGTTCCTTATACAAGTGACAGCAGGGCCTCACGCTGTATGGCTCCCTCCTCATTCCTCTGATTTAGGCAATAGAGGGCTAGGGTCAATGCTCCATAGTCCATGGGATTTTTCCCATGAGCCTTCAGTTCACTGCTTTTCATTCAGTCTCCCTTGCCTAAGAGAAGTAGGTGAGAATCTCCTAACTGATGACGAAGTAGAAGGGGAAAACAGGGTACATGGCTAGGATTTTGTGGTTTGGAGGCTGGCTATCAGCAAGGAAAGCTATAGAGGAAACAACCGACCAAGCAAACATCAGGATTACTACAAAAAGCCAAATAATGAAGTTTACTGGTCCTGCCTCTGTGAGAGGTATCAGGCAACAATCAACTATTAGGGAATGTATGCAGTAACCCAGCACACAGCAGCTCTGAGAAAAGCAGATATGTTTCCTCCAAGAAGTTCTCAGTTAAGGACAACAATCAATTCTACAAGCCAGACAATGACAAACACTTTGGCAAACTGGGGGCCTTTATCTTCCTTACCATCCAAAAAAGCCTCTCTGCAGCATGGGTGCCTGTGTCATACCCAGGATCAAAGGGCCTGACAAATACCAGCCCCTCACAAGAGTGCTACTTTTCCATGGATACCACACAAGCATGATTTTTTTCAGATGGTGCATGGTAGTGTTCTTAACAGACTCATTTCATGTGCAGCTGTCATGTTTTCAGATGTAAGACTTCACAGGAATGGTGAATCCTCCTTCTGTTGAGATGTCTTGTAAAATGGATTTATCAGAAGGGCTAGCAAACAGGTGCCAGGTTAATGCTGTTTTCTGGTCTCCTGGAGACTCCTCCACTCCCACCGTCTTGGTGTTCCATCTCTAGAATCCACTTCCTACTTTAAAGAACTGAAAACCAGCTATCACTCTGTCTGGCTTTTGACAGCCACTTCCTCTACTTACCCATTCTATGCCTGGTGAGTACAGGCTAGAGGACCAAGGATGAGAGTTTTCTCACTATTGGTACCCACCATGCCCACCTTCCTTTATTAGTGACCTTGATCTGGTAGTCCATAATTGAACTTCCTTAAGCTAATCCATTTGGCTTGCATTTTGACTCTTTCTAGGGCTCTCATACATACATGCATAAAAGAACTTCACATACAGTAGAAGTAGTGTGACAAATCAATATAATAGCAACAGATTGTGAAGTGTATTGTTGAAGAAATCCAGCTGCTTATGTATGGAAGGTTAAACTTGATTTCTACTTACAATCATATACAAATGTGAACTTATTGGAATTATATGGATTAAAAGCACAGACATAAAAGAAGAAAATATAGCTAGTGGAGGACTAATAAAATTACTAGAAGAATAGAAAATTAGAAAGCTGTTAGGATGCATAGAAGAATATCTTCATGACTCGGGTGTGGAGAAATTTATTACACACGATATTAAAAGCACATACAATAGATAAAAATATAAACTTTATTTCATTATGTAGAGGACTTGTATCCAGTAAAAGGTACTGTGGAGGAAATGTATATATATATATATGATATATATATACATATCATATATATATATGATAGAAGATAGTCACAATGTCTAAAACTGATAGGGACTAATTTCATTTCTTATTTCTTTGGATACAAGTAACAGCTGAGAATCAGCAACTCAAGGGGCATGCACATGAGAAAAGCAGGCAGGTGATACAAATGCAAAGGCCATTTTTTATAAGAAGAGAGAAAGTTATTGGAGAAAATGCCCAAAATAATCATTAATAACAGAAATACAAATTGAACTACAATAAGATACCACTTTAGGAGCCTGGCACAGATGGCTCATATCTACAATCCTAGCTACTCAGGTAACTGAGATCTGGGGATCATGGTTACAACTAGCCTAGGAAGACAAATCTCTTATCTGTAAATAACTGGCAAAATAACTGAAGGTGTGGCTCAACTACCAAAGCACCCGCAGCAAGAGAAAAAGATCAGCAAGAACATAAGCCCCTGGGAAGATATTATCTGTGTAATTCACACAAACAAAAATTAGAGAACTGGATAATGACACCATTTGTAGGGGTACAAGGATATGGGTATGGCTGATAAGAATATGGAACCATGCTTCCATCCATCTGGAAGAATATTCCTCTTCAGTTTAAGTCAAATTGAATGCATTAGTACTCTATGACTCAGTTGGGTATGTATTTTCCAAAAGTGCTAATCTAGGATTGTAGAAAAATGTGCACAAGAATTCTCATTGTAGTGTTATTTGTGGGACTGGACATCCTAAAAGATTGTCACTCAGAGAGTAGAGAGTTCAAGTATGGGACACTACCAGAGAGTATTCTGCCTAAGCCAGAAGAAAGATGAATTGATTATAAGAGTGTACTCTCTGGTAAAAACA
This sequence comes from Perognathus longimembris pacificus, assembly GCF_023159225.1. NCBI lineage: Eukaryota > Metazoa > Chordata > Mammalia > Rodentia > Heteromyidae > Perognathus > Perognathus longimembris. Next base: position 31,856,817 of record NC_063167.1, on the reverse strand, counting down.
AACGAACAAAAAAGGATTGAATCATACAATGCATGTTCTATGACCACAAGTAAATTGAATTAGACATTAGTAACAGATAAGTATCTGGGAAATAAACACCCCACAATTTGAAATTAACTAATATTTCTAAATAAGCCAATTAGTCATTGGTTGTGGAGGTACGAAGCTAGGGAGTTGTGAAGCCTTTTGTACACAGGAGGATTTCACAGTGATGAACTTTTGATTACCATGGGAATGTACAGTTCTGTGTGGGAAGACCCAATGGCCTTGCAAGGATGTTAGAGAGAGGACAACCTATAGAGACCATGGGGCATTACTAGCTTTTGTTGAACCACTCAGGCTCTACCGAACCCATTTACACAGTGATTTCTCCGACCTTGACTGCCCCTTGGAACTTTTACTCCAGTGAACCCCAACTTTTGAGCCTTTCCTTCTGTTCTGACTCTCCTGACCCATGGATTTCCTCTTATCACTAATCCCCACACAAGGCCCAGAGATGCCCTTTCCTGACACTGTCTCAAAGGCAGCACCTGGCTGAAGACCATGTGGGTGCTGCTGAGCCTGCCTGTGGCTTCAAATGTTCTTCTCCACCATGAGGATGTTTATGCCTGTTTTGCTCCTCCCCCATAGCACCCTTGTGAATGAAGGAAAATGGTAAGGTGGATTTAGGCATTTATTCTGTGAGGAGAGTACAGTCTGGAGCCCGGATGAAGGCTCTGGGTATACCACTGGTCAGAGTGTTGTGAGAGATTCTCAGCCTCACACAGAGGTTCAGACCCCAGATTCATCCCTTAGAAGATGTGTAACCTAGACTGACTTTGGTTCCTGTGCCTCAGTTTCCCCATCAGTAGTGAGGCTAATGGTAGTGGACCCTTATAGCCTTATTATGAACAAGTAAGAGTTGACACATTATAGCACAGTGATCGCATAGTGCCTGACACACATGAAATGCCAGTGAACGTTAATAATGATTATAGCAGTTCTTCGAGGAAGAATTTCTTAATCTCAGCAGGACTGGGCATTTGAGGCAGGGTAATTCCTAGTCATAGAAGGGGAGCCCTGTGTGCTGTAAAAATGCTGAGCTGTGTCCTGATTGCTACTCCCTAGATGGGTAGGAAAGAAGGCAAGAACACTGCCTCTTGAACAGAAGCAAAATTGGAAACTAACCAAGTTTAAATAAAGAGCCCAAGGCCAAAGGTCATAAAGGGATGATGCAGGGGTTCAGCCCTGTCTTCTCATCTGGGGCCATTACTCTTTCCCCAGAGCTCACTGAATTTGTGGCCCAAGTTCTCCTGCCCTCAGCCTGGCCACCTCACACGCTCGCAGATCCGTGCTAATTATACAGCAACGTAAAACTTTATATGTGGTTTGTTATTTTATATCCAGGAACATGGTCCACAGCCTCCATTACATGAAGCAGCTGTGTGTATACTTGGGGTCTACGTGCCATTTAGCGGTCAGCTCGATGGGGTATTTTGTTTCAAGCCTCACATTTCTTTTTTTTTTTTTTTTCCTCTTTCCATACTTCAATTGAATCTTAAATAGAGGAATGAAGTCTTACACAGCTTGGGCTAAAGTGAAAGACAAATCTTCAATGATGGTTACTACACTGTACTAATTAGCTTGGGAGCTCCAGCCCAGAATGGCTTTGTGCTATGTGTGTGCCCCCATGAGTGTACAAGTGTCTGGGTGTGTGTGTGTGAGTGTGTGCCTGCAGGGGTGTGTGGGAGTATCTGTGTGCTTGTAGGGATGTATGGTGTGCATAGGGAGGGGGAGCAGTTGTCCACAAGCCTTATCCAGTCTGGCCTCTGCTACCTGTGTGTGTACCCTTCCCATTCCTGTCTCAAAGGCAGTAAGGACTTTGGTGGAAAGACCTAAAGAGTCAGGTCTCCTAACTCTCAGCTTCACAGCTTCCCTATGTCACCTCTCCCATTTGGAGACATTTCTTCATCTTTAAAAGAAGGGCAAACACATCTATTCCCCAATGTTAATTGAGCTACTTAGATAAGGGGCTGGACACAGGACAGAGAATGGATTTTCAATCACTTCAACTCCTTTTTTTCCTTCACTTGCCAAACTTTGCCACCATATTCCAACTAGCTGCCACCCCCTCCCCCCCAACCCCAGACCTCTTTCTCAAAGCTACCTCCTTTACTTCCAATCCTCTGGCCTTTACCTGTCCCCTCCTTAGCCTTAGGCTAAGCCTCATCTCCTGGAATGCAAGCCAGACTCTTTCCTTCTACACTATTCAAAGGCTTTATTCCTTGACAGACAAGTTCAAATCCTACACTCTCCAGGAAAAAGTCTTGATCCTTCCTTCAGCTCTTGCTGTGCTTAGGGTTTCATGACACTGCATCATTATCACTTGACTCTGCATTTTTTTTGCCATTTTTTCTTTATAATAAAATCTGTTTTATCAAAATATTTCATTGACATCGAATGTATATGTTCAAGGTATACAACATGCTGACTTAATAGTATTATTACATTCTGTATAAAGACTGTTACAGTTAATTAGTACATGCACCACTACTACTGCTATATATCGGATGTTTACTTTATAAATGAATGTTTTGTTTGCTCCCCCCTCCAGTATCAGGGTTTGAACTCAGGGCCTCTCATTTGTTCATTAATTGGCACTCTACCACTTGAGCCATGCCATTAGCTCAATTTTTTCCTTTTTTCTTTGCTTTTATTTGCTGATTAGTTTGGAAGTGAGGGTCTCCACTGACTTTTTCCCCAGGTTGGTTTCAAAGTACACTTCTTTAGATCTCCTGAGTAGCTAGGATTACACGTGTGAGCTACCAACACCTAGTAAAAGTTTATACTTTTGGCTAATCCTTGCACTACTTTGTGGGAGGGAAGTTAAGTTCATACAAGCATTATGGTATGGGAGTTCTTCAAAACTTCTAATCCAGAAAATCTCACTTCTGAGTGCCTTCCTCAAAGATATGAAATCAGCATCTCAAAGAGATAGCCACGCTCTCAAGTCCTTTGTGTTGGCTTCTGTGTTTTCACTCATCATCTACTTATTTTTGAGTTGTTCAAAAGTCACAAGTAACTCTATTATACTGTAGTTGTAGAACAGATAAGGACTCAATAAATATGAGTTAGAAGAGTCGTAGGTATCCCTGCTGTTATCACCCTCAGGGCTGCAGATTTGGCTGTGTGCAGTACACCTCCCATCTGTACCGTCACATGTGGGCTATCCTCAGCCAGCACCCATAGTTTATGCACAGCAGACAAAGATGACCTTTTCTACATAGTTTTCCAAGATCTTGACTAGTCCTTCCTGATCATCTCCCTTCCATCACTGTTTATAATTCCTCTAATGTGCCAAACATACCGTCATGCCTGTGTACATGCCGTTCCCACTGCCTGAGATGACCTTCCTTCCTCCATCCTCCTATCCAACTGCTGCTCCTCCAACTCTTACTCTTTCTTGCCATTGTTTGTTGAGACAAGATCTCCCTATGAAGCCCAGCTGGTCTCAAACTCTTGATCCTCCTTATCTCAGCGTCTTAAAATGTTGGGATTCTATGTGTACTGCTACTCCTGCCTTTTGATCATTTTTTTTTTTTTTTTTTTTTTTTTGCCAGTCCTGGGCCTTAGTCTCAGGGCCTGAGCACTATCCCTAGCTTCTTTTTGCTCAAGGCTAAGCACTCTGCCACTTGAGCCACAGCGCCACTCCTGGCCGTTTTCTATATATGGGGTGCTGGGGAATCGAATCCAGGGCTTCATGTATAGGATGCAAGCACTCTTGCCACTAGGCCATATTCCCAGCCCCCTTCTGCTCATTCTTTTTTTTTTTTTTTTTTTTTTTTTTTTTTTTGCCAGTCCTGGGCTTTGGACTCAGGGCCTGAGCACTGTCCCTGGCTTCTTCCCGCTCAAGGCTAGCACCCTGCCACTTGAGCCACAGCGCCGCTTCTGGCCGTTTTCTGTATATGTGGTGCTGGGGAATCGAACCTAGGGCCTCGTGTATCCAAGGCAGGCACTCTTGCCACTAGGCTATATCCCCAGCCCCTTCTGCTCATTCTTAAAGATCAACTTCAACATCACCTTCCTGGCAAAGACGTCTGCTGGTGTCCTCTCTCCTCAGGCTGGCTTGGTTACTCCTTTCTACCTAAGTCCCCCCATTGTTGGAATATCCATCTTCTCTCCTGGACTGCAAACTCCCCAAGGACAGAGTCCAGCAGGGCTGATCTCTGCATATGAAGCTAGGCCACAGTGGAAGATCTTGATTTATCATGAATGTTATTTTATACAGTAACTGTGGTCCCTTCATGTATTTCTGTGACCCCATGCCTACTTCCCCATACCCATCTTCATCAACATCTTCAGGTTTTGTTTCCCCCTCTAGGGCTCACCCTTACCCTAGACTGTCTTAAACACTGCCCACCTCTATCTGGTTCTAGAGTCAACTTCTCTCCCCTACCTTCAAGATAATTACATTCTCTAATCATCCAGGATTAACCTCTAATCAAGGATCGGGATAGAAAAGATATCCTAAAGGAAAAGGGGGTTGGTGGTGCATGGAATGGGAGTAGAGTCTGGAAGTGGGACTGTGACATTTGAAAACACCAGTGTGGCCCAGTATCCCTGGCAATGGTTCTGTAAGGAGGCAACCCCTCTTCTTCAGGCTCAGGACAAGGCTTCTTTGGGTCACTATAAAGTCCCTCATCTCACTCCCTGCCCGTGATGCCCTTCAATGGAGCCAGGGCTTCTGGATCAGCTCAAGAGGCTGTGTTGGTTTAGTTCCGCTACAAAGCTTCTGCTCCTGCCCTAGCTGTTACAGCCTACAGATTCCTGGTACCAATCTGATTGAACAACTTAATTAAAATGCAATAAAAGGAAAGTGGGCCGGATATGGCCTGAGGCAGAGTAGGCTGAGAAGTCTGAGTCCACTGCCCCCTCTTGAGCCCTGAGTCCTTTCCCATATTACCAAAAGGCTCGGGGCAGTCTGTGCCCATAAAGCTTGGAGGTTTAGCTTTGGATTCAGAGGCCTTTACAGGTTATTTATTCCATGAACTCATTTCTCCCAATGGTGAGGCACCTCAGGTTCAGATGAGACACAGATCTCCCCACGATGCCCAGTCTCTAGAACTAAGGACTCACCATTATCCAGGGAAGAAAAAAGTAATATGAAAACATTCAGGCTTAGACTCTCGGGGTATTTTATTTTACCTTTTTTTTTTTGATGGTGCTGTTTGAAGTCAGGGCTTTATGCTTCATAGGCAAGTGCTCCACCACTTTTTTTGAAAAGTCATAATTTGGTGGGGGTTTGTTTGGGTCATAGTTTATGGAAATATAATTCTCATAAAATTCACCTATATAAAGTGGCTATTTTATTTTAGTTTGCTCAGAGTTGTGTAATCATCACTAGTGTATATTACTACTCAAACAAAAAGTGCACTAAGAATCCTTTAATCTGTCCCCCCTCCCCATTCTGCCTAATTCTTGACAATCATTAACCCACTTTCTGCTTCTATAGATTTCCCTTTTCCTTAAATTTCATATAAATGGAGCCATATGACATCATCCTCTTATGATTATATCTGTGTTAAATGTTTAAAAATTGAGCCATGAGCCAGACGCCAGTGGCTCACATCTGTAATCCTAGCTGAGGTCTGAGGATTGAGGTTCAAAGTCATCCTGGGTAGAAAAGTCTCTCTGAGACTCTTATCTCCAATAAACCTCTCAAAAACTAGAAGTGTCACTGTGGCTCAAGTGGTAAAGCAGTGGCCTTGAATGCAAAGTTGCTGGGGGACAGCACTTAGGCCCTCAATTCAAGCCCCACAGCTGAACAAACAAACAAACAAAAATAAAACTGAGCCATGTGTAGCATGGTTTTTGGTAGATGAATAACATTCTATCCTATTAATGTTCTTCATTAAAAGTTGTAAAACTTTAGGATTTACATGATGTGACATATCACCTGAGGTTTACCCATCCATTGGTTGATGGTCATTTAGGTTGTTTCCACCTTCTGGCTATTGTAAAACAACGTGGCTTCCAACACTGATGCACCAGTGTTGGGGCAGATATCGGGTTAAATTCTCTTGGGCTGAAAAACCTACTTATTCTTGCATCTCGCTGAAAGCATCAGACCTCATTGCCCACATTGACTCTTAGAAGGATGGTGGAGAGGAGAAGAAGCTGGCTGGCAAGAGAGGCACCAATGGGGTACTTACTCCTTTGCAGTATGACTTTTAACTTGATGGAGATTTTTGATGGCCCTTGTTTGCCTTGGGTCTTCCAAATCTCCAGTGAAGACCATGTCCCTCCTTCTCAATGGATTCAAGTCCTCACTTCCAAACAAAACTCACTTTGTCTTTACCCAGAGGATCTGGTGCTCTGAAGGGAGTTCTCCCAGCTCAGAGGCTGGGAGGAGAGAGTTCCAAGGACTTATCTTCTGTCACTTTTGTTGTCACAGCTCCAGTTCTCAGAACTCTGTGTGTGGGAAGCAGGGAGTTACATTGCGCCCTGGTACCATACTGTCCAGGCACTCAGGCTCGCTTAGCATCTGTCACCAGGTATGTGTGTGACTAAGAAGCTAGAGGCAGGGGTTGCTCTGGACATCTACTAAGTTGAACCATAGGAAACTGCCAATGTTCGTTCATTTTTGACCTCTAAAAGGGGCCATTTCCTGTGGCTTGTGGGGCTCAATCTGCTAGTCCCTGATGTTCCTCTCAGTGGCCTGGATCCAGTGCTGTGGGAAGCCTTTCTGCCTCAGCAGGCAAGCTGCAATTCCTCCACAACCTTCTCAGAGCCTTTCTCCAGCTCTTCAAGCTAGGGCTCAGAAGCAGCACTGAACTGGCTGTCAGGAGACCTCAGCCCAGACCCTGAATCCAAACTCACTGCAGTCTCCCAACTTGGCCTCCCTCCCTCCAGCTTGCCCCTTCCATCCATGACCCCTCCAGCCACCTGGACTTCTAATGCCACAGCCACTTCACATGGCCTGACTGGAACACAAGGCTTCAGCTTCTATTGCCCTGCTTACCTGCTGGCAGTCCCCTGCAGACACCTGTTCTCTCAAACTTCTACACCTGGACACTTTGCCTCCTCTACCTAGAAGACCTCATATACTGTCTTCTCTAAGTTCCCTGGGAAGAACCCTTTCTATGCTTCCACCTGTCTTCTGGCATCAGCACCAGTATTTTAATGGCTTCCCCCCTCCATATCTGTCCTTGTCTATTTCCCTCTTTGGACTGTTGACTCCTAACAGTACCATCGACTTCACCCTTTCATCTGTGATGCTAAACTCTTGTTTAACAGAACTAAGCAGGTAGGCTATGACTCATTCTCTCCATTTGCTCAAGATGATCCTAAAAGATCACATCTTGCCCCCTGGCCTTCTCTGCCCCCCTGGGAACGGGGTGGGGGATTGATTTTAAGGACTTTTCCAATTCCTTTGCTCTAAGACACAGTTTGAATCCTTACCCTTCCTGGATTCAGGGGAAGAGACCCGGGAAGGCGGAGGGGGGCGGGTAGAGGGGAACTGACTAAAGGCAACGTTCCAGAGACTGTTGAGAACGATTATTTTCTGTTCTTTGGAAAATGTTCTATTTTAATTCAGGGAATGTTCGCAGTGCACCCACGGAGCACATGCCAGTGTTGGGCAGAGTTGTAAATACTACCCTCCCTGGATTGTCTGAGATAGCTGCATTCCCAGCGAGTCTGAAGGCGCCCGGCCTGAGCCCTGCTCCTCTAAGTTGTTCACCGGCGCCAAGACCTGCGGGTGCACTGGGCGAGCTCGGTCCACGTCCCCAAAGTGTGTCCCTGCCGCCAGGCTGGCACGCACCCCTGAGCCCGCAGGGAGGCACACAGGAGCAGAGCCTCGGCCTCGGCGCCCTCTGGCGGCGGCGCTCCGCAACCACCACCCGGCGGGGAGCTGGCGAGGGGATCGGGGAGGGAGGAGGGAGGAGGAGGCGCGGGCAGGGGAGGAGAGGAAAAAGTTGCGCTGGGAAGTTTGGAAAGTTGGGAAGTGGCTGCGGCGGGCTTCGCCTCCCTCCGCGCTGGGTGAGGGAGCGAGCGAGGGAACCCGGCGCGGAGCGAGCGAGCGAGCGCCTGCCATGCCCATCAGACTCCGCCTCGGCGCGCCCGGGCGCGGAGCTCGCCCGGACTCCCTGCGGCCCGGCCCGGCCCGGCGACGCGCGGCCCCGGCCCCCGGCCCCCGGCCCCCCGCCCCCCGCTCCGGGTCCTCCCCTCCCCCCCGCCCCGGCGGCCCCAGCCCCCCGCCCGGCCCGGCTCCGCGCCGCTCTCCCGCCCTCCTCTCTCCCTCCCTCCCGGCCGCGGAGCAGCATGGCGGAGCCCGGGCAGCGGCCGCGCGGCCGCCCGCCGCCCCTCTGAGCCGGGCTCGGAGGGCAGCAGGGCGCCCCAGACCCGACCCCCCGCCCCGCCGCGCCCTCCGCCGCACTTGTCCCACCGCGCGCCTCCCGGAGCGCCGCGCACCCCTGGGATCCCGGTGCGCCCCGGGTGCCCAGCATAACCCAAGACCCCTACGAACTCCGGGAGCTCGGTACTGCCTCCCATCCAGAAACCCAGCGTACCCCGCCCCCCCGCCCGAACCCCAGCGCCGCGCCCCGGCACCCTCACGCGCCCCGGGATCCCTGCGCGCTCGCAGAATCCCGGGGCTTGGCCAACCGCGCTGCGCGCCCTGGAGAGGGGCCCCGCCCCGCCCCGAGGGTCCCCCTCTTCCAACAGACGGAGCCCCGCCCCAGAGGGACCCCCAGGTCCGAAAGGGACAGCCAGCCACGCCCCAGCAGGGCTCCCAGCATCTCGCAGCTGGAGCCTCGCGCTCCAGAGGACCCTCGGTGCCCAGCTGGGGGCTCCCCGCCCTACTGAGGGGACGCCGCCCGGGAGGGTCCCCCCGCGCCTCGCGGGCCCCTGCAGGATGCACGCCGCCCTGGCGGGGCCGCTGCTCGCTGCCCTGCTCGCCACCGCCCTCGCCCGCCCGCAGCCCCAGGACGGAGGACAGTGCCGGCCGCCCGGATCGGTGAGCGAGCGCCTGCCCCGCCACTCTCCCGCCCGTCCACCCGCCCTGGCACTCCGGGGCTCGGGGGGCAGTGGTTTGGGTTCTCATTTTTCTCACCCACCTTAGCCCAAACCCGTTCCACCTCCGTCCTGCGGGCACAGCTGGGGCACCCCCGCCTTCATGTCTCCTTGCCGGGAGCCAGAGCCCAGAATTTGGCGCTCCTTCGGCCGCTCCTCGCTCCCTGGGGCTCCTTCTCCACTCGCTAACGCTGTTGGGCTCTCTTCTTGTCTTCTGGTCCTGCCTGGGTGTTCCCCTTCCTGCCCCTTTTAGGCTCCCTCCTGACTTTTATCCTCTTTCCTCTTCTTTTATCCTGTCTTCCTCTATTTCTTCCTCTATTTCTTCTTTTATCCTGTCTTTCCTCTTCTTTTATCCTGTCTTCCTCTATTTCTTGCACCTTTCTCTGACTTTCAGTCAACCCTTTAGCTCTTTTAGTCACACCGTGCCCCTTCCCAGGCCTCCCTCCCCTCCCCACCTTCAGGTTCTGAAATAAGGCACACTGTGCTCATGTACAGGTTCCCACTTCTCTCTTTCCCTCTGTAGCCCAGGCCCCAGGACTTACCATCCCAAGCTCTCCTGATCCCTGAAAAGGCAAAGAGTCTAGAGGAGAGAAAAGGGAACTGCTAGGACATGCTGGCTTAATGTTTCCTTGGGGGAGGAGGGTCAAGGAATTGCTGTTCTCTTAATTCTCACCTCAAAACCAGGAATCCTTGATTTCCCTCAGAAGCATTCAGGGTGAATGAATGTATGTAAACCAGAGCTTTTGCAGTGACCCCGAGTTGGAGGCCTAGAGACCAGGGGAGTCTTGTAGGGTCTTCCTATGCTGTCCTGTGGCAGGGAATTAATTGACTTTGGATAAGGTACACAGCTAGCAAGGTAGCTTGCCTTGTGCAGAAACAGGGAGGTCTGGAGGTAGCTAGCAGGGCACTTATCCCCAATTTGCTAAGATTTACAAGTTTTGCTTGTTACTAAAGGAAGAATCGGGCAGGAAAAATGTTACATTAAAGTTTGCAAATGGTCAGTGGGGCACTCCATAGACTTTTTGGCATAGAAAATGACCCTTGCCTGACAGAAATGTTAGTCTTCTGCTCCTGGCCCTTTTCATGGTCCTATTGTGGATCTGGAGAAATGGTTCTGGTGTTGCATGTCTGTGCATCTACCCAGGTACATGGAGGCACGTGTGCACACACACGTGCACACACATACACACACACACACACCTCTAGTAGGAGTTAGGTCACAGGAAATGACAGAATTGGGGAGGGAGACCAGGTATGCATTTTTGGTGGAGGAACCTGGAAAGCACCCAAAATATGTTCATTTCTTGGGATTAATTCTATGGAACCCTCTCCTCCCAAACCAAGAATTGAGCTCTGACTTGGCTTTGCAAGGTTTTAAAGCACTTTCTCCTCTACGGTCTCAGCTAGTAGAGCAAAATAAGTTAACAGCCCCAAGACCTGCCCTCCAAGAAGAAAACCCATACCTACCCTGATGAACGGGAAAAGTAGCTGTTGAAATCTGTGTGCTATTTTTAATAGGTGTTCTGCTTTCAAAGTGCTCTTGGCATGTGTCTTCTAATGGTTGTATTTAAAAGTTATATGACTTCCTCCCTTCTTGCCAGAGCAGGACTCTCTGTCCCCCCCCAGCCCCACCCTCCACATGAAACACCACTGGGTGAAGGTTTGGCTTGGCCAAGCATGAATGTTCTCAGGTGGTGTGGCAGTCCTTGGCTCCCCCCGTGAAAGCAAGTCATAATGAGAGCCTCTCTTCATTTCCCACTTCCTCTGTGCCTGGCACTGCTCTGGGGGCTTCATATACGTAGACAGTATCATTTTTTGGCACCAGTACTGGGGCTTGAACTCAAGGCCTAGGCATTGTCCCTTATATTTTTCCACTCAAAGCTGGCATTCTACCACTTGAGCCAGCCACTGCTCCACTTCTAGCTTTTTTTTTTTTTTACTGGTTAATTGGAGATAAGAGTTTCCTGAACTTTTCTGCCTAGGGTAGTTTTGAACCATGATCCTCAGATCTCAGCCTCCTGAGTAGATAGGATTATAGCTATGAGCCACCAGTACCCAGCAGTTTGTGTCTTTTTAATTTTCCCAACAACCCCTATTTTTATCCCCATTTTACTGAAGAGGAAACTGAGTCTGTGGAAAATGAAATGATTGCTCAAGAATTTTCATCTAAAAGAGGACAGCACCAGGATTTGAATTATGTCTTTCAGCTTCAATAGCCCTTAATCCTTCCTTCCTTCCTTCCTTTCTTCCTTCCTTCCTTCCTTCCTTCCTTTCATCAGTCATGGGGCTTGATCTCAGGGCCCTGGCACTGTGCCTGAGCTCTTTGCTCAGGGATAGCGGTATACCACTTTGAGCCACAGCACCACTTCCATTTCTTTCTTTCTTTCTTTCTTTCTTTCTTTCTTTCTTTCTTTCTTTCTTTCTTTCTTTCTTTCTTTCTTTCTCTCTCTCTCCTTCTTTCTTTCTTTCTGTCTTTCTTTCTCTCTTTTTTGTGGTTAATTGGAGATAAGAGTCTCACAGATGGACTTTGAACCTCGATCCTCACATCTCAGCCCAGAGTAGCTAGGATTCCAGGTGCCGCGAGCTACCAGCACCCAACAGCCCTTGCTGTTTGGAACAGCTGGAGTGGGTCTCTCTGCCTTCTGTCCTCACTTCCCCCTGCCACCCAGCTGGCATGGCTCTGCCTCACTGCTTGGCCTCTCCTCTCCTTTCCCCCTGCAGCAGCGGGAACTCAACTCCTTCCTGTGGACGATTCGGCGCCATCCTCCAGCCTATCTGTTTGGCACCATCCACGTCCCCTACACCCGAGTGTGGGACTTCATCCCGGACAACTCCAAGGCAGCGTTCCAGGCCAGTGCCCGCGTCTACTTTGAGCTGGACCTGACTGACCCCTATACCATCTCGGCCCTGGCCAGCTGCCAGCTGCTGCCTCACGGGGAGAACCTGCAGGATGTCCTGCCCCATGAACTCTACTGGCGCCTGAAGCGCCACCTGGACTACGTGAAGCTGATGATGCCCTCGTGGATGACACCTGCACAGCGCGGCAAGGGGCTGTACGCCGACTACCTATTCAACGCCATTGCAGGCAACTGGGAGCGCAAGAGGCCCGTGTGGGTGATGCTCATGGTGAACTCACTCACAGAGACGGACGTGCGCTCTCGTGGCGTGCCCGTGCTGGACCTCTACTTGGCCCAGCAGGCTGAGAAGATGAAGAAGAGTACCGGGGCCGTGGAGCAGGTAGAGGAGCAATGCCACCCGCTCAACGGGCTCAACTTCTCCCAGGTAGGCATGTGTGCACCAGCTCAGAGAAGCAGCCTCACGACCCTGGTCCTCTGCTCTGCTTTGTTTGTTTGTTTGATTTAATGTGTCCTCCAGCAGGCAGCCAGAGTCAGATCCTTTCCCCAGGAGAGCTTCATTCTGGCTCCGGGACAGCCCTGGGCCGCTGTGGTAGGATGCGAGGAAACTGGTGCGTGCCAGAGTTTGTGTGTTTTCTTCCATTTCAGTGGTTCCCTGTTGGGGATATCCACTCTCCACCTGCTGTGCTTGCCTGAGCAGAAAGAATTTCCCTGGGAGCATCAGAGTGATCCAGAACAAAAAAAAAAAAAAAAAAAAAAAAAAGAGGGGGGAGTTGCTAGTTTGTATCAGGCTTTCTGCAGGCCTGGCGTCTCCTGAGCAGGAGGCTGCTGGGTCTGTGTGGACAAGGATCAAGGATTTGGTGCCTGGGGTGCACTGTGCTGAGTGGCTAGCATCAGGTGTTGTGGTCCTGGCCCATACTAGCACTGGTTTGCTATTGCTGGTTAAGTACTGCAGAATTCCCCGAGTCTTTCCTGAGCTTTGCAACCCTGGGACTGCCTCCCTAAGACTTGGGAGAAAGTCAGCAAAAAGATGTTGGGGGTTAATGATTTCAGAGAAATGTGTTTGCTTACAAGTTGGCAATTCTGATTTCTGAACCTCAAGTGCTGGGGGTGGGGGGCGTGGCAGTGGCTGAGAGGAGGGAGAGACTTAAGAGGTTTAAAGTCTCTGGCTGCCAGGGACCCGATCCAGCAAAATGTCATTAAAAGCCTGTCTCCACAGGCAGAGGTCATCTGTAACTCACTGGTCCCAAACTTAACTCTGAGGCCCTGGGGACAGCGAATGCACATCTGTGCCTTGAGAACGGAGCTGTGGATCCCAGGTTGATGGTTCCTTCCAAGGAGGTCCCTAAGACAGTAGATGCCCTGGGTGAGGGGTGGCTCTGAGACAGCCCTGAACTTTACCACTGGAATCAAACCTGCTAGCTTGCTCCTGAGATGCTGCAAGCTTTTCACCAGGGAAACCATGGCAGAAACTGATTCCCCCCCCCCACACACACACACACATACACACATACACACTCCTCTTCCAAGATCTCTGGCCTTTGTTTTTCCAGGGGAAATGCAATATTGTCCCCAGGGAGGTAAGAAGCCAGATTGATTTGCCGGCCAAATGAAAGGCGGGTTTGTTGGTTCTCCTGCTGGCTCTCCCATAATTGTGGAGTCCTTACCCAGAGGGCCCCAGTGGCAGGAATATTGGTGCAGTTAGTCACGCCCCGCAGGATACTGACTACGCCTGACTCCTTCACCATGGGGGAAAATCCTGTGTATTCTCTACCCCAGTGTTGAATTCTCTGAACCTAGCGGCTTGCTCTCTCTGAAGTCACTTTTCCCTTGCCAGCCTCACGAGCTAATATCTGTGTCAAGCTCTTCCCCCACCCCACTCCACCCCCAGCCCTCACCCGCCCATCTCATTTGGGGGTCCGTTTTTTTGTGGGAGGCCTCTGTGCTCAGAGACCTCACGTCTGGCCTCAATCTCTTCTTTAGGTGAGGGAGGTGGGGGATCCACCATCACCCTCAACACCCCTCTTTGTACCAACCACAGAGGAACCCAACAAGGGCTGAAAGGGAGTGCTCCAGCTCTCTAGTTAAACAGCCCCTGGCTTTAATCTGTCTCTCTTAAAACAACAAAACTATCTTTCTTCGGAGGGGTCTGGAAATGCTGCTGTTCAACCAAATGACGGCTCTGGTAGGTTGAGAACATTTGCTGCAAAGTATGTGAGCTTATGTTTTAGGAAAAGTTCCTGAGAAGCCATTCGTCGGCCGGCAAGAAGCCCACTGACAGTCTCTCCAAAGCCTATATTTGAAGATCAAACAGACTCCAATTTCTGTTGTTGCAAAAACACACCCACCCTACCACCAGCCCAGGCCCATTCACTCATCGAATTGTTCATGGGTCCAATTTCTCCTTAGCGCCGGGAAAGCAAATCCTAAGCAAAAGCAAACAGGAACTTCTCTTAGTTCCTAATCTAAACACCCTTCACCACCTGCTCAAGCATCTGACTGCACCAATTTGTCCTGCTATCATTTTGGAGGGAGGCGACGAAACCTCTCCTCTGCCCTCCTGGGCAACCTTGAACTAACTGGGAAAGGTGGGATTCTAGAATCCTCTTCCCCAAGTCAGAAATGCAACAACTTCTCAATGAATCGCATGCACGCATGCACAGTTTGATAGGAACATCTGTGATGCATTATTGCACCGAAATATCTGTTAAGTGCATCAGTTTTATTTTCTTTCCTCAAAGCATTACTGTTATTGCAAAATATTTGAGTTGGGGAGGGGGGAGCAGTGAGAGGAAGGTGAGAAAAAGACTTTTAAGGGTGCCACCCTGGGAAAGTCTGAGATTTTCATTTCATGAATTTTTTTAATGTATTTTTTTTTCTGGATAGAAATACCGTGTGTTTGCTTGTTCAGTGGATAAAGAGAGATTAAGTTTGGGGATGTCAGGGGCTAGAGGGACCAAAGAAAAGCTTGCAAGGTTGGTGCCTGATCAGCAAGCGCAGCTTGGGGGATGAGGTCGATTGATAGGTTTTTGACCTTTGATTTCAAATTATAAACCGAAGGCACTAGATCCGATAACACCATGAGTTTTGCCATGTGACCTTGGGCAAGTCAGTTCCTCTCCTTGAGCCTTGTTTTCTTTGCCTATGAAATGAGACACCAGGATTAGGTCATCTTTCAAGCCCCTTCCAGCCCCGACATTCCATAGGCTGATTCTAATCAATTCCACGTGCCAGGCACCCCGCAGGAAGCTCCGCATGCCGTTTCATTCCGTTGAACTCCCTGGACAGCTTTACTATGGCTTTCTACGGTGGGCACCAGAGACATCAGATGACTCGCCCAAGGTCATATGGCTAACAAGAGCCAGACTCTTACATGAAGGATGTGCTCTACCTGCTATTCCATGCTGTTTCTTAGTCTTCTTCCTGGCCAGATACTTGGTACCCTCCTGTAATTTATCCTGTAGTTCTTGCTTCTGCTTTTAGGACTTGAGGACTAAAACTTTTATTTCTTGGGGAATTTGTACTTGGAGAGAAATCATTTCCTTTGACTCTGGATCCTGAATAATGATATGAAGGCAGGCTTTATAAAGGTTTTCCTGATGTGTTATCACTAGCTCAGTCTGGTGGATAAGAGGTAGAAACTTCTATATAATCTTAGGCAAGATTTAATGTTTCCGGTTGTTGGATGGGTGGAGCAATAGTTAACCAGCCTTTCAAAGTCAAGCTGGTTTTGTGAGGACATGAGAAGTACTATGTGTAGAAGGTTGTAGAGAAAATAAATGACTTCCCAGTTGTGATTGGCAGAGTGTAATCAGGGAAAGGGAAGAGAAGGGCTGCTTAGGAATCATCCATGTCTTCCTTCCAGCCTCCATATGTACTGCCCAACCTTGGCTCAACAAAGTGAAGACTTGTTCAACTAAGACATGTTGGCACACCCTTCCTCTTGGGGGCCTAGAGACCTGACCCTTAGGACAACTGACCTTAGGATATTCTTGGGATCTGTAGTTCCCCATCAACTTTGCCGACTATTTCCCGAAACTGGTACTAGCTTCTGCTACTCCATCTGGAGAGCCTCTGTCCTCCCCACCCACTCTGTACATTAGAGTCTATGCTAATATGGTCCTTCTGGGGAAAGCAGGAGAACAAATACCCTCTACACTCTGTTGTAATCAACATACGCTGGCACTCATCAGTGTGTGTAGAGCTGAACTCTGGGACATGTTTGCCAAAAGTGTCCACGATATTTATTACATTTACATGTCTCTTACAAAGGGAGATAGAAACCACAAACTCAGGGGGCTGGGAATATGGCCTACTGGCAAGAGTGCTTGCCTCATAGATATGAAGCCCTGGGTTCGATTCCTCAGCACCACATATATACAAAAAGGCCAGAAGTGGCGCTGTGGCTCAAGTGGTAGAGTGCTAGCTTTGAGCAAAAAGAAGCCAGGGACAGTGCTCAGGCCCTGAGTTCAAGCCCCAGGACTGACAAAAAACAAGACAAAACAAAGAAACCACAAACTCAGGTGCTGAGGTTTGTCTCTGTGCAACACGTGGCCTTGGCTCTCACAAGTACCTTTTCTTATCCTCCTGGTGGTGCTACACAGTTCATTGTCATACCTATTTGTAAACAACAAATTGAAAACATTGGATCATTGAGCTTTGATCACATAGACAGGTCAAGTGGACTCAGGGTTCAGACTCAGGTCTTTCCACTGCAAAGGCCATGCTTTTCAGGTATCTGAAAGATGGATTAGTTCTGGTATCTAAAGAGTCAGATGGCACTAGATGGTGAATTTGTTTGTGTGGGCATGTGGACTAGTGAATTAGTGTGTACATGGCGGGTGGGAATCTTCTTTTTTCTTTGTTTTACTAAAAAAAGTACAATAGATAATTTAAAAGTGCTGAAACTGTTTTTCTGCCTGGCTCATAAATTGGATCTGAAGGTAATTCTAAAATAGGAGTTTCTGAAGACATTTTTGGGCACCAACTGCCTCCCTGGAATCTATCCTCAACTTTCCATGGGACTTGTGAAGATGGTTAAGTCTGCACAGTTGAATCGAATGGATTCTAGAATTGAATGGGTTTTAGAATCAGAACTCCTCCATCTATACTCTGGGGAAACAGTAGGCATTAGTAAATACACCATAAATACTTGCAGAATGGATGACTTAATAAGCAACAATGGGCAACCATGATAACCATCCTTAATTATCTCCTATCATCCAGCTCCGTGTGTATGTGTGTGTGCGCGCACATGCGTGCACTTGTACCCGCATGCCAGTGCACATCAGTATTGAGGTTTGAATTCAGAGCCTCAGCACTGTCCCTTAGCTTTTAAGCTCAAGGCTGGCATTCTACCACTTGAGCCACAGCTCCACTTTCAGCTTCTGGGGGATCAGTTGGAGAAAAGAGTCTCATAGACTGCCTGGGCTGGCTGTGAACCACAGTTGTCAGTTCTCATTTTCCAGAATATTTAGGATTGCAGGGATGAGCCACTGTTTCCAGCATGAGTATCCAGAATTCTTGATGAGTGAATTGATGAAGGAGGATTATTGCAGAAGCCATGGTAAGGAGCTCCTTTCTTGAGCTTTGATACTGCCATTTCTTTCTGCAGGGACACAGGATGGCAAAATCATCAGATTGTCTTGACTCATCTGTGATGCTGTGGCAAAATACCTTACCATAGTTAATTAACACACCACACATATGTTATAATTCTGGAGGCTGGAAGGTTCAGGATCAAAGTGCCAATAGATCTGGTGGCTGATGAGGGCCTGTTTCTCATAGATAGGCTTTTCTGTTTCCTCACATAGTAGAAGGGAGAAGGTAGTAACATGCCTCCTCAGGCCCCTTTAGTAAGGCACTGCTTTCTCCCCAAAGCCCCTTTCCCCAACCGCTTACATCATCACCTTGGGGGTTAAGTGTCAGCATGTGGATTTTAGGGGGACCCAGACATTGACACCATGGTTTGGGACAAAGTTCAGATTCAAAGTGGGCCCTTATGCTTACCTTGGCTATAACTTTGGGCTAGTCCTTCTCTCTTCCTTGACCTAAGTTGTCCCCATTGTTTCACCACAACCTTCCTGTGTGCTCATCATCGGTATGCATTTCTTGGAGGACCTGATCCACTCCACCCCTGGGCCTTTGAGCCTGGGTTATCCATCATGGGCAGGCTTGCTTTTGGTGGACTGCTGCTGATACCTACTTGCCGGAAGCCTGTTGGTTCTCGAGGGTAATCATGCTGCCTGTCTTCAGAGCAGAGAAGAGCCTCAGCCTATTGTGGCATAGTCTGCTGAGCACCTGCCCAGGCTTGATCTTCTCTGTTATCCCATCCCTGCTCCTTCCTTTGCATCCTCACTCATTGGTTGTGCCCATGCAGGATCTGGGAACCGAGGGCGGGGAACAGTAGTGTTGTGGGCTTCCAAGAGCCTATGAGCTGAGAGTGTACATGGCTTTTTATTCCCTGAGAGGTGGCCATGACTAGCCTTGCTTCATAGTTGTAGAATACAACACAGAACACTCAAGCGATAGCCTGTCTCATGCCCTGATTCCTCATGCCTTATAGAGAGGCCCCTGTGCTTTCATGTGCTTCCTGATGCATGCTCCCATCTTTCAGAACCAATGTCTAATTTCTCCCTCTGGTGTGGAGCTGCTCAGGGAACATCTGTCACATAGTAAAGAAGCCCCTGCTGACTGCTTGGCATGCTTATTCTCAGATACCTTCTAGGCCCAGCTAGCTGTTTGCAAAGTGCTCTTGCTGGCATAGCAAGTTCTCTGTGATTTAGTCAATCCACACCTTAGAAGTCTTAGAACAGTGTGTGTGTGTGTGTGTGTGTGTGTGTGTGTGTGTGTGTGTGTGTGAATTTCAGAAGCAAGACACAGGAAGGCTTAAGCATGTCTCAAAGGAGATTGAGGCCCCAAATCCAGAGGTGATGAAGAAGTCATGAAGTCTAACCTCGAATCAGGAACTCCAAGAATCTCTAGCTCCTAAGCACAAACAAAACTCTTGAGGCTCTGGGAACCATGGAATGGTGAAATCTTAGAACATGAGGCTCAGAGAGACAGTTGGGGACTTAGAAGAATCTTCACATCATGAAATTCTAGCCTCTTAACTTTGGAGCACTCTCGGCTCATCAACACAGACTTCTAAAATCTTCGAGCTGGAAAGGGCCAGTGTTCAAGAATTCCAGGAAGCCCCATCTGCAAGCACAGTGTCTGGTTCCCCCCACCCTCGACCCTCCCTCCACACGTACACCTCACTCCAGTTCATGGCCAGAGAGAAATCCTTACCGCCAAAGCACTTTCTGATGGAGATAAAAATGGGAGCGTGCCATTGTTAATAGTTCCCATTTGGACATCTCTCAAAGCCAAGAAGAGGTCGCCTGGTAATGTAGCTTTCCTAGGGAGGAAACTAAAGAATGCTGGACAGCCCTGCAGCCTGCCAGCCGGGGCTGCTGACGTTTTATTCCCCCTTGAGTTTGCTTCTAAATATTATCCACTTCACTCCCTTTTATCTCCCATCATTGGCTCTCTGTCCACCCACTTAATCCACAGGCAGCCGGTGGCCCAGCCTTCAGTTTTGCTTCACGGCTGCCAAGCCGTCTCGCCAGGCTGCTCCTCCAGGATGCAAAGGCTTTTAAATCCAGGCAGTGTATCCGCTGGAACACAAGACTGTTGCCCCAAGCTTGGAAACGTGTTGCTTCTGCTAGGACTCCCTCCTTCTCTAGGAATTTCCTTTTTATTTTTTTTTTAATCCCAAGATATTCAAGGTTTGGCTCAAAGCTGTACCTCCTCCAGGAAGTCTTCCTGGAATGCTCTTGGGTCTGATCTGCTCTGGAAGACTGGGGCCAGAGTTTTCTTTAAAGACAAAGCCATATGTATTTTCCCCCCTCCCTCTGTGGAATTCTTTTATGACATTCTTTTGGCACTTTGATATTTTTACTTTATAGTGACTACTTAGGCACCTTTCCCTAATTCTATCCTAACTGAAAGTGTGCTCATAATTGATTCCAACATCCGGCTGAATGTGCTCCAGTTCTGAAATGGGAAATCCAGTACACTGCATGTCTTGCCTTGCATGTCACAGAAATCCCTCAGTCTTTCCACCTGAGACATGGCCAGCATCTTTAGTATTGTCTCTGGTCCATTTGGTCAGAGCTTGATAGCATCCATGAGTCAAAATATCTGCATTCTGGAATATGTTGGGCTTCCCTTTTCTTCTTAGCTTTCAATCATGAAAAAAGACTTTTTTTTTTCTTTCCTTTCTTTCACTACCAGGAGCAAGGCACCACTCCAAGCTGACTCCACCCTGGCTGACTTATTTTCATTTTAAAATGTCTAATTTAGTGCTAGGGATGTGGCTCAAGTAGTAGAGTGCTTGCCTGGCTTGCATGAGGCCCTGGATCCAGTCCTGAGCCTGGTAAACACGTGCACACTAAGTTGAATTTTCTCCTCTCACCGTCTTGATTTTCCAAGGCTGCAGCAATGCTGAAGGGTACCATCTCTGCCTGCTTTTCTCTCGACACTTGCATCCAGCCCTTCCCAGGCATCCATGCCCTGATTTTGTGCTGTTCTTACACCCAAATGAGCAAAGTTCCTTGAGGCCTGGGCTCTTCAAAACTTTTATCCAAGCTCACCAGTTTGGATTGCCCCTGTGGACTAATGTCAGCTGGTCTTCACTCAGTAGTTTCTGTTTATGTGCACCAATGTGATTGGCTCTTAGCACTACATTTCGAAAGGCCTGATCGGTGAGTTGTACTTGGGTCATGCTGAATGCCTGGCCACGCCAGAAGGTCATCCTAGACTCATAAAAAAATCAAGCAGGGCTGTCATTGAGGCCTTAAGATGCGTGTGTGGTCTCTGCATTTGTACCTGACCCTAGATTCTGTGCCTTCTTCTGAGTGTTTTACACAAGATGATTTTATTGGGTAACCTGTCAGCCTTCAGAGCAGCACTTGACCACCATCCCCTCCCCTACAGACAGGATATGTATACATCTCCCTGCCCTGAGTGTGCGGACCTTGTAACCTCTTATTCCTGTGATTTGCCCTTCCCATGGAGCAAATTTACTTCCATTTGCTCCAGCCTCATGAGCCTGTGTTCTCCGCATAAAGCTCCTTCTCTGAGTCTGGTGCTGGTGGCACACACCTGTAATCCTAGCTACCCAGGAGGCTGAGATCTGAGGATCATGGTTCGAAGCCAGCCCAGACAGGAAAGTCCATGAGACTCTTACCTCCAATTAATCACAGAAAAATCTCGAAGTGGTGCTGTAGCTCAAGTGGTAAAATGCTAGCCTTGAGCCAAAGGAGCAGCCCCCAGGGCCAGAGTTCAAGGCCCAGGACAAGGAAAAATGAAAAAGAAAAAAAGCTCCTTCTCTGCTCCTTATTTGAAGCAGCTCCCCAGTCAGATGCCATCTGCAGAGCCCCAAATTAGTCGTTACATAAATTCACAACCTGGTGTCAACTTTGTAAAAGCCTCTAAGTGTTGGTCCGCCAACCCTGAGGTCCTAGTGCCTCATGTGCACACAGTCAATGCACTTAGTAGAACTCCAAGTAACCTGGAGTGAGTTATGTAGCCTGTCTTGGCCTCTGTTTTCTCATGTTAGCTTTGTAGTGCCAGATACACAAATGCTCAGAGATTAACCCATAGCATTTTTTTTTTCAGTTTTTAAAATTACCATTGTAAAAGGTTTCCAGAATCATTTTATCTCCTACTGTGTGCCAGATACTGGCTATATGTGCTGGAGACAGAAAAGCAAGCAATAACATACTGAGACCCAGATCCTTCTTTTCTGAGCAGGGAGGGATGCAAACAGAGGAGACTGAACACCACAGTGGGATAAGGGAGGTGGAGGCAGGTGAGACAGAGGTTGTGAGTACACAAAAAATATAGTTTCTCCAGCCTTGCAAAGACCCAGGAAGACTTCCTGTAGGAAGCTGCAGGGATTCCAGATGAGGGGAAAAATTTAAAACATTATCCCAGTAAAGGCAGTGGAGTTCTATCTAGACTCAGGAAACCAGAGGTACCTAGATGGCAGCCACAGTGTATGTGTGGGGGGCAGGAGGCGGGGGGTGTTCAGGGACTCTGGGTAGATCAGCTTGTTCCCTGCCTGAGTGGACTAGAGACCAAAATGAAAGAAACTACTGCCTAGAGTCTGTCCACCTCTGCCTGGGCTCAGTGCTCCAGGGACAGCATGCCAAGTAGGCCCATCTGGCTCTTGAAGAGAGGCCCAAATGCCCTTGGAAACAACGGGAACAGGGGGTGGGGGGGTGGGGAGACACTCCATATGAGGTGCTTCTCAGGGTCCCTTTGAAGTTTCATTGGCCTCTACCCTGGCTTCCACCAGCACCATTGTGCATCACCTAAGAACAGATATAGGGCAGAGCAGAGAGATGGGTGGCACATAGTGGGCACTTCCTGAGCCAGGTGGAGCCAGCCTTACCTGGGGAAGCCAAGGAGCAAAGATAAAAAGACCAGGCCTCCTTCCCATCCCTTGGTCTTCTTCTGTTTACCACCCCCCCTTCCTTTCTATTAGGGTTAATTAAAGTTAACCTGGCCTGTGTTATCTCCAGTGGGACTTAATATGCCTGCGAGGCCTTTAGTAATTTAAGCCTTGGGTCCCATTTGAAAGCCCCTTTTAGAAAGACACAGGCAGAAAAAGCCATCTGGAAATCTCTCAGTCTCATCTTTTAGCTGTGGCTCACAGGGGTTCCCCTTTCTTGGGCTGTTTGCCTTGATTTTGAGAGGAAACAAAAGCCTAATTGGCAATGATAATTCCAGATAATTGTAATCATTTGCATCTCGGTTGCAGTCTCCATAACAAGAAAGGCAACAGAAAAGGGGCCTAGACCAGGTTTCCTGGACCCTGCCTAGTGTGCTGAGCTCAGTAAAGGGACTGAATTTGTTCCTGGCCCCTCAGAGCTCTGAGTGTGTGGATTCATAGATCTCAGCTGGATAGCATAGGATCATTTGATTATGGTCATTCTGAATACCAGTCTCTCTGTGTGTTGGGGCTCAGATGTAGCTTGAAGAGCTTTGGGTGGAACAATGCACATGAGATCTCCATGGAAACAAAGCTTGGTCACTCTGCTTGACCTTGGCTGGGATATGTAGTGCTTATTGCACGATGGAGTCTGCTGGTGGGAGGACCCGCTGGTGGGCTTGCTGGTCGTTTTATGTTCTTCCATGTGTATAGGATAGTTTTACTGGGGAGGCCAATGAGGCTAGAATGCAGCTTCTTGATGGAGATACCTTTGTGAGAGACTGCAGGTACAAAAGGAGCTGGGAGAGGTGTCCTGGGGCACAAGAGACTGTTAAGCAAAGATGCCAGGATGCGAAAAGGGAAAGGTGGTCAAAAAAACCCTCTACCTCCTCCCTAACTCACCCTTTTCTACCTAGCCCTCAAGATAGCCATTGTCATTTAGTGCCTGTGGTGTGCTAGGCCTCAAGTCTATTACAGTTCATTACTAAACCAATCATGAAAGGTAAATATTTACACCATTATTTTGTGTAGGTACTGGGGCTCGATCTCAGATTCCTGAGCACTGGCCCTTGGCTTTTTAGCTCAAGATTGGTTCTCTGCCACCTAATCTACAGCTCCACTTCCAGCTTTTTGGGGGTTAATTGGAGATGAAAATCTCAGAGACTTTCCTGCCTGAGGTGGCTTTGAACTGCAATCTTCAGATCTCCATCTCCAGATTAACTAGGGTTACAGGCATAAGCCACTGATGCCCAACAATTAGTCCTCTTTTTTTTTTTTTTTTCCAGTCCTGGAGCTTGAACTCAGGGCCTGAGCACTGCCCCTGGCTTCTTTTCGCTCAAGGCTAGCACTATGCCACTTAAACCACAGCGCCACTTCCAGCTTTTTTCTATATATGTGGTGCTGAGGAATCGAACCCAGGGCTTCATGTCTATGAGGCAAGCACTCTTGCCACTAGGCCATATTCCCAGGGCCCTCTTTTTTTTTTTTTTTTAAAGGAAGTCGAGGGTAAATACTTTGTGTAAGATGATGGAGCCTGCATTTTGGTTTAGATATTTTAGACGTCTTAAGCAAGAAACTGGATCAGAGTTGGAATTCCAGCTTTCCCACTTGGCCTGGATGGCTGAGCTCTGTTTCCACATCTGTAAAGCAGGGGTTCACAATAGTGTTTACCTCCTGGGGTTGTTGTGAGGTGTAAATGAGGTGAGGCCTCAGAAGTGCATAGTTGGGAGGGCACAGTGGGAGGTAATGAATGTTAACCGGGGTGAGTTAAGTAGTGGTCATTTTAATTATTATTGTTGGCCCTCTTTCAGGCTGTTTGTGTGTTGAGGCAAAACCCATCTTATACAAAGGGCAGTTCTCCATCCCCTGGTCTCCTACAGGAGCGTCATCTAGGGCAAAGGATGGCTGCTTAGTTGGGCTGATGAGAACTGTGTGGTCTGACCACCCAGAACATGGTCATTTTTTCCCCTGACCATCTGTGGTATGCAATGTCTGACCATGTTCATTCTGCCTCAGCTCACCCCATGGTCTCCTGCTGTGTCCTAGAGTGGGGACATGGAAAGAAGGGATTGAAAAGTTTGAGCTAGAGACCCCAGCTGGAGGCCCAGATCTCTCATGGGTTAGATGCATGGTTTGGGGCTCTTCCTTGTTTAAAACAAATGTCCTTTTCTTCCATGCTCAGACAGGTGGATGTTCAGCACAACAGCTCAGAGTTACTGGGCGAATCAGATGCAATAGAGTTTGGGCAGGACTTCATTAGCAAGCACTCCGAGGTGCTCTTAGCACTGTGTGTGTGTGTGTGTGTGTGTGTGTGTGTGTGTGTGTGTATTCTCTTCTCTTTCTCCTGCAGATACTCTTAAGTACTTAGTGAACTGGATTAGTTATTATTAAACAGCTCATGCATTCAGTTATTCTTTCATTTGTTTGCCAAGCACTGCTGGAAACCGCAGTGTGCCAGGCTCAGTTCCAGGATCTGGGGATTCAGAGATGAACGCTGGCTAAGAGGAGAGAGGAGGGAGTCTAGTGAGCCCCAGGAGAGGGGCCTCAAAGTAGACATGTCAAGGATGCTTCTGAGTGCTTCACAGGCACTACCCAATCTTACCTTCACAGTGGGATCTCAGGTAGATTCAGCCCCATTCCACAGGTAAAGAAACAGAGGTCCAGAGACGTAATTCACTGGCTTGATTGTACAGCAATGAGTGGAGGGTCTGGAATTTAAACCATCTACTCTGGTTGCAGAGCTTGTGCTCTGAACCCCCACTCCCACCCTCCACATCCAATGAAAAAGAGAAGATAATGGCATAGAGGAGGAGGAGGAGGAACTGGAATCTTGAGGATGGGGGACAGCTCTTTTGAGATAGGAAAGTGATGACCAGGATAGAGAGTTGAGATTTTGGAGCTTCCCTCTTGAGGAAGGCTGAAAATGCATAGAAGTGCTGGTGCAGATGGCTGGGAGACTTTTCTGTTAGTGCCCTGTGGGTGCAGGAGTGGGGAAATGGGACAGGACCACCCCAGTCACAGTGGCTAGACAGGTGTCATTTCCCACCTGACCATCATACACCTCACAACATGTTGTTGATCACTGTCTTGGGTGATGGGGCCTTTACAGGGGCTCTGGTCATCTAGATGTTCTATAGGTACTCCCAAGAAAGATAAGTCTGTATGTCTTATGCATTTGCACATGCTCAACTGTGTACAATAAACCTGCCTCTGAGCATCTAACCTTGGCTTCATTTAGTATGAAACCACCTGAGCTCCGTCCAGAAGGATCGGGAATGGCCCCTGGGTTCAGGAGGAACATCGGTCACAAGCTGATGGCAATACTGATCCAGACTGAGAGAATCTCCTGACTCCCAGTGGAGAACACTGGAGGGAATTGTGGAGACACTTGGCCATAGAAGCACACAGGGACCGCCACATTATGCAGCCTGGTTCCCATAATAAGAAGTTGGGGCTTGAGTGGAGTTGTGGCTCAAGTTGATAGAGCACCGCTTTGAGCCGAAAAAGCCAAGCCCAAAGTGTGAGGCCTAGAGTTCAAGCCCTATGAATGGCACAAATGGGCTTGATCCTGGTTGCAGAGAACTAGGGAGAACTTTCCCTATTCCTGCATTCTACAGAATTGCTTCCTGTTGAGAACCGAGTGTTGACTCGTTTATTCTTTCATTGGTCAAACTGGAACACATCCAGGTCCCTTGGCATGAAGAAGCAACTGCCCTAGGCAGGTCTATCAGGAGAAGAAGTAGGACCTTCAACTTCCAGAACACAAATTCAGGGCAGTGTTGTCTCTTAGAAACTGGGTGGTAAAATGGGCGGAAGCTGAATGCAGCAAGCTGTACTGGTACTTTATGAGGCCTTTGGGGAAGAAACCTGAATGAGATGCTATCCACCATTTCTAACATGGCCTCTGTAGGGCAGATCTCCTGTCTCTACATTTCATGTGACCTATTTACTAAATAACCAGAAAGAGATTTCACCTGTTTAAAGTGGGGGTGGGTGGAGGCTCCTAAGCTAAATAAAGTTGGAGGTAGGAGGGTCTGCAACACATGAACAGTGAGGACATGGGGTTGAGGGTCCAACAGCATGGGCCAGGGAAGGCCCTCCCCTAGCAGAGCCCCCTTGGTGGTGTGAGTTGTTTGGTAAACCGGAAACCACAATCCTGCTGCTGCAAAGCCACTCACCAAGCAGCTTCTGAGCTCACTAGAACACAGCCCGTGTGTGGTATTTTATTGTCTGTTAGATGTTTTCATTCTGTCTCCCTCCTGAGCCTGAAGTTCTTTGAGGGTAGGAACTTCATGTAATGACTTTGGGTGTGGCCCCCAAGTATATCTTCGGGGATTTAGGTGTGCAGCTGTAAAGTCATCAACCAGGTCTACAGACCATCACCTGAAAGCCCCCAGCCACCTTGCTACTGTCCCCAATTTCCAGATGTTTCATTCTGGGAAGTCAAACTTCTTGACAGCTACCTGCAATGTCCCCCTGTCACCAGGCTTGAACTCTGGTTGCCATGATGACTAAGAGCCTTCTTACTACCTCTGACCATCTCCTTGTGGGGCTGTGGGGGCAGTGCTGGCCCCAGGGATCCTTTACTCTTAAAGTGGCCCCAGGGCTCTCATTGGGCCACCCTGTGTTTGGGAGGTGCTTCTCCTTGGATCAGCAGGATCCTCCCACAACCTCCTTCCTCACACGTCTGTGTTTTTTTTCCAGGCCACGGATCAGAGCTTCTGTTTGCTGGTCATTCCATGATCCTCACACAATATAAATGAAAGCTGCTAAAACCCATCAATTCAAACCATGTGTGGGGCACAGGGAGGAGCCTGGACGGCAGAGGGCTGCAGTGTGAGGTGGCGTCTGCCCTGATGGTACCCAAGCTGATTTGTCTATGAGAAAAGTAAATATCCAAAGCCATAAACAACCTGGGTCTCTCATTCTTGCTGGGATTCAAACACATTTAATAGGAACACACACTCTCTGTTTCTTATAAACAGAACGAGAGTCGCTATGTGTGCTGACCTAAATTCTGTGTTTTCATCCTGAGAAAGCCAGTCATTTATTCTTGGTGGAAACTGCAGACAGGCTGGGTCTTTGGGTTAGTTCTTTGTTTCTGATTTTGGCAGTTGATCTAGCATTTTAGCTTTGTGAAGAGTTACCTCTCCTTCTCCCCATGGAGCAATCCTGGTTGATTTTCTTAATGCCTGTGCTGCTCTAACTGAACACCATGAGCTGGGTGGCTTATAAACAACAGAAACTCATTTCTCCCAGTTCTGGTGGAAAGGAAGTGTAGGACAAGGTGCCAACCATTTGTGTGGTAAGGCCACAGATGGCACCTTTTTACTGTGTGCTTACCTGGTAGGAGGCCAGGTCAAGGGAGAACTCTGGTCTCTTTGGTCTCTTGAGAGGGCACTAATCCTCTTCATGAAAACTGCACTCTGGTGACTCCCCAAGACACCTCCTCCCTGTGCCATCATGTTGAAGATCAAGTTTCAGCATATGAATTTGGGGTGGACATGAGCATTCAGACAGTAGCAGTGGGTGGGATAGGACCGTTATTTCTCTTCCCACCCCACACTGCCAAGCAACATAAAATCCAGAGGTAGGAATACACATACCTGGGAAATCACACTTTGCCCATGAAATCAGGGCTACACGAAGACATCACCCTTCTCTTCTCCGTTAGGCTCCTCTAGTGCATTTCTTTCTTTCTTTTTTTTCCTTCTGTGAATATGTCTGTTCTTCTTAGCACATCCCCTTTCATTGGTCCCTCCAGTGTCTCTGAATCCAGTTCTTCCTTTTGGTCTCTAAATCCTCTGGATTCCCCCCACCTCATCTTTTACTATTCTTGTCTTGAGGAAAATATCTAGACAGTCACCATCAGCTATAGGACTTCCAACAAGTTGCTTCTTTGAGTTTCCACATATGTAAAGTGGGTTGCTAATACCAGCCTCTTTAGGATGCTTACACAGATAAATGGAGCTCAGGCATGTTGCGTAATGGGTGGTATGCTTCAGCCTACTTTCCGTCATCCCTGGACACCTCAATTGACTTCCAGATTTAAAAATGCATATTAAACATGAGTTAGTCCCTAAGATTGCATACAACTTAATCTGCCATGTGCCCATATACATAATAAGTGCATGCAAAATGGATGAGCTGAATGGGGGGACTATATGGGCATCGATTTCCCCATTTTGCCATTGCACTGTAGCCATGTAGGATGCCATCATTGGGGAAACTGGGTGGCAGGCATCACCTCTAGTAACTGCATGTGTATCTCCAGTTCTCCCCAAGCAAAAAGCTTATAGAAAAGAAATGGAACAGGACAGCAGGTGGCTCACACCTCTAAGCCGAGCTACTCAGCATGCCAAGAGCTCTAGGTGGTTTGAAGCTAGCCTGTTAAAAAAAAAAAAGTCCATGAGATTCTTATCTCCAATTAAATACCAAAAAGCTGACACTGGAGCTGTGGCTCAGGTGGTACAGCACTAGCATGGAGTGAAAAAATGCAGAGATAGCAATCTGTGCCTTAGTTCAAGCCCCAGGACTGGCACCCCTCCCCCACCCCTGCCAAAAAGAAAAGAAAAAAAATGGATTAACCTTTCCGATACTCTCATTCTTCTGTGCTCTCTGTATGTGGGATAGTGAACACAGAAAGAAAAAAAAGAGGAGATACTTGGCTCACCTCTTACAGGTATACCAAGTACCACCCTACTTAAAATGGCAAGTCATTCTCTTAGTTTCTTCCCTTCTTCCATGGCCTCCCCCCCGCCCCATATCACCTGCCATCAGTTGGCATTCTATATATTTTGCTTCCTGCGGTACCAACTCCATGACAGTAGAAATTTCAGACCATGTTGTCTGTGTCTTTCACATCCAGAAAATGCCTGGCCTTTAGCAAGTAATCAGTTCAAGTTTGTTGAATGACTGTGAGGCGATAGACAGGAAATAAGTGCACACATAACTAGAAAGAAGTCTGGAGCGGGGAAACACCCAAGGGAAAGAAAGCAGGGCCTCTGGGTTGGGAGATAGTTGAGGAAATGTCACTTTGATTGTGGGGCTTTCCACAAACCCTTGTTATGAGAAGGGTAAAGTCCCAGCTTCTTAGATGACATCTAGTCTTTAATTCTTTCTTTGTCATTCACCAGGTGTTTCTTTGAGCCATTACCATGTGTAGGTACTTTTACTGCAGGCTGTGATGGGGCAGAAATAGGATCTTGCCCTGAGAGGCCTGCAGGAGGGTAGAAGATTGGACAAGAATGTCATTAGGTATGGACAGGATGGATGATGCAGAATCCCTTAAAAGTCTGGGAAGCCACCTGTTATTCTGACATGGGCTCAGTTTACCAACTTCTTTTTCCACTGTCCCTCTAGGGGGTCTCTTCAGCACCAACTTCCTTTTCCACTGTCCCTCTACAGGGTCTCTTCAGCATCAATCAGACCAATCCTCGTAGTTTTGGACACTATGGGACTCCTCCTCCTTCCTCTTGTCTAAGTCCTGCTTCTTATAACAAGTCGGACCCTTCTTTTGAAGGAGCCTTCTTTGACTGCCCCAGCTCCCGTGATTGGTCTTCTTTGATCCTCTGTGCTGTTTCAAGTCTGTGCTACACCATTTGATTCTCCAAAGAGAACCTTGTATTTGATCAGCTTTGTGTTTGTCCATCTGTGATGGGAGCTGGCTGATAAGCCCAGCCTGGACTCAGGCGGACAGTAGGTCTTTGGCAACGTTTGTGGCTGGATGCACTTGAGAGCAGCAGGAGACTCTGATTCATCCTCAAAGAGGGCAGGCTTGCTTTTTTTTTTGTCAATGACCCGAATGCGCCTCCTCATTTAGAACCACTGTCGGTTCAGATAGGGTTGGATGTCTGGCTTTACAGTGTTTCAAGTGTGCTGTTAACCAAGTAATGATGCAAACAGTCTGCCCCCAGACAATGCCTCACAGACTTTGGGAACTAGACTGTTCATTCTAACATCATCCTGGAGCCCATGCTCAAAAAAATTCTTATAAAAGATGTGAAAAATATCTTCACAGTGTTTATTGCTCTACATTCACTCACTGAACAAATGTATTTTGGAAATAAACCTTTTTACTGTAGAGCAGCTTGGATTTACAGTATTATTAAGAAGATAGTACAGAAAATTTCCCTCAGCCAGTCTCCTTGTTATTAAACTCAGATATTAACAGAGTACATTTATTACAATTAATGAAACAATATTAATGAAATGCCATTAACTACATTCCACACTTCGTTAAATTTCCTTATTTCCACCCTAAAGTCCTTTTTTTTTGTTGTTCTAGTATCTCATCTTGAATACTGTGACACATGCATTGCTATCTCTCTTGGCTATCACAGCTTCTCAGACTTTCCTTGATATTTGGAAATGGTCTTGATGATTTTCAGTACTGAGCATATATTCATCCCTTGAGTGGGATTTGTCTATTTTTTTTACATAATCATACTGGAATTACATCATTTTGGGGATGAAGTACACAGAGGTTATATGCTATTCACATCACATCATAACAAGGGTCATGCTCCAGTCCATATGACCTTGAGCTCCAGGACACATGACCTTGAGCTCCAATACATGTGACCTTGAGTACCTGAATGAGGAGGAGTTGATCAGGTTTCTCCACTGTGAAGCTCCTCTCCCCACCCCCCATCTTTTTCTGCTGTACACTTGGAAAGAAGTTACTACAAGCAGTTCGTATCTAAGGGTGGGGGTTTTTGCTCCCCTAGACATATGTGCTTTGAATGCTTACTATGTGCTGGGCATTGTGGTAAATGCGAAACAAAAATAGAACAGGGATCAAAACAAACGATTCTTTTCCTGCCTAGAACTTTCTAGTGATGGTTGAGCCATGAATAAATAAATAATTTTAGGACGTGAACAGCCAGTGTCAAGACTCTGAGGCCTGTTTAAGGGACAGAAAGGATTTGTGGAGCCATGTGTATACAGGGTGGTATCAGGATATAGAGCAGAAGGGAGGTGGGGGGGAGGTCTCCCTGGGCCTGTAGATCACAGGAATGCGTTTGAATGTTATTTCAACAATGTTTGTTATTCAAACCATTGGTTTGACAGAAGGTGGGGGGATCAATTTACTTTTTGTATGAAAGATGGCTTTGCCTATGGGGTGCCAAAAGGGCTCTCTTGGAGGAAGCTGGGAGAGCAGCATGGCTTCTATTGGCACAATCCGGTAGGGGATAACAGTGGCTTGGACCTGAAAGAGCAGGCAAGACAGATTTGACTTTGTTTTGGAGGTGGAGCTGAAGGGCACTTGATGGGAAGCTTCTGGAAAGAGTAAGACATGGGTGCCATGCTTGCACATTTTAGTCTACAGTGGTGCCACGAGCTGGAATTAAAGGAGCTGAGGAAGGAGCAAGTTTAGAAGGAAGAAGTTAAAGTCCTGAGTGGTTGCTTAGAGAAACTCTATGAGAATCCTGGTTGTTGGGTACATTATCAAGACCACCTTTGAGTTGCATCCTATGCCTGGAAGCTTTAGAATAGTGATGGTGATTCAAATGCAACTCTTCTCCTAAGTAGACTAGACTACTGAAGTATGAGATGGAAAAGTCCAATATCAATGGCAGATGATCCTGGATTCTGGTAAAGAGCATACCAGTTACCCAGGGGCCTGGCCTCTGGGAGAAATCCCTGATGGGCTCAGATCTTGTGCGCCAAGCACTGAACAGAGCACATTCTGTTCCATCCCAATGACCAGTCATAGTGATTTATGTTTAGCAAGCATACTGGTTTGTGTTGACATAGTAAGTTCAATTGGGTATTTTTTGGCCAAGAGCTGCTGTCTTAGGCATGATTCCTGATCTCTATCTAGGTTGGTGGAAGGCGTTAAAGGAGTTGAAGGCGCAGACAAGCATGTATAACATGTCCAGCAAAGAGTACATAACCATACAAGTACAGCTGTAGGAGAAAAAAAACAAAATCACATGTCTTCAGAAACACCTTTCTTAGGTAGAAACAGAACAGTAGACTTGAGAAAACTGGGCCATGTGGCCAGAGCTTCTGTTGGGAAATTAGAGGGAATGGATTGGAAAAGTAAAATGGTGGCACATCAACCAGCAAGGGGTCAATGAGTTCATGTCTTCATTTTGGGCTTCTGTAACAGAATACCATAGATTGAGGGCCTTACAAACCACACACATTTATCTGTTGCCAATCTAGGGGCTAGAAGTTTGTGAAGAGGATGTCAGTATAGTCAGAATCTAGTGAGGACCCTCTTCTGGTTAGAGACTGCTGTCTTCAGTATCCTTCTGTAACCGAAAGTAGGGCTAGTTAGCATTTGGGGGGCTCCTTTTTAATAAGCAGCACTTATCCATTCCCAAGGAGCCCCTCCTCATGACTGAATCACCTCCTGGAGGTCCCAACTCTTAATACCACTACACTGGAGGCTAAGATTTCAGCATGTGAATATGGGCAGGACAAAAATACTCAGTCCATAGCAGTACTGAAAAGCCAGCTGCTGAATGAGTGAGTGATTAGAAAGTAGATTCCTTCCCCCACCTTCCGCTCAGAATCCAGTGTCTGGAGGGCCTGCAATTCTAGGATTGGAGTTCAGGGGCTCCCACAGGCAGGGAGGAGGGGGAACCGCTGTTGGATATAACTTATAATTCGAGTGAAAATAAAAATGCTGGAGGAAACCAGATCCTGAAGAAAGACTTTTGAATTTCTAGCCAGTATTTAATTTATTATAATAATAATGATACTGCTAATAATAACAATAATTTTTTATAACTACTTAATTAGTGTTATTTTTGCTGGGAAGGCCCAGTTAGTTGCATGCTTCACCCTGCCTGTGTGTGATTAGCGGTTATTGACTTATCTTGAGGTTTTTGTTGTTTTCTTCCCTCATTGGTCTTCTCTGATAGTCCATCTTACTGTTGGCTCTTAGACCTGTTTGTGCTCCAAAAGATACCACAAAAGCACAATCTCTGACAAGGTAAATATGCCAAATCCTTATTATAACATTTAATCACTTAGGGAGGTTTTGCTCTGGGGTGGTGGGAATGGAAAGAAAAGTCCAGATTGCTTTGATTAGCTGCATTTTTTGCTCTGGGTGAATGGGAAGGCTTTGGTGGAAACCTCAGTGTTTGAGGCAGTTTCCAGGAAAAGGGGCAAGGAAAGCAATGGTGGCTGTTCTGGGATTTTTGGTCCACGGTATATATCGTAACAACCTAGTGTGATTGTGATGATGGGCTGGGTGCTGTCAGGGACATCAGGAAGGACATATTTTGCTTTGGCCACCCACTAGAATGCTGTGTCTATGAGGCAGGGAGCACAAGGTAGATCTCCACACCATTCATTGGATGGGCCTTGATTTGCATGGGAACTAGTTGTTTAAGGGGGAGAGATCACTTCCAAAGAGATGTTGTAACTACCCAAGGCCAGCTTCCCGTGGGTTTTCTCATGTTACTTGGTTGTTTCTCCACTTTGGAGATGAGAGAACTGATACTTACAGGGTTCAGAGCTTATTTGTTATGCAAGAGAGCAGGCACATGGCTGCTTTGTTCACCAGTCTGACCTAAAGTCTGGCATGACATTCCTATATATAGTAGATTCCTAGCACATATGTACTAAATTCCTGACGTATTTTGGCAATATACTTGTGTCTAGGCCTCTCAGAGGGTAAAATGTGTAGCTATGAGATGAACCTAGCCCTTCTATTTCCAACGCTAACTTCTTTAATTGATATTACTCAATATCACTAGTCAGAGATAGATTAGATTATTCACAAGTACTCATTCCTTGCCTCTCCTTTCTTTTAGTGTCTAAAGACTTGCCAAAGCAAGTCCTATGGTCAAAGTGTTTTTCCGTGCTCTTTGACCTTGGGCTCTGTCATTTGCTTTGACCAAAGGCATGAAATAAGCAGAAGCTTAGATGTGATTGCTTAGTTGGGCTCACCTTCTTGTGTCTCTGCTGTCACCAGGAAAAGACATTCCCCATGCAACTTTGGCTCCCTTAGCCTGAGTCCTAGAATGAATACAACATCCCAGAGCTCAATTCACATAGAAAAGCCAAGGCCAGTGGACACATAGCTTCCCCTGCCCTAGCTGACCTACAAACATGAGAGTAATAATTAAATGATTATTGGTTTGGGCCACAATATCTTAGGTGATTTGTAATCATAGCTATCTAGTACAGAGGTGAAAGGAATCGTGACAGAGGTGGACCATAACATATGTAATGAAGGGGGAAAGGGCATGAGGGAAAGAGACAAGTGAGAAAGGGAGCATAGGTCTCAACAAGATCTTAGAAGGTTTTCAGTGTTCCAACATCAGTGTAAGAAATTTGAGAAGAGAGACAGAGAGGTGGTGAGGAGAAAAGAGAGATGAGAAGAGAAAGAGGCAGGGGAAGGGAGGAAAGAGGGGAAGGGAGGAAAAAGGGGGGGAAAGGAAGGAAAAATGAGAGAGAACATATGTACCTCCTGGATATGATCCTGCATTCCCAAGTCAAGATGAATGGCCTTGGTGTGACCATTGTTTGACATTACTTTCCTTCAGTAAAAGTTACAGTTCCTTTCTGGCTGCTCATGCCCAATATCCTGGCCATCTGGGAGCTGGTTTGGGTATGTAGGAACTTGGGTTATAGAGGCAGAAAAACTGTGGTTATTGCCATAGAAGCAGCTTGCATTTTACCTTCATGGGCTCTTTCAGAAAAGGAATTATTGAGCAAATTAGAATCATAATTACATATTAATGAAGAAATGTGTGTCTGGGTCATGAAGGCAGAGTTATCGCAAGGCCAGGATGTTGTTTTTGAATCCAGAATGAATGTGCTAATTGCGACAGTTCTTATCTCTGTGAAAGCAGGTAATGGAAATGGTTACAGTAGGTGATCTTTCTTGCCTAGTTCCTGTTACTATGGGAATCAGTCAACCAGGGTGGTACTCATCACATGCCCATCACTTCGTTATGCGTCACCATCATCAGTTTCATTTGTCCTTGAAATCCATATTGTATGTTATAAGATAACACACAGGTGACATTTCATTTAGCCAACATCATTGTAGAGTGAGCTTTTCTACCAAAAAATGAGTTATCTGGATAAGAAAATTTAACTCTTAGGTATCAGGTTAGCTAACATAGCTACATTGGATGGAAAGCTTTCAAAAGTTTGTTACATACAACAGCTAACTCTTTTTATTTTTACTTTTTGGAGACTCAAGGCCATCTCCATTCTAACTCCCTACAAGGGGTGACGTCCTGAGAGACAGCATGTAATAAAGTATAAAAGATAACTCTAGGCTGTTATTCTCTAGTTCTGGTGTGTGTGTGTGTGTGTGTGTGTGTGTGTGTGTGTGTGTGTGTATGTGTGTGTGTGTCTTTCTGAGCATTTATTCATCTTCCCCAACAGAGTCAGCCTGAAAATTTTTTTTTCAAATTTTTATTATCAAACTGATGTACAGAAAGGTTATAGTTTCATACGTTAGGCACTGGATACATTTCTTATACAGTTTGTTACCTTGTCCCTCATACCACCCTCCCTCCTCCCCCTTTCCCTTCCTCCCCCCCCCCCCCACGGAGGTGTTCAGTTCACTTATACCAAACAGTTTTGCAAGTATTGCTTTTGTAGTTGTTTGTCTTTTTTTACCCTGTGTCTCTCAAATTTGGTATTCCCTTTCAATTTCCTACTTCCAATACCAGTATACACGGTTTCCAATATACTCAGATAAGATTACAGAGATAGTGTAGGTACAACCACAGGAAGGTGATACAAGAACATCATCAATAATAGAAGCTACAGATACACATAGGACGTTGAAAGTAGTTACAACTGTTTCCATAACATGGAGTTCATTTCACTTAGCATCATCTTATGTGTTCATAAGGGTATAGCTATTGGGCCTTGTGATGCTCTGCTATGACTTGCCTAAACCTGTACTAATTATTCCCAATAAGGGAGACCATAGAGTCCATGTTTCTTTGGGTCTGGCTCACTTCACTTAGTATAATTTTTTCCAAGTCCTTCCATTTCCTTACAA
Source organism: Perognathus longimembris pacificus (assembly GCF_023159225.1). NCBI lineage: Eukaryota > Metazoa > Chordata > Mammalia > Rodentia > Heteromyidae > Perognathus > Perognathus longimembris. The sequence goes on along the minus strand of NC_063167.1, from coordinate 31,820,441 downwards.
ATGGGACAATGTCATTCTTTCTGATAGAGGCATAAAATTCCATTGTGTATATGTACCACATTTTCCTGATCCATTCGTCTACTGAGGGGCATCTGGGCTGGTTCCAGATTCTCGCTATGACAAATTGTGCTGCAATGAACATTGTTGTGCTGGTGGCATTACTGTGATTTTGATTGTGGTCTTTTGGATAGATACCCAAAAGTGGGGCTGCTGGATCATAGGGGAGTTCTATATTTAGCCTTCTGAGGAATCTCCATACTGCTTGCCAGAGTGGCTGAACCAGTTTACATTCCCACCAACAATGAAGTAGGGTTCCCTTTTGGCCACATCCCCTCCAACAATTGTTATTGTTAGTTTTCTTGATATATGACATTCTAACTGGGGTGAGATGGAATCTCAATGTTGTTTTGATTTGCATTTCTTTTATGGCCAGTGATGTAGAGCACTTCAGCCTGAAAATTTTGACTACTTTATTAGAAGCAGCAACTTTTGCAACAATTTTTGCAACTCATGTATTTCTTTGAATCTTTTCTAAACCAGGAAACTGGAAAATCAGTTTCACTAATAGAAATTAAAAGCTAAGTGAAATAATTTCCGATAAAGATGCTGAGATACTCTTCTCTCCAGAAGAATATGCATGAATGTGGCATGGTATTAATTTTGTTGTTGACCTGTGTTTTGGATGTGGGCATTTTGCTGAGTATGGGACTTACGGATAAGTACAATTAGTACATGTGCATGTGTTCATGTTTATGCACATATAGTCATGATGGTGGGGTGTGATGGTGTGATTCAGCTAATTCAGTTTGGGAAAGGTTTTCTTTAGACTCAGGGACCCAACATGTTTGGCCCTACTTTGTGGATAAAAATCAATGTCAGCTCACTACAGGAAGAGATGACACATAGAGAAGTGTAGTCTTGAAATAGGTGCATTGAGAGACTTGATTTACTGTCACAGGAGCTGGGCACAGTGCCAACAAAGGCCAGGTAACAACTCATCTGACACATGGTTACTAGGACTTAAACATTTGTCAAGTGACTAACCTTTTTTGTTGTTGAAAGATTTTTTTCAACTTACTAGAAATATAGTCAATGTATACTAAACTATATATGACCCAAATGATTTCAAAAATCCCTTCTTGAGATTGGGCCAGGGTATATTACCCAAATGCACATGTACACATGTAATGCTTACATGTGTAAGGTGAGCAGTCTTTCTTCACAAAGGCTCTATGTTACTGAGAATGCTATCTCTTTCAGGTAGTCTGGGAAGCAATTCCTTCTGTCATTTCCATTGTGTGTTAAGTGGAGAACTGTGTCTCTTTGCCTTATCTTCATCTTCTAGAACTAGAAGTGGGAGACATTTCCTTCGTTGTTGGCTGACGGCTGGGTAAATCAAGAGCCTATCTGTAGGATCATAAACAGCAACCAGTGCTGCCGGGCTGTTCTTCAGCAGGTATGCTTAAGGCTCTGAGCTCTGCGGGTTAGTGCTACCATGGTCTCCATAGCCTTCCCTCATGATGCTTCCAAATGACATAACACAGCCCTACTACCTCCCTGCTCCTATGCCTGTGTTGTTACTCAGAACTCAAATCCTTAGACCCAGTGCTGAAGGCCAAAGGATTTAATAGGCCTCTTTGTAAACAGCCTCACATAGCTCTTCAAGTGACGCATATGGCTTCTTGTGGCTACACTGTTGGGTGTGACCGGCTTTTGTTTATTTGAGTTCTTTTCCACTTTGATAAACAACGCGTATCTGCCTCAACACACATGTGTATTCCTCTTGATGGAGGATGGGAGAAAGGGGATTCTTCTCTGCTCTGTTCTTCATGGTTCAGGGGCAGCCTACAATTTCCAAAGACCCTTTTCTTGGTGTGTGGAGCGCACACTCAAATTCTTCATGACTTCAAACCTAAGCATTTTTGAAATTGGGAAAGTCTCCATGTGGACTCGAGACCCCAAGTCATGTTGTATCAGGTATGAAAGTGGAGCCCAGGACTCTGTGTTTTGAAATGGGAAAACAGTTGGGAGATAGCATTTAGGTTGTCAGGTACTTTTTAGAGACCTGTCAGAAATAGGTTCCCAGAGTCTGCTAGGGTTCCAGTTAGTAGAAACGCCTGGGTCAGCTGGCAGCAACCTTCAGGAAAAAGAAAGGAGGAGGCAGTCAAGTACTGCCAGTGTCATTCAAGGGACATTGGGCTTGCCTTCCTTCTGTCCAACTTGCCCCACCACCCACTAAAATCTTCAGCTTCCAAGGGGATTATTATTATTATTTTTATTCCCCAGATGCTTAATTACAAGTGCAGGTCTGTCACTGGGTCCTGTGCTTGCCAGATATCACGTTGCTTTGTACAACGAAGATGTGGCCTCAGATCCTGTGGGCATTAAAAATCCTTCTGTTCTCCCCACAGCTGGGGGAGTCCCTCTTTCCCAGGGACTCTGTCAGAACTACAACCTAGATTTGATGCTTGAGTTGAGCCTGCTTGATCAAAACCTGGAAGAAAAATCAAAGGCTACTAAGGAGAAATCATGGGCAATGCTGAAAGGCCTTGAATTATGCACATCTTTAAATTTGGAGAAAAAAAATAAAAACCTTGTTCTTTGAAGATTGGGTCAGTTGACTCAATGCCCTGAATGGAGGGAAGATGAATTAAACCTTGGTATCTGCCTGGAGTAGGAGGCAGCATCATCCAAGGGATCACTGACCACATAGCCCCACAGGGGTATGTTGCCCTCACCCTGGGTTTCTGCTACCTCATCTGGATCCTGAGAGACACCGAAGTGACTTCTCTTAGCCTGGGCCCCTACCTTTCTAGCCATGGAGGAAAGTAATAGCCGAAATCCCAAGACAGCTTACTATTTAAAATAAGTAAATAAATAACCTCCTAAAACTGTCAGAAGCAAAACTGCAAAGATAGCTCAAATTTCAAGGTTCCCCCCCCCCCCATCCATTCTATCAACATCCCTGGCTTAAACTCTGTTATCTTTTTCCTGATCAGATGCTTGGGCTGGCATTTTGACAAAATCATTTGGGACAAGGATGTGGTTTGTTGAAATATTTCAAAACATAACATTCAATAGACCAGGCGTGGGGAGGCCTTTTCTCCATACAAAAAGCTTGGCAGTCTTATTTTCAGCATTTCAGAATTGCTTAATGAAGACCATGTCCTTCCCTCAACAAGTCTATGGGTGATCTTGGTGCAGATCAGTGAAATCCACTCATGAGGAGTTCTAGAGAACTGCCACGGCTCCCCTGTACTCCATTCAGGTAGTGATTCTGTGTGTAATGTGACCATAAGGCTCCCCTTTTCATCTGTTAATTTCCAAATTGACTCGTTAAATCTATACATTCCAGAGACTCGGTCCAACATTCCAGGGAACCTTTCCATGGACAATCAGAGCAGGAGTTCTTTTCACTAGAGTTTGTTTAAGCAGAGAGAGAGAGAGAGAGAGAGAGAGAGAGAGAGAGAGAGAGAGAGAGAGAGAGTAATCCTCAGAGTAAATTATCTTCATTTCTGCAAAGGGGACCTCAAATTTCAGTCTCTTGATTACTGGGGCCGGTGTTTGTCTTCTACTTCTTCCAGTGTCTCCGTCAGTTTAGCCTTTGGGCTAGATCCAAGTTCACTTCCTCTCATGTTCTTTGAGTTCTTCTCGCAGACAAGATACTGTTAAATCAGTCCTTCCAGAGAAGGAGCATAGTGCACTCCTGGTGTTCTTTCTTCCTGTTTTCTCTTTGTGTTGTTGTTGGGACACAAACATGCAAGTGTGTTTGAAACATCAGATGGCCGTTGCCAGGGGAAGTGTCAGTCTTGCTGCCAGATGGGTACATAATGTACCGCACGTGTGAGCAGGGCACTGGGGAATTTTAGCTGGAGTTAACAACTGCACAAGAAATAGAAGCAAATAAATAAATAACTCAAGTGTTCAAAGGCCATTTATCAGTTCCATTTATCTCTACTCCTGAATGCTGACTTTTTCCTTGACTTACCTTTTCCATTTCTCTGACCTTCGGAATTCTTCCCACATTCGGGATTAATTGGAGTTGCTCTCGCATTTCTTCATGCCTTGTTATAAGGAAGGGCTTGATCTTTTCCTCTAGTTTGCTTTGGTCCCTAAGAGGCAGCTCCAGGCAGTGAGCAAATGCTTTGGCCTGCGAGTCAAAAGAAATGGATTCTGGCCCTCATCCTTTCTGGTCTCTGCAAACCATCTGTAAACCTGAAGTAAAAGTAGTTGATGATGTCCAAGTCTCATCCAAATGTCATGTGCCATCTGTCATCAGCAAACATGCTCCTAATACCTAGTGAACGCATATTATGCAAAGGTCCCTGCCTCCAGGACCTTGTTAATGCCCACTGGGGAAAGGACACATCAGATAAACACACACAGGACACAGTCAATACCTAACAATGGCAGGTATACCATTATAAATGGGGAATAAATGAAAGAGTTAGTTAATAGATATTGGAATTACAGAGACATGATTCAGGAGAGCCAGGCTTAACCTGTTTCATGGGTAGGCACCCTTTTGTGTGACATGCAAATAGAAACTCATTCTTTTCGGTGGGTATATCCCCAGTCTGGGCTCCTGAGCTCCCCTAGCCATTAAAAAAAGATCAATAGCTGGAATCCCATGTCTGTTCAGTATGTTTGTTTTGTTTCTTTTTTCTTTTAAAAGAAAAAGCAACCACCAAAAACGTTTGGAAGCAAAACTGCAAAGATAACTCACAGTGGATTCATGGCTTGTCCCCCTCAGCAGGGTCTGAGCAGGTGTCAATTGTGCTAGTGTCCACAGGGGTCTTGCTAGGTGGTATTGCATATGGAGAGAAATAGGGAGGTAAGGAGCCCACACTCTGATATAGACCACCTGTGTTCATGTGCAGTCTCACCATTTCATACCAGTGCTTCAGTTTCTTATCTACAAAATGAGGATATACTAGTGTCTCCTTGAAGGAGCTGCTATGAAGCCTAAATATAACTCAAGAGTTTAGAAAAGGCCTGGGCCTGGTAAGGATTAACTAAGCATTAGCTTATTGCCATGCTATTCTGATAAAGGAGTGAAGGGCAAGTGTCAGGAGTGGAGGGACAGGGCCAGCTGGGGCTTCGTTTCTTGAAGGGTGAAGGGGTGGGAAGAAGTAGAGTGGAAATTGGAAGTATCTCATTGGGTGATCTGTAATCAATAAGAATTAGGTTTCTGAAGCTAAACTGTTCTTTAGGTCTTATGTGGTGAATAGGCATCTTTGAGGGCAGAGGCCATAGGTGAAGCTAGATGGCAAGTAGATCTATATTTACGAGCTACAGATACCCCTGAATCCAATATTCCCTCTATTATCACCTTTTGTCTGTCTGTCTCTCTCCCCTACCTTGGGGAAGATGGTTAGGTTAGGTAGGGCAGTCAGGAGCCAGCTGGGTACACCAAGGCTCAGAGATATATCAGAGTGCATCACAAGACATGTGAGACATTAGGGATACAAATTACCATTGGCGGGTATCACTAAAATCAGGTCTGTTGTAGTCCCTGCCCCTAGGATGATTCATCAGTGGACCCCTGAGTTTAGCGACAGAGCAGAGTCCACAGTGCCTGAATCCTGAGTAGAGGGGGAAGGAAGTCTGGAGACAATCTGAGGCCTCTGAGTTGAGATGGAGCCTCACAGGATGCAGGACTCATATGATTGGAGCAGAGAAATTCTATCAGTGAAGATTCAGGTGGGTTCAGGCATGACAAATAGAATTGTATGTCTGGACGGAGCAATGGCCTGTTTTACAGAAAGATAAGCCTGCAGAAAAGTTAAGAAAACTTGATTAGCTGGGTGTTGAAACCAAGCTAATGATGAAGACCACTTTGGAGAAGACAGAGTCAGAGTTGAATATTAGGATAATGAAGCAGATGGTGATATAGAGTCTATACTGTTCTCTTTGTCTGAACTGAAGACACTTGGATTACCTGAAGGTGACAAGAACCAGCCGGAACAAGTTTTTAATGGTGTAATCAATAGCCCGGAAAGTGAAAAGGCCCAGGAAGAGGGCAATAGGAATGGTGAGGGAGGACAAGATGGGAGAAATAGGGCAGAGGACAAAGGTCTAGGTCTAATAGCTGATGAAATGCAGAAGATGCGTGTGGATAGTGGCCCAGGCATGTTTAACAGGTTAGACCAGAAATGAATTCGATTTCCATAGCCCTTGTGACCAGGTTGTCAAGAAGTTGTGCCTTAAGGAGTAGTTTCTGAGCTAGAGATGGAGATTTGAGGTGAAGCCCTAAGCATAGAGAGATAGAGAAAGAGACAGAAAGGTAAGCAGTGCCAGAAGTAGAGACAACAGCCATCTTGAGGGCCAAGAGGAGGGAGAGCAGGAGGGGAGTGTGAGAGTGTGGGGAGTTACAGAGGCCAGAAAGAAGGAGGCAAAGGGGGAAGGTAACTTCCAACTGTGCTCAGTCTCTGAGAGTTCCTGGCCTATGTTGTCCCCAGTACTAGAATCCATGTTCCATATTACACACACACACACACACACACACACACACACACACACACCCCTCAGCTTCAACTCTGTTTTTTGGTTGTTGTTGTTTTGCCAGTCCTGGGCCTTGAACTCAGGGCCTGAGCACTATCCCTGGCTTCATTTTGCTCAAGGCTAGCACTCTGCCACTTGAGCCACAGCGCCACTTCTGGTCATTTTCTATATATATGGTGCTGGGGAATCAAACCCAGGCTTCATGTATACAAGGCAAGCTCTCTTGCCACTAGGCCATATTCCCAGCCCCTTCTGAGCGAACTCTGTAGCTCCTACCCTAGGCACAGTTTAGTCATCCACCTCCTCCCCAACACACACACACTCAGCCATGTGCCCACTGCCTTTCCATTGCAATTATTCGACTGCATTGCAATCACTTGCCCCAGTAATGGTCTCCCCATGAAGCTCTGTGCCTTGCAGATTTGAGCCATCTGTGTCTGCTCAACTATGGATAGACTTGGTGCAATGATAACCCTGAGAAGTGTCAGGAGTTTCAGTGTCAGGTTTAAGAGTTTCCAGGAAGGCCATGGAGCCAGTGGTGGCCCCAAAGACCCTCTCAGTTGTGGCCCCTTGAGATTGTAGTCAGAGTGGAAGATGGAGGTTTGGCTGCCAGGAATCATCCATTCATGTCCCAGGTGCTTAGTCTCTAGAAGGGTCCCCTGCTGTAATCTTCACTACTGTGTGAATCTACTGTAGCCCCAATCCACCTTTCCTTGTCACGTGGTGTCTTTTATCACTGCAATCCTGTGAAGTTGTCATTGGAACTTGAAACTGGGCACATAGTAGGCCCTCAGAAAATACCTATTTGCTGAAAGAGAGCAAAGGAAGAGTTGACAATGTCCAAAAAGAAATGTACTTTTTGCCTGACTTATGTAACTGTAACCCTTTTGTACATCACCTTTATAACAACAATAAAAATATATATGCAAAAAGAAAATACTTATTTGACTGGCATTTATGGATGGACTTAATGAAATCTAGATGAGCTCCATCTATCCATAAGATAGGAAGAGTGAGAAGAGGAAAAACTGACCATCATTCAAAGGATGGAGCTCATATTTGTGTGCTTCTTAGAAATCACTTGTCAGGAAGGCTAAGCCATTTACCGGAAAGAGCAAGAGCAGGAGTCCTACCAAGATCCAGCCCCAACCCAACTACTATAATTGTAAGTATCTTCAGAATCCAAGTGTGAAGCCTGTTGTTGTTTTTGTTAATCCACCTAGCAACCTTGGGATGATGATTCAGGTAGGGATTCATTATGTTCAGTTTACTACAGAAGATAGGGAGGGGCTGTTGGGTGTGGCTTAGTAGTAGAGTATGTGCCTAGCACATGCAATGCCTTGCACTCAATCCCCAGCACCACAAAAACAGGGAGAACATAAAGAGACTCACAAAGGTAAAATCCCTCTTGTATGTCACTAAGAGTGACTCTCCTAAATTCATGTCCGCATTAGACATCTCATGCATGGCCATTTCATGCCTCTGTTAGCAGAAAAGGTGTTTGTCTGAGAAGTGTTTTCTGGAAGGTACAGAGTAGGAGAGCTTCTTGCGTCCAATTGAATCTCATGAGTCTAAGAGCATAGGACCTCATGACTCGAACACTCAGTATTAGAGCCAAGCTCTGTCTTGGATGCCTGGAAATATTTTACATGATGTCATGAAAAGCTATGAAATTGTCTCTTTGCAACTCCAAGAAAATTAGGCTTTTGCATGTACGTATGTAGTCAATTTTTAGTTGTCCTGATTTCTCTTAAAAAGCCTCTGATTCTTCTACAAGTGGCTTTGTGCCTCAACTGCACTGAGACAAGGCCTGCATGCCTGGCCCTTCCTGAGCCATTTTTTTTTTCAATCTGCCACTCCGTGACATTCTTTTTAGTCATGCACTGTTGGGAGCTAAGGAAATTAAAACAAGGTCAATATTTCCCAAGTCCCAAATGAAAGAAGATGGCTGAATTTACCCATAGATTAAGCTGGATCTTGGAGCTAGAGGTCAGAGCTAGTCCCACTTCTGTCATAGCAAAAGTAGGCTGTGGGAGGAAATCCATGCTTTCCTCATGAAAGCTGACAGTCTAGAAAACCCAGAGAAGAAGAGGCTGACCCTACTCCAAGGAGGCCAATGTCCATCTGGACCCCAGTCACTTAGGAAAACGTCTTTGTAAGAGTGGGAGGTGATTGGCCATGTTCATTGGTACTCAGCCAGTGTGAATGGGTGAGGAGGCACTGGTCACAGGCACCCTGTTCTCATTCTTGCTCTCTGCGCGGTGCCTCCTAGTCTGAAGGGCTTGCTGTCTAGTAGTAGAGAGAGGTGTGTACAGCACAGGTAAGTCAGACATGGATCGTGGTGTTACATATGATATGGAGGAAGTTAAGGGGTCCTGAAGAGAGGCTGAGAAGACCCTCTTAGCTACCTGGCACTGAAGCCAGGGGATGAGACCTAGGCTTGAAACAGCCTAGCATGCTCCTGGCTTGTAACTAGGGTGGGCTTGACCATCCTCTGGATCCAATGTGGTCTTTGCCCAGACCTCAGTGGAGCCCAGCCATCAGGATAGACAGAAAAGACTGTCAAGAGGGCTAGATTACTGGGTATAGGGTAGACAAAGCAAGAGAGGCTCCTGACAGAGGGAGGAGTCTCAGTAAAGGAGAGATTTTCAACAGGTAGGAGCCCAACAGGAACAAAGCCTAACAGGAACAAAGAATCAGCAGGGGGGTAGCAGTATGGCATGGCCAGTCAGGCTACTGGGTGCCTTGCAGATGGCACAGTGCTCAATAACCTTCCAGTAAGCTGTGGCTCATTTCCCCAAGAGGCAGGAAAGGCCAGGGAGGAATTCTTGGGTCAGGAGAGGATCCTGAAAAGGGAATGACCAACTCCCTAGTCATTTGCATGGAGGATGCTGAGAGTTTCATACATCAAAGGACATTTCCCGGGCATCAGGCAGTATCTTTTCTCACTCTGGCAACAAGGAGGTGAAAGGAAACTTGCGGTATTCTGTCCTCATTTCAACTCATAGCTTAGAGCAAAGTCCATCACTCCTGAGAAGGCTGTAACATCCCAGGAGATGTGGGGAGAAGGATAAGCCACTGTCGTCCTATCCCTGAGCCCTTGGGAGGGGTGTGCAGATGGTAATAAGGAAATGATTCTAAAGCAAGCCCCCAGGAAAGGCAAGGGGGTAGGAGATCCTAAGTCCACTGGCACTGCTCACCCTGCTTTTCTGCAGGTAGGTCCTGTCTCCTCTGAAGTGCTGCCTGCCTTACATACCCGCCCCCCCCCCCCGCCACCACCACACATACATTTGTTCTCTTAAGTTTAAGAAAGGCTCAGCTAGGCCAGCCCTACCCCACATCTGGAGAGCCATCCTAGGTTGCTGGCCCCCAGCCTGCCTCCCCCTGTAGACTTACCCTGTGCCTGGAACTGGAATGCAGTCAGGCCCACCTGGCACAGGAGCCTCCCTCACCCCTGCGAGGATGGCGTCCAGTCTGCTCTGAGCCCAGGGTCCTGGCTCCGGCACACAGAACTTACCGGGGTTTATTTATTTATCATTTGTTTGGGGTGAAATGGGAGAGAATCAAATCCAATGTCTGTTTTAGCAGCAGTTGGTGGAAAGAAAGGCATGTCTGTTTCTCCTGAAAGAATCCCTTGCATTGTGGCCCTGGCCCCTTGGTTGGGTTTCGATAGACAATGCCCTCCTTTCTCCCTGTGCCCGACAGCTTGCCCCGCCTGCCTGCCAGCCCTCCTGTCTGCCCTTGGTCCAGTGGGCCTGCTGCTGCCCGCTTAGCTTGGCTTCTGGGAAGGGAAGCAGACCAGCAGTGTGAAGGTCCTGGCCCCGTGGTCCAGTCTAGTCTCCCTAGTTTGCAGGACTTCTGGGGTTGCCACACCCCTAAGACTTGTAGCCCTCTCTGTACAGAGCCGGTTTGTCCATAAGCATGCCAGGTACTATACTCAGAGATGTGATGACCTCCTCCCAGCTAGAGGGAGGGTCAAGAGCTCAGGGCCCAGGTGAGTTAGCATCTCTTCCACCCTCCTGCCTGAGTTCCATGTGCATTTTACAAATGGATAAACAGAGACTCCAAGGGGATGAGTAACTTGCACAGTTCACACAGCAAGGTATTGGTGGCTGAGATTTGGGGTGGATCTTTCTACTACTCAGAGTAAAGGTGAAGGTAAGTGGATCAGCAGAGGCTGAGGGTGACTTCACTATTATTCTCTGCCTGCTTGTCTGCAACCATCTCTTCTCCTTCTCCTTAGAACCTGGAAGAAGAACCCAAAGCCATGCTTCAGCCCCTTTCACCTGCTCCCTTTCTTCCCCTCCATTTGACCAAATGAAAACTCCTATTAAGCAGCAAGATCAGGCATGGCCCAGAGTGCACATGGAAGTTAAAACAAGCAGGGCACAGAGATGGATTTCCCAGAGTCAGGATGTTGAGGCTGAATAGGGATAACAGGCAATGGAATATAGAAACAGGTCTCACATCTGTACAGTACACTACACTATGTCTTCTGCAGCCTCAGAGCCACCCCAAGATCATGTGGAGTTTTGTGTGTGTGTGTGTGTGTGTGTGTGTGTTTTATTTTTGCTTTTTTTTGTGACAGCGCTGGGGCTTGAACTCAGGGCCTCATGCTCTCACCTGGCTTTTTCACTCAAGGCTGGCACTTTACCACTTTAGCCATACCTCCCAGCTTTTTGCTGGTTCATTGGAGATAAAGAGGTTTTTCATATTTAGCTGCTCTGGCTGGTTTTGAACTGAGATCCTCATATTCATGTACCCAGTAGCTAGAAATGCAGGCTTGAGCCACTGGCATCTGGCTTCCAGAGGTCATTTGTTACCAAATTTTAAAAGGAAAGACCCATGCTCAGCTGGGGAGCTGCCTGCTAGCAGTATGCTCAACCAACCAGAAGCCCAAGCAAAGGCCCGCTTTCTAGTCTAGTGCCCTTAGGCAGAAGGCAAGCAGCAAGAGAAACCAGTTACTGTGGACTTGAGGCAGACCAACACCCTAAAAAAATGAGCCTTTGAGGACACTGGACTCTTAAAGCAATGCCAACCAAAATTCTGGAATTTGGGTGCCCTGGGCTTTGGCATCTTGAGATTGAAAGTTATAAAATCCTGAAGTCGGGCTGGGGATATGGCCTAGTGGCAAGAGAGCTTGCCTCGTATACATGAGGCCCTGGGTTCGATTCCCCAGCACCACATATACAGAAAACGGCCAGAAGTGGCGCTGTGGCTCAAGTGGCAGAGTGCTAGCCTTGAGCAAAAGGAAGCCAGGGACAGTGCTCAGGCCCTGAGTCCAAGGCCCAGGACTGGCCAAAAAAAAAAAAAAAAAAAAAAAAAGTCCTGAAGTCATAGGCTATATATACTCTGGTTCAGAGTCAATGAAACAGTGATGATAGACTCCAGGATAGTGGGGGACCAAGATTCTAGCAGAGCAGGGGACAAAGGTGTCATCATCGTTCATTTCCCAGACAAGGGCTTTCCAGGATGTCCTTTAAGGGGAGTAGACAGACCAGCTAGAGGCCAATAAAACAAAATGGCTTTGCAAAAGGTGAAAGGGGTCTAGTCAAACATTAAACTTTCCAATCAGACCAGAATTGTCACCCCAGCTAACCTGTGGTACCTGGAGGACATGGTAGAAAATACACCTCTCTCGGACCATTAACTTTTGGCCTTCTAATTTCTCTGGCCAAAAGGCCAGAAGACAGCAGTTAAGGATTCAGAACAGCATTCAGATTTAACCCCCAAGTGTCTACAATGCCGTGCTTGTCTCTATCCCTCAAGTTTAAAGAACAAGGCCATTATTTTCATTTTCAGGAGAGTGAAGGACAAGAAATCCAGGTCCAAGCCAATTAAATTCAGCAAAATTGTAAACAAGGTAACATATCACAACTAAGTAGGCATTATCCTGGCTGGTTAAATGTTCCAAAGTCAGTGAATGTGATTCATTATATGAAACCTACATAGCATCTCAACAGATGAAGAAAAAGCCTTTGAAACATTCAACATCATCACAAATATTCTCAGCTAACCAAGAAGATTTAACATCATACATAACAGTGGTGAAAATGGAATATCTTCCTTTAAGATGAAGAACAAAGTACATATTTTATTTTTTTTTTAAAAACCTGTTTCATAATATGTAAAGAATACTTAAAACTAAATAATCGGACAACAAAGCTGGATGTGATAGCACATACTTGTGGTCCCAGCATTTGAGAATTATATGTTCAAGTCCAAACCTGTTATTTTGTATAACTAATATGCACTAATTTCAAAAAGGCTATGCTTATGTAGAAAGCTGTACACAACTGAAAACAACCCAAATACTCCAAAACCAGGGACTTGATAACCTGTGGCCATCTATATATTAGAGTGCTGCTTGGTATTTTAAAAAACAAACATCAGCCCCCAAACAAAAAACCTATAGATATAAGAACATCATGGCTGAATCTCAAATGCACAATGCCAAGTGAAAGAAATCAGACTCAAAAGGCAATGTACCATGTATTTACTGTATGACTCATGTATATGACATTCTGGGAAAGGCAAATCTGTATAGAGAGACAAGTCATTAGTGATGAGGACATTGCCAGGGGGTGGAGACAAGGGTAGGGCTAACTACAAAAAGACATAAGGGAATTCTTTGGGGTGTTGGAATTTTTTTTTAATATCTCAAGTTGGGTGGTACTTGACTATATGCATTTGTCAAAACCCACAGAATTACACACTAAAGAAGAGTACATATTTGCTGTATAAAGATTGTCTGGGAAATGAAAAAAAAAAGGAAAAGAAATGAGTGAGCTAGTAAAGATTTAAGGCAAAAAGCATGCAAATGTTTGTTGGACCTGGTGAGATCCTTCCCAAAGCTTTTTTCCCTTCTGGCTGGTTTCAGAGCACCCAGCCCAGGATGTCTCTGGAGACTTGTCATCACCCTGAAATAGGGTAGCAGCCTTCTTCTTGCTCCACCTGCCTCCCTGCAGTACCAGTACCACAGGGAGTTAAGATACAACTGGCACACGCAGCCTCTCTTTCCACAGTCCTGTGGCTTGTCATGGAATCTGGATTTATCCCCCAGTCCATGGGGACCTCTACTTCTCCCATTCCTTACATCCCCAACCCTTCCTATGCCCTGGAAGAATGGAACAACCACTGTGTCATGCTGTTCCTACGCTGATGTATTTGAGGGACTGCTTCCTATTTCAAAACAGCTCTCTTCTCCCCCCACACCACCATTTTCTCCCATCCAAGTACTAACCAGGCCTGACCCTGCTTAGCTTCTGAGATCAGACGAGATCAGGTGCGTTCAGGGTGGTATGGCCGTAGACACACACTATCATTTTCTATTTGCTGAGTTCCTTCTCAGCCTCTAAGGCTCTCCTGAGATAAATCCTCCTGGGAGGTTCTCCCAGCACAAAACTGGATACTTCATCCTGTGCCCCCGGATGCCTGATACTCCCATCTCCTCCTGTGGAGCCACAGCCCAGCCCAGTCCTGCCTTGTCTGCTCACTTCAGGGATTATGGTGACTTGGGGCAAATAGTCCAAGACAGCGTTTGTAGGTCCTGCCCATCTCTGCGCAGACTCCTCCATGGGCACTATTTACACTGGAGTCTGTCATACCCCAGCTGATATCCTCAGAGGGTTCCTCTTCCTGACCAGGTTGCCTTTTACCATCTCTCTTCACTGTGACAGGCCTGCTTCCTAGCCTTAAGGCCTTCTCTATCCACATGTGCTTCTTCTCCCCTGTACCTAGCACAAACATTACCACCACCCCCCGCCGCCGTGAAGTGCCTGTTCCTCCAATTGTCTTGACGTCTCCTTCCTAAAGAACTTCCCATTAATTATTTATTTTCTTTCATTGGCCCCTTACTTCTTCCTTCATTGTGTTGTAATTCATGCATTTATTCACTCATGCAACAAATACTACTCAAGACCTACCATTCAGAGTATCTACCATCTATAGCTTAGTGCCCACATAACTCTTGTCCCATGATACTCAGCTGAATCAAACTTATCTACTGCACCTCCACCCCTGCCCCCAACACACACACATGCCTAGGAATTCCATGTCCGTGGACCTTCAGTCTTGGGTTCATGCATCTTGTGACCCATGATGTTAGTCCTTATTCCTTAAGTAGCTTTAAGGCTTTAAGGTCTTCTCCAGATATTAGGTTCAGGGAGCCTGCCTTGATGGTACTTGGCCTGGTGCTTGCCTTACGACAGTGCACAACCCACATTTAGTTGCAGAAGTGATTCGTTGAGGGTGTGACTGCATCTCATGACTATTGTCAGGACTAATTAGATGAGATATTGTGTACCAAGCAACAAGCGTAAGGCCTGGCTGGCAGGAGGTGTATGGTAAATGCTCATGGTTGCCTTCCAGTAAATACCTTTTGATGTGTAGCTCATCCATGGGGGCAGATGTCTCCTTCTGCTATATTATAGGCAGTCTGTGTCATGTTTCTCGGTGCATCTCATGCTTAGTTGGATTGAGTGAAATCTTGTACATTGTGTACTTTCTTGAGACAGAGTACAAATATGCATGTCTCATGAGGTGGCTAGAGTCAAGAGACACAAGCTCTACCCTGAAGATCTCCGCCGAAAGCTTATTATGTGAAGCTGTTCTTCCCTGGGCCTCAGTTTCCCCATCTGCAATATAATTTGACCCTGATTTCCCAGATCCTTACAAGTATGGTCCTACAATTTGGATGGATCCTTCTCAATGAGGGCGGAGAGCTCATCATATTGGCTTCTGATACCACCAGGGTAAAGCTCAATGTACACTTTATAGCTTGATATTAAATGCTGGCTGCCTTTGAGTCACCGTATAACTGGCTGGTAGAGGTACTGAGGGATTTCTAACCTAAAGACCTAGATGTCACTTCTGGCTCTACCCTCAAGATTCTGGAGCCTTAGATGGGTCCCCTCTTCTCTCCATGGTCTCTCTAGAGTTAGGATGTAGTATAGACTCATCCAACAGCTCAGAGGTTTTGACCTGCTCTGTTATTCTCTGCTACGTGGGGGCCAAGTGAGCAAGCAGGGAAGGGCAAAGGCTGAGAAGACTGCACAGAGGGGTTACATGGTGCACACAATGTTTGGGACAGAGACATCCAGCCTGGAATGGGTAAGTGTGGGCAGAGAGTGTCATTCATACGCCTCGGCTGCTCTTCTGGGCTGGAGTCCAGGAATAGCTGTGGTAAGAACTACATTTTTAAAGTGGGCCTTAATGTTTTTCACTGCTGGAAAATATGCCATTATGGGCATTTTTCTCTCCAGATTCCTGGACTGCCATGCCCCCCCACCCAAGTTCCCTCCCACATTGCTCACTTTATTTTCTCTCTGAGGGAAACATATCTGTTATTTTTGCATCCTGCCTCTGTCCCTTGACAGTGCTTAGAGGAGCTGGGCCTGTCTTACTGTTTGTGTTGGGCCTTGGGAGATGTGACTTTGGTCACGGCTGAACAGCAAAGACCTGCCCAGAAGCCAGCCTGGCAGAGGAGGGTTGGACATGCACAGAAGCAGCACTCAGGAGACTGTTCTTCAACTCACTACAGAGAGCATGCAGTGACTGCCACAGACAAAGCATGCTAGAGATAGCATTGACACCACAGACAGGTATCTGCCATCCTTGCTTGCTCCTTTCCAAGGTGTAAAAATCCACATATGCGCCTCTAGCTACCTGTGTCTGTTTTCACAAGTATAAAATACGATCATAAGAGTATCTGTTCAAGCTAGGTGCAGTGAATTAAGCCTATACTTCTAGCTACTTGTAGACAGAGATCAGGGGATCATGATTCAAGGACAACTGGAGCAAAAGAAGAAAGAAGAAAAAAGAAAACAAAATACAGTTATAAGACTCCATCTCAACCAATGGCTGGATTCTGTGATGTACACTGTTATCTCAGCTATGGGGAAAACACAGTGCTAGGTTAAGTGGCATGCACCTGTCATCGCCAACAATGTCAAGAAGCATAAGTAGAAAGATCGCATCTTTCTGGGCATCTATCTGGAACATCACAAGCCAGAATACCTTAAAGACACTTGCATATCCATGTTCATTGCAGCACTCTTCACAACATCCAAGTTGTGGAGACATCCCAGATGCCCTGCAGTAGATGAATAGATCCAAAATCTGTGGTGCCTATACACAATGGAATTTTATACAGCCATTAGAAAGGATAATATGTTGTCCTTTGCAGGAAAATGGATGGGCCTAGAACAAATTATGTTAAATGAGGTAAGCCAAGCTCAGAGACACAAACAATGCACATTTTCTCTCATATGTGGAAGCTAGATCTAAAATATACCGAGACATGATAAATCATACAGGACTATAGGCAGTCACACACAGTGAGACCAAAGGAGGATACTCTTAGGGAGGAACACAAAGACAAAATGCCTATGTGCATCTGATCATATAAAATAATATTTGTCAAAATGAACTCCAGGAAATGGAAATGAGGACTTTTTCTTCATTGCCATTTTAGTTTTCTTTTCTTTTTGTCTTGTTAGTTTGTCTATGTCTCTTTGGGAGGGAAAAGGGGAGCACAGAAATGAAGGAACGAAGGGTGAACAATGTAGCAATGGTACTCACTGGACACTATGTTGAAATGAATTATACAACTTGTAGGTGGAGATGGGAAGGAAAAACCTGAGAGAGAGGGAAGAGGTGGCATTGTGCAAAAAGAAATATACTCTATGGGACTTAAGTAACTGTAAACCCTCTGTCCATCACCTTTATGATAAAAAAAAAATTTTAATTTAAAAACTCAACAGAAAAAGTAGAAGGAGCGGCTGGGGATTTAGCTCAGCAGAAGAGCGCCTGCCTGGCGAGTTTGGTCCTCAGCTCTGGGAAAAACAAAACAACTATAAGACCAGAAAAAGTAGAAGGAAGCATGGCGCAAGTGGTAGAGTGCCTACTAGCACACACAAGGCCCTGAGACCAAAACCTCAGTTCTGACCTATTCCCACCCCCCCAAAAAAAAACTGTATCTGTCCATAATGTACAACTCCAGGGTCACTACTAGACACAGTTGCTTACTTCTGAGAGGCTCATGTGTAATGATGGAAAGAGGTGATCACCCAGCTCCCTGTAAGACAAAGAACGTATAATCCTGTCAGGCCAGTTAAGCATCGTCTGTTCTACCTAGGAGCAAGGATAGGTATGACAAGGTGGCATATGGAAGAGTCAGAGTTACAGGGAAGAGCATAGGTCTAAGAGCGTTGCGACCTGAATTTAACAGAGCATGCAAAGTCCCCTGTGGAAAAGTGCATGGCATTTAAGGCCAGCAGAAGCCTGATGTTGCTGGAATAAAGGGACATCAGGGGAGATGTGGGATAAGAGGCCAGAGAGTCAGGTGGGGTCACACTGTGACAGACTCTCAATGAGAGCATGCCCCCCACCCTGGGGGAATAGAAACCTGTACAGTTTCTGACTCTGCTTGCATCACAGAAGGGCCTCTCCAGGTGCACAGTAGGAGTTAAAGTTGAGAGGAGAGGCTAGAGGCAGGGAAGCCAATGAGGAAGGATGTAGAATTATCCAGAAGACAGGACCTAAGGCTTGAACTAGGGCAAGGCATGATGCCTAGGGAGCCCTGAGTAGGGAACAACTTGGAAATGAGAAGAAAATCTCATGCGTGTCCTTAAGTAAGTCACTTACACTCCCAGGGCTTCAGTGTTCCTGTCCGTAACTATGAGACTGAAATAGTCTCATGGTTAATATCAGTTAGATTCCCACCCTTGCCTCTGTCTAATGGGGTGACATTCTCTCAAGATCTCTATGGCTTTTATCTATACAAGGGGTCACAGTATTCTGTTTCTTAGAGCTGTTGGGAGGATTGAAAGAGAACCTGGACAGAAGGCAGAGCATAGTGCCTGGCAAACAGCAATTCTATGCAAACTTTAAGCAATGTTACTTATCGCTGTCATATTCTATGATCATTCTGATTGTCAGTTAAAATCATTTTTTTTCTGTTGAATGTGTTGGTTCACACCTCTAATCCCAGCAGTTGGGAGGCTGAGGCAGGAATATGATGCCGTCTTGGGCTACATTGGGAGACCCTGTCTCAAAAAACTAACAAACACTGTATTTGATTTTGGTATCCTGGGTATTGTATATTTGTTTATCTGAATTAGGGAAGGGAAGGGGAACATAAAAATGGTGAGACAAAGGATAAAGGGGAACCAATGCAAAAGCAATACTTACAAAACAATATGTTAGAAATTAACTACAACTTGGTTGGGGGGGGGATTAGAGAGGAGGGAAGGTGGGAGAAAAATGAGGGATGTGGTAACAAGTTTGACAAGAAATGTACTCACTACCTTACATATCTAACTGTAGCCCCTCTGTACATCACCTTGACAATAAAATTAAATTTTAAAAAAACTAACAAAAAATAAAGGTTCTGTAGGTTAAATCACAATATCCGTCCTATACCCTTGTCTATGTACCTGACTCCTCATTGAGTGAGGTTTGCTCTTATTTTTTTCAATGTTTTTGTTTTTGTTGAACTTTAACTCTAAAAGCTTTTAGAGATCACTGCCTGCTCTTTCAATGCGATCTGATTAATTGATGGTAATTAGAGAATCCTGGGGGAGACACTAGGAATTCACCACTGCACCTCTGACTGAAGTTTTGATGATCTTTGTTTCTTTCCTCACTGTTACCTCAGGCAGCTAAGCCTGGAAAGCTCTTTCCTGTCCCCACATCATCCCCTATGCTGTTACTCCCTCTAAACACCTTGTGTTGGTCTATGGGTCTTTGTTTGTCAGTCTCTCTGTTTGTATCTGCTTTTCTGTCTGTCCCTGCTTCTGTTTCTCTCTCTCTCTCTCTCTCTTATACACACACACACACACACACACACACACGTGTGTGCATTCTCTCTCTTTTTTGAACCCATTCAAATTAACCTCTTCTCCCAAGAGGCCAATGCAGATCCCTGCTTCCAGGGATGAAGAAATAGTCGTCCATATCCCCACCCCTGCCAGGACCTTCTCTCTTGCTGTTTTGTTGCTTCCACCTCACAAGTCTCAAATGCGGTATGCTGCATGCTTCAGTTTAACTGTCTAGTCCAACTTGTGATATTTTACAGATAGGAACACCAGAAACCCTGTGGTCCCTCCCAACCCTAATTCCAGAGAGCAGACTTCCTCTGAGACCACCCCGCCCCTGCCAGCTATATTAAGAAACATGGACTATTTTTCAAAGCAAAAGAGAAGTAATGTCTTTTCCCAGTGTCCAGTGGTTCCAAAAAGAGCAGCATAGGTCGTTCATTACACTCCCTGTGCCTCCATCTACCATAACATTTAGCCCAGGATTTGACATAGAAGGGACCATGGTTTTCAGATAAACAGGTTTGTAGAAGGCCATTATTCCAGACAAGGATAGAGCTGGAATTAAAATAGCAAGCGGTTTTATAACTCTTTAGTCCTGAGCTCTGTGTTGCTTGGCTCCTTTGCTCTCTCCATAACTGCACCTTGAACCCCATTTGCATACATGGCACCCAAAGGGAGAAGGGACCCTCTTGCAAATGGACTATGCAAGCCTTTCTGTTTGTTTTTGAATCTCTTGCAGGCCTGAGTTCCCTCTGGTCTCACCTAATTTCCCTCAAGCCTTACTCTATGGACCTGTGCCCAAGGTTTGGTGGCTATAATATGTAATTTAGGTCCCATTTGTGGCTTGCAAAATATATAATGGTAGTAGAACTGGAGTATGATAATACTGTTGCAGACCGCTATGGGATTGGGGTGGGGAGATGGTTTTTTTTCCTGTCTCCTCTTGGAAAAAGGAAGCTACGACAAGTGTGCACCCAGCCCCCAATGTATCAATGTTTCAATATCTGAGGCATTGGACTACTTTGCCTGGGTATCTGAGTGTGTAATGCTGCCCTCTGCCATCATCCTCAGATGGTAAGAAACTAGCTGCAGGACAGGTGATACCAATGGAGAGAGAGATTCATCTTGATAGGAGAGCAAAGACACTTTTGGGTTAACATTATGTTGTCCAGTTTCCATGACATCTGCTTCTTTATCATGGATCTCCAGGATCCTGCTTAGGACAGCTTATCTTGCTTTTTAAAATTGTGTACCTTGCTAGGCATTGGTGGCCCATACCTGTAATCCTTGCTACTCAGGAGGCTAAGATCTCATCTCAGCCAGAAGTGGAGCTGTAGATCAAGTGAAAGAACACTGGCCTGGAGCACTAAAGCTCAAGGACAGTGCCCAGGCTTTGAGTTCAAGCCCCAGGACTAGCACACACAACAACAAAACATATCCTGTGCATATTAGAAAAGTCTCTCTCTCTCTCTCTCTCTCTCTCTCTCTCTCTCTCTCTCTCTCTCTCTCTCTCTCTCTCTCTCTCTCTTTCTCTGGGTCACTTGGACATTCTTTCCCTCTTCTGGGCCTGTTCTCTTTCTAATAATGATGATGATAGTGATAACAGCAATGATGGTGGTGATTAATGATGATGATGGTGATGGTAGTGAGATGGTGGTAGTGGTGATGATAGTCCTTATATATTAATCAGTATGTTGTTAATAATTTCTGTATACTAATGGTAGGGATGGTGGGGGTTGTTGTCTTCTTCGTTCTACAGATGAGAATACTAAACAGTGATCAATTGACTTGTTCAACATCTCACACCTTCTAAGAGAGGAAAGCAGGATGCCTTTGCCCACAGAAGAATACTGTAGATTTTTTTTAACATTTCCCTAAGTCTATTTTTTAAAATTTCCTTTTATGCTTTCTGCTTTGTGCGTATGGTATCTCCTTTGACTGGAGAATTTACTCTTTAATTAAGACTCAGCCTCTTGATTTGAGGATCACAATTCAAAGGTAACTTGGGCAGGAAAGTCTATGAGACTCTTATCTTTAATTCACTAGCAAAAAAAACAGAAGTGGGGTGACATGGTCCCCCCAAAATAAATGTACTCATTACCTGACTTATGAAATGGGAGCCCCTCTGTACAACACCATAATAACAACAATAAGAATGATAATAATGATATTTTTTAAAGACAGAAGTAGAGCTGTAGCTTAAGTGGTAGAAAGTCCATCCTTGAGAAAAATTCCAAGTGAAAGTGTGAGGCCCTGAGTCCAAGCTCCAGTATCATCAGACATGCATGTATTCATGTACACACACACGTGTACATACACTGAACTCAGCTTATCCACAAACCTGCCTTGACTTTTCCAGCATGGTAGAGGTCCTCATTGGCTATCTCTCTTGTGTCTTTATACTGGTTGGGCCATCAAAGATTGTGTAGCTAATGAGCAGCAAAATAATAATTTCAACATAGGCCTGCTTGATTCTAAAGTCATTGCTTCCATCCGCCCATCACACCCATGGCTTTATTTCCTTTGTCCTAAATTTTAAGACATAGTGGAATCTTTGGGATGACCCCTCCAGCATGCTTTATCATTTGGGAGACACAGGTTTCATATACAATATTGGATTTTCTAGGCCACTCCAGAGATATGAGGCTAATGAGATGTAGTATTTAAAATTAGGACTAACCTAGAAAACTCAGGTGTTTCAGTCCCTGTTGAGATGGAGCCTTTGTACCTGCAGTCCTATCTTACTTGTTCATTCCAACCTTGGGCCGTGGCTTTTTTGAGTATGCTTAAATATCTTACCAGCCATAAGGGAGTGCCCTAATTTTATCACCTACTTTGCCTAGTAGGTCTTTCTTCCTGTGGAGTTTGCCCAGTAGTCATTTCCTGAGCTCCAACCTTATTGGAATCAGATCTGTTCCCTATCCCTAGAAACTTTATTTCAGAGAAGTGAGAGATAAAATGGCCCATTACAGTCAGTGATAGCAGATGTAAATGCACAGAATGTAGAGATGAAATCTTCTGAATTCGAGTCCATGGCCACTTGAAATAGAGATGCTGAATCTAACTTGTAGCTTCTTGGCCTCGTGGTAGGTGATAGAGTATTGGGTTTAACTGGAACCATCTTGTCTTCATGGTGGAGGCAGGGAAGTCCCACCTCCCAGGTGATGGACTTGCCTGAATTCCTAGAGGCAGGGGCGAGGCCTTGGATAATAGGTTATTGGACCTGCCAGTCCTGGATCTTGAACTCTCAAGTTCCCTGTGACACTGTCCCCTGACCTGACTCTATTTAGGCCTTGAACCAGCTCAAGTGACAGTATGCCATGCTACTTGTCTCTGTGTTTGTGTCCTGGCTCCTGGATTTTCTCTGGTCAACATGGTGTCCCACTTGAGTTCTCCATCAGAGATGATCTGGTTTGTTGGTATTGTTTTTCTGCTTTTTTCCTCTCCAGCTCTCATGGCTCAGTTTTCTGACAGTGTTAAGTGTATTCGCAAGGCTGCTGGTCTTAGAGACAGGAGTCTGCCATGCAGTTGCTGGCCTTTTAATAAAGACTCTTGATTCAACCTCTCAAAATGTAGCTTCTCTGTTTTTCTGCCACACAGCACCTTATATGATTGCTTTTTGACTTTAGGCAAATCGCTTAACCCCTCTGAACTTTGATTCCCTCCTCTGTACAAGTGAATGATGATGTTGCCTCCATCTGGAATGGGGTGAAGAGTTGACTTGAGGTATGTTATGTCTGGCCAAGAGGAGATCCTCGGGTAGATGGTAAGAGTAATTTTTTTTTTTTTTTTTTTAGTTTTGGTCTGGGACTGGTATTCAAACTCAGTACCTGATGCTTTCTCTCATTGTTGGTGCTCTACCAACTGAGCCACATCTCCAACCCCAGAGTAATTCTCACTAATGTGAAGGAACAGAGACCACCTCCCCCCCCCCACCTGTGTGGGCTGGAGGTGGTAGATCAAGCTGCTTGCCTAACACCACAGTGTGGCTATCCTCAAAGGATGAGTGGGGAGTAGCTTGTGGATAAAGAGAAGAGCATGGGCAAGTGTTGCCTTCTTTGGCAGCTCCTTTCACCATGTGTTTTATCAACTGCCATGGAATTGTGCTCTGCCTTGGGTTTGAGATGGGGGAGTGGGCTTATCCAAGTACCACCTCGAAGGATTTTCAAGAGCCAGGTGATGCCTGTTAGGGACTTCTCTGGGATTTTAGGCCAACACATTCCTCGTTGTGCATCCCCACTCTGAGCCTCATGTTGGCCCTTGGACCCGCCTCCCTTGGAAATGTGATCGATGACGAAACAGAGACATGAGTCCCGTTCGTGGCTCCATCAACTTTGGAAGCAGATCATGGGAATTTTCTAAGTCTGGGCCCCCAGCCAGAAGGCATTTATAATCAGACATGGAGCAATCATTAGAGCAGAAACAATAAATTACAACAGCACTGAGAAAACTCCCCAGAGCTGCACACATGAGGGAGAAGACCCACTGTGTAGAGTACTCATAGGCAGCCAGGGGCCTCCTGCCCCACCACAGACGGGCTGGACCCCAGACGTCTACATCTGCAAGCAGCTGCCAGTACTGCCTGGAGGATGCTCCTTCTCTACTTTGTTGGGACTGTGGCTGTGGCTCTAGCCCATGTGTACTTCAGGGGCTGAGGAAAGGGGTGTGGGAGTAGAGAGGGACCTCCACAAGAGCACTCTGGGCCCAGGCCCAGGAGTGGGTGGGATCGAGGAGTGGAGAGGAAAGAACCAGAAATTTGGGAACCAGAGACCCACTGTGCAGTCTTTAAGCTGAGGGCCCATGGGGCAAGTCACTGTCCCTTCCCAAGACAATTTCCTTGTCCATACAATGGGAACAATAGTATTTGTCATCTCATAGGATCACTATAAAGACTCATGTATTCCATGGTGTCAAAAGTGGGCATGATACCAGTTCTTTTTAGCCCCTTCTACCTGTCCTCTGTCTTTGCTGTCAGTATGTCACTACTCAACAACTTGTAAAACTTCAACAAAAATAAACTTTCAGTGTCTCCATTCCTTCAACACACTTGAAGGGCTCAGTAACCACAGACTTATGTTGAGTTGTCACTGTGTTCATCAGCTTGGGCACAGAACAACCCTGTTTTTGTGGAAAGATTGCTTGGACAGTGCTACGTAGCCTGTTTCCATTTGCTGCCTAGAAAGAGTTTGATCCCACCAATAGGACCAATCTAGTGTTTGCAAAGATGACTAGAATTCTGTTCCATCCCTCTATCAGCAGGTCAATAGAGAAAAGTGCACAGGATGTGAGGCCCAGAGGAGGGTGCCCAAAAAGGAATAGAGGGAAGTCTCTGCAGGGACAGTCCCTAAACTGATAATTAAGGTGGAGGATGAAATTCCAATGTTGGGGACCACACATTAGGCCAAAGATAGAAATACATGTGGTGCCTATGAGAGACTGCTGGAAACTCATCACATAAAGAAGGTACAAGGGAAATAGCATGCCCTAGCACAAGGAGGGCTCTGAGACAGAGCTTGTGATACTCTTCCTCTGCTGATTCCCCCCTGCCATCTTTGCTCCACAAGGTGCTGAACTACAGACTCAGATGCACAGGGTCCAGTCCTGCCCATGCTAGGTCCTGCCCTTTGCCAAGGCCTGTAAACACTTACTTCATGATAAAATGGACCACATGACCAGACCCCAGAGACACTTGTCCTCTGAACTGGCCACTTGGTAGCTGTTAGCATATGCGATCCCCCCAGCAGGCCTGGGGGATAGGGACAATTCATCCTCATGTTAAGCTAAAACAAGGGGTTCTTGTTGACTGAGGCTGGAGTCTCCCCAATAAATCCTTCCTTGGCCTTCTCCCCTCACACTTAGAATCAGAGCCAAAGCCTACCTTCTGATGCTGCTGGACATTTCCAAGTTCTCATGACCCTTCCAACCAAAAGAGCAGCTCACTGGCTGCTCTTTGAAGAAGCCAGACTCTATCTTGTGCAGGAATTTTGCCTGCCATACTCGTCTGTAGATTATCCCATGGCCGGGCTCTGCCTCTAATCGAATACCACATCCTCAGAGGGTTACATTCTTAAGTGTAGCACTCTGTAGCCCTTTTCATTTTCTCTCATAGGAAGAGGCATGAGTGTTGTCATTACTTTGCTGTCTAGGTTATCTTTTGCCACATAACTATTCCAGATGTGGGTGCCCAATGGCTATTTTATCATACCTTTGATCCATTGGCCAAAGAAAGGTTCAGGGTAGCTGGGCCCTTCATGCCCTGTGTCATCTGTGAGGTCATTGGCACTTTCCAGCCATGGGTTGCACTGGTGTGGAGAGTCCCTGCCTTTTGTTAAGGGCAGGTGCAGTGGGAAGATGGCTCCACTGGAATCCAGTCTCTGTGTGTAGTCTCAGGGGCTCTCCAC
The DNA here is from genome assembly GCF_023159225.1 of Perognathus longimembris pacificus. Classification (NCBI taxonomy): domain Eukaryota; kingdom Metazoa; phylum Chordata; class Mammalia; order Rodentia; family Heteromyidae; genus Perognathus; species Perognathus longimembris. The sequence continues at coordinate 31,794,715 of NC_063167.1, read as the reverse complement.
ACGGTGTCTCCAGAAGCATGGCCCTGTTTGTCACATGGCAGCTCAGGAAGGAGAATTCTGCCAGTGTCAGGAAGTAGAAACTGGCAGGTTCTTGGTTCCTGGGCCAGAAAACTGGCACAGTGTTAGTTCTGCCTCTTGTCTTGGTCATAACAGTTACAGAGGACCCCCACAATTCAAGGAGTAGGGACATAGACTGCCCCTCCTCTTGATGGGAGCGGTGTCCACCTTTAGTTCACTGCTGTAATGTTCCAGCATGCAGGCATCTGCTAGTTTGCGTGTCTTGTCAGCTCTCTGATAGCTGAAACCTCTTCTGGGATAGTTTCCCCTTTATTCTTACCACATAGAGTGGCTGGCAGAACAGATCAGAGCAAATTGACAAGTGGCTGAGTGCATGCATACACAAATGAATGAACATAGGAATAGTTAATGTGGAGAATAAGCTACTAGTCCTATTCAGGTTTTAAATTCCTTTGAAAAACTTATTTGTCTGTCTTATTTTGTGAAATCTGAGAATATTCCAGTCAGAAGCATGTTTGTCTCAGAAGCTGTGTCCAGATCTTTTCCTTTTCTTCCTCAGAAGCTCTAGCCTCACTGATGTTTGGTCACCTGGACACAAGTATGGTTTTTAGAAGAACCATAGTGAATATCCAGATATGTAGTCTGAGACCAGCCCTGCTTTGTGCTTCTGCTGAGACCGTGACTCAGTCCCTTTCTCTCCCTGGGCCCTGGCTCTCCTGTCTATACCACTGCCTGGAGGTGAAGGCTACAAAGAGGGACAGGTGACTGCAGCCATGAAATGTCCTTCTTTAGCATAGAAGGTGCTTAGAGGACAAATGGGGAATTACACTCCATCTATATGTTGCCAACCTAGATGCCAAGCTGTGCAGGTATTCCCTGTCACACACCTGCCTCACGGTCTCCCTGCTGGGCTTAGAAGGAATATAGGGACAAGGTAGGTGTAGTTAACAAACACTGAGATTTCCTTGCCCCAAACTACCAGTGCTGCCCTGGGCTGTGGGTCTGAGAGGTGGCTAGAAGCAACCAGGAGCACAGCATTAATGCCAGGGAATCAGGGAACAGATGCCCCCAGGAAGCCCCTCAGGAAGTTCTGCTTTGCTCCTGTATGCCCTAATATCTGGGGCTACAGCTTGGTCCAAGTCAAGACTTCCCTCAAAAATCACTGGTCTCCTTGTCTTCCTCTTCTTTGGCATTTTCTTTCAGACACCAAAAGACATTTGGGAAATTGGGACCCTAAAACTTGGCTGAAAATGGCTCAAGATTTACCCTCTAGTGTATGGGAGGAGGGGACAGGGGTGTCACCATGTGAGTCTCCTGAAGTAAGCAGTTCAGCTCAGTTTCTGCTTCACACCTGAGCACTCTGTAGTCAATGCTAGAGTGAAAGTCAAGGCAGAAGTGGTCCTGCTGTATAACACAGTTTAGTAGAGTATTGTGGTTCCAGTGGCACCTTTGGTTTGTGCATTATTTGCACCATAGGATGTGGGGTATAATGGAGATAACTGGGGAGCCAGGTCCACACAGGAAGTAGCTATTTTCATTTGGGAGCAGTACAAATGGTTGCAAGGGGAGGAGAAGGTTAAGGGCAGCTACAGAAGGAAATGCAATTGGCTCCAGTCCCAGTTGCACATGAAATTTGAAAGTCACCCCCGCCCCCCGCAACATCTTTCCAGTAACCTAACCTTGTCTTGAAAAATCACCCACATTCTGCCAGGCTTGGTACCAGGCATCAAAGTGAAGGTTGGCTCCTAGAGAGTGTAGATCAGCCAGCTAAGGGAAGCTTTGTAAAGTGAAAGGTGAAGGATGTAGACGTCTTTCGTGGATTCAAACACACAGTGGGCATGAGCCGATGCTGCTTTGAATCCAGCGGGCAGAAATTTGATAGCTTGTCTGTACCAGACCCTAGGAATGAAGTGAGGATGGGAGACAGAAGTGGTCTTGTTGATGTGGGAGGCATAGGTAGGAGAATTGTAGCACTGAGTTTAAACCCTAGTACTGGAGCTTACAGCCTAGAGGAACAGACCAAGAAGCACCCAGCCCCTCACAGTCCTCTTTCAAGAAGAACATGATGGAGATGGGACAGAGCAGGTGCTCTGAGATAGCAGCACTTAGGGAAATAGCCAGAGGACAGGGCAAGGCAAGAGAAGAACCTTGGACTCTTTATTCTAATTCTCTCTCTCTCTCTCTCTCTCTCTCTCTCCCTCCCCCTCCACCATTTTGTGCCTCATTTGCTCTATCCCTGGACCTGTAGGAAAAATGTCTTTCTAAGAATTAAGCATGCAGGCTGAGACATAAAGGCTGGAGAAAAACCTTCGTGGGAATACCATTGCAAAGGATCCCCATGTGCAAAGGCCTTGAGACAAGAGGTGCCTGTGCTCTAGTCCTCTGATTCCAGCCAGATAGTAAGAGGGTCAAATGTGAGTCTGAGACAATCAGCCTTATACGTTCTGTTAACTCCCTAGCTTGGGGATTTACCTGGAGATCAAGTCCAATGTCAGTGGGGGAGGGGGTAAGTTAATAGGCTTTTGGGAGGAGATTGGTGACTAGAATCTAGATACATAGAAATGGGAATGTGAGACTGCACGAGCTCCAAATAAAGGCCTGCGAGGCCTCATAGTTGTGTGTTCAGACATGGCCAGGTATGAGCCTGTCCTCAGGTACTATATACTAAGTGACAATGTTTTCAGACTGATATTTTGCTAGAGAATTTTCAGGATATAAATGATAAGGAACTCTAGATTGTAAGAACCTAACAGTCCCTTCTTGTTCATCCTTTTCTTAGCCCACTGTGTCCCTGCTGTTGGAGGTAGAAACAATCTTCTCACAGATTCTTTTGAACCAGTAGCTGTGGGATATGAAGCTTAAAGGGTGAAGAGTGTAGTTGAAGGAAAACTGTGGACAAGTAAGTATGTCCATAATTAGCTAGTCCCCCCCCCAAGTCACTTACATATGGTGGTAACATGAAGTGGCTTGGTAAGTTCAGATGGACTACAGAATTCTCCTCTGCTGGTAAATCACCCAGAGAACTTGCTTGTTTTTTCCAGTCCTAGGGCTTGAACTCAGGGCCTGAGCACTGTCCCTGGCTTCTTTTTGCTCAAGGCTAGCACTCTACCACTTGAGCCACAGCGCCACTTCTGGCCTTTTCTATATAGGTAGTGCTGAGGAATTGAACCCAGGGCTTCATGTATACGAGGCAAGCACCCTTGCCACTAGGCCATATTCCAAGCCCCAGGAGAACTTGTTAAAATGCAGATTCTGTAGTTTGGAAAATCTGGCATGGCACCTAAGAGTCAGCATTTCCAACAAGCACCCAGGAGATGTTGATGCTTCTGGTTGGCTCCTGCTCACTTTGAGTAACAAGAGACAAATCATCTCCTAGGGCCCCCCACCTGTGGATAGGGCCCACCAATCCACTAACATTGACTCTTGCAGAGAGCAAAAGTCTGGCTCTGATCACAGTCATTCCTGCAATTCCCTTCTGTGTCTGTGCTCAGGTCCGACAAGGAGAGCATCTCCCCATGCTGCAAAAGAGGAATCAGGCTCAGGGAGGGCACAGGGCTTGCCTAGGCCTGGCGCTGCATGGCCCAACAATCTCCCTTGTCACTCCCCCACCAGTTCTTCTCTGGCTGTCTCTCTCCCTTGAAGAAGATTTTACTTGGCATCCTTGGAGTCAGCATCTCCAGTAGGTCCCTCCCATTATGGATGCCCCCACCCCCTTCCATGTCCCTCATAACTAAGAGTCCTTTGTGGTTTCAGTGATTCTTCTGCTACCCCTGTCTGCAGGGGCATCTGACCTCCTCTCCTGCAGCCTGTTTCTTCTGAGAAGGGCCTGGGCTCCCAGGAATAGGAGCCAGCTTCCTCCTGCTTGCAGCTGACTGGCTGCCAAGGTTTGGCATTGCCACACTCACACTCCACGGGACGGCTTTGGACTTGTTGCTTTGGAAGGGAAAAGGGGCTGGAAGAGTAGATGTTTGCAAATGGATTTACAGGGCCCACATTTACCATATTGTCAGGGAAACATGACTGAGTCACTGGGAGCAGGATGCCTGTTCCTAGCACCTCTGGTGGTCTCAGCCCACACAACCCTCAGGGCCAGCAGCTCATCTATGCCAGACCAAAAGGCCACCCAACCTCTGTCCTGGATCTCAGGCTAGACCCTTATTAAGAATGCCCCTCAACTACTTTAAAAGATAATAAATAAATATCTGTACACATACATGAAATCTCTTATATAGTATATATAAGAAGAAGAAGAATGCCCATATCTTGCTGCTAGTCTCCATCTCAGTCCTTCCTGATCCTCCAAGGCCTTCTGAGGGAGAATCCTCTCTCTCAACCATGATTCCTTGTTGTAAAATCATCTTGTGTCATGTCATGCAATCTAGCACTTGACTGTGATGGTGCCTGTGTATCTGCATATGCTGCATGCACTTGTTCATATTGGTAGATCTTGTTATCTATCTACTTCTTAATTCTTAAACCTGGGAGCCAGAATTTATACTGTGGCTGTACTGCTTAGCAGCTGGCCCTTAAAAAATGGCTGCTAAGATGAACCCTAGTAGCAGGAGGAAGGGTCACCAGCCTGTGAGGGAGGTCACCTTGGCTTCCTTTCCCTATGGAAAAAAAAATGGTTGGAAGCTGTACTCTATTCTCCATCCTCCCATCCTTGCCAGCCCTGTATACTTATGGCCACTATGTCACGATGGCTACACCTCTCTGGAAAGAGAACTATTATCCAGCTCTTGCCCACTGCCAGCATCAGCCTTGTGGCAGGATCTGGAAGGATCTGAGTGGAACATCATGAAAGGGGCCCTGGAAAGACATGCCTGGCCTGGGGTTGCCTGGACCAGCAAGCCTACCACGTGAGAGCTCCCTGGCAGACAAGTTGGGTGGAGATAGACACAAGCTTTTCCAAGTGAGAGCCAAAGCCTACAAGTGGAACCTGGAGCCCTCTTCTCATGCTGAGAACACTTTATCCTGGCTCCTATGGCCTCCAGGAGCCGTGACTTGGCCAGGACAGATTTGCAGAGGGGAGGGTAAATTCACTCTTGGAGTTGTGCCGTTGGGTGGGTGTGTGACATGAGATCTTCCCCCAATGTTTCCTCAGTAACACTAAGAAGCAAAATGCAGAGGGACCCAGCTTCTTTCTGAGAAGTCCATTTTTATTATTTACAGGTACACATGGTTTGCCTAAATGATTATAATGTGAACTACATAGGAACTTCATAGGAGAGAATTAAGCAAAAGATATGTAATTCTTCCAGGCTGAAACTTAAATCAAAAGTATACAAATAGGGGCTGGGAATATGGCCTAGTGGCAAGGGTGCTTGCCTCGTATACATATGAAGCCATGGGTTCCATTCCCCAGCACCACATACATAGAAAACGGCCAGAAGTGGCGCTGTGGCTCAAGTGGCAGAGTGCTAGCCTTGAGCAAAAAGAAGCCAGGGACAGTGCTCAGGCTCTGAGTCCAAGGCCCAGGACTGGCAAAAAAAAAAAAAAGTATACAAATAAATGGAGCAATAAATAAATAATGATAAACCAAGCCTCTTCAGTCCTTGCTGTTACTCTGTAATGGGCTCAGTCTTAGGGGCATGTATGTGTGTGTGCTGACTCAAGAAGAAAGAATAATAATATTCTAAGTTGGTCTAGGACTTAGAGTGCCTGTTAGCTATTGTAAGGCCATGAGGAAGAAAGGGAGGGAGGGAAGGAGAGGGAAAGGGGGATGGGGAGTAAAGAAGGGGGAGAAAGAAGAGGAAAGAGAGAGAGAGAGAGATAGAGAGAGAGAGAAAGAGAGAGAGAGAGAATAGTCCTTGTAAATTGCTTTGAAAATGCCACATTAGCTGTCTGGAGGTTACCTCAATTTTCACAGCTTGGGATCAGGTTTGAGAAGGTGAGGATTAGAAAGGGATGTGAAAGGCCATACACATCTTTCCCAGCTACTGGAACCATCTCTTCTCATTCCAGGTTAGCTGATTGCAGTTCCCTTTGTGCACAGAGAAAGTCATTTGGGCTTGAATTCTTCATAGCCCCTGTACTGTGTTCCAGGGCAGGAGTCCGTGTTCTGCTCATCAGTGCCTACTGGTGAAGTGCTTCCCAACTGCCATCTGGCCTTCTGCTCTGCTCTGCTTGTGAGCCTGAGCCATTCCCCAGTCTTCTGATTCCCATTTCTGGAAGCAACCAGAACTTCTAAGGAGGGAAAGCTAGCTTTCCTAGAGCCACCATCCTACTTGGGGGACCATGATGGGGGTCTGGTTTGGAGGAGGCCACATATGTATTGAGTGGCAAAATCATGACTCACCTTTAAATTACACTGCCCCTCCTAGAGCAAGAGGAAGACTAAAGGCCAGGAGCATTCTAGATCACAAATACTAGATTCTGTGTGTATAAGTTAGAGTTCTCCAGAGAAACAGCTTTAGCGTATTTGTACACACACATATATGTGTATATGTATGTGTATATGTATGCACATGTATACATACTTGAACACACTGATTTTTACAGAATTGATTCCCAAGGTTGTAGAAGGGTAAGTTCAAAATCTTCAGGGTAAGCTAGCAGGCAGACCAAAGGGAAGAGTTCAAGTCCATCCATCTACTGGCAGATGGAGCCCATCTTCATCCAAGGAGGCTGGTTGTTTTGGTGTTTGTTTTTTTTCCAGGCCTCTGAATGATCGAATGAGTACTATTCACATTATGGAGAATATTCTGCAACTCAGAAGTCTACTGACTTCAATGTTAACATCATCCAAAAAGACACCTTGACAAGAACACCTAGAATTTTCAACCAAGTATCTGGGCACTGTGCTTCAGCCAAGTTGACATAGACCATCACCACTTTACACTCACAAAAGAGGCAATTACCATGAAAAAAGACCCTTTCCTGCTCATCCTTTCCCATGATCCTCCAGCAGCTGTGTGAAATAGTAGGGATGGCTTGGGTTCAATTAGGTAAGGCACTGAAGATACCAAGGCCAAAAGATCATGCTTTTCTTTTCCCTCTTGAGAATCAAAGTAACAAGATGGCCTTGAGCAAGGAACCACTCAACTATGCAATTATTCTTTTTTAAATTACTGTTTACTGATTGATTGGTTCTATGTAATGAACCCAAGACCTCACTCACACTAAGTTCACACAACTGTTGAGATATGTGTTCCTAGCCACTGTGTGGTTATTTCATTCGAGGTGGTGAGCCCACAGAGGGGAAGTGGGCCAGAACGTATACAGATGACTGATGTGTGAGGCCTGGACTAGGACCAGAGTAGGAGAGTTGACATTCAAGCTGAGACCTGAAAGTTGAAGTAGGGCAGATCAGGGAGTAGAGGAGGGGTTTCTGGCCATGAAACCATGAGCATGAGGGTCTGAGGTAGGAAAGAGTCTGACACATTTGAGACTGGAAGGGACGATGGCAGGTTACATGGGTCATACAGTATGTAAGAGAGGGAGGTGTGTGTAAGGTTGAGAGAAAGGCAAGGACTAGATGCAGAGCTTAATAACTTACTGAGGGTCTTTAACAACATGCCAGGGAGTACCTAAGGATCTTTAAACAACAGATTCCCATGAGCAAATTGGTCCTTTTAAAGAAAAGTCACCTGGCTAGTTGATGACACAGAACAGATTAGAAAGAGGTCAGGGTAGATGTGAGGAAACTGCCAGGTGATTATAGATTTCCAGAGGAGAGACCATGAAGGCTTAAGCCAAGTAAATGCCATGGGAAAGGACAGAAGAGAACAGATTTAGAATCAATAGAGGATCATGATTAGATGTGGGAAATGAGGAAAATGAGGGATCAGAGGTACATGTAATTACCCCATTTTATAGATGGGGAGTGAGGCCCAGAGAGACCCCACAAGTTTTCCAAGTTTATACAACTCACAGCACACAAAGCCAAAATATAGTCCAGCCCATTGGACCACCCCAGCACATGCCTGGCTGGGTTTCTTTTGTTCGTCTGGATTTTGTCTGGTCTTGATCAAGGCAGTACCATTATAACTGTCCATTTTGAGCTCCACACCACAGTCTCTAGCCCCGACCTTGGGATTAACCCCTGGACTACACCAAGGACTAAATGGTTCCTACTTGACTCTCTTCCTTTGGACATCAATCTCCTTAAAACTCTCACCTATTCATTGTTCCCCTAAGAGGGAACAATGTTCAGGCTAGGCCTGCAGCCCTGGACAGTCCTCAGGATAGACTTGGCTACTTGGCTGTTCTGCATTTCTGGAGCCCCCTGTGGTGAAGAGATTTTTTTTTCAGTGTCTTCTGGTAGGTGACTTGTTGAGGGGAAGGCTCAGATACACAGCCCATCCATTTGCCTAGCCAGCCTGCCAGCCAGCCACTCACTCCATTCAATCACTCCTGCTCCCATTTACCTGTAGTGTATTTACTGACTTCCCTTTTCATTTATTCACTTGGTGGTTGATCCATGCACTCATTCCCTGACCCACTTGTTTACTTACTGACCCCTTCATTTCACAAGGAGACACAGCAGAGTGGGCCTGAAGGATGATCAAGTGTATTCCAGGTGAGTGAGGAGGAAGGAATGAAGCAGTTTTCCTGGGTCACTTAGATGTAAACAGTCCAGCTCCCTCGTCCCCCATCAGAAAGGCAGAAAACACCACAGCTCAAACTATGGCTCTGCTCATGTTCAAGTTCCTGGGCTTATTTATCTGAAGCCCTGACACTGTGGCCTTGGTCATTGGGTTCCCTCGTCTGCAGGGCAGTGGGGAGGGCTTTCTGCTTGGGTGTGAGTCTCTCCTGGCTCATGGCAGCCTTCCAGATTATTATCTGAATGTGTATTTCCACGTGGTCTCCTCTACCACTGCTTGCTTGCCTCAGAGGAAAGGAAGCGAAGGAATGAGGGAAGATTAGTAAAGTCAACATGAATTTGTTTTTAATGTGGAGGACATCAGTTAAAGCCACTAAATTTACCGTCAGACAGACCTGGATCCATATTCTACATTTTCACTTCATGGCTCTGTAATCTTGGCCAGGTCCTTTGTAGGCTATTTTGCTTCTATAAAATGTGGCTGCATTTAACTTGCGGGGTTGATCCCATTTTCCATGTGGCCATTGTTGACAGACAGCAGGTCCTCCAAATTTTTCTGTCATTCATCCTTTTGCTGCTCAGTTGTGGAGCACTTGCTGTGTGTGCGGAACAGACTGAAATGTGCTGGGAATCCAGACATAAAGCAGTTACAGCTCAGCCACAGGGAAAGACAGATGGTAAGCCTGTGCTGTCCATGCAGTAGGTATAGCCTACCTTAGAGATTCTAGGAAACCACAGAAAGGCTTTAGAGAGATGGCACTCTGACTGACATTCTCAAAAGCTTCTTGAACATATAAGAGGCTTCTCTTCCGGCTCTAAGGCCAACCAAGCAGCACCTCTGGCTGCATAGTTATTTTATTCTGACTCTCAATTCTTCCACCTGTAAAAGGCTAACAATATCTGCTCTGAAAGCAAGATAGGACAAGGCAGGCAACAAGCTTGGCCAATGAAGGGGAAAACAAACCAGCTCTTCACAAAATAGATTGATATCCTGATTCACATGGCCTCACACAGGAGCGAATGGATTTTCCAGAGACTCTGAGTTGCCAATTCTGTACATAAGCATCTTGTAACTTATGCCCATCCATCTGTGGTTTCTTGGGATTCTTGCCCTGCCTGATTGTGTTGTGTGCTCTGAGCCTGTGAAGCTCTTTGCATCTCAGTAGTCCCTGATCTTTCAGTGGAGTCCTTGGCGTTTCACCCCCATGTGGTGGTCCATGACACCTGACACAGGCTGTTCTAGAAGCAGCCCCTGACTCTGTTCTGCTGGGGCTGCAGGTAACCATGGTCAAATTACTTAGCCACCTGACACCTGTTTACATGTCGATAAAATGAGAAAATTGTACCTTGCTTTAGAGCATGAACTTAGGTGCAAACATTAAACTGTACAGTGCTTCTGCCAGTACCAGAAGTAGCAGGAACTTTCTGGATTGTGCTTCTCTATGATCACAGATGGGGTAGTGGGCAAAGGAAAGGTGTTGAACAAGAAGATAAAATAGACCAGGTGGGATGGTATTAAAAAGATAGGATGAAGTTGGGGCGCTGGTTACTCACACTTGTAATCCTCCCTACTCATGAGTCTGAATTCTGAGAATTGAGGTCCAAAGCCAGCCTGAACAGAAAAGATCTCAAGATTCTGATCTCCAGTTATTCACCAAAAAGTATAGCTATAGCTCAAGTGGTAGAGTGCCAGCCCTGAATTCAAGCCCCAGTACCAGCACACACAGAAAGAAAGAAAGAAAGAAAGAAAGAAAGAAAGAAAGAAAGAAAGAAAGAAAGAAAGAAAGAAAGAGGTGAAGAGCTCTATCCTGTCCTGCAGCCCTGTGTCCTGTCCATGGCTTCCCCCACAGTCTTCTCTAGAACTTGGATTTTCCCGCCATTCAGTCAGCATGCATTCTGCCCCTTGGGTTCCCTCACCCTGTAAGAGATAGCACTTCCTCCTCTTCCACCTGTGTTTGAGCCCTTATGACTCCATGATGTGCCTCTACTTCCTGAAAGCCCTCCTTGATTGACAAAGTTAGCTCCTCCCATCCTGCACGCTTCTCCCTGCCCTCTGCCAAGGCCTACCTTTGTGGGAGCTCACTACACCTCTTGATCTGTGTGCCAGCTGCCCCTCTCCGGACAGGGGAGCCCCCTGCCTCCAATCTCCCACACCATATTTAATTCATCTTTGTGGTTCTGGGGGCTCAAAACAGTAGGGAACACTTAGCAAATGGTTGTGCAAGTTGGAGTTCAGTGAACACGAGGACAAGTGGAGAGTGATTACAAGGGCACCTGGAGGCTTCTTTAAAGGTCTGTCCCCAGGGTTTTTTCTCTTCCTCTGCTGCTTATGTGTCTCCTCCCCCTCCCCCAAAGTCTGTCCAGAATCTGCAGTCCCCCACTAGTGGCCAAGGAATGCGGACCAGCCCAGCACCTGCTGTGCCTCAGGGATTCTGCCCGGCTTCACTTTTCCTTCAGTCTCTTCACAGACCTGCCAAAAATGTTTTCCCTCTCCACCCTGCATCCTCTCCACTGCAAAAAAAAAAAAAAAAAAAAAAAAAAAAAACCAACAACAACCATAGCCACTGCCAGAGAGCCACAGGGGCATAGGAGCCTGCAATGAAAACCAGGTGTCTCCTGGAGACCTGTCAGCCAGGGCTGTGTAGCTGCTTGGGGGTTACTGCCTAGGGGCAAGGGGAGGGAAGGTGAGACAGGTCTTCCTGTGCCTGCGCAGTGTGCAGGGGCTGACCTGAGGGCAGCAGCTGTCTTGTGCCTCAGTCACAAAGCAGGTTGACTCCATCCCCAGGTCTGGGGTTCTGCATCTCTGTGGGCAGTGCTCACAAAGACTGGTGGCCTGTTCCCATCCACCCATGTCTTCAAACTTCAGCACTGCTTACAGGGTGTCCTCAGTCTTCTGGCTTTAAATCCCTGCTTAACCCCTTAGGAGCTATAGAAGCCTCTCTCCGCACCTTAAGTTTTCCTTGGAGAGCTTGTTTGAAATCTGGAAAATGGGTTGGTAGAGGCTCTTGGGGGATGACTGTGGTGAGGCAGCTCAGGTGTATGTGTGCATACGTGTGTATGCTTGGATGCAATACACCTACGTTGAATGGAAGCCCCCTGCCTTGGCTCCTGCACCTATCTCTGGCAAACTATGTAACAGAGGCAAGGTCTTTCCATCTTCCAGGGCCCTTTAAGAAGAATCTGGGGCCTCCACACTCATCTCCTGCCCTCCTGAGGCTAATTTCTAGGAAGGTACCTGTAGTCTCTAGCACAAGTCAACCCCTCTTTTGTACCTCTAAACTTCTGTGCATAATGTTATATTGCCTCCAACCTTTACCCAGTTGTCTCACTCCTGGCAGTAACGAGGTAACCTGCTTACCAGCACCTTCTCTGTGCCAGACACTGTCAAAGTACTTGGACTGCTCCAGTGAACAAGCCTGCCTGTCCTCCCATGCACCCTGGCACCCTGATGGTATTTATCTCCTAGTTCTAGAGTAGGCTGTCTGCCTGTCCCTGGAGGCAGGGACCATGTCTAACTATGTCCATACCCAGGGTACTGGGTATTAGAGAACTCCCTGTGTAATTTACCACTCACCCCAGCTCTCCCACCCAGCATCCGGCTTAGAGCCTGGTGAGGTCAGAGTCCAGCCGGTACCTGTCGGTTGAATACATAATTTGAGGAAGCCCTGTTCATCGCTTGGCCATCTCCACACCGCTACCAAAGCCCTGTCCAGTCTGCTCACTCTGGCTTCCTTTGCAAGTGCCAATGGAACATGGTCTTTCTGCAGAGGGACGAAGTCCAGATAACCCTGGAATGTTCAATTTTTGGAGAAATGGAGGCCCAGTGGGTACCCAAGTGCTCTTCTCTATTTGTACTAGAATTGGCTTCTTGCCATACCAGCCCTCGCCCCTGATTTCAATTATCCAATTGCACACTGTTGATAAAGTGCCCTCTAGCAAATAAGTTGGCTCTGGCCCACCTTCATTAATTCCAGTGTTCCTTCACTTTGCACCTAGCTCCCTGGCCATCCCAGGAAGCCTGTGTTCTCTCCTTCAGCAGCCACAGTAGTGTGTGCCAGTCGCCAGGATGGGAACCTGAGAGAAGAGCTGGGGGAAGGAAAGTCTCTGAGAGGAAGATGGGTGTTTGTAAGAGGTTTCATGTCAACTGTCCTCCTTCAGGGCTCCTCTGTGCCTCGAAATCCCCTGCATTTTGGGACTGGTCTTGACATTCAGAGCTCTGGGCCAGGGTCATTGTACCAAGGTGACTGCCAAGGAAGGAGTATATACCTGGCTATCAGAGACATAAGCAGGGGTTGGGGCCATAGCCTTATCTGCTACATGCTAAAATTTCTTTCAAAGCTGGATGATTTTCCGCATGTTCTGTTGCCTAGGCCCTGCTGGGTGGTTTGCTTAAGAACACTGGGAGGAAGCCAGGTACTGGTGGCTTACAACTAAAATACTAGCTACTTGAGAGGCTGCAATCTGAAATCAAGGTTCAAAGCCAGCTGAAGCAGACAAATCAAAGAGACTCTTATCTCCAGTTAACTAGCAAAAAGCTGGAAACAGAGCACGTGTGGCTCAAGTGGTAGAGCACCAGCCTTAAGCAGAAAAGCTAAGTCAGAACACAAGGCCTTGCATTCAAGCTCCAATACCAGCACATACAAAGAAGAAAAAGAAAAGAAACACTAGAAGGCTCCAGAGAATCCAGAAGCTTCTAGACTTGAGCAGTTTCATACTTGATCCAAGGCAGGTGGTCACATGATGAAAATCATAGGTTGTGGAATCAGCGAGCTGGGGTCCCTCTTGGCTTTGCCACTTAGTTAAGTGGCCAAACTGGGGCAGTTGAATCCACCATGCTTCATTTCCACACCTATAAAATTGCAATAATAATATTGCTCCGTAGAGCTACATGAGATTAGGAGAGATGATACCGACCTATTAAGACATATGGAAGGCTCTTTCCCCTCCTCTTTAAGTTCCTTTGTGTTCCAACTTAGTAGTTTTTTCACTGATGCTTTTAAACACAAAGTATGAAGTTTTCCTTTTTCTGGAGCCGGGTTCTGGGCAGCATGACCAGGAAGAAAAGGAAGGGGGGGGGGTAGCAGAATTCTGTGCTGCCCCCAATGACTTTGATAGGGTTCACATTCACAGGGTGCTAGCTTCCTATGGGTTCCTGTCCTCAGGAGACATAAGAACAGTTCCTTATTCTAATATTGTCTATAAATGTCAAGATGAAGGGCAGAACAGATGCTAGGTACATGGCCAGCTGGGTTTGCAGGACCAGTTGAACATTGATCTGTTATTAGAAATGGAGCAAAACACACTTGGGTTACTCTCGGATACCCCGCTTACCCGCTTCTTGCAGGACAACCACTGGAAACCATATTGGCTTGTCCAATCAGCAGATCTTATCCCCCACTCTAGGGTGGGGGGAAACAAGACTGAGCCCTTGGTAGCGCTCATCCATGCTTGGAATCTCATCCAGAAGAAGGAGAGGAGAATAAAGCTAAGAAGCTATGAGAACTCTGAGAATCGGGACTCAGCACCAAGAGAAGCTTGAAAAATGCCATGTGACTGACTCTACATGTCTGTAGGGCTGCCTGTAGCAGAGGGAAAAAACAGGGTCACAGAAGACAGAGTACAGCTTGCTTGGAAAACTGAATGAGGGTAGTGATAAAGCACTTTCTCACTGTCTAGAGCCATCAGGCATTCAGGATTGGACAGCAACATGCCATTGAAGATAATGTGAACAGAAAATGGCCTACCTAGCCAGTGCTGAAGGATGTAGGGGGTTGGGGATTGGGTCCTGTGAAGTTTTGAGTGGCCTCCTAGCTTCTTGGCTGCAGACAAGTCCTTTCCTCTTCTGAGGCTGTCTTGTGCCTGCCAGCTGGGATGTAATGGCTAGGGAGTGTAAGGTGGATCCTTGTTAGCCCTTGGGACATAGTGGGCCTGAGAAGAATATTCTCTGCTGTATACAGGATGAGCACACACGTGAGCTGGCCTAGGAAGGTACCCCAATCAGCCTGCAGTGACAGAGATGAGGCCCAGCGTGGCCCAAGGTTTAGGCTGCTCTCTTCAAGCCCTCCCCATGAGTTGGAACTCCACTGCTCCAGGAAATGTTGTTACAAATTGTTTTTCCATCAGAGTGCATGCTGTATTTTCCATGCCACCTCCAGCACATTTTCGGGAAGTCCCAGGTGGTGGGGATAGAGGCTGAGGCCCTCCAGAAAGGTCGAGGCCCCAGCAAACCAAAAGACGGCTGGGTTTTATTTAATTGTAACTACATATAAGTCTCAACCTTTGAATTCTGGAAAGGCAGAGGTGGGGGAGAAGCCCAGCAAACCAACACACACACACACACACACACACACACACACACACACACATACACACACACCACCACACTGCTTTGCTTTGGAGGGTAATTACTCTGAATTCAGTTAAACCCACTTGCTCTAGCTAACTAGATTAGTTTACATCTTGTGGTAGAAAAAGAAATACAAATTACTTAGATTGCAATAAACCATGTTTTTCTAACTAAATAGATTAGTTTATATCTTGTGGCAAGAAACAAGGAGAAGGGCTCAGCAAAGCCTGGTGCTCACTGCTCCTGCCCGCTCTTCCCATTCAAATAAGCTTTCTTTCTTGCTGACCTCTAGCCTCTGACCCCCAGGCGTCCCTCAATCCCCCTCCTCCAAGAGATGTTAAGAATTGGGCCTGAGAAAAAGCAAAACAAAACTACATCCAGCCCAAATGCTTTGATGGTGAAGCCAAAGTGCTTGTGGGTTGTGTGCTCCACGTGGATGCATTCACTCCAGCGAACAGCCACCTCACAACTGCCTACTGTGTGCAACTCACTTGTGACCCTGAGTGGGCAGCACCAGTTTCAATGGCATGGGACCCCTGGGCCACACAGGGCCTCTAGCTTAATTTCATGGTCTGTTGTTACCATTTTGAAATTCTGAATAATTTACGAACAAGGGACTCCTCCTCATTCTTGCCCTAGGCCCTGCAAATTATGTAGCTGGTCCTGGCAGACCGACAAGAACAGGAACAAGACAGAGAGTGAAGAGGGAAGGGGTGGGGGACCATGATCTCCTCCTGGGACAGTGCCCATAGGAGATCTGGGTTTCAGGGCTTCACTCACTTATGGGCAGTGTTGGCGAGATGCACGCTTGCTCAGAGAATGGATAAGGTATGGTCCAGTAGCTTTGGCAACTCTGTGATTCTTTGGCTTGTGTTTGATTTTTTACTAAGAAGAAAACACACTCGGTGTCTTGAGTCTGTGTCTTTCTCTTGTTTCTATCATATCTGACTCCTATTATAGGAGGCATCTGGGGGGATGGGGACACAATCACTGGTATGCACCCAGTGGTTTCTGAGGAGATTCAACTGGGTGGGTATGTTGTCTCCCTTAGGCCAGTACAGAGGGCTCCCCTAGGGTCACCCAGTATAGAAAATTAACTATCAAAATGCCACTGTGCATTGTGCCCCACTGTAGTATCCCTTTATATGCACTGTCTCTTCTTCTAATGGTCATATGGGTTTGCTAAGTCTGTTACAAGGACTGGGGATCTGACCTATGAGCAGAAAGACTTTATGTCAAACACTTACTTGTATCTTTCCTGGTGAAGAGCTTAGCTATGCTAGCCACTCTGTGATAGGGAGCCATGGGGGACGCAAGGTCCTTTCACTTCTTCCTCACTATTGCCCAGCACTGTCTGTGGTTCAAGATGGCGAAGCCTTCTTCCATCAGCATCCCAGAAGACATGGGCAAGGAGAAGGGCAAAGTAAAGAATTCAGTGTCACAGTTCTGCCTGCATCTCACTGACTGCAGCTCTCTGTCACTTGGTCAACTGTGAGGGAGACTGAGAAATGGGATCTCTTTTGTGCCTGGCTAAAAATGAGATTTATGACTACCAAGAAGGAGAGAATGTTAGCTAAGTAGGTATGGTTGTTCATGCCTATAATCCCTACTTCTTGACAGGTGAAAAGTGAGAGAATTGCTACTCGAAGCCAGAATCATGGCTATGGGGGCGGGGAGGGGGAGGTAGCGAGACCCTATCTCAACAAACCAGTCAGGTACTCATGCTGGTATATGCATGTAATCCCAGATAAACAGGAGATGGATGTAGGAGGATCTTGGTCTAAGCCATCTTAAAGAAAACATAAAACTCTATCAGAAAAAGAACTAAAGCAAAATGGGCTAGGGACATGGCTCAAGTGGAATTATGGCTGCTTAGCAAAGTTCAAGGCCCTGAATTCAAACCCCAGTATAGCCAGAGGGAGAGAAAAATAAAGGGGAAGGTTAGAGGGAGAGGTGGAGAGAACAAGAGGAAATAAAAGGAAAGAAAAAGAAAAAGAGATGGAATGGATATGAGAGTGAAAGTGCAGCCTATGCCATGTGCGTTAGGTATTTTTGTCTCTGATCTTTGGATGAGGAGATATGATCAGAAAGAAATGACACAGCATGTGGATATATTGTTTCCTAATTGCCACATTATTTTACTGCTCAGCATTTGCGGCTTCAAGCAGAAAGCTCCTGGCACACCCACACAGGTACAGTCCCAACTGAAGGGCTTTGTAACTGATGGTCATTAGCTCATTCTCATACTCTTTGAGTGACAGGATGCTCACTATCTCCTATGGCCATCCGAGAACCCTGTTGGGTAATTACTACTATTTCAGTTCAGTAAATAATAGCCAGACCATTCTAGACAGACAGAGCTGTGGAGCTGAGTAGAGGGGTCCTTGATCCAGGCTGGGAAAGCAGGAAAAAGCTTTCCAAGTAGGTCATGTTTACAGGAAATCAATCCTAAAGAATGGGTGGGAGTTATTTGCTAGCCCCTTGACCCTAGGTAGGTTACTCAACCTGTCTATACCTGTTTCCTCACTTGTTAATTGAAGACAGTGAGTGGCAGAAGAAGACAAAGTAAGGATTTCAATGTGTATGCCTGAATGTCCACTATGGTATAAGCACACCCAGCATAAGGAAAGCATAGCAAGGGTGATGTGGAGGCCAGCTGTGTGGGCTCCTTATGAGGTGAGGATGGAGAGTAGGAAATTAATATTTGTGGAGATAGTGCTGAAGAATGAAGCAAAGACTTTAGAAAGCCCTTCCTTGGGCCCTCCACCTGTGGGTCCTCTTCGCACTGACCTGTACTGGGAAGAAACAGCCAGCTCCACGGAGCAAGGCCTGGGAGCCAGAGAAACACAGAGCTGTCTCACAGTGCTTCAGTGCTAGGTATGGGAAATGACCATAAAGGACAGCTGTTCTGGAATGCTTTACTGGTCCTTTCCCCTTATCATCTCTATTAGTGAATAGAGGACCCTGGGATCCCCACAGGGCCTACTGCTCCTTATTGGGACAAGACTTGTATGCTTGAGCAGTGCTGGATCCTTGATGGAAGTGGGTTAAAAACAAGTGCAGAAAGGGCAGGAGAAGAAAGTTCTACAGGCAAAATGAGCATAAGAAGGGCATGGGGGCAGGGTCAGAGACTGGAAGAAGAGGGAGCATGAGAGGTTGAAACAAAGAACCAACACAGACCAGCATCCCTGGTGCCAGGCATGTCCATGTAGTCTAGCCAAGCCTGGCACCTATTCTGAAGATGGAGTAGGAAACTCATCTCACAGGTGAGGATGCTGAGGATAGAGGGCTTCATGATTCTCCCAAGTTCACTCCATCAGTGATCCGGTTGGAAAGATTTTCCCCTCCTTTTTCCTCTTTAAAACCAAACCATACTAGTATGTATGTAGTCATTATAAAAGGCATAAACAAAAGATTATAAAATTCCACCATCTGGTGGGGTAACCACTGCTAACATTTGATGTATATGCTTCTAGCTGTTTCCCCCATGTGACTCTGTCTCCCTATATATGTGAATATAGATTAATACATATTTATAAAACTGGGATCATTATTGTACATACTATTCGGAAACCCGCCTGTATTCAATTCACCATATATCATGATCATCTTTCTGCTCCAGTAAATACATACCTGTAGTATCATTTCTAGTGGCCACAGCACATTTAGATCATTCCCTAGTTTCCACAGTTTCATGGGAGAGAACACTTATCGGGTTACTTTTAATGACAAAGGAAAATAATTTCAAAACATTTAGAAGGGGAGAAAAGACAAAAGCTTTAGCCAGTCCCTCTTTCCTTATTACACATACCCAGGTTCCCAGATTTGCCTTGCCAGATGGGGTCTAAAGCACAGCACCCCAGTGTATCCTGCAGTTCCTTCACTTTACTGCCTCGGGATCCTGAAATCACACTTCCTTCCATCAGTTACTGCACAGAAGGAAAGCAGGTTACAGGAAATCTCACAAGGAATTTTCTACCGACTTACTTTTCCTCAGGGTCCCCCAAGGGCCTGTGATCTCCCTGGAAGATAAAAAGTAAGAACAAGCACAAGAACATCTAACTTTTCCCTTCCAACATAAAGTAACAGAGAGGGGCTGGGAATATGGCCTAGTGGCAAGAATGCTTGCCTTGTATACATGAAGCCTGGGTTCGATTCCCTAGCACCACATATATAGTAAACGGCCAGAAGTGGCACTGTGACTCAAGTGGCACAGTGCTAGCCTTGAGCAAAAAGAAGCCAGGGACAGTGCTCAGGCCCTGAATCCAAGGCCCAGAACTGGCCAAAAAAAAAAAAAAAGTGACAGAGAGAGCATCAAAATCCCAGTCGTACACACCAGATTCAAGCTCTAGCTCCCCTGAATGTCTACAAAGCAGCCTCCAATCCTGAAAAGAGCCTGATTAGATGCATGACACAGGACAGGTGCTCGACAAATAATCTCTAATATTGCAACATGAGCTGTCTGAATTCCAAGTCTGAAATGCTCCCAAATCTGAAATACTTTTGGTCACTGTCATTTAGCCACAGCTAGAGAATTCCACACCAAGAAACTTTGTTTCATCTGTAAAATTATTTAAAAATCACAGAAAAATACCTTTCAAACACGTGAAGAACAAGGTTCACATGAACCATAAGTGAATTTCATCTTAAACCTGGATTCTGTATCCTCCAGGTTAGTTCATTTTACATGTATATATATATATTTATATATATATGCTAATATTAATGTTAATAATAATAAAATAAATATAATAATAATCAATGCTAATATCAAATTAACTTTGCACATATGCAAATATTTCAAAATCTGAACATAAAACAAATCCACACACACACTTCTGGTTTCAAGCATTTCAGATCAAAGACTCAACCTGTACATGTACTGCTCTTGCTTTAATATCCCTATGTACAGTGGTGTAAGGAGAGCTAGGGAATCCAATCTGGTGACCATCAGTCTCCTTTGGGGGAAAAAAAAAAAACTATGTTGGTAGCTCCACCCAAGTAATGAACAAATCCCAGGTCATGAAAGAAGGTGTTTCTAATCAGAGTGGAAGTGTATTTGCCTGGCAGCCCAGCCTACAGCCCCAGCTGCTGAAATATTCTACATCCCTGCCCCAATAGCCATACTTTTGTGCCTGGAACATTTGCCAGATTCCCCCTCCTCCTGCCTGTTCCCAGCTGGCATTCACATGGGCTGCCCTAAAAAGCCAGGTGGAGACTTCTAAGCCTATCCCAGGGCCTGAGCCATGACCATCCAGGGAAGGAGCTGAGGCTCCGTAAGCTCTGTGTTTTTCTAGGGCACATCGTGTCTGTTACCAGAGGGGGACCCGTCAGCATAAGGGATTGGTGTTGGCAGGTCCCCCTGCTAAGCTCCTGGCACCCTCAAGAGCCAGACTGAAGGACTTGTGTTTTCTTTGTGCTGTGCTATTAAGCTGTCTTTTGCTTTTAAGGTTCCCGGACCTGTCATAATACAGGCCATCCTAGCCAAGATTCTAGGCCCCTGTTCCTTTGAACTGCTGGGGGAGCTGTGGAGAAATCCCACTTTTCCTGTGGTGTGGCTGACAGCCGGCTGACAGCTCCAGGCCAGGCTGCTACCAAGTGGGCTGCAACATAGCCCATCTGAGCGTGTGGAACCAATCCTGTCCCCATGGGAAGGGAGGACAGAGCCCCTGCCATATTCAGGCCATATCAGGAGACAGTAGAGATAAGAACTAGGAAAGACAGCAAGCGCCAAACTAGGACCAGAAATCTCTGGCTCCTCAGAAAGGCAAATGCCTTGAGGTGGAGCTTGCGCTAGAGATCTTGGGTGGAATCCAGCTCTAATATGTGTTTGCGATTGGCCTTTAGCACATTCCTTAACTGCTCTGAGCCTATTTCCTCATCTGTAAAGTGGGGGAAATAAAAGCATCTGTCTCATAGGGTTTTTATCAATATCAAATGGGTTGTACATCTTTGATGATGAGTCTCACGAGGCACTGGTCTCGGTGTCTGGCACAGAGTTCAAACCACAGGACATAGCGGTCACTGTTCTTTTTGTTTTCATGATCTCTAATCAGCGCTATGGGTGGGTCATGGAAGAGGCAGGGGCAGCACTCATGCTGGGGGTCAGGAAGCCTGGCTTCTGATCCCAGTGCTACCAGAGGCCCATGCTGTGACCTTAAGCAAGTCAATGCCGTTCTGAGCCGTTGCTTGCTTTGCTTTCTGAGCATAGAAAATTGAGAAGTGGTTGTAGTTTTGTGAAGCTCTATAGACCTAGGAACACTGTAGAGTGCCATGTTCTGAGAGATGAAGGGGTGGAAGCTGGTAGCATTTGATGCTCAATGGCTGTCCCTACCCCAGAATGAAGCCTTTTCTCATACCCCTTCTCTCCTTCTGCAGCTGGTGTCAGAGTTGGCTCCCCACGAGCTAACTTCTCCAATACGAAATGTTTTCTTATGCAATGTGTCAAAGAGGCCAAAGTCCAGGACTGGAATAAAGAGAGAAGTGGAGAGAAGACAATGGATAATAGAGAGAATGAGACAGGAATAATATGCAGAGAAAGAGGTTTACACAGAGCAGTGGGGACAAGAGTCAAGGGATCCACTATAAAGGATGTAGAATAAAGATTCCCTAGCTGGGTGGCTGGGGAAATCACACAGATGCATTTCTGCCCCCTGGTAATGGCATATGGGGATCACACATACTTCCCATGGCCTCAGCCAGAACAGGCCTGAAGACCTTTCAGATGTCTACTGCCCCTCTCCCCACCCCAAGCTGCTAGTCCCCTACCAGACCCACTGCTTTAGAAGTTCACCCCCATTGCTTCCCGTGCCATATGATTTCCCAAGGTTGGGAAGGAATAGAGTTTAATCTGAGCAGCCATTTCTTGAGGATTTGTTGTCCACCAGGCTTGAGTCGGCCATGGAATGCCTCATTCATCCTGAGTTTTCCAAGACTCCCTTCCCCTAAGAGTCACTTCATTCACCACTCATGCTTCTCGCCCGCTTCCCAGTTCCAGGAGTACATCCTCAAGGCCAAGACCTGGTTCACAGAAGGTGCTTAGTGGGCATCTGCCCAACTCTACACAAGGAGGCTAACAACCCTATAGCCTGGGCTGACAGAGCCTCTGGCATTCTGGGGCTTAATCAAGATTACATGTGATCAATAAATGTTTACTGGGTGTTAAGTTTTTAGCCTAATGTAAGACTTAGCAGCCATTCTCATTTATAGTAATGAGAGGCACGTGGGACCTGGGGGAATTTGTAGCAGGAACTCCTTCCACCTGTCTACAGACCTTTTCAGAGCCCCAGCTACTGCACTGGACTCTTAACTGCCCCTTGTCAGGACACCTCAGGAAGCCTTGGAGAGGCAGACTTCTGCATTGACTTTCCTGACAATTATTCAGGACCTGACTTCATCTCAGACAGTTCCCCATTCTTCCCTACCTCCCTCCTCACAGGCTTCTCATCCCCTCCTCACAAACCTAGTTCTGTGCTAGGTACTGGGGGACAGAGATAGGACAAGCAAAAAGCTCCTATCCCTCCAGGAACCCATGGCCTGATAAATGATTTCTAACCCTTCTTCTTGACCACAACATCACAACTCAGTCACTAGGACCCCAAGACTCAGTCAGGGAAGAGGAGAGGCACCCTGCAGAATCTCTAGGGAGATAGAGGTAAGCAAAGCCCCAGGTATGGAAAATGTGGAGAGGCCTGCAAGTGTTGGGATATTCAGAAGTGCCCCGAGTTAGGGTGTACAGATGTCAGATGATTGAGGAGAACCTCATGAGGGTATCTTCCCACAGACAATGCTCATTTAGAAGCCGAGAGGGAGACTAATAAGTGACTCCACACATAGTGGGCACTGTGGTCAGAGGGAGCCCCAAGGCTGTGGGAGGCTGAGGAGGCTTCTCTCTCATCCTGGCACAGGCTCTTAAAAGAGAGATGAAGATCAAGCTGCAGGATGAAGCCAGCAGAAAAGCAGATGGCATTCTAGGCAGAGGAGAGGGTGTACTCCAAGCCTAGAGGCATAAAATAAAATCTGTCGGCTCTGAGACATCAGGATAAAATTGTGAGTCAACCTATGTATGCTGTTCAATACCTAGCCACTAGGCACATGTGGCTATTTAAAATTAAAGTTAAGTGAAATTAGCATTACATTCCCCAGTCCCACCATTTAGGTTTACACTGTTGTCACACGTGGCAGGTGCATGGTAGAATTTTCCTCATCACAGGAAGTATCCACTGTGGCCTTCAAGTATAGAACAGCTGGGATGTGAAGGGTCTGAAATGACCAGCCAAGATCTCTGAGAGGCTGCCTTGGGCAGGGGGAGGTCACTTCTGTCTCCCTCTGTGTAGTGGCAGTCTATGTGGAGAGCACAGGCTGTCACTTCTCCCACCATTCTCTTGTCCTACATGCCACAGTCCTGGGTTATAGCATAAGCACCTGCCTGGATCCTAGCTTCTGGAGAAGGATGAGAAGCCTCTTCACCAATCTCAGGGCTTGAGAGTCAGAGTATCCTAGGAGAAAACAGCAAGCAGAACCTGTCCCCCAGTGAACTCTCTGAAAAGGCCAGGGAAGACCCCATGTTAACATATTTGACGCTGCAGGTAGTTCACCAGCCACCGTGGCAGCCACCGTGGTGATTACAGGGAACTGACCAGGTGATGATTATGTTGGAGAACAGGCTGTCAGCTCTGGAAGAGGGGGCTTAGCAGATATGCAAGGTTCCTAGGACACCCCACATCTCCTTGCCCAACAAAGTTTCTCCCTCTTCCATGTGCAGTTCCTGAGTTGCTGCTATGAAGACTTCCTGATTAGCCAAGGACCCCCAACTGTCCCTTCTATTGGATTCTTAGATGACAAGTGCCCTACATGGTGCTGGCATATCTGTTTGCCTCTAACTAGGCCTGGGTTCTTTGAGAACACAAATGCAACTACTTGTGTTCTTCCATTGGCTTGAAGCACTCTTCCCCTCTCTTCCCCTCTCTTGCCTTCCCATATGTTTGTCTTCACACACAACTCTCACTGCCATGTTGGTATTACCAGTTTACATGTCTGTTTTTGCCATTAGACAATGAACTCCTTGAGCACACAAGCCATTTCTTGTTCAACTCTCTAAATAGCCAAATGAATGAGGGAAGACAGAAGGATGGAGAATATTCCATGGCAGCCATACTTGGAGGTTGAGAACCTGGGGCAGACACAATCAGGAGAAGCTTGGATAGGGCTGAGGAGGTAATAGGAGACTGGCTAGGTAGCCCTGTCCATCCTCCTTTATTGCCGAATCCTGCTGGTTGGAGCATGATCTTCTCCCCTTCCATCTCATCAGGACATAGCAGACTCTTGGGAGGAGAAAGCTTCCTCCATGAGATGGGCTCTTCTACTCCGCTGATTGCTACAGAGAAGATAATGGCAGATCCCTTTATTTCTTGGGCCAGCCTCCAGGCAGAAGGACTTGTTCAAAGTGCCACTGGGTGACTCTTACAAATTGTTCCTGACAGCCCTGCAGAAGGCCAGGCCATCTGCCTTGCCCTCTCTCAGGGCGGAAGGAGCTGGGGGGAGAGGTATTAGGTTTCCACTCCAGTCCACACTTTGATGTTCAAAGCTGTTTAATATTCATTAAACCAGCCCTTCAGTTGTAATTGCAGTCATTACCCTCCCTTTTATGATTGTCCATAAATGTTATGGGACAGACGGCACAGCTACCCTAATGATGGAGGGTGGGGGTTCTTGCTGATGGATAAAAGGCTGAATAGGACCCTTCGAATATCGTCTACTTGCTCCTCAGCACTCGCTCCCACCCATTTCGTCTTTCTCTCTTCAAAGGTAGTGTTTGGACTCAGAGATCAGGAACAGTGGGAGAGGGGTGTCAGGGTTAAGTTAATTTTACCAAGATAAAAACATAGTTTTGTCATTGGAGGCTGGTTCTAAATACACACACACACACACACACACACACACACACACACACACACACACACACACTTCCAGCCAGCACCTCTGGGAACAGGCTGAGCTCTGACCTGGCCCCAAGCTTTCAACTAGCACCAAGAGAAAAAAAAAATCGCATTTTTATTTCTTCTTCCATTTAACAAATACAGAATTTGAACAGGTTAGAGTTTTTGTTCTATGGAGGAGGAGGAGGAGGAAGAGCAGCTGTCTTTGGGAAGATATAAGCTGTGTATACGGAATCAAATTCTCATCCAGTTCTAGGAATCATCCACTTATGATTGCATGATCCACACAATTACTGGACTTCGTTAGTAGTCAGTTTCTTCACCTAGAAGAAGAGGTAATATACAACAGGTCAAATCATGATCATCTACTAAATATCAGGGGCCCATTGCCAAGGGGAATGCCTGGAGCATAGCACTGCTCAGCTACTGCCACTCATAGTCTTGGATCCTCTCCTAAATGCCTGTGAGGCCTCAGGTTCCTGTGTTAGGAAGGTATACCCTGATTAGGGGGAGGGGCTGTTATGGGCTTGCAGAAGACCTTTGACTCTGTGGCCTTACTTTCCAACATTCCCTCACACAACCATCCTCTCTTGAACTTTTAAGGCTCCCAATGAGTTGAGGAAACACACAAGGCAATTCCAGGTTCCTATTTCCTAGAGAAGCCCTGGGGAGGAGGGGCGGGAGCAAATCGAGGGGCAAGGAAGAAGTCAGGCTGAGATACAAGGCTGAAGGCTTTCTTGGGGTGGGGGGAGAGGGGAAGCCATTTATAGCCCTGACTTGCTCCATCACTGGAAATAGATCTCATGGATGGGACTTGCTCCTGGAAGACCCAGTGAGGCAGGATCAGGGTCACTCTGCCTGCCACAGCAAGGATCCTGTGTCTACCACAGGTACACATACCACCACCAGTACACACACAAGGCTTATCAAAATCCTTTTCTTTCTTCAGAATGATCTAATGCTACTAGGATCCTCTAGAAAGCCTTCCATAGCTTATCCCCATGATCCATGGGTGCATGGATAGGAAGGCAGATATCCTTGCATCAGAAGGCAATATTCCCTAACTGCCATTGTATGTAATGAAATGAGTCTTGGTATTGTCCAGGTGACGTTAGTAGGGCCTTTATGCCCTTCTGGTTCATGATTTCTCTAGATGACACTCAGGTGACCTTCTGCTTCAGGTAAGTAGGCTCTCCTTAAAGAGCAAGACCTGGGCCTTCTCCATGTGTGTAGAGGTTCTGAAGGATACTCAGTTTACTGAGTATCACTACACTCATGATGAGCTCTGTTGGGAAAACAGAAGATTCTACTCTGTCCCCAACTACTAGGGTCCTTGCTTCTGACTTGGGGTAGAAGTTAGATGAACACAGAGGACCATAGTGCAGTGAGGAAGGGTGGCAGTGGAGGGATGTACAAAATGAGCCCTTCTGGGCCCAGTTCCCACATCCAGAAATTCAGTGGCCATTTGCTAAGGAATAGGGGGACAATCATGCCCTTCCCCTATAGTGGAAAGATGAATCTAGGTGTTGAAAACTGGGAATTTGCAGAGTGAGTGAGTGAATGAAGAAACAGGGAAACCTGATACATATTGTACGCATAATCTGACTGGCTGACTTGAAACCCCTTTGAACAACTACTTAAAAGAAGAAAAAAAAGAAATCTGCAGCAGAGTAGATTCCCCACCTTTGTGTGTGTGTGTGTGTGTGTGTGTGTGTGTGTGTGTGTGTGTGTGTGCGCGTGCGCGCGCGCGCACGTGCATGCAAGCAGTGGTGCTTGAACTCAGGACCTTGCACCCTCACCTGACTTTTTCAGTCCAGGCTCACACTTTATCAATTGAGCCACAGTTTTCAGCTTTTTGCTGGCTAATTGAAAGTAAGAGTCTCATGGCCTTTTCTGCCTGGGCTGCCTTCAAACTTTGATCCTCAAATCGTAGCTTCCCCAAAAGTACCTAGGATTATAGACATGAGACACCAGTGCCCGATGATTCTCCACTTCTTTGTCAAAAGCCTTGAAACCATATTTATTTTAGAATTTGTAACTTTTTAGATGTTAGAGGGTAAAATAAGTTACATATCCATGTAGGGCTATGTGGGGAGCTGGAGTTGCATCTATAATCAAGCATATTAGCATTTGTATAACTAAACATGAATGCTCACAAACAACAAGCTAGATCAAGACTACATAGAGCATTGTGTAGGATCTGGCCAAGTTATCAATGGCCTGTGCTTCCTCACACATTCTGGGTTTGAGAACTGTGGATAAAGGAGTGAATACAACTGGGAATAGTGGCTCATGCCTATAATCCCAGCAGAGCCTGAAGAAGGCAGCAGAGCGTGAGTTTGAGACCAGTTTGGGCTGCATCATTGGGCACTATGGCAAAAAACCAGGGGGGTGGATTGTGGGAGTGATTGTTCATATTATCAACAAGGTTCTTCCTGTCTGCCCTGTCCTCTTGTGGAGCACCTAAATCACTCCTGACTGTGCTGCCCATGCCTCCCTGAGCCCCTCCTTTTTCTTTCGCTGCCTCCAGAGCAAACCTCTGCCATCCTGAGGGCAGTAACATAGGAGTCTCACACCAGGTCTAATCACATCTCATTAGCGTCCTAATGAGACCTAAGTGAGAGGGTGGTGACTTTCTGCAGAAGGAGGAGCTGAGCAAGCCAGGCTTAGAGATTGGAGGTGCTTCTAGCCATCACTGGGGCTGGGAGCTCCAGCATCACCATAGCTGTGACTGATAAGTTTCCTCCTCCGTATTCATCACCACCATTCCCTGACTGAAGTGGGAGACCCACAGGCTTTGAGGCATTGGTTCTTGCTTTCCTTTGCCTGCTTACCTGTTCCTTCACTGAAAGTGTTCTGGGCCTATAGTATGTGCCAACCCAACTGTGTGCTGTTAGAGAGATAAACGAAAGAACAGGGCCCAGTGTTGATATGGAGGCCAGGGTCTGCTAGGAGAAAAGTCAATTTTGTTTATTTATTCTACTAGCAGGGGTAGGATGCTATGGTTTACAAGGTATTTTTGCAAGTGTTGTTTACTAATAATCAGCAGTATGAAGAAGATATGGTCGGTTTCATTTTAAGAATTTAGAGCAGAATATGTTGGCTGTGTGTGTGTGTGTGTGTGTGTGTGTGTGTGTGTGTGTGTGTGTGTGTTGCAGTGAAAGGCAAGGAGGGGTCTGGTGGAATTGGGATGAAGCCAAGTGTTTATGTCAGAAGAAAACGGATGCATTCAGGACTGGCCTTGCTGACCTACCTTGTTTAAAAAAAAGGAATTGTTTCCTCTTCAAACACAACTCACCCTCCATTCGGCCAGCCATCTTCCAAAAGAACTTACTTCTGGAAGAGTCCACTCTCTGGACATACTTTTCTGAGCCTTTCAGCTCCTTGGCCTATTAAACTCAGACCTTAAGGACTATTCTACAGGTTGACCCTACCAGATTACCCTAAGAAATAGCTTCACCCTGTCTGTAAAGCCCAGAATGAGCAGCAGCCTTCCTCTACCTTCTCCCTTTCTGGTCATCTCTTTCAGATCCAGTTACATTGCCTTCCTGCCTGTCTCCCCTGTGCTGGCACCATCTTCCTTTAGCCCTGTGCTCTTGTTGCTCCTGGTGCCTTGAACATGCTTCTCTCAGGAGATGCAGGGCCAACTTCCTCATCAATCCAGCCCCCACAATCCATCTAGTTCCCTGTTTTTCTTTCCAACCATGAATATGCTATGTCAATTTTCATATGTTCCCAGCTTATCTGACCTCTTGCCCCAATTCCCACAATGCACTGGAGGATCCAAGAGAGCAGGAGAGTCTGCTGGGTGCTGAATATCTCAAGGACCCAAAGGAATTTCCAGCACTGAGCAGTGGCTCAGTTCACATTTATTCTGATTTTGCTCAATGCCTCAAAAACTTCACTCTAAGAGCTGAGTTAAATATCCTCACTTCCTATAAGGAACGAGATCTTGCATGGGGGTACTACATACAGATGCTTTGACTGGGGCTATGTTGTTGAATCTGCATAACAAATCTCTTGTCAGTTGTCATGATACCACTCCTCATATGAGGAAACTGATTCCAAGGGAGATGGAGTTTCTGCCAAACAGTGGGAGCTTCTGGCCAAACCAGGATGACCTGAATCTAGACTACATTCCTAAGGCTCAGAGATGGAGGTTTCTTGAGATGAGCAAACCTGGCCAAGAGGAAGGACATGGACAGGCCGGTAAGCAGACCTAAGATCAGTGACTCTACAGGCCCAGCCTCTGGGCTCACTCTTGGGACAGCATCTTGGGAAACAGATCCTCGCATCACTGCAGCCCTGCTTTCACTCTAGAGGGAGTTTTAGGCAGTACAGGCCATGGCTTTGGGGACAAAAGAAAGCCATTCCCAGGGTCAAGTCAGGAAACCCCATACTTCCCCATTTAGTGTTG
The DNA here is from genome assembly GCF_023159225.1 of Perognathus longimembris pacificus. NCBI lineage: Eukaryota > Metazoa > Chordata > Mammalia > Rodentia > Heteromyidae > Perognathus > Perognathus longimembris. The sequence continues at coordinate 31,765,451 of NC_063167.1, read as the reverse complement.
AATTGGCTCAACTCCTTTGTTGAACCCAGAGATTTTTTTTGTTAGAATTGAGCCTCCACAGCCCCATCACTGCCTCCTTTAACCACCCCCTTTCTGTCTGTAACCCCAGAGCCTGAGCTCCCCATCCTCTCTTCCCTCTGGGCCCCAGGCCAAGCCTCCATCAGCTTCCCTCTGCCAGCCTGTGAATGTCTCTTTGTGCCGCAGCCCTGACGTGAGGTCCTTCCTGGGGAGGTGTTATTTTAATATATGAAGGGCAGTCATTGCATTTCATAAAGATAGCCTGTTTGGAGGGGCCGGCAGGGACCCAGGAGAGATCACACTTGACAGATACAGGGACAGCCTGTGGTTTGGAGGCTGGAGGTCACAGTATGTGCCTGTGCAGCCCAGTGCTGGGCACCATGCCTCCAACAGCCATCACGGGAATGAGGTCTACCATCCGAGGTCAAGGCATATAAGGCCTTCCTCTGCACCAGAGGGGCAGGTCTAATGAGGAGGAATGCAGGCAGGCCTGGAAGGAAGGCAGCCACTGGTATAAGAAGCAGGCCTGGAAGCTTACAGGGGCAAGAGTGAGGGGCACAGGATCTGCACCAGCTCTATCCCTCTCTCCCCTTTTCTCTCCAGCAGTAGGACCTGAAAAAAAAAAAATAGGCCAGAGGCCCCAGGGGTCTTGGAAGCTCAGTAAGTACTTTCTGACACTGTCATTCTAAGAGATTGAATCCAGCCTCCCAGTGGGGGATGGTGAAAATAAATGAGGAGCGAACTCTGTCTCCTGCCGCCTTGGGCCCTGCAACCAAAGCAGAGTGATGGACGGGGTGACAGAGTCTGAGCAGGGTTGGTTCCAGGACAGCTCTGGTTTGCTTCTGAGCAAAACACCTGGTCCTTGGGGAAGTGAGATGTGGAGACAGCCACACCAGCTCCTTTCCAACAAGGAGTCTTTCTGTAGCTGTGGGGTGGGAGGGGCATTGGGGAGCGGGCTGGGCAGTCCCAGGGTGCCCACAGCCAGGCATCAAGGTTGTTGAACTTGGAAATGTGCAGATGGCCCTTTGCACAGTAGAGCAGCCCACAGCTTACTCAGCACCACAAGGAGGGAGCAGTTCTAGGCCGTGCTTCGTGGTAACAAACTACAGTGAGGAATAGGTGGTGAGCTGTGCTTCCAAGTTGGAGGACAGAGGGTAAATGGACCAGAAAGATCAGCCATATTCCCCAGGCCACACCTTAAGTCTGGAATGGGGCTCAGGTCAGGATACTCTAGTCGCCTTGCCCTGTAGTCCTCTCTGGGAATTCTTGTGGCAAGTGACAAGTCTATATCATTAAAGATGATTAAAAGATGAGCTGTAGAGAGCTCATTTCTGTACTGAGAGCTCTAAGTGTGTCCCAGCTCCTGTAAAATACACCTCAAGACACTTCATAGAACACAAGACCTAACCTAGAGTGAAGTGATAGATCAGCAGACAAGATACCAGCAGCCTCTTATCTGTGCTACATTGGCTGAACTCTTCCTCCCAAGTTCCTCCTCCTTGGTAGCTTAGTGGTTTGTGGTCACTTCTAGATGTTCCCCTCAGGGCAGGTGTGTTCTCTGAACCATGTCTGTATCCTTAGTATGTGTTGCAAGGCATGCATCATCAAGGTGCCTCAAACTCCTTGTGAAACAAGTGGCATATCACACCCACCTCTGACTCTATGTTCTTTTCTCCTGGCTCACTCATCCCCCTGCTGGATGGCCTCCTGCACAGTATCCTTTATACCAGCCACACTCACCTACTGCTGATGGGGCACAAATGGATGCCATCGCTTTGGATAATGCAGAATCTGTCTGTCTAAGCATAAGTATCCCTCCAGCCTGGGATTTTTCACAGTTAAGGTGTCAAAAAAGCTATGTATAGTCACCAGAATATGAAAATAGCAATGGCACTATTCATAATGACTAAAACAGAAACTACCCAGATGTCTCTCAATAGTAGAATGGATAAATTATGGGATCATGTACACAATGGAGTATGAGAATGAACTACAATTATAGGCAATACTATGAATGAATCACTGACATAATATTGATTGACAAGTTTTTTTTTAAGAAAATAAATGCAAAATAATACACATTGTTAGCTTGATGCAGTGGCTCAAGCCTATGGTACTAGCTACTTCAGAGATGGCGATCAGAGAGTAGCAGCTCAAGACCAGCCCAAGCAGAAAGTAGTTTATTGGACTCCACTCAGCCATTCATTGGCTGGGCGTAGTGTTGTGTATCTGTTATCCCAGCTATGAGGGAAGAGCAAGTAGGAAGATTACAACCCAAGCAGGCTCAGGCATAAAGAAAGACTACCTCAAAAATAACAAGTGCAGGGGCTGAGAATGTGGCTCAGTGGTAGAGTGCCTGCCTAGCATGCATGAAGCCCTGGGTTCAGTTCTTCAGCACCACATAAATAGAAAAAGTGGAAGTGGTGCTGTGGCTCAAGAGGTAGAGTGCTAGCCTTGAGCAAAAAGAAGCCGGGAACAGTGCTCAGGCCCAGAGTCCAAGCCCCAGGACTGGCAAAAAAAAAAGCACAGCTAGGGGTATGGTTCAAGTAGTGGAGTGCCAGCCATGAACATACAAGCTGAGCAAAAGCATTAGGCCCCTGAGTTCAAGCCACAATGCTCACAAAAGGAAAATGGGAAAAAAGAACAATGAATTTGCCTTTATTCTGAACCAAAGCTTGGTTATTGAGGTGTCAGTGATTTTGATAGCCAGTCTTCCAATGTTGGCTTTATATCATTGTGAAATTGAAATAATCTGTCCCCTCTTCCAGGACATAAAGTGGACAGTTTAGGTGCATTGCCCATACTCCTTGCTGTATTCTGGCATGAGTCCAGCTGTAGTTCTTCTCTTGAAAGCTTCTCTGCATGCTGAGGGGGCTTTGCCAAATGCTGCCCAAAGCTCCAAGTGCCAGGGGAAATAAGGCCACAGGGCACTGACCTCAAGAATGACTGAGGAAATTGGTGAGCAAGTTCTCCAGCTCTGGCCCACTGGTTCCATGAGCACCCAGTAGGAGACCATGCTTTGCTCACCATTTCGAGTAACTTGCTTCCACGGACTCTTTATCAGCTCTCTCTTCCCTGTTTCTATGTCTCCAGCTTGAATTCTCATCCTAGAATCTGTTTTGGGGTGCCCAAAGGTAGCCTAGACCTCAAGTTTTTAGTGGTCTCCTAGCAGGAGACCAAATGGGAAAGCATGCCTACCTCTCTGACTCTCCACATCCTGCCTTCCTTCTCTGCAGAAGCTGTTTGTCCTCTACCACAGCTGACACACTTCAATGTTCCCTCTGTCCATCTGTGGTGCTCTTCATTTACAGCGAAAAGAGTTCGCCCATCTCATGGAAAGCCAGCAAGATGCAGAACCTGTGTCAGAGTCACCTGGAGCCCTGTTCCTAAGTAAGAGGACCTCCCATATACCACAGGCACTATACTGTGCTGTGCTGATACAGCTGTGGAACCTTAGCACCCCATGAGGAAAAGGATAGCTCCTTTAAGTGATAAACTGCTATTGTATATGTGAGGTTCTTAATAGCTCACAGAAGAGCCCTTGCCTACACATTTCTCTGCTAATCTTTATGGCAGCCCCCAAAGCCTGTACTACAGACATTGGAATTCAGTGTCTTATCCTAGATAAGATGTGGCCTGCCCACGTACACAGCTAGCAGGTAGTAAGGCCAGGTCTAAGCCTGTGGTCTCTGGGCCCAGCATCCAGATGGCCATTGAGGTTTGTACAAGATCTCACACTCGGGGCTGATGTGAGCAGATACTGTTACTCAACATTATTGGAAAGCCTTCTTATCCTTGAGACAGGCTGAGCAGGGATTATAATTGTACCATTTTTTCCAGTGGGACCATCAAGACCCAAAGTGGGTCAGTGTAGCTCCTAGTAGCTCATACTGAGTAAGTGAAGGAGCTGGAACTCAAATGCCAAATTCTGGCATCCTGCCATCCGTCTGGCGATCTTCTGATCCTCCAGAGCTTCACCAGTCCCTGGTTCTCTTAACAAACACACATCAGCTGCTCATAAAATGCCTATTACCAACTATAAAAACCAACCACTCTGTCCCCTGAACTTCTGCATGGTCTAGCTTATCTCAAATCTTTCCCCTCCATCTAAGCTTGCCAGATGAGGTGGGAGGCCCCTTGCTATCATTTCACCCTGTCTCTGGGGCTGAGTGGAAGAAGGGCAAGCAGCTTGTCATTCCTGGAATCCTCTTGATGGAGCTATAGATTTACTCCTTGGCTACTCACAGACTCACTCCAGAGGTTGCAGAACTACAGGATCCTCCACTGCAGGGACACAAAGGGAGACACACAGACAAGTACAAGACACAGTGCCCAGAATCTTGGCCCTCGATATGTGTCCTGAGAAAGACAAAAACATGGGCAGGCTTGGATAAGGATAAAGGCTGGTGGAAGGGCAGAGAACAGCAGCATGGGGAGGACAAAGTAGACAAGAAATAGTGTATTTCCTGAGTCCCATGAATTTGTACCAGTGCTTCTTGGCATTTGTAGAAAGGAGTATAGAGGGAAGAAAGAGAAGCCATGCATCCCACATGGATTCTGCACCCCAGTTTCCTCTGCTGGGAGCACTCACTTCCCCTAGCAGCCATAAGATACCTTCTGTCAGAAATTCACTGGGCACCCTTGTTCAAATCTCTCATCATCAGGAAAGCCTTCCTGGTCTCCTGATCTCAATAGCACACCTTGGTCACATTCCATTTCCTCATCTTGCTTCCTGTTCTTTGTGGCACTTACCACCAAATGCAAACCCTGTGAGGATAGGAATTCTGCCATGTTCACTACTGTGAGAATAGCCAGAATTGATTGAATGCATGCACTGTCTGTGCCTAGCACTGATCAAAGCACTTTGTGATTGACATAATTAAACCCAGTGGCCAGGTACCATAGTTGCTCCACTATAAAGCTATAAGAATCAAGGTACAGAGGAGTTCAGCTACTTGCTCAGGGTGATACGAGCAAGTACCAGAGCCAGAATGTGAACGAAGGTAGTTGGCTCTCAATTCTGGAATCCTGCATATTTTTTTGCCAAAGGTGTCTATGGCCCTGCATTCCCAACATACAAAGTAATCCACCACATTTTGTAATCACTCGATAATACATGTGAATTATTGAAGAAGAGAATAATGAATGAGTAAGTGAATGAATGCACAAACAAATGACAGCTGAGAGTATACACTGGTTTAAGGTGAAACACAGCTATTAATTCTCAGAGAGCAAATACACAGCAGTTTGGGGGGAAGAACAGGGTTTGAGAGACAAGTCCTTCATCATGCAGGTACCTCCAGACCCAGAATATTGCTCACACACTTACCTTTTTGAAGATCCCATCATCAAAGTCAGGACTTTGAAACATCCAGAAAAGTTGGTGCTTCATTGAATCTAGGCAATCCACATCCATAGCTATTGAGCTGTGTGCAGGAGGCTTCCTCGTAGTTTTTCTCCTTTTGTCCCCAGAACAACCTCAAGGAAGGAAGTTGTGCCTGGATATTTATCCAGCAATTACATACTGCTTTGTGCAGCATACTCATTGCAAGGCTCTCCTACACTAACATGCAGAACAAAATCCACTGTGTACAGGGAGCCAAGTCAAACTGGGCAAGGGTAGAAATGCAAGCGGTTTTCCTGCAAAGATGTCACTCAGGAAACTACAGCCCAGTGAGGCTAAATCATTTGTCCTATGTCACCCAGCTTGTCAGTGATGGGAGAGGTTACATCCTCGGCTCAGAATGTTCCCTCACCATGCTGGCCTCTTGCTCTGCCTGTCTCTCCTTCTTCTGAAAATCTGGAGTTGGAGTAGAGAAGAAAATAACCCCTAAGAAAAGCAACATCTATGTTTTTAGGTATTTAAATATGTATATGAATAATGTGAATCAATGCTGTAAGGAAAATTGAATCAAAAAGTAAGGCAGAAAACATTAAAAAGTCATAAACTTTACCCGTTTCTCTTGGTGACCCTAAGTGGGTAAGACACATCCACCCGCTGAGGAGCCATGTGGCTAGACAACAGTACGTCTGGACTTGTTAGAACGGTTCCACTACTGACCTCATGGTAGCTTCTAGAGGGTGCCCAGACCCTCCCTCTATCCCTACCCTGTCTGCTTAGTTGCATAGTGTGTATAAATCAGACTCCACCAATGCCTCCTTTCCCTTCCTATGCCTCAGGATACCCTCATAAAAATTTAAAAGCTTGCATGTCAGACTGTACTTCCCAAGGCTCTAAAACTGGAGACTTGGTGTATGCCTGCCGGTTCACTGAACGACAGGCAACTGACATTCTGATGATGGCTTCATTTCCTCCCCATGATGGCTACCTCCTACAGCTGTTGTCACCTCTATTCACACTGATGGAGCCTGCCATCATTTCTCAGTCCTTGTCTTCCTAGACCTCTCAGCACACCCTCCATCTTCCCATACTTTCAAGTATGACCACCCTCTCTTGCCATCCCTATCATACACACACACACACACACACACACACACACACACACCATTCTTTCCTCAGGGTCATTTCATCCCCCTGACCTTCAAACAGGGCACAGTCACCAGCTCTCTTCTCTTCTCTTACATTTCTCCATACTAATCTTTTTTGAGAGTCATTAGCATTTATTTGCTTGATTTTTAAATTTTTTATTTTATTGTATTGTAAAGGTGATATACAGAGGGGTTACAATTACATAAGGTAATGAGTACATTTCTTGTTGAACATTGTTACTCCCTTCCTTGTTTTTCTCCTACTTTCCCTCTTCTCCAACTCCTCCCACCACCTAGTTGTAAAGTTCATTTCCAACATAGTGTCTTGTAAGTATTGCTGTTGTATTGGTTCACCTTTGTCCTTTGTCTCACCATTTTGTAGTTCCCTGTCCCTTCCCCAAATCAAATAAATGTATATATAAGACAAAGGGTACCAAAATAACAATGACAACAGGGGATAAACCAAAGGGGGGAAATGAAATAAAAAAATAACTTCACCCAGTACATTAAAGCAACAAAAAACCCTCTTGTTTCCATATCTTGGAGTTCATTTCAATTAGCATCATTTTATATGGTCATATGTACATTGTTATGAGCTGTTGCCATCCTCTGCTAGGACTATATCCTAGACATATACTACTTATCACAAATGAGGGAAACCATGGAGCCTCTGTTTCTTTGGGTCTGGCTTACTTCACTTAATATGATTTTTTCCAAGTCTCATACACATTGTCATCATCAGCCTGAATCCTGAATTCATCAGAACTCTCCAAACTCGTTTATCCATCCATGAGAGATGTTCCATCTGGGTAGCTACTCTCCACCTCAGACTCAATAACTTCGAAATCTAAAGGCTCTTTCTCCCCATCCTGCTTCCAGTCCTGATGCTCACCTAGGCCTCTTCAGCTGCACAAATGGCAGCTTATCCTACCAGGTGGTGAGGCCGAAAGTCTTAGGGACACCCTTGAAGGCTGCCTCTTTCATATCCTATATCTAAACACATGTGGATTCCACTGTACTCCTCTCCTCTCCTGCTTAGTCCTGTGGCCCAAGTCACCATTACCAGTTGTACATAGTAACTAACCTAATGGATTCCCCAGGGTTTTCCTTCTCTCCTTTCCAAGGCACCTGGAGCTAGTCTTCAAACATTACAACAGATGAATTCATACTTCCTTGTTCCAAATCTTTCACTGCCTTCTGATTGTACTGGTAGAAACCAAATCCTGCATATCCTAAGTCTCTGTACCCTACCTTCAGCTTCCTCACAGACTTCCCCTTCTGCTCCCCCACTCATTTCACTCCAAGCATACTTGTCTCTTGTTCTTCCTTGAATATACATTCCTGACTCTTGGGCAATACTTTTGACCCAGGTGTCAAAGCATATACTTCATGTCACCCAAGCCTGGTCTAGATGTCACATGCCCAGAGAAGCCCTCCCCATCCCTGCATGGCAGCCTACACCAACTATCTGCACCCTACTGTATTTCTCATAGCACCTTCCTTACTTGGCACACATATGTGTCATCTGTTTCCCAGCTAAAATGTACACTCCGTAAGAACTGGGACTTTGGCTCATTGCTCTGTGAACAATGCCTAATATGGTTCCTGAAACATTCTTACAGTTGGCATTTCTCTAGCATTACTATATCTACTAGGAATTATTCTAAATGCTTCATTTATATTAATAACTCGTTGAAATCTCACAAACTGTGAGAAGTAGGTATTATTATTAGCTTCGTTTTGTACTTGAAGAAACCAAGGCAGAGATTAAGTACCTTGGCCAAGGCCATACTGAGCCAGGATTGGGATTCAATAGTAGCTCTTTCTTTCTCACTCTCTCCTATGCCTCTTCATGAGAAGTACAGAAATAGTTGTTGGATAAAGAACATCCTGTCATTGAATGCACTTCTGTTTACCATTAGACTCCATGCTGGATAAGATAAGGGTGGAATCTGCTCTGGAGCTGAGATCAGCAGTGTTAGAACATCCTTTCTATACATCAACCTACCTCCTCTGACAAAGATGCACATCTATTCTTCTTGAAGTGGTAGTGTGTTTTGCTATTGGCACCACTTGGGTTTTCTCCAGGACCCATAGTAGTCTTCCAATTAAAAGTGATTGATTGTTAAGGAAGTAGAGCTGTGATTCAATTGGTAGAATGCCAGCCTTCAGAAAGAAAGCTAAGGGAATGTGCCCAGACAGTGAGTTCCAGCCATAATGTGTACACACAAAAAGAAAAAAAAAAAAAGAATTTGAATGGATTTTAAGGAACAGTGTGTGGGGGGAGGGGGGAGGCATCTAGTTTTACTTAGGGGGTTCTTGAAGGCTCCCAGAGAAGGTTCTGTTTGGGTGACAATTTACAAAAGTATTTGGCATGCCTGGAATGGCTGGCCAGGTGACACTTTGATCTACCTGTAGATTCTTGCCCTACTCACAGCTGTGGGATTCTGAGGGGATGGCCTATCATTGTTGGGCACACAGTAAACCATAGATTCTCAGTTAGGACTGCATAGCTACAGCATGACCCAGGAGAGCAGGCTCCACAGTACCCATAACAGAAAGGGGGCATAGTGACTATTTCTGTCATGTCTTTTGCCACCAGCCTGTCACTGCTGTCGCTCCTTCTATAGCTGCCACCTCTATGCCCACGCTGGCCACTGTTGGCAAGATGGCTGCTCTCACATCTGTCACAATAGCAATGACAGCATGACTACCCAGGTTCTGAACTGGAGATCCATCTCTACTGCCATGTCTTCTACCATTCACATTCACAGCTTCTTATATGACTTCTAGTCCTAATGGTTGTTATTCCTCACATCTGTGGTCTGCTCTACAGTTTACAAAATACTTGGCATTGACTGGCACAGTAGGCTGGTGAGGCAGGCAGGTCATTTTGTTCCAGTGGGCAAAAGGAGGCTAGCCATTGGCAGTCAGCCACTTAATGTCATCTAGATAATAAAGTGCTCAGAGAACAGGGAGAGCTTATAGTTTAGTTTCTGAGCAATTGTTCTTGGTCAAACCCCATACTTGGCACATTTTCAAAATCTAGCCCCACTAAATCTACACAGCAACCCTCAGGTATGAATGCTGTCTTCACCATTTCTATAATAGGGAAGCTAAGGCTTAGAGAGGGTAAAGGCCAAGCCCCAGGCTGCTTGGCTGCCAGTCGAAGGGTAACACGTGGTTCTAGAGCCCATACATTAGGGTCGTGGATGGAATGTCAAAGAGAAATGGCCATCCAAGATCCCAGATGCCTGGAGAGCAGGGCTCCAGTAACTCTTTGCTCACCAAGTCTCGGCAGCTAGAGATCTTTGGCCTTGTAGCAAAACCTCGCTGGGTCTTACTTTTACCATCTCCTAATAACATTGACCTTGCTTCCTTTACAGTCTCTTTGGGGAGAATCAATACTGAGCCCTGTCATGCTAAGGACTCTGCTATCTTTGACACTTGCAGATTCAGGTCCTGCCATTGCTGTGACATACTCACAAACCACACACTGTGCTTGGCAATTCCACAGACTAGGCTGCCCTTTACTCCTCATCCTCCATGCCCTTAGAGGTAAGAATATGCTCTGTTCCGATTGACAAGCAAGGGTAACTGAAGCTTAGAGAAGTGGTTTACAATGACCATGGATACGTCATTTCTGTGTGGGATGGTAGAGCTGTCATCTCAACCAGAGCTACCGACCTCCCACCTGAGCTGTGTGTGATCTCAGAAAGGCCTAGGTGTTTGTTGGGATCTTTCTGTGTGCACTGCCATGATAGGCCCACATTTTTAGGGCTGAGGGGAGAGATTGTCTCATAGGAGAGACAGATACCATGCAGGTGATTCCAGACTGTTGTGGAAGGTGCTAAGTGTAACCAGGAAGTGCAGGGAATCAGGGAATATATGTAACAGGGACCAAGCCATAGTGACACCAACTGTTGTGACAGCAATCACCCCTATTCCAGTGGCTTTGCCCATTGATCACCCTATTATAGGTGCTCCCAGTGGGCCACAGAAAACTAAAGGACAGTCAGAGAGCAGAGAAACTCAGACAGCAGCTGTGGGGAGAAACAAGGATCCTACTGGGTCCTGGCATGGACCCAGGTCTTATACCATCAGCCAGTGTCAGTGATGTGGCCTTGTCCACCTGCTAGGGAGGCCACATCCCCCAAAGGAAGAGAATATGGTTTTGGTGAGCAGGTGGCAGTCGCTGCTATACAGTCTGGAGGTAGTCGAGAGCAATTTCCTTATAGAAGTGACATTCCAGGGGAAAGCTGCGAAAAATGGGAGACAAGAAAAATGGCAGGTGCAATGGATGGTACTCTTTGTATCAGGAATCATGGAACCAGCCACTCCCCAGGCAGCACCAACCCTGTGTGGGGAGGGCAGCCTGAGCCCCACTCCCTGACTCCCACAATATCCAGGATGCTAACACCTGCACATGAGAATTATCTTGGGAGCCAGTGGGTTGGGGTAAGGCTCCCCTCTGAGCAGAGGCCATGTTCCCCTCTGCCTGTGGGAGAGAGGCCCACAGGGTCCTGTCAAGTTCTTTTGCTGCTGGAAGCTGCTCGCAGGCCCATCAGCCTAAGATGCTAACCCAAGATTTAAAAGGACTAGAGATCAAAAGCAGATGCTCCTGGAAGACACTTCAGACTTCCCCGCCGTCTGGGGACAGGACTATGGAGGAGAAGGCAATTCATCATGGAACCATGCAAGCCCCCGTTCAATAATAAACAGATGTATGATGGAGAAAGAAAGGGATGGGCGTCAGCCCTGTGATTCATTTGTCTCTCTTATGAAGTCACCTTCATCCTGGGCTCCAGAGGCCAGGCTCAGGCGCTTTGATGCAAGGACATCATGTCAGGGAAATGGAAACATTTCACATTGTAAATCCTCAGGTTGTCAGAGAAACTCTAATGAGAGAGAAGACCGGGGGGAGCACCCTGGCAAAATGGGATGGAGTCTAAAGACTGGGAGATAAGAACCTGGTGCCGGCCCATCCCTGCCTGCAGTTATGTTGTTGGACAGTCAATGCCCTTGGTACCATTAAGTTCACATGCTTTGGTCAAGTTAAGCTTCCTGGGGCTTTCATGCTCTTCACTTTTGGTGAAGAACCTGAAGATAGCTTAACAAGACGGAGATGTTAAGTATGATTATCTCCCTAGACAGGGAGTCTTTTGTTCCCTACTTAGGGAAAACAGAGTCATGACTCACACCCTACCCTACTAAAAACCACAGAGAGAGCCATTAACCATAATATGTACACACACACACACACACACACACACACACACACACACACACATACACACACCCCACAGACAGAAAGAGATAATAGAATATCAAGGTTAAGATCAGGGGCTCTGGGGTCTATTTATCCTGTGTATGGAATTCTAGTTCTACACTCACAAGTGTAGAAAACCACTTAACCTCTCTGAGTCCCTCTGAGTTTCTGTATCACAAAATGGAAATGGCAGTAGCAGGAGCCTTCAGCTGCCTGATGACTGGGAGAAGCAAGTTAATATAGGTCATGGGTTCAGCTTTGTTCAGAAATGGTTTCTGTTACCACTTTGAGATCTGCCTCTAAGATAGCTCTGCTGTCATGGTACAAATTATTATCCCACCTAATTTTAAAAAAATGCTGAGCCCTAGAGAGAAGGCTTAGCCGGTTCTCATAGGGAGAAAGAACCCAGTTTTCCTGGCCTCTTTGTCAGAGTTCTCTCTACCCTTCCCATCTCTTACATGCTTGAAACTACTTGCCAGGTGTGTTGATGATGTTGAAAAAGTGGAAAATGCTGGAGGACAGAAAGAGGCCTGGACCAAGGACATAGCCTTCCTTGTGGATGTGCAGGAGAAAAGCAATTCGAACAATTAGATATTGTTGGCTCATTCACCACTGTTTGTTCCAAGATTCCAACACAAGGCCTAATAAGTAGGAAGTAAACACAAATACTGAACATTTTGTTGTCATGGTTATTCATGAATGAAAGAGCGAAGGAACAGTTAAGAGGCAGAGGAAAGACTCTTGGTGTTTTAGCTGTCTAACTTGGTATGTTCCATGAGATAGCACAGAGACAAGAATGGAATTGGGGAGTGATTTATAGTAGAAGTTTAGACTCAGGAAGCTTTTGGACTTCTATGTTCTATAAATTCAGTGCCTTTCACCATACCAATAAATGAATGCTCCTGATCACCAACTGTCTATCCATCAATAAGAGGTTAAGAGGAGCAAGGAGTAAGCCCTGGCTGCCTCCAGGGAGCACATAGTCTGATGGGATGGTCAGGACTTCCAGGGTTGGTACAGAGCAATGTATGTGCTATGTGCAACACATATAGCAAAGAAAGCTTGGAGGGGAGGCAATCCTGGGAGCTGCATTGGTCATGGAAGCTTCCTGGAGGAGGCTAGTTAGATGATGAATTAGGTTTGGTCTGATGAGTTGGATGAAGAATGAATGAGCAAAGGTTTGGACCTGAGAATGATTCTGAATGCAAAGGAATCCCACTTTGTATCCAGCCTTCAACATCCAGAAGAGGACCTGATGTTGAGTAGGCACAAGCACATTTCATAGTTTCTTTATCTCCCTTCCCTGACTTGTCAGGAGCTATGAGACAAAGATTATCTTCGGCCCTTTGCCTGAAGGTTGAAGGGATTCCAGACCCATAAATATTATTTTTAAAACCAACTGATGCATAAAACTAGACTTTGATTAAATATTACAACCAGGATTTGGTAATGGAGCAAGAGACTGTCATTTATCAGCAAGAAAGGTGGACATAATAATTCATTAAATTCCTTTGAGCTCTACTTTGGCTGAGCGCACAGGACAGAAGGGCCTGGCGAGGTTATGTTTTACTTTGGCTGTTTTCAGGCCTTCTCTCCAAAACTGCTCCTGAAAACCATTAGCACCCCAGGAGGCCCAGGCTGCTGCCCTCTGAGTGTCCCGGCCACTGAATCACTTGAAAAGCCTCCATTTATCACCATGGACTCCGTTTTCCCCTTCAGGCAGAGCTGTAGGGAGGGTGTGCATAGAGGCTGCCCTACTCCATTAAACCGCTGCCCTCTCCCTCCATCAGAGGGCCCAACGTGCATGGAGGGGTTCACTGTCCATTCATTCAGCAGCACTAGACAGTTTGCCACAAAACCAGCACTGCGATGTACACTAGACACTCCAGAGGACAAAACTGATCATCCTTCTGCTCTTAGGGAGTCCACAGCTGGAAGGGGAGACTGCACATCCACAAATACCACATGACCATGCAACTTGTGAGAGTGGAAGCACCAGGGGTGGGGATGGGGGGGTCTCACTTGGTCTTAGAGACAGAGAAGGCTTTCAATGGAGGAGGTAGGGGTAAGCTGAGAGCTGAACAATGTGTAAGGAGACAGTTAAGTGGAGAGGACACACAAGTTTAGGTATTGGGAACTATGTGTACAAAGTTCTGGAGGTGAGGAAAAGACACCTTGGGTCGACTAAAAATCATTTTGGTGGGAATAAGGCTAAATGTATGGAGCAAGAGGTAGCAAGGTCTAAGGTTGGATTGATGAGCTGGACTAGGTCCATACCTTATCTCTCCTAGCCTTAAGTGGTGCGAGAAGGGATTGCTGTCATCAAGTTTGTGGCTTCAAAAACGTTGCCCCTGGCTCCTGTGCCAGTATAGACAGAGCCCAGCCATCCCCACAGGATTGTGATGAGCCAGATGCCTTTCACACTGTGCATCTGGGGACCACCAGCGCGACTGTAGGCTGTTGGTGATGGTTAGGGTAACTAGGGAGTGCTGCTAGAGCAGACTGCCCTAAAAGTCATTTTTAATAGGAGAGGATTTGAACTTAGAGCTTCACACTTGCTAGGCTAATAGGCTACTGCTGAACAATGCCTCCAGCCCTGTTTTTCACAAGTTACTTTTAGAGTAGGGTCTCATCTTCTGTCTGTGTATGTGTCTCATTCACAGTTCACCAATGCGTAGGCTTCCCCTCATTTCTGGAATCACACCCACATGCCGTCACATCCTTTTTCCCTTCCATGGCAACCAAATCTCAGAGATTTCTGCCTGGGCACTGCCATCATCCCAGGCTCAGCTTTCCATACAGCTTGGGATGAAAAGTATTCCCCCAATATACCCAGCTATGAGTTCAGAAGGGGTCTCACAAACTTTTCTGCCTTAAGCAGCCTCAGCACCAACAGTCTTTATGTTCCCAGCCTCCAGAGTAGCTAGGATTATACATGCAAGTCACTGAGTTCCTAAATTTCCTATCTATCTATCATTGGTCCTGGGGTTTGAACTCAGGGGGCTGTCCCTGAACTGTTTTGCTCAAGGCTAGTGCTCTACCACTTGAGCCACAGCTCCACTTCTTGGGTTTTGGTGGTTAATTGGAGATAAGAGTCTCAAGGACTTTCCTGCTGGGGCTGGCTTCAAAGTGCAATCTTTAGATCTCAGCCTCCTGAGTAGCTGGCGTTACAAGCCTGAGGCACTAGCACTTGTCTCCCTAAAGTTCTTAATAGCTTTGAACAGCAAAAATTCATTTCTTACCTAGCCTAAAGGAATGCCACAAATCAGCTGGAGCTTCAGGGCACTCTCTAGGTCATGGAGAGAGAAAGGAGACAGGCATATTTCATACCTCCTACAGCTTGCTTCACATTTCAACAGCCGAAGCAAAGCCAATGGCCTCTATTTTCAGAGAAAGCCACCCCAGAAATACCCAGAAAGACTGGAGGAGCAGACTCTCCATGGGCCTCTCTGCTTAGGAGATCTATAAGACTTGAGGCTTTGTGGCTTGTCCAACGTATAACCATCACAAATCTCGGCTGAGGACGTTCAGAACTTATGGCCATGTACCTGACCACATGTCATCCTCCTGTCAGCCCAGGGGGGGCAGACATAGCTACTCCTTCCAAACCACTAGGCTCAGCTTCCTGAAATCCCATGGAGAGAGAATTATTAGCTCAGAAACTTCAGAGTCTCTAGGAAAGTTGAGTGAGTGTGGACCTCCCAAATGGTTTGTGTGTATTTTTACTTTCGCTAAAATGAGCAATAAAAGCAACTTGCTAAATAAAGATTAAGCCAGTGCCATTTACACAACTAAGTGAGACATCATGGGGATGCCTTTGCCATCCTCTGAGCATCTGCCTCCCTGTAGTTGGAACAAGATTACAAATGTGTTTTGCTTTGGTGCAAATGCTGCATATGCCCTGGGGCATTTATTTATTCTGGTCCTGATTAGCCATCCAGATGTCCTGATGATGTGACACAGCCGACAGCTTCTAGCTCCCGAACCCTTCACAATCTCAGAGAAGCCGTCCCAAGATGCAGTCTCTCCCACTTAGGCTCCCACACCCAAGGGTCAGATTTCTCTCCATCACTAAGTCTCCAACTCTGTCTTCTCTATTGCCTTCCTTTTCTCTTTATGACCCGTGTGAGGTCTGTCTCATTGCCAGTAGGCAGGACTTTTGATGGAATTAAAATGATCAGGGGACTGAAAAGGAACTTGAACATCAAGCCTAGAATATCAGTACTCTGAGTGAGAGAATAAGCTCTGAGAGTACAATAACTTGGCGTCCAATCCCAACTCAGCTGCTCTGATGCAGTGCAGCCTTTAACCAGATACTTCACACCTTTAAAGGTGTGGAGAGGGAGAGAGAGATGAGGCCCACTGAAAGGAGTGAATAAAATGTCCCATGCCCTGGCACTGTGTCTTAAGCCAAGAGAACCATCTGAATGATAGTCAGCATTTGTAAGTTTAAAGATGGTCCAGTGGGACCTGTCAGGTGACCTGGGAAAGAGTAGCTTCTCAGAGTTTCTTCTTCCACAGTTCCTGTAGTCACTAGCTCCCTCTAGGGCCTGCTTCATGTCCCATCTTCATATGCATCTCTGGTTTGCATCTCCAGGACCTTTTTCCCTACCTGTTCACATTTTCCTCATTGCTCCAAAGGAAATGTTATCCACGCTCTAGCCCTGATGTCCATTTCCTCATGACCTGGTTTGGAGATCTGTGCAGCTGTTACTCTTTACAATGGTGTGTTATGTTACCATTCCATCTAGCTTGTCATTGTGGGGCCAGCACTAGAACCTAGGGCCTTGGGAGTCTAGCAAGGTGACTGCTTCTGGACAGGTAGATGATTTTCTGCATCATGCACAGGTACACACGCACATACCCTCTTTGGTGTACTGTATTCAACAGACTGTCTGAATTGGCCACAGGACAGGCTGGCACTATGGAAGCTTCTCCTTTCTCCTGTGGTAAGGATGGGCCACTGGAGGGAGCTGAGGACAAGAGACCCTTGTTCCCTGAGACTCTCACAGGGATCCAGGCTAGAGCTGGTTAGGACAGAACTGGAAAGATGCTGAGGGCTGGAGAAGAGACAAGGGGATGAGCCATGGGGAATGGGTCTTGTGGGGAAAGATGGGATAGCTGTGGTGCTTAGGCACATGTGTGGCAAAGCCCCCTATGCAGTGGCAGTGCAGGGGGCTCAAGGCAGAATATACTTCTGCATTTGGAACCCTGTATTTGCTGGTGTTCATGTAAGAGTGGAATTAATTAAATGCCGCAGGGCCTCCTCAGTTGTTGAAAATAAACCCAACCAGGCCCCCAGCAGTGCAGCCCGCTTGCTTGCTTGCCACAAAGCGGGCATCTGTTGGACTTCTTTGGGCTTCAGAGGGAGAGAGAGAGGCGCACAAGGCTTCCATGGCACAGATCAGTACGGCAGCCACCTTCTCCCCACAGGCAGCGTGTCAGAACCAGATGTGGCTCTGAGCTCTGCCCTACTCCTGGTGATGGGATGCAAACACACGTCCCCATAAAGACAGCAGGAGACACAGACACTAGGCATGTTGATTCACACAATGGAGCATAGACCACCCATTCACCCAGTTATACATGAACACCACAACAGAGAGACAGAGGACATGAGCACATGGACACGGGGATGCTTCTGAGTGCATCATGAAACAGGAATAGCCTGATCACATAAGAACATAGTCACCCAGGTGCTGGGTCTCATGCCCACAGACTCACCAGGACACATGTGGACCTAGCTTCTGAACCAAAAAGGCTCAGTCTGCTTTTCTATCTACCTCTTGCTAAAAGCATCACATTGGGCTTGTTTCTTAATCTCACATGCCTTAGTTTTCTCATCTGTAAAGTGGGATAGTAATAGTACCAACCTCATGGGGTCATGAGGACCAAAAGGAGAAAACCAATATGAAGTTGTGGCAGTGTGGCTGTGTGTACTAAGCACTCTGCACATTAGCTGACATGATTCTTTCCCAAACAGGCTCATATGCAAACATGGGACACTCAAACACAATGGACCAAATGACCCATGGGAACCAGAGACAGCAGATCCACACAGGAAGGCTCACAGGTGAGCCTGCCTAGGAATGCATCCTATAGCACACCCTGTGTGTTCACACATACGCCCTGATCCCCTGCTATCACCAACCCAAGTTGTCATGGGCATAAAACCAAGCCATGCAGAGCTGGGAGAAACCAAAGGCATTCTTGGCCTAGGAGACGCATGCCATGTGGTGTGGTCTCTAGCCGCTGAAACACAGACGCTTCTGTGGCTCTCCATGGCCCGCAGGCAGAGATCCAACTTCCCAAGCCTGAATTGTAGATGTCTATATTGTGCCTCTGCCTTCTAACCTCCCTTCTCTCTGCTGCATTGTTCCCACACTGCTCCAAGGGACTCCGCAAATTATGCCCATCTAGTTCTGAATGGCTGAGAAAGGAAAGGAAACCATGGCAAGTAGGGCCCAGATGTCACTATGGAGGGTCAGGCTGTCCCTCAGCTTGTTACAAGAAGTAGGAAGATGCAGTGATTAGATTCCAAAATTGGGCAGACATAACTACTCAGACAGTGCTAGTGGGGGCAGGTCTCTCCTGAGGGGTCCACAACAAGTGAGACTTCTGGGCTTCCACATTCCTGTCGGGGGCATCTCCCCCTGAAAGCTCTCCTCACCATCCCAAAGCTAGTCACTTCCTCCTCTGTCCTCCCTTCTCTGTCCTCCCATGACCCTTATCCTTGCCTTTTACCATAAGTGCTCTATGCTGGATGACAACAGGACCACAAACATGGTGGTATAAAACAACATCTATTTTCACATGGGCTCTGTGTAAGTTTCAGAACCTAAGCCAGAGGAATTTCCAGATCTATTGGTTAGTTGATTAACTCATTCATCTCCTTGTTTACATAGTTAAGGTGCTTCCTCTATCCTGGGTGCTAAGAGTGGTGTTATAGTTTGGATGTTAAATGTCTTTTAAATGTTAAAGACTTGGTCTCCAGCGTAGTGCTTATGGGAGGTTGGGACTAATGGGAAGTCCATATTTCATTGGGGGAACATGTCCATGAAGGAGACAGTGGGACCTCAGTCTCTCTGTCTCTTTCTGTCTCTGTCTCTGTCTCTGTCTCTCCTGTCCATCTGCTTCTTAGCTCAGTTTGTTCTGCCACTCACTTCCCACCCCCACTGCCAATCAGTACAGAGGCCAAAAGCAAATAAGCCACCCTATCTTGGACTAGAATCTCAAAAATGTGGGCCAAAATAAACCTTTCCTCTTTATGTTAATTGTCTCAAATATTTCTGACTAACATAGGTGGAAAAAGCAGTGAAACAAATGCTACTCTGGACACCAGCCCAATGACTAAAATACAGTTAAGATGCATGAGAGGTTTCAGCCTGCTGGGGCTGGAGGTCTCCAGTTCTCCATTGTCATCCCAGGCACAATAATGCAACTCCCACCCCTGCATCCTCCTGAGCTGTGGGCCCTCCCACTCTACCTTTCACCCTTGGCCTCCCCGAGAATAAATTGTAGATGGCCTTGGCATTGGCTGCCTCTTCTTAAGCAACTTTTTGTTCTAGTAATTTAAAAGGAAGGGGTGGATCAAAAGGGGACGAAATTGTTGAAGGGGGTGATACAGGTCAACATGCATTGTATTTGTATACTACTTGGTTAAATGACACCCGCCATGTATAAGTACTTAAAGATAATTTTTAATTTTTTTTTTTTGGCCAGTCCTGGGCCTTGAACTCAGGGCCTGAGCACTGTCCCTGGCTTCTTTTTGCTCAAGGCTAGCACTCTGCCACTTGAGCCACAGCGCCACTTCTGGCCGTTTTCTGTATATGTGGTGCTGGGGAATCGAACCCAGGGACTCATGTATACAAGGTAAGCACTCTTGCCACTAGGCCATATCCCCAGCCCCTAAAGATAATTTTTAGAAACCTAAATTTATTGTAAGAAAAGATTAAGTAATATAAACATCATTATTACCATTTCAATGTATTGCCTTCTTACCTACTTTAGTAAGTATATGCTTACCTGTGTGTATTTTTTAATCAACTTGAGACTAGGCTACATGCTATTGAATATTTATTATAATACTTGCTATGGGCCACACTGTCATCACTGGTCATGAATAACTTTATTTTTTGCCCTTGCTCATATACTTGTAAATAATATAATAAAGAATGATTAATCTACTACTCAACCTAACTCCTAAAATCTACCCAGTGACGCACGTGACTCACGCCTACCAATATATCCCTTTCTGTCCAGGGTATACATCACTAGAGCTAACTCTAAGATAAAATTTGAATGTTTCATCCCTTAAAATGCTGCAAGCACAGCTGCTCCATACCTGTGCTTTGCTGCCTGAGTGTGCACCTTGGTGCAGTCCCTTCTGCACACATTGAGCGATTTCTCTGTAACCCACTCACCAAACATGTCACAGCAGGTTCTTAGTAGCTGCACAAGTCCATTTATAGAAGATTATTCTGTTCTCTTTTTCTTTTTTTTTGTGCTGGTCCTGTTGCTTGAACTTATCCTCGAGCATTTTTGTTCAAGCTAATGCTCTCTCACTTGTGCCACTTCTTGGCTTTTTGCCTGGGCTGGCTTTGAGCCTCGATCCTCAGATCTCAGCCACTTGAGTAGCTAGGATTAGAGACATGAGCAAACATGCTTGAGTCTTAGAAGACTATCTTCTATTATCACCTCTCCATTTACATTATTTATAAAATTTTACATTATTTTTAAATTTTTTACATAATATTTGTAAAATTGTATAAATAATGTAAAAAATTCATAACTTTGAAGTGTAGAACTGGTGTTCAAAAGGGATATGCATTTCTAAGATTTTTTAAATAAAGATAACAATGAACTTTCCTGGAAATTTCCACTAATTCCTGTTTCCACAACACCTGTCTATACAGAGCATTGTCCTTTATGAAAAGGAGAGGAGTTACAAGGAGGAAGGGAGGGAGAGAGAGAAGAGAGAAGGAAGAAGAGAAGGATGGAAAGAAGGAATGAGGGAGGAAGGGAGGAATGAAGGAAGGAGAAAGGAAAGAAGGAAGGAAGTATGACAAATACATCTGTCTCTTAAAGGGCTCAGAGCGTTTATTGTTTGAAGCTGGACATGCTTTCAGAGTAGAGCATTGATCAGAGAGCCCTCATCCCTGTTAGCCACTCTCCCTTTTCCCTTGCTGTTTTGCCCCGCCCCCTGTCAGTTCTCTAACCACACCAAATCCTACCTTCAAGTGCTCTTGTCATGCTATTTCCTCAGCCACCATCTCCCACCCTGCACCCCATTCCTGTTATTGCAACATGCACATAACAAAGTTCTGCACCTGTGGTCCTTTGTTTGATTGCCCTTATTTCCAAGCATCCTTTTCAGATGTCCCTGCTGATCCAGGCCCCACTCTCACTTTAATGGCTTTCATCAAAATTTGCAGCATTATTCCCTTGTCTCTTCCCCCATCTTACTGTTTATTAATGTGAAAAGGTCCACACATGCCTTGTTCATTACTAGACATGCTGCTGCCTGACACATAAGGAGAACTGAACAAGCACTGTTACAGCAGGAATAATGAGTGGACAAGAAAATGCAGGAATGGTATAATGTGTCGTCTGGGGCCCAGTACATAATTGGTACCTGTCATGTGCATGTTAAGTTAGCAAGCAGAGAAATGAATGGATGTTCCTGCTGTTACCACTCTCTGGATGAGAGATGGCATTTGCAGACACCCTCATCCCAGGACCCTCCCAGCCCTCTTGTACCCTGTGGGACAGTGCTAGGTGAGGGGACTTCTGGGGGGTTTACAGATAGACTTCTGGAAACCAGGGCTGAGGCTTCCTTACATGAACCCGCGGTTCTTTCTCTAGAGAACTCTGACTCCTAGAGGCATTTTCTAGCCCCTTCCCACCACACATATTCCCCTGGCATGCATGTAGCTCAGCTCCCAGACAGAAGCCTCTTGGCCTCTGACTTAATGATTCTGTGCTTAAGGATTGGGACCAACTGCCTAACTAGGGTCTGTAACCTTGGCCAGCAGTGTTACTTACCACTGTGGGGTTGCCAGGGCTCACACGCCTCCTCCCCTTGATCTCTACTTGGCTTTCTCCTAATCATGGCAATGATGACATCACATTGTTTTCTGGTACAGATTGCAGGGCTCTTTCCCATGAGTCATTTTGTTTGAATTTTCCCAGCAGCCCTAGGACCCTAGGGTTACTTTCCCTACTTGAGTTGGCAACACTGACACTCAGAAGGGGGATAGCTTACTTGTTCAAGGTTACTCAGCTCTTTAGTCATAAGCTAGGTTTGCTTGATTCTAGACTCTTCTTTTCATCATTGTCATTGTGGCAATAGTGAGTGGACCTGCAGGGAGGTAGGAACCCCGTGAGGCCAGAGGCAACACCATTTCCTCTTGGCTTGCCAGAAGCCTTGATATTTAGCTTTGGAAAAGTTTGAGTCTGTGTGGGTTCATTCATGTGTTCCTTCTGTAAATATGGACTAAGTGTTCACACAGGGTGAGGCCTGTGGATGGTTTAGTGGGAGCCACAAGAATGAAGACCCAGGGCAATAGCCCCAGTCATTTCTGCTCTATGATAGCAGTCAGGGTCAGAACTCTCAGGGATATTGAGAAAAATGTAATGAGCTCCCCAGGAATGGAGTGAGTCATTTTGTTCTCATCTGAAGAAAAGGGATATTTATTGGCCTCGAAGCTTTATGGCCAACAGCCATGAGCTGGTAGCTCATACCTGTAATCCTAGCTACTCAGAAGGCTGAGATCTGAGGATCATAGTTCAAAGCCAGCCCAGGCAATAGAGTCTGTGAGTCTCTTATCTCCAATTAACTACCAAAAAGGCAAAAGTAGAGCTGTAATGATAGAACATTATCCTTGAACACCAAAAAAAACCCTGAATTCAAACTCTGGTACTGATGTACAATCACACACACACACACACACACACACACACACACACACACGCGTGTGTGTGTGTATGTGTGTGTGTGTGTAAGGTACATAGAGACAGAAAGAGGAAATACTGTAGAACATCCTCAGCCTCATCACAGTAGGAAGTTTTCAGGCCTCCTTTGGACTCAGGAAGAAGTCTGCATGGAGTGCTAACATGCTTTTAACAACTCAATAGAGATTGTTTCCTCTCTGGGAAGATCTCCTTTTTAACACTTTAGGCTTAGCCTGCCCTAGAGACTTTCCAGACCTCTCAGCCGGAACCTGAGCCCTGCAGCTCTGGGATTCAGAGCCCTGGGTGAACACTCAGAAGCCAGCCCTGCCAGGCTCTAAAAGACACAGGTGTAAATATGGGAGATGCTACTGGATGAGAAACAGCACGTGAAGACACTGGAATTCTGACCCTTCTCTTCTGCGGGCCTCTTCTAATTCTCTTCTCTAAAAGGCAAAGGAAGGGATCTCAGAGATCCTTTCCTGCTCTGATTTTCCAACATTCCTGGAATCTCTACCCCCTACTATCCAGGAGAGCAAGCATGTCACAGTTATCTGCATTACTGTTTCATGTTTGTATCTACTCTCACTATTTTATATAAGTCCTTATGAGCTCTGTTTGATTCTATAAGAATGAGGAGGATAAGGAACCATTTTTGTTATGATTTTGAAATTGTGAAAACTGGAGCTGGTTCTGAACTTGCTCTCACAGAAACTCCTTGAACAGAAGCAAGGTAGGGTGCCAGGCTCCTCAGCACATTATCCTCTACACTCTGCCAGGCCACCTAGTGTCCACGAGCAGCATGCAGAAGGCAGGCATCTGTTGGGAGAGTTTGAGGTTTCATCTCCAGCCAGATATTACACCTGAGTGTATTCTCGTTGAAGTGTATACCAGTTTTTAAATGGGATACATCACCCTGGAATAGAAGTTGAACCCCTGTCCTCCCTTTGCCTGGACCCACTGGCCATGTGTATCTTAGCTCTTTACTGAAGAAGTCAGTCAAGGTGTTCCTCCAACCCTCAGTTCTGTTGTTCCCTCATCCAGGAAGTTCTTCCACTTCCTGTCTGCTGGAAACGCCTATCAATCTGGGACCAATTCCAACGCCTGCTTTCCCCAACCTGCCTTGGCTGAATGAGTTGCCCTGGTGCTTGTTTGTCAGCTACTTGGTCCATTGAGAATTCAGCTCCTCGTCCCTGGTGTGGCACTAGACAAGGGCTCTCTCATCGCATTCCCAGTTACATGTTGTGTAGACTGTCCACTAGAAGGCAAGCTGTCTTCTTTCTCTAAGACAAGATGGCAACCAGGCTGTTGTCTGCTCTGAGTCAGGAGACAGCAAGCTCTCTGATTCCAATTTTCCCCCAGCATTAGCATCCCTTCATACCTCATACTATCATGTAGAAATCCAGAGTTTTAGCTTCAAAAGCCAAGACCAACTTTCCTAGGTACCCAAATGTTTCCCAAACCCACTGCTAATATTCAAATTTTCACATTGTTAAGCAGGCTCTGAACTAGCAAAGCAGTATCTGGGGAAAGATTCTGGCTCCCAGCGCCAGCCCCACAATAAATGGTTGGTTGGCATGCTACTCTCTGGGCTCCACAGGCCCACCAACACTGTGCATTATTAGGACTGCGTTCAAACCTTCTCCACTGGGAGGTGGAAATCAGATGTGTGGTCTAGACAGGAAAATATGGTCATATAGACATATTTGAAAAAAATATTCTATGTTTTGAAGAACAGCTGACAACCGACTTCCCTCACTGTCCTGGGCCCGTGGGCTTGATCTATGTGACAAAGTGTACGTCCCAGCCACACACCATCTGCCACCCTTGTTTTTTTGTTTGTAGATGTGTGTGTGTGTGAGAGAGTTCATGTGTACGTGTGTATACATGTGTGTTTAGAGCTCTTAAGACAATGAAATGGATGTATCCACCCAGTGAATCTGGTAGAAAGTAGTGAATAACAATGAGATGCCTAGCATCCGCCCTGCAGACACATCAGGAACACTCCAAATACCTACCTCATCCCTCCCTGGGTATTGCCTTCTACATACGGAGGTGTTATGGGAGAGATGTTTGTGTCCCTACAAACTCAAAAGTCCGAAATCCAGGGTGTTGGTATTTTGAGGTTGGGCCCTTTATGAGGTGAGTAGGTCAGGAGAAACCTGCTTCCATAAATTGGACTAGTACCTTTATAAAGGAGACCCTAAAGAGCCAGCTAGCTCTGAACACCATATTAGGACACAGTGAGAAAGGTTCCTCTGTGAACCCAGAAATAGGCCCTTACCAGATACTGAATCTGCTAACACCTTGACCTAGACTCCTCAGCCTCCAGAACTATGCAAAGTCAATTTCTCTTTGTAAGCAACCCAGTTTGTGGTATTTTGTTATAGCAGTCTGAAGTGACTGTAAGAGGAATCATTATTATCTGCAAGTACAGGAACCCAGAGAGTCTCATGGACAGGATCCAACTCCCAGGTTACATGGCTCAAACCCCTACCCTCCACTTACTTCCCTGGCCCTTCCTCCCTCAAAGGCTTCTCAGTCCCCTGAGAGAGCAGATGCTCCCCAAGCCTTGTCTTTTCAAGGAATGTTTATGGAGATCACAGAAGGATTAGTTCACATGGGATAGAATAGCTCCTGAGAAGACGCACTGCACCACCATTGCTCTCCAAGGGGCTTTGGCAATGTGCCCTTAAACAGCTGTTTCACCTTTCAGAGCCTCACTTCCTTCCTGCATAAAATGACATCACATCCTACCTACTTCTACAGCTCTTGGAGTGGTGGGTGCAAATGTCTGTGGCATTCCAGGGCTTGCTGGAGAGAAGATACAGGTACATGGACATCCATACAGCCAGAGCAAGGGAGTCTTAGGGCAGTCAACAGGGAGGCTTCTGGGGACACTGAGGCTAAACAACAGGTACAATGACAGCTGCAGGCTGAAAACTTTATCACTTACTCCATTTGATGACACCATTTGATGCTCAGTTTTCTTCTTCTTTTTTTTTGCATTCTTTATTGTTTGTTTATTTTTGTTGTCATTGATTCTGGGGTTTGAACTCAGATCCTTACACTTGTTAGGCAGGTGCTCTGCTAACTGAGACTCTCCTCCAGCCCCTAAGCTCAGCTTTATCATTAATAATGATAGCTAATAATTTTATGGCACCACGGGCCAGCTCTATCCTAAGCATTATAAAATATATAAGCATATGTAACCTAATTAAAAAACAAAAAAAAACCTCAGAAGTGGGCTTTGGCTCAAAGTGGTAGGACACTAGCCTTGAGCAACAAAGGTCAGCAACCAAACCCTGAGTTCAAGCTCCATGACCAACAAGAAAGAAAAAAGAATTTAAAAAACTACTCATATAATAACAATGTCATCCCCAATTTACAGATGAAGAAACAGTGGCGCAGAGAGGTGAAGTTAGGTGCTGGTCACAGCTAGTGAGTGAATCTGAGTGGTGGTGCTTGGTGAGTCACACACTAGGGGACACTTTGGAAAGCTTTGCAGAGAATGTGCTAGCACAAACCCCAGTCCTTCTCTGACTCTCCCATTACTTCTCCCTTGGCCTTAGTTTCTCTCACCCTGTCTGCCATTCCCTCACCCAGCCTCGTTGATGCCTTGCTGACTCACTGGGTTGCCTTCACAGGGCATTTGGTGAGTTTCATGAGACAAGCAAGTAACAGCTCCAGGCTGAGAATTGAGTTCCCTTGTCTCTATTTCTGATGCTGTTCCAGCTCCTAGTAAGGCCTTGGGCCTGGCATTGATGTCTTTATCTGTCTATCCATGCATTCCTCCATCCATTTATCCTTTTCAAATCTCCCTAGAGTTTCAAGGAGGGTGGCAGCTATGGAGTTTACAAGAGCAAGGGATACTGCATTCTGGTCAAGGTCATCTTGTCATCCATAAACAGCCTCATCAGTCAGCCTGAGTCTTGTCCCAAGAAGGAGCAGGAAATCATCCAGAGAGACAGTGCCCAGGTCTGGGGAGCTAGTTAGCCACATAGATGGGAGGAAGGGGTGACATTGTCCAAAAAAAGCAATGTACTTATTACCTGACTTATGAAATGGTAAGCCCTCGCTATGATACCTTAATAATAACAAGAAAATTATGTTTAAAATAAGATATTAAAAAATAGATGTGACTGGTGAAGATAGTGTCCCCAAAGAGGATGGGACTGGAGAACCACCATGTCTTTGGGCTATCACTTTCTCCATTGGGTAAGTGGAGGGCAGGACCCCTGGGCCTCTGGGCAGTAAGTGTGAGCCCTGCAGGATACCCAAGATGGCTATGAGCCCACTCGGGTTTCCCACTGTTCTAGTCAGCAGCCATCCTGTGTCAGGATGAGGAGGGGGGATGTTCGTTTCCTTTTTGTAAAACAACAATATAATTTTCTTGGAAGTAAGTGAATTTCCTTGCTGGCTAAGAGCCAATTTGCCTCTTATCAGATTTCAATTCCTGGTTCAGGTCTGGTCCTGGTTAATGCAGGAATGGAGGGGTGGGGTAAGCCTGGGAAGGGCCATGTTGTTCAGCCAGTATACAGGGGATTTCTGTAACTTTGAATTTGACCCTGTCCCTCTTCGCTGTGCCTGCCAACATAACTCCCAATCACCTTTCTCCTTATGTATCCTTGGGCAAACAGCTATGCCTTGGTTTGCTTAACTGAACATGGGAATAATAATGCCTATTTCATGTACTTGTCTGTGAATATTAAGAAGAGCTAGCCTATACACCAGTCGCCACTGGTATCTTACACCTGTAATCCTAGCACTTGAGTAGCTGAGATTAGCAGGATTCATGGGTCCAGGCCAGTCCAGGCAGAAAAATTTCAAAGACCCCTTCTCCCTGGAGAACTGAATGTGATGGTGTAGGCCTAAGCTGTCCAGATGCCTAAAACAGGTGAATCGATGCCCAGATATTCACCCGAGCAGGAAGCAAGACCCTATCTCAAAAAATATCCAGCACACAAAAAGGGCCAAAGATGTATGGCTTAGGTGTAGAGAGAGAGTGAAAGCACCTGCACATGGAGCTCTGAGTTTAAACCCCAATACTGCTCCCCAAGACCTCTCATGTGAAATGCACTAAGAATACTACCTGCTATACAGAATGGCATGAAGTAGCTAGGAATAGTTATCATTACTATGATTGTCATTACTTTTATGCTGCATGCCCTGATCTGAAATCGGGTCGTCCTGACACTTGCTGAAATTCGGTGCAACCACATTTTTCAAAAGCCATTCTCTCTATGTAAAAGCCTTCCCTTGTCTAATAAGTCTAGAAAATTCCCACTCATCCTTCAAACTTTAACTCATGCTTACCAAACTCCCTGACACAGTGAGTGACAGAGCCCACCAGGTCCTCTTTGTACTTCCTCTGCACTGGATCCACATGAAACACCTGTCAAGCCATCTTGTCATTTACTTCTTTTCACATCTACTGCCACACTAGCCACCCCAAATGGCTTGAGAGACAAGGACTGCCCTTGATTTGGCTCTGTTTCTAACAAAAGTACAGGACCTAGGGAACACTTTAAATGTAGCTACAGGGACATGTATATGAATAATTGCAAAGCAAGTGGCATGGTTCAGGGAGAAACATAGCACTCTGGAAAGGGGCTTATTCTCATAGAGGTTGGGGTCAGATTCACTACTTGAGGTAAGTAATGAGAGTTTTGGTGTCATAGGTGTCAGTTACCACCTGCCTCCTTCAAGGATCTGATTGATAGCCTAGGGCTATCACCGTCTCATTGGTCTGACAGGTTAGGTCTGCAGAGAATCTGTCCCTTCACTAGAATGGCTGCTGGGACACAGTTCCAGCTGCCTCTGTGGCCTCCAAGTGTTCTTTGATTATGATTTGTATTGATTCCTCACACTGTGTGTGATGGGAAGGGAATGTGTGCCATGTGTTTCTGATTCATCTCTCCTGTGCTCAAAGGCAATATGATTTTGAGCGATATCTGATGGCCTTCGAGCCTCAGAAATATGTTCTTCAAACCTCCTTTCCCTGTCCTCTCTCTGTCCTTTCCCTTGACAAAGAGGAAACAGCTTTGGCCAAGAATTGGTCAACTCAATAGCCACAAAAACTTGGCAAACCAGTCCTTGTCTCTTCTCACTGGATCTCTAAGCCCAGGAAGTGGCAGCCAGCCAGGATAGAAACCAAGTGCTGTTTGGGGCAGGTGCATACCAGCACAGAATCACCATCCCTTAGTGATCACATGGCACATATCTGCTCAGATCATCTCCCCTGTGGTGGTCTGCTGATTGACTAGGTATTAGGAGTTTATCTTCCCATGCATAATGACTCACTACTGGAAAACATTTTTATTAGTTTGTAGTCAACAAGTCTTTGGATGTTTCATTTTCTTTCTACTGCTAATCACAGCAATATCTCTACATCCACTAGTAAAAAAAATAGATTGAGAACAAACTTGACATGAATAAATGTAAATTTGTATAAGAGAGTTCCAATCCATGAGATGGAAGAAATGGAACCTTGAAGAGACAGTATTGCAAAGTAGAGTTCTTATGGGTGGTATATGAGCCTATTTTATCTGAGGGGAAAAGAGAGGGAAGAAAGAGAAAGGAGACCATCTAAGGGGCTCAAGCCATCAATCCCAGAGCCATCAAGCCATTCTCTGGCCACCATACCATGCTCACAGACAAGATCAAGAGAGAGGCCCCAGGAAGAAAGAACAGTTAGACTTAAAAGCCTCTAGTTTACCAACAAATGAGGAAAGACATCTCAATTTTTACACCAAGACTACAGACACCTGCCAAGCTGGGGAAGCTGAGGCCCACTGTTCAAAATTCCTATCTGTTTCTCTAATGATTGGTCCTGGGCAGAGCAGTGTTGCCCCAACCTAGATCACACTGTGGCGGCTAGAGTCTTATTCAAGCTAGCATTTGTTGTCCTTCCTTCTTCCTTCTCCCCTTCCTTTTGTTTCCTTCTTCTTTTCCAATATTTATTGAACAGCAGCTATAAGCCAGGTGTGTGCTAGACTCTAGTAATAGTGAATATGTAAGGTAAGCCTTGCATGATTCAGGTTATTTTAAAGAATGATGCTTTCCCTCTGGATACCAAACGCCAATGGTGCTTGGGGACTGCTGTATTGCTTCACATTGATGTTTTCTATAAAAGCATTCCCTTCCTCCCATTTTTTTATACTGGGAAAAAATTCAAGTGAAAAGAAAAAAGGAGTTGGTGTTTTCTTAAGAATCTTACTCACCTTCTGCCCCTTCCAACATCAGCATCCCCTCTTCCTGCCCTTGAGGTAGGAAAGGAGTGCAAACCCCATTCCAGGCCTCCAGAATTGGAGCCTCCCCAGCATTTTACCCCTGAAAATACGTCTATTTCAATGGCTCATCCCAAAAGTTTTGCTATTTGTTCCAGCCACATTTTGCAACACTCTGTTGGTTGCTGATGTTTAAAAGCAGCACATTTCACGTTTGCTTTCTTGAGCCCATTTCTGGTTGTTTCCCACACAGTTCCAGTGAATGAACAGATTTAGAGAGTACATCTCTCTCTCTCTCTTTTTTTCATAAAGGGACAAAAGTTAAACATCCTGTTCTGACTGGAGAGAAACTTTTTAAGAGTTCTGGAACCCATTAAAACCCAAAAATGTCACAGGAAAGTTATTCTGGAGCCTGAGAAAACACAATTTTACACTTCTGATGTCCATTGGACATGTTTTCCTGTCCTTGGAAGAGATCACCATTTCTTTCTTCATTCCCTTTGTCCTCTCCTTCCTTCCAGAAAAAATATGGAAGGAAGCCAGTGTATTTAATGCTAAGTACTTTACAAACATTGTCTTATTGAGTCCTCCTAGTTGTCCCTTCTGAAGTTCATACAAGCTGATTAACTTGACCCCATCACCCACTGAGGAAGGAGCACCTACAGCCTTCACCTTGTTGCAGCTTTATCCTTTGTTTCCTTCCTGCTCCCAGCCAACTCTTAACTTTATAACCTTTGGCCATACCCCACTATGTAGGAAAAAGGTACTGATATGAAACTGGTATGCTGAGGGAAGCCAGGGAAAGACCAACATCTTCCCTTCCCTCTCTGCCACAGGCTGTGCCATCTCATTTGTGAGTGTCTGCGTCATTACCACCAAGAATGACTGCAAGAGCATCTGGATCCACAATCGAGGGTTGCTCTGGAAGCTCCCTTTGTCATTACACATTTCACTTCATTGCAGGAGACAGGCAGGTGGTTCTGAAGTCTCGTGGTACAGCTGAGTATAGGGAAATCTCTCTCCTACTGCTGAGGGCTGAATTGACTATGACAGAGCCAGAAAATAAGAATCTAGCTGTCTGCAGCCTTGCAGTCAAATCTGAGCCTTTAAAATCCATTAATAACCCATTCCTGGACATTGAGACCCCAGAGGCCTTCCAGCCTGCCTTCATTTGGGCACTTGTTAGAAAGTTAAGGATATAACAGGCTTGGACAGGGTGGCAGAGGGAGCAGCCACTGAGTTGTATCACATACACAGCCAAGTTCTAAACTACAGGAGGAACAAAGACAAGGCCTCCTCTGGCTTATCCCTCGCCCTTCTTCCAGCATGCACCCAGAGCATTTTCGAGGTCCTTCCGGGACTTGGGCTGGGAAGGGCTTGGAAAGTCTGTGCTGGTGATAGTGGGGTTGGCAAACAAGGATTACTGGTTGCTGGGGCCAATGGCTGGTTGGGAATCACTAAGGAAACTTCCCTCCAGAGCATGAACCCTGAGTTAGGGTAACAGCCAGAATGGACTTTCTTTTGCTCTCACAGTGCATAAGGGAGGGCAAGATGTAGAGAAATGGTCAGGACACCCCAAATCAATTTATGTCTCTTGACCTTTCTCTCATCTCCTAGGAATTAAAAGCTCCCTTTGGGGTTTCACATGTGTTTTCTTTGTTACTGACCATCTCTGAGGTAACTGGCCTGCTTCTGCCTCCTTGGTCACAAAGTTCCTACACTTTTGTAAGTTCCAAGAGACAGAGTAATTCAGATATTGATGTTAGAAATTGGACTCACCTAATCCTATTTGTTTCTCTGCTTCATCTTTTATTTCATTTTTTGCAGTACTGGGGTTGGAGCCCAGAGCTCCACATATGCTAGGCAAGTACATACCCTGAGTTATGCCTCCAGCCAATCCTTGCTGGTGTATTGAGGAAGGTCTCTGGCTAGACTTAGAGCAACCAGACTTAGAGCAACCAATCGTGTGACTGGAGCTTAGATTTCTGCTTGTGTCCCAGGCAGAGTGCAGATAAATAGGACCAGTACAAATTAATTTTTTGACCAGTGGTGGTGATTAACAGTTGTCATAAAAATTATTATTTACATACCATACTATACTATTATCAGATCTCATTTGACATTTCATCCTTAAAGCATGCTTCATGTCCTTTTATTGAGGAGAAATTGAAACCTACAGGGTGAAAAACGGCTGCAGCGGTAAATTAGTGTAATGTCATCTGTTGTTCAGAGTGACATCCTTCAGCCACCCACAGCATGTGCTTTACTTACTTGCCTGTGTGTTTGATTTCAAGCAGTGGTCTGGCCTGAATTATCACCACCATCTGAGGAAGGTAACAAGTGCTCACGATGCACAGCTGAACAGCCACTAGAAACCAGTGGGTACAGAAGGGTAAGGTGGCTCACTCCACCTTGAGTTCAAAGCCAGGCTAGACTACATTGTAAATTTAAGGACAGCTGAGATCATATCATAAAAAAACAGAGGAGGAAAGGAGAAGGGAGGGGAGGGGAGTCCAAGTTCAGACTCTGATTTACAGATAAGAAAACGGAACTCAAGAGAGAGGGCCAGAACCAGAGCTCAGCAAAAAAAAACTAGTCCCTACTGATAATCTTGAGCTTCACGTCCTGAAGCCTCTGCAACAACTGCCTGTGCTGTGCCTGAAATTTTATTATTTTGCATAAGGTGAGGTACAAAACATCAAATAAAATTCTTTTCTGAGGTTAGGGCTTCAACAAAACTTCCACATGAGCACTAGTTGGCCAGATCAATGAAGAGTGGACCGGCAAGCCCTGCATCCCAGCATCTAAATAGAGATTCAGTCTGTAAATCTGTACCTCGAGGCATGAGTCCTTTGGTCAGCTTGCAGAAAAAGGAGGCCAACAAAAGACAGGATGGGCAAGGATGAGAAGACTACCAGCAAGGAAGAAACTAGTCCCATCTCCTGCTCCTGGCTTACAGGTCTCCTCCTCAGGCCCAGAGGGTGAACACCTGCAGAGAATGTCTAGGCAGGCTGTGATGGAGGACAGAAATGGGTGATGACTCACAGTAGGGCTGTTCGTGACAGAGAGCAGATTGTGAGGCCCTGTGCCCAGTTCTGAGGAAGACCCCTTGTCTCCTACAGACAATCAGGGCCATCCTGACAATCATCCTTGCTTTCTTGGAAGATTCTCCAGCCCCTAGGGTCAGAAGCCAAGGCCTGACATCCAGCCCAAGTGGTCTGCCCAGGAAGACAGAGGGCAGCTGCAACTTGGAGTACTCATGTCAGGGCTCAGGAGTTGTTATGGCACAGGAAGGACAAATCCTGGAGGGTCTGTTTGAGTAACTGAGACTTCATCATGCACCAAATGCATGGAGCCCAGAAGGTGGGGGCTCCAGGGCAGGTGGCACAGACATTGCTCTTGTGGGCAACCTGCCCCTGTCCACAAAGGCCACCTTGGGACACTTCCAAGGATGAGAAGCTCTGCTTCCAGAAAGTTGTTTATGCTGGAATTGACAGACTATCCCTCTGAGACAAGTAGTGAGGCAGGAAGGGCAGCTTCTCTTGAGTTTTAACTCCATTTGTTGTGTCACCTTGGGCACATCTCTCTACTTTCAAGATTCTCACTTTCTTTCATTGTGAAATGGAGGCCAAAAAAAATGTGCACTTTCATGAATCATCGTAAGAACTATTGAAATGATGCTGGCCTTGCTGCCTTTTGGGTGGCTTTTCTTGAGAGATCCTGGGGAAAGCCTTCTGTTCTTCCCTTTCAGAAAGCCCTGCTAGAGGAGCTAGAGACGTCAAGATCTGTTCTCCTTTAAAAAGAAAGGCATTGTGCTGCGCAAAGAAGCCCCTGTCTCTTCAGTTCATTCTATCATTCCCGCCTGATGTGGGCCCTTATCCAGCTTGCTCTGTGCTATGTCCTGTACATTGACAGAACGCGACACAGGGTGGCTATTGTGATGCTTTGTCTCCTGTGGT
This sequence comes from Perognathus longimembris pacificus, assembly GCF_023159225.1. Classification (NCBI taxonomy): domain Eukaryota; kingdom Metazoa; phylum Chordata; class Mammalia; order Rodentia; family Heteromyidae; genus Perognathus; species Perognathus longimembris. Next base: position 31,731,537 of record NC_063167.1, on the reverse strand, counting down.
CTAGGCAGGATGGCTAGGGAGCACTGGCCATGACACTGCAGCCTAGTTTTGCAAGAGGAACTCAGGGCCTGCATCAAAGCAATAGGGATGGATGCTCTGGACAGACAATGAAGTGCCTGCTCACATGGTCGGGGATGTGGAAGGCACGAGCATATGGGAATTTCCAGGACCTGCATGATGGCTGTACATATGGGCATCTCAACGCATAGCCAGGGTGGGAGGACAGAACTTCTCATCCAGGCAGAGCTCTGAGACAGTATCCTGCAGGTTCAGAGGGACCAGACAATAGAGGGTCTTGAGCAGTGGTGGGAGCTGCACTTTGGGGGAGGGGGGATCACTTGGGCATGCTCTAACTGCATGGCAGTAAGTTGAGACGTAGAACTGGGGCTGGTGACTCAGGCCTGGACAGAACAGTGATGGTGAGATAGGAGAGAACAATGACTCAGGGGCTTTCTGGAAAAAGTAAATCAACTACTTGCTGGCCAGAGAGGGATGTAGGAGAAAAGAGGGGTAAAGTTTCAAACTCTCAACACAGGTCAAAACTGCAGTGTGTAATGTACACACCCTGGTAGGGTGAGGCAAGCCGAGGAGAGTGGGTGGAATTGGAGGCCAGAAACCACCACAAGTGATTGCCAATCCCAGTAGGCCCTCAGCACACAGCAGCGTCTCCACTGGCCTCCATAGTGATGCTAGGAGGTAGCTACAGATGAGGAAAGCAAAGCTCACAGAAGTTGACGGTGTTCCCTAGGACACACAGGTAGCAGCATTGGAAAAGCTAAGATTTCAGCATAGGTTCAGATCTCTTCACTGTGGTCCTTTTCCTTTGTCTTATTCAACATGAGATCCCTGGGATCTAAAGCCAGGTAGAAACTGGTTTTGGCTAGCAGAGCTCCTTCCTTAGTACTACCCCTGTCTACACATGTCTCTGCATAGGCCATTTCAGAAAATGGGGCAGAAGACTCTTCCTTGGAGCTGTAAAGGTTTTTTTGTTTTTTTTTTTTTTTTTGTAATTTAATTTTTTATTTTATTTTTTATTTTTTTTTTCTCAAATTTTTATTTTCAAACTGACGTACAGAGAGGTTACAGTATCATACGTTGGGCATTGGATACATTTCTTGTACTGTTTGTTGCAGCTGTAAAGGTTTTAAAGAAGCTACCAGAAAGGGAAATAGTCAACTCAAGAGAAGAACCCAGTGAGTCACCACTGTGTCCTAAAAAGCTGAGTGAAGCTGCCCCAGAGCACTCTGGGAAAGGACTATGGGTACAGAGAGGGAGCTTTGATAGAATTTGTCATTTTTCTGAGTGTGGATGAGGGTTTCTCACCCTCAGCACTATTGACATTTTCAGGACTGTTTTCTTTTGTACAGATGCACTGAAAGGAAGATACAGAGGTGCTCCCATTATTCCCTGTCCCCCCCCCCACCATAGCCTGCCTCAATGTCAACATTCCATCACAAACATGGTACATTTGTTACCACTGATGAGCTTGTGTTGACATGTCATCATAAGTCAAAGTCCTTAATTGACAGTAGGGTTCACTCTCAGTGTGGTACATTCTACAACTTTGGACAAAGGTGCAGTGACATGTATCCTATCATCATAGTGGCATGCAGAATATTTGCAGTGCCCTTCAGTCCTCTGGGCTCTATCTATTCTTCTTAACATAATACTGGCATCTACAGATGCTTCCATTGTCTCCATTGTTTTACTTTTCCAGGATGTCTTATAGTTGGACTCTCCTGGGAGATAACCTTTTCCGATGGATTTCTTTCATTTAGTGATATGTATTTAAATTTTCTCCATGGTTTTTCATAGCTTAGTATTCTACTTCCTTTTTTTTTTTTTTTTTTTTGGCCAGTCCTGGGGCTTGGACTCTGGGCCTGAGCACTGTCCCTGGCTTCTTTTTGCTCAAGGCTAGCACTCTGCCACTTGAGCCACAGCGCCACTTCTGGCCATTTTCTGTATATGTGGTGCTGGGGAATCGAACCCAGGGCCTCATGTATATGAGGCAGGCACTCTTGCCACTAGGCCCTATCCCCAGCCCCCTACTTCCTTTTAGTATATTGTTTTATTGTACCACAGCTTATTCATCTTCTGAAGGACATCTCGATTGGTTTCAAGTTTGTTTGTTTTTTTCAATTAGGAGTGATTAATTGTCTTCTAGGAGTTTTGTAGCTTTTTTAATATTATATTGTGGTCTGTGATGCATTTTTAGCTAGTTTTTTTGTTGTTGTTTTTGATGGTACTGGGATTTGAACACAGTGCATCCCCTTTGCTAGGCTGGCATAGTACCACTGAACCATACCTCTAGCTCACTTTCTTACTGGTTATTTTTAGGATAGAGTCTTGTTTCCTATTCAGGAGCTTGCCTGCACTGCATCATACTTTAGGCTGCTAGCAGTTGCTGGGGTTGTAGGAACATACAACTGCATTCATCTTCCCTCAGTGGAAATGGAATCTCATGGACTTCACTGTCCAGGCTGCCCTAGAACTGTGATCCTCCCAGTCTCAAACTCCCAACTTCAGCCTCCCATGGAACATGAGATGACAGATTTATGCCACTGTGCCAAATTGAGAAGGGATCTCACAAATATTTCTATCTTAGCTGGTCTTTGTCATCTTGGCCTCCCAAGTAGCTAGGATCATAGGCATGAGTCACTGACATTTACTTTGAGTTAATTTTTCTGTATGATGAACTTTTCTGTCTAGATTCACTTTTTTGAATGTAGATGTCCATTTGTTCTGGTGATATTTGTTGAAAAAATCTTGGTGTTTTTGTATTGTCTTTGCTCCTTTCTCAAAGATCAGTCCCCAAAAAGTATGGTTATGTGAGGCAATTTTAAACTCTATTCTGTTCAGTTTGATCGGTCTGTGCATTTCCCTGTGCCACAGTGTTCTAAGTGCTGTAGTTTCATGATACATCTTGAAGTTGGGTAGTGCCATTCCTCCAACTTTGTTTCTATCCACCAACTTTGTAGTCACTGTTCTGAAACTTTTGCTTTTTTACTATAAAATTTAAAATCAGCTTGTCAATATTCACAAAGCAACTGGTTGGAATTTTGATGGAAGACAGAATCTGTAAATGAAGTTGGGAAGAACTTGACAATCCTGAGTCTTCTCATGGAACATTTCTCCACTTATTTCATTTTTCGGTGATTTTTCTTCATAAGAATGTGGAAGTTTTCCTCATGTATTCACTGTATATATTTATTCCTTGTTATTTCATTTCTGATGTTAACAGAAATGATATTGTTAATTTCAAATTTCACCTATGGTTGCTAATACAAAGGAAAGCATCTGACTTCTATATATTAATTTTATATCCTACAAACTTTCTAAAATTGCCTATTAGATCCAGAAAGAGTTTCTTTTAGAATTTTTTCTGATATTCTACATAGATTATCATGTCATATGGGAACAAAAAAGTTTTTATTTCTCCCTTTCCAATCAACACATCATTTATTTTCCTTATTATTTTCTTGTCTTAATCATATTAGCTAGGGCTGCCAATATTATGTTGCAAAGGAGTGGTGAAAAGGGACATTCTGCTCTTGTTCCTAATTTCAGTTGGAAAGCTTCCAGTTTTTTTTAACCATTAAGTATAATGTTAATATGATGTTAGCTGTAGATTCTTTTGTAGACATTCTTTATCAGCCTAAGGAAGTTCCCTTCTATTCTTAGTTTACTGAGATTTTATCATGAACGGTATTGGATTTTGTCAAGTACTCTTTCTACATCTATCTGATAATTTGAGGAGACTATCATTAATTGATTGACATTTTTTAGTATAACCTCCTCCCTTTATGAAAACCAAAAATTCTTTAGCAATGAAGAAATCATTCTTCATTGAATGAATAAGGTGTGTGTGGAGGGATACTTGCATACTTGAAATAAAACCCACTTGGTTGTGGTATACCATTCTTTTAATACATTGTTGCATTCATATTTTGTTGAGTTTTGGCATCTGTTTTAGTGAGAAATCATAGTGTTTAATGTATTTTTTCCTGGTCTGAGTACTATGATGAGAGTGAGATCATGGAATGAGCTCAAAAGTGTTGCTTCTGTTTCTGTGTTCTGAGAGAGATTTGGTATAAGGTTTTAAGTTTTTGATGGAACTAACCAATTTATCCATCTGGGTCTGATGCTTCCTGTTTTGGGAAGGTTATTAATTAGTGATCCAATTTCTTTAATAGATACGTGCTTGTTGAGATTGTTTATTTCTTCTTAGGTGAGTTCTAGTAGATTGTTCTTTTAGTACTTTAGTAGTACTTTTTAGTACTTTAGTTCATTTCATCTATGCTATCAAATTAGTTGGCATAGAGTTGTTTCTGGTTATTATCCTTTTAGTGTTTGCAGGATCTATACTGATCTCCCTGCCTTCATTTCTTGTATTAGAAATGTATTCCCTCTTATTAACATTTTGGGCCTGGTTATTGATTGTTTGCGGGAAGTGGATTGTATGCATTGTAGTGTGTTTCAACAGCATCCTTGGTCTCCCCTCACTAGAAGCCTGTTGCAAATCCTCCCTTCCACTTATGACAACCCCAAATGCCTCCTAGGCTTTGATGAATGTCTCCTGGGGGTGAAAGGTCAAAAATTATGTGAAGAATTACTGCTGTAGATAACCAAAGTAAAGCTAAGAGGAAATCATTAGTATCATCTAAAGTAGATTAGGTATAGCCCTGGGCCTACTAGGAACCAGTGGAACCAGAGGATTGAAAGAGATGATCACCAAGGCTAACATTCCATTGATCCAAGAGATTGTCCTTTTATAAATAAGATGCTGGAGCCAAGAAGAATAAATTGAGTTGCTTTTGTCACTTAGGAGTCTAGGGCTTATCCATATGTTCATCTCATTTATAGGAGAAACTTGGCAATTGTAACCATTATCCAACAGACTCAAGCCCCTAGTTATCTGTAAGGTATTTTCCAGTATCAGCCTAGAATTCTTTAGGAAGGAAAAGATGAAGCTATTTGAGCAGATTCAGTTCACCCAGGTCACTCTACTGGTTACTTGGTTGAGATCAGGTATACTTTCCCAGTTATGGTGGCTTGGAAGAAGGTGAATGTTTGAAATGGGGAAAGACTTCCTCAAGAACACAAACTTAAGCTGAGCCTTTGGGGAATTTACAGCAGGATTTTAAGAGAGGGAGATACCAAGAATGAAGAAATGGAGGTAGTGATTTCAGCCCACTCAGATCTACCAGCATTGAGCTTTCCCATCACAGTCTACCACAGCCTGCCAGCTGTCACATGCTCCAGGCCATGAAATGTGATGGAGCAGATTCACATCTTGTGTGTATTGTATACCAGGGTGGGCGACCTTGGGCAAGATTCTTCACCTCTGAGCTTCATTTCACATCTGTCAACAGGATTAAGTAGGTTGTGGTGAGGGCAAAGTGAACTCATGAATGTCTGAGGGTTTGGTTAACCACCATGACTTGCCCGATGTGAGAAACATGAGAAATCAACATCAGACCCAGTGGAATGAGATCAGCACCAAAAGAGGCGCCAAACCTGGAAGGTGATTAGGACTTTACCCCACCCACGGGGGCCAAGCTAGGTGGAAACCACGTCCACTGGGTCTAATCCAAGCCTGTTGAGATTGTAGGGAATGACAGCTACTCTGAGCCAGAAGCTGTGATCTCTGCTGAGCAATGGCTAAAGCAGGCCTGTGGCTCAGGCTCTTTGCATACAGAAGCCTTCCCAACTCCAGGGCCAGACGAAAAAGGGGCTGCTACAGGATGACTTGTGAATTCTGCATCGAGTGCTCTACAACTCAGAACTGAAGAGGTAATACCAGGAAGTACACACACTTCTTCTCTGATGCAGTTGTGGTGAAGAAGTACCAATGAAGGACAGGGCAGAGAGGGCAATGGGACTGACTCTAGATGCAAGGCTGGGGACTAATGGGAACTTAGATTGTCCAACTAAGCCAACCCTGGTTAGTCCCATCCACTTGTCAGTTAGCGTATGGCTGGCCCTGAGTACCATCAAAACAGCGTTAGCAGTGGAGGACACAAGTAGGAGGGTCAGGCCAGATAGGTTAGAGAAAGCAGAAGGAAATTGAGGACATAAAAGCACCAGATCTACAGAGTGAGTCTTCGTCCATGGAAGCACTTACCAGCCTCAAGAGGGACTGTCTTGTGTCTGGAGAAGATGATGAGCCCCCGTGGAAGTCTCTGTGCTCCTCATACAAAGAGCTAGAGTTCAAGCTTGCTCCACTGCAGAGACGGCACCCACAGTGCACTCTGAGCCGTGTAAGCTGAATTTGTATTAGAGTGAGCAAACAGAGCTATAGCCCTGACCAAGCCACCACAGTCTCCAAGCCTAGATAGAAGCTTTTTGCTCTGTCTAGATTCTCTACAAGGCTCCATCATGTAACCCTACCTCAGATATCGTCAAACTCAGCCATTCCAGAAGGGCAAAAAGGACTTTCCTGGCCTCCTTCCCTGCAAGTGGCAGCAACACCTCCTGGTCTACCATGGCCCAGCATGTGGCAGAGAGAAGGTGTGGGCTCTCTCTCTCGACTTCCCCTCGCATGGGGGGGGGGGAAGGGGCTTGTCCGCCCCTTCCTGAGTGGTCCTTTATCGCTCTCACGTGGGAGCGATGGCCACAGGTAGCCTCGTCTCTCTCTCTCTCTCTCTCTCTCTCTCTCTCTCTCTCTCTCTCTCTCTCTCTCTCTCTCTTTCTCGACTTCCCCTAGCTTGGGGGGGAAGGGGCTTGTCCGCCCCTTCCTGGGTGGTCCATTATCGCTCACGCGGGAGCGATGGCCACAGGTAGCCTCGGTGGCGTGTGGTCGCAGGGTGCCCCAAAACCACCAAGAACAACACGGATGCGTGGGGCCCCTGGAGAAAACCTCTAGGGCTTCTGTTTATTCAAATGAGGAGCCTCCCAGATATACCCCAAAGGCGGGCACAAGAGAGGGGCCCCTGATTGGTCCCAAGGGGCTGTCCCTCAAGTGATGTCAGACTTCCTTCTCTTCCAGTTAAAGACAGGAAGGGGAGGGACAGGCTGAGGTCAGCTGTGGCCCCTTAAAGGTGCAGCTGACCCCAACAGAAGGCACCAAGATTTCAAAGTGGGAAGGCCTGGATCCTGACTCACCAGCCGGGTGAAGCTGGAAACCATGTGCCTGTGCTGAGGCTTTCCTTCATCTACATGTGACATGGATGGAATAAAGCCCACTGGGCAAGGTGATAAAGAGTATTAAGTGAGTTATAAAGAGTCTCATGTAGTGTCTATAGAACAGAAAATATTCATGGCAGTTACTTCTCATTGAGCACTCTTGCCTGTCAGATTGACACTAAGAGAAGAAAGGAGCCAAATGCCAAAAGCTCATGCCTATAATCCTAGCTACTTGGGAGGCTGAGATCTGAGGATCCTGTTTCAAAGCCAGACTAGACAGAAAATGCCATGAGACTCTTATCTTCAATTAACCAGCAAAAAGTCAGACATGGAGATGTGGTTCAAGTGACAAGTGACAGCCTTGAGTGATAAAGCTAAGGAACAGCATTGCTCCTGATATCAAGCCTCCCGCATTGTCTCAAAGAAGAGAAACAGAGAAAGAAGGAGACAAAGAGAGAAGAAAGGGACAATCACCATGTCCAGGAAGTGTAAAAAAAATCTCAGCAACTAAGGGACCAGGGTCTAAGAGAAGGGTGAGCATGTTCGGAAAATCCCTGCCACACACAACAAGGCTGCCCACTTAGATGCAAAAGTATCTTCAGTGATGGTCAAATCCAAGTGCACAGAGCTGAGCAGATGCTCCCAGCTTGCCTGGCTGCAATGGCCACCTGCGAACAAGGTGGAGAGAAGCAAGACATAAGGAAGGCGGCGCTGCTGCAGTCACCTTCACAAGCTGTGGGGGCTTTCCTGAAACTGTCAAAACCTGACTCAGGTGCAGTCTTCCAGCCAAGGAGTGCTGAGGGCTACCCCTTCCTGCACATCAGTGGCTGAGAACCTCTGGTACTTTCTATTCCTCTCCTCTTTTCCATATTCTCTCCCTCCCTCCCTGCCTCCCTTCCCCCCCCCACACATACACACACACACACACACACACACACACACACACACACACACTCCTCTCCCTGCCCCTGGGGCCCCAACCTCATCATTTATCAAGATAAAATCTATCAAAGTCTCTAGGCAGGAAGAGGATGAAAAGAGTTTGTGGGAGTAATAAATCTCCTTTACCATAGGTGGTGAGCAAGGAATTCATCCCAGACTGTGCTCTTGAAAAATGAGAGGCTGTGTGTGGACAGTACACTGCCAGGGAGTGGGGGTGGGGTGAGCTGGGGGAGTAAGGTAGTCTGCTTAGACCTTTGGGACATCACAGCTGAAAAGATTTGGAGTGTCACTGAGTGCTGGGCTATGCCTCACAGAAGCAGAGCGGGGCCTAGAACCAAGCATTGGGACCCTCAGCTTCCCTAGGTAAAGGGAGATGGATTTCTAAGCCTGAGCTTACTTGAATTCCAAGAATTAACTGCATTCACCCATCTAGTCTTTTCATGACTCACACATTCATTTTGCTTTGCTCTCTTAAGCCTTCTCTTGCAAAGATTCTCTGAAAGCCATATCCACAGCAGGGCCGCAGTAGGTAGAGCAGAGGCTGCAAACCACCTTATGTGTCCGCTCTCCCCAAATAAAGAATACTACAGTTCTTCTCACAGATGGAGAGAAGCCAGGCTATCCTGAGCTGAATGGCATGGAAGAGCTTTACATTAGGTGTAGACTCACACTCAGGCCTGTCTGTCCTCTGTCCTCTGTCCTTTGTCCTTTGTCTTCCCAGGGAAAGTAGATCCCCCTATCCCTTTCTCCTTTGTGGTAACACAATGCAAGCAGTTGCTGGGGGAGCTTGGGACACTGTCCATTAGTAGATATGTTCATCCATTCATGCATGTCGCTGTCACAAGATAGTGTAGACCAGGTGACCTAAGCAAGCATGTATTTCTCAGAGTTCCAGAAGCTGGAAGTTTTTGAGATCAGCATGCCAGCATGCCCAGGTTATGGTGACTTCCTGATTTTCACTTAGCCATCATCTCACTGTATCTTTACATAGTAGGAAAGGAGAGGGCAGAAGCAAGCCCCCATGGGGCTTTCATTATAACAGCACAAATTTCATCCTGAGGGCTCCCATTATGAGGGCTCCAAATACCATCACACTGGGTATTAGGGTTCCTACAGAAGGGTTTGGGAGGGACACAGGCACTGAATCCTATTAATGTAGACAAATGGATAAACCCATTATATACACACAGTGGGGGTTAGGATGCATAGTCTATAATTTGCCTTCTTAGCTTTCGATAACATCACTATAAAAAGGCACATCATAGGATGATATGACTAATCATCCACATCTGTTCATTTAAAACCAGACAATATCCCACCTTGCTCATGCACACATATGAAGACAAGCAAGAGATGATGCTGTCCAGAGAAGAAAAGGTTGGATTAAGGAGGGCCACAGGACTTCTGACCATCTGTATTTTATTTCTTTTAAGAAATACCTGAGGGCTGGGGATATGGCCTAGTGGCAAGAGAGCTTGCCTCGTATACATGAGGCCCTGGGTTCGATTCCCCAGCACCACATATACAGAAAATGGCCAAAAATGGTGCTGTGGCTCAAGTGGCAAAGTGCTAGCCTTGAGCAAAAGGAAGCCAGGGACAGTGCTCAGGCCCTGAGTCCAAGGCCCAGGACTGGCAAAAAAAAAAAAAAAAAAAGAAATACCTGAAACAATCAATGGGTGTTAAACCTACATAGTAAATACATATTTATTAGATTTCTCTACACTTTTCTGTTTGAAATCTCTCCTTTAAAACAAAACTGACAGTTTTGTCTCACACCCAGCTGAACCCCCAAAGTAAGGGCCTGGATGTCCAGCACCATGCAAGGAATTCTATTGAATCTATGTTTAATCTTGAAATCTTTCCAAGAAGATGGCTTATGTTGTTAGTTTACAGTGTGTCCAGCATCTTACCACTACCCAACAGAAACTCAGAGCTTTAGACACTGGTATCCATGACTCCAAAGCTATATTCTCTTCCCATCTACTTGAGCTGCTCTTCTATTATAAAATATAAACTCAAATCCCATCAAGATGCAAGCCGACCCAAGGGTGAGAGGCCAGAACCTGACCTTGAATTCATATGTTGCCAGCTATCTCTGTCCTTTGGTACAAGCTTTTCTTGTCCCTGACTGCAAAATGCAAATTGTGATGTTGTTTCCCTGGGCCTAAAGCAGTTTTTCAGGGTTGCCATCACTTGCTAAGTGGCTTAGGAAGCTCTATACTCAGATTGAGACACTTATTTTCAAGTCCTGGAGAATGGTGTGTTATTCTAGTCAACTAGAAGCTTACTCGGTTTTGCTGACTTGATAAAAACATTTCAGCCCCCATTGCATCTGAATGTTAGGGCCTCAAAGGAAGGACATCTTAGATGCCCAAAATACCACTCCTAGTTCTTTCCTTCCCTGGTCAAAACAGAACCAGAGTCTCAAGTAGAGAGGTTAGAGTAAGGGAAATCGGAGGGACTAGGAAAGTCTTGTGAAGGAGACCTGGGCATTTGGGCACCAATGAGTTGCTACTTGCAGGTCTCTGAGTTGAGCAACTGATCTTTCAACTCTGTAGGAAGTAAGCATTGTTCTCAAACTTGATGCCCATTTTCCTAGTTTCATGCCCTAGTTTCATCCTCAATTTACATTGGCTCAGAAATTGAGCTTGCCCAAAATGACATCACTAGCCAGCAGCAGCAGTGAAACCCACCTATTTGTGACTCTGAAGCTTTGTTCATGGTCGTCCTTTGATGTGAATTGTCAGGGAGAAGCCAGAAGGAGTGGGAAGCTGTCATGGGGCCATTAGGTTTTCTCTGTAGGCCAGCTGAGGACCCTGCAAGCCATGAGAGCCTCAAATAGGTAGAGACATGATCTTATCTGTGATTCAGAAAGTCTGCACTGGCTACAGCCTGAAAAAGAGATGGCAGGGGAAAGGGAAGAAAGCAGAGAAAACAGCTGGGGTTGAGGTTTTCCAGATAAGAGGTGCTTAGGCTTGGGCAAGGAGAGTGGCAAAAGAGAAAAAGAAAGATTTACAGAGTTATGGAAAACAATGGATATTAGATGCATAGATCAATGGATGGATGAGGTTCAGAAGGAGAGAAGAATCAAAGATGACTTCCTCCAAGACAGCTACCATGGTCTCAAAGCAGGCCCTGAGCTGACTCCCAGAGGTCCTCTTAGATTCTTCCTTGCTAAAAAAAAAAAAAAGAATGTAGAAAGGTCCAAGGTCAGACTCTATAAGAAATTCCACCAGAATTATTTCCAACTCTCAGCCTCCAGGCCAACAACTATTGTCCTGTGGAGACCTACTGGACCCACCATGCCTTTAGAAAGAGAATCAGGGTGATGGGAGGCAGGGCTGTCCAAACACAGATGCTGCTGAAGGTGGGATACAATGTGTACCAGCAAATATTGATCCTGCCCCTTGGCCAGCTCAGGCCACTGCCAGACAATGCTAGAGCCCTTTGGTGGGTTTGGGTCCTAGGCTGCAGGCTAAGGAATGTGCCTGACCAGGGATCTGTGTTTGCTCATCCTTCTGAGCTGACATTCTCAGTGTGACTACTCTCTAGTAAGTGTTCCTCATTACCAGCATCAACCAAGCCTCCACACAGGGGCAGCTCTGCTTAACTGGCATTCATTATAAAAAGGCTTTCCTCTGCTAGGCCTAGTTCCTGGATGAGGAGAGTCTTCCCGTCATCTATCTCCTTTACCTTCCCTACCATCTCGGGGTACCATGTGAAGCTGTGGGAATGAAGCAAGAGAATGTGAGAACTCAGCAAGGCCTACAAAGAGGTGTCAAAAATTTTCATCCTGATCTAAAGATGACCATGGTTAATACACTTTGAAACGTGCCTCTTTGTGGCAGTATTACAGAGAGCTTTCATGTCGGAGACAATGGAGAATATAGGTTGGACAAATGACAACTGCAGCAGCAGCACCACCACCACCATCCTGTCTCATCATCTGAAATAGCAATGGCACCGCCATTTCCCAGATGGTGAAATACACCAGGGCCTAGAACATGGAATGGATAGGCTCTGAAGAGATGAAGTCCTGCAGAGCTCTGGCCAGACATGACCAGCAAGGCTGGACTTGATAGCATGCAAAGATTCTTGGCTCTGTGTAGCCATGGGACCTGTTTTCAGCACTCTTAAACAGGCTCACACCATTCAAAGGGGATCATGAGAATGGATCCTGGTCATGAGATGGGAGAGGCTCAGAGACAATTCTGTTCATTCTTAGTGAGATTACTTTAGCCTGGAATTTCTTGTCCCCAGCTGTAACAAGAGCTGTTATAAGTTGTTCCTTGGGACAGAGAGCTTCTCAGTTCTCAAGCAGCTCTTCCCTGACTCCCCTCCTGGCTTCCTACCACCAGCCATCAGGCCATCATTTGGGCCCAGCTGAAGTTCCATAACACCCACAGATGTTCCCCAGGGGCCACAGCCATGCTGGAGGTGTTTGGGTGGGGAATTCTTCTAGACAGTTTCTGTCTTTATGTTTCATTTCCTCAGCTTAGCCTTGAATGCAGAGCTTTGCTGTGTCTCTTCATAGCTTCTGCTGTGGGTTTCGCTCGTGCTCCCTTCTAGTTGTTCTTCATTCATTTCTAAAACACTTGTCAAGGGCCCACTGTATTCATCTTATTGAATAAAAGTATAGATTCTAGAACCAGTGGCCCAAGTTCAAGCCCTACCTCTGGTACATGGCAGCTGGGCTCCTCCCTTGATTTCTTTGGGCCTCTGTTTCTTCATCGATAGTCACTGCTTCATAGGGCCATAGAATATTCAGGAGATTGAGGCAATGTCCTCATGTCTGGCACAGTTATTCCAGGGTATACACAGGGCCGGGGATATGTTCCAAGACTCTCTGCAGATATCAAAATCCTGGGATTCTCAAGTCATCATCACGAGTGGCACAGTTTTTGCATAGAACCTTTGCATATCTTCCAGAACACTTAAAATCATCCCTAGATTATGTAGAATACCTATCATAAAATAACTGCTGCACAACTACTTGCTATGTTCTATTATTTCAAGAATAATGGCAAAAGCTTAGATCTGTGCATTAATAATCTTGTTGAACATAGATGCAGGTTTTTTTTCTATTCCCAATCCATGGTTAGTTGAATTTGCCATTCATCTCATTGAATCTCACAGTCTGGCCCTGGGAAGCCAGGATTATCCCTTCCATTGTGATTGGGGAAGATTAGAGTCACTTACCTGAGCAAGTGACAAGAAGGAGATGAACAGAGTCCTTGACTCTGAAGAAAAGAAACCTGACATTTCTTCATTTTAAATATTTATTCCAAAGATCTAAATTTCTTGCTGAGCCTAGTGTCAAAACTCCATCTTCCTATCTCTCTTCCTCTCCTTCTTTCAAGCCAAACCTCACTCTATACTCTGCATCTATGGTTATATGGGCTTTCATGTGTTCTTGTGAATATCTTTGGCCCTATCAAGCCTCAATGTTTCAGAGGCTGGGCTTCCATTTTGATAATTTACTTGTTGTATTTTCAGTGCTAGCAGAGTACTTCCATCATTGCAGATGAGGTGAATAAAAGAGTATGGGATGAGCAGAAGGAAGTGTACAGAGACTTCTGAGGTAGCCGGAGACAGAGATAGCTGAAGAAGATTTCTCTGAGATAGGAAAGGGCTGATAGCTGGGCTGAGATTTGGGTCCCTGTGGACTAGGAGTGTGAAAACAGGAAGGGAGTGGCAAAGGCCAGGAGAGAACTTGTGGGTAGCCTACAACCTCCATGTTTGGATAGTAAAGAGGCTGTGATGCATCCACCTCACTCTTCCATCTGCTGTATTGGCCTGGAAGGTTTTATCCCTTCCTACCTGGTTATTCCACCTGATTCTCTTGTCCTCTTAAAACCTCCCTTCTTCTCTTAGAAAAGCCCAGAGTAAAATTATCTTCTGGAGAATAGAGCCTGGACACAGCCTCATGCTCTACTTCTTGGAGAAGTAATTAGGAGGGTTCCATCCATCTTTCTTAGATCTATGTGCTCTGGAAGAAGACCTAGAGTGAAAGACTTGAACATAAATAGTGCTTCTGAGGAGCTTGAACCCAGCTCAGTGAGGAAGTGAGTCAACAAAGGGTGAGTTACCTGGGCAAACATACTGTAAAAATGGCAGCAAGCACAATAGCTCCCATCTGAGAGGCAAGAGAGAAAGCAGGGTGTTCATGCTCTGCTTTCAATTATGGATGGTCCAGAAGCAAGCATGTATTGTCACTCTGGTCTGCTCAGGAAGAGTGATTTAAGGATCCCTGGATGGTGACCAGTTGTCCAGGCATTTCAAGAGGAGGGGCTAGGGGGCATGGCACTGACAGTGCATCCCTGGGCCTCTGTATGATGCTGGACTATCATCCTCTACCCACGCCCTCACTCGCTCCCCCTCTCTATTTCTCTCCCCCACCTCTCTCTATTTCTCTCTGTGTCTTTCTTCCTAACTCTTGGCAGATTCTCTCATCACAACACAGGCCTCCTAGGTACTTGGTGAATGTTCATTGAATGGATGTATCAAGATTCTTGCACTTCTGCTCTTTCAAGGGTCAAAGAGTCTCTTAAGGTCACTTTGGCCAACCTTCTGTGTGACATTTGGGTCTTTTCTTCAGCTTTCAACAGTAGTTTGCATATCACCCTGCTGACAAAGCTTAGCACTGCCAAGGACAGCCTAGTCCCTCATGAGACATCATTGACCATGAGAAAAATATTCCATCAGCTGTCATTCCCATTGCTAACACAGTATCCAGGCCTTTATCTCTGTCCTGACTGTGGATGGCAGGGCGAGCTCCTGTGGGAAGTCTGCAGCATCCTCTGAGGATTTTCAATTAGTGGAAGATTCCCCCCAGAAACCATGCCGGCTGTCTCAGTGTCCCAGTGACACAGTTGTCTGTGGGCCAGCCACCTCCCAGCTGAGGGTGGGAAATAGATTTTCATCTGTATAAACAAGTAGCTCAAAGACCCAAGGCAGGGGAATTTGATCTGGGGTGAATGCTTTGGATTTTGCAATTCTCCTGTGAGTCTGTGGGCCAGCACTGGCTCAGTCTATGACTTCTTCTGGAAGAAACAGGGCTGTGAAATCCCCGGTTGAGCCAAATGGCCCATCAGGGGATTCTGCCTTTGGCTACAGGAGGTAGGAACTGAGCAAGAAGGCAGTTGTATAAGTCCAGGTTCTGACTGTAGTTGTAACAAAGGCATAAGCACTGAGCAAGAGCCAAACTTGCCTTTAGGGTCCAGCTTGCCCTGCCTTCCTCCATGTGGGCTCCCAGATCTGCCCACTCAAGCCCCTTCACAGCAAAACAATATAAACTGGTGAAACTCTATGCTAAAGAGAGATCTAGTATTTGCAATTTCTGCCATCTCAGAATGGACACTAGTGATCTGGAGCTTTTGTAAGGTATCCACTACTCAGTGAGAAAGAACTCAGGACTGGGTATCAATCAGAAGACTCAGGGTAGTCTCATCTCAAGTAAGTCACTGCATTAATCTAGTGGGACTGCCATACCAAAGTATAAGTGGCTTTAATCAATAGACATTTAATTGCTTATTATTCTGGAGGTGGAGTTCAAGATCAAGGTGTTGGTAAGGCTGCCTTCCTCTGAGGCCTCCCTTCTTGAATTGCACATAGCAGCCTTTTCATTTTCTCTACATATGGACCCTGGTTATACCTTCCCTGGAATCAGTGTGCACCAATTTCCTTCTATAAAGACCACAATCAGACTAGATGAGGACTCACCCTAAGGGGCTCACATTTACTTAATCACCAAGGTAAAGGTGCCATATCCAAATATAATCCCATCCTGAAATAACTGGGAGTTAGGGCTTCAAAATATGTATTTTGAAAGGGCATAAGGGGATGCAATTCAGCCTGTAGCAGTCACCTAACTATTCTGTCACTCCAGTCCTCAATGGTTTTCTCATTTGTTATGGGATAGAAAAGCTACTGTAGAGCTCAGATTTCTAAGTGTGTGTCATCCTATACATAGGGAAGGATAGCTAACACAGGACCCAAAAGGGATGAATGCCTCTGTACTGTACCATTCCATACCTATAGGGAGAAATGTGACTATCTGAGGAAATAGACAAGCCTTGTCTTTCCTTTTATCCTGGGATGACATGATCAAGAAGAACCAGGAGTTAGGATCATGGTCATGATTTCCAAGCACTGCTTTTCAGGGGAGGAAGTAAGGATGATTGGGAAACTGTAATGCTTGAGTGGTGTGACCTGAACATACTTTCCCTGCTGTCCAAGTCACTGACCCCTGCATTCATGGAATCTTCATACCATCAGTCAGGATAGCATTTAAACTAGAGGATCTTAGCCTGACAATGGTATCTCATGCCTGCAATCCTAGCTACTCAGGACCCTGAGATCTGAGGATTGTAGTTCAAAGCCAACCTGGGCAGGGAAGTTCTTGAGATTTTTATCTCCAGTTCACCACCAAAAAGCCAGAAATGGAGGTTGTCTCATGCAACAGAGTGCCAGCCTTGAGCAAAAAAAAAAAATCTAAGGGATAGCATCCAGTCCTTAGTTCAAGTCTCAGGATCAGCACACATGTTCACACATGCGCATGCACGCACACTCACACTTACATAGAATCCTAGAGGATTTCTGGTGAATCCCTGGGTGCTGATTATAGCTAAAACAAAGGCTAGAAGCCAACTGTGTCTTCAGGGTTCCAGGGCTGAGTTGTCTGTTCTCTGTTATGATTGTAACTTTGTCACCTTTAGTCCCCTGTGGGCTTTCAATCAGAGCCCAGTTCAGGCTACTTACTGCAGCCTGAGCCTGGTTATAGCCTGAGCCCTGATCTTGGCCACAGATTGGCTATGAAGGATGTGAATGATATATTCCCATTACAGGAATTACACCTAAAGACTAGGGCAATCATTTGTGCATCGCTTCCTTGTTAGCCTTCTACCTCCTATTCAGCTGAATTATTGAACATTTCTTGTTTGGCCCTCATCAAACAAAAGATAGCCTACTATCTCCATCTTCCTCTGTGCTGTGTGCAGCCTTGAGAGAGATAGTATCTCAAAAGGTCTGTCCCAAGCTCCAGACCCTCAGGTAGCTGGAATTTATAACATCAGCTCCACCCTGTGTCATTAATAAAGGAAAATTAGCCCTCTCTGGGTGAGGACATTTTTCACTGGAGTCTGAAGGCTGTAATGAGGCGCTATCAAAGCCCCAACGTGCCATATGAATTTTATATGCCCTGTTTCCTACAAGTTCTGAACAGCTTGGCCGATTTATAAGGTAATGATTTTTCCATCCATAATTTCTTTCGTATGATTTTTGTAATGCGGACATTTCCCCTCTTAAATGGGCTGGGAACAGGCTCGTCGAGTGGATTAATGCAGGGTGGAGGGGAGAGTTGAGACCAGTGTGCAAGAGCTGCTGAGCACTGGTGTAGGTGCAAAGGACTACTGCTCAGTTCTACGTCTGCTGCTCACTGCTATTACCACTCCGGTTCAGGGTCTTTGCCATTTCTGGCTCTCAGTGTCCTTATCAGTTTAGTGAAAGGACGCTATTTAGTACCGGTCTACATAATAATGTCACAAACTCTGCAGTTCCTTGCAACTCCACCCTTTATTTCAGGCTTGTCTGCCTGTGTTAGGCACTGTGTTTGCATTGGAGGCCAGAGGGTAATCAGTGCCAGCTGCCCCCACAGAGGAAGGAGCTCTATGAAAAAGCCAGGGCGCATGTTGAGAACACAGAGGTGTCTGGTTCTGAGGGCTTGGGTGGATTGCAAAGAACATCAGAGGGGTGAATCTGGTTTGCCTGATCAGGAAGGACACCATTCAGACTTCTTTCCTTTAGTCTCAGCTGTGGTCCTTGGCAGTGGACTCAGGCTGTCCTGAGCACGGGACCACCTCCACGTTCTCCCCACAAACATTCCAAAGAAGGAGATGGTTCCAGGATAAGTCTCTTTTCTCTCTCACTTCCCAAGGCCAACACCTCCCATCCAGATGTTCCAGTGGGGAGAGGGTGGGAGCAGAAACACCTGGGAGGAGCCCTGCATACCCATAAATCTACCCCCTCCTCCTTTGATGTAGACACTCCTCTCCTCCAGGATCACTGCCTGGGGGAGGCTAATGAGTGAGGGTCAGAGACTCAGCCATGACTATGGATTGAGTGTGTAGGTGCGTGTCAGTGTTCATACATGTACACACACATACATGCACATACAAATACTTTAACTTAGCCTGGCCTGCATTCATTTGAGCCAGGATGTCCAGCAGGATGTGAATCTCTCCCAGTCTGCTTCAGTGTTACAGACTCATACAGTCAATCACCCACTACCCATGTCCTACTCAACAAGGCTCAAATAAAATCAGTGAACCCCAAAACATTTAGTCAACAGGACCCAAGGAGGTCCTGCACAGATTGTTTCCTTTGTGTTCCCCAGTTTTACCAGGGATGCTTTGGTGTCCCTGAGACCAAGCCTCTGCGTTTCACATGCTCCACTGTCTTTCTCAACTGCCTGGGCATTCAGAGTGGGATGACCATTCATCCCTTCCACAGATGGGTCATGGAGCCCAGGGCAGTTGCAGCCCAGGAGAAATCAGGCCCACTGATTCCCAGACTGGGACACACAGTCTCTCCTGCATGTGTTCTCTCACTGTCTAAGAGCAGACCAAGCCCATGTCACAGATGAGTTGGATGGGTAGTGTGGCCTGCTTCAGCTGAAGAGAGAGTGGGAATAGCCATAGGCAGCTCTTGGCATCCTTTTTCCTGCTTCTCAGAAGTTGGTCTGTTTTCCTTGGAAAGAAAAACCACTTCAACTTTCCTGTAATAAAGTTTTCTAATTAGCTAGAGAGTGGGCCTACTGCATGGATGACCCACATATTAGCTGTATATTAGCCCTCTCTCTTTCTCTCTCTCTCTCTCTTTTTTAATGCTTCTACATAGAAAGGCTTTAGGAGACTTTACACAGCAGCTGTTGAAAGTATTGCCATAAAGCCAGAGATGGGCTGTTTCTAGGCCTTCAACCCAGGACCCTTAACAAATGCAAATCCCCTCCTTTGACTTGCCTAGGGTGCAGATCAGCCTTGATAAAAGAAGACCCACTATGTGAGTCCGGAAGGAAGCTCAGTTCATTCAGTTGACATGCACCAAGCATCTACCACGTGCCAGGCATTATTCTGGGCTTTTCACATTGAATAAAACTTGTCAGTTCCCTTAAAATACTCACAGTTTAATAAGGACTAACCACATTAGGAGGTAATTACTCAGATTATGAAAATATATTCTCCAGTACACAGAAATAATAACTTTTCAACTATACTTCTTCTGGACATGTACTCACAGAACTTGTACCCAAAGTCCCCAAAGGCAGACTTTAAATCTCCACTTGCATATTGAGTTTGTTGCACATCTTCTTGGGAAATAATAGTATATTTTTTATCCTCATCTTGACTAATTGCATGTTCGGGAACCAGACTTTCTTGTACATAGCCTAGCACTGCTATTTATAAGCTGGGTGATTGTGGACAAAGACCTCATCTCTCTATAGAACAATATCCTCAGATGAGAATAACAGCCCATATCATGATTGTTTTGACATTTAGCAGCCATCATGCTTGTAAAGTTCTTAACCCAATGCCAGACACTTTATAAGAAACTTAACCACAAAAAGTGACAGGTAGGGTTAGACCTGTGACCTGAACTGATTATCAATCACAACCACACTAACAAACCTGGAACTTTTTCTGCCAGGCCAGGTGGGGAAGTGAGCTTTCTTTGTGGCTGGAAGAGTCCTTGGAACATAGTGGGATATCGCTGATCACAGCACACTTCTGGCCGGTATCTGGAGATCGATAGGTGGGGACGAAGATGCTGAGCACATGCCTATACCGACTGGAATCCTAGCCCAAATGTCCACTCATCTTGGGAGGTATGACTTGTTTGTGGGTAGAGCAATCTCCTGCCTTAGGAAAAATCTGCCCAGGCACAAAAAGTGCCTTACATTCCAGGATTTCATTAATTTGCTACTGAAGCAATCTGGGAGCCCTAGATTCTGGTTGTCTAAGTCAAGGGAGCTGGGCTTCTGTGAATATCTAAGAAAACACCCAGTCCCTAGGCCTTCGTTCAAGCGGCCTCCACAGCCTGCAACTCCCTCTCCCCTCTCAAGTCTTGTTAGCTGCAGTCTCATTCTTTTTTTTTTTTTTGGCCAGTCCTGGGCCTTGGACTCAGGGCCTGAGCACTGTCCCCGGCTTCTTTTTGCTCAAGGCTAGCCCTCTACCACTTGAGCCACAGCGCCACTTCTGGCCACTTTTTTTCTGTATATGTGGTGCTGGGGAATCGAACCCAGGGCCTCATGTATATGAGGCAGGCACTCTTGCCACTAGGCCATATCCCCAGCCCCCTACAGTCTCATTCTTGTCGATCCAATGCAAGTTTCTGAATTCATTTTCTCTCCCTCAGTGTTTGTACCACCTTATGTTTTAGTAAAACCATAAGGTTAGTTCATTGCGCCCATCTCTTGCATTTGCCTGGAACATGAATACTATTCCTGGGCACACCTAAGTTCTAAGCACTCAGCTCAGAACCAGGTCCAAGAGATGTTTGTTGAACTGATAGATTTGAATTGGGAAGCTGAGTGTCATAGGGATGGTGAGTCCAACATGTCCCAATGATATGAGGGGAAAAAAAACCCACAGAAAAGGCCGACTTCTCCCAGCTGAGCTACAAGTCAGCCTTTGGACCAATCCCAAGTCATATGGGCCTCATCTAGAAGGGGGCCCCCAAGAGCCACCCTCCTTCCCCACAGCTAAGCAGGCATTGACACACATGACTTTTGTGAGCTCCTGGAGAAAGAGGCCCATTCAAGGAGTGGCCTATAAAACCTCTTAGCTCGCACTTCGAGGCTTATATCACTCTTAAAAGTGTGGTCAGCACGGTGTTATTACACTGGGGCTGCAGGGGATGGTGACATGATTTACTTGAGTAATTAACTGGTTGCTGCACCCAAACTCTAAGTAAACATAGTGTACTTGACTGAAATTACCTGCTTCCGAGCTCCAGCTTTTTCTTGTGGAGTTCAGAGACATTCCACAAATTGGGACTTAAGCCCTACCTCAAGCCAAAGCCCAAGACTGGGTGCCCATCTAAAGAGATCCAACAATTCTGACTTTCCCTTTCCAAGAAGACCTATTCTGCATTGGCCTCATGGAAAAGAGGTAAATACCTTGCATTTGCTTCCTTCTCCTGGGTTTCACACACACCGGGTCTGGCTTCTCTTATTGATGGCCTTTGTCTGAGTTGGAAGATCCTCCTAGTAGCTTTTCTTCTGTCTGTGACCTCTCATTAGTGAGTGCTCCTAGGCAGCCGCCTCAAACCTCTTCTCTCCTTTGAACTCACTCATCTTCAAAGTGAAGTAAGTTCCAGTGGCATCTCCATACCGGGTGTCCATCCTGGATATCAGACAAGTGGGTATCCAGTGGCTTCCTTAACAGCTCTATGTGGTTGTTCAGCAGGTACCTCCCAAGGAGCATGACTCAAACCAAGTTCTGCTAGTCGCCTGCACCACCCAACATGTTCCTCCCATATTCTTCTCCATTTCAAGAAGTGGGGTCTCCCTTCTCACAGTTGCTCAGGCCAACCACAGCCAGACTCATTCTTGGTTTGTTGTTGTCATTGTTTGGTTTCTTTGAAATAAAACCTTGCCATAGATCCCTGGCTAGCCTTGAACTTGAGAGCTTCCACACTCACACCCCACCAAACTCATTCTTGACTCTTCTTCTGGTACCATACATCCAGTTTGTCAGTAAATCCAGTTGGCTCTACCTTCCAGGTATATCTAGAACATCTACTACTCAGTTTCTCCCACTGCATCTCCTGCCTTAACACCTAATCTCACATGGGATCATTGAAGTGGTCTCTACTGTGCTGCCCATTTGGCCTCTTGTCGCTCCAAACTCCAAACTCCAGGCAGAAGTAACTTTTTAAAGGCAGATCTGGGGATGTAGCTCAGTGGTAGGATACTGGCCCAGCATGTGTGAGGTCCTGGATTCAATCCTCAACACTAAATGGAAATAACAATGATGACAACAACACTAATACAATAATAATAAGGAGGAAGAGGAGACGGAGAAGGACATCAAGTTTTATCACCCCTGGCTTAAACACCTCCAATGGCTCCCCCTTGCTATACAGAAAAAGTAATGTCATCAGGATGGCATAAGATCCTGTGTGATAGGGTGCTCTAGAGAGGGCATTCCTCAACAGGAACAGCTTTCACCCACTGCTGCTCCCTGCCATCTCAGAGAGTCTGGGAAGTGGTAGATAGGACAATGGATGAATGAGACAAGATGGGATGTGGGACAGGATTAAGTTCCAGGATTCAGATTGGCCTGAGTGCCTTTCTAAGAAGAGAAACAGATGAGGGTGTGGTACCCAGGCAAGCAGGAAATGTTCTTATTGCTGTGTCATCTCTTATGTGAGCTGGGCACAAGCTGGGCTTGGCCTGCCTTAGGAGATGAGCTGGGTAAGGCAGACTGGGTATGGGATTCAGGCAGTTCCGCAGTATGTGTTCTGCAAAGAGTTCTCTTTCAGGAGCCCAACAGCCCATGTTCAAGGGTCCAGGAAGGCTTTCTGGAGGAATGGAGTAGAACTGGAAAATGATCTGTAGCCATAGCGCTTGGGAACCATCCCCATCTTTACATTTCTGCAGTGAATTTGTTCTCTGCTTCCTAATCTCTAAGAAATGTCATCACACCCCAAGTTGGTTTTTCCTCCCTGGGCCTCCATTCAGGCAGAAGCTCAGTGCTGCCAACGGGGAGTTTGGAGCTTTTAATTCAACTGTGGGCAGGGCCTGAGGGGCCTGATTCTAATTAAAGATGTCAAATATATTTATGGATTATGCAATCAACAGGTATGCAGCAGCCTTGATAGCCGACAGGGCCACCCTGAAGATAGGCCTGTAATTAATTAATCCCAGTGGGTCTGCCAAATTCTAACATGAGTATTCTGAAGGATATTGGGGACTAGGGATAGGGCTGCCTCAGACCCCATCTTGCTTCAGGGAGAGACAAGGAGCTGTGCCTAGAGCATCTGCCTGAGCCAAGGAAAGAAGGACAGACAATTTCTGTCAGACACTGAACCTACCACTCAGGGGATGTGGGTTTGAATCATGGCTGTACCATGTACCAAGTTGATTAATGTGACCCTGAGCAAGTTGCAGAAGTTCCTACAGCCTGAGTCTCTGCTTCAGAAAATGGACAGCATGATACATACTTCTGGAGGCCTGATTGAGGATGACTGGAAACTGTTATATATACATATAGATATTATGTTGTGTATATAATATACATATGAGCTTGGCACAGAGTGGACATCCTTTGATTGTTGTGTAAATCCCCATTGTGAATTTTCTTCCTTTCTTTCTTTCTTTTTTTTTTTGCCAGTCCTGGGGCTTGGACTCAGGGCCTGAGCACTTTCCCTGGCTTCTTTTTGCTCAAGGCTAGCACTCTGCCACTTGAGCCACAGCGCCACTTCTGGCCATTTTCTGTATATGTGGTGCTGGGGAATCGAACCCAGGGCCTCATGTATATGAGGCAGCCACTCTTGCCACTAGGCCATATCCCCAGCCCCCATTGTGAATTTTCTTTACCCCCCTATTTCCTAGCAACAATGCCCATGCATAGACAGATAGTGCCGTCATCCACATGACAGGGATGCTATAGAAAAAGAGCACACACCCTTCATAAATACCTGAGCCTCACTTTCTTCAATGGGAAAATGAGGTTGCCATTCTGCCCCCTCATGTCTTTTGACCCCTTTAGATTATATGACATGAGAGAGCCTCCCACAAGAGCCTCAGCGTGTTTGCTCAGGCTGGATCCTGTGCTACACCCTTGTCCTTAGAACTGAATCTGAGGAGAACACTCCACAGGAACTGGGGGTTCACCCAGGAGAGGTCCACACCAATCTGGATTTACACACAGGTGATGACAATGACAGCATGAAGCCTGGCCATCACCCTACCTAGCACTGCTATGAGCCAGCTTGTCACCCAAACCTTCATTCTGCCAGGTAGACAGCTCTCTGCTTTGTGGCTGGAGAAAGTAGGAGAGAGAGAGAGAGAGAAATGAAGTAGTGTGGCAGACGCTGAGCACATGGCCCTTGGACGCTGTTGCTAGTGTCTGCAGCAGCAGTGGTGGTAATGGCAGAGGCGCTATCCAGATTTTCCCAGTGGCCACACACATCACACAGAAGCCGGGTCCACTCCAGAGTGGCTGGGCTTGGATGCTCATAGTTCATCTGTCACTCTCTTAATACTGACTCTGCCCCCTAGCTACCCTCCCTGTGATCATGGTGTGTCTGTCAGAGCCTGCCCTTACATGGTGGCCTCTTCTTTGAGACTAGTTAAGCAGAAGGTTGGTGTGGCCTCTCAGGAGACATTTCCACACTGTGTAGTAGGTCCTGTTGTCAGCATGCTCTGTGACCATGACTTCCCTGAATCCCATGTGGCCTATGAACCAGGTCCTATCCCAACCCACCAGGCTTGAAGGCAAGGGGGCAGCTTCCTGAAGGCAGGTGGTGAACCAGGACTGGTGGGCTCTGTACCTGCCTATTGCCAGCCCGCCACATGCAGTAACTAGAGAGTGACAAGGACAGGAATCAGCCACAGGGCAGCAAGCCCAATGGGGCTCCAGCCTTAATCTGTGTTTGGGCATCTTTCCTGATTCCCCTCAGGAGAACTAGGGCTCAGCCTTGACTCTCTGACGAACCTTCATTCCTCCTTTTGTTCCTCCCCTGCGCAGGGCTCCAACATGCTGAATCTACAGTGTCCCCCAGTCTTCCCTGAGCCCTCTGGGCCCCAGTTTTCCCATCGGCTGGGCATGGAGTGGAATCAGTTGGTAGCCAAGTCCCTGCCAGCACTGATAGTTCACGTTTTACACCATTCCACGTGCTAGGTGTGATGCTTCGTGCCTGTAATTCCAGCACTGGGAAGTCTGAAGCGAGACGATCTAAATTCAAAGCCAGCTTGTGTGCAAGGCCCTGTGTGTCAAAACAAAACTATACACCTGTCCTCAAGGGGATTTGGTCCTCTCCACTGGATGGCTTGCATGATGTTTAAAGCTGCCAGTAACTGACCCTTCCAGAAGATTCAGAGAGGTTAATGCACTGCCCAAGAGCATCCAACAAGATGCTCAGAAATGACCTTCAGCCTCTTGTCTTAGGGTGCAGACCCTGCTGACCCTGCGCACCAGTGACCAGGCTCACAGCTCATACTCAAAAAGCCCATTTAGGGTGTGTTGATTTCCTCTGAAATCTCAGCCTTCCCTGTCAGTCTTCTGAGCAGGCCAGTTAACATTTGCTTTCTCCCTAGAATCCCACCATGTCCCTGAACAAATGATAAGGATTGAAGCAAGGAAGGGAGCTGCTGCTTCCCTCACCTGCACAGGCAATGTGTACCTGTTGCACACAGATAGATTGTGGTGAAGCACACAGATTTGCCCTGTGAGTGTCTGGGTGCTAGTCGAGGCCTCGCCCCTCCTCCTGTGGACTCCAAGGATGTTATTTAGCCTCTCTCTGTGTGTATCGCTTTTCTTATGGGATGAACCTTGAAGTGGTGGTTTCTGCCCCCTGAGGTTGCCTTGAGAATTACAAGAGCAGAGCTGTGGGAAAGCCTGCCCACTGTCAGCAGGATCACTCCACCTTCCCTGCCCTCTGGGATGAGCTTCAACCAGGGCTCCTACAGTCTCAGGAGACCCTGGGGGAAATGTAAACTTCAGAAGCCAGTTCACTTCTCCCCTGGCCTTGCAGAGTCCCAGAGGAACAGCTGGTGTCGACTGTTAGGAAAGGAGTCCAAGACTCGAAACTTGGGTTCCATTGTGAGGATTCTCTTGGACTTGGCACAACTAGAGAAGGAAGGGAGGGGGTCTGTGTGGAGGTCAGGTTGGAGGGGGAGGAATGATAGCAGGTGAGAAGTGGCACATGAGGACTATCAAGGTTGGCTGTGACAGACAGGAGGAGGTAGTGCAGGGTTAAGGGAGGATGCAGTGGTCCCTTTAAGAGAGTTTAAGCAGGCTGGGTTACCCTTGATTCCCAAGCATCTTTCAAAGACAGGAACACATTTTCAGCAAGATGTTCTTATGTAGGAAGAATGCATATGTGTTCCCTCTGGGTATCAGGATTATGACATGTCCAACTGAGGAGTCTACTGTACCGCTGGGCCTGGCCCTGGACTCTCAGCCTAGAGGAGCCTGCAGCTCTGCTCTCCTCAACCCCAGTCCTCTTCCCTATGCTGTGAACTTTTATAGGTTCTCACACTTCTGTCTGGATGATAAAAAGGGATAGTAAATTTTAGTCCCATTGAACAAACACCCCCATCTACTTGGGATGGTCCTAGTCCAGATTCCAGGGACCCAGGGATGGTTAAGAGGACATCTCAATCAGGCTGACAGCTGTAAAAATACCATACAGTGTGTGGCTCATCAAAAACAGAAATTTATTGCTCACAGTTCTGAAGGCTAGAAAGCACAGGATCAAGGCACCAAGAAGGCAAGTACCCTACCAATTGAGTCATTTTCCTAGCCTTTTCTGCTTTCATTTATTGTTCAGTTAGGGCTACCCACTTTCTTCCTCCTGAACAGCTGGGATTACAGGCAAGTACCTTCCAGCCTGGACATTCTAGGATCTCTTTTTCATAAGAGGTCTAATCTATCAATTACAACTTAAGCTTCATGATGTAATCTTCTCTCAAAAGCCCCGTCTCCAAAGCCCATCATGCTGAAGATGAGGCTTTAATATATGAACTTTGAGGAGACACAATCTAATGCAGAGGGAATGTTTCTGTGCCCTTGGGTTGGTCACAGCTAAGAATAATCCCAGATGTTTATTGGACATCTGTTTCATACCAAGAATTTTGCAAATAGACAACAAATACAACCCCAGATTAGGAACTACTGTTTCCTCATAGAAACAAGAAGGAACTGAGGTTGTGAGGGATTCAATGACTTGCCCAATGCTACCCGGCTAAGAAGATTGAGGAGTAAGATTTCCAGGCAGGTCACAAGTAGCCTCCCACAGTCCACAGTGAGCAATAGTCCTTTCTCTTCCACATGCACAACACATCCATTGCCTTATGGGAGATAGGGGTGAGCCTGTGGATTATGCAAAATGCTAACCATTTAGTAGATGAGGAAATTAAGACTAGAACATGAGAAGTGTCTTGCCCAAGGTTATCTACAATAAAATCATATCTCTACCATGGGAGCCCAGGTCTGTGGCCACTTCGGTCAGTTATTTTATTAGTGCTTGCCCTGAGGATCATTAATTCAGATATCAACTTAACTACAAGCATACACAAAACAGTGTCCCTATATTGTTTCTTTCTTCCCCATTTCTTGATAACGTCATACCAATTATGTCTTCATACGTTATAAAGTTCACCTGATCTATAACTGCTTATGTAGTTACCCTTAAAATCAACAAAAAATGGGTGAAAATAAAAAAGTTTATTTATCCTGCCTTTTATATTTTCCTCTGTAGTCACCTTGACTGTTGCTCTTTAGTGCTTTTTATGGAGTGAGTTACATCTAATGATTTTCATTATAATCTAAAGGATTCCTAATCGTTTGCTATTCTTATGCAAGACTTCTGATGTTATAGTTTCTCAGTCTCTGATTATCTGAAAATGTCTTAATTTCTCCTTCATATTTTGAGGATAGTGTTGCTGGGTATAGAATTATTCACTGACATTCTTTTCCTCTCAGCAGTTTAAAAAATATTCTTATTATCGTTAAGTAGTTGTACAAAGGAGTTGCCATTCAACAAAGCAGTTTATAAATGCAACACATCTTGATCAACGTAACTCTTTCAACATACTTACCTTCCCAACCCATCCCTTCACTTACTTTTCTTAATTTTTTAGACTATGCATTGAATTGTTGACTGCATTCTTTCTCCTTTCTCTCAGCAGTTTTGAACACATTACCTTCTGGCCTCTGTGACTGCTAACAAGGAATCAGCTGTTACTTTTATTGAGCTTTGTGACTAATCAGTTCTCTCTTGCTGCTTCCAAGGTTTTGTCTGTTTCTTGGCAGTTTCATTATTCTCTCTCTCTCTCTCTCTCTCTCTCTCTCTCTCTCTCTCTCTCTCTTCCTCCATCTCTCCCTTCCTCCCTCCTCCTGGGGCTTGGACTCAGGGTCTGAGTGCTTTCTCTAAGTTTTCTTTTTTTTTTTTTTGGCCAGTCCTGGGCCTTGGACTCAGGGCCTGAGCACTGTCCCTGGCTTCTTCCCGCTCAAGGCTAGCACTCTGCCACTTGAGCCACAGTGCCGCTTCTGGCCGTTTTCTGTATATGTGGTGCTGGGGAATCGAACCTAGGGCCTCGTGTATCCGAGGCAGGCACTCTTGCCACTAGGCTATATCCCCAGCCCTCTAAGTTTTCTTGCTAAGGCTAGTGCTCTACCACTTGAGCCACAGCTTTACTTCTTGGCTCTTGGGTGGTTAATTGGAGATAAGATTCTCACAGACTTTCCTACCTGGGCTTCCTCCTGAGTAGCTAGGATTACAGGTGTAAGCCACTGAAACCCAGCTGACTTGCCTCTTTATAAATCTCTGAATTTATCCTATTTGGAGTTCATTGGGCTTCTTAGTTATATAGATGAATGTTTTGGGGCTTGGGGCCGGGGTTTATCCAACTTGAGAAGTTTGCAACTCCCCCCCCCCTCCATTTTTTTAAACATTTCTGCCTTTCTTCCTTCTCTTTAAATTCTGTTATGCTTATTTTGGTACACATGATGTTATCGCATTTTTTCTGCATTATTTTCTTTCTATTCCTCAGACTGAATAATCTCAACTAATCTATCTTCAAGTTTGCTGATTCTCCTGCTCTACCAAATATGTTGGACCCCTCTAGTAAGTTTCTTTTGTTCCAGTGTTGTACTTTGAAACTATGTAATATGTGAATGATTCTATAATTGCTATATATACACATATATATTACAATGTATGTTGCATATAAGTGTTATCTCTTTTTTTTAATTTTTTTTTTTTTTTTTTTTTTTTTTTTTTTTTGGCCAGTCCTGGGCCTTGGACTCAGGGCCTGAGCACTGTCCCTGGCTTCCTTTTTCTCAAGGCTAGCACTCTGCCACTTGAGCCACAGCGCCACTTCTGGCCATTTTCTGTATATGTGGTGCTGGGGAATCAAACCCAGGGCCTCATGTATATGAGGCAAGCTCTCTTGCTACTAGGCCATATCCCCAGCCCCAAGTGTTATCTCTTTATTGATCCTCCATCAAAGGGCATGGTTATGAGAGTAAGAGCTATCAGTCCTCAAGGTAGGTTGAAAAATAGGTAAAATGTTACTAGATAAGTCCCCAGATTACTATGTCTGCCAAAAGTGAAGGAGTAGAGGGTCCCAAGCCCCCAGGATCTCCTGTTACCTCACAACCTTCACTGCCAGTGGTCATTCCCTGGCCAGACCTTTGGCTAGAGTCTTTGTTAGCTCCACTCAATCAAAGCAACTCACCACTGCTCTACCTGAAAGACTGATACTCAGTTATTAAATTTCTTCTCTTCAGCTAGAGGCGTAGCTCAAGTGGTAGAGTGCCTGGCTAGCAAGTGCAAGGCCTGGAGGTCACACTCCATAGTGACAAAAAGTTAAAATTAAAAGCAATGATTGATGTGTGTGTGTGTGTGTGTGTGTGTGTGTGTGTGTATTTTTTTTAAGATGGCACCTTTGGACCTGCTCAGCTAGGTAGAACATCAGACTTTAATCCCAGCACCATCTTGTTCTCAGCTACAACATGTCCTACCCCTGTGACCCCAGCTCAGGACCAGGTAAACTGGGTCACAGAGGTCCATAGTGAATCAGGATGCAGATCAGGACTCCTGGGCTCAGAACCTCCCCGCCCCCATCCATCTTACTCCACCCCCAACACCTGAGCACTCCCACTACCAACATTAGATCATTTCTTTGTCCCAGTTTCTGTATTGAAATAAATTCTCATTTTCTAAGTTCCTAGAAGTTCCCAGTTCCTGTCAGTCAAACCTGCTAGGTTCTGCCACTTACCACAAGTGCGCCCTAGGACAGCACTTACAGGACCCTAATTTCTGTACCAGTAATAAGAGGGAGTTTTTTTCTTTCAGCTTTAATGGGTTTCATTATTCTATTTTCATACATGGACATAATATACCTTAATCATATTCAACTACCCCCATCAAAAGAAGGAGGATTTTCTGAAATTCAAAAAGTAAAATAGATAAACAGGGATACTCAGAGGCCAGGAACCTGTGGCTGTCACCACTGGAAGCCACAAACTCTGCCCAGTGCCTCCATAGCACCCCACAAGTTCCAGTGCCTCCCTCTGTCCCATACTCACATCCCCAAATTGTTGGTGATGCTTTATAGTTGCATCTTTCCAATGAGGAAATGGCCAGATTAATCTCTGTGTACCAGGACTTGTATACAATAGGTGCTCAAGTATTGTTCGTCCCCTCAGCTGCCCTGGGAGAACACAGAGACCAAGGCATCAATTCACCTAAACTCTCACAGCTATTTACACAGCGATTTGAACCCAGATCTCTAATGGGCTGAGGACCAATTGTACCCAACTCCCACTGCTTTGACTAGCACCAGCCAATCCACTCCTCTCACTTTATAGATGGTGAGTAATGACCAGCCCAGAAGCACAGCAACCTCTGGAGCTGCCATTCTTGGCACCTAAAAGTTACCCAGAGCACACACTTTGTGAAGCTGAACTCACCAGCAAGCTCCCAGCCAGCTGACAGCTGTCCCAGATCCCAGAGGTGTGCACACAGGCCCACAAACACACAAAGACATCCATGCTGCACACGCCATAGCCAAGGAGCCCCAGGCTCCTAGGGGTGGATTTTAAATCCACTGACGCCCCTAGAAAGTCTGGTTTTCTTATTCATGCTGACCTTTTAAACTGCATGCAGTCTTGCATTTTCCCCCCAGGCCTAGGTAGGACCTATTAATAATTCTGCTCTCCCACCGAGGCTCTGGGCTGCAGCCGGCTTTCTTATATGTTGCAAAAGCCAATCTCCCCCACCCCTGACTGCTGGTCGGCTCACCTCTCTCCAGATGATTAGAGAAAGCCCCAGCACCCCCATCCCCAGCCGTGGGAAGAGAAGGTTGCCTGCACTCTTCAAAGGTGAGGACAGGTGGTCCGGCAGTGAATAAGGACAAGATCGGGGCACTGGAGGGCTGGGGGCATGTGGCTGAGTGGGGCCTCTCTGCCTCTGGCCGCTTTCTCCTCTCTCTGAGCAAACATCTCTGCAAATAAATCTCCCTTTCTTCCTTTCTCTCTCTCTGCTGGGTTACTACTTCAGTTTCATTAGAGACGCTGGAAACATTCTTTGGGCTCGGCCGAGATATATAATACGGAGAACAGAGATTTACTTCATAACCCACAAACTATTAAAAATATTAGTGTCCCCCAGAGAGATTCTTTTAAAGATTCCTGCTCCCTCTCTGCCTCTCTCTCCCCCCCTGGCTCCCAGTGCCAACAATAATGCAGGCGGACTGGCCGGAGCCATTTCCTTGAAAGAAAATAAAGAAGAGATAACAGGCCTTGGAGAAACCTCTCTTTGTGGCTGTATAATATCCGTCATCCTATATGTCTAGCGGGAGCTTTGTACTTGTCAAAGCCCCCTTTCACCACCATTATCTTGTCTGATCCTCAAAGGCGTGCAAAGCAGGGTCACGTCCCTTTTGTTAGGAGGGGAAAGCAAGGTCTGGCAGAAGGGAGGTAATTTGGCTTTAAGGCAAAGCTGGGATTAGAATCCAGCTCCTTCTCATTCTGATTCTGGAGAGTGTTCTTTTATTCTCTCTCTTTGTTTCATTTACATTAATAAATGGTCATTATAAAGTGTTTGGTGTTTTTACTGAGCCACACTGACACAAAATTTAAAACCGTAGGCTAATCACTATGTATTCTAAATGTTTTTAATTGGAATATAATAATTGAGCATATTTGTGGGGTACACTGTGGTGTTTCAGTATATGATTCAGTATTAGATTCTGCTATCTGGTGTATCTGTCCCCTCAGGAATTTGTCATTTCTCTGTGTTGGGAATATTCAAAAATCTTCTCAACATACGATTTGGGGGTATTGAGCTAACTCATCCTATTCATTCATAGTTACTCCTCTTATGCACCGACCCTATTCGTTATTCTCTCTCTGCCCCTCTTTTCTCAATGCTCCTTGCCCTGAGAACTACTATGTTACTCTCTTTTTCTATGATTTCATCCTTTTAGCTTAGTTCTCACATACAATTGAGTTAGAGAATGTCCTCCAGTTCTATACATTTTCCCTGCAAATGACAGAATTTCATTCCTTTTTTATGGCTGAACAATATTTACTGTGTACACATTCCTTATTTTCTCAGTCTAGTCATCAACTGATAGTCATCTAGGTTGATTCCATATCCTGGATACTGAGAGTTACTTTGGGTTACTCAGTAAACATAGGTTGCACAAGGTCTCTTTAATGTACTGGTATCATTTCCTTTGGATATGTATTCAGTAGTAGGACAGCTGGGTCATGGTTGGTTCTCCTTCCAGTGTTTCGAGGACCCTCCTCCATACTGTTTCCATAGTGCATTCCCACCAACATTGTATGAGATTACTTTCTTTGCCTCCTCACCAGTATTGTCAATTTATTTCTGTCCTTTTGATAATAGTTGAGCCACTCATTGAGTGCCTCTTCTAAGTCCTAAAGACTGCAACTGCCACCTCGAGTGTTCAACATGACCCCCTACTCCCTCTAGTGCTGAGAAAGAAGGAGTGAGAGGGGAGGAGGAGGAGTGATTTGGATTTCCTTTCGTGGTTACAAGGAGTCTGTGGCACAGGGACTAAAGAGAAGGTACATATATATATATGACATATATCTACCCTTTAGCCCACACCTTCTGTGTGTACCCCTGAACTCAGCCCTTCATTGCTCTTTTGGGATGAAGTCAGGTGAGAACAGGTCATTTCACACCAATTTTCAAACTACACATGACTTCCCAACCAAGCCCCACCCACCTCAAGCACAAGACTGTGATTCCTGAATTAACAATGAAATTGGACTCCCCAGCCCAGGGCCTCTGAGCTGGGCAGTAGCAGAGCCTGTCTGGCCTTGCTGGGACTTCTTCCTCCTCAAGCCTCAGCTTCCCAACTCGCTTGACTGACATACATCAAATGGCAACTGTGAAGTGGCTGTCCCAAATGGCCATGGATACTGTGATTAAATTGCTTATTTAAATCCCTCCTGCAAAAAAAAAAAGAGGGCAGGCAGGAGATGGGCCTGATTGCAGACCAAAGTATTGGCAGTTGCTCCTCTCTAGGACCTTAGCACCCATTCTCAGGGCAGTGATAGGTTGATTCCCCCACGCCCATAGGCCCCTTCTCTGGCTGGGCTTTATTTTTCCAAGCTTCAAGATCCTTCAAGAGCTCCTTTTGCCCATCTCTAACCTAAATGTTTCACATGCTCTACAATCTATGCCTTTTTCTCTCTTCTCCCCTCACACAAAGTACAAACAGAGACAAAGAGACTTACCATGAGCCCCTGGAGATGTTGACTAGCATTGGAGCCCAAGAGGTCTCACTACAGGAAGAGCCCATGAAAACGCTGAAGCTCCACCTCTCACTTTGAGAGACCCCCAAGCCTCTTGAGTACTGCCTGCAGCATACCCTGGTCCATTCATGTCTCTTGAGCCTGGAGTAGTGGAACTCTCCATCATGCAGCTTGCCAGCCAGAGGTTATATAGATGGAGTTAAAGGGACAGGGAAGTCTGAGTGTCTTCAGAAGCCCCAGGAGAGACCTTGGAGCACCCTCCTCCTCTCCACCTAGTAGGCACACAGCCTCCCCACTCCATCTTAGGTAGAGGATAGATGTTCTCATTTGTGTGTGAAGGGTCATACATAGCATGTGAGGGGCACTGCAGATACAGAACACAGAGCCCTGACTAAGTACTTAGTACTGCTTTCTGCCCCCCCAAACATCTTCCACAGGACTGACTCACGATCAGCTTCTCAAGATCTTCTCAACTCTTTGTGTGTTGAGTACCGCAGGCTTTTTCTCATTCAAGCATCTTGCAGTCTAGCCTTTCAAGTTTTCCTAAGTGAATATATTTTAAAATAAATTGCATCTATAAATATGTAGGCTATATCTCATGTTGAATATAATTTAAATAAATTATGTGTCATGAATTAAACCTCAAACACACACAAAAGTCAAGTTAAGAACTTTCTTCCCTGGCCTATGCATAATGGATGGAGCCCACCACAGGTCATTTTTCAAACTACAGGAAACCTCCCAACCAAGCTCTACCCACTCCACTAAGAATCACCTCTGGTGAGTTAGTAAATGTCTGTTGAGCATCTCCCATCTGTTAAGACAACAAAAACATAGATGGGTACGCAAACTGACCTAGTATTTATACTTGTTGGGGCCTCTAACTTCTCCTTACTAAAGATAAAGAATCAAAGACCAGTTAGGCATAGGGACTTGCCTCGCATCCCATATCGAGTTAGTGGTGAAGGCAGAACTTGTACCCAGGCCTTTGACTCCCAGTGTACACGTTGCAACCTCAAACAGGGGTTTCATTTAAAGGGAAAGTATGACGCATGCTCAGCATGTTCAGCAGCTTTCTCACAACTTTGTGCACACCTTGAGGATTCCCTGAGCCCAGAGGGGTAGTGGGGGGAAAGTAGTAGTAAAGGTGTTCCCCTGTCTATAGACAGTGGTCCCTCAGTGAGTCTTTCTGGACAGGTTGTTAGGAGTTAG
Organism: Perognathus longimembris pacificus; assembly: GCF_023159225.1. Classification (NCBI taxonomy): domain Eukaryota; kingdom Metazoa; phylum Chordata; class Mammalia; order Rodentia; family Heteromyidae; genus Perognathus; species Perognathus longimembris. The sequence goes on along the minus strand of NC_063167.1, from coordinate 31,696,735 downwards.
GCCTAGGACCTCTAGGACCTGCCCTTTGAGTGTCCAGCATCCTTTCCCAAAGGCCCAATTCATCCTATGTGCCCATAAAAAGAAAGGCTGCTCAGTCCAGGTGGGAGTCAGCCCAGTAGAGGTTTGGCAAGTGAATCTTCCAGGCCGGAGCCAGAGCTTCAGCAGAAGTGCAGAGCTATGAGAGACAATGAGATTTTGGTACACTTAGGAAAAATCAACTTACTGTTCAGAAAGTTAGTTGACATTTTAGAACCTTGGTGCGGGCGAGGGAAGATGTGCCTAAGAAGGAAGTGTTTTTCCATGATGGGACGGAGGCAGTGGGGAGCACAGTGGGCTTTGGAGCAAGGCAATGAGGTCATTTGCTAGGGACAGGTCCTTCTAATGGTGGGGCAGGTGACAGGCTGTGGCTTTCTTCCTCAATGCTCCACTTTCTGCATTTCCAAGCTGACTATTGTAAGAATGAGAGACTCTGGTTTGGAAGTACTTTGGAGATTACCTGTGGGTCAGCTTTTATTTCTACTCACTGTTTTATGCAGCAGCAACATCCAGTCCCCTTTCCTCTCACAGCCTGCTTGCTCTGTGGCCTCAGAAAAGTCATTCCCTTGGGTAAAAAGTGGGCTGCCACTTTACCTATCCTTCTCCTCACAGAGGCATGAGATGAGGATAGAGATGTAGCAGGTCAGGCCTGTGCTGGCCAAGCTTGCCTCCTCCAGTGGGCAACCATTTTGTGTGTGTGTGTGTGTGTGTGTGTGTGTGTGTGTGTGTGTGTGTGACCATTCTGGGGGGGGGGCGTTCCTTCTGGCTCTGTCGGGTGTGAGCTGAGTTCTCTGGCCTTTTACAGACTGTTTATGATGTGCCACTGTGGTAACTGCCCATGATTAGCTCCTCCACAGGCAGCTCAGAGCCTGGGAACAATGGAACAAGCCAGAAGGAAAGAAACAATTAAAGGGCTAGGAACCTCTAATGTCACCCTCAATAATTCATCCTGTACCTGTGCCCAATGTCTTGGTACCTAGGACCTTTCTTTCACCCCATCTTTCTTGGCCTGTGTCCTCTACTTCCAGGAAGTTTGTGATTGGAATGAACAGGGCACGGTCTCTGGAGTCAGGCAGGTACTGTAGGCTGGAATACCACCTTCCCCACCCACCTGGTAAGCTGAGCTCTTGAACACATAGTTGTACTGCTACTGCTATGGGCCTCAGTTTCCTCATCTGTAAAGTGGGCCTGGAAACCCCATCCCCACATAGGATTGTGTGTGACCAGTGAGTTCACAGGGCAGAGAGCTCAGGATTTAATTTGTAGAACCCTGAGAACTCTCATTGCTAGAAGACTCTCTTCCAAACTTCCTGTCTATTGCCCAGACCAGACACTGCCTTCTCCAAAAAGAGAGGGAACAAAAGAAGAGGATGTGGAGAGATGCTTGACCCTAGGCAGCCTGCCTGGGGCCCTGGAGCCCTGCTCTTCCAGTTACATAAACCTTCAAGAGCTTCTTCTTCTCCCAGGAGGCCCTCAGTCACACACCCAGCTTAGGGGCTTGTTGCTTAAGGCCCATATGTGCCTGGCCCAGTGCATACTTTATCTGTGCATCCCTAACTCTTGCAATGACCCTGTGAGGTAGATGAGAGCTACAATTAGGAAATTTGAGGAAGGGGTTGCCAGCCTCTCTCTGAGGGAAAGCAGCAGGGACCAGGCCCCTAAACTAGAAACACACACATTCCCCAGGTAGAGACCCAAAAGGCTGCCCACATGCACAGACACCTGCAGCCTCTCCTTACAGTGAGTGAGCAATGCTGTGCTTCAGCTGGACCCAGGGCATCCTTGTGATGCTAGGGTGATTCCTCACCCCATGCATGGCTTCCCAGCATAAAAGCCTCCTGCGCTGGGGTTTAGATTTCAGGGCTGTGCTTTGGCCCCACCTTGTGAAACATTAGAGGGTGAGATTAGAAGGAGGATCTCTCTAGACCTCTGAGACCTTGGTGCTGTTTTTGGGGAGAGGGGGGTCTCTGCTCCCTTGTGAAGTTGCATGGAAACCTCATCCTTACAAGTCTATTCTTTTCCCTTTCTTATGCCAGCAGTGGGGCTTGAACTCAGGGTCAGGTACTGCCCCCTTACCTCTACCACATGAGCCACACCTCCACGTCTGGCTTTTTGCTCGTTAGTTGGAGATAAGAGTTCCTTGGACTTGTCTTCCAGGACTGACCGCAAATCATGATCTTCAGATCTCAGCCTCCTGAGTAGCTAGGATTACAGGCAGAAGCCACTGGCGCAGGGCTCTCCCAGTACATTCTTGGTGTGTAACTAGGGACAGCCTTGTCCCTCTCTCCTTCAGACCTCTGTGCTGTTTGGCCCTGCAAATGCACACAGCCTTTTTCCAGATCCAAGTGTGCCTGCCAAGGAAGGGCCTTCCCCATCCTGAACCCAGCATGCGTACATCACAAGGGGGAATGCAGGTGGGGGCAGGCAGGAAGGCCAGGAGGCAGAGAAAGAGAGCTGCCTCAGCTGAGCTTAACTGACAGAGCTCTGAGATTTCTCCAACCCCTGAAGGCTACAACCCCAGCCAGTGACCCAAGCTCGACCCTGTGGGCAGGGAGGCTGGCCCTCATTCTCTCTTGGAAGTGAAGTCTAAGGACTTTATAGCGCAGTGCTCCAAGAATGTGCTGACACTGCAGCTGAAACGTAGTCTCGGACTTGCTGCCATCCAGCTTCCCCCATGCAGCTCCAGAGTGTCCCTCAGACTTCCCAGTCTACACCAGGTCTCCAGGCCAGTGCCTGCAGCATCCCACAGGACACATGTGCAAGACTCCACACACCAATGGCTCTGCTAGGCTCTGCTTTCTCTCTCTGGCTGCCTAAAACCTTGGTGGTGTCACGCCTTGATTACTCTTCCTCCAGGAGGAGAAAGGATCCTGCCCTGGGAGGAAGGACCCTCAAAGCAGAGGATGCTAGGAGCATTTCAGTTCTGCAGAGCCAAGATGTGGCCTAGGTAGCAGTCTCTCTTTATGCCATGCTGATGGGGCCATGGCCTTCTGTAAGACCACTGGGAGAGGGGCCTTGAGTGGCTCACAGTGGCCTCCTCCTGACCCCTGAATGTTGGAAGCAATAGGGAAAGGCATCTTGGGAGAGGTAGGGGTCACGTGGGATAACCACAGCCATGTCTTACTATTTCACTTCTGTGGGCCTGTTACTTCACCATTAAGATGGACTCAAAGTAGCACCTGTCTTGTAGGAGTAAAATGAGAAAAGGAAAAGAAAGGAAAGAGAAAAAGAAGGAAAGGATGTATGTCTTCTTGATCTGTCACAGCCTGCAAGAAAGACATTGGTATTTTCTAGAGGACAAATGACCTTCCAAGAAGTCTAGGGACTAGCCAAGGCACCACAGTGAGCCAATGAATGGTAAAGCCCGGATTGAATGCCACAACCAGAGCTCTGTCTGCCCCCACCTATCACTGCTTAGGATGAGGGAGCTCAGCACAGTTGGAGGTAGACTGAGAGGGGCAGATTTGAACTCATGATTGCTGAGATACAGCCTAGGAGTCTCAGAGGCTCAGAGCAAAAATGGAGAGCTCTGCCCTCATAGCGAACCCACAGAAGTGTGGAAGAGTAGAAGAGCCCCCAGAGCTCCAGGTAGATTGTGTGTGTGTTCACACTTAGAGTCTATGTGCATCTGGTGTATGCCTGAGCATTAGACTGGGTGAAGTCTGTGGTGAGTCTTGGAGTGTGTACATGCCCTTCTGGGTAGCATTCACCTGAGAGGGAGCATTCAGGGCAGGCAGTGAGTTGATTACATTTTCTGGTTGGCTGAGAGTCAGTCAGCAGCACCTTGTTGTCCTGACCTTTGTCTGGTGTTTGTCTCCTCTGATGTCTGCATCCACTGGTTTGGAAGAGGGATGATGACAGGCTAAGGATGGGAGGGGCCTGGCGAAGGACTGATTAGTACAGGGTGGCTGTTGGTCCTTGCAGAACCTGGAGCACAGTAGAGTCCCGGGGATGGGGGGCGGGGGTGGGTGGGTTGGGCTGAGATAGCCAAACAGGCTTCTGGCCTATGTGAAAAGTATTTTCTCAAAGTGGCCTGGAGGTGTGGCCAGCTTCTGTGGGAACATACAAGAGTGGCACAGCCTGGATGTCTGCTTGGCAGATATCTTGGCACAGTAAACTCCCACCCTGAGAACACATGCAGGTTCCTTTCAGTCCTGAGCTCAGAAGCCATTCTCTCCTGTTCTCCCAGCCCAGCCCTGGAGCTGAGTCTTGCAAGCACCCACAACTGCCTAAAAAGCCCCAGATGAGTACATGGAAGAGGTAAACAGATTTACCCTAAGGAGACACAGGTAGACTTGAACCCAGAGCTCAGTTGCTCATACAGCTCTCTACCTCTCCAAGCTCTATATCTTATGCAGAATAGCCACTATATGGGTTGCTGCTGACTGGCTCACAGCCTGCTTAGCACTGCTATGTGAAAACACTAGAGAACCTCCCCATTACTGGAGGGGGCAGGGCTTCTTCCTGACCAGAGCTGAAACACAGTGGACTTGGGGACAGGGGCTGTGTGTAAGAGAAAGGAATGATGAGGGGGTAACTGAACCCCAGGCACAAGCACCCTCACAACACACAGCCCAGAGGAGGTGAGGATGGGATAGACAAGATCCTCAAGCAGAATTTCTTGAGGTTCAAAGCTTCAGAGAGAGAGAGAGAGAGAGAGAGAGAGAGAGAGAGAGAGAGAGGAGGAGGAGAGGAGGAGGAGGAGGAGGAGGAGGAGAGGAGGAGGAGGAGGAGGAGGAGGAGGAGGAGGAGGAGGAGGAGGAGGAGGAGGAGGAGGAGGAGGAGGAGGAAGAGGAGGAGAGCTGTCCAAACGTATCCATGTGCTGTGTGACCCGGATAGCCCTACCTTCTCTGAGCTTTGTCCAGAGAGCAGATGGACTTGCTTTACTTCTCTCCCTCCCTCCCCCTCCCCTGCCTGGTGCCAGGTCCCTGGAACTTCAGGGGATGGATGTACATAGGAAGACCCGAAAGAATGACTGGTGATAGAATGTTCTAAAGGGTCCTTTGTTCATCCATGAGACACTTGTTGAGCTTATTTTCTCTTCTGAGGGTGTCCTTCATGTTCTTCTCCCTCCTGCCTAGAGCAAGGTGATGAAATCAACAACAGGATATGTCATTTGTGGCTCTGTACAATGGTGCACACCTATAATCTCAACTACAGAGAGCAGGAAGATCTCAGTCTGAGGCTAAAAAGGTAGCAAGACCCAATCAAACCAAGAAGCAGAGTGTGAGGATATCTGCCCTCATCTCAGCTACATAGGAAACAGAGATTAGAGGATCCCCAGTTCTAGGGCAACTTTGAGGAAAACACAAGTCTCTGTCTAGAAAATAACTAAATGCAAAATGGACTGGGGCATGGCTAACATGGTAAAGTGCCTACCTAGTTAGTACAAGGCCTTAAGTTCAAACCCCTTGCCCTAGTACCGCTCAAAAATAAATAAATACATAAAAGGAATAAACATACTGTATTAGAAAGCAATAAATACTCTGGAAAGTAAGTATGGCCAAGTGAATACAGTCAGGAGTGCCTGGGAAGAGGGTTATTTTCGTCAGCGGTCTGAGTAGATGTCACAGGGGGAGAGGACAAGAGAGGCACATGCATCTTCTCTGGCTTCATGGATAGGGCATGCCAGCCACAGGTGGCCCTTCAGAAGAAGTTATTTCATTGCCTCTACCTGCATCATAAAGAACAGAAAGCTATCCAGTTCCACCTTTACTTCCTCAAGTCACAGTGTGGAGCTCAGCCTGCAGAGGGGCACAGCCTACATTTGTCCACACTGGCCTGGAGCAGTACCCTCAAACCTAGGATGGTGGTGGGGAGGGCCCTGTCAACCTCCAAGCAGGAACTCCTTCCCGGCACCACCCACCCTCGGAAGGACTATCAGCCATCCAGCCCCCAACCTGGATGGACAACCTGAGGGCCAACAAACCCCGCTGTGTTCATCATGGATCACTGTGTCCACACCAGGCCCAGAATTCCATCTGCTGCCAAATTCCAAGGCTGGAAATAATGAGGCAAATTGTCCCTCACCACTGATTAACTTTCAAGTTGCTCTGCGAAACTGGGTGCAGTTGAAGTTTTAGCAAGTCTCCGGGGGGACCCCAGGCAGCTTCAGTTTCAGCCTTGTAAAGAACTGTTAAGATCCAATCAAAATAAATAAAATCAGATCCAGGAAAGCGATGTGTTTGTGACTGCAGGCCAAACACTCGGGATATTCATGAAGAAACCCAGCACCCCACTTTTTTGCAGAGATTCCTTACACAGACTGGCATGGACTCATAATCTCACCAGCACCCCTGCTCAAAGACCTGGGAGCATCCTTTGAGCCTCCAGCAAGGAGCCATAGGAGGGAAAAGCCAGGCTCCATAGAGGCTTGAAGTTAGCCCCTCTCCAGGGCTAGCAACAAGGGCCTGGCCCTGTTACAACCTCAAAAATAGGAATCACAGACCCTAGCACCCATAGTATAACATGGAGTCCGAACATGCAAATCAGGGTGGGTGGCCACCAAGTGTGGGTGATGGCTTTATGTGTCCATAGCATTGCTACTAGGCACCAGAACCCTGGCTGGTTACATCAGATATTAAATCCCATCTCTAAACCATCCAACAGAATAATACCCCCTTGTGATTCTAGACACCTAGGTGAAGCAAAGGCAGGACAAGGATAACAAAGATTCATGACCTTCCTCTCTCTTCTGAGGGCCTTCTTCCTGCCCAGCCTTGGAACCTTCCTCCTGCCCTTAGTGACAGTTTGAAATTCTGAATCACTCCACAGTTGGAAGAGAAACACCATTTGCCATATCAAGGACAACCCTGAAACAAACCAGCAGGGAACACACGGAGGCCTCTGCAGCTGGCTATTTATGCCCTGAGAACACTGGGTCAGTCCTTGGAGATGCTTTGGGTAGCCCTGGGGAACTCAGGGAAACAGCCTGCAGTTGGTACCCTCACCCCTCTGTCACTTCTTAGAACCATCTTCATTAGCTCTATTTGGTGCCATGGTGTCCATCCCAGGTTTCCCATGTGCCAGTTCAAGTCCTCTGCTCCTGCTTCACCATCCTGTAGGTCGAGCCAAACTCTCCTCTGTGCCCACCGCCCCCCAAGCAGCTGCTGAAAGGCCCCTTGTGCCTGCCTAGGCCCTACCCGCCTGCACACAGCACTGGTCTCTTACCTCATAAACGGCTAATTTGTTACATATTTTCTAACGCTGTAAATGGGAGAACAAAGACCTTTTCTCTCTCATATTTTCATTCAATTATGTTTGTGGGGGAACCTGATCCCCTTCAAAGGGGCGCCGGGGAGCTGGGATAGAAGCCTCCAGGCTTGCTGACCTCCCCAGGCTGCTTCTGGACCCACAGGACCCAAGGTAGCTGAGGACTGCTGGGGTCTGGGTGCCCTGAGCATGCAGGGAAGAAGCCAGGACTGGCCCTCATCTCCAGGGCAAGCAGCTACCAGGCTCAGAAGTGGGTAGAGTGGAGGCAGGCTTTCAGGAGAGGAGCCTCCCACAGCTTGGCAGCACCCCTCCTGGCCAGGCAGAGATGGACCCCTTGCTTCTGCACTGATCCCTGGCCACTGAGGAGTCCCCCAAGAAGGTATGCCAAGAGCCCCTGGTTGGCAAGGAGTGGGTACTCTGGTATGCAAGGGTAAGTGCTTTTGATGAGAAAGGATGGCTATTTTGGCAAGTAGTCCCACTACTGGCTGGCCCAAACCTCCAGAATGCGCCATATCTGAGTCCCTTCAACCAGGAGGCTCTAAGTCCACTTCTAGGCTTTTGCCTGGTTCCATTCCACCTCTGGGTTTCCAGTGTGTATCTTTTCCCTCTTTGCCGAAGTAGTAGGACTTTGGGGCATGTAGCCAAAATTGTCAAGCTATCTTCATTCATCTGCTCTTACTTGCTGTGTGAGTTAAGGCTAGTTACTTAATTACTGTCTGCCTCCCTTTGCCTCATCTGTGAAAAGGAGATTAACAATGGAAACTATCTCACAGAGTTGTTGGAGCTTATACGGAAGAGTGACAAACTACATAATGTCTGGTAGAGAACACAACAAGCATTATTAACATAAACATGTAGGCATAGCGGTGCACCTATAATCCTAGCACTCAGGAGGTAGAGACAGGAAGATGTTGAGTTCAAGGCCAGTCTAGACTGCACTGTGAGTTTCAGTGCAGGCGAGGCCACAACATCAAGACCTTGTATCAAGAACATAAATACATACATAACATACAGATGGCAAACAGGCATTGAAAAATATTAACCACATGCATGTTGAAAAGAGCTGGGATGGGGGGAGAGCCATGCTCGGAGCAAGTGAGCTTCCACACAGGGAAGAATGGATACTTGGGCTGTGGGCAGGTAAAGACCAGCCAAGCTCCCTGCCCCTGCCCTGGCAGTGACCCAATGGCAGGTTCAGGCAGAGCAGATGAAGGCCAACAGACAAGAAGACTCCACACAAGGAACTTTCAGGCTATGACAGCCATCTTTCTACCCTACCCTACCTTTCTATCCTGGAAGCTGATTGGCCCCTGCAGCTGGCTTTTCAGAGGTCCTCCTCTGCTCCCGTCCTTCCTGAGTCTATCAGGGCTGGCACATCCTACCCACAGTGTAAGCAGATCTTTGTTCTTTCAAGCTGCATCTGATTTCTTTGTGTTCTCTTCCCAAGACGAAGGCTCTGATTTCAGTTTCACATTCTTTTGTCTTGGGTCTACAAACATTTTCCCAGTCTACAGTAGAGGGAAGGGGCACAGGAGACCTGAACAGATCAAATGAAGCAGACAGAAGTCTCTGGATCCTCTGTCTGGCTGTGTAGACTGGGGTACCTTCCTGCCCTCTTTGGGGCTCCTTAAGTATCCTTCTGCATCTTGAGCAATTCCACATGGGGTCTTAAAGCCCTCCCATACCTGAGTCTCCTGGCAGCACAGGAGTCTCCTAGTGCCCCTGTCTAATGCCAGACAGTGTCTCCTCTGACTTCAAACAGGCAGAAAATAGAAGGTAGGACAGTGTGGCAGTTCTGTCCGTGAGGCCAAGTTCTGTGCAGCTGTCTCCTTTGATGCTCATTGGAAAGAGAGTCTCTCCTTAGACTGTCGGCAGGAAGGGACATGCTACCTCCCTCGGAGCCTCCTTTCCTGCTGTCCCAGGTCTGCCCTCCTTTATCCAGCTGTTCCACTAAGGAAGGCTCAAGGATGTCAGGTGGTGCAGTAGGAAGTGAGGGTCCATCCACACAGTGGGTACTGAGAGACAGTAGGTGAGCCTCAGAGCATGGAGTTATAGAAGTTGGATAATATCCAAGCCAAGAGAGACTTGGAGTTCTAACCTGTTCCCTAACTTCCTCCATATCCACAAAGCCCTGAGCTTAGGGTCTCCTCATTCCTCCTTGCTCCAAGGGCTGAAGATTCTTTCTGCCTTCCCTCTGTGCTGTCTAGCTTTTTCTCTAAGCAGTGAGGCAGTGGTGGAGGGAAGAGGGACATCTCCCCACCCCCTTCTCTCTGTAGTGGGACTTGAACTCAGGTGTAAAGCACTGTTCCTTAACTTTTCTGGCTCAAAGTTGGCACTCTACCACTTGAGCCACAACTCCCTTCTGCCTCTCTTTCTACTTCTCCCTTTTCAGCTTTCCTGCCCAGACTGGCTTTGGATAGTGGTCCTCAGATCTCAGCCTCCTCCTGAGTAGCTAAGATTACAGGACATGAACCACCAAGGTGCAGCTCAACTCATGATTTCTGTGGCCTCCAGTCCACCTCTGCTCACTCCACCAGCCCACATGTGACACTCCAGCCTGGGAGCATCAGAAGCATGCCCCTCCAACTGACCACTTGGCCTGGCCTCCACTCCCTTCACATGGACTGTGGAGGCTCTGTGACTATTGTCTACAAGAGAAATGGTCATGTACCTCCACATTTGTCTGCAACACCTGAATTCCTCTTCTTTCTCTTTTGAATGGCAAATGTGTTCCCACAGGACATGGCTGTGGCCCCCTCCTTTAGGAGTCTCTAATTTGTGGTCCCCACTCCTTATGAGCTCCCATCATACCTTGACCTCCCTTTGAGGCCAGCCCTATGAGTGAGTGTGACGCGTGATAAGTCTTTCTTGAATGACCTTTGGATACCCTCTCTCTTGCTTCACCCTGTACCTGACTGTGAATCCTCAGGAATGGAGGTGCACTTATTAATTCATGGTCCCAGAAACAAGACAGGGCCTGACACCAAGATGTGAATAGGAATCCTGTCCATGTGTGCTGAACTCTGGTTCTTCCATAGAAACCCTGCAGCAAAGCCTTCTGGGATGCACTCCATTACTTAAACTGAAGTTTAGTTAGGTGCTGGTGGCTCACATCTGTAATGCTAGCTACTCAGGAGGCTGAGCTCCGAAGATCATGGTTCAAACCCAGCCTGAGCAGGAAAGTCTATGAGACTCTTATTTCCAATTAACCACCAGAAAACTGGAAGTAGAGCTGTGGCTCAAAGTGGTAGAGTACTATCTTTGAGCAAGCACCCAGGCTCTGAGTTCAAGCCCCATGACCAACAGGAAGGAAGGAAGGAAGGAAGGAAGGAAGGAAGGAAGGAAGGAAGGAAGGAAGGAAGGAAGGAAGGAAGGAAGGAAGGAAGGAAGGAAGGAAAGAGAAGCAAGGAGAGGAAAGAAAGAGAAGTTTGTTGTATGCATATGTGCATATGCACTTGTGTACATGTGGGTAATACATACTTGATGGGTAATAAATGCTTGATGAAGTGTTTGGAATGCTAGTCTCAAGCAGGCTAGACAAATATCATTTTCCCCCACTTGGCAGAAAGGTAGGCTGAGGCCCAGAGAGAAGCAGGGCTCATGCCACTTCACATATCACTCCACTCATCCTGTACACAGAAGTCAGGTTTGGAGCTAGTCCAGCCATGCCCAGTCTGATGCTGATGGATTCCAGTTCAGAAGCTGATGGATTTCCCTCAGTACTGAGTGCTCGCGTGTATGTGGCTACATGCTCCCATGTTGGGCCGCAGAATTACCCAGTCTAACCTGGTTCTCCCCCATCCTCTGCCTGGACCAAGACAAAGCAGAGGTGTACACACCACTGGAGAGCCTTGCAGACCCCCCACCTGCCATCCCTCCACTCCTCTCTCAAATGGGTAAGGACAATATAGCTGGACACAGCTCCGCTGGGAACTCCATGTTGATTTCGCAAATGAAAATGGAGGCTTGTCTTCTAAAGCCCAGGAAGCTGTGTCTGCAGGGCAGGTCTGAGACAACAGGAAAATACATCAGTCTTGTCCAAGCCCACTGAAGTAGTGGTTTCATAACAAGAGTCTTGATGATGGCGACCATGGCCATAGCTGACTCACTGCCTCCTGTGCAGACCATCCCCCTCTCCCCCTTCCTTGGTTTCACTCAGCTCACCACTGATTCCCTGTTCATTTCAACCTCCTCAGAGGACTCGGGCACCATCTGAGGGTCAGGCAAAGAGGGCCACATGTGCTAGCTGCACAGAGCCCAGAGCTATAGTACATGAGACTGAGAACTCCTCACCCCAGCCCCTCCAGGGCAAGCTCCTAACACATCTCAAAACATACTTTACACTCCCACTTTCTTCCCTAAACACACACCCTCTCCATCTCTCCAAAGCCCATCCTTCTCAATGAAACTGGACACCCAAATTCTCACCAACACTCAGCCTGGGTCAGGAACCCCTTGGAGGCCCAGACCTCCTCTTTTCCTTCTATAACTAGCTTATCACATTCTGTTATAACTACTATTTCTCTCCATTTCCTCTGTCCCTTTGAAGTTGCTCCAAGCTGTGTGACTAAGACGAAGTTGAGCTAGAAGCTTCTCTGGGACTTTCCAGGGCAACATTTTTCCTTCTTCCCACATGCCTGTGCAGTTGGTTCTTGGGAACAGAGATTGGCCGCTGGGGCAGTGGCAGGGAGAGCTCAGCACTGGGTACCTGAGCCACCACTGGGTAGAGTGGGGTGCACTTACTTCCTTAAGTCTTGGACTCTTCACCTGTAAAATGGGGTCAATAATGCCCACTTCATGAGGCTGTTGATAAAGAATAAATGAGGCTCCACATTCAAAGCACCTGGAATCACTGTTTGTCATGAGGTGGTAGCTGTCCTGACCTATGATGTTGGGCACCTCAAACAGGGAAAGCTTCCAGAGCTAAGAACTTCTCCTACCCTGCATGATTCACAAGAACCTGTGGCCCAAACAAGGGGCGGGGGGAGGAGTGGAGCAGGAAGGGGGCCGTGCCTGCTTCTGTGAACCAGAACTCACAAAATCCAGAATTGGGTCTCAGCTTCCCCTGAAGCCTGTCTATACAGAAAACAGAAAAACACAGGAATCCCCTTCTCCCTCCCCTAGAGCAGGCCCCACCTGAACTCCCTTCCTGGAGACCCCCACTCCCTACCAACCCCTACCTTCAGCCTACTTACCCAGCAGAATTCTGTTCTCATCCTGTGGGTGGCTGGGGATTTATGAGCATTTCCTGGCAGGACTTGAAGGACAGAGGAGGAGACTAGGATCTCTAAGGGTGGTCCTTGGGTGGAGCAAGCAGGCATTCAGACAGCAGAAGGGAAGGGAGCTCTCTGGCTCACTCAGTGAGTCAGGCTTCCTGATGCTCGCCCAGGAAAGTGCTGAAATGCCGCCAGCCCTTGTTGCCTGCCGGAGGAGAACATGGCCCAAACTGCTGCATCCACCCCCATGGAGTCCAAGTCTGTGGTTCCTTGTGTGCTTGCTGGGAGTTGGGGGCTTGGGGAGGTGATGGCATGCCAAAAGGCTGCCTTCCCATCAGCCTGATGTCCCTATGCCTCCTCTACCTCCCCCATTGCTCCCTCTGCACTGTTACCAGGTCCTCAAGGAACACCACAGGGCCTCAGACTTGCCCCATCACCCATCTACCACCACCTCCAGCCCTGTCCTGAAACTTCTACTCTTACCTCTCAGATCTACCCTCCACTTCCCTGCCCATGGCTGACTGACATCACCTACAACCCCCCCACCCTGATTTCAGCAGGAAGATATGCAACAATGGGTGGCTAAAGAGGGTGTTTCTTGTTTCCATCCATCCCCCTTCCTCTCTCTAGGTCAGAGGCTATGTTTCAGGACTTGGTCAGGGTAACTGGGCTCCTTCTACAGAGCCCAGGGGCTCTGGTACATTCAGGACACTGCTCCCTCCCCTTCCCCCAAAGGTTTACCGATAGTCAAGACCAGCACTGTTACTCCCTTTCCATACCTTTGAATATTCCTCTTATTCAATGCCTTTCAGTGTTTTGCTCCTCAAACCCCACAGTTCTACTTCTGCCTTGGTGCGTGCTATCCCTTCTGCTCAGATGTTTTTTCAGACCTCCATGTGGCTCTTCCCTCTGTCCTTGACAAGGATTCTCAAGTGACACTGTCGGTGATAGCCTCTCCTAGGCATATAATCTAAAATGTCAACTCCCTGAATTTGACTAAAGTACACTACATACATATCCAGAAATATCACAATGAAATTGCTTTGTATGATTACAAAGGGAAAAATGTCAAATGAAATGTAAACACACACACACACACACACACACACACACACACACACACACACCCCCTATCACCCTATATTTTCCTTATTTCTTCCTCAGCAACTGTCACTATCTAACCAATTACACGGCTTGCTTACTGCTTTGCTAATTGTCAGCTTTCTTCTACTAGAATGAGAGGTGCCTTAGTTCAGGAATCTGTATTTGTTGTGTTTTATTGTTATACCTCTATGGCCTTCAAGAAATCAGTAAGTGCTCAATAAATATTTGTTCAGCCAATGTAAACACCGGTCCTTTTCGCTGGTGGGTCGCTCCAGGCCACGGAAGGAAAATGACCAATCCAGGGCATCCTAGTGAAGCACGGATGGGGGTGAGATCTCAGGGCCCTGCTCCCATCCCACCGCCCAAGCCCCTGCTCCAGGAAACCTTATGTTTATTTGGATGCCTGCTGCTCAGTAGCCTGGTTTCCAGCGGCAGGATTCTGTGTCCTGTGCTGGAAGCCTGGGAGACCCAGAGCATTGAGCAGGAAGCTTGGAAGCAGTGAGCACTGCTTTGGTGCCGTCCATGGGACAGGAGAATAAATAAATAAATTGCAACAAGAAGCTGGCAGGCTGTAACCTTTGTGTAAATGTCCCCCAAGCCAGAGAAGCTTTCCTGTGAGGGACTGCCATTCCCTGCTTGAGTGCTGACAGATGAGACCAGCCTGGGGAGGCCAGGGCTGCTCAGCTCTATGTCCTGGGTGTCCTTGGTCCTAGTAGGAGGCTGCACAGGGTAAGGATGTTAATGGTGGGTGACTTGCCCAGCTTTTCATGCCTATGTTCATTCTTTTTCTTTTTCTTTTCTTTTTTTTTGCCAGTGGTGTAGCTTGAACTCTGGGCCTGGGTATTATCTCTGAGCTTTTGCGCCCACAGTTAGTACTCTATTACTTGAGCCCCAGCTCCACTTCCAGCATTATTTTGTAGTTTAGTGGAGATAAGAGTCTCATGGATGTCCCTGCTCAGGCTGGCTTTGAACTCTGATCCTCAGATCTTAACCTCCTGAGTAGCTAGGAATACAGATGTGAGCCACTGGCACCCAGCTATATCTATTCATTTTATGAGTCTCTGTCTTGGTGCTGTGTTTGCTCTGTGGAAAGAGATGATGTGCCTTGTGCTCAGAGCACTCACTGTCTAGCAGGAAGGACAGGCAGAAATATGATGGAGAAAAGCCTAGAAAGCATCAGGGGCTTGGGAACACTTGTGTATGGCTTAGGTTGGCCCAGCTGAAGGAAGGAGCCATCACCTATAGGTGACCTAGCCTCCTATACACCTAAACTATGTAGTATAGGCTATTGCTCCTAAGTTACAAGCCTAAACACCACATTACAGTACTGGATACAGTAGGCACTCATAACAGTGTATTTGTGTATCTAAACATACCTAGGCCATAGGAAAATTTTGATCCTATTATAAGCTTATGAGGTCATGCTCATAAATGCAGTTTATTGACCAAACATTGTTCTGTAATGCGTAACTGTGTGTGCATGCCTCTGTGTGCATGTGTACTTCACGTGTGTGTATGTGTGTGTGTGTGTGTGTGTGTGTGTGTGTCTGTGTAAGAAACAGAGATGGAGAAAAGAGATTTGTTTTAAGGAACTGGTTTATACATTGTGGAAGATGGCAAGTACCAAACCTGCAAGGTAGGCCTCCAGGGGAGAGTTGACACTACCATTGAGGTTCAAAAGTAGTTTTCTGGTAGAATTTCCTCTTCATATAAGATTACATCAACTGATTGGATGGGTCTCATCTACATTATGGAGAACATCTGCTTTCCTTAGAGGCTAATAAATTAAATGTTGTTCTTATTTTTTAAAAACTAATACCTTCATAGAAATGCCTATAAAAATGTTTAACAAACATCTGTGACTTTGACCCAGTCAAGTAGACATGTAAAATTAACCATCAGAAGTCTAGTCTGTCAACTTGACACCCATTTACATCACCATAAACCACAATTAATCTCCAACTTAAGATATAAGAAAGTTCCAGTTCTGTCTTACATGATATAGTCATCGTATATACAACCAAACATGCACTAATCCTTCCCCAGAAGAGAGTACTTAGTCTTGACATTGGTTAGTGATTCTTAAATAATTAAGTATAAGGTCAATACAGCTATGGTACATAAGAAGGGAAGCTATTTGTGATAGATACACACGTGCACACACATAGCTACAACAACATAAGGAGACGCCTGGAAATTCTAAACTTCTTCCGTAACTGGCTACATACCATCATAGCTTGTATTTAACCACCGTCCTCTTCTTCAACCCATTCTGCACTCCCTTTGCCTATAGCAAGACTCTCAGCTGATCATGATTCAGAACCTGGCTGAGGACCCTAACCTCCATTCCTATGGGACCTGGGCTATGCCTGGCGGAGGGTGCTGTAGTTTTCCATTGACAGGGCTGGGTTGTATTGAGCCACCTTAGAAGATTTCCTGATTTACACATACTCTCCCTTACTTCCATACACTCTGTGAGACCAATCTATCCCTTCCATGTGTTCAAGACCTACATCTCCATCACACTGTCACTCTCTTTGCCTATGGAACCAGAGGCATGGCCAGGAACTGGCCTTAACTTCCAGTTCAGCAAGCTCCATCCCATCTCCAACATGCTATATACTGATATTTTACTAAAAATATGGTTTGTTCAGTTCACTGCTTCCCCCACCAGCAGGTGCACCCTGCTATCGTCATTGTCCCTTGCTAACTCCCCAGCACCTACACAGAGCCTGACATGGAGGGGGCTCTCAGTGAGCATGGCCAAATGGCTTTGGGGCCTCTGGTGAGATTCCCCTGGGTTCCAGGTTTGATTGGCAATCCTTATACTCCCACCCCAGACCACCAGCCTGAAAGCCAGGCCTGTCCTGAAGGGCTCTGGATACAAATCTTCTTGACAAGAGAGGGTCCTGTTGCTTTCCTCTCAGGTGACAAAGCTGGGCCACCAAGTAGGCATAGGCCTCGGGAGGCTCTGGCATTCCAGCCCATCCAAGACTGTTTACCTGATGACTTTAGAGCAATAAACCTGCCCTATCCCTTCTGGCGCCTGCCTCCCTCCTTCATAGGCCTGTGTTTGAAAATATATTTAAATTCCAGGTCTACGATCTGCAGACACCACAGGCCACTTTGTGGCCAACAAGGCCAGTCAAAGAGGGCCTCCTGGGGATGCACAGGGGCTTTCGGTGACCAGGCCTCCACACAGCCATGCAGGAGGAGGGGGCCTTGACCCAGTATTTGTTATTCCACGTCAAAGCCTTATCATAAACATCATCCTAGAGCAGACCACTGAGACTCCACAAGAGGAAAGTTTGTTGTTCCAAGAGGCCTGTGAGTCTGCTCAGTGCCAGACTGTGGAATTTGGGAAACGAAGAGGGAGGCTGAAGTCAAGAGAGCACTTCATCCTAAAGCCTGTGCCTAGATCACCATGGCCAGCCACAATTGCCATTGACAGATCTGCCTCCAAAATGAGTTTGGAAAGAAAGTCTCATTAGTCCACTGAACTCAGATCTCTCCTGAGAAACAACTGAAGGTCTATGCTTATTGAATGAATGGATGAATGAATGAATTAAGCTAGTTTCCCTATATTTGCTAGAAGCATGAAGGGGTAGGTGAGAATGTTGAAGTGAGTGACATTGATAAAAATGCACTGTATTCATAAACTGCTATTGAATGGCTATTCTTCTGTACAACTACTTAAAGATATCATATATAGGCTGGGAATGTGGCTTAGTGGTAGAGTGTTTGCTTAGCATGCCTGAAGCCCTGGGTTCCATTCCTCGGTACCACAAAAACAGAAAATGCTGCAAGTGGCATTTTACCTCAAGTGGTAGAGTGATAGTCTTGAGCAAAAGAAGCTCAGGGAGACTACGAAGGCCCTGTGTTCAAGCCCAGGAATGGCAAAAATACAAGTGTGTGGGTGTACATATATAATAAAATAATGCCATGAAACAACCAAAAAATGCTCATGAAGGAGGACATACTGAGTTAACGTTCTGCTGGCGGCTTGGCAGATGAATTTAAAATCCTAGCTCTGTCTCTTACAACAGTATAACCTTGGACTCGTCACTTACTTTTTTTCTTTGGATTTTTTTTTTGTAGGTCAGGGGACTTGAACTCAGGGCCTGGGCACCATCCCAGAGCTTTTCTGCTCGAAGCTAGTACTCTACCACTTTGAGCCACAGCTCCATTTCTAGTTTTCTGGTGGCTAATTGGAGATAAGAGTCTCACTGACTTTCCTGCCCCAGTTGGCTTTAAACCGTGATCCTCAGATTTCAGCTTCCTGAGGAGCTAGGATCACAAGGGTGAGCCACTAGCACCCAGGTTGGACTTTTTATTTGTCAGTGGGAACACCAGCCCTTCCAGGAGTCAACTAAGAGGACAGGTTCCTGGCTGTCCCTAGTGCCCATTTCATTCTTCCACAGCTTTGTCATCTTAGCAAGATATTTAATGTTTTTTTATTCCAGTTTTGCTTTTTAGACACAGGGTCTCGCCATCACCAAGTTTGGTCTTGAACTCACTATGCAGCCCAGACTGAACTTGAATTCTCCACCTTCCTTCCTCAGCCTCCTGAGTTCTGGGGTTACATGTTTGGAAACCACACCCAACTCAGCAGTTGTTTTTGTTGTCGTTGTTTTCAATCTTTCTTTGAGATTATGTAAAGATTAAATAAATTAGAAAGTTTCTGACCCATAGTATAAGTGCTCAATAAGCCTAGAGACCCTGGTAATGTAAGGATGAAGACTTCTTTATCAACTGCAAAGGGTGAGTACAG
Organism: Perognathus longimembris pacificus; assembly: GCF_023159225.1. Lineage (NCBI taxonomy): Eukaryota > Metazoa > Chordata > Mammalia > Rodentia > Heteromyidae > Perognathus > Perognathus longimembris. The sequence goes on along the minus strand of NC_063167.1, from coordinate 31,678,395 downwards.
GACAGAAGGAGTGGGGGAAAGAGCACAGAGCTCAGCCTCAGCATCTTTCCTCTTGCAGTAGATCCTGTGTATCTGCTATTGGTGACAGTAGGGTTCAGTAGTGAACAGAAAAAGCAGAGAGCAGGGTCTGTTCAGCCCCTATGGGGGTTGAGGGTCTGTACTGAGACACACCGGACTTCTCAGATGACCTAGCCCTCATTTCCTGTCTGTAGCACTCTAATAATAAACTCTCCTGGCTATTTCACGTGCATCCAGAGAGAAAGCAGGTGTGGTGGTAGGTGTGGATACACGTAGACATCTGGAGATTCTGACTCAGCCTTGTGGTCCAACGCTGGGAGTCAAGACCCTCCGGGTGGAGCCTGCTTTCTCCAGCTCACACAGCTCACTGTGTGGCCTCTGGCAAGCCCTATCCTTCCTTCCCTCCCTGGGACCCTGTCACCTCTCCTCTGGTATATGATGAAGGTATAGATGAGATCCATGAACCTGAGACTGGGCTCCAGGGTACCCAGGGGAGTCCCTGCTGCAGGGAGCACCAGGCCCACAGGATGCCTCCTTTACATCAGCGAAGTTTCCATTTTTATCCATGCCCCATTTGGAGTTCTAAGTAAGGTTCTTTTGGAAAACAACCATAACTAAAGAAAGGATTCCATGACTAAAAAAGGTTTGAAAAACCTCCGGACCAGATGACCTCTAGGGACCCTTCCAGCCAGCTCAAAGTTGAGAACACTTGGGTCTAACTATTTTCCTCTGCATTTTATTTAACAAATAACGTAGTCACATGCTTACTGCATGCCAAGACTGTTCTTAACACCCTACAGATTGTAATACACTTAATCCAGTGGAACACCTCCCAGCTGCGTGAGGGCCACATGATTGCAGAAATGACTCTATGAGTCAGTTAGGGTCCAGGGGAGCCATTTCCCCTCCAGTCATGTCTTCTGGCATCCAGCGCAATGACCTCACCACAGGTCAGATGGTGCCTTGGTCAGGTGAACTTGAGACACAGTGGGGCAGGTGTGTGTAGTGGCTGACTGGGTGTGGTCACAGGAAATCTGTGTGTCCCAGGCCCTTGGAGGAAGGGGACAAACAATCATCTCAGTATGGACACTTTTATCCAAGGCATGTGCTATGTGAAAGGAAGTGCCTGTTGCCTTAGCAATGTGCACAGCAATAAGGCCACTGCCTCCTGTAATCCATCCCCAAAACCACCATGCTGCCATTGACACCCTGCACCAGATGGCTACAGATCTGATTTCAGCAGTGGTAGCCAGAGCCAAGGGGCATGGAGAAGGCCTGGGGTCGGAGAGCGGCGGGTGGGGGAGGGGGTGTATTCTGACCTCACCTCCAGCCAGTTCATTAGGGGGAACAGACCAAACTGCCATGTCCCACACAATTTAGCTCTCCTGCCCAGACACCAAGAAATACAATGTGGGAGGGCCAAGATGGAGGCCATCTCCCCAGCACAAGCTTGGCCCTGTTATCTGGACCAGCATTTTGACCAGGTCATGTGGGTTTTGTTCAGATTATATATCTTGGTAGGTACTTGCTGCCAAGTGCTGGTGACATGCTCCAAACTACAACTCAATTGCCCAAGTTTTTGGGGCTGGCCTTAAGGGATTACCAGGTAATCCCTTGAACTTATGACTGCAGCAGATGTCCAGGTAACTCTCTTTACCAGGCAGAGTGCTAGTTGCTAGGTTCAAGAATGATTAAATGCACTTGGTCTTCAAGGAGCACCAAGCCTACCGAGGGACCAACAATGATACATGCTGATGATGTCATCTAGGAGTACAGATCCATTTCTCCTCCAGGAGAAGAATTTAGAGGCAGAGGAATAGTAAAGCAGAAAGTTTATTGAAGGCAAAAGTAGAGTATAGACTCTCAGTAGAAAGAGGCCCCAGAGCTGGGAAACCATTGAATTCCCCCCCCCCCCTCACACACACACCAGGAAGAAGCCTTTCTGCTTTGTTAATTCCTCTCCCTGAGACAATTGATCAGTGAGGACCCATGCATGAACTTGGGTCTTTCATTGGTCCCTGCCACTGGGCACGGGCACTGAAGTAAGTCCTATTGGTCATGCCCGATCATGCACGAGTATGAAAGTGGATTTGATTAGTCATGCCCAATTGTGCACGAGGCATTACCTCACAACTGATGTAAGATTTTTGAGCCCAAGGAATTATGGGAAGAAGTGCCATCATAAGCAGAGCCCGAGGCACAATGGGAACAAAAAGTACCATGATGGAGAACATATTGTCTGCTATGTCTTATGTCCACCATTTTCTATCCCTAACCTAACAGTTCCTCATTCTTTCCCTCAATTATAAGCTATGTGCCCACTCTGGTGGAAAGTGAAATCTATCAGTCATCTGTCACTACAGTATGCTGTGTGATAGCAACAGAATTCACCACTAATGTAGCCAGGTTATTGGTAGGTAGGTGCTGCTGAAGTGACTGACCTCATATGTCTGGTCTGGAGAGCCCTGTCTGGACCACTCTGCTATGCAGGTCTCTCCTTCCCTGTAGGAGGGCCTGGGCTACTCTCCAGGCAATGACAGATGCACAAAGTGGCAGCAACAACACTCAAGTGCTTTTCAAGCTTTCCTTTGAGATGGTTACTGACATCTCATTGGATGAGGCAAGGCAGAAAAGGAGGGAGCTACAAAATCCCATGGCAAGGGGGAGAGGATAGGGTTTGTAGCTGTTACCATTAGTCTGACACACAAAACAACAAAAGACCTAATTCAGCTCCCAGGGTGGCCAGGAAAGTGTCATGGAGGAAGATGTCTGGGCAGATCTTGGATAGCCATTTCTAGAGACAATCAGATTTTTGCTTCTGAAAGATGAGTATAACAGAAGAACATGAGATAGCAGGGCAGGGAAAGGGGGCTGCTGTAGGGAGTTAGGAGGGGCTGGTGTTGTGGACTCAGAGGAGAACAATGCTTGGGCTTGAGTGGGTGTACACCAAGAGCCTGCAACTTGTCATCTAAGTAGAAGGAGCAAAGCTTGCCTAAGGTCTGAAGGCACAGGCTGGGGTGGGAAGCAGCATGGACAGGCGGCCAGAAATCACCTCCTGACATTTCACACAGGGATTACAGATTTTATTTTTTCTCTCTCCAACTGTGCTAAATAACTCCATGAATGAGTGGGCCCCTCCCTCCTATTGACCATAGGGTCTAAGATTCTAAGTCCTATGAAGCTGGCTCAAACGCCAGCCATACTGATTGTATCATCCCCCTTCCTTTGGGTCTCCATTTCCTCATCTAAAATGAGAACATTGAGCTAGACAATCACCTAGGGCCTTTGTACCTGTGTTCCATGAGAACTATGATCCTTAACTGTCACAGTGCTAAGGCAGTCTGTTAATAAAGGACTCTGATTCTGAAGGGCAGAGCCTGGGTGGCTGATTTCTGCATAGCAGATGCCTGGCAGGCCTGGCTAGGCACAGCTGTGTCCCCAGAGCCTGTCATTGTTGGTCCAGAGGACAGAAGAGCTTAAGGACATGCCTGCTGAATGCAAGCAAGGTTAAGGCTCTGAGGACCACATTCCACCAGCCTTTCCTGGGTAAGGAAGGCTTCCCCAGCAGATGGGCTTCAAATCAGGCCTTGACATTGAACTGAGCTTTTTAGTTGTTTTTGTTCACTTGATTGTTTTGCTTTGTTTGGATATGCTCTTAATTATAAAATGAGCCTGCTTATTCTAGAAGACTTCTAAGCATAGGAACACAAAGGAGTCAAGAGAGGGGCCCTTCATTCCAAGTCAGACATTTTGCTGCATCATTAGACATGATGTTGGGACTCAGAGCCAAAGGGGGGACCAGCATGGGGAAAGGCCTGGAGACCAGAGCAGGCTGGCCATGTTCAGAGCCTGTTGGTTGGACATAGGGAATGTGGACACATCCCCTCAGCAAGCTGGTACTGAGCCCCACACACTCTCTCTGTTTCAGGCTGTCCTTAAGCTCAGAACAAAGAAGGCAGGACCTGGAGGCCAGCCAGTCCCTGAGCACAGCGCTGATGCTCCTCTCTTTCCTTGCCCAGGTATTGTTCGCCCTGAACCAGACCCTGCTGCAGCATGAGAGTGTGCGTGCTGGGAGCCTGCAGGCCCCCTATACCACAGAGGACCTCATCAAGCACTACAACTGCGGGGACCTCAATGCCGTCATCTTCAATCATGACACGTCCCAGGTGAGTCCCCCTTCCTCACCTCCTCAGACAGCTTCAGAGACCAAGAGCCAGTCCCGTACAACCCTACCTGGCATTCATCAGATACTTAATTGTGTGCTGGGCATCTCTTCTCTGCCATGAAACAGAGGGACTAGTTTTTACAGTCCCCTTTTATAGATGGGGAAACTGAGGCTCTGAGAAGAGAAGAGACTTCCTCAAACCCATGCAACTTCTTCGTTGCTGAATTTTCAAGTTGTTGAAATGTGCATTGCTCTAGGATGTTGGAAGCTTAGCCTAAAAGACACTTGAGAGGTCTAGTTCAACATTTGGGGAACCATGTAAACTGAAGGGAAAGCCCATAGTTACTCGGACCTTGATCTTGAATCTAGCCCAAGATATCCTTGGTCTATTCAAGTCCTAGAGGAAAGATGACAAGCAGTCTGGTCAAAGAGTGCGGGGATGCTAAGCTTACTCCCTTATCAGTGCTCCCCTTTTCACCCTCTCCCCTGGGCACCCGACCCGTGGGCGGCCAAGGTGGAGCGAAGGGACACAGGCAAGCCTAAAGTGCATGTGGCCGAACGAGATCCCCTTTTTACTCCCTCCTTACCCACCAAGGAAGCCAGGTGCAGACGGATCTCGGAGACGCTTCGGAGAGCAATCTGGTTTAATCAGGGGGGGCTTACAGTAATATAATGATGATGACAAGGATTGAGCAGGAGCTGGCGATAGGCTGGCGAGCTTGTCCATCCAAGAGCAGCTCCCAAGGACCTCCCTCATGGGCTAATGTCACTTCCCATAGTACCGCCCTCTAGGCAAAGCCTAGGGGAGCACACGTGCTCACTGGCGTAAGGTGGGGGGATGGTCTCAAAGCTATCCCTTCTGGTTCTGGACCCAGAAGGAGATAGGTGTGGCTCACTTCCACACTGCCCCAGGGCTGGGGGAAGGGTGGCATCTCAGGAGCGCTCTTATCGCCCTTCCCCCCCTTAAGGCCAAGATGAATCCCCAACAAAAGAGTGAGTTGGGTCCATGGAACTGAGTATGGCTTATCTTTGCCCAGATTTGCCAAGCTTCCCATGGCTGTAGGGAAAATTGTAAGCCATTTTGTCCAGGAGTTCAAAGCCCTGAATGACCTTTTCTCTGCTTACAGGTTACAGTGTAGATCCCCTGCCCCACAGGTCTTGCCTACACCCAGGAACCTGTGGACCTCACAGCTCTAATGCAGCTTGTCCTCCCTGCTTCTGTGGCTTTGTCCAGGCTCCTCCCTCTTCCTGGATTCTTCCCACTCAGCTATGGACAGGCATCACCACCCCTGAGAAACATTTCAGATAACCTGCATGGAGCTAGGTGTCCCCCTAGCACCTCTGGGCTCCCATGCTTCCTCTTTCGTGACACATGCCCATTCACTCAAGAAGTATGTGGGTTAATCAGAGGAGACTATTTCCCTACTCAGGACTTCTGTATTTCTCAGGGGGGAAAGCCATTTTCTGCAGTGACCTGCGCCTATGCTCTTCCCCAGCTCCCGGCCCCATGCCCTCTGCCACTCATCTTACATATACACAGCATACAGGCCTTTTCGCTGATCACCTCTTACACCCCTGCCTTCACACCGCAGCTCCCTCTGCATGGAATACTCTGCCCGGGACTCACTGTGGCTCACACTTCCTCATAACTCCTCTTTAACATTTAACTCCAATACCATCAGCTCAATGAGGCTGGCTCCATCTACCCTGTTTATCAGAACTGCAGCCTGTCCTCTGCTCCCAACTCATACCTTTTACTATGCTCTACTTCTCCCCCATAGCCTGGGATATTCCCATTACTATACATATTTGTGCATTCATTAGTGACTGACTTCTGATCCCACTAGAAAGCAAGCTCCATGAAGACAGGATTTGAGTATGCCTTATTCATGGATTTATCTTAACTGGCTAAAGCAGTCTATAGCCTGAGCAGGAGTCAATAACTATTTACTGAATGAATTAATGAATGAACGAACTTGTTTATAAATGCCATGCACACAGTGCCATGTAAAGGGACAGGAAGTAAAACCAGAGAGAGTGGTCCTTGTGGGGCTACCCTTTTCATTTGGTGTGAGAGGAGCAGAGGTGCAGATGGAACCTGTAACAGGAAACATTCAGCTAGATGGGACTGGTACAAGAAGGAAAGGTTCCTGCAAAGTGAAAAGCCACAGACAAATCTGAGGTGGCCACAGACAGAAGAAGAAATGTTCCAGAAGAGAAAGCCACATGCCTGTAAGCCACATGCGATATCAGATCAGAGAGGGTACTGGGCCAAAGTCAAGATGCTCTGACAGTGTTTGCTACTCAAGACACAGGCTCACCCCGAGCAGGGTTTGCAGTGCAGAGAGCTGTACAGCAGTGAGAATACTTTCTAGGGAGATGGAACATAGAGCGGCCAAGCCAGGAGACAGTGCGTTCATAAAGATCCTCAGGCGGCAGCACAAAGAGTGAAGTGGCATTTGGAAGCCAGAGAAGAATAGAAACAGCCTGGGTTGATGATGATCCCAGAAGCCAGCTGTACCTCACCTCGAGCTTCTTGCCTTCCTGCCTCATTGTTTTCACCTTCAAAAAAGACTGTGCCCTGACCTCTGCAGCCCCCAGGTCACTAGCAGTGCAAGCACCTGTCATGGGAGAGAGGGCCATCCCCAGGTCCATCCAGGAAGCCTTGTCTGGGCCCCTGGTCTGCCTGAGGAGTAGTGTATCCATGTAAATGTCATGTGCAAACCCAGGTACTGTGGAGAGTGAAACATAACTCAGGGTCAAAGCAATTGGCAGGCATAGAACCACCTTCTCCAACTGTAAACCTGAACCAGAACTCATGGTCTCACCATCAACCAGCCACCCTGCTAACTTCTCTAAGCATACTCCTCACAGGTTCTTACTGGGAGCTTTGAGGGGACCTCAGGCCCATTCTGAGGGTGTCCAGTGTCTCCTACCCTGACACAGGGCTGGATCCATGCAAATTCTCAGAATATCAGTTGAATGGGTGGATAACAGCAAAGAGTTTGTGGAGACCCATGTCATCAGCAGAGCTGAGCACTTGACCATCCTTAGGTCATGGGCCATGGGACAGGGAAGCCTACACTGAAGCTCTTTCCTGTTATCTCACCCATCCGTGCCCACCCCATCTTCTTGTCCCTCCATCCTAGACCTCTCTCTAGGACTCTGGGGACCTTACATGTCCTCTTTAAATTGTTCTCATATGTCCTGCAGTTAAACTTGTCATAGGAGATTTAAGACCCAGGACAAGCCTAATGACATCATTAATTTGCTTCCCTCTCAGCCCTGGCTCATATCCAGGCCCCATCCTTGGCACAGAGCCCATCCGCACTGAGACATGCAGAGAATGTTGGCCAGCATCCGGGCAGCCTCAGGAACTTGAGTGTCCAGCCCAGCTCCTTCATGGCTTTGAAATTTAATTTTGTTGCTGTTATTGCCCATGTTAAACATCTTTTGGTTCCCTAAGGAACAAATGGAGATGCATTTTTGCACAAGTTCATATTTGTCCTTGTCCCCAATTCCTTAGAAGAGGGAAGGAGCCCTTTGTGGCAGCTTGTCCCATCACAAGGACAGGTGATAAAGCCAGCTCTGTCCCATAACTAGGTGTTCCTAACAGCTGATGCTTGTTCAAGAGGTCCTTTGTTCCATATGCTGTGCTAAGTGCTTCCCAAAAACCTATCTTATTTAATCCCTACATGTGCATTGTCTTCCATGTTACCACCTGAGTCTCAGAGAGGCCAAATTGCCTTCTAATTATAATGAAGCCTCCTCTCCCCAAAGCTAAGTGGCAGAAGAGGACTCCTGGCTTCCATGGTGCTCACTACATGCTTTCAGGGCCTGCACTCATAACTATGCTTCCTACAGCTCTCAGCCATTCACTCATCAACTCACTCACTGAGCAAACAAATATTCACCGAGGGTATGTGGTCTCATTCACTGCCATCCTTTTGGAAGAGATATTTCCAGAAAGAATCTCCCAAGTCCAAGGTCTCCCTGTTCTCCTCTACTCACAAGTATTTGGTGTTTCCACTAACGACATCAAGTCAAGTGTGGCCTATTTTGCCAGGGCTGCCAATCATTCCTTCCACAGTGGCTCGAGAATAAGACAAATTCCTTCATTTGCCTATTTTCTAAATAAATAATTGTTGGGCACATGCTCTGTATAATCTTTGATTAGGCCCCAGCAAGGGGGCTGCCGCACGCAGCTAAGCAGCTTGCACACTGTTCAAGCTTAGGAGAGGCTCACCATAGTATTGTCTCATTCCCCTTATGATGATAAAGCAGTCCCACCGTTAAAGTGTCTTTATCTCCCGCCTCATTCGGAGGAAAATGCTGGTCATATACTAGCTGACAGCATAGGCAGATGTCCTAGCTTCCCCAGTGGTCCTCATCCTCAGTCTCTGTTGACACTCTCTATTTTCTCTGAAAGAGCATTGACTACTCTCAGCAGTGGCTCTAGAAGCCATGTAATTGGGCTCTCATCTGGGGGCTCACACCTAGTTTCCTACACAAAATCAATTTCTTTCTGCCAGCCCACCATAGACCTTATCCGTTAGTCAGTCTGACCTAGTACCTTATGCTTTATTGCCTGGGGGAGGAGGGAGGAAAAACAGAAGAGGGACCCAGATGGAAGACACCCTGCAAGCAAGAGCTTGGAGGTAATGATATTAGTGGGTTCCGGGCATGGTGTCATTCACTGCCTCAGTTTCCTCAATGATCACATGCATGTGTAGGAGATGATGGTGCTAGAATACCTGCTTCTACCAAGCAGGCTGCACAAAGGAAATGCTGGGGATCGAGGATCCCTGGCTGGCCACTGGCAACCTGGAATCACCAAAGCTCCATCCTCGAACGTAGAGAGCCATCTGCCTACTTAAGAACACATTTGCAATGCTGTTGCCAGGCCACATGGCTGGATGTGGAGTGTTGGGTGATGGTGAAGACCCCAGGGCTGATACAATTGGACAGATCCCCAGGCAGATGCTATAAGAGAGGAAGCTGTGGAGTCATGATGTCCTGGAGTTTGGAGTTTTGAAGGACCCAGTAAGGTTTGGTTAGGTCCTAGAAAGTCATAGAACCAGATAGACAGATGTTGGGACAGTTGTGGAGAAAAACCAAGGTGACACCTCCTCTCACCTCTGGAGTGGGGAAGGCAAGATGCAGCCCATGGAAGCACCCTCATCTTTTAGTTCCCACTGTCCCATGATATAAATGAGTGGGAGTCAGAAAAGGTGAGTAGCTTATCCAGCACCAAACAGTCAGAATGAAGCCCCAACTAGCCTAATTCCATGTGTTGTGGTTTTCCTGCTATGCCAGGAAACTCCACACCCTCTTGCTAAACTGAGTTCCTCATACATGCAGGTGCTGGGATCCATGCTGAAGTGAGAGTAGTAAAGTGATGAACCTGATCTTAGGCCCCCTGGGCCTCAGCCATTGAGTACTGAGATGGACTCCAGCACAGACATGAGACAGATCAGTATGGCTGTCCAGCTGCTGGGACTCTCAGCCTGGCTCTGCCACTTTACTAGCTGAGACTTGGCACACCACTTAGGATCCTTTCCACTCTTTCCACAAAACTCAAAAGTGAGTGAAACTCTTAGCCCATGGATCACTCTAATAAAGGTAAGTCACTCAGCCCTACCCCCACCTTCCCTGCCCCAGCAAGACCTGAAGGTGGCCTCTATCTTGCTATTGCAGCTACCCAACTTTATCAACACCACCCTCCCACCGCATGAACAGGTGACGGCCCAGGAGATTGACAGCTATTTCCGCCAGGAGCTCATCTACAAGAGGAACGAGCGCATGGGGCGGAGGGTCATGGCACTGCTTCAGGAGAACGAGGACAAGACCTGCTTCTTTGCCTTCGGAGCAGGTTTGGGCCCCTAACTTTTACTTCCTCATGACAAAAGTCCGGGCCCAGCATGGGGCAGGAGAAGCACATGGCACCCAGCATCGGTGCTGGGACCCCTAGCACTTCTGCTTCCAATCAAGGGGTCTCTCGTAACAGTCCCTTTGGTGAAGGAAGAGGCCATGCCATGTTTGGAATCATTTCTGTGGCCTCTTCAAGCCCAAAGTGGCCACAAGTTGAAGTTCAGTTGGGCTTCAACTGTCCAACAGAGTCAGGGTCAAGGCTGAAGGCTGTGTGGCCAATGGAGAGAAGTGATGGGCTATGGCAGTCCTCAGTATGAGTTGCAGATCCCACCTTATCTGGCACTTTCTGAAAGATTCAGTTCCCTCTCTGTAAATGGGAGTGGTAGTAATAACTATTGGATGGATTAGAAATGTCTACCTCATCAACAGGTATAAAGGTTAGCAACAACATGTAAATAACCAACCATATAGTAGGAACTCCAAATGTCAGCTATGACAGTGGTCATAAGATCACCATCACAACGTAAGACCATAAGTCTGATGCATCCTTCTGGAGAGTTTGCCCCTTCTTGCAAAAGGGAGTCCAGATGTCAAGTGCAGGACTCTATGAACAGTTCTCTCTCACCCTCGTTTTTCTTTCTCTGTGGCTGTCTCTCTTGATGATAGCCATGGCTACATCTGAGGATGAAATATTATTTTTGCCTTCCTTAGTTGTCATTTTTTGCTCATCAGCTCAAGACAACAAATGTTTACTTTCGGCTTAAGTTACTTGCCATTTGGATGGATAGAACTCACCTCTTGTTTCATGAGAAATAAAAGACAGCTTACAGACTTGTTCAGCATGGCCTGTATTACCATTATAGCTACTATTCTCATCTTCCCTTTCCTTGTCTTAATCACCCACCCACCCACTCACAATGTCCACTTGAGTTCCACTTTGAAATTAGAACATCACTTACTTTTTTAAAAAAAAATGATGGTATTAGAAAAATGTCTTAAAGTACTAACTTGGCAAAATAAAAAGGCAGTAATTGTATTTATAGCCACATTTACCCACTTTTTTTTTAAGATGAGAAAGAGTTGAGTATGCTGATGGATGATAGAAGAATAGTCAGGTAGTTGAGGCTACTGATACAGGAACAGAAACGTTTCAATCAGGCAGGAGAAGGGGGAACAGTATTCAGGCAGAGAGTACCCCCTCAGCTGGAACTGAAGGAAGGAGACAAGCAGCTAGTAGCAAGTCCGCCTGGTGGGTAGACAGGTGAGCACATGCACATTGTTTGGTGATAGCTTATAAGCAGAGCTCGGCTTTTTCACAGGCAGAGTGTGGACATCTGATGGAATGGAGGACAGCATTTGACAAAAATGCAAGAGAGATTGACCACAAATCTGGGCAGGACAGGAAACTGAGTAGGTTTTAATTTACAGGCCAACTGTGATTGATTGGTAGTGGCTGCCTAGAGTGTGATACTGTCAACGACACTAAGACCACATCAAGGCCCAGCAGAGGAAGAGTCCTGATTGAGCCCCAATGTCTGCTAAGGACCAGGTTTCAGGCACAAACCTGCTACATACTCACTCACTGTGCTGGGAACAAAGACCAATGACTTTGCCAAGTCACAATTTGTAAGATCTTTTTTCCCAACCTTACCAAACAGCTAAGGTATAAAAGTAGATGCTGTCCTCCAGGCCTGTTTTTTGGTTGTTTCCTAGCATCCTGCCCAGGGACCATCCCATTGCATGTCAACTACTCCAGGACAGATCCCACACACCAAAGAATTACCAACACCTAGCAGGTAATCTATAAAGATATGTTGGACCAAACCACACATAGTCAAGTTCTTGCCATTTAGTCATATGATATCTCCTGGACACCAGGAGAAAATGATCATTTTATCCCTAGTTTCAAGGAAATAAATATTCTGGAGACGTTTATTTGTTCAGCCATCCAAGGAATCCTGTAGCTTTGGTTTGGTTTTGCGAATAGAATGCATAATATCAGGACTTGAGGAAATGGATTGGAGACATGGATCAGATTCAGGGATGGACCAGATAATCTTTCTTCCCATTTATTTCCAACCCTGAGATCTAGTGGTTATCACGTACTTTGTAACCCTAGCATGTCATGCACAGTCTGAATAGAATTCTAATTTCTAGCATTCCCCAACTCTTTGACCCCCAACATCCTATTGTTCTAAAGTTGCCTGGTTCTAATATCCTGACATTCTGACATCATAGCATTCTAACATTCCACCAGGGTTTGCTTCACTCACTCTTAGATTCCTTGGAAGGAGTATAAATCTAAGAGCCTTCCAGGACCTAGAAATCCTTTCTTGGGCTCTTTCTACCTGCCCTGCAGGAAGCAGAAGTCCTTGCAGGAAACAGGATTGAAATGCTCAAAGGTGGATGTTGGATACTAGATTCAGAGACCCCATACCCACTACCCACAAGCACCCACATGTTTGACTCATTGGGCTGAAAATCCATAATCAGAACCATACCCATGGGTCTGGAATATGAGTGGATTCATGGTAAAGACCAGAACTTGAGAGAAGGGATAGACATAAGCCCAGCATTCCAGACACCACTAATGTTTTCTTCTCTCTAAATAAGAACAGCAGTGACAGTGTAGCTTAATGGTAAAGTACTTGCCTAGCATGGGGGAGGCTGTGGGTTGAACCTTAACTAAGAGATAGATAGGTAGGTAGGCATAGAGACAGACAGATGACAGACAGACAGATTTTTAAAAATGCATGCATACATTCACATGCATGCAACAACAGCAGTTGCTCCCTGGAGAAGGCATTCTGTTCTGCTTGAAGAATTCCATATTCATCAGCTCATATGACTCCCATCCTCAGGTCCTCTGGAGGAAGACATGATGAACAAGTACTTGGAGATACATACAGATGACCTTTGTCTGCAGTGAGATGATAGTAGTACTCTCTGCCACTTTCTCTGATAGCCAGCCTCCCTGAAAACACCATCTGGCTGTTACTTGGGGCCACTGGATCAACTGAGAATTACCATCCCCTCCTCTGTAGTATCTCAGACTTCCCTCTCACAGTTCTGCTCACCCTAAGCATAATATCATCTGTGTCAATCCAAGCTGCTCCTCCCTGAGCATGGTGAAGGTATTCATTACACAGTTGTTGCATAAATGCATTCATGTGTTCACCCTAGACTCCCTAAGAAGTTCCCTGTGTTCCTGTGTTATCCTACAGCAAAACATAGCCTGGAACCCATGCCTGCTCTTTCTGCAGTAGGAACCTAAAAGGCCCCAGGAATATCATATCTGTCCTTTAGATTGACAAACAGAGATTCCAGGACAGTCAGTCTCAGGTCCTATTGAGTCAACCATGCAGGCGGAGGCTGGAGAAAGAGGGCTTACTGCTAAGCAAGAGGAGTTTTAGGGAGAGGAGGCAACCAGAAAGGAAGAGCATGAACAAGTAGGGAAGAAAGAAGGCAAGGACAGCATTCAGTCAAGGACAATATCACAGAAAAGAGAGAGAGAGAGAGAGAGAGAATCTGCTGTTAGAAATGTCTGGCCTTCTCAGAGCCTTCCCATCACCCCATCTGCACACGGGCTTAGACAAAGTGAGGTCTGAGGTCCCCTCCAGCTCCAGCATTCACAGTTTTCTGCTTGCTGGCAGAGACTTGAGTGATTGATAGTGAGTCCAAGAGCAGAAAATCGGTTGAAATGTCCTTTATACAGGCCCAGTGGCCTTCCAGTTCATCTCATCATCACCATAGTCCTTAGGACTAGACCCACCCCTACCCCATCCCCACCCGGACTTGTTTCTCCACTGGATGACATCAGAAATGGGAGCCCTTCAGAGCTGGTGGCTTGTCACAGAAGGGCAGCTGTTTCCCACACAGAGCCTTTGAAACCTTAGAAATGAGAGGTCACACACACACACACACACACACACACACACACATACTGCCTTCACTCCTAAGCAGCTCTCACATCTACCACTCTTTCCAAGCTGGGGCGTAGGGCCGAAACCTCAGGAAGTGTTTCAGAATTTCCAAAGACAGTGCTAAAGAGGCTCTGTTGCCCCACCACATTTGCGTCTGGTGGTTGGCATGTCTGTTATGGACTGTGATCCTTGGCTAGAGCCACTGTTCCTATTTCAGCCCAAGCATCCTGCCAGCCAGAGGAACATCTCCTGGCTTGTTCCTGGCTGTCCCTCTCTGGAACAGAGAGTTCACATGTCCCCAGCTGCACCTCCAGAGCCACATTGCATGAGGTGGGAGATTTGAGACTCTGCTCTGGAGCTGGTGCTCTTGAAGGACAGTGCAGAGAGAGCAAAAGGAAGAAAAGAAGGGTCATAGATTAAGGCACAGGCTTCAAACCCAGACTGCAAAAGCCAGAAACCCAGGCTTCTACTTGGTGAGAAGCAGCTATAGGCAGATCCACTGCTTTGCTTTTCCCAGTCCTCTGTGGGCCGCACTTGGGTGGCTCAGTGCCTTGCATAGCACTGTTGCTCCATCAACATCACCTCTTGGTGTCACTATTATCTCAAGAGTTCCAGAGCCTACTACAGTCCTCCAAAGATTGGACTCCTAAACAGGAAAGCGGAAGGCTGCCTGGATGGACAGGGCAGATGTATCCTGTGTCTTTGCCAGGACGTCCCAAAAGCCATGTTTAGCTCGAGTGACAGTCCCCATTCAATCTGTGAACAACAGGGAGCCTCATGTTACAACTGAGTGTTCACTTCAGTAAAGGAGCCTCTGGATGTCATAGAGATTCCCTGGGATGGGCAATTGCACTCTCAATCTATGGAACCCAGCATTAGCTCTGTTCCTCTGCTTACCCGCACAGTCATGACCCGATCCACCCAGGAGGAAAGGGAGACACAGCTTATGCATAGAGTAGGTGCCTATAAAGGCTTAGAAAGAAAGTCTTACTGGCCTCTACCCTTCAGGGAACCTACAGACTGGCCAAAACCTGTGCTGTTCTTATTCCCTCACTCTGCTGGGCAGGAGAAAATCTTCCTTCTGCCTCTGATCTGATACAGAAGATTCAAACCTTGAGGGTTTTGAAAAGATCCCAGAAGGATGGGGGTCAGGGCTCTTTCTAAATAAAAATTCATAGCTAGTGGAGATCCTAAAGAGATCACGCAGCCTTGACAACCATCAGGTATGTAGAAGAGAGGACCCTGCCCCTGAGAGTCTCCTTCTCCTGAAGTGGGCCTCCCCAGTACCCAGCACTATGGCCTCTTCAGTTGTCTTCACAAAGGCCTTGCCACAGACCCATCCTATAGTGTGGCTGAACTGAGGCTCGACCTTTGTGACATGAGGCAAGTTTAGCAGTGGCATGGGGAATCTGGATGAGAAGGAATCAAAGCATTTGGTTCGTTCTGGGTCCAGAGCAATGGTAGACAGTGTCACTGCTCTATTTTGCATCCCTGTAACAACCTAGGGCTTGTTCATCTCTGAGGTCCTGCATTCCAGCAGCCTCAAGCAGGAGCCAGAAGGAAAGGCTGGTGAAGGGGGCAGAATCTCTGGTTCTACCCAGACACATGGATCCCTTCTCCCCTGACATCACCACCACCACCACCACCAGGATGACAAGCACTTTTCTGACAAACCCTCCTACAAGAACTGATCACCCTCTTCCTCACAAATGGATATTTCCTGGGAGTAGGTTCTCCTGGTCCCAGCTGAAACCTGGTCCCCTTCACCTTGTCCTGCAAATATCAGAATCTCCCATTCCCCCTAACCCCAACTGCCATAGTGGCCCACCTCATATATATTCCAACTGCAGAGCTCCCGTTAATAACAATACACACCACCCCCATCTCCTATCTACCCCTGCATCCCCACACACCATGCCTTCTTGGCACCCTTCCTTTCTCTTTCTCTTCAGTCTGCAGTCCCTGCCACCCTTCCTGACAGTATGATTCATACTGTCCTGAGAAGATTTGTTCACCCATCCCTATAACACACACACACACACACACACACACACACACAAACACATACACACACGGTAGGGACTGCATGTCTTGCTCAGCTCCTGGCACTAGGCTGGTACAAAAGAGCTGTCATCTGAACTGAGAAGGCCTAGCCTTGCCCTGGATGAATGCAGAACAGAAGGCCAAGCTCGGGCTTGCCAGTCCCTTCTAGAAGGCTAGTGTCCCCAATTGTCCATCTCTACACTGGCCCACCAGTTCCAACCCTCCTGTCACACTTCCTCAGGAAAACAAACACCCACTGTAGCTTGATATCCGTCTGGGGGCCCTGGCAATGAGGTTAGCATTTGAAAGTTTCCCTTGCATTAATTTCAGACGGAACATAAATATGGGCTTGGGATGCCTCTTCCAAAAGGAGAAAACTGGAAACCCGTGTACTCACTGGAGAGAAAACATGTGTGCTGGCCGAGGGGCGCACAAGTTACTCTGGAGCCTGTGTGGGAACATCTGGTTCTCCCCTCCTCTGGTTCAGCCCAGCCCCCTACCGTGGTCCTGAAACTGCCCCGTTAATTGGTGTATTATTCTTTCTAAGCACACTTTTCTCTCCAATCTGCTGAACCTTGGAAGGTACACGTTTCTGACTATTTCCTGCCCCCCAAAAGTGAACTTAGGATCTTTTGCAGCCGCCAGTACTGCTGCTGGAATGTGCAATGAGCACAGACATCCCTGGGCTGAAATCTGAGCCTTGCTTCTTGCTAGCTGTGTGACCTTGAACAGATCTTGTCTACTCATTGAGCCTCGATTTTCTCATCTGCAGGGTAGAGGTGTTTCCAATGATGCTGTGAAGATTAAATGAAGTTCACAGAATATGAGCATGTTTAAATCACACGACAGTACCACCCACCAGGAAGGAAAGGAAACTGCTTAAGGCCACAGAGTTGTTTGTGAGCCATTTTCCATTCTGGCTCTGTCCTTCTCTGCCTTCCCATGTCAGAGGGTTGAGTAGGAGTGCCCAACTATGCCCCCCCTAAGCCTTGTACCCTGGAAGAGAATTGCTTGCACCCACAAGAAAAAGGGCTTTTCTCTGCTCTGGAATATTACAAGGGCTACACGCACTCGGCTAGGTAGCTCTTCCTTTCCCTGGTCATATATAATTGGTGTGTGTGTGTGTGTGTGTGTGTGTGTGTGTGTGTGTGTGTGTGTGTGTGTGTGTGTATCCACCAGTACTGGGACTTGACCTCAAGGACTCAAGTTCTCACTTGGCTGTTTTGCTCAAGGCTGGTGCTCTACCACTTGAGCCACACCTCCAATTGTGGGTTTTTGCTGGTTAGCTGGAGATAAGAATCTCACAGGCTTTTCTGCAGGGGTTGGTTTCAAACCACAATTCTCAGATTACAGGAATGAGCCACTGGCACCCAGCTCTGTAATTGTCCTTTCACTGGGAACCTGCCAACCTGAGACCATCAGGGGAAACAAGCACCAACCCAGCTCCACCATTCTGAAGCCCTGCAATTCTCTGCCCAGGCCCTTGAGTCATCTGTCATCCCTCACATCTCCACCTGAATCTCATCCATCCTGGGAGTCCTGCCACAGACCCCTCCTCCATGGCGCCTTTCCTGAGATCCTCAGTGAAGCAGTTTCCTCTTTACTACATACTCTGCTTTACCCTCTTCGTTCTCTTCTTCCTTCTCATTTTCTCATCCTGTCTTCATCTTTCTCCTTTTCTCTTTGTCTTGGCATCTCTTCTTTTATGTCTCTTCCTACTATTATCTTACTGCCTGTCTCTCACCTCTGGCTTGTTTGTTCTTCTGCTTCCCAGGCCCTTCCCTAGGGGCTCCCTTCCTCTTCTGTGAAGCTTCTCTAACTGTTGCTGCTCTTTTTTTCCCCTTTCTGTCCTGATGGCCGGGGATGTCCCCCCAACTTCCTCCCATCCTCATGATCCTCCCTCCTCTTCCCTCCTCCATTCTTCCTCGAGGCCTCACCAGATGAAATGCAATGTGTCTTCCTGCAAAGAGCTGGCCCAGGAACAGCTGGAAGCTAGGGCTGGAAGGAGCCTCTGAGAAATGGCCAGGAGACCCAAGGAGCCTGGGCAAGCCAGACAGGCTGAGCCCCAACCGTGTGGGGCCCCTTTGGAAACTTTCCACTACCTTCCCTACAGGTTCCAGGAAGGGTGTGGTGCCTTTTTCAGGATTTCTGACCTTGGAGGCAAGCCCAAGGTCTGTCTGCCAGCCCCCGGGGAAAGCATGTGCTGGACACAAGGGCCAAGCTCCTGCTGTTGAGAGAAGTTAGGGCTATATCACCAAGGGGCTGAGCTGGGCTGAGGAGGATGGGTGAGGGGAGAATACTAACTCAGGTCTCCTAGGGATAGGATGAGATCATGGAAAGGATGTGGAGTAATAGGCTTTGTCACTCATTCATTCAACAAACATTCATGGAGCCACCATGATGCACCAGACTTGAGTTTAGCTCTGAGGACAAAGATGAATCAGCCATGGCTCTGTCCCTATAAAGCTCTTCCTTTAGGTGGCTTTATTGGTAGCAGGTTCCAACAGAGTCAGTTCTGGGGTGTGGGCAGCTCAGTTTAGCTGTGGTAAGAAGAAGGAAAGAAGTAAAGAACAGGTTGGTTTCTGCTGTCGGGCAGCAGGTAGGTATGGGTGAGAAATCAGTCATGTTTTGGATGTGACATCTATGGTCTCTGATGACTGTGAGAAGATGAGGAGGAAGAAGACACTATCCAGGCCAGTGTGACTTGGATAGCTGTGCCCACTGAAGCTAGAAGACCAGTGTGGAGAGAGCACATAAAGAGCTAGTGTTGTGGGGAGTTGGGTGGAACTGTGTAGGCTTTGGGGCAAATGTCTAAGCTACAGTGTCACTTCTTGAGATGTCAGTGTTATGTGGTCATTATGCTACTAGGACAAAGTGTTGTGTGCCTGGAATGGGAGCAGAATGAAGAGGAAGGAGGCCAAGGATAGCCTCTCAAGAATTCCCATGTATAGCAGGAGCAAGATGCCTACTAGGTGCGTAGTTGGAGCAGTGTAGGCACTGTGAAAATCTGCAGGGAAGAATGGGTATGCATGTAGGGAGCTGAAGTTCTCACCAGCCTTTCCAAGGGTTCTGTGAGACCAGGCCCCAGAAACAGCTGGTAGTGGGAGCACAGGCTGGACAGCACCTCCTGTAGTTGTGTAGGGACACCATTCTCCCCTCCCAGGAGGGAAGAGGGCAGTGGATCTCAGAGGAGGTAAGGAGGAGAATTTTAAAGGACAGTCCCTGATGGCTTCCCATTTCTCCAAGCATCTCTAGTCTTGTTCAGGGTCCTAGTGGAGATCTGGAGACTGAGGGAATGGATGGAAGCACTGATCAGACATAGGAGACACTGTCACAGGTGCTCAGGGTCTAGTTGTGTCCCTTGAGGCCCACACATCAGAGTCACGTGGGGTTGTACTCCACGCTGGGCCTCTCTGAATGTCTTTGTCCTGGCCTCAGTGGGCACTTACTGCTGCTCCTGTGCAGTCAACTATTTTCTGCTCTCATTGCAGCTCTCCAGATGCTGTGGGCAGATGTAGGGACCATAGTTGTGTCATGAGGACCTCATCTTTAAACATGGGTCTCCATTTAGGTGGAGGGAACAGGAGCCCAGGTCCTGCTGGCAGAGTCCTGCTGCCTGGGTGCTAGAGTCTGCTAATCCCTGATCTCTTTCAGCCCAGCAGTGCCAGGGGCCAATCAAGAGTGGAGGTGACTCCAGCCCATCTAAGGACTCTCTTTAGCTTGTCACTCAGGATGGCATGCTGGATTCTCCAAAGGACCTTCGATCTTTCCTTCTCACTTAGGTTTTGCAATGATGCAAGAAACTGGCCAAAAGACTTTTGGCCCATTTGGCAGATGGGAAAATGGACATAGGTGGCAGGAAAACCATTGATTAGGCAGACTTAGAGCCTTGCAAATGAGGTCATATATCCTCAGCAGTAGATCGGAGCCAGAGCTCTGGTAGGATGTGTTCGTGCCTGAGCAGTATCTCTCTTTTGCAATCAGCTTCCCATGCGTGCCCAGTCCCCTACTAGAACATACTGTTTTCTCTTATGTAGGGTACCCTCCCCTTCAGGGCCTCACCCTTCCATCCTTCCATCCTTCATCTAGCTAACAGTTCTACTCCCAGAAGTCTGTCATATCCCAAACCAATCTGGCTGCCAGAGGTGCCAGCATAAACCTCTGTATTGTCCTTTGCATCGATGTAGTGCTTAGATCCCCAAACCAGAGTCTGGAGACTGTGAGAGCTGGAACAGGCTTCTGCCTGTTCACCACTGTGCAGTATAATATGCAGCCAGTCAGTGCTGGCTAAACCAGTGAAATGAATGAACAGGTAGGGAAAGGGAGAGAGGGGAAATCATAGTTTTTCATAAGGATCTTAAGTCAAAAACAACAACCTCCCCAATCAACAGAGCTAGAGGAGTGCAAAGATGCCCTGCGGGCCCCAACCCTCCCTCTCACACTGCATGGAAGGTGCTGGGTGTATCCACAGGCTCAGAGTATCAGTGCCAGCAGACCAGGATCTTGGGATTTTTTTGTGATCCCCAGATGGGACTACAGAGACTGTGTCAAGCCAGCCAGATGGCCATGGGTGGGTTGGGGTTGTTGTGTGGCCTGGCAGACCAGAACATGAGTGTGGGCCCCTCTGCTCCAGCCACTCTGTGGGCCCAGCCAGGCTGCCTCTGTGCCGGGAGCCTGCCAGCTTGCTCTCTCTCTGTTCTCCTCCATCTCCCTGGGGCCGTCAGCATGCTGACCTTCCCGATCTCACCTGTCACCACCTATCATAGGCAATCAGAGTCACCGAGCACTGACTTCCCTTCCTCCTGGTTCTGGGACAAAGGGAGAGCAAGAAAAGAGGGTATTGCCTAGGCAAGTGGGGCCCCCAGGCAGACTCACAATGGGAAGGACTCCAGAGCCTAGGCAAGCACCCAAGCAACCCCACCCAGCTCACACTGAACAGGTGGTGAGACTGAATCCCAGAGGCAGAGGGCGGGTCTCAGGGCACTGATTCCCAGCAACACCTGTGTCCATAGTCACTTGGCTGTCTGAAGATTCTTTCTAACCAGAGGCTGGGGAAGAATTCCTTGAGTTCTCAGACTACAGACTTTATGCCTGTATCTTGATGGAAGAAGGCCATTTCCATCTCTTCTCGAGCTTTGGACTAAATTATCCATTCCTGTGTTCATATTGCCTAACACAGAGCTGACCACAAAGCAGGTGACTTAGTTCATGAATAGAGGGGAGCCATGGAGACCAGTCCCCTCTCCAGATCTTAGAGGGCCCTTCTATTTGTGCCTCCTCTAGGCCTCTGTCACTGTCAACTGTACCCAGTGGGATTTTCTTGGTCTTATATTTCAGTGTGTGCTCAGTGGCTATCACAGGATCAGAACCATCACATGTGTTCTGTAAATGTTGAATGGCTCATGAACAAATGAATCCACACATGCAGGGCTTGTGCAAGGCTGTGGAGATGTGATCTTTGCCCTCTGGAGACAAATTGAGGAGACCCATGTGAACACATAGAATCCTTCTTGCATGCTAAGGAAGAGAAGCACAAATTGCTGATAGTAAGAGGAGCCCTAGACCTGCTTAGGCTGAAGGGGTTCTCAAGACTGAGCCTGTGTAATTGCTAGATGCTACTCAGGGATGGGATAGGCTGAGTAGCCTGAGACTTCACAGGGCAACCAGAAAACATTTGGGAGCCCTTACCACATGTCTGCCACTGTTCTCTGTAATTCTCACAACAACCCTGAAGTCAGTGATTATGATCATTCCCACTTTACAGATGGGGAAACTGAGGCTCCGTGAGGTACCACTTGTGAGCAGAGAAGCCAGGATCGAGCTAGGAGGACCATGTCTTACCCTCTGAGCCATGCTGCTTTAGGGAGTCTGGGGTCCCTTCATTAGTACTGCTTGCTTGCCCAGACTCAAACCCAGGGGATGGCCTGAGAACCTGGCATGTGGCTGAGATTGCTTTGTGTCTTCCATTCCAGGTCACTTTCTTGGAAACAACACAGTCATTGATGTCCTTCGGCAGGCAGGGCTAGAGGTGGACCACACACCTGCTGGGCAAGCCATCCACAGGTAAACAACAGAACCTCTGGGGGCATCTTGGGTCTTGATGGCCTGCTTCTGACCATGTATAGGCCATGCCTGACCATGTGTTATGTAGCCAACCTTCCCTGTTGTCCTTCTGGGTGGCATTGTAAAGAAGTCTGTGATGAGACAGGACCCCCTGCCTTAGCCAGGCACCCATACCTGGAGGGAGCCAGAGGTAGAAGAGCAGGAAGGAAGCTGGTATGCAATTATGATGGGATGTCATGGCCAGCTAGATGGGACAGTAGGAATGGGAGCAATTTTAGGAGTTGTTAGATGCTTAAGACCATTTTACTGAGTGGGGAGTGTCAATGACTTGAGCTCATGATGAGTGACCAGGCCCTGAATCTAAATAGTACCATGAGAAGATAAGCTGTGGTCTGGCCTCATCCCTGTGTCCATCCACTCCTTTCTGCCTATACCTGCTCCCTTGCTGCCTCTGATTATACTCCTCACCCCTCACTTTCCTGGCAGGGCACACCCACTCTGCTCACAAAACCACTGCCCCCACCCCCACCTTTGTCGGTCATGAGGCTTGAACTCCGGCCCTGGACTCCATCCCTGAGCTCTTTAGCTCAAGGATAGTGCTGTACCACTTTGAGCCACAGCGCCACTATAAGTTTTCTGATAGTTAATTGGAGATAAGAGTTTCATGGACTTTCCTATCAGGCTGGCTTTGAACCAGGAAGGTTCAAGGCAGGAACTATGAGTAGTGTCCCTGCCTTATAACTGAGGAACCTGATTTTATGAGTGAAGTCACTTGCAGGATATGCAGCCTGTTTAAGTGACAATCTCACTCTGGGGCCTCTCTGGGCTCCTAATCACCCCATATACTCACTCTGGGAATAGAAGTGGAGCCTCAGAAATTACTGAGAACCCAGAGGATGAGCCATTGGTCTCCCAACCCCAAGCCTAGGCTCCTCTGGCCCAAAGCACTTCTAGAGAAATGTATAAACCTGAGTGGATTCCATCCCAGACACCCACCATTTCTTTTTCTGAGTTTCTTTTTCTAAAAGACTGCCTCAACCATTTGAGCTCAACACAAAGCAGTTTGCATGGGGGAGAGGCAGCAGGTGTAGGAGTATTTGGAGTGGGGGTGTGAAAGATAGCTTCAGGGTCAGGGCATCCCCCAAGTTCCTCCTCTCCTCTTGCCCTGCCTCTGCCCCTGATCCCAAGGACCTTTCCCTTGAAGCTCATTGTGTGTGGCCTTCCAGGTCAGGCAGGCAGGCCTATGACTGGTGAGCATCCTATTTATCTCAGAGCCTAGACATTGGAGAATTTCTCTCTCTCTCTCTCTCTCTCTCTCTCTCTCTCTCTCACACACACACACACACATACACACACACACACACACACACACACACTCCCAACACTCCCACAGGCTCTGCTGCAACAGCTCTCAGCCTCAGCCTTCTGTACAGAGGAGCTGGTAAGGCAGAGGGGGTGGGGATGCTGAGGAGGCTCCAACAATAAAAGCCATCCTCGGCCACAGGTGCTTCCTGGATCTATCTTTTTGTCTGACTGTTTTGAATTATCTTCCCAACAGCTGCGGCATCTCGACAGCTTGGGCCCTAGGAATCTGGGGTCACCAGGAGGGAGCCAGGAGAGGATAAGCTGAGCTGAAGGCATTTTTTTTCCTTCAAAAAAGAGAGAAGCCCCTCACCCACTATGCAGTGTGAGCCCAGTGGGAGAACAGGCTGCTTTTGCAGTCCTGGGTACCACCTTCACTGCCAGCCAGCTGCTGTCTCAGGCATAGTTCCTCACACCACTCCCAACCTTCTCCAGGGTCAGATGCCCTTACAGGAATTCTACTGGGGCTATGAAAAAAAAAAGTACAAGGGGTGGTCCCAGGTTGAGGCATACATGTACCCCTATATGGAACATGGATTCCTCAGGCACGCCTACATGACACTTCAGTGCCTACCTGACAGCCAAGTTCTTTTGCTTAGGGGCCATCATCACAGAGAGGTTTGGTAGGTGCCAGACAGTGTGTGAACCTTCACTCCATTCATCTTCCATGACCTCGCTGTGGAGAAGAAAGCAGCATTCCTCTCCTTTTAAGTGCTGCACAATGGGAAGTGAGCCTATGTCTATCTGCCTCCAGCTTAATCCCTAATGACCTAGCCCTGCCCTGCCTCCACTGCAAAGGGAAGCAGTAGACATGCACTGGCACCTACAAATAAATGGATGGATGCATTAAAAAATAACCCAAGCAATGTGAACCCTATCCGCGACTAAATTGGGCTGCTTACTGTTGCCAGGATGGCTCTAAGCACCTGGTCTCCATTCAAATGAAGTGATCCCTGTGTGGTCCCTGTGAGGGGTACTGGCTGTTATATCCCCATTTTACAGATCAGGACACTGAGGAACAATGAAATTTGACATATGTATGGATGAATGAGATACTGACCAAGAACATATACACAAGACCTCTCATAGCTTTCTAATCTTTGCTCCTGCTGGTGACAGACCACCTTTGCTAACCAGCCCATACACCAGTCTCTGATTAATGTTCTGCTCAGTGGCATGGCACTTGAGATTTGGTCTTCCACTTTGGAATTCAAGCTCTGAGAGGACATGGATGGCATCTGTTGGGGTCATTTCCTAGAGAAGTTCCAGATGTTGAATAAATATTTATAGACCAAATACCAGACAGTGATTTTCTTTGGTCCTTCTCACTAGGCCCATTGAGGCAGCCTGATATTGTCTCCTGCCACAATGCACCCATAACGCTCTTATGTATGTGCTGGCTCTCTTTCCAGCCCTGCTGCCGGAAGCCCAGCACCCCTTCCTGAGGGGACCTCCACCAGCCCAGCCCCAGCAACCCCAGCCGTGGTCCCCACAGCACCATTAGTGACCCCCACCACCCCACCTGAGGAGGAGGACCCAGCCCTCTCCCCACATCTCCTGCTTCCAGACAGCCTCAGCCAGCTGGAGGAGTTTGGACGGCAGAAGAAATGGCATAAGAGGCAGAACAAGCAGCAGCGGCCACGGCAGTTCAATGACCTCTGGGTCCGCATCGAGGAAAGGTGAGCAGGGGGAGTGGGTGGGCTGTCCCCAGGACTAGGTGCAATTACCAGGTGGGACCTAATCCGAGCAAAGTGGGGGAGGGGATATCAGAATGGACTCTTCCTGATTGCCTCTTCTCTATTCATGGAGGATTCCAGTGGTCACCTTTCAGGGTTTATAGAGCACATTTACATCATCGCAGCAGGTTTATACCCAAAACAAGAGCAAATACCTTTCTCTGCACTTTTAAAAGAAACAGCTCAGCTGAACGTAGTGCACAGGCCTTGGACACCCCAGCACCTGGGAAGCTGAGGGCGCAAAGACTGCTAGTTCAAAGCTAGCCTGGGATATATAGTGAAACCCTGTATCAAAAAGACGGAACAAGCTACTGTACTAAAAGTTTTGATCCTCCTGTGTCTCCAAGGTAAAAGCCTACACGCCCTGGTTGGGGGACTTGGAGAGAGAGAGAGAGAGATGAAGCATATGGTAGCTGATGCCAGGGCTTCATCTAGAGTGTTGATGGCAAAGTTTGTTGTAAACAAGCAGGTGCAGAAGTCACCCTAGTGTCCTGAGACCTCCTCCATCTATTTATGCTCCTTCTGCCACCAATATCCCCCTCAGCCTGCTCCAGCTAGCTGCCTGCCATCCCGTGCCCACAATCTCTCTACACAGCCCCCTCTCCCTGTGTGGTGGGAATCTCCATGCAGAGTTGTTGCCAGAGCACGGGCACTGTCCCAGGGAGGGCCCAAATCCTACTCACTGTGGAAGCCCAGTCTTTGACAGCAGAATTTATTCACAGCTAGATTTTCCAGTTGGATTTCTTTTACACATCTCAAATGGGATGGTGGTAGTATCTCATTTTCTTAGTCAAAAAATGGCCATCAAAATCTCCTTGGGAAGCCAGGAGTAGTGACTGCTCACGCTTGTCTATAATCTAGCCACTCAGGAGGCTGAGACCTAGAGGATCATGATTGAAAACTAGCTACGGTTTAAAAAAAAAAAAAAAAAAAAAAAAGGTCCAAGAAACTCCATCTCCAGTTAACCAGCAAGAGTAGGGCTGAAGGAATGGCTCAATTTATAGAGTGCTAGCCAAGCAAGCAAGCCAAGGGAGTGATGGGGCTCTGACTTGAAGCCCCAGTACTGAAAAAAAAAAAAAGAGGTATCACCTCCAATTTTTCTTAGTAACTTCAACAGAATCACCTTATTAAATAAGCAAATCCATCCAGACACTAATAGCGCATGCCTGTAATCCTGGCTACTTAGGAGGCTGTAGTTTGAGGATCATGGTTTGAAGCCAGCCCAGAGAGGAAGTCCATGAGATTCTTCCACCAGTAAACCAGCAAAAAGCTAGAACTGGAGATATGGCTCAAGTGGTAGAGTGCCAGCCTTGAGAGAGAAAAAAAAAATAAGCCAATCTTCAACTCCTCATGGGTGGAAATCTACAGGCAAGGGTAAATGCACTAGGACACTCTTCTGAGAAGCTTTCAGAAGCTCTGTCTCAACTCTACACTCACTGGTACCAACTGAGGCCTGCAGCTGTAACACCTGTCCATAGCAACACAAAGAACCAGAGGCTGCCTTCATTTCCCACTCCCTGGTTCTCCTTCAGCCAGGCTGCTGAACCAGTGACAAAAGTTAGAGATAGTCCAGCCCCTAATCGTAAAGGACAGGGTGTACCCTATCTTAACAGGACTCCCAGCAAATAAGAGGCAAGCCAATTGAGCCTTCGGATGGTTGGTTTCAAAGAGCCTAGAAAATGCATTTCTGCAGAGCCCTAGCCAGCCCTGCCTACCCATAGCAGAGGCACTGCTGTGATGGAGTTATCACTGTAGCTGTATTGGCTGGGGCACATTTGGGTCAGGCACAAGCATGGGTTGTCCCTTTCTAACCAAGAGTGAGGGCATAGAGTTACAGAAAAAGTCACTTCTTTCAGCCGTGAACAGGACCTGCAAGCCGCCAGCCAGACTTGGGCAAGACAAGGAGCTGGCAGTGCATTGAGAGCTATAATTATTAGGCTGGTCACTCAGAGCCTTGGTCGATTTGCCAAAGTGACCAGGAGACCCAGCCAGTGGTGGGTCCAAACCATGGAATGACAGAGGGCTGGGCTGTCAGCTCCAGCAACAAGCTCTCAGCTCCTAAGCATGTCTGAAAGGTAAATGTGGGCAAATGACTCCAAATGGTTTCCTTTCCACAACTCGTGGATCTGAAACACAGGGCCTGGTTTCAGGAGAAGAAAACAGCTTTTCTTTGATGAGAAGGGAGCCCCTTCTCCATCCCAACAGGTAAATAGTGCTTGGCTGATTTCCTTCCCTCGGGTCAGGTTAAAGAAGGAATTTTCCCCCAAAGAGCAGCCTGTTTGTCAAGTTTCTTGCTGATTCTAAGGGAAGCAGGCCCTCCTCCCCCCACAATGCCCAGGATGCAGGCTCCTATACTCCTGGGGATTCATTCCACCATCCTAGAGCCCCCAGGTCTCCATCTTGTTCAGTTTGTTTGTTCTGTGCCTGTCCTGAAGGTTGAACTCAGAATCTGGGCACTGTCCCTTAGTTTGTTCACTTAAGGCTAGTGTGATAGCATTTGAACCATTTTGGTTTTTAATTGGAGATAGAGACTTTCCAACTGGGGTTGGTGTTGAACCACGATCCTCAGATCTTAGTCACTGGAGTAGCTAGGATTACAGGTGTGAGCCAGCCTCACCAGCTCCAATTTTCTGAGAAGGAGCAGAGGAAAGATCTCTTAGGACAATCTCTTAGGATCCCTTTTAACAAACCATCATCCTTCAATTCATTCCATTTTGTTTCATTTCCTTCCCCTGTCTCTTCTCCCCTACTTCTCTCCCTGTTCCTGTTCTGCCTGTGATTCTACAGCAGGATCCCAATGCATCTCCTGGCTGAAATCTTTGTCCCTGTTCATCTTGAGAGCCTGCATTTTTCCCACTACCACTAGGACCCTGACTTCATTTCCTGCCTCTTTCCTTGAGTCTTCACCAGCATATGTGCTGGCTGATCCCGCCATACCTGGGTTCCTCCATTGCTCGGGACTTGCTTCTCTCTGCTCAAGCAGGGCTGCAAGTAGGTCTTTATCAAGCTCCTGCTCTGTGCCAGAGTGTCATTCATCATGTCCAGGTCCTACCAAGAGCCACAGAAGGCAGGCCTCTTTTATGTGCAAGGAAACCGACTTGGCCAGATCAAGCAAGGAACTTGCTGAGGACACGCAGAGGGTGGTAGAGAGTCAGAGCCCTCATCCTCGCTTAAAACTTAGCGTCCCATATGTCCCCAGCTATGTACGTGACCCCTTCCCACCCTCACCTGACTGCAGGCTCCCTTCCTCCCTTCAGCTCCCTTGTCCTGACACTGTCACCCCCGTGGCAGTCACCCAGACCCTGCTGAGGGGTTGTTGACTGCGCATATGAACATGAGGCAGAGGGAGTACACCAGAGATGTAGGCTGCAAGCGCCTGGCGGGGGACACCACCTGGAACAGGCTAGCCTCCCCTCGCCCCTCATTACCCAAGATGTAAACAGAGCAGAGGAAGTTTAGAGAAGCAGCAGCCCGTGGCAGAATGATTTATAGAGACCTGTAGGAAAGGCCGAGCGTGTGTCCACAGATGGCTGCACAGCCACAGAGCATTCTCCAGGATTCCCCCCCGCCCCAAGTCCTACCTCTGAAAGCCACAGCAGGGCAGAGGGAGGGGAGGGTTAGGGATGAGACCCTTTCCACATAAAGTGGGCCTGGTGGCAATCCTTCGGTGTCTTTTTTTTTTTCTTTTTCACTTAAGGCCTTAACTAGAGGGCATGCTAGCTGTTATTCTGTGAGTTCACACATCTCTAAGCACACAGAAGAGAGGGAGAGAGAGAGGTGTTGGAAATAGTTGCATAAATAAGGGGACAGAGTGGTAGCCCATCCCAGTTGGAGGCACCCACAGTGGTAAGGAAGAGAGTGCTGGGCATAAGCCAAAGCAAGGCTCAGAGCCTTGGGGAGGGCCATCAGGCAGGTACGGGGGCTTGAGCCCATGGCCAAAACCCTCAAAGAGAGGAAGAATGTTTCTTCCCTTTGGCAGGTGAGCAGGCGTATGCAGAGCCTGCCAAAGGGAAGGCTCTGCATACGCCTGCTCACCTGCCCTTCCAGTCTGAATTCTCTAACTCAGGTCCCTCCTAATATAATCATGTCTCCTCATAGGACAGTCCAGGGCGGTCCAAGTCTTCAGGTGAGGGCAGGATCCCATCTTATTAGATGTGGGAGATGCTCCATGAGTAATGAGAAGCAAAACCATCACTGAATAAAAGCACAGACAAATTCAGGCAGAACACGGGTCACATCCCTGCCCTTCCTTGTACTTGCTTTGGAGCTGAGACTAAGTGAGGTGATGCCTGTAAAGCTGGAAGCTGACATCAGCCCAGCAGTGACACTGTAACAGCTGCCTTCACTAACACTGAGCTTTGAGGCTTTGACTTCTGCAGTCTCTGGCCTGGGAAACCACGCCCTCCCTCTCCCCAGCAGGTGACTGCTTAAGGCCCTTTCGTGTATCTTAGGCTTAAAGCCTTAAGCGAGGCTGTGAACTCACCCCCTATCTAATGGGGATCTGTTGGGCATGTACTGATCCCTAAGCTCTGTGGTGAGTGTTGGTGTAGAAGAGGGACAGATAGCTTTCCAGATCTTTCCACTGAAAGAACCCTGGAATCTCAGCTCCTATGCAATCTTAGCAATTTGCATCTTTTCTCTGGGTCTGGTTTTCTGTCCCAGGAATGGACAGGTTCCTCCAGCTCTAGTCCCCCCTCCCCTTAAAGCTATTATTAAGAAACATGGTAGAAGCTTGCCTATTGTCCTCAAGGAGGAAAGGGTGAGGGCATTCCCATTGCAGGAGATCATGAGGGATGAGGTGCAAAGGCTGGAAGGTCCAAGGTCCCAGGAGGTCAAGCTGCCGACCAACCACCTATGCTGGCAGTCTGCCTGCCTGATTTTGACCTGCCTGGACCAGAGAGCCTGAAGTACAGTTAGGACTCACATCTGGGCCTCCTCCAGTCCAATCATGTGGAAGGGTCCACTTCAAGGCAAAGGGAGGCCCTGTTTCCCTATTTCCTGCATTGCCTCAAAGGTTTCCAAGGTAGAATCTGGAAGCTCATCCTTCTCTCTTGTTGCACCTCATCTTTGCTGGAATGACTTAGAAACAATAAAACTCCACTTGGGCTCCACAGGGGAGTTTTCATCTTTGGTTTGCAGAATATGAAAACCAAAAGATGGGAGAACTCCACCCCCCTCCCTCAGACACAGGTCCTAGCCCACTGTATGGGCAAGAATGCCAAGACTAGTATGCTCAGAACCTAGCCCTGGATAGCTATTGGAGACCTCTGGTTCTGAAGTTCACCCCATTCCTGGGAGGTGTTAGGAGGGACAGGGACAGGCATCAGACAGAACCTCTGGCACTGGCCTTGCTTCTCCATGCTTCCCTTTGGACTGGGCTTTTAACTGCTACAAAAAGTTGAAAGTCCTGGGGTCTGTTTCTGCTCCTTTCTTGTAGGAATGGAGAAACAGGGCTGGAGGACAATTCTTGCCCAAAGCCACAGAGCAAGCCAGGGATGCACCCTAGGCTAACATGGGGCATCTGTCTTCCACCCAGCAAGAGGCTCTGTCGGCTCCAAGGCTCCAAGCAGACTTGGCCCCTTGATGCCAGCCATCTGCAGTGCCTGGGAACACTCCGAGTGTTTGGTTTGGCCTGGAGGCTGCTTTGCCATGAGACAATTTTCCCTAGCATGAGCCCAGGAGGGGGTGGGGACCTGGACTGGGGGACTGACTTTGTGAGCAGAATGGGCTTGGAGGCAGGTGGGGGTACTTGATGGGGATCACCCCCTCCCTAGTCCCACCTCATTTCCCTGGGACTTCTTCCAAGCAATAAAAACCCCACTCAGGCTCCAAGGGAGAGTTTTCATCTTTGGTTTTCAAAGTGTGAAAGAAAATGCCTTTGGGCGCCTTGTGAGACATAGTTTTCATAACTCCTACATGGTCTTGTCTGCTGACGGCAGGGCCAACTTGGGCCTCAGCTACCCTGAAGCCAGACCTCTGAGCTACTCAGCTGCCCAGGCTGAAACATGGAATTTTTATGGACTCTGTGTTTTGTGATTTTAGTTTTGTTTTTCACTAGAGAAGAAAGGAAGTATAGGGTCTTAATTAAGGATTCCCCCCGGGGGGAAATCACTAATCCCCTTCAGGGACTGAGACTCAGTGAGACCCCAGGCCAACCCTGGCAGATTCCTCCCAAGCAGACAAGCACCCTACAAGACAAGCACTACTACAAGAAGTAGTATCACTCTAGGCTTGGCCAGCTCAGGCTTAGGAAGCAGCTGGCCCCAGCCCATCTTGACTTGCAAGAAACCTCTTCTCTTTGGAACTCAGTTTCCCCATCGCAGAAGTTGGTGTAGTAATAAGAGGACACCATTGTAATGTTGAGCACCATGTCTGCCAGCACATGTTCAGTGCTCCATAAATAGGGGACCATATCCTAATAAGACAGAGACACACAAGTAATAATGGTACTGAAAACAGCCAACATCATCTCACACTTCCAGAGTTCCAGGCAATGTTCTTAAGACCCCACAGAAACAATCCCACCCCACCCTCATATAATATATACTTAGCATGTAACCAGGTCAGTAAGAAATGTACGAGGGTTCTGCCAGGTGGCCTTGAAGGATGTGGGACAGATCAGAGGCTTCTAGGGAAGTCAGTAAGGCAGGCAGGCATCAGAATGAGTGGGACAATGGTGTACCTGGGCTTGATGGGGGGTAGGTCAGGGGGGCTTGGCCTACCCCCATTCTACATACACACTCTCTTCAGGAGCATTGTGCCACATAATTTGAGTGGGCCAGGAGTTTGCTCCCTCCTCTCCACCTAGCTTCTCTGGAATGTCCCAAAGACAGATGATCCTACAACCTCACACCCATAGACTCCAGGATGGGAAGATCCTAATGCAAGCCTCAATGAGTTCCTGTGGTCAGAACACCCCCACAGTAGAGTAGAGAGGCAGGGTAGAGTGGGTTCCAAAGGTCATTTGGATGCCCACTCCCGAGCCAAGGTCTTAGCCTGAATTTATGAGGAGACAGGTGCATGCTTGGTGATCTTGCACCCAACCTAACCACCCAGGCTGAGGCTAGCCTGAGCTGTGTGCAAGCATTCGCCCAGATGGTATGGTAGGGATGAGTCCAGCCCTCTCTATGGTGATTCTGTCCTTGTGACCTCATGGACCCGCCCGGAGAATTGTAGACCGGATGCCTCCAGATGACCTTGGTAATGAGCAGTGCCTTGGGGATGGGAGCATGCATCAGGAACTGGGCAGTGCCCGACATGGAGGAGACCACCATGGACTGCATAGTCCACGGACATTGCCCCACCTCGCATCTACTAAGCCCAGAGAGGAGCAGCCTCTACCCACCCACCTGCAATCACCATCCCCATATGCCCTGGTCTGGGAAAGATTAATTAACCTCTGTGTCTCAGTTATATCCTAAGTACATGAGTAACAATAGCTCCTGAGAACTAAAGGCTAGGACAGGACAAGCACTTTCACAGAGGCAGCAGAGGGGAGGCAATGAGAATTTCTCTCACCACCTAAGAGTACCTGTCCATGTGTGGATAGGTCTGCATAGTGTCCTTTGTCCTCAAAGCCTCAATGGTGCTGCTCTTGCCTTCCCCTTTGAGTATGGCAGGGATCGTTGAATCTTCTGCCTGCATCTCCATCAGCCTTCTGCCTATTGGAGCTCCCTATAGATTGGCCACTGCTTGAGGTCCCAGTGCCTTTCTTCATCTCAGAGCTTGTCCTTCATGTCAACAGATCTACCACACTTCTTTGTGGCCTCTTTTATTGCCATTGCCCCTACTCCCAATCCCTGCCTTGTCCTGTCTCTTTGCTCATCCATTTCTGTCTCTTTCCTGGGCTTACTATGGCCTGTTTATTGGTTTGTGAAGGCTGGCATCTCTCACTAACACACCCCACAGAGGGCTCCTACCCCCATGGACCTGCCAGCCCACTTGACTGTGACCTGGCCACAGGTAGCTTCTGTGAACATATTTTCTCATCTGCTGAAAGGGAGAGATGAGACCCATTTTGAAGGCTTGTTGTGAGGATAGGAAAAGTGTTTGTGAAGTACTGGATCTGGGGATGCTCATGTTGGCACCTGCTGGTTATGTTGAGGACTACATTAAAAATGATGATGTTGTTCTGTTTTCTGTTGTTCCATTATCAGCCTGGGACAACAGAGGGCCCACCTGTCACAAATGTGGAAGCTGAGTGCCCAGGAACCCCAAGCCCTGTGATTCTTTCTGCCCTCTCTCTGGACTGTGGCACAGGTGCTTAGCTGGACTGGCTGTGGAGCCTCTGGGCTGCTCATCCTCCCCTCACCTCATCCAATCCCCTCATTTCCTTCTTCTCATAAAGGCAGATCTGAGCGCCAAAGGCCTGTATCTTGGACCAGGCTGCTGACAGTCACTCTGCCCTGTGTTTCTTCCCTTCCAGCACCACCATCTCACCTCCTCCACTGCCTCTCCAGCCCACTCCAAGCGCTGAGACTGCCAAGCCCCTCTTCCAGTTCTCAGACCAGCTCCAAAAGCAGGCCTCTTTGGGGCCTGCCAGCAACTCAGCATCTACCCTGGGCCTCCTCCCTGCCATCACCGTAACCATTGCTGCCCCCTTCTTGCTGCATACCCTCGGGCCCTCCTGACCTCGGCCACCACTTCAGAGAAGCCAGAGAAACAAACCACAGCAGGTCTGCAGCCATACCTACTGCCCCGGCTACCACCTTTTGGGGCACCTGACACCTCAAGGCAGTCCACACAGGACCATTAGAACACTAGAGCTTTATTGTATCCAAATTACATCTTCTTTTTTGTAGAAGGTCTTAATTTCCCATAGTGCTATGGGGCTCTTTTGTAAAATATGTGTCCATATTAAAAAAGAACAATGTATTTATTGTACTGATAAAACTATTTTTATGTGACCTATGTTGTGATCCCTGAATTAGCCCCAATGCCAGCCTAGGAGGGGATCCCAGGTTGCAAAGACATTTGTGACCTCTGACCCGTGATCATGGCTTTACACGGTCTTGCTTGTGGATCCTGGGAACGTCTCGGGTTGGACTGGGCTTCTCCCACTGTGGGGACCTCCGCGGGCCAGCTTAGCTTTTGTGAAGCTATATTTGAAGGCTCAAGGAAGGCATGGATGCTGACCATCCTCCCCTCCCTGGATTCATCTGGGGTCCAGGAAGATGCTTTAAGAAAGAGAATGCTGCTATTTTGAAACCTTGAGTGTCTGCAGACTGGCCCTCAAGATCTCTGAGTGTTTCAGCCAAAGTGGGGATTAGGGGTCGAGGGAAGAGGCCCCAGTCCTATGGACAGATGGTTACACTGAGATCCAAAGACAGCAAGAAGGACTGCTCAAGGTCACAAAGCATGTGGGAGAGTGAGCACAGGCCTCTCTGTTTCCAAGTCACTGTCACTGGCCCAGCTTGGGTTTAAGAGGGACTGTTTAGGTCATAGCTGAGTGAAGCAAGCTGGACCAAAGGGCAGAGATGGGCACAGAGACAGTTTTAGGGACAGGACCATTGGGAGTTCACCTTTTGTGGTAATTATGGGAACAAGAGCCATTTGTCCAAAGTCTGCAGTGTAGCAGGTATTTCATGCACCTCCTCCATCACAGCTCCTCACACAAGTGTTGTTAGGATGGTCCCTGTTTCACAGTGTGACATGAAAATGATTTTTGTCTTGTGGTTTGTGTTCTGCCATGTTCTCTGTGCCCCAAGGAAGCTCTAAAGGAGGCAGATCTCATCCAAACTGGTATCTTCACAGGCTTCCCCTGCCATTCACAGAGACCATGTGATCAGTTACCCCTCCCCTTGGTCCCAGTGGCCAAGGAGCACTGGCAACAGCAGGTGCTATTTTGTCTCTGCCTTCCCACACACACTTGTCACATCTTAGAGCCTAATGGGAGCCTTCACTGTGAAATCCGAGGCTAAGTGTAGAACACAGCTATAGAGCCTCAGGAGACAGGACAGGCAGGCAACTGAGATTCACAGAGATTTATCTAGCTCCTTTTCTCCCCAAGGTGGTGGCTGAGGAGATAAAGTACCCAGGAGGGTCCCAGTGCCATTAAGCCCAGCTTGGAGCACCTGCCTCCCTTCTGAGATGGTAGAATTCTAAGGTGTTCCATGGGCATCCTGGCAGACAACTGAATTCTTTCCAGTTCAGCCTCAAGGAACAGGTTTGAGCCTGAGACCTGGCAGGAGGCTGGAGCTCTGCTTGAGAGGCTCTAGTCAGCCCCCTGGGCACCACACGCTAAACTGAACTTGACCTCAGCCAGGCCTGGAGTCAGTTTATTCTTGGGAGAGGAAAAAAAATGTGACTTCCTATTTCTGAGCGGGAAAGGGCTTAGCTGACTTATAAAGCAGGCTCAGAAGTTGGACATCAAACAGATCGTGCAGAGTACTATTGGGATGAGATAAGTGTAAAGGAATTAGAAACACACAAGCCAGATTCCCCTTGGTTTGGGGCAGAGTATGGCATGAGATGTATGAAGATCTAGCTTGAGGTTAATTAAAGACGAAGCATTTAGGGAAACAGTCCAAGCACCTGACCATGTGCCCAGATCTGTGCCAGGCATGGGGCCAAAAGTGTAAATTAATGTAGCATGTAATTACTTTGCATACACTGTGCCAGGCTCGCTGCACATGGACTGAATGTAACCACCCTCCTGGGCCTGGAGGAACTGTCAAGGTGGCACAGCAGCCTTATCCTACTTTATCACTGCCCTGGCTGCTGACTGCTCAGTTCAGTCCTCATTGTTCCAGATCTGTCCCCTAGGAAGATTGGAGGTGGAACGTCCAAATTCTTCCTGTACTCCCAGTATTCAAGAGGCCGAGGCAGGAAATCACAAGGCCCAGGCCAGCCTGGGCTACATAGTAAGACCTTGTGTCAATAAACAGAAAGGAAAGAAAAAGAGTGACAGACCCACAGATTGGGTAGACATTGTGGAGCGGGGAGTCGAAGCCAGTATGGGTCAGACATCTGGAGCCATAGTTCACAGGTCCCTGAAGACCACTAGCTGCCCAGTGTTTGAGATGGATTCAACTTGCTAACTTAACATCCCAGGAGATTTGAGGTATATAAATAGGAATCTACGTGACTGGGGTGCTTGAATTTCTCATTCTGTGCCAGAAAACCACCATTCTACAAGCAGCCTCTCAGACCTTTGGAATGTTCTTGTGCCTAGCTCTCCTTTGAGTGCTTTGTGGGTATTTTCTTCGAACATCCATGTTTGATCCTGAACCAGGCAGGAAAGATGGAAGGCCCAGCAGATGAAATGACTTGCCTACAGGTGGGCAACATGCTAGTGGTAGCTTTAGAACCCCTATCTGTCTCAGGAAAGCTCACAGTATGCTTTGAAGTCCTGTCTGGAATGAGTCATAATGGCCATATATCCTCCAGGGGCTGGCCTGCTCTACCAGCAATCAGTTAAAAGTAGGGTGATGATGGAGATGTAAGAATCAGACAGCCAAGGGGGACAAAAGGCAGCTGAGGGTCCCCAACCCCAAGGTCAAAGATCCAGAATCTGCCCTGCATGGAACCTTGGACTGACTGAACATACCTGTGCTTACACTCAGCTTGTTACCTATGAGTTCCCAGCCTCATCTAGACTAGAGCAAGTTCGAACCTCTTGTCCTACCTTCCCAGACACCAGCCCAATGTCATTGTCAGAGCAGAGCCAATAAGGAAGGGGAAATCCTTTTTCTAAAAGGAAAGCTTTCTTTTTATTTTTGCTCAAGGCTAGCACTCTACCACTTGAACCACAGTGCCACTTCTGGCTTTTTCTATATATGTGGTGCTAAGGAATCGAACCCAGGGCTTCATGTATATGAGGCAAGCATTCTACCACTAGACCATATTCCCAGTCCCAGGAAAGCCTATTTTTAAAGAATTAGTTCTACTGGGCATTTGTAAGCTTTGATGGTCTCCTGTGAGCAGGAACAGAATTGAGGCAGTGGTAGTACTTCTTCAGTGACTGTGAGATAAGAACCCGAGCCTTCGCCTGCCACTCTAAACCCTCCATGATCTCACCCAGCTAAGCCTGCCAGACACGTCTCATCTCCCCCCCCCCCCCCGCCCCACCGAGCCTGGCTGAATGGAATTGTACTTGTCATTTCCAGAATAGAAGGAATGTTTTACAGGTGTTGCTTCCTAGACCTGGAATCTCCCTTCTCTTTCTTTAGCAACTTAGGTGGTGGGCGCCTCCTCCAAGAAGCCCTCTAAGGTTTTTGGGCTTTCTCTGAATCTGTCACAGTACTCACTGGCAGTGCTGTAACTGTGTATCTTCTCCCAGATGGATCTATGAGTGAATGGATGGTGGAAGTCCTGTGAATGGCCTTTGTATCCTTATCTGGCTCAAAGGTATAGTGCTCAGTTGATGCGTACAGAGGGAAAGGTTGGGGGGAGGGAAGGAAGCAGGGAGAGGAAGGGACCGAGGAATGAAAGTTAAAGAACAGGAGATTAATAAAAAAAAAAAACCTTAGTTCTGTACTGGAATAACTTTCACCAAGCTGAGCTGGTGCCCTGAGGCCAAGGGCTTCTGGTCAGTGGAGGTTTACGGCAGGGCCAAGAGGCCCATTGGCTGGAAACTGGTAGCCAGTTGGAGTCTTGGCGAGGGACCAGTGTAAATGACATTGAGGTGCCTCCTGGCTCTGTACAGCTCAGGTTCTTTGAACATTGTTGTTTTTTTTTTAAATATTCAGTTAAGCAGCCAAAAATATCACTCCAGCTGGCTGTCTAAACCAGTAGGGTTTGGGAAACAGTCCAGCCTCCCCTCTCCCCTCTCCTCTACACTCTTCAACAGCCCAGCCAGGCTTGCTGTGAACCAGCCAGGGCTGCCTGCTGCCCTTGTGTAGGATGACCTTGGGAGGCAGGGAGAGCTAGATTTGAACCCAAGCCCCAGTCCTAGCCCAAGCTCCTTTCTCTCTCTGCCCTCTGGACTCAGAAAGAAGAAAAAGTTAGAGAGAACCAATTAGGGCCTTCTTGGTTCTTTCCAGTTTCTCCACCCACTTCTGCAAGGGTTATTTCTCTCTGGAGATACGGGGGATAGTGCTTGGCTTCGGCTTTGCTAGGTGACCTTGAGCACATCCCTGCCACTTTCTGAGCTTCCATTTCCTCGCCACATAGAGACCTTGTTTCTTGGGATTGTGGGTAGACACCATGTACAAGCTAAGGCTCCATGAAGGTGAGGGTCCATCCCGTCTCAGGCTTAGGGCTTACATTTCCTTCCAGGGCCCCAGGCTGCCATGGGCCAGGAATGTGTGGTAGGAAGTAAAGCTGATAGACCAGCATGCCTCAGAGTCCCCCTCTATCCCCAAATCCTGCTTTAGGGAAATTGGTTTCAAATGGGATTCAAGTCTAAGATACCTTTCTTGAGCTTCCAGGGACAAGTGATTCTCAGATCTTTTGGGTCCCTAATGACCAAGGTGGGCAAGAGTAGTTCTTGGTCAAAGAAGTATTCGGCCCAGAGGAGGTATCCAGAGCCCCTGCCCCTGCCTGAGCTTCACGGGGATTACAGAGGGCCCCGGCTGCCCTACCGCACACACAAGCTTCAACTCTCACTGTGTTTGGAAGGTACTTATGGTATTGTTCTTAATCACGACTTCCCTCACCGCTGTGAATTGTCATGAAGAGTTCTTTTAAGAGTATAATAGAAGACAAAGAAAGATGCTATTAATGTTATTTTGCCAAAAATATTTTTGTAGCCTAATATATTAATAAAACACATAATGAACTGGATGCCTGGTGTTTCTGAGTAGTGATGGCTCCCCACCCCCACCCACTCCTCCTGCTGGGGCATGCTTGGAGAAATGGCCTTGTGCTGAGCACCAGAGCCAGTGGCACTGGCACAGAGGACTGGAACGGGCCCATTTTCCATGTTACACACTTTGGCTTGAGCTGACGCCCGGCAGCTGGAGAAGCCTTGGACTCGGGAAGGTGTGGACAGGCCTCACCAGCCAAGGGAGTGGCCTGCAGATGTGGAACAGGAGCCATGCTGGGGCCTTCACAGTGCAAGGCTCTGGGGTTTCCCCAGGAGACCTCTCTTTCCCTCAGCTCCTAACTCGACAGGACCTGTGACTGTTCCTTACAGATTCTGTCCACATCTCCCCATCCATTTGCTTCCCTTCTGCTCCAGGCCCTCATGGGGACTATTGCCACCCATTTATGTGTCCTCTTTGATCTGCTCCCTCCTCTACAGCCAAAGGGAGCTCTACAGGCCACAAAAAGGACCATGTCACTCTCCACTTTGAAAATTCTTCAATGTCTCCCCTCCGTGGTATTGTTGACAAAGGCCATACACAGCCTGATAACCATCTGTCCCCTGTCCCTTGTCCCCCAGTATGTCAGTCACCCCTCACTAGTCCCTCTCCTAGGGTATAACATTCCAGAGCCATTGCCAATGTGTCTCAATCTTATCTTCCTTGTCACATGCTTTTTCCTCTTAGTATAAGGCTTTCCGGATCTCTACACCTGAACATCCTACCTGGTCCGGCTCCCACAGTATCTGCTCCACGAAGCCTCCCCAATTCCTCAGGCCCCCCATGGCTACTCCTCCTGTCTGTTCCCACTTCTGCCAGTTCATTGCAGACTGAACGGCTGTGATTGTCTACATGTACTCATCCATCCCCTCAGCTTCCCAGGCCTGCGCTATTGCCATGAATCCCTATGTTGTCACCCCCAAACATACACCTGCCAGAGAGCTGCTATGTGTAGGGGGCACTCATGAAAGAATCATGGAGTATACAAGGACGGAAGGAAAGAAGCAGGGGTAGGGCATCAGATAAGATGCACTATATCTTTCATGGCATACCACAGCATATCACACTGTGAAGTGTTCGCTCCTGGAACCTATGTAAGGTGTTTGAGCTACAAGTTCCACTAAAACTTGGAGGGAGAAAATAACAGGTCACTGAAGAGTTTGGAGTGGAAGAGAAGTCCCTGTGTTAAGGCCTAGAAGTAATTCACTGGCCATGGTTGGTCAGTTCTGCTGGCTCCCATTAGGATCACTCGGAATTGTGTGTGGTCCCCAGGAATTTTGAGACACTGTGCAACTAGAAACTAAAATCTGCTGAGCATGTATGCTCTCCCAAGTAATGTTCTAAGCCTTTCATTCAAGAACCATTTAATTCTCACAATTGCTACCCCTCCTCTCCCATTTACTGATGAAATGTAGCAGTTCAGGAAGGTTAAGAGACGTGACTGTGATGCAGATTGCCAACGCTGGAGCTAACCCAAACCTCTTGGCTGTCAATCAACTCTTCTGTGCTCTTGTGGATGGGTTATGGCTGTGGTGGGCAAGGAAGGCATTGGTGCCCACATTTCTCAGACCAGTGGG
Organism: Perognathus longimembris pacificus; assembly: GCF_023159225.1. NCBI lineage: Eukaryota > Metazoa > Chordata > Mammalia > Rodentia > Heteromyidae > Perognathus > Perognathus longimembris. Next base: position 31,637,892 of record NC_063167.1, on the reverse strand, counting down.
GTGAAGTCAGGATTCACCTGAGGGCCAAGACAGTGAGCCAAGATGGTGGGAACTTGCTCTGCTCCCACTCTCCATGAAAGCATTCAGGAGTGGCATCACTAGTGACCAAGGATTCCCACTGCACTTGGAACCCATTCATGGAGAAAGGAGCCCCATCCCAGGCTGCCCATTGCTGTCTATCTCTGTCTCCTGTCTTTGCTGATATCTCATTCCCCTGTGTCTTTGCCCTTCTCCATCACCCCATGTTCGCTGGGTAAGTCTCCCTCTCACCTGGAACTTCGTGGGTTCTGCAGCAGCTCTGTCAACAGTGTCCTATAGTAGATGAAATAATACTGGGGAGGAGACTGACCTTGACTTGTAGTCCTTGCTGGGTGCTGGCCTGCTGGGTGGTTGGGGGATAGAGCATTTGCCTTAGCATGTGCAATCAAGGCCCTGGATTCCATCTCCAAGCCCAGAAGGAGGAGGAAAAAGAGGAGAACCACCACCAAACAATGGCAGTAAGTGAGGAGTTTTGGAGATGGAGCAGAATCAAAGGAACATCTCCACAGAACCTGAGCCCTCACCTGCCCAGCCATCTCCAGCAGGTCTCCATTGCTGAAGATTTGGGACTGGGTGCTGATTTTCATGACCAAGTGCTCATGGGAGGCAGAGGTTGTAAGTTCTGCCACAGGAAGGGCTTCAGGCCCCAGCTGTGGATCTGAGTGTCCAAGATGACCTTCGCCAAGAATTTTTGAGTTGGAATGTCCCGTCCACCTCTAGGCTATGGGCATATGGGAATAATAAGCTTAGACCTGTCAGCTTGGGCTAGAGGAGTTTCCAGGTTCTCTTAGCCTGGCCAGTGCCCCACCTCCCCCATCATTCCCTTCCAGAGCTGCCACAGCAGGGCGTGCGGAGGGAGGCACAGGCACAGGGTGTGGGCCCAGCTGCTGCTCCCCAGCCAGAGCCAGGCAAATGGGTTGGCCATTGTTATGGCATCATAAAATAAAATTATTTTCAGAAATTTTTCATAAAATTCCCTTTCATGCCTGTTGGTTCTGGGCTTGCCAAACGGTTCTTGTGTTTTCATTTTCCTAATGTTCCATTTCTTTTTGCTCTGGTCAGACACACACACACACATACACACACAAAGAAAGGAAGGAATGAGGAAAGGGAGGGGGGAGAGAGAGGAAGGGAAAGAGGGAGGGGAGAGAGAGAGGGAGGGATGGAGGGAGGGAGGGAGGGAAGGAGGGAGGGAGGGAGGGAGAGAGGGAGGAGGGAGGGAGGGAGGAAGGGAGGGAAGGAGGGAGGGAGGGAGGGAGGGAGGGAGGGAGGGAGGGAGGGAGGGAGGGAGGGAGGGAGGGAGGGCTGGAGACTCAAAAGATCCCCATATATCCCTTCCTGGTTTCATTCTTCTTGTCTCCCCTGAGACTTTGGGAGGGTGGAACACACACACACACACACACACACACACACACACACACACACACAGCAGGATGGTCACTAATGGCAGGGGAAGAAGAATGCACCGAACAGGGAAAAGAGAAAGAAAAATGCATGATATATGGATAGACAGGGAGTAAGGATGGAGAAGGAACTGGCAAAGGGTTGAAGACAGAGGAAAGAAAGCCAATGCTAAGAGGAAAGAGAATCAAGCAGGCATTTAGAAGGGGCTTAGGTGGGGAGACAGAAGCTCAGCTGACTGGAGCCTGGACACAGCTGAGTCTTCTCAGATCAGGGAGGTCTCACCCCCAGCTCACTGCACAGGTTGGGTGGGAGATGAAAAGTCCACATGGTGAGTTACTACAGAGTTCCTCCAAGAGCCAAGAGCCTCCTCTGCCTGGAGAGACTTGAAACCCCAATAGCTCTCAGGACTGGCTAGGTTTCCTGAATGTGTCAGAGCAGCCCTTCACCCTTCATTCCTGCCCTAAGGTCACTACAGACTAAGTCAGGATCTTGGGCTGATGATCATCAGGAGCCCTAGAACTTGACCCTAGGTTTGCTGATAAATTGTGCCTCCTCCCTTGCCCCCCTCCCCTCGTCAGCCTCATTTCCTCCTCTTTTCGGTAAGGATTAGAAAAGCATGCTGGCACAGGTTGCATGAGCTTTTAATGAGATAGTAGGTGGAATAAAAATTGAAGGCTATCACCTATGGTGGCTATCATCACTACACCTATAGGAGGCAGAGACCAGCCCGTAGGAAGCAGCCGTGGTAGCTGGGCTCCCGTTGGCAGATGAATGGGGTATGTCACAGTGTGGCTGGGCTCAATAACCAGAGGCTCTGGTCTGAAGCTCCAGGCTCTGGGACACTGCCACTTTTCGTGGGCTGCAGGAAGCCACAGTAGTTTTAGAACAGAGGGGTGGTACAGAATGAACCTGATGCTCTGAGGTCTGTTTCTTTCTTCCCTTGTGCCCCAATGTTCCTACCAATGAAAAGGGAAAGGATAGACCAACCCTACAGTTGCCTGTGCATTTGTGATATAAGAGCAACACACACCTGTCCCTGCTGCGTTTTTCTCAACCTGTTACTTTCACTCAACAGGCAGGTGAGAGCTTTTTGACTGCATTCTATCTACAAGTGGTATTCTGCACAAGCATTAACTAACCACATTGTACACTATTTTATTGCAAACCGCTTTCCTTGTATTTCTTTCTCCTTACAACTAGGGCAATAAGTTAATTTTGAAAGTCATTGTGTAGGTATAATATTCATCAATTTCATTTCCACAGGAAAAAGAGACATTTCAAAATAGTTGTACTGAAAAAAAGGAAACTAGAAGGATGGCGAACCACTGCCCTCTGGGTTTCTTTTAACCTTGAGAAAGGAACATTCCCTATTGTCCCTGGGGCCTGGAACCAATGCACATTTGTGGTCTTTCTATCCCCAGCCTTTGCTGCATGCTTTTCCTAAAGAGAGTGACATTTCTGTTCCCAGGAGAGGGAAATAGTGTGATATTCTCCAAAGGGCAGCCAGCCAATGGTGGCCTCAGACCCTGTTGGCTACTTGCTGGTAGGTTTTTCTTCACCACATCACTTATTGCCAGTTTTAACAGCCTCGTTAGGAAATGAAGATAAGGATGGCATTCATTGTAGAATTGGAATGGAGCTCAGTCAACCAACTGGAGTGCTTGATGTCTGTAAATTCAATAACCAACTCTACTCATTCTACAATGGTCCTTGCGCAAGTCTAGAAGCATGTGTCCTGAATCTCCACAAACTCCTCCAAGCTTCACACAATGACTCCAGTGGAAAGTTGTGGCTAGTTCAGGCCCCCAAAAAAGTTCTTAATTCCAGTCCTACTTGACTACTGACTTCATCAGTAACATCAGACCAGATTCAGTTTCACCACTGAGAAAATGCAAAGACAAGAGCAAATGCTTTTAAAGGGTTGTCTAGATTTAACTACTTGGAATTTCAAGATCTTTCCCAGTCATCCAACTTCTCAATTCCATTCCTAGGCTTTGAATCCATCTCCTCTTTAAAAAAAAATATTTGAAACAAAAGCTAAAAGCTCACTAGTTAGTTATTTGGGGCAGCTTGACTCTGATAAGTTTGTCCCAGATCTGGATGGGAGCCCCAGGCTTAGCTGGTGAGTGCTCCAAACACAACTGAGCACAGGCTGAGTACCCACACAGGTCACCTTCGGTGGTGATACAGAGAGCAGGCTGGGAGTATGTGGAACAGAATGCAGGAAAGGTAGCCATGGGAATATACAGTATTAGCAGGACAAGTAGGAGGGAGTCACCCAGGAGGACCTCAAATGGAGGTGTCATAAGCTGGTGGCTATGTGAATGATGGCAGATGGATAAAGAGACACTACAGGAAATATCTGGGGCCCAAACACATATATCAGCTAGAAAGTAGCCTTATGTCACATTGAACTTGGTGGGGGGGGGGTGTCTAAGCAGGATTATGTCTTGTATATAAGTTTATCTGATTTGGAGAGGGGAATGGGGAAGCACAGAAATGGTGGTGCAAAGGGTGAAATAGTTCAGCAGAGATATTCACTGTACACTATGTTGGAAATGAACTGTATAACTTTGGGGGAGGGAGAGGGAGGCTAAAAGGGAAAAGAATGGGAGAAAATGAAGGAGGGGCTAACACTGTCCAAAAAGAAATGTAGTCAATACTTATGTAACTGTAACCCCTCTGTATATCACCTTGACAATAATAGATAGATAGATAGATAGATAGATAGATAGATAGATAGATAGATAGATAGATAGATAGATAGATAGATAGACTGTTGATCTTGATTGAATTTGACCAAGAGACTTTTTCATCTTGTCTGTCTGCACACTAAGGCTCCTGAGGAATTCAGAGGTGGCATCTGAGCCAGGGAAATCAGCAGGCATGAAGGACTGAGCCAACCCTTTCAGCGCCAATCTACCAAAGAAAGGAAAGGAAACAAACACAGGCTGAATGGAGACAGATCGGGAATCAAGGCCTTCCACTGAAGGACCTCTGGGTCGCCACCCTTGGCTTATGCACAACTGTGGACGGCCTGCTGGTAGACACACAAATGGACAGTTCAGTCCATGTGAGAAGTTCCTTCCCCAGCTAACCATCTACCAGCCCTGCCAACATTCCTGGTCTCTCATTTCACAGGGATGTGGCCCAGCAGAGAGGTGCCTCAGCCTGCAGTGGGTTGTGCTCAATGAAGGCACTCCCTCCTTCGCTGAGCAAGCTGCCCAGCCTGCTGCTCTGGCTCCAATATCACACTTCCCTTTCAGCTTTTGAATTTCAAAGCAAATCTGAGACTGACTGCAAACAGATGGACAGGGTCATAAAAATCCCCAAGCAGGGAGCAAAGAGTCTCCGGCTATAAAAGAGAGGCTTCTTAGAAGAATGCATCCTTGGGTCCATTGCTGGGTTCCTGTCTCTCTGTCCCCCACACCTATCGTTCCCACTTTGCCCTCTCCAAATTCTACTGGGCCTTTAAACCACATCCCTGGCCCAGATCGTCCAGGAAGTTTTCCATGACTTTTTCTCCCAAAGAACCGCTTTCCCCATCCAGCCAGCCATCAGGTTCTCTCCTTGGCATTGCTATTACTAATTACTTCCCGTTCCCCTTCACGGGGAATGGCATACATCTTGCTATTACTACTGACAAGCTTTTTACATGTGTTACCTCTCAAAATAAGTTTGAGACTTAAGAACAGAAAAAGCCTTCCATTTTTTGGCTACTGTCCTTGTTGCACACAAAGTAGATGCTAAATCAGTCCTAGGTAGATACTTTTTGTGTGTGTAAAAAATGCATCCTTATACAGTGTGACAAGTAGATGGGACATGGATGGAGATAATGTTATCTCCAGCAAGCTGTGGTGTGGGGATTCATTGTGATGCAACACAGAAAATATTCCACTGAGGGGGATGGACATTTCCAGGGTGCTCAGGTGCTCCCAAGCAGGAAGTGACTTCATTCAAAAAAATCCCCTACTACATCCACAGTGTACAGAATAGTTGCTCTTGGCAGAGAGAACAAAGAGACTGGACAAAGAACAAGCTGCTTAAGGAGGGGAAATGGATTGAACGCACACAGGTTTAACATGGGGCCAAATCCTAGTCCTGTTATTTATGAGGTATTTGATGAAGAGAAAGTGACTCAACCTCCCAGAGTCTCAGTTTTGCCATCTTGCAATGGAAATGATTGTCATATCTGTCCTACAGGGTTGTCATGACATGTAGGCAAGTTAATGATGCATCAGGTATACTAAGTGTCAGAATCAGAGACAGTCCTGAGGACCTGGAAAATGGTAGGAAGGAGCTATTCTTGCATTGCCAAGAACCAACATACAGTCTAGGAGGAACAGAGGGAGGTCTTTCAGAAAGATCTCAAGTCAGGCCAGGTGCTCATGGCTTATTCATATAATCCTAGTCACTTAGGAAGCTGAGATAAAGGATCACAGTTTGAAGCCATTCCGGGCAGAACTGTCTATGAGATTCTATATCCAATTAACCAGGAAAAAGTCAGAAGTGGAGCTGTGTTCAAGTGCTAGAATACCAACTTTAGTTGAAAAAGCCAAGCAATAGCATGAGGCTATGAGTTCAAGGCCCAGTACTGACACAAAAGAAAGAAGGAGGGCTGGGGATATGGCCTAGTGGCAAGACTGCTTGCCTTGTATACATGAGGCCCTGGGTTCAATTCCCCAGCACCACATATACAGAAAATGGCCAGAAGTGGTGCTGTGGCTCAAGTGGCAGAGTGCTAGCCTTGAGCAAAAAGAAGCCAGGGACAGTGCTCAGGCCCTGAGTCCAAGCCCCAGGACTGGCCAAAAAAAAAAAAAAAAAGAAAAAAGAAAGAAAGAAAGAAAGAAAGAAGGAAGGAAATAAAGAAAAAAGGAGAAGGAGTAGGAGGAGGAGGAAGAAGAGAAGAGAAGAAGGAGGAGGAGAGGAAGAAGAGGAGGAAGAGGAGGAGGAGGAGGAGGGAAGGAGGAAGAGGAGAAGGAGGAGGAGAAGGAGGAGGAGGAGGAGGAGGAAGAGGAGGAAAGGAGGAGGAGGAGGAGGGGAGGAGGAGGAGGAGGAGAAGGAGGAAGAGGAGGAAAGGAGAAGGAGGAGGAGGAGGAAAGGAGAAAGAGGAGGAGGAGGGGAGGAGGAAGAAGTTGTTGTTAGAAGGAAGAGAAGGAAGGAAGAAAGGAAAGGAAAGGAAACTTTCAAGTCAGTTTTTAGTGTTTCAAGTTACTGAGATGAGGGCTGGCTAGGCACCATATTATACCCAAAGAACAAGACAATCTTCACAGCATCCTTGAGAGTGAAGAAACCAAAGTCTAAGAGGTGAGATGATTTGACCATGGTGACTCAGCCAATATCAGACTTGAGAACCTACAGGCTCAGCCACCTTTACATACACAGAAGTTAAACATTTGAGATGAAGAAACTCATATTGCAGGATGCTCCTTGGAACTTTCCTTGGTTTCCAGGACTCAGAACTGAGGCTCCAAAGCTCATCTCCACTGGAAGACAGAAGCCAGGCCATCCTGCAGGGCTTGCTGAGGGTTAGCAAAGCTGATTCAAAACACTACCCTTACTGCCCACCACCAACAGCCAGTAGAGACTCTTCCCATTCCTGGTGGGTACGAATAGGGAATGCTATGAGATCTATATGGGTATGAGCAGTTCTTCAGCCACCAAAGGAGTGGCTGGGGGAAAATAAACAGTCATATTCTCTCTGTACCCCCAACTCACTCCAATTATCTCAATAAGCAACTTAGACACTCTGCCACTGGAGTGGGCCACACAAGCAGTACCAGGGAGGGCAAGGAAAAAAAGACCCCAAACCAGACTGTCGTGGGATTCTGCCCTCAACTACCCTGGGTAATTGTTCTGTCTGGTTCATTTAGTAGGGGTCCATGGGAGACTTGTCACAGAATTCACTGATGTGGCACTTCAAAACAATTAAATATAATTTTATGACTGTGTTAACTATACAGTACACTGTATAATTTCCATTATTCCTAGGTATGGTTCAAAGACTCCTAAAATGAAAGTCTAAGTTATTTAAACATCAATAACAAAATACCCAGCAGATCGTGTTGTATGCACACAACTAGAGGGACCACCGGAAGACAGATTCTAGAGTCCATATCAAACCCAGTCAGCATCAAGCAGCCACCAACGTATGGCGGTTTATTTCATCCAATGACTCTCTGTAGGAGACCCTTGAAGATGGCTCTAATAAGATCTTGATGCCTACACTTTGCCCTCAGATTCTTGTCTCATGTAGAAAACGCTAGTATTAAGCATCCACTGGCATGCACTGTCTCAGCCCTTGTGTTCCCAATTATCTGGCCAGGATGCTATTCATGGATTCTTGGTTCTCTGTCAATGACACTGAGAAACCAGCACTCCTAACCCTGCTGTATAGATATGGTCACTGAGGTTTTGAGAGAAGCAGATCTCTCTCTATGAGGCAAGTTAGCTAAAGGGAAAAAAATGCTGAAACCAAACCCCTGTCCTAGCTATACCCTAGAAGACACCCCTGAGGTCTAACTCCTCCCTAGAACCTCCCATAGACATTCCTCTTTGGGAGTTGATAGGGATCGTTAAGACTTCTCTCTAGCAGCAGAAAATGTCCATCTCCATTCTAACAAAACTGAGCCATCTGTGCAGTCACAAGGTATGTGTCCTTGGCCTGACCTTTGCTCATCAAACTCCTACTTAAGGCTTTGTGCATATGAATGGCATCTCATACATGCACTTAAAATCATGGATGGCAATCTAGCACATGCGCTGATCCCTTCCAAAACTCTGTCAAGTCATGATCCTTCATTTCCCTAAGGTCAGCCATTATCTACCATGAACTCCTCCCATATGCTCCAAGATCCTAACAGCTCTATGTATGTGTGTATGTGTATGGGGGGGGGGGGGGGTCCTTGGGTTTGAACTTAGAGCCTGGGTTCTGTCCTTGAGCTTTTTTGCTCAAGGCTAGCACTCTACCATTTGAGCCACATCTCTACATTCAGCATTTTGCTGGTTAATTGGAGATGAGAGTCTCATGGACTTTCCTGTCTGGGCTGGCTTCAAATGGCAGTCCTCATATCTCTGCCTCCTGAGCAGCTAGGATTACAAGTGTGAGCCACTAGTGTTGATAGTCTTAATAATGTGTTTGCTTTTTAGCCACCTAGCTCAAGCCAGCCATTTCCCTTAATGGTGTACTCTTCTTTTCTCTCTCGATTGAATAACTTGCTTTGCCACTTTACAGTGTGTGTGTGTGTGTGTGTGTGTGTGTGTGTGTTCACTCACTTTTGTGTTGGAGAGGCCAAGAATCTGGAATCTTCACCTCCATGATTACCCACTGCTAATGCCCAGACTATGTTGCTTAGGATATGGCTACAGGAATGGAAATGTAGATCCATGATACTTATAACCTTGGCTTCTTTAATGACCTTAAACTAGCTCCAGCTCCTATCACCTACATTTTATTTTTTTTAAGTTTTTATTATAAAACTGATGTACAGAGAGGTTACAGTTTCATACGTTAGGCATTGATACATTTCTTGTACTGTTTGTTACCTTGTCCCTCATACCCCCCTCCCCCCTCCCCCTTTCCCCCGCTGAGGTGTTCAGTTCACTTACACCAAACAGTTTTGCAAGTATTGCTTTTGTTGTTGTTTCTCTTATTTTACCCTTTGTCTCTCAATTTTGGTATTCCCTTTGAATTTCCTAATTCTAATACCAGTCCACACTGTTTCCCATACACTTAGATAAGATTACAGAGATAGTGTAGATACAATCACAAGAAGGTGATACACGAACATCATCAATAGTAGAAACTACAGATACACATGGGATGTTGAAAGTAGTTACAACTCTGATATAACAATCATTTCCATAAAATGGAGTTCATTTCACTTAGCATCATCAGCACCTACATATTACACCCTAAATCATTTAGATCCTGCCTTCGTACAACCCCCAGCTAACAACATTTTTCAGAGACCACCCCTTCCTCCATCCTCTCCTGCCCTCCTTAAGTGCCTGCATAAGGACCATACAGAGAGGCAGAAGAGTCAGTAAGACCCTTATCTCCAATGAGCCAACAAAAAGCCACAAGTAGAGAACTGTGGTTCAAGTGAGCAAAAAACGGCACCTACGCCCTGAGTCCCAGTCTTTGTACTGGCACAAAAAAAAAAAAAAGCAAGTTTATAGAAATGAGCTCCTTTACCCCAGCCACCCTCACTCTCCAGCCTCTCAGCTGATCTCCCTAGGGTCAGTGTTGTCACCCACCCCAGGCCTTATTCCATGAGGTCACAGTGGAGTGGAAATTAGGTCTTCCCCATCCCTTGCTTAGAGCCCCCCATTCTTTCCCAACCGACTCAGGACCAATCCCCAGCCCATGGCCCTGCCTACCAGGGCCTGGCTTATCCAGATGCCTCTCTGTTGCCATTACAGCCCTCTTCTTCTTGCTAACCTGTGCCGCCATGTCATGTGGTTCTCTCTGCTCTTCCCTGAACACTCTGGAGGGTGTTGGCACTAGGTCTCTGCTCTTGGTCTCTCTGCCCAGAATGCTCTTCTTCCAGTGCTTGCCATCTTCCTCTAGCACTCTTCCCAGCTCTGCTTCAAGGTACCCTTGTCAGGAAGGCCTTCTCTTGCATCCCATATAAAATAGTAAGGCTTCTCCTGGGTTAGTCTTCTTCCTAGCACTGGGTACCATCTGACAATGCTTTATGATTCCCGTTATGTGCCTGACCCCATCACTTCCTATCTCCAGGAGAGATGAGCTGGCTGTGGCTCACCTTCTCTGCCTCTCTCCACCACCCCTTCTCTGTGGCTCTAAGCCCAGCCCTCAAAACTGAGTTTGTGGTGTGACTGTTGAGATGTTCTGCTATGGTAAAGTCAGGGTTCTACATTTTAATGAGTGTACAATTACAAGCCAACTAAAGGCCTGGTCTCACTCCCCCATTCCGGGAGTGACCCATCTCCAATGCGTGCTGTGTCAGTTCCCAGATGCCTCATGAGGACCCACTGATACATAACACCTGCTCTTCAGGATTTGGCCCGCATCTCCATTAAAGAATTTACTTGTTGGCCTCCCACCAGTGGCCCATCTGTTAACAGTAAGCTTTATTAATCATGGGCTGCTCTACCCTTACACTATCTTAGATGGCGCTTGGTCACAGGGACAGAAAACACTACTGAGACAATAATACCAGCCCTAAAATGTAACACAGATTGAGCCTGTCTGTATATTCAGTCATGGGATGCATAACAGGGATGCTATGAGGAGTGAATCTAACCCAGGCCTAGTCAGGATTTCGCAGCCTGGGGGTGGGGTGGGGGCAAAAATGAATGTACTGATGATGGTGGTTCACAAATGGAAACAGGTCCAGAGAAGGGCGCTGACCTGTGAGTTACTATTAGAAGAATCCCTGCTCTCTGCTTAGTATCTCTGACATCAGACACACCTGAGCGGGCCCTCGGTTGCTGGGTATTCTTGGCCAAGCTCCTTTCCCTCTTTGAACCTCAGGTGTTTTCGCTACATCTCAGGAGTTTGTTATAGACCAGAGCTGAGCATTAATATTCTTCCCCTCTAGAGAATGGAGGAGAAAATAATGCCTTCCAGCACTTTCCTATCTTGTGCAGTATCCTACAGTGAGCCAACTTTTGTCCAGTCAATCCAAAGTGACTAGAAAGGAGCCCTAGAATTGAGCATGGTGGTGCATGTCTATAATTCCAGCTACTTCAGAGATAGGGATGGAGAGGATTACTGTTTGGGGACAGCCAAGGCAAAGAGTTAGTGAGGCTCCATTTCAACCAACAAGCCAGGCTCAGTGATTCCTATCCATAATCGCAGGTATGCAAGAGGTCTAGATCGGAGGACTGAAGTCAGAAGCTGAGGACAATTTTTAAGTGGTAGAGAGCTTGCCTAGAGAGTACATAGTCCTGAGTTCAAACCCCAGTACCTCCAACAAACAAATGAACAAAAAGTCCTATAGATTCACAGAAGCAGACACTACATTAAGGACTGCCTACAAGTTAGGAGTGAGGGGTTGGGGCAAGTTGACTACTAAATGGGAAAGGATTTCCCTCTGAGGTGATGAAAATGTTCTAAAATTGATTGTGGTTATGGTTTGTGTAACCAGACAACCTGGGGGCTGCCTCGGTTGCTGGGTGAGCCCAGCCATGTCACTGCCCCTCTCTGGACTTCAGGCCATTTCTCTCCCTCTCAGAAGTTTGTCTACAGACCATGACTGAACATTAACGCTCTTCCTCGCCCCTCTCACTCATCCAGTCAACCAATGTTTAACCTGCCACAGGCAGCGCTCTTCCTCCAAGCCTGGGAAGAGATCTTCAGTGCAGCCACCTAACTCTGGGGGAGATCCCCCATCCCACAGCCCCTCCTCCAGCCTGCCTCTGAGCACCAGCTCTGCCATGGGGCTCCTCACTGGGGAGGGGGGCGCCTCTCATGGCACAGTCAGGAGCCTCCCTGACTTCTCAGGGCTACCCAGCACGTCCACCTCATTCCCCAGCCCATGTTCATTGCGTGCCTGTCCCCAAACCTCTTGCCTCCTCCCTCTAGCAGCTGGAAGTCCTTGCCACTTCTTCACAGAAAAGTCCAGGCCCTCGGATGAATGTGCCCACCACTCCAGGTACCCTGTCCACAGACTCATCTGCCCCAGGGCCTCCCAAATCCCAGCTCCTCTGCTCCTCTCCCAATACAGTCTGCCCCCCTGGGTGACCCACCACCTCGCGTTCCTCCATCTCCAGGTTCCCACTATCCTTTCCCTCCTGTCTCAACTACATCACGGGTGTCAGGACTTGAATGTATTCAAGTCTTTTACATCTTAAAAATTGAGTCCTTTCCTTGACCCCACAGCCCCCCCAGTTGCAGTGGAGGCTCCCTTCTCCCCCTGTGATGGTCAGCTCTCTTAGCTACAAGTCATAGAAGCCAGCTCTCACTAATTTAAGCCAAAATGGAAGAGATTAGAGGGCATTGAAACCTGTGTCCATGACCTGCGTGCAAATGCTCACCACTGCCTTGCAGCTCGTCTCCCAGTGTGGTGCAGCTTTCATGTTCATCCACGGACAAGAAGGGCTGAGTGCAGAGAGGGGTGATGGGTAGGGTAGGGCAGGACAGGGTGAGCAGCCGAGAGCTGGGGGGACTACTGTGGATCCCCACATTTCCTGCAGCTCAGAACATGCTTCCACCATGAATCTCCAAAGAGGGTCAGATATAATAATGCCGGCTGAATTTACATGGAACTCCAGGACATTTGAAACTAATCTAGAGACACAGCGAAGAAGGAATTTCTTGGGGGTCAGGAGCTGAGAGGCCCAAGGGACACAAAGTAACTTTTGTAGATAGAAAGATAGATATTAATGTACGTATATATAGGTTATATATAATGCATATATGGATAGAAATAGCTACCACACAGGCAGATTACTTTTTTATAACTCACTGAGCCATATCTCAGTAAAGTTCATTTTAAGTGTTTTACACACACACACACACACACACACACACACACACACACACACAGAACTGATCAATAGGTGGATAGATTCCATGGCCTACAGAATTCCCAGGAGAATGGGGACACAAACTTGGGTCTGCCATCACCACTCACTCTCATTTCTCTTGGTGCCATAGAAAGCCCCGCCCCCCCCCACCTACCTCTGTCATTAGCTCTGCTGACCTCATAAACCTGGAAATTTCCCCTTCCACACCCACCATTGCTCTAGAAAATTCCCCTGGGTCCTTCCTCTGGCACTTCACTAGATCCTGTTTCTGAGTCTGGGCTGAGATTTTGTCCCCGGCTATCCCTGTCTTGGGCTGTTCCTGTCCTGGGCTAGCCCTGCCCCACTCATCCCAGTTCCAGGCCAGCCAGATAGACACACACTGGTACCTTCCCCTTCTCACACATGGAGGAAGGCAGGCTCTGCCTCACAACAGGGAATTCTGCAAAGAGGCTGGTAAGGCAGTTCTTCCTCAGCCAAAAGGAATGGCCAGTGTCACTCAGATAGCTCTGAGAATCCCTCCAAGCAGCTGTCTCCACTAACGACCTCCATCCTTCCTTCCACTCTCGTACTGCAATTTGGCTTATGCAGCGCCATCTTCTTCCCAAATATAGACTGCTACAGTCACCAATGTCCTCCCTGTCACTTAATCCAAGAGACCGGTGCCTCAGCTGGCCATGCCCCCTTGAATACCCTCTTTCCCAGGCTTCAGCATGCTACCCCAATCTAGATTTCCTTCTCTCCTTTCTGTCCAGTCTACTTCACAAGACCATTTTCCTCTCCCTAACCTTTAAGTCCTGTGCTGCTCAAAGCTCAGCCTTAAGGTGTTTTCTCTCTCTTCCTCATCTCTCCCTGGTGACTCATCTTGCTCTCTCTAGTTCAGAACTCTCTCCCATCTCCCAGGTGTCAAGCCTGCTCCACATCAGTGCCCATATGATTCTAAAGCAATTATCACAGCCCTGTCTTCCATTGTGAACCAAAGGAGAGATGGACATGTGCCTCCTACAGGAGAAGAGAGAATGCTCAGTCTTCCCACTGATGACTCCACCTTGAAAGCACTGCTCTGATTTACAGCTATGGTTCAGTTTCCTAAAATGTACCCCCAAGTACAAGCCCTTGGAGCCAAGCACCCAGGCTAACATTTGGGTCAGCAGATCAAACACAATTCTGCAAGTCACAACTTTATACTCATTGGTAGCCACGAGCCCTAACTTGAGAAAACTTTTACAAGGAGGGCCGACAAGCCCACACCTGGCCCCACCCAGCATGAATTACCTCAGGAAGAGACATTCACCATCCAACAGCAGGCAGAGCTCAGGGAAAATGAGCAGCCTGTTTCTGAGATAAAGTAGGAACGGTGGAGTGAGAAAGCGACCATCCCCCTAAAAGTTGTCCAAAGTCTAGTGCATGATCTTCTTATCCCAAGTGAATCCTCTTCTAAGACTCATGGCCTCCATGATGGTGCCCATACTTCCAAGTGCGCATGGCAGGAATCCCGCTGTAGGAAATTCTTCACTCACTGGCCACTCTTTGTCAAGGTTACCCTTGACACAGTCTTGGGATGAGTCGTCCCCAACCCACATCCACATTCCCATCCTAGTGTTCTTTCCCAAGAACAACTCTACAGGCGGCACCTACTTTGCTTGTAACCTTGCATCCCTTCCCGTGCTCTCAAGATAAAGATTAAAATTCCTAGGGTGTGGATGGGGATACATGGTCTGTGCCCATCTTCCACTCCCAAGCCCCATCTCCCTCCTTCCTCTGCTTTGGCCATGAGTCTCCTGTTGGTTCCTCACCCATGGCTGGCTCCTCTCGTCACAAGCCTTTACATGGGGAGTTCTTTCTGCCCTGAAGTTTTCTGTCTCCCCTTGATCACTCTTAGCTACTTTCAGATATCACCTCCAGTACCTTCCACTGGGCAGACAGTTCTGGGACTCCTCCCTTCTCTCCCAAATGAAGGTTACTTCCTTCATCCTTACCCTTCCCCCCCACCCTCCCCCCATCCATCTTGGTTGGATAGGTTGCTGTTTCCTCCCTTGGAAAGAACACTGATGATAGACATTCTTCCCTCTCATGTGCCATGTGACCTCAAAGAGGCAGCTTCTCAAACCTCTTTATCCCAGCGCTCATCACTCACCCAAATAGGCCTTTGTAAATGCTTATAGAGTGAATGAATGAATGAATGAATCAGCCCTGGATCAAACACAACTTACAACATCCTCCCTGTCTCTCTGTGTCATTCTCTGTGTGTATAAGGGTGTCTCCTTCACTCCAGTCCTCTTTATTTCATTTCTCTTCCTCACTCACTTTCTCCCAAGGATTCCTAACTGCTTTGCCAAAAATTCTTCAGCCCAAAACTTTTGCAGCCACAGCGCCACCTAGAGCCTGACCATGAGATGGGCCAACAGCCAAAGCAGTTGACCGCTGTCCAACCCAATCTAGCCCAATTCTGCCTTGGCCTGCTCTGCCCTATGTCCTGGCACATTTCTGGGTCTTGACACCTCATTTTCCTGGCTTCGAGACTCTACCATTTCCATAATCTACTAAGTGCCCGGTGGAAACTTTCAAACAAAACTAGCAGAACAAGGGAGGGTATGTATGGGTGTGGCAAATGGTGGCATCTTCCTCTAACATTCCTTCTGCCTGCCCTTCCTGTCTCTCTATAGCTCTTTCCCATTCTGTTTCTCGTTACTTATTTTTAATCTAATCATTTCCCTCCTATTACAATGTAGCAAGTATTTCATGAAAAATATGAGATAATAATAAAGCAACAATAATTAAGGTCTCTTGTAAGGTGTCAAGAGCAGCCAAGGGAACCACAGGCAAGGAAGCCAGTATTTCTCTTGCTCTAAATTGCCATTTCCCTTTCTCAGAAACCTCAGGTTTTATTCTGCAATTTAGACCAAAGGCTTTAAATTTTTCTTCCTGTCATCCTATCATGTGGACAAAGGTTTAATCCATAAGGCTGCTCAGTATATCCTTGAACATAATGTCAACAATATAGAACCAACCTTCCCCTCTTAATAGAAGTCTGAGTAAGTAAATTACGGCTTGTGCAGTCACTAAAAGTAATGCACAGAGACGTTTTGGCAGGGTGTGAGGATTCTCTTGTAAGTTGATATAGGGTACAAAAATAACATTTGATTTGTGTACAAAGTGTTGTCTCAACTATGTAAAATAACAACTGCATGGAAAGACTACAAAGCTTGAAAGTATTAGTGTTTGTTCTCTTTTTCTTTCCCCCATTTCCTAAAAGTCTTCATGATGAGCTTATTTAATTGCTTATTATATTAACTAAAATAAGTTTTGAACTACCAGAATAATCTGGAAGAAAAGGAATATGAAAGAATATAAAACAGGTCTGAATTTAAATGGTTCTCTGAATAATCTGCTAAAACTCTTCATCAGAGACTCAGACAGGCAAGTCTCTGGACTAGTTTTTCCCACAGACAAGAGTTCTGAGGTTCTCTGAGACCCAACGGTTTCAAGGTCAAGCATGAATACCTGAGTGCCCCTTGCCTGACACTCAGCCAGCATCTCCTGGTGCTTATCAATGCAATTGGACCCCAGTTGTAGGGAGCACATCTCAGCATCTGTACACATGCCAGAGAGCATCCTGATCTTTGAGAGGAGCAAAGCAAATGCTGAAGACAATAGTGTGAAAGCTGCTATTGACTTGGTTCCCCTGCCACCACCACTTTCAGACTCTTCACAGCGATACCTTGTGCAATGGTTGTGTCATTTCAGGAGCTGGGGCTGGGCTGGGGTCTTCTCCACCAGCACAGTTGTCAGCACATGATGGATGAGCATTCAATGAATATCTTCTGAGCCTGAACCTAGGTTCACACACATCCCACTTCTATAAATCCTCACAACAACCCCATGAGGAAGAGGAAGGCATTATGGTGGCAATTTCACAGAGAAAGGAATGGTGAAAGATTTAGGTCAAGGACATAATTCTAGAAATGGCAGAGCTGAGAAAGCACCTGAGAAGCAATCTCTTCCAAGTCTGCATTCTTTGTCTTGGTTTCATGAAAGGATGAGAAAATAAAACAGGAACCTGACTTTGGATTTGTCTTGACCCATCAGTCAAGTGACTTTCCCATTTCATCATGTGATTTGGGGGCAAAAAAAAGTGCTTTGAGCCCCAGGATAAGGAATAATAGTTACTATTATTTTCTTTCATCAAACACATTCTGCCTTATATGTTCCAGTCTCTATCTTGGACTCTGGAAAGAATGAGAGGGATCAAAAAAGCTGTGCTTTTCAAAGGACTTCCCATGTGCTTGGGGGACAAATGTGTAAACACATCTTTAACCACACAAGAGATGACAGAGAAGAAAAGGCTCACACTGTTCAGACCACTAGAAAAGGCTTATGGGAAAAAAGGCCTTCTGCTGGATCCTGAGACACAAACAGGTGGTCACAAGTAGAGAGGTGGAAAAGGGCTTCCCAATCTGGAACCTGGTGCTCATGAGGAGGAGCCATGAGGTCACTGGTGATCTTTGGTTTCAGAGGAGCAAACCTCAGATCGTCATAGGCTGAAACTATTTGGACAGGGAAAAGAGAAGAGCCCAAGGAAGAATGTAGAAGATGAGAGAACTATTTTCCTGAACCTTTATAGTCTCCTTGTAAGGATGGGAGACAAAGCATATTTTTAAATGGATGTGAGAGGGGCCAGAAGAGATGTTGAAGATACCTGCATGATAATAGATGATGAATAAGCAGACAGGAGCAGACAGGATGGGGAGGGCATCTAGGGAAAGGGAAAAGGTGGACCTACTTGGGGAATGATGTTATCCTCAATGTCAAAGAAAGAAGAACAGATAAAGGCAGATGGGGTGGCAGGAAATCACCTCCCAGTCCTCTCAAGCTGACACATGAGCATCTCCACCTTAGATAGGTCCTAGAAAAGGGAAATGTATACTGTATGATGAATGAATGAATACTGTATCTGCATTTTCTTCCATCCTTCTCTCTCATAACAAGACTTGGCAACTTACTTATTTCTATAATTGCCTATCTCCCCCACTTGACTGCAATCTTTTGAGGGTAGAAATATTACCTAGCATATGTCTACCTCTTTAGAACACAATCGAAAATTTGAAAGATATGTAAACGTCATGAGTGTCATGAAAGATGCTGATAGATGGGATTTTTTAATATAATGGACAATGTATAACTGTTATCTAAAAACTTATGCTAGAAACAAAATGTCAACAATAGACGCCTGCCTTACACCTCACCTCCCCATCCTAGCACACACCACACACACACACACACACACACACACACACATCCCCCACCAGTGGTCATTTAAACATTAAATTTCTCAAGAGCATAAAAATAAGGACACCTTCAAAATCTTTTAAGGGAAACATTAAAACATATAATGAATGCTATACACAAGAAAAAGAAAGAACATGGTAGGGCAATCTCACATGGCAATTTGGATGGGAAGTCTCAGTGAAATACTAATGGGATCCAGAATAACATTAAAGGAATACTACTACTTCAAGTGAGATGTCCTTCATGATGCAAGGATAGTACATAAAAGCATCACAATAAGCCGAATAGAAAAATGTAGGCCTGTAATCCCAGCACTCCAGAGGAGGAGGTAGGAAGATCAAAGATCGCCTGAGCCCAGAGCCACCCTGGACAACATAGTGAAACATCATTATGAAAAGAAAAGGCAAAGGAGGAGGAGAAAGGGGGAGGCAAAAAAAGGAGGAGAAAGGGAATAAAGAGGAGGAGAAGAAGCTATAACCTATTCATCATATTAAAATGACTAAGAAATACATTTCAATCATATGACAATCTTTATGGACAATAATAAAACATATGAACATAGACTTCAACTTTTCTTTTTCTATTTGGCAGTGCTGGGGCTTGAACTCAGGCTTTGTGCTTGCTAGGTAAGTAGTCTATCGCTTGAGACCCACCCACAATTTGGTTTGGTTTGGTTTGGTTTGGATGGGTTTTTGTTTTGTTTAGGGTTTTGGCTTTGGTTATTTTGAGATAGAGTCTTGCTTTGTGCTTTGTGTTTGAACTAGCCAGAACTATAATCCTCCTATTTATACTTCCCACCATAGCTGTAATGGCCCAGCTTTTTCCGCTAAAAGGCGTCTCAGTGCAGTCAGAGAGGAAGATAAAGAACTCCACTATTGTCATATCAACTTCCCTTATTCGGAACCAACTGTTGCAGGAGGTGGGGTGTAGGACTATTTCTTCTCTACTCCTGATGCCTGCTGTCCCCTTCCTCTTGGGAAAGAGTCTAATTACAGATGCCTTCAGTTGCCCCAGGGAAAACTGGTGACTTCAGGAGCCTTCTTCTCGGAAGGACCTGCCCACAGAGAGAATACCTCACCCTTTGCATTTATGCCATACCTTAATCTTGCAGGTAAATAGACATTAAAAATGGATTATAAGCCACAACCTCCTTTTTTGTCCTGGGGCTTGGACTCAGGGCCTGAGCACTGTCCCTGGCTTCTTTTTGCTCAAGGCTAGCACTCTACCACTTGAGCCACAGCACCACCTCCAGCTTTTTCTGTTTATGTGGTGTTGAGGAATCAAACCCAGGGTTTCATGCATGCAAGGCAAGCACTCTACCACTAAACCACATTCCCAGCTCCCTTCAGTAACTAGTTCTTATCAGTAAAATGATGATAGTTGACTTCTTCTGCTTTCCTGTTTCTATTGGTTCTGAACTTGAACCAGGAGGAAGGAAATGGTTTCTGGGCCCCCATGATGCCCCAACAGTACTAACCAATGGGGTGAGACCAAGACCAAAACCAAAACAACCTGAGGTATAAAAATGACAAGGAGAGCTGGTTATGGTGATGCACGCCTGTTATCCACCTGCTCATGGTACTGAGGTAAGAAGATGAATTGTTTGAGGCCAGATAGGGCTGCATAGCAAGATGCTATCTAAGAAAAAAAGAAAAAGAAAGAAGGAAGGAAGGAGAAGGATGAGCTACAGGAAGAAGAGGAGAAGGAGTAAAAGAAGAAAGACAAAGAGAGGAAAGGAGGAGGAGAGAGGAACAGAGGATGGAAGGGGGGGGGGGCCGAAGGCAAAAACCAAGAGAAATCAACTACAAGGCTAAGAAACTTTGGTAATTCCACTGACCACATTACAAATAGCTCTACTATAACAATTCGAAGATACAATGCAATGGAAGAAAACTTACAGTATAAACAATAAAAATAAAATATCTAGGAATGAATTCAACTAGAAATGTGTAAGATCTATGTGAAGAAAACTTTAAGACACTCCTGAGGGACATAAAAGCCTGATGAACAAAGGGCAGAGCAGACCCCATTCTTGACTGGGAAGACACAGCGTCGTAAAGACGTCCATTCTCCCTAGGTTAACATCAAGTGTAATGTAATCCCAATGGGAGGATCAACAGTATTTTTTAACCGAGTAAGTCAATTCTAAGGTTTACGTGATAAAATAAATGTGCAATAAGATTCTGGAGGAAAAATCTGTAAAGGAAGAGTGCTGAGAGGTGAGTAACCCTACCATTGAAACAATATTTATAAAGCCACACTTATTAAAACAATATGGTGCTGGCACACAGTCAGATCAACAGAATAGAATGAAAACGTCTAGAAAAGGATCAGAATATGTACTGGAACGAAGCACATTGTGAAAACTGGCAACCTAAATCAGGAGAAGAAGGACTGATCATTCTACATATGAGAAAGAAATCACCAGATCTTCTTCTAGGATAATCCAAAGTTGGGTTTAACACCACACCTCATCAAGATAAACTCCAAGTGAATATCTAAAAAATTAAAATTCAGAAGCATGGGAGAATAATTTTGCAATTTTCATAAGGATGGCCTTTCTAAATATGACCAAAAACATTCAAGAGCTACAAGGGAAAAAAACATGATAAAAGTATCAACAGCATTTTTTAAACTTCACAAATTCTTTCTGAAGTTCATATGGAAAAGTTAATATGTAAAAAGTATTCATAAGAAAGCATCAGAACAAACTGTGAACTGGGAATAAAATATTTGCAACTTATATCACAAGCCAAAATCAATTTCCTATAAACTGTAAGCACTGAAAATCAATTGAAAAGATCAACACTTCCCTTCCTTCCCAAGACTGGGGAATTTAAAGGAGAGAATTCACACACAATTCAGAGAAAAGGAAATAAAAATAGGAACGATGTTTGAAGATCTACTGAAGTGCCATCTTCCTATGGCAGCTTCATGGGGGGTGCTATTATGCCTTGAGTATATGGAAAGCTACTCACAACTGGAATAAGAGAAATATAAAGTAGGATTTCACTAAGATCTATTTTATACCTACCAGACTGCCTATGATCAAGATATATGGAAATCAACAGCCTCACATTATTAGGGAAACATCTGATTCTCTCTCCTTGAATGGTAATTTTATGTCATCAACACACCCCTGTATGCATATGCTCTGTGCCCAGCAACTCCACCTCTAGGAAAATACCTTGCTGATACAATTGCATGCATGCAAAGTTTGCACACACACACACACACACACACACACAAAATGTATTTGCAAGCATCATTTATAACAGTACAGAATTAGAAGCAAACTAAACACTAATCAATATGGACAGTTAAATACCCTCAGGCATAGACATTAATGCCATTCTTTACAACAGAAGAAAAGAATGACATTCTTTATGATGTGTATGATGTGTTGTAGCGTGATCTGCAAAATACATTGTTCCCTGAAAACAGTGAAACGTAAAATATAATGTATGGTGTGCTCCAATTTGTATTTTTTTTTTAGACTGAAGAGCTGTGCACCAGTGTATTCCTAGATACTCAAGAGGCTGAGATCTGAAGGTAGTGAGTGGATCAAAGCCAGCCTGGACAGGAAAGTCTGTGAGACTCTTATTTTCAATTAAGCACCAGAAAACTAGAAGTAGCACTGTGGCTCAAACTGGTAGAGTGATAGCCTTGAGCAAAAGAGCTCAAGGACAGCACCCAGGCCTTGAGTTCAAGCCCCAAGCCTGGCCAAAAAAGAGAAAGAAAGAAAGAAAGAAAGAAAAAGAAAGAAAGAAAGAAAGAAAGAAAGAAAGAAAGAAAGAAAGAAAGAGGAAGAGAGAGAGAAAGAAAGAAAGAAAGAGAGAGAGAGAAAGAAAGAGAGAGGGAGGAAGGGAGGGAGGGAGGAAGGAAGGAAGGAAGGAAGGCAGGCAGGCTACAGGATGACCATATTTGTGCATTCGTTTGCATATACATCAAAGACTTCTGGGTAAAGGTACAGGGACTGGTGGCACTGGATCATCTGGAGAGCAGTGAGTAGCTGGGTTTGTACCATTGTATAACCTCTACAGCTTGAAACATGTGAAGGCATTCCATCTTTAAATAGATTCTTTGCTTAGGAAAACAAAAATCTACATATAATTTCTGCCCTTGGGACAGAGTACCTATTTGGGGGGGGGGGGGAATGGGCAGGACCTTAAGAAAGAAGTGACCATGAACTATAACATTATGAAAGAAGTACCCTCAGATTTCTTTTAGGGGAATGTCTATATCGTTTCAAGAAGATATTTGGACATAGCATTTGTCAGAATTATTTTTTATGAGTACTGTGCTTCTGTGACTTTGAATTGTCCTTTTCTAAAAAAAAAAATCGAAAAGTATTTATTTTGCTCCATAGGAATCAGACTTCATGGTGTTTATGTGCGCATGGATTTGGGTTTGATAACTCTGTACCACATGGGATAAGCTTAGGGCTAGAAAGAGCAAGCTTGGCTGGCTGGGCCAGGGCCCACACTGGCTAATGGATGCCATGGATGCTCTCCCAGCTTATGAAGGAGCCAGACTCACATGTGGGGAAATGTGCTACCTGATGTTGGCAATGTAGCTTGTTGAGGTGATGGATGATCTTGGGGTGCTTAGGACAAGACTGTCGCTGTGAATCAGTAAGGAAACAGACACTTCCATTGTCAACCATCCAGGCCAACCAACCTGACAATGGGAAGAATGGACTAGTATCTCCTCCCGCTGGAAAGGAGGGGGAAGTCCTTCTCAAGCCTTGTGGTGGTTGGTCCAAAACCCTGGGTGAATTCCTGGCTGGCATAGATGGACACAGTGGCCAGCTTCTCCTCCTAGAGACACACATTGAGATGGACAGGGAAAGTGTTGAAAGGATTTTGCATATAGGGCTGCTTGAGAAACTACAAACAGTAGAGTGTGTTATTCTCTCAAGAATGCCCTTCCTATCAACAGATTGGCTGCCTGTACTCTTCTGTGGAAGAGGAAGGGGACATCCTGACAGCCAGCACTATTAGATATGCTCCCTATAACCTAGCAGATCACCAGCAGTCAGAAACACAACCATCTCTGTCTGACATAGCAACATGACGAGACCCAAATAGGAGAATTGGGGTCACAGCACCAAGATGACATTTGCCCATCTAGAACCCAAGTCCTGGACTCTAAGGTTATTCTCCTTGGTGACTTTCGGAAGGATGGGTGGCTCTATGGCTTAGAGAGAAAACTAAAAGAAATGATGGCTATGGAGCTGTCTACTGTTTCTAGAAAGCAAGATTGCTTTAGACTCACAGGTGTGAGGAATAGAAGGCCCAGGAAATCATTTTGGTAATGGTGGGACAGATACATATACTTCTCATCAGATGCTCATGGCCCATCTGCCTGCACTGACCATTTTGTATGGCCCGAAAATGAAGCTATAATATCCCAATAGCTCCTGGCAGAAGACAGGTTTGCTAAGTTAGAGGATAGCAGTAAAGTATTATTACTAAGGCGACAGCTTACATAGTATCTTCCCACCAGCAAAGCTATGATCATCTGAACAGCAAACAAAGAAGGACGATAAGGAGGAGGAGAGGGAGAAATTGCCATTATTGGAACAAGAGAAATTAATGAAAGGCAGTGATTTCATGATGGTATCCAAAAAGTTACTATAAAGCATATGAAAAGCAGTGATGAAAAAGCAAACACAGTAAGATACACTTTTTATTATTTCTATAAATTGGGAGATGTTTACATAAGATTTTTTTCCCAGTAAATGTCTGTCTTTCTAAAAGCATTATCACCTATGTATTTCGATCTATGAAAACAGGAAAGCAAAGTCATAGAGAGCCATGAGCAGGACAAGAAGACGTGAAAACGAGGGTGGGGTGAAACTTGGGCAGCACCATTGATCTCACGGGCATCAGGTGGATAAGCCTCTGTGAGCTAGCCCCATAGAGCCATAGACCCAAAAGCCACCCAGAGCAAGCGTTCAGCCAGGTGTTTCACAGTGATGAATTAGCTGAATGTTAGGGAGAAGAAAAACCATGCAGATCCAATCCCTCATCTCCGACAAAACCTCCAGATGACCCCACTAATTATAAGATAGTAAAAGGATTTAGCAGTCTTAAATAATGCTCACAGACCAGATCCATATGTCACAATGACAGGACAATAGGTTACACAACACTAGCCAAGTGAGATTTGTAATGTTAAAATTTTGGAGAAAGACACTAGGTTGCAATAAAACTGGAGACTGTGTGAAAGGCCCAGACTTACAAATTTTTTACTAATGTAACAAACAAATATTAAGCCCCAAAGAGATGACCCAGCCTGAGTACCAGTGACTGACTTTCAAAACCCTTGAGAGATGAACTCGCATTCCAGGTCCACTTAAAAATCAAATGGACTGCAAATCCAGACCCAGTCTGAGTTAGCATTACTTTTCTTTTCAATCTAGAAGGTTATGCACCCTAGCTAGGTAGCAAAATGAACATCTAAAAAGTTATGAGGATGTAGCAGTAGGTATAGAAATAATAAATAAACGAACTCATACTTTTAGGATAAATACAAATGGCAACATAGTCAGATTTCAACAGTTTTATCTTCTGTATAGTTTATGTGTTTGCTTTATGAACTTGGAAGAGTCCAAAGTGTATTTTAAAATTTGCAATTGCAGTTTAAATTCTGCAAATGGGTTATATAGCACTGGCCAAATAAATGTGCATGCTTAAATTTATAATGTTAAAGTATTTTTTAAAACTTGGTTTTACTATCTGTGTGTAGTGTGTGTGTGTGTGTGTGTGTGTGTGTGTGTGTGTGTGCGTGTATGTGTACTGGGGCTTGAACTCAAGGCCTTGTGTTCTACCACTTGAGCCACTGCTCCACACTGGCTTTTTGGTGGTCAACTGGATATAAGAGTCTCATAGACTTTCTGCCTGGGCTGGCTTCGAACTGCAATGTTCAGATCTCAGCTTCCTGAGTAGCTAGGATTACAGGCATGAGTCACTGGCACAAGAACTGTCTTCTTGATCAACTCAGAGTCCCTGAGGCTCAGAATAAAGTTAGAGCAAGCAGGACAAACTAATGTAGAAGAAGTGTCATCTCCTGGAATCAACCTTCCTTCTGTCCTTCTACCCTTCAGCCCTCCCATTCAGCGTATTTCAGACCCTACATGGCTCCATTTGTAAGCCACAGTGTGACCCAGTGGATAAAAGCAAAGCTCTGAAATCAAATAGAACTAGGTCCAAACCAGCATTCTGAGATTGCTAGCTAAGCAACTGTGGGTAAACCACTGACCTCCCTGAACCTGTGTTTGCCTATCCAGCCCTCTGGAATTATTGCAAAGATGCTGTGTGATAAAGTGCATCCTGCCTGTTCATTACAGGGTATAGAATTTACTTGTTACTTAACAATTAGTAACAAAAACATCCAAAACAATGGGTTTTTTTTAAACCCTGTCCCTCTGCTTTACTCCACACTGCCCTCTCTCATCTCCCCCACCCTGTGTATAGCTGACAGTGGATGACACTTCCTGCAACTCTTGTCCCTGAGATTGATTCAACATCTCTGTACTGCTACCCAAAAGAGTTAAGCAGCTCTTGACCCAAGACTGAGGTTTATGCTCTCCTGCCTCTCTGTGGGGCCCAGGCTTGTACTGCTCAGGTACCCATAGGAGCACAATAAAGACTGATTGGGCTAAATGGCCAATTTATGACTTCTCTTTGAACAGGCCTTAGATGATTACCTTTTATGAGGCTTACACTTTAGACTTAGGATGTAAAACAGAAGCTCGGGTTAAGAGGCAAATCATGGGATATTTTATGTCCTGTTCTGGAGCAAAAGTCCACAGCTTTATTACTATGGCTATAAAAGAACAACAGGAGAAGTCTTGATTGAGAAACCCATGGTGGAAAGAGCCCAGAGTCAAGACACAGGAAACTTGGCTTTCCCACCCTGTGCTGTTGCCTTTGCTCCCTGGCCTTGTGTGTGAACCACACACGCACACACATCACTGCTAAAGATCCTCTTGGTTCTAATTTTTTCATTCCTGAAACTACAAGTCTAAGACACCTCCTTTCCAGCAGTGCACAATTTCAAAGTTAAAAGTTAACAATTCTGAGACTCTTGTAAGACACATTTCTGTGGCACTGAATGCTAGCAGGTGCCAATTACATCATATTTTAGAATATAGTAGAGCATTTATCAGCATAGGACGGGGTTTGGGAGTCCTGGGTTCACATTTCCACCCACCACTCCTCCAAGTGTGATTGAGGACAACTTTATTAATAAGAATCTTGCTTTCGTTGCTGATGTGATGGGGACAGAAGCACAATTTCTCAAGAATCTAAACGCCTCCCAGGGAGGAGTGCTTGCCTATTATTCTAAGGGTCAGGGTCTGTAGCTCTTCTGTGTCCCTCTGAGTACAGTTACTGGGACTTGGAGAACTCAAGTCACTTCCTTCTGGAAGCAAAGCTGTCAGCACAGCCATGGCCAGCAGATGGCAGGCTCTGGTTGCTGGTCTTTCTTTCTCCCCAAGTGGGTGGGCCAAGAAGCTGAGTGAAACCAGTGGCCCAGCCTTCCTTCCTTATGGCTCTCATGGAAAAGTTCTTTCCTCTGATAAAGTGGAGAAGAGGGGAAGGCAAGGAAGTTGGCATTGTCATGGTTTTATTTATCCAAACACCTGTAGTGAATAAGGACCCGCAGAAGGAGATGGTTTTACTATGAAATAAGCTCAATACAAGTTGAGCTTGCTACTATCTGTTGAGTGGAGACTGACCCTGGTGTCTGCACACTGGGGGCTTCTCCAGACAGCTTTGTCCAAACCTGGCTTGGTCTGAGAAAGCAAACTGGATTAGCTTAAGCGTAGAGAATCTGCCTCTGGCTTTTCCATGGTGATGGCAGCATTTGGGTGGAGAATCTCAATGTGCTTCATCCCTGGGCAGCTGCTCTGGTAGTGGCTGACTCACCCTTGCCCTGAAGAAGAGAACCCGGAGAGATGACACAGGGAAGCTGTGTGGGGTGCTGCTCCAAACGCCCTATCAGACTCCCTGCTGGACACTTGACCTCGGATGATAGATAGCTCAGCGAGGAGAAGAGACCTACCCAGAGTTATGGATCTGGGAGTCAAATCCATCTGTGTCCCAGGCTAAACCGGCTCCCTTCCCAGGGCAGTCGCTGCATGGGGTGGAGATCTGAGTCCAGGAAGAGGCCAGACACTTGGTCCTCAGTGACCTTGGCTGGATAGGGACCCCAGGACTAAGTCCAAGCGGCCCAGATCCCGCCCCGGGCTTGGGGAGGCCAGCGGGGCTCCCGGGTGATGGGGCAGTGGCGCGGCCAATATTGACTTTGGTAAACACCATTTGGAACAGAGCGCGGGGCGAAGGCGGGGGAGCCCTGACCCGGGAGGCGGAGGCAGCGGCTCCGCATTTAGACGAGGCCATTAGCAGCGATCGATGGCTGCTCCGCGCGCTCCGGCCGCTGGGCGCTCCCAAATGAAGGTTAAGTTTGCTCTGCGCCCGGGCGCGGCCGGCCATGCGCCCGCATAATGGCAGGGACCCAGCCGGCCCGCGCGCCCAGGTTAAGCGCTGGCCAAAGAGCCACGCGGCCAGACCCGGGGAGGAGGGAGGCTAGGCCCGCAGATCCAGGCAGGGAGCCGCTGAGGGAGGAAGCCTAAGGTAACTGCTTTGGTTTGTGACCTGCAGGTCTCTGGTGACTCGGGGCACTAATGGGTGGAGGGTGCCTTGTTCTGCTATTACCCTTTGGAATGAATGCAGGGGGTGCAGATGGTGCAAGCACAAGCACTGGCTTTGCACCCTCACCCCTTCACCCTTGTACCTCTAAAGTGGCTGCCTGGCACCCTGGGACTCACCAGTCGGAGAAGCAAGAGAGTTGGGTGCTCTTCTGGTTCTGTCATTGTCCTGTCCCCTGCCCTTGTCCTTTCCCCTTCTCAACCTCCATCTCTTCTCCTGAAACAGGTTAAGCCCAAGAGAATGGAGCCCTGGGTAGCAGGTGTGTTTTCACACCTGTGTTCATGAGCAGCCAGGTTGTGTGGGGACACAGGCATGCCACCTGCATGGCAAGGTGTGACTGAAATGCCTGGCTGTGTAGCAGCATCTAAGTGGGTCTCCGTAGAGAGAACCTGGGGTCTGGGGAGAGCTCTATGGTCCAGGTAGCCTCATGACAAATGCCACTCATGTACCACCAAGAGCAGACCTCATCCCTGGCTGTCTCATCTGTTACCTCCAGCTCCAATTGAAGATCGTCCCCCACATTGCATACTTAATAGATGCCCCTGAAGTGCCCAACATTGAAATGACATGTGAATCCTCATATCTATCTTTTGTGCCTGTGTGCCAGTACTAGGGCTGGAACTCAGGGCCTGCTTGCTGTCCTTTAGCTTTTTTTGCTCAAAGCTAATGCTCCATCTTCTGGCTTTTTGGTAGTTACTTGGAGATAAGAGTCTCATGGACTTTCCTGCCTGGGCTGGCCTTGAGCCATGATTCTCAGACCTCAGCCTACTGAGTAGCTAGGATTACAGGTGTGAGCCACCCGCACCCAGCTCAAACGTTTTTTTTAAAACCCTTTTACCAGTGAGGAAACTGCGAGAGAGGATGGATTAAAACCACACTCCTCCAGGGCAGGTGACACCAACTGTCAGTTCCATGGTAAATAGGGTGGAAGAGAATGCTGTTTGCACTCACTTGCACGGTAAATAAGATGTCTCTGGTCTCTTTCAAGACAGCTGAACAAACCAAGGCTCAGTAACAGAAGGGAGCTGCCTCAGCTTAAACAGAAGTGCACATCAGAGCAGCCATTAAGCCTCTGACAGGTTGGGTTTCTGCAATGTTTCTTCTGGTCCTGGTCATAACCATCTCTGCTATGTGCTGTAGGAAGGGGCAGAGTTTAAGAGAAAGACCAGTCAACCTCCTCAGTAGGATGGAGGTACCTTGACTGCAGCTTGGCTAAGACCCTGACTCTGTCATTGTCCAATCCCAATCAATACACTGAGGAAGACAGACTAGGAGCCCTAAGAAAAAGATGTGATGGGGTGAGCTAAAGGGTTTTGTGTATCATCTCCAGAGACATTGAGGAATGTCTGGGGACCTTTTATTACAATGAATGGCCCAGGGATGCTAATGGATTGCACAGAAGAATTGTCTGCCCCAAATTCTATCAGGTTTTGAGGACCAGACCCGGAAATCAGGTGGCCCCAGTAGGGAGTGGCCCCTCCCTCCCTTCTCCCCTCAGCTCCCAGCCACTACTTCCTTGATTACTTCTGATTAGATAAGATCCTGACTCTGCCTTTGTAAATGAATGGCCACAAAGTCAAAGTGGCCTGGCCCCCATTTATGATCAGATTATCAGTGGGGAGAGCCACCCAGAGTGCTTATTCCTCCCTCTGGGGGCTGAGAGACCACCAATAATGAACCTGTGGTCTCCGCCTGATCCTTTGGTCATCTTCCCTTCTGTAGGACCTGGAGGCTAAAGGAGCAGGGTGACTTTGAACACTGTAGCAGGGCTTCCTGGCTCCCTGGCCAGGGCTTCTGTCTGGCTTTTCCATTGGCACAGTCAGCCCTAGCTTACCCTCAGCCTCTTCCTAAGCCAGGACTTCAGGAGGCTGCTCCTTTGTTTATTCATTACCTAACTGTGTAGCCCTAGACAGGGGTAGGAGGTGTCCAGCCTACGGGCCACACACATCCCTTGAAGTCATTGGGTAGATGGTGTAACAGGCAGATATGCTTCTTGTAGGCTTCTTGTGGTCTCTCTGTATTGATAACTTAGTATGGTCCACAAATGATGTTATAATATCCAAATGGCTCTTAGCAGGATAAAAGTCCTGAACTTCCACAGAGGAACAGCTCTCCATTTCTGGGTCAGTTTACTCAACTATAGAAAAAAATGGCACATCTCTTATGGTGCTCATGACACTGGGAGATTAAGGCCACTGTGCATTGGTGCCATTCATGCTTAGGAACGCATGTCATACATTGTTCCTGGCCTTCCTTCAAGATGTCTAGGCTGCTCCCTGGAGGCTATATCTGGTATGGAGGTGGGCAGAGGAGAGGGCAGGAGAGAGGGAGGGACCCTTTGGTATTTGCCTATCCTATCTCAGTCTCAGGTATACAAGTACCATTACCACCAATCCATGCCAGATCCCAGGGGTCTGTCCTAGCAGATGCTGGCTGAGGTTGGCCCGGGCTGGGCTAAGTACTGTGCTAGGTACATAGAGACATCGATATGAGCTGGGCCTAGACTCAGCTCCCAGAAAATGGAGGAGCTCCCAACCTCATGGAGCAGTACATGCCCAAGGGCGAGGGGGACATCTGTACAGAAACACTGCCACGCAAGACTCTGGGGCGGTACAGTGCTAAAAACTTACACATAGTCCCACATTTACGGGGCCAGTGTCATTTTTGTTCTACTAGGCGAGTATAGATGGACAAGCACACTAAGTAGGTGCAAGTCAGGGGAAGGTCTCCTGAGGAATGTGCAGTGGAGATGAGAGCCGACTGGCCTAGAGGTAGGAACCAGACAATAGCCCATCCCTGAGACAGTCAGCCTGTCACTTCTTCTTCCCTCTTCTTCTAGCAGAGCTATCCCAAAGCCTGTGCATTTTGTCTTCATCCATATCATCTGTCTCCCCTTCCTGTCCTGCATGAACCACCACCTCAAGCTACACTGTGCGTAGCATCTTCAGCGGTAGTCCCTCTCTCCAACACATGGTCTCTATCTGATCTACCTCAATCCTGGAGCCAATGGGATCTCTTGCAAACACACTGCATTCCTGACTCCTTCTGGCCCTGGTGTGGGCTTTCTGGGTGGGGCCTGTTAGCATGCCGAAGCCCTTGAGACACTGAGTAGATCAAGTAGGCAGTGGGGTAGATGGCTCGGGTGCAGAGTGGACACAGTCTTCTCTGGAAATACATTTACTTCTTCCCTCCTCTCCAGAAAGTTCTCTCCAGACTTCCCAGGACTCCCCAGGTACAAAGAGATGGTGAAGAGGGTAAGGCTTTGGAACTGCCAGGCTGGTTTCTTGGTCATGTGATATGGCAGGCTGCCCTTGCTCTCCTCCATTGTCAAATAGCAGAACAGCAAAGATGTGGACATTACATGTCTGCAAAGATTACATGATGCCATGCATCTAGATCTGCAGCACTCAGCAAATGGAAATTACCATCATCTCAGCTCATGTCCTGCTGGACCCCATGGTCAGTTTGTCTCTCTCTTATCTAGCCTGTGAGCTCCTTTACAGACAGGTTTTTATCCACCTTGGTATCATCAGGCCTGGTATATAGTAGTGGCTCAGTGGAATGAGAGTTTGGTGGGGACAAGAGTTTTGGGGTACCTCCTATGGGAGGAGGTTCAGTAGCGAGCCCCAGTAAGTCCTGTGTAACCCCGCCCACTTCCACCAAGAAGTGCAGGGAGGGGAAAAAAGGAGGGGAAAAGGAGACCCCAGGAGGGGGAACAGCTTGAACATATTGTTCCCAGCTGAGGGGACTCAGGAGTGACTTCTCTGTCGAACTTTGACCTCCAAGTCACATATTTTCTTTGAACTGTCAGGCAGCCCCCAGCCCTGTCACTCTCCATCTAAGATGGGTGAAAATTGAAACTCCAGCCTTGGCCTAGAGGACTCAGTCCCCATGCCTAGCCCCATGCCTGGCCCCATGCCTGGCCCCACGCCTGGCTTTGCTTGTGTGGGACTAGCCAGAACTCCTAGCTGAGAGTTGCACCTCTGTGGCCTAGGCCTGTTCCCCAACCCCCACAAACCTGCCTAGGTCTCCCACAGCCCAGGGTCACCAGCAGCTTCTCACCAGCCTGGCAGAGCCCCCATGCCAGTCAGAGTCTGGAGCTGGGCTGGACTCCTGCTCTTCCCCACCATACACAGAGAGGAAGTTTGGAAAACTTGGGGAAGTTCCTTCATAGAACTCTCTGGTTCAGTTTGCCTGGGGGAAAAAAAAATGCAATACCTGCCAGGTAAATGGCTGAGAGAATTCTTACATAATTAGAGCATAGAGCATAACAAGATTTAGCTTCCTTCCCTTCCCTCATGCAGACTGTGGCCCTCAAGAAAGAAAGAATGTAGCAATGTACTTCTGTGTGTAGCCAGCACACCTGCCATCCTCATCTGCAGGGATTCAAACATTAAAGCAGGACAGGTGTTTTATTCTTCTTTTACTTAGGAGGGAACCAGGGCTCTACAAAGTAAGAGAATCTGCTTAAGAACAGCGACCTGCACCTGAGTAGCAGAGCCGAAGTTCTAATGAGGATCATATGACCCAGGTTTCAGAGTAATAGCTTACAGCAAGTATACAGCAGGGCCAGGCTTCCCACCCAGCCACCACCCCTTCCAGCAGCAAGCACAAAGTTGCTGGGTGCTCTGAGCCTGCCCTCAATGCTCTAGTATAATCACTCCACACTAGCTAAACCCAAGACCCACTCCTTCATGAAGTAGCCTTGGCATCTAGCCAGGGGCTGGCACCAGCTACTGCTCAGTGAACATTTGCTGAGTGACCAAATAAATGAATCACCAACTCTTTGTAAAATATCAAAGAGGACAATTGTGTGGCAAACACATGAAAGTAAATGTGAAAGATCTGTTTGTTTATTCATCTGAAGTATTTCTATTATCTTCTATTCACTGTCCTTTCTTTTCCTACATCTATTTTATTTATTTGTTTTCTGCCGGTACTGGAGCTTGAACCAGCCCCTAGACACAGTCCTTTAACTTTTTCCTCTCAAGGCTAGTGTCCTACCACTTGAGCCACAGCTCTATTTCTGGCTTTTTTGCTGGTTAATTGGATATAAGAGCCTCAAGAACTTTACCACCAGGGCTGCCTTGGAACCACAACCCTCAATATTCTTTCTGAGTAGCTAGGATTACAGGCATGAGCCACCAGCGCCTGTTTCTTATACATTTATTGGATACCTACCATAGACAAGGTTCAGATGGTCTCTATAGATACAAGAATAATATGATCCAACATTTATTTAGCACTTACTCTGGTTCTGGCACTAGGCTATAAATTTTATGTGGACATTCTCACCACTCATAACAACCTTAAGGAATATAAATGTTATTGTTATCCTTATTTTATAGAACAGTAAACAGAGACTAAGAAATTAACTAACTTCAAGTAATTTAGAAAGGAAGGGGTAGAGCCCAGATTTATATGAGGATATGAAAATTTGAGAGCCAAGGGGGGAAAAATACTTTTTTCAACTTCTATTAGTTCATTGGCTGGTGGACAGTGATGTGTCAGAGACTTAAGTAAGGCAGGAAATATTGATGCCATACATACATGCTTTCTTAGCATAGATCTCTCTAAGACTATTTTGAACATGATTTTTATTGTCAAGTGTTACTAAGAGAGCAGTTATTTCAAGATCAGCACTTTTCCTTTTTCCCTTAGAATCTGGTAAGGATTTTTTTCTTGGCAGTTCCTTCGGTTACTCACTGAGCTCGCTTGCTTAGCTGGTGCTCTTCCACGTGAGTATTTCCAAGTCTGGCTTTTTGCTGGTTATTTTTTAAGGACTTCTCACAGACTTTTCTACCCAAGCTGGCTTTGAACCAGGACCCTCCAGGTTTCAGTCTTTTGAGTAACTAGAATTACAGGCGTGAGCCCCTGCCACTGGGCTTTCTACTGAGCTTGTAAAAAGGCCTACATAGGGTTATTAAGGCACCAACTAAGGAGGAAACTGAGGAACTCTGGTGGGGAGAGGTCCCTTCTCCAGGTCACTGAGGATGAAAACAATCAGTATATTGGTACAGGTTTCTCTGAGTCTTGGGAATAAAGCCTGATGGACACCTTGCCATCTGCTGTGTTGTCCTGGCATTATGATGGATTTCAAGCTACCAAAGTGAAGCTACCTAGTAATGGCACTGAGCGGAAATTCTTCCAAGCTGGCTTTAGCCAGTTTGGAAAACCCAGCCCTTCCAACAAGCTTGGATACTTCAGGATGATTCTACTGAACCCACTAGCCCCATGGGACAGAAAGTGCAGGTAAAGTTTGAGCCCTCAGACCTCACCCACAGAGACTGAGCATGGCTCACTCCCTTCTGCGAATGATCAGGCAATCACAGTTCCCCATCAGCTCTGCCAGGCTGGGGCATCAGCCTGCCTCACCTTCTTTGCAGCAGAATTTGTCCACCCTACGCACCACCCAATGACGTGTGACATTTAGGAGAAGCAAAGGGGCACAGTACCCTGATAAATTCCTCAATGAGTAGCAAGACATTCAGTGTGTGTGTTCAGTGTGCTTGTCTTGTAGCTCTTCAAGGAAGAAAGCAGAGTGAGCTTGATTATCCCATCACCCACACAGGAGATCAGGCAGGCTCATCTCCAAAGCTCTGCAGATCAGGCTGTTCAATCTTAGGTCATAATAAGTGCAAATTTTCTTCCTCCTACAGGGTGGACTCCTGACATTTCCAGTTAACTAATCCAGGACCCCACACAGCTCCCAGACAGCTCCCAGACAGGGCTATGATGCTGATGTGGGCCAGCAGAGCCCCTTCTGTGGCAGAGTTGCGGTTCATTAGTTGAACTTCCGTCACTGTGACAAACACTTGAGAGGAATGATCCAATAGGAGGAAATATTTATTTTGGCTGAGAGTTTCAGAGGTTTTAGTCTAAAGATGGCTGGCTCTACAGCTGTGGGCCCAAGGTAAGGGAGAACATCTTGGCAAAGGAGGCTATTCATCTCACGATAGCAAGGAAGCAGAGAGGGCAGAGGAAAGTGTCAAGGATAAGATACCTTCAAAGGCAGGCTCTCTGTGAGCCTCTAGTGAGGCTCTACCTCTGAAACTTCCCACAGCTACCCAAAATAGTTCCAGCAGCTGGGAATTAGGCCTTCAATACATGAACTATGGAGCATTTCATCTTTACACTGTAACAAGTGGTTATTAGAACCTGGGAAGGATGTGGTGGAGGGAAGAGGGAGAGATAATGGTTTCCTGGGTACAGAAGGGCAGTTGAATAGGTGAAGTATCTTCCAATATTCTACAGCACAGGAAGAGAACTACTGCTGTGAACATTAGCTCAGTGTTTCAAAAACAACTCATAGAGTGTTCTGGCCATTGCACGTTGTACATATGTATTGAAATACCACATTGTTTTCCATAGTTATGCACAATATGTTAATATATTAATTTTTAAAATTGTTCTACTATTCACGATGACTTTGAAAAACAATGGCTTTGCTTGCTCTAATATCTTTGAACTGATTGCTTGGTTTTTGCTTATTGCTAACAAACAGATACTTAAGTCTTTACTAGGGAGCAGGTGTGTACTGTACTTTTTACTTCATCTTCCAAGCAAATTGGCCAGGAAATGTATCTTTGTATTTGATCGATGAGCAAATTTCTCTTTAGAAAGATTGCATAATGTGGATGAAGTCACATGGCCAGTAGGTGACTGAGCCAGGGTTGGGACTGGAGCCCAGATATATCTATCTTCAGTATTCACTTCTCCCCCATTCTACAATGATTGATCTTTCTGGTTGATAAGGAGGGGAAAAATAAGTTAATTCTGAGAGAGTCAACATATACTAGTTATTTCAGTTTTCTATTGCTACATGACAAATCCCCTAGAATTTGGCAGCTTGTATAAACATTTATTTGTTATCTCGTGATAACAAATCCTAAGCTCAGTGGTCTTATTAGGCCAAAATTAAGGTGGCAACAGCTGGGGTCTTGTGGGAAGGCTCTGGAAAGAATGTACTTATGCACTCACTGGGGTTATCATTGAAACCCAGTGCCTTGCAGGTGTAGACTGTTCCTGGTTCTTGCCATCTGCTCCTCAGAGCTACACATATTCCTTCTCCTGCAGGCCCTCCATTTTCAAAGCCCGCAGGAGTGCAGCAAGTCCCTCTTACACTTCAAGTATCTCTTAAGCTGCCTCCTTCTGCCTGTCTTTGACTTCCTCTTCTGATGGCAGCTGGGGAGAACTTGCTGCTTTCAAGGGCTCACATGATTCGACTGCCACCATCCAGATAATCCAGACGAATATCCCAGCCCTGAGGTCAAGTGCGCCACAGAACATAAGCACAGGGGTGGATGGCTCAGACAAGTCACAAGTTCCAGCAATCAGGGAGGTTCATTTTAGAGATCCTGCCGACTATGCTGGGTAAGTTTTGTGGCAGAGGAGGTTCTGAGAACTCTCCAGGGAGGTAGGACTGGGATACAGAGATCTTAAATACCCACAGTGGGGACTCTGTGTAGCCAAAGGAAAGGGACATAGATAGAGTCAGGTTCTATGGCAGTGAGAGAAATAGAAAGAGACCCTGAAAAGAAAGGGATACTAACCAAAGAATGCAGGCTTACATCTGCAGAAAACTTCCAAGTTTCCTTTACTCCCTTGTAGTGGCTCCCAAAAGATATTCAGCAAAAATGTGTGGAATTATTCTGTACTGCTCAGTTCCCATGGAATGGGTTGGATTCATTGGAAATATTTGGGTAAGAGCTGGAAAAGATTGGGTTGGGTGTGATCATACAGATAGAATTTGGCTTGTTTTGATTTAAAATGTTGCCCTCCCACCCCCCCCCAATAACACACACACACACACACACACACACACACACACACACACACACACACACACACATCTGTTTTAGGCTGGGTTATGCTGAGGTGAAAATCAGTGAATTAGGGATAGACTGGTTGAGACTAGGCTGAGCCAGGAGAATTCATCTGAATCACATTGGACTGATGAGGCTTGGGCGAACTGGAATTGGTTTGGGGCAGGGTTAGGCCAGGGGAAGGATAGGGTTGTATGGGGATTCCTTCCCTTGTAATTGCGGAGACAGAATTCTCACTGGGTAGTTCAAGCAAAAGTAAATGTAGTATGGTATTGAATGGCTTACAGAAATATTTGGATCGATTCCCCAGCACCACATATACAGAAAACGGCCAGAAGCGGCGCTGTGGCTCAAGTGGCAGAGTGCTAGCCTTGAGCGGGAAGAAGCCAGGGACAGTGCTCAGGCCCTGAGTCCAAGGCCCAGGACTGGCCAAAAAAAAAAAAAAAAAAAAAGAACCAAGAAATATTTGGAAAGCTGAAGAAACAGATTCTAGGCTGCATCTTCAGAAGGAGCTCCCAAAGCTGGGCTGCAGAAATGGACCACCAAGGCAGCTGCCTCTGGTACCCCCATCAGGAAGCCATCTGCCAAGCCAGGAAGCCACCAATCCAACTCTGGCTCCAGAGGCATGCTTGGCGGGATGTCCGCCCAGCCCAATGCACATCTCAGTGTATCAGCATTGACAGACTTCATCTAAAAAACAAACAAACAAACAAAGCAGAGGGAGGGTGTCATATGTGGGGAGGAAAGTCTTTGGCTGGGTACCACAAAATAGGGAGATGTTCCTAATCACCGAAGTGGTTTGTCTGTTTCTATAAATATTAGTTGAGTAGATATCTCCTTCTCTGCTTACTTGATTCAGTTCTGATTTCAAGCCCTGCAGGAATACAGGGCATTCCGTGCCATGACTCTGCTGGAGATTCAGTTTGGGGTCTTTCAGCCCCTGTGGAATATTAAATCTGTTGAGCTAAGGATGCCAGGATGGGTTAGACAAGGCAACTGCTGGAAGATCAGGGGTTGGAGGGTTTGGGGCGGTCTGGTTGCTTCCTGGCAGTGACAGGAGTTTGCTTGGCAGCTGGTTTGCTCTGGAAGCCGCTGTGAAGCCAATGCTTGAGCACCTTTGAGTCCAGCACACTGTGAGTGCTTTTACTCGGTCAGAGCTAGGAAGGCAGGGGTGCGAGGGTGACTTCCCCGAGAACAGCAGTACCCTGATCATCTCTCCTCACCACTTGGGGACAGCTGTATGATATGACCTTGTCGCTGTCAAGTCAGACCGATCTCCAAGCTTCCGACATTTGTTCCAGTGTTCATCCAACCTCCTGTGCCCTCTTTAAAACAAAATCTCTAGCAAGGGTCTTGGAAAAAACAAGTTCCAAGTTGAGAAACTTGTGAGATTTGTATTGTCTTGGGGCAAAAACCAAACCCTGTCAGGATATGAGAGCCATATGGTTTCCTCTTTCTACTTCTGGTGGGAAGAGTTGTGGAGTTGATGGAATCTGGGACCAGTTCCGGAGTCATACAGGTGCTGAGTTCACTGAGCCAAGGAAAACGGGTGCTGGCAAGCACACGTGTTTACACACACACAGGGCCATGCGTATGCACACAGGGCTTTCCAACCAGCAATACATCTTTGGTTTATATGGATTCTCTCAGAAGAGCACAGTACGGCAGGAATTATTCCATAACATCCCAAAGAGAGACCGTGTATGCTCAGAGAGGCTATGTAGCTTTCCCAATGACACACAGCAGGGCTAGAATTTAGGTTTAAAAAAAATTATTGCTTGCACAAACATTGTCTCCTTAACTAAAATCCAGCCTCACTGGGGTTAAGTAATTTTGCCCATCTTGTTCATGAAAGTAGCCCAAACATCTAGACTATTCCTGGCACAGAGTAGGTGCTTAATAAACATTTATTCAAGACACAGTTACTAAATAAATAAGGAAGGAAATCAAGCCTCAGAAACACACGTTCTCTTTGACCAAGGGCACTATATTCCACATCCTTGGAGTCTTGTCCCATCTCTGCTGCCTGGGTCTGGCTGGACCTGGTCCTAGATCTGTGCTGCTCCTGATTCATGGCTCAGGGCTGAGGGAAGAGGCCTCTGGACTCAGATCTTGGCCACACCTGGCATAGTCCTGATGTGACAGATACACATCTGTCACTCCCTTCACCATCTGTCTTCACACAGACCCTCTTTGAGGCATCCAGCAGAAAGGCTGGATGATTTCACTTAGAGGCTGAGCCTGCTCTTCCAGGCTGAGGCCTGAGGCTTCATCTCTGCTCAGGCCAACCAGCCTGCAAGCATCCCTCATGCACAACGCATACACAACATTAAGAGGGCAGCCTCCTGGACCTATTTTGCACCTAAGGCAACTGAGGCACCTAAGAAAACTTCCTAAGAAGTCACTGAACTACCTGAGATTGCATAGGTAAAGGGCACAAAACCTGGGCACAAGACCTGGAGGTCTTTGTACTACAAGGTTCATAGACATCAATGACAGACAGCCACCAGCCACCCAGGGAAGTGGCTCTCTCCTTCATCTCTGGCTCTGTTAAGGGCAGGGCCATGTCCTCTCTTCCCTCCACACTGCCTCTGTTCTCAGCCTGGGTCAGCACAGGGTGAGAGGAGGGGGGACATGTCGTGCTGCCTCCGACTGATATTGACGGATGGAGTGACTATTGTAAATGCTACTGTGTTGTGTAATCAGTAGGAAAATGTGACTTTGTCCCCAGAGGATACCAATGGCATTTTGGAGAAAATCCTATCCTTGATTTTCTGAACCTGCTCAGTTGAAATGTCTAGGTGACAGAGACAGACTGGGGGCTCTAGTACAAGAGTCCTGGGCAGCCACTTGCTGTTTCAGCCCCTGCCTGGGGAAGGGGCTGTCTTAAAGAGTTCCTACACACATGCATGGGCAGAGGATGTGTGTGTGAGGGGAGGGGGAACAGGAGACAGGAGACAGAATTTCTGGGTGTATGGGGACATGGATCACACAGTGGCCAGTACTGGAGGGACTCTACTTGAACTGTTATTCTCTCTCTCTCTCTCTCTCTCTCTCTCTCTCTCTCTCTCTCTGCCCCATTTCTTCTCCTCTATAAAGTGAATGGAGAGGTAAAGCTTATTTATGAGAGTAGGTGTGAAGGGTTCAATTAAGGCAGCCAACACTTAGCACAGAGTCTAGCCCAATACATATTTGTTAAGTAAATGTGAATGTGCATATGCCAATAGCAAGGAGAGAGCAGTTTTGAGTCAGAAGACCTGAATTGGAGCTACTTCTGTCACCTACTAGCTGAATGACCTTAGGCAAGTCACTTAACCTTGCTGGACCTCAGTTAATAATAGCAATAATCCTTGCCTCTTGGGTCATTGTGAGGATTAGCCAAAAGTGGTGAATAGAACCACTCTGTTATCAGTGAGCACTGTGCAAACGTTAGTTCTAATTATTCTTTGCAATGAAGACGGCTCAGCAGGAGTCATGTGTGTGAGTGAGGGTCTCTGAAAGGCTATACATGAGGGTGGGTCTGTAGCCAGGCTGTGTGTGAGTATTGTGTGTGGGTGTGTTTGGAGAACAGGGGCCATTAG
Organism: Perognathus longimembris pacificus; assembly: GCF_023159225.1. Classification (NCBI taxonomy): domain Eukaryota; kingdom Metazoa; phylum Chordata; class Mammalia; order Rodentia; family Heteromyidae; genus Perognathus; species Perognathus longimembris. The sequence goes on along the minus strand of NC_063167.1, from coordinate 31,597,542 downwards.
AAAAACCATCATCCTTCTAAGTTGTTCTTTCTTTTGCTAAACTCAACCTGCCTGGCTGACATCGGAAACAGGAATTAGTGGCTTGTCTGGGGGGACGGGATTAGTGGCTGAACTTTCTATTCCTGGAGAACCTCTTTTCTCAGGAGGTCAAAGCAATTTCCATATATTATCCTCATGGCAGCTTGGGAAGGTCAGGGAAATGGCAAACACATGCCATGAATTCCTCAGATGGAGAAACCAAGGCAGGAAGGGCAGCAGCTGAGCCCCCCCCCCCCCCCCCGCATTGGCCCTGTTTGAAGCAATATCTGAAGGACTTTGCATCCATCTGAGCCTATCTCAGGTAGACAAGGCTTCTTCCTGCCTGCTAGTGGTTTATTCTTTGAGTGGCTATTGCAGTCCTCTTCCCCTATTCCTAGACCTGGGCTGTGTGCTTCAGGAAGAGAATGGAAACAGAAGCCCAAGTCCCTAACAGGGACATGTGCAATGCACAAAGGTTCTTACTTTGCCTCCATCTCTACACTTCAGCAAGGCTGTCATCCTCTTACCTCCTCCAGGAAGTCTGTCTGACTGCCTAGTCTGGCAAATGAAGAAGTAAATCATTCTATAAGCTGCTGAAAAGAAGGAACTAGCAAGAAGGGATTTGGAGGACTCGGCCACATTTTATCTACTGATGTTATAGGCAACACCAGGAAGTGCTCTCTGAAACAGATCAGAACAAGAACCACCCTGACCAAACCCTGTATGTGAATATGCAGCTGGTTAGTCTCCAAGTCTCAAGGGAAGATCACTGGAGAGTTAGAGCAAAGGCTCTAAAAGCAGGGTTCCCTCACCAATAGGATAGCATCACCTTGAACTTGTTAGAAATGCCAGCTCTCCAGCCCCACCCCAGACCTACTGCATTAGAAGAGAGGAAGGAGGTCAACTAGTGCTAAGCAAAACCTGTGGGTGATTTTGATGCTCCAGGTTCAAAGTGCACCAGCAGCTGGGCCCCTGTCTTTCCAGCCTCCTCTTCTCCACATCTGAGGTCTCCTGCCCCAGATTCCTGGCCTGCAGAGGAGCAGAGGTTACAAGCCCACAGCCCTCTCAGGTCCTCTCACTCAGCCCCCAATGAGTCTCCTGCCATCAGCTTTCCTGATGGGTCACGACTAGGTGCCCTTAGAACCTGCCCACCCGGCAAGTCTCTTGAGTTTTATGTCTGCAGAACATGACTTGCCTACCTCACTGGTTTGTTCATGTCTCCACCAAGACACCACCCTAATTCCCAGGGTGCCTTGCCCCTGTGTCTGTGGAGCCCCAAAGGTTTTCTTATGTGACTCCAGGAAATGAATGGTTGCTCTCTTGGGGCTTGCAAGACCCCACCAAGAAGGAGGATGAAATTTGCCAGGGCTTACCCAAGGCCTTCCAGAAGGTGACTGGACTGAGAAGCTAGTAGCCAGCCAATGTAACAGCAGCCACCACAGCCCCCAGGTCCAGGCGATGGGTTTGCCTCTGGGAGTGGTGTCATTCTCCAGACTTCTCTGCCCTCCTCGGGAGGAGTAGTCAGAACTGCCATCTTTCTTTCAGTGTGGGTACCAGACCATAGCCCAGTGCTAGGGATGTCTCATCATCATCAAAGGTCATTAAACCCCTTACCCCCAGCCCCTCCCAGCAATCCTGAAGCCGTCCAGTTTTACAGATTCAGAACTGAGGCCTAAGGAGGTCTGTACTTTGCCTGAGATCTCATAACCAGTATGGAGTGGAATTTACCTCCAATTTTTGGAATGTTTTCTTTAAAAAAAAATGGGTACAAGCCAGAACCCCAAGGTACAGCATGGGGTGGGATAGCCGGTAAATTTGGATGATGGCTCCACAAACATCCAGTGAGTGTCTCTGAGAGGAAGGCCGTTGTCCATCCACCCCATCTGTGCTCTGCCAGCCTCGCTTCATTCCTGTACAACTCAAGCAAGGATGGATGTCGAAGTGAACAGACACCACAGCGATGCCCAGTCGCTAGAGTGGAATGCTCACCGCGCTATAGTGCATCCTAGAGACTCAGACTCCTCAGCTAAGCAACACCTCCCACCTCCCACCTCCCGTGCAAGCACAAACCGAAGTTAGATAGATGCCTTGCTCAAGTCTGGTAGGACACACCCGGGGCGGGCCAAACCTGGAGATGGATGCGCCCCTAGCCATGAGCACAAGAGGGCGCAGCGTTCACAGATTTGTACAGCTTTGAGAGCTGTGCTCCCGAGTCGGCTTCCAGGCTTCTCCAAGAGCAGGAAGGTATCTGGGGTCCCCAATCCAGGAGGGGCTGTCCAAGACGGGTGGGAAAGGAGAAATCCGAAAAAGAAAAAAAAACAAGCCGCTTGGTTGTTGTTGTTGTTTCCCATTGGGTGACTTCTGATGAGACATTTGACCTTTCGGAGCTTTCATCTATAATCATAGAAATACGATTATATTCTCTTCCCCCCACCCTCCTCCACTCCATCTCAGCATGCCTAAGCCTCCTGCTCACAAAAACAGATGGTTGGTTCAGGCGTTTCGTGTCGACTGTAAAGTCCTTTCTTCTGCCCTTCGGACTCGACGTAGGACTCGCTTCACGACGTTGCGAAATAAATACCTGCGTTCCCATTTTATGGACACGCAAACGAAAGCTGGGAGAGATCGTTATTTCGGGGACTTGCGGCTGGCTTCATACAGGGCCATGCCCGGACTGTCCTCTCTTGTCCCACGGCCTTTGCTGTCACTGGACCTCCCTGGAAGCGCTAACCTCGGGCACCGGTGATCGGGACCGCACCCAACCATCTTCTACACAGACTGGGATAATCGGCAAACACAACCATCTGAGAAACCTTAGTCCACGGCCCACGTTAGGCCCGACCGTGCCCGCGCCCGCTGGTACTAAAGGCAGGTTGTGTTGGAACCCCAGCCGCTGAGCGGCACTGAGGGTCTCGATCCCCAGATTCCCGGGCCGGGTCGCCGCGCGCCCGCGCGCGCGTGTGGTCCGGGCAGCGCCCTGGAGGCGGCGGTGCACCGGACGCGGGGTCCCGTGGGCTCTCCCACGCCCTGCCCCAAACCCTCGGTCAGCAGCGCCCGCCCAGCTCCGCTGCTGCGGTGGGATCGCCGGGTCAGGCGGCGGAGGTGCCCTCCCAGCCCGCGCCCTGGGCTAAGGCTGTTTGCACACATGTAATTAGCGCTAATTACCCCGGGCTTTCAGCTTGCCGACTCCCCGCTGGAGAGAGGCGGCTGGGGAGCCCCGGTCCTCCGCGCAAGCCCTCGCCTCTCCTCCCCGGCCGGCCTGGGCGCGGGTTCACACCCATCCTCCCGGGTCGTTGCGGCGGCGTGGGGAGGGGGGTGTCCGCGTGTGCCCGCGCGCCGACGCACCGCCACGTGCTAGGCAGCGAGCGCCTTTGTGTGTCGGCGCCGCTGTGCGCTTGGAAATGCCGCCGCTGGGGACAGTTCGCCGATCCCCCGGCAGAGGGGAAAGACGAGGGGGGCGGGGGGGGGGGGACGGTGGCGTGGGAAGAGGTGAGGCCGAAATGGTTCTCAGCTGCGAAGGAAGGAAGCGCTAACGCCTCGACCTCGCAAACCAGCGAGTCCTGCATAAACATGAGCCCCCGGGGCGGCGACCCCAGCCTGGAGTCCGGGGGTATCCGCTGCAACCGCCGATCTGAGCCCAGCTGTTGATCGAGCCCCATTCCGTGGCCCTGGCGCCCTTCTGTTCCTGCTTGAACAGGCCACCAGCGCAGCTTCTCACCCGCGGCATGGGGGGTGGGGAGGGAGCCCCGAGTGATCAGAGCCATCGCCCCAGGCGGAGCCGCAGGGGCAAAGGCGTTTCGGCTGGGCGAGAGTCAAACTCGGCATAGGGCCTCCAGCCTCCTCGGGCTTCTTTTCTGACCTGGAACCCCCCCCCCCCCGCACCTCTCCCCCACGGCCCTTGCAGACCCTGATCGTGCGTAGGGAGTCCTTAGCGCGCCTCCTTCCTGCCCTCTCCCTCCCTCTCGCCAATGCAACCACCTCTATGCCACCAAAGAAACCCGACTGCAAGCTCAAACCCAAGGGCCTTGGTCGTGGTGGGGGCGTCCTCCGCCGTCCCCCCTCCCTCCAGGCCCCACCCCAAGCTGGGGTTCTCCGCACTCTTTCTCTCCTCTGGTATAGGAGTCGCAGGAGGCCTTCCCTTTCCAGAGTTTCCTGTGTCTCTTGGTCCTGCCTTCTGCGTGCGTCCATTTGTCCCAGTCTCAGCCTATGGCTTCCGGGTCCTCTGACCTTCATGACCTGTTGCCCGCTGCCTCCCAGTACCTTTGTCTGCCTCTGCTATCTCTCAGCCTCTGGCTCTTGGCAGATCTCTGTCGTGAACGACCCCCCCTCCCGGCCCTTGCAAAGGAACACACACCGGGCAGAATCCGACTTTTCAATAAAAAAAAAAAAAACCGACAACTGGGAAACAGAGTGAATTAAAAAGCATTAACTTAAAAACAATCCATGTGTCTGCAAATGCATTCCAAATGGCAGCCCTTGGGGTGGGGGCCTCGTCGGCCATATGTTCTGGAGTCCCAGACACAAAGTGTAGGGGGCTCAGGGCCCCTCGGTGGACCCCCGCCCGCCCACCAGCCACCTGGGACCCAAAGATCTTGGCACTAAAGAGAGGGTTTGTCTCCGCCCCTCACTGTCATGAACCTCCAGTCAGTTCCTGGGCGCTCCCAGGGTTTGGACATCTTACACCCCCCACCCTAAATCTTAACATTGACCCCCCCCAACTCTCCTCGGAACCAGCCCTCCGGACCCCCACCCCACCCCCTGTACCCACATAGACACTCCTTCCAGTTCAGGCTCGCCCTTCCCAGCCCTGTTCCACTCCCATTCTGCCCTCCTGCCCTGGACCACCCAGCAGCCCTGGCTAGGCAGACCTGGGTAGGACCAAAGCTTGCCTTGGCCTGAAGAGAGTCCGCAGGGAACTTGGAAGAAAGGGCACTGCCAGTCCCACTACCTGTGACTGCCAGGTCCTGCCTGAACTCATCTGAAGACATACTGGTCCATGGTTCAGTGGCTGCTGGCCTTTGTGATCCCTCACCCAGAGAGGATGCCCCCCCCCCCCAAGCCATCATGTTGTACCCCTTAGCAATCCCAACAACTATTATTTCCTTTTTCCCTGGAATTGTGGAGAAGTAGAATACATCAATGAGGGGTATGGGGGGGAGGGTGGAATTGGTTGGTGTGTATATGTGTGTGTGTGTGCCCAAACACATGCACAGTAAGCAAGTTCTTTGGTCTTCAACCCAACCCTTCTGGATTAGGTCTTTATCAGGGACTAAGTGAGGGACTCATTTCTGCTCACCTCTCAATGCCTTCTTCTCAAACCTGGAGAGAAATCTAAAATCTGTAAATCAGACAGAGAAGGGGGAATTCTGGATTCTTAGCATTGCTCAACTAATGCTAAAATATTAATAACATTATAGCTGGGCACTTACTGTGTGTTCTGCATATATTAACTCATAGAGATTATAGAAATTACACACAGCTAGATGATTTTGACTAGCTTGCCCTATCCTCAGTTTTCCTATCTGTAGCAGGAGGAGATGGGACCGTAGGTCCTCCCTGTATAGACAGAAACATCTGTAGCTGAATCAAAATCCCCTGATCATATTCATTGTCACAGATCCTACAGAAAACCAGATGGAACATTTGGGGCTCCAAGTTACTGTGACATTAAAACATCAGAACAACTAAAACCTCATTACTTAGAAAAATCTTTTTCTAAGTTCTGGGAAAATTGATATGGTATTTCCTCCTAATAATAAGATGAGCCATTTAGTTGAATTTTATTTTTCATGTCAAACATGTTCTGTGTTTATTATATAAGATAGCCTTTCAAAATTCACCATGTCTCACCCAACAATTTACCAGATTGTGGAGGAATCCAAGGTGAGTATTTATACAGAGCTCCCCACTGAATCTACTGGGAGACTTCAGCTTCTCAGATCCTTTCTGAATCCCATCTCAATGCTTCAGGGCTCATCTGCCACAGACATCATCCTCATATCATCTCATCTTTGATGTCGATATGAGATTCTAACTCAGAATCATACATGCAAGTTCCTGAGAATTTCTGATCTGATGGATGCATTTAAGCAGCTTCTGTCTGCTTAATCATAATCGTAAGGTGGATATGCTACAGGCATGCAGATCTCGGGGTATGTGCGCTGTGCAGATATGTGCTTCTCTGGAGGTGTGGATACAGCTGAGTGTTTGGGTGTAGTGGATGTGATATATGGTACCTAGACTTCTCTGTGTGTATGTGTCTATGCATGCACACTATGTTTGTGAATAAATGTGTGCCTTTGTGAGGAGATGCTATGTGTGCCCCTGTGGATGTGTGCAGGTGACTGCACCAACAGGCCTGGCTTTCTGAATCATCCCATACTGGTGGTGTTTATATGAAGGGGCACCCTATCCAGGCCCCCGAATGGCAACTGAGCAGTCTCCAGTTCCAGAGCTCACAGAGCAACTCTCCTGCTAGAGAAGAGGCACATCTGATTTTAAGCATAAACACAGCTCTGTGCTAAGCATCTAATTCTGCCAGTCAAGTAGAGAGCCCAGGCAGCTGCCTGCTAATTAGCTACCCTGGGGGTGGGGGAAAGAGAAATTGCGGTGTTAGAGTGGATAATGTGTTTGTCTGTTTCCCTGGGATCCTTGACCAACTGAATGCTCTCCCCCTCTCTCTGATCCTCTCCCAGGGGCCTGGCCCCTTGCTCCCAGCTCAGAACGAAGTGCAGTGTTCACATGCCTGGGCTCTAACACATCAGCTTTTCAAACAGACCAATTGCTAAGCAAATGTCACTTGAGCTGGAGCTTGGAAGGTGATCAGTGAGACAAATGAACCATCCAAATAGATAAGGACAAGTCCCAGGCCAGATGGAGATGAGCTAATACAGTCTCCAGAACATCAAGGACAGGCTCTGTGTCCCCTCTCCAGGCAAGTTGTGCTCGCAGGCCGAGGAACTCTTCCACAGCAGAGAACAAATACGTGGCCTCCTGAACCCAGGATCTCAGGCTCAACACACCCCAGCCCCAAGAGTCTCTGAGTCCCCCAGCAGCTGCAGTAGGCTTATGGGAGTAAGAGACTCACCTTGTTGGGCTGACAGTCTACTGTAGTCCAAGCCACCCACTTCCCATGCTTATCTACACACGGGCATGCCCATAGTCACAGACTGGCAGTCTTCACCTGTGACTTGAACTTGCACTGCACTCTCACGAATACACAGGCCTGCATACAAAGGTGTACATGAATGGCTATTAACCAGCATGCCACCATTACTTTCTTTTTTCTTTTAATCATGCAATAGCATTAATACCTACACAATAAGTTCAAAAGCAGATGCAGATGTAAATGACACAGGTGCCATACACAGACATTGTTATATCGTCCCCTAAAATTCATGTTAAAGTGCTCCCCACAATGTGAATCTATTTGCAGGGGGAGGCCTTGGGGAGGCAATTACGTTTAAATGAAGGCTTACTGGTGGGGGTCCCGAGGGATTAGTGCTCTTAGAAGAGGAAGAGAGACCCACTCCGGCTCTCTGCCATGTGTAGAGACATTGAAAAAGCTAATGTCAGCCAGGCATCAGTGGCGCATGCCTGTGATTCTAGCTACATAAGATGCTGAGATTTGAGGATTATGGTTCAAAGCCAGCCTGGGAAGAACAAAGTCATGGGGCTCTCATCTCCAGTTAACCAGCAAAAAGCTGAAAGTGGAAGTATGACTCGAGGGGCAGAGCCACCAGTCTGGAGTGAAAAAGCCAAACAAAGAACACAAAGCCCTGAGCTCAAGCCCAGTACTGGCAATGATAATAATAATAGTAACTAGAATAAGAATATGCATAGAAATTGATTTTAATATCATGAGCAGTTTAAATAACAGGTTCTGCTCCCTGTCTACACTTGCTGACAAAGCGAAGTTCTTCTCTTCTTACTCAATACACTGTTGTTTCTGTGACTGATGTAGGCTTGTGCATTCAATTTATCCAGAGACTACTGAATGATGGGTTTGCACCAGTCTCTGGCTGCAGCCCCCTCTCACACGCAAACTTCTCATGAGCAGTCAAACAGGTATGGGGGTGTCTGGATTATCAGGCCCTGCCTTCCCTGTGCTGCCTATATCCACCCCCATCCCTGTCCAAAGATGTCCTGAGGACATTTAGGAATCTTCATCAGCCCCAGGCTGCAGCAGGACCTGGAGCAACCCTTGGCATGTTACTCTTCTTCAGCACTGGACCGAACACTATGGCTGGTTCTCACAGAAGAAAATGAAGCTCCTCCTCACAAGCATAACTATTTTCCTTCCCAGTCTAATTCAGACGTGAATCTTTGTTGCTAATAAAGTGGCAGTTGGCTATCTAGGAGTGTCTGGACATGGTCTTCTCCCACAGGGAGTACATTATCCATCTCTGTCCTCAACCCATCAGATGTCAAATGACAAGACATTGCTGGTCTGCTCCTTTTCTGAAATGTGCCTTGGATGGCAGAAAGCAAGCAGGCTGAGAGCAGTTGCAAAACACCACTTTCCCTTTCTGTCTCTGGAGGGCATGGAGGAGCTGCCCGAGTCTGCTGCTCTTGGCAAGCTGGCCAATGGGCAGTGTGGCCATCAATGCCCAGCAAGTCTATTTACTTAAGCTCCACATCAGGCAGTGGTATTTTATTTATGGGAACAAGAAGGGAGAGAGTTGAAGCAGGCTGGTCTTTGCACACTGAAAGGTGCTCAGACCAGAGAGGGCGACATGGTGTGATGGGGAATGGGCCTTTGCCCTATGGCATATAGACTGGAAATGGAGCTGCAAGGCTCGGAAAGGGTTTGAAATAACATTTCAGATTGGAGGCCTCCCCTGCCCCCACCTAGGTGTCAGGATGGAAAACAGGGCACCTCTCCTCACCACTCGTCACCAGCCAGGGCTGTTTGAAATGAAAACAAAAAATTCTTCCTTAAAGGAACATGTGTTTTCCAAAGTACTATGAATTCTCTTCTTGACTTCCAAGCCCAGGAAAGGCTATGTGAAGGCCCCATTCATGACTTGAAGCTTTGGAGCCTGCCCTGGGGACCAACCAGGAGTTGTGAGGTCAGAGATCACCAACCTCCAGAAATTTGGAGTTGCTCTTCTACAAGTATTTGGTGAACTTTGGGCCTCTAGATTGCAAAAGAGACAAAGACTGGTCCCCTAGACCTGGGTTCCAACCCCTGCTGGATTAGAGGGCCTTGGAGAAGGTCTTCAAACTTCTTGCTAGTGATTTCTCATAGGCTGAATGGGAGCTGCAAATGAAAAGTGCACCCATAGCACGTGACCTCCAATCAGTGCTTAGTGATGGGATCTGTTGGGCTCAGAGATCCTCTGACTGCAGTCTGTACTTTCTGGAATCTGACCCCAAGTACTTCTCTCACCCAGTGTCCTGGGACACTCCTGCTGGCATCAGCGTGCCAGCAAGCCCAGTCACGCCAAACTGTAGATATGCATTAACATATGCTGTGCATCCTGTCTGCACCCGTACCACATACTGCCTCTGCCCTCCGCACCTCACCTCCCAACCACTTGTCCTGTCTTCAAGGATGACACACTGGCACTCAAAACCTTTCACGTTCTGGAGCATTTTAGATCTCAGAACTTTCAACTGATAAATTCAGTTCACATGTTTAAATAAAAATAATAACCTCCCAAATCAAAAGCACCTCTAGTCCCAAACATTTCATGTAATGGATTCTCAGCCTGTATTATCTTAGTTCCACATTTTACAGGGTCAGGAAAGATAGGATCAAAAGGGGGAAAATGAATGATATGGCCATATTTATCATACAGGAAAGATTACTCTGGGCCAAAATGGAGGCTGTGGATCAAGAAGGAGGTTGAGGGTCAAAGAGGGAGGGTTAGAGGGGAAGGCTGGGGCTCAAGGAAGAGGCTGGGGGTTAGGGAGGAAGATTGGGGGTCAAGGAAAAGGCTGGGGATCAAAAAGGAGGCTAGAGGTTAGAGAGGAAGCTGAGGATCTAGAAGAGGTTGCTCCAGTATCCAGACAAGAAAGGTCAGTAATGATTTTACACAAGGGGGAGAGGCTAGGTTTGACATTTTGCCTCATTTGTTCACTTAAAGCATATTTAGGCTAGGCAACTCAGTGGATCATGCCCCCTGTGATCCTAGCTACTTGGGAGGCTAAGTCCTGGAGGATCATGGTCCCAGATCTGTTAGGACAGAAAAGTCCCAAAGACTCCATTTCAATGAAGAAAGCTGAGCATGGTAATATACACCTGTCATCCTAGATAATATGGGAAGTATAAAATAGGTAGATAACAGCACAGTTGTAAGCCTGGGGAAAATGTGAGAGCCTTTCTTAAAAATAAACATTGTAAAATAATGGGGGGGGGTGCTGGAGGTATAACTTCATGGTAAAACACCTGCTCAGCAAGCATGAGATCCTAAGTTCAAACCCCAGTACCACCAGCACATAAATACATAGATATATTCGTTGGCATCTACTGGTGTGATGGGTTCTACCCCTGCTGCCTAGACATAGTTGTGGGTTACAGCAGTTCCAAATTCCTGCCTCCTGAAGTTTGCAATGGGAGAAAGAGATGATAAACTATGTAAGAAATAGGTGCAATATGTTAGATAATAACAACCAAAGCCAAGCAAGGGGATATAAATGTAAGGGCTGAGTAATAAAGTACAGCACAATGGCCACAGATGCCCTCACCATAAGGTAACTATGGGAGAAAGAGCTGAAGGAGAGAGGTGCAATGGGAGAATATCAGGAGAGAAACCCAGAGAGAAAGGAAGAGGGCTGGATCACAAAGGAAATCAGGTCCCTGTTGGTGGCCCTCCCCCTTCCTGAGCCTAGTGACTTGTGGGTGGTACACGTGCTGCTGGAGGGAGGAGCAGGGAAAGCTTTGAGGTGTCTAGTGCACAGAGTACAAGCCAGCTCCGGCAGCCCCTGAGACTGTGCACATTAAACCCTCAGTTCAAGCACTCACTCCTACCAGGTACTAGTAGAGCGCGCGGCACGTCTATCATCCTAGCTACTCAGGAAGCTGAGATCCAAGGATCCTGATTCAAAGCCAGCGTGTGCAAGCAAAATCCATGAGATTCTTATCCCCAATGAAGCAGCAAAAAGCTACATGTGGAGGTATAGATCAAGTGAGAGAGCACCATCCTTGAGTGGAAAAGCCAAGGGACAATTCTCAGACCTGCTTCTGAGACTGGATTTTAGTTCTGGAGATGCTGAGATTGTGGCAATGGCGCTGATCTCCAGGCGCAAAGGGCCCTGCACCAGAGCCCTCAGACCCCCTCCTGCCCAACCTCCTGCTTCCATCTCCTGACTCTGGCCATCTGTGGCTTCTAGACCTTGTAGCTATAAATACTGGCTCTTGTGGCCTGAATGTTTTCTCCTTCATTCATGTATTAATCCCCTGATATTCATCTATGGGTTTATATATTCACTATTTTCCTTGTTTTCATCACTCAATCTTCATTCACTTACTGGCTCCCATGTGGCACTTATCAAAAAAGTAACCAAATAGGTAATAGGCAGGGCAGGTCTAGGGGGCCATGACTGTAATCTTAGCTACTCAGGAGGCAGAGGTTGCGATAGCCTCAGTGCAAGGCTAGCTGGGACAATAGGATGGGGGGTCAGGGGTGCATTGGGTGCACTTTATGGGTGAGAAAAACCTCAAATTCAACGAGGTACAGTCACTCTTCTGAAGGTCACATCTCTGCAAGTGTTCTGATGGCCTATTGCACTAGACTTGTTGTGGATGCAAACAGCAGTGACTGGTCCTGTGGTTAGAACTATAGGAAACCGTGGTCGCCCTTACCTCACTGTCTGAAATTGGCTTGATGTGTGACCAGGGCCTGGACTCAGAACTAAGGCCCAAGCCTCACAGGTGCACAGCATTATCTCCACTCTACCTGCCCTGACATTAACTTTGCACAAGACTTTCCACATTTTTTTTTTCAGCCTCTGCATGTATAGCGGCAGGGAGTGGGATACAAGGCCCACAGTGTCCACACTGTTGTTGGAATCCTATCTGAGCTCAGGATGAAGGGGAGTGAGATCAGAAAGTCCTAACGCTCCAGAAGATGGGGCAGACACAGCAGGGGGAAGCAGCAAGTTTGGAAACAAAAGCCACTCCAGACTGACTTGTCAGTCCAGGCCCCCTCTTACCTCCACTTCCTTAGCTCCAGCCCCAGGGTCTCCTCTACTTCCACATCTTGTTGACTTTTGAATTTACAAGGTGAACCTCTTGCCAAGGCCCCTGGATGATTACACCCTGGGACTGGGCCCACCCTTGGAAAGCATGGTATTTCTGAGGCCCCAGGGGTAGCTGAAGATGGGAGGGACAAAAGCCAGTGATCTCTCTGTGCTGTGGAGAAGTCAACAAGATGAGAGAAAACAGAAATTGAAGGTAAGCTCTCTTCTGGGAGGGAAGGAAAGGAGCCATACTCACCTTTATTATATATTCTAAAAACTCTTGATTCTTGAGTCTGGCCTCTGCCCATTGGGGACAGCTCAGGTGGGGTGAGGAGCTTTATGGTGTTTGCTTGGTTTATGGGCTCTGGGGAAGAGGATATGAGAACCCAAGCAATTCTCTAGAGATAGGACCCCCTCAAGGAAAAGCTAAGATTTATTATTTCCGGAAATCCTCAAGGTTTACTGGGCTTGGCAGAGTTAGCTTTCCTTGACTATGGGGAGAAAAAAAAAAAAGATGGAGGGACTAGAGATTAAACAATAACAACAATAACAAATAAAACTCAGAGCTCATTCCCCTAAACCACCTTCTATTTCCATTGTCTCCCCTGTCTCATACTCCTAAGTCCAGAATATTGCCCGGGCTCGGATTCTGCCTCTCATCTTACTTCAGCAATGTGGGTATGAGGCTGGGAGAGGCTCAGGTGTTAGTCAGTGTCAAAGCTGACTGGGGCCACAGGAGTGGACACTCAGACCCAATCGAGAGCCAGCTGAATCACCCTGACTAAAAGATAAACAGTCTTACTAGGGCTATGGCTGGCAGTCGCCTCTGTCACCCCAGGTAGGCCTGAAACAATCGCCACCCACGAGCACTCAGGGAGGTGGCCCAGGCCCCAGCCTGTGACCACAGCCACCGGTGCTTGACTTCCTGGAAACGCCTACCCCACCACTCCTGTGGACACTGGCCCTAACCAAGTGTCACAGGAAACAAATGTTTCGTTGACAACCCTACTTCACAGGCACAAGAGGCTGGTTCCTGACATGGCCTTCCAGTGCTTCCGTGGCCCCTGTTAGCAAGATAGATTTTTATTTCTGGGCTTAATTAGGGGACATGCCATAAATATTCATGCAGCAAAATGAGCCCTGGCTCATGAGTGCAGCTGCTTCCCGCTTGGGGGAAATTAACATTGTTTTTCAGAGGAGAGTAATGAGGCTGCCGCTGCTGGAGAGAGAAACCTTTTCAACAGCCTCTCTAGGACAGAAAGGGACAGCCACCCTCAAGGCCCCCATACCCTAGTAAGCTGCCTGGCCTCTACAACTCCATAAATGGAGGCTGGGCTGGGCTCCTCAGAGGCTGAATCTGAAGGGAGTGCCCGCCAGAGTGTGCAATAGGTCAGAGGATGCCTAAGCTGTCGTGGTCATTCAACGACAGCTCAGGGGCCACATCCACCTGCCACCCACATTTTGTCGATAAAGTTTTATTGAAACACATCAATGCTCACTTGTTTAGATATCTCTTCTGCAACAACAGAGTTGAAGACTTTCAAGGGAGACTTGATAGCCTGCAATGCCTGGAATATTTATCACCTGGCCCTTTACAGAAAGCATGCTGACCCCTAGAACCATCTAGATCCATCACATCCTGGACATTTGTTATTGTTACAAGCTCCAAGCTGGGTGCTGGTGGCTCACACCTGTAATCCTAGCTACTTGGGAGGCTGAGATCTGAGGATCCTGGTTAGAAGCCAGCCTAGGTACACAAAGTCATAGACTCTTATCTCCGATTAACCAACAAAAAGTCAGAAGCAGAGCTATGGCTCAATTGATAGGATACCAGCATTGAGAAAAATAAGCCAAGCAAGAGGAAAAAACCCTGAGTTCAAGCCCCAGTACTGGAACATGCATACATGCACATATACATACACACACACGCACACACACACACTTTCCATCATTTCAACCTCTTAGGAACTTTAGGAATATGGAGTATTTTTAAATTCTTGTGTTCTTCGAATCTTTTGTAGACAGATCTGGAACCCAAGTCAGTGTCCCCTGTTCTACACCCACTGGTGGTGCCCTGAGAATGTGGATGTTAGCTAACTTTCTTTCTACCTCGGTTTCTTCATCTATAAATTGGGGTTAGTAATAGTACCTATCCCCAGGTCTGTTGGAAAGAAGTATGAATTATATATCTGTTATGTAAAATGGGATTCAATTTTCTAAAACTTCACTATCGTCCAAGTACAGAATCTTATTAACATCCTCTGAAATTTAACTCATGAGATCTTAGAATCTCAGCTGTGACCAGGAGACCTTGCCAAGTTTCTAGCACAAATGCTTTATAGGAATTACCTCGTTTAATCCCAGAGACAAGTTGAAAATCAGTTGAATTACTAACAACATATGAGAGGAACGTGAACTTTACAAGGTTTAGAGGCCTGGACCAAGGTCACTCAGATGGATTGCCATGCTAGAACTGGAGCCTGATGTGCCTGATTCGCAAGCCCATCTATAAGATAGTCCTACCTCTACAGAGAGCTCCTACCTGTCCCAGGTCCTCAGCCTCTGCCTGACCCTGCTGTGGCAGTGAGCATATTACCTCTGGAGATGGTACCTGTTGCTAAGCATTGAGACAGGGACCTGCTCTTACATTCACCACCTTCTTGTTTAGATTGTCAATTCCCAGTACTGAAAAGCCCAGAGGGAGAGCATGCCCATTCTGGGACTACTTCTAACTTGCTAGGAGTCAGCAACAGTCTGGGACCCATAAATTTGTAGCATCCTTGACTCTGAACTAAGCTCCCTAACACTGAGCAGACCACTCCTCCAGAAAACCTTCCTCAGTGCCCAAGGGGACCCCATTTCTCTTGAAGGCTCCCCAAATTCCTGCCTGAGCCCTCACTCCATGGGACAAGTCTATAATAAACCTAGAACTGTAATCCTTATACTTCTTGTGCTGGCTGTTTGAGAGTCTTGAGTTCTAGTTTCTCCTACAGGCTCAGGACACAAATAAAACCATCAAATGTTGTGACACTGCTTTTGTCCTCATAGTTCCCTTGACCCAGTAGATCAAGAAAGTGCCATTCTGGGCTGGGGATATGGCCTAGTGGCAAGAGTGCCTGCCTCATATACATGAGGCCCTGGGTTCGATTCCCCAGCACCACATATACAGAAAATGGTCAGAAGTGGCGCTGTGGCTCAAGTGGTAGAGTGCTAGCCTTGAGCAAAAAGAATCCAGGGACAGTGCTCAGGCCCTGAGTCCAAGCCCCAGGACTGGCAAAAAAAAAAGAAAAAAAAAGAAAAAGAAAGTGCCATTCACATTTGCATGATGTGCCTGGGGTCTAGGGAGAGAGAAACAGAAGAAAAAAACAAAAAGAAACAGGAGAGCAAGAAAGTGGGAAACCTGTGTGCCAGTAGCAAGGTTCAGCTCCGAAGACAATGTGACTGTTGTAGGTGACACAAACAGGAAAGGAGGAAGAAGCGGCTGGAGGAACATGCGCCATATTCTAAGTCCTTTCACACACACACACACATTGCCATACCCTGCCACCCAACATGCACAAAATCAAACCATGGCAGGCATTTTCATTCCTGTTGAACACACGTGTCAACTATGATTCCCAGCTGGGGTGGATGTCCCCAGGGAGCAGGATGGACCCCCCCCTCCCCCACCAGGCCTCGCCAGCCATGGATTTAAAAAAAAATAATCTCTTGCCCAAGCCTGGCTAGTCCTGCGAGACTCAGCACACATCCTTTCAGGGAGTGGAAAAGGAAACACTGGGCCCTTTTACGGGGTTTTCGTACGCATGACGAGCAGCCCCTGAGGATGGTGGAGCCACCATGGATGGGAGGAACGGTTTATTTTTCCTGTGGCCCACTCCGGAGCCTTTCAAAGGTGTGAAGTTCCACAGCCTGCAAATGCTGACTCAACTGTCAACTAGAGAGAGCCCTGCCAGGGCCTCCGCACCCCCAAAACCTGGCCTCTTCATGTACCGCCTGTGGGAACTCCCTCTGGCCCACCTGGTCTCTCGTGTACCCAAGGGCCGCAGAGGTCCAGCCAGAAACCCAATTCCAGTGTTTATTCACCAAACACTAAGCGGGGCCTCCAGGCTTTCCTCCCTCCCATGCCCTCTGCCACCTCCAGGGAGGAGGCTCACCAGCTGGCTCCCAGGCTCCCCACACCTGGTGCACTCACCTCCGGAGACTGACCACAAGGAGGAGTGTCCAGAACCATCCTGCAGCAAGAGAGAAGCTTGGGAGACAGAAAGAACTCTCTGCTGCCGAGAGACATCAGCTCAGGGACAAGGGGAGCCTCTGGAAGTCCCTGGCATCTTGGTAAAGACCCTCTGCCTGCACCCTTTTGCTCGTGCCCAAGACAAGGGACAGGTAAGGCCACAAGTCCTTCAAACCCCACTCTGTACTAGTTCTCCAAGTGCTAGAACTCTGCCATTCTATAACAGAAGATGGGGTGCTAGTTTGGACCAAAAAAGCCATTTCTAAATGTTTCCACCTCCAGGGCTGACAGGTGATTGACTATAAGGATGGAACTGGGCAACTATGTCCATTAACTCATTGCCTGATTCCTTAAATAATACCCAAGAAAAGGTGCAGTTACTTTTTTTTATTTTTAGTGGAACTGTGTTATTCTTTTCCCATAATCCTTCCCACAATCCACCACTATTTTTATATCTTAACATGTAGGTTGGACTCTCTTGTTCATCTAAACTGAGCCCTTGTTAGGAGGAACTGAAAATTTGGCTGTCTACAAGGACCAGCTGTAGAATGGAGGTGACTGGGTTGGGGCTATCCCAACAGAGTATTTTAACTTCATGGACTACGCCTCCCCCCCCCCACCCCAACCCAACCCAAATGTTTCCCGAAAGATCTGGTGCCAAATGTTTCAAATGCAAACTCAGTTTTGATCATCCTATACAGTATTGTCATAGGTGTAAAACTAGGTTTCAAATGAAGGACTTGGCCAGCCACTCTGCACCTGTCACCCAGCCTTGCTGGCAGTCCTGGATGCCTGGTCATTCCTGCAGCTGGGCTGAGCCTTCCTGGGCTGCCTCTCAGTTGATAGCCAAGGACTGAGCCCCAGCACTGCCCCTTCACTTGTTTCTTTGACCCACCTCCTTTCATTGCTGACAGTCTACCCATGGTCAATGGGCCATAACAAGAAGGTCCTCATTGGCCCCATCACCCTGCTGACCCCCTCTTTGTTCTCTCAGGTTCACAGTAAAAGAGATTGGTCTATCAACAAGAGATTTGTTATTGTCCTCTTAGTAAAGGTTCTCTATTTCCCTAGCTCCATCCTAGCTCCAAGAATCCTCATGGGTGGTCCCTGGCAGCTCTGGAATAAAGGAGCAAAATGAACCCAGCACATCTATTCAGAATCAGGGCTGGGAACTGTGTTTTAGAGCAGCAAACAACACCAGAAACTTTGGTTCTGTCTCCATCCTCTTCCATTTCAGATGGGAAAACAGAGTCAGATAGTAAGGCCTCTTAACACCCAGTTTTCTTCCCTGTGAGCTCATTTCCACTCTCCACTTCTTTCCTTATTCCTTTGAGAACTGAAGAGGCAATGACATTTGTAATTTGTGTTAACACAATATACCGCACCATTGAAAAAAATGTGTACAATAGCTGCAGCCAGTAGTCTAGGAAGTTTGGGGGTCGTGGTTTTGTTGTTTAGCATCGGAAATCAAAAGCTAGAACCATGAAAATGGCAATTCTTGCTTGAGCTGTCTCTAAAATAAATAGAAACACTGGCCTGACTAATTTGAAATTGAACTCAGAAAAAGGAAACAAAGCCAAATTGTTCTTTTCCTGTTTCTAATATTTTTGCTCTCACATCAAGATTATTTAATCCAACTTCCTATTTGTGGGTGGGCCTATTGGAGACCAGAGAGGAGCTCTGCTGTGCCTAAAGGCACTCAGCTTGCAAGGAAGCTTGCGCGGCATGCAATAACCATCTGTATTCTCCCTCTCGGACGTTTTCCTCTCGGATGTTTTTAGTCCTGGGGAAAAAAAAATTGCCCTCATTGAAATTGTATTCCCAAAACCAGCCAGGCAGTACAATTTGCTTTGCTATGGCAGCTGCAATTTCTAAAATAGCTTTTAAAGAACAATTTGTGTATATGTATACTTTCAGTGTTTTGACTGTAGGGAAATCACACTGATCTCTTAGCATCCCTAACAGGACTTCCCCATCCAGAAGAAGACCTGAGGTCCTTCAGGTGAACCCGAGGCTGGAGGAAAGCTGGCACGAAGAAGACAGCCTCCTATCTTAGTGGTGAAGGCACCGATTCTGTCTTTATGGTGCTTGAATGAAAGGCAGGAGGCTCCATCTTTAAACTGTTTCACTAGTCCTTTTACTGAGTTTTCAGGCTCACTCACTAGAAAGCTAATGTTTTCTAAGGTCCTTCGATGCCTCAGAAACTGGCTTTCATTTGCTCTCAGCTTATTCCTGGACGATGTAATAGAATCCCAAATGTTGCTCTCCGGCTGATATCTGGCCATCTGCTTCCACTGTGCTGTCCCTTTCAGGGATTTATGGCTGAGTAAGGAGCCGTAGGAAGACGTGGATAATATCATCGACTCCTCATGGAACTATCCCCATCAACCTGGCTTTAATTGCCCCCAAGACTGATAACCATCAGAGGCTGTTAATTCCCTGCAAATTATCTAATCCACATGTTGTCCGATTTGTGTAAACCCCAGCCCTCAAGGATCATAAAATAAATAATCACGAGATGGTTTATAGTTTGGAGCTTTCTCTCACCTAGTCAGGCCGGGCTGTTCTTTCGGCCACTGCCGTGGCTCCTGCTTGCTTTGAAAAGAGGATGGGTAGCATGGCTTCAGATGGGAACCTGTTTGCTGCTGTTTCTGGGACAGAGGCCACACACATGCTTCTGTTCTTCCCCTTCTACAACCCCCTCCCATGCCCCAAAGGAGCCAAAGCTTCATTTCACTAATATGTTAAACACGGAAATAATCTTGTCCTGTGAGGCACAGACATGGTAAATTAAGATGCTGGATGATTTGTGAGAAGGGAAAGTAAGCTAGCCCTTGAGAAACGGATGGCTGGTAGGAATTTGTAGCAATGAAAGGCAGGGCAGAGAAAGGAGGAAAAGGAGGTCACAGCTCTATGGGATGTAGGAACGATACAACTAGACAATGCTACATAGACATGAAGTGACCAGGGATATGGTTGCATATGTACACTTGTGCATGTATGTTCATGCTTAGGGGTACAAGTAAGACTGGGCTAGAAGTGGGGTCCAATGACTTCCAAGCCCCTTTGTGCCTCCAAAATTCCTCAAGGCTGTCTGAAATCCTGTATTTGTGAAATTCTATACTTCACAGAACTTACATTTCTCTAACAAAACAGACACTAATTCTAATGTTCTGTGATTCTGAAAGTCTATAATCCAATGAGCCTGTAATTATAAACTGCTATGATCCTTTCATTGTCTACTCTATGATTCTATAGTTCTGCCACTCTGTGATGCTAATACTCTGTGGTTCTAAGATCCTATCATGGAACATTTCCTAATTTAATACTCTAACATTCCACCATTCTCCAGTTCTATGGCAGTAAAAGTTTATGATTCTGTGTTCCTACAAATCTATATCTCTAATATTCTGCAGTTCTAATATTCTATAATTCTGATTTCATAATCCTAAAAATCCCTTCAATATAATGCTTCATGCTGCTAAGATTTAAAACATTCATGTGATTCTACAAATGAAACAGCATAATTCTGGATCTCTCAGACCTCACAATGAAAAGCTACTCTTTATTCCAAATTCTGTTTCCACATTGAAAATTCTATAATCCCAAGATTCTTAGTTCTGTAATTTTAATTCAGTATGTCATCATAAGTCTACCATTTCTCATATTTTAAGGGTTCATTATTGCAAATCCAAAGTCGCTTTGTCTGCAAAGAGTTGGAATTAAACTGACAAAGAATCAAAGATTCTCACAGATATCTCTAAGATCTGGTTGTGGCATGTCCCTGGCCAGCTTCTTTTCAATAGTAAAGACCTGGAAAGCGTTGTTGTGTCCAGCCTGGGCTCCAAGAGCTGAAGGATAGACAAAGATGCCAGGAGGTGCTTCTTGGGCTATGGTGAGGTAAGGAGTCAGCCTCAACACCCTCAGAGGCCTCTCTCCCATAGCCAGGTTTCAGAAACATTTGCCAGGATTTAGGTCTCTCCATTGCTCTCCTTTAAAAATATCCCTCTCAGGGGCTGGGGATATAGCCTAGTGGCAAGAGTGCCTGCCTCGGATACACGAGGCCCTAGGTTCGATTCCCCAGCACCACATATACAGAAAACGGCCAGAAGCGGCGCTGTGGCTCAAGTGGCGGAGTGCTAGCCTTGAGCGGGAAGAAGCCAGGGACAGTGCTCAGGCCCTGAGTCCAAGGCCCAGGACTGGCCAAAAAAAAAAAAAAAATATCCCTCTCCCTTTCTTGTTCTCCATCTAGCACTCCCATGACAATTGTTGTAAGCAGCTAATGAGTTTCAGATGGGCTTTGGGAGCCAGGACCCCAGGGACACTTGGGAGGAAGGTTCATTGGCTGGTTTTGTGAGAGAGGGTCCAAGGAGGGGAAAAATGGTTTTTGTTGTTTTGTTTGTTTTTTATAATTGACACATTACAAGGCCACATAAGCTTCTCTGACCAGAACGCAGAAAGGAGCTGGGAGCAACATGGTTCCTCTGCTTGCTCTGTCTGTACTACCTGAGCTTGCTTTCTGTCCTTTTCCCTTGCTCCATATACAGCCCCAGACCCACACACCCTCATCCCTATTTGAATTCTGACTAAAGGAAGACCCACGAGTAGTGTATAAAAGCATCAGGCTTTCTTGAGGCCAACATGTACTCGCCTGCTAATAGTCCATCTTTGTTAAAGACAGAAATAATACTGGTTTCAATGACATCTTTTGTGAACCTGTCACCTTGCAGAGACACAGGGAGAAAGCCCAGTGGCTGGCTGCCTGAACTAGAGAAGGCTTGGCTTCTGGCTCCTGGGAGCCACCAACCCTACAGGTCAGCCACCTTAAAGCTTCTTCCTGCCGGCTGTTTATTCCCTATGTAGAGCCTTCCCTTCTGCCCTCCTTCCCCAGTGTTGGCCTAGGACCCCTAGTAACTAGCTGAGACCCCACCCATGGATTTTTGTTCTCTTGCCCCAGGGGACACAGTGTGGTCAGAGGCTCAGGTGGTAGTACTATGTGGTCAGAGGCTCAGGTGAGCCAGGGCCTGTCTGGGATTACTCAGTAGGATCGGCTGCTTTTTTGCTACCTTGCTGCT
Organism: Perognathus longimembris pacificus; assembly: GCF_023159225.1. NCBI lineage: Eukaryota > Metazoa > Chordata > Mammalia > Rodentia > Heteromyidae > Perognathus > Perognathus longimembris. The sequence goes on along the minus strand of NC_063167.1, from coordinate 31,576,032 downwards.
GGGCAACTTCCACAGCTTTTGTCAAGGTCTGATTTAGTCATCCAGGGACAAAGAGCAGAACACTGAGAGAGACACCAATGCGTTTCAGAAGCGCTCACACCCCACAGCCCACCGAGACTGTTCTCACCAGGAATGCAGGGGAAAGTTCTGCAACAGGATGTGGATAGTTCGGGGTTCAGATGGCTCTCTCCTGACAAGAGAGACAAAACCTTGTAATTAAGCAACTCTCCGTTTCCTTTAAGATATCAACAACAACAACCACGTTCTCCCCACTCCATAAACAGGACAAATCCCTAGTTAGGCAGTTCCTGGTGGTCCTCGCTCGCACATGTGCAGGGGGAGGAAAATTCTGCCTGGAAGCCGGCCTCTTCTGTCTCCCAGCAGCCCCTGCCTCTATGCCTGGCCGTAGTTCTCCCTCCTCCTCCCCTCCCCTTTCGCAATTAGGGGTAATCTTTTGTTGCCTGGAAAGTGTAAAAATCACCAGCTTTTCTTTTTGCATGCATAATATCCATTTCCCCTCCAAGTGGGTTATTTGGTTTGGGAATTACATCTATTTACAAGAGTAGATGTTGCACAAAGGTTGTGTTTATGTGGAAAATTAGATCGGTGACATGGGCTGATTGGCATGTGGAGGCTGGGAGAGCAGGCCGAAGAGTCCTCCTCATCAGCTTGGAATAACAAAATGATTGTATTTTCAGCAAGGCTAATTGATCACATACCTCACTGGGCTATCTGTTTACTCAAAGGCCATCCAGGCCCTGGGAAGGTGGAGAGGAGAGAGCCCCGGGCAGTGGTCACCACCAGGCTGAGCCAACCAAGGCTTGGGGTGTGTGTTGTAGAGAGAAGAAGGGGTGGGTGGGTCATCAGATCAGGCAGTTAGGGAGAGAGAGATGGGCTGACTCTGTTCTCCTGGGAAAAGCAGGCCAGACCTGATACTGTTGACTCCATCCTTCCTGCAGATCTCCAGAGTCCACGTGGGCATAGCATGTATGGACATGGGCAGATTAGACTAGACCAGCAGGCCCTACAGAAGAAAAGGTAGCTTCATTCACTGCCTCTATTCTGTTTGAGAAACTGACCAGACAACAGGTTTTTGAACTGTGCTCAGATGGCTACATTTGGCTTCATAAGAGCAAAAGCTCTTAACACCTGACTCTGTGTATCAGTCCTGTCTGTCAATCCAAGGCTGTCCATACCCTTCTCTGGAGGAATTCAGACTTCCAAATTGGGAGATCCAGTAGTGTCCAAGACACTAATTGAGAACACCCAGCTTCTAAACCTGTAAACAACACAAGCAGGCACACAGCATACCTGACAGCCCCTGCTAGAACAGTCCCTGCCCTCAACCTTCAAGGAAGGAGGTGCCTACTCTCAGGTTTATGATCCAGCATCCCTGAACTCCAATTGATGGTGTGCTAAGTCTGCCAAGGACAGCTGGACTCCCTCGGGCCAGACTTATGGACCAAACAGCTCAAGCCACACACATACACAAAAAGTAGCCAGTTAAAACTGCATTTTCTCCCAAGAGTTAAACCTAGTTGTGTGGGAGCAGAAAACAAAAACAGTTGGATCTAGTTAAGAAAGTACTAGAATTGGAAATCACCACTTAGGCTAAAAATAACTGGTGGGGAATTAGTAGAGGAACTGATTAATTTACCAGTCACTTTGCAAACATAAAGTTCCTTTGAAAACCCCTGGTCAGAAATAACCTTGCCCCCATGTTATAATGATGGTGGGTTATTCTGCAAACTTCCAGTTGGAGTTACTCAAGCTACTGGTTATGTTGTGTGTCTGTGTATGTGTGTGTATCAGTAGTAGGGGGGATTGAATTCAGAATATGGGGGTTGTCCCCTAGCCTTTTTTTCCTCAGGGCTAGCATTCTACCACATAAGTCACAACTCCATTTCCAGCTTTTTGGTGGCTAAATGGAGACCAGAGTCTCACAGACTATCCTGTATGGACTGGCTTCAAACCTCAATCCTCAGATCTCAGCCTCCTGGTTGCTTAAGTTAGCTAGGATTACAGGAGGAAACTACCAGCTCCTATACATTTATAAGATACCTACCATGGACCAGGCTTAGGTGGTCCCTATAGATACTAAAATGTTCAAGCCCCAGTACTAGCACAAAAATAAATATATAAATAAATATGTGAAAAGCAATTAGATACAAAGTAGAAGAGGAGATAGGAGGGATAAGAAAATAAGGAAGTATAGCAGAGTAGTTAAATACAATAACTGTAATTATATATCATAATAAAACTCCTTGCACAATTAATATGTGCTGATAAAAAATGCAAAGAAAAAAACCAACTGGGCACAAGCACTAGCTCCAGGCTTGACAAGTTCCAGCCATGGTTTTGTTTCTTTCCCTTGCTGAGCAATTTGGATTTAGTTAAAATTTCCTAAAGCAAAGCTTTAAAAATTCTTTAGGACAATCTCTAGGAGTCCTTATTGATTTGCTCGAGAAATCCTGAAATTCTCAGAGACTACAGAATCCCACAGCCTTCTTTCACAGATGGGGAGACTAGCCCTGGTATATTCTCATCCTGAGGATCACAATGGAGACAGATTTGCGCATTACTTGGGGTCTTTGCATCAGGTGATACATGTTCTTTTCTCCAAGTTCAGACATGAGGTTTCTCCTCTTTCCAGGTCTGAGTTAAGTTTAGAATGTTTTCCAATCTGCAGTAACAGCCTAGTAGCATGATGTGTATGTTGTGGGGGGTAGGGGGGAGATGGTGCACACCCCTTTGTCTACCACAGCATTACAAAATTTCTGGCCCTTCAAAAAGACAAGTCATTTATTAACGTGGCACTTTCCGAATTGTTTTTTAATTGAAAACATTTTTGCAATGAAAGAACATTAATAAAACCTGAATCCAAATCAAACTTCTCTGTGTATGTTATTTTTACTCTGCAGTCAAATGCTTTTATTAGATTTAAAACTTTCACTGTGCTTTTTATCTCTGGCTGTATAATGTTCTACAATAAAAAAAAAAAAACCAATGACTCCGAAGTCTGGCAAAATAATATACTTTCTTGGATGTCTCTGTGTGTTGCCAATTAGCTTTGCCGCGAACATAGGCCCATCCATCACCCGCCTCTGGGTGGCTGTAAGGGAGACCTAATTTGTTTCATATGCCCAGCACTTGGAGCCATTCACCAGCGCCTCCAACCTGCTGAGGAACAGCCTGGCCAGAGAGGAGATGAATGACAAGAAAACCCCAAGACAAGCCAGCGGGAACCCCCCCCCCACCACACCATTCTGCTAGTACAGTGGGAAAGTGCCCCCCACCACCATGTTTTCCACGGACTCCCCTGACACCCTTCTCTCTCCTCCTCGCTTCTCCCTGGTCATGACCCAAAGCCCCAGGACTTACAGGAGGCCGGGCCCTGAGTGGAGAATGGAAAACTTCGCCTTCTCCTCCAGCTTCCCAGGGCTGGCTGCTGTCCTTGCCCCTCTCTGCCCAGCTCCCACCCCCTCCCACCTACTCCTTTTACAAGCCTGACTTTTAAACCTCCAGTTCCCTAGGAATTTTATGAATGCTCGGCACAAGCCAAAATAAACTCGTAAAGAAAAAGTTTCTAAAGAAGGTCAGAGACCCATACAGCAAGTGCTAAGCGGTAAATAAAGAAAGTTCCCTGGGTTGCTGGGAGCTATGCTCTGGGTGGTGGAAGGTTGAGGTCAATGGAGGCAAAGAGGGGACAGGGGAGAATAAAGACTGGGGACTTCCTTTTCTCTCTTTAGAGAAGAGAAAGCAGATGCATGGTTTTGGTGTTTTTGGTTTTGTCGGTTTTTTTTAAGCCCTATTATCTAGCACCTCTGTCTATTGATGGTATAGCCCAGAGAAGCAGAGGAATTTATCCAAAGCCACACAGCAGGCAAGTATATCTAACAATGGAGCCTTTCTCTCCCTTCCAGATTGACATGGTGAGGGAAAGAAGGGACCACAAGGCTATGGAGCTGCCTGACAAAAAACTCTTGAGCATCTCTGTACAATAGAAGTTTGTACAGTGATGGAAATATTCAGATCCATGATGCACTTGACACATTGGGCCATCAAATGACAAAGAATTCAGCCACACAAGCCACACTCAAAGGCTAACTTACTAAGTAGCCAAGCTCTCCCACATTTCCCCCTCTGTAAAAAGTTCTATTGGAATAGAAATGTACTCTTTACCTCACTTCCTAAGTATAACCCCACTGTACATCACCTTTATACTAAGAATAAAAAAAATGAAGTTCTATTGGACAGCACAGTTCTAAAGATGTCCCTCAGCCCATGAAGGCTCACTTGTAGACATAGTGTGGCATGGCTCCTTGCTCAGGGATTCCATAGGCCCCAGCACCCCCATTACCCATCAGGACACAGGACATTCCCCTCTGAGTTACACAGGACAGTGTCCTGCCTGTCTGCCCAGAATGAGCAGCTTGGGACTGAAGCTGTCTTCTCTGTCCAGTCCTGTGATATCCAGCTCCAAAACAGACTCTCCATGAAGACATAGTATCAGCATCTCGGAGTGAAGAAAGGCCTTAAAGAGAGCATCAGTGAACCCCTCCTCAGTCAAAGATGCACCAGCAGCCTCAGAGGGTGGCCCAGTGCCTGCTGTCTGCACACCTCACCATCTCCCCAGGCAACTGAGGCCAGGTCTAAATAGCTAGGATTATAACATACTCTCCAAAGTCTAGTTGGTCTCCACCCTAGCTCTGCTCTCTGGAGGACCACAATAGGAGTTTTGCTTTTCTTTCTGTGTAATAACCCTTCTAAGAACGAAAGAAAGTCCAATTCTACCCAGCTCCTCTTCTAACATGGAGCTCATCAGTGAATAGCAAGATAAGAGATGGACCTCCCTTGATTTAGAGACCATTCTTGTGTGTTGGGCTCGTTAGCCTCTCCCAGCTCGGGTACTTACTTCTTTCTTTCCACCCTCCCTTTCGCGCCCTCTCCCCAGTCATCCGACCTGCAGATAAGCTAGGGTGAAGCGGGGGAGTCAGCGCCGACCTGCCGTGCACGTGGCCTGGCGGAGAATGTATGCCCGTCTCCTTACCACGAAAGTCTGACGTACACATGCCTCGGGGTTAGCTTCTTAGAGCGAACTAACTTTATTGAGACGAGGACAACGGGAGATGATTCCGAGGGGAGGGGTTTGGCCAGGATGTCGATAGGCTGAAAGGTATCACCTGACCCCCAAGAGCTAACGTCACTAGAGCCCTCCAAGCCAGGGTAGAGCTGGTAGGCGCTGGGCTGGCTAGGTTGGGAGATGCCTGGGCTGGCTGGAGTTGGGGGCTGGGTGCAAAGGCGAACCCAGAGAGGGCAGCTTGCTTCCGCATTCCCCCAGGGCTTGGGGATGGGCCGCAGGCCTAGTGGCCGGATCCCAACACTTGTGTTAATGATCTCCTCACTTTTATCCATTCCATCACTTAGAGATCCATACTGAATTTGGGTTGTGTAAGTCCAAGCTGTATGCATCATCCAATGGCAGAGCTGCCCAGTGGTGAACTGAGTGGATATGGGCTCTGCTGGTACTGCCTTATGACCTGCTCAGGCCAGGATCCCCATGCCTGGGGCCAAGTCTTAGGCAGCTCCATACTTTGGAGCACCATCTCATAAATATCTTAAATCCCTCTCCAAGGCTAGAGGCTGCCTGGGACTAGCAGTGCCATCAGATGAGGTGATCTGAGCCCAGACTGAGCCCTGTGTCAATGCTGTCATTCCTTCCCACAAAGGTCTCTTCTCAAACCTCTATTTCCTGCATAGGGTTGCCCAGATGCCACAGGAGGCCAGGATTCATGACTATGAGTTTGTCTTGAGGCTTCACCATAGATCCTGGTTCCAGAAGTGTCACTTGGTAAATGGCCAGTGTGGAATTTCTTTTGTAGGTACTCATGACATTAATTCTCAAGGGTGCTGACATGCTGATTTTAGGTGACACAAATAGTTTCTAGAAACAGGGACACCCACCCCCCACCCCATCCTCTACCCCCCCCCCCACCCCGCAGTCTAGATGCATCGTTCTCTGGCCCTGTGGTCATGGTCCACTGGTAGAAACAGATGGGGGAGAGGCAAGCATTGCTTTCTGAACTGGGTCTCAACCAAGTGATCACCTCACAGCCCGCTCCCTGCCCTAGCACAGTGCAATATCCGGGGCCCTGAGAGTAGCCACCAAGGTCACTTTCCCACCAGCTCAGAGAGGTAGGGACTCAGATACTAAATTCCTGCTCAGATGATCCAAGCATCTGTGTGACACACACTCTGAATCTAGTGCTCTGAGATACACACCTGCTAATAACTTCATCATTCTCTGAAAAATCTCAGGGCCTCCTCATGGTCTCTTCACAGCAGGAAGAGGACTCCAGACGTCCCCAAGTTTTCCTTTAGGCTCCCTCAGTTTTACAAGTCCTCCCAAACCAATTCTATTGTTTTAACCTTTGGTGTTGTATTGACCACACAGAGTTAGAGCTGCTTGAAGGCAGAAAGCCATGTGTGATCAATCCTGGTAGCCCTGAAAACTTCCCTTTGCACTGCGTGGATAGTGAATGAATAAATGAATAAATGAATGACTCAGAGGTGTTGCTGGGTATTTAGGCCAGGCTGACACCTTTCTCCTCCAGATATCTCTGAAAACACATAGGACATAGGAAGGAAAACAGAATGAGTTTTAGCCACACATTTTCAGTTTTCTCCTTTATTTCTGTGGGCTTTTCAGGCACACCCTCTCTAACATTTTGTACCCCTTTCCCTAACATATTGCTAGGGAGCCCCCCATCAACTTGAGTACAGGAGAGGTGCTAGGTGTGTATGTATTACAGACTACACTGGCCCAGGTAGCCTTAAGTGTGGCCTAGCTCCTTGCTTGGCCCACCAAGGCTGCCTTATGGCTGGAAGTCCTGCCTCCACCTGGCTGTGTCTGCCCTCAGGCATCTCTAGCACCCAGGCCTTTCCTTTCGGAATCCCATCCAGCTGTGCCCACCCCTCCCCACAGCAGGAGGACTTCAACTTGAGCAAGATCAGGCTGGCAATTTACAGTACGTAGAGCCTGCTCCCTCTCCACACATAATCTGTCAAGGCCATGTTTTCCTTGGAAGCTGCTGTAGGTAGGACCTCTTCCAGGCTGGGCAAAGCACTCACTCTTCAGGTGCCACTTGAAGGGTTCATGGGCAGCTGAAGGCAAAGCAGGGTCTCCAGGGAGGGTCATTTGCACTGGGAATGACAAATGTGTTGCCTTAGCTCGAGGCCTCAGACCAAGCACACCCCCATGGGTAGAACAGTTCCTTCAGGTTCCAAGGGGCTCCATGCTCTGCCCCGACCCTCCCTGGGGCAACAGGGACACAGGCACTGGGAGTAAGCTGCAGACACCTCACAACAAAGGGAGAGAGGCAGAGATGTGCAGACACACGGAGAGGTCAGGACACAGAAGGGAAAAAGCCAGGGACTAAAACCATGATGGAAGCGAATAGAAGATGTACTCTAAAGCAAAAGTCCAACAGGGACAGGGAAGGGGAGAAAAGACAGGGAAAGAGAAAAGGGACAGGGAGAGGAATCAGCCACAGCAAAGGCCTTAGTAAGAGGGATGGGAAAAGAGGGATGGAGAGAGAGCAAGAGAGCTTGAGAGAGAGGCAAAGCAGAAAGGCAATGTGAGGGAGAAGGGAGAGGGAGGGAAGGCCTGAGGAGAAGTGGAGGAAGATGTGGGGAAAGAAGAGAAGAGGGAGGAAATGCAGGACACAGCCCACCCAGTGTCACTGTGTTGGGGGGAGTGGGGATGAAATCTCTTTGGCCCCCATGAAAGATGGCCCTTGGCTCCACATGTATTTACAACAAATATATGGACCATTAGAACCCCAGCATCAGTCATGCAAACTCCCCTGATCCTTCTTACTGGATGGCAGCAGGTCTAGAAACTTCCAGCAGGGGATGGGGAACACAGGTCAAGTCCTTCCTCTTGGGATAAGGTTGTATGTGAAGGTTTAAGATATAGTAGACATGAAGGAGGTGGGGGCAATGGAGGAAAGAACACCTGAGGCCATGGAGGGACAGGAAGGAGATGGTAGAGGTGTGGAGCCAGACGCTAACCATGGAGGGTTTAAATTCAGGACCTCATGCTTGCTAGGCAGGTGCCCCACCCACCGAACCCTACCTCCAACCCACTTTTTCACTATTTTGAGAGGATTGTTTATTGCTTTTGGTACTGAAATATGAATTCAAGACTACCTGCTCTTGTTTAGCTTTTTCACTCACAGCGGGTGGTCCTCTGTCAATTGTGCCACATCTCTACCTCGAGCTTTTGACCAATTAATTGGAGCTAAAAGTCTCAGATCTGTCTGCCTAGACTGGCTTTTAATGTTGATCCTCAGATCCCAGCCTCCTTGAGTATGCTCTGCTGTGCAGGTTATTTTTGAAATATGGTTTCCTTTTCTCCCCAGGCAGGTACCTGAATCCTGGTTTGCCTATTTTATGCTCTCTCTTATAGCTGAATGACAGGTGTGGGCCACTGTACCCAGCTTCTTCCACTGAGATGAAGTCTCTCAGACTTTATTGTCCAGACCTGGAACTGCAATATTTATGTAGCTGAGATGACAGGCAAGAGTGACTGTGCCCAGATATGTTTTTGAGATGAGATCTGAAATGTATGCCTGGGATGGCCTCAAACTGTTATCTGTCCAGTCTCAGTTTCCAAAGTAGTTCAGATTACAAGCATGAGTCACCAGCACCCAGCCCAAAAGGTCTTTCTCCAAGGAAATAAGATGACATGGGAAAATGCCTGATACAGAATAAATGGGTGCTCAAGACTCTTTTCACACCTTCTGCTTCTCTCCTTAGCCAAGGATTCCTAGAGGTGGGTCTGAGCTGAGCTTTGAAGAAGGAGAGAAAGTCACCTCAAGAGACCTCTTTCACAAATGCCATCTCTCATTCCCCTGACCATTTCATGGAGTTTCTCAGTTGTTTGTTTGTTTTTAAATAAGGGCTGGGAATATGGCTTAGCAGTAGAGTACTCGTCTTGCATGCATGAAGCCCCGGGTTCAATTCCTCAGCACCACATAAGCAGAAAAGGGCAGAAGTGGAGCTGTGGCTCAAGTGGCATAGTGCCAGCCTTGAGCAAAAAGGAAGCCAGGGACAGTGCTCAGGCCCTGAGTCCAAGTCCCAGGACTGGCAATAATAATAATAATAATAATAATAATACTCATGGGCTTGGAATGTGGCCTAGTGGTAGAGAACTTGCCTAGCATGCATGAAGCCCTGGTTTTGATTCATCAGCACCACAGAAACAGAAAAAGCCGGAAGTGGCACTGTGGCTCCAGTGGTAGAGTGTTAGCCTTGAGCAAAAAGAAGCCAGGGACAGTGCTCAGGCCCTGAGTTCAAGCCACAGGACTGGCAAATAATAATAATTGTCGGGCTGTCTCTATCTCCCATGTAACCCCTTTCTCCCTCAAGCACGAGCTGCCCGACCTGCAGGCAGCAAGGCTGGAACGAGGGTTACATGAAAGCCTCAGAACCCGTGTGTGAACGCGAAGACACCCTTCCCCCCTTGACTTACTAAGAACAAAGACAAGAGACACGTGGGCTGCTTCGGGGAAAGCTCCTTGGATTTCCGTTTAATAAGGGGAAGGGCAAATACACTTATAGCAGTGGTGATGGTGGGAAAGGAGGGACTGGCCAGGTATTAACGATTGGCTAATGAGTATGTCCATCACGGTGATGTCACGGAACTTCCCGTAGAGGTGGAGACCTCTTGGCTCGACCTCCTGGGTCAGCCGGCGCCATCCTGACACACGTGCTCTCTGCCAAGATGGGGGGGTCTGGTTTGGCTGTCTCTTCTGGTTTTGGACCCGGAAGGAGGTGGGATGGACCAGCTAGCAGCCAGCCGCCCCAGGTCTTAAAGGAATAGCCATCCCCTACAAATAATCATACTCATCTGTTAAATACACAGTCATTGGCTGGTAATGGCTCAAGCTAGTGCATATCCTGGCTCTTTCCGTGGGGGTATAAAATATAGAGACTAGGAAAAGAAGGCTTTGCATTATCCAAGTAGGGAGAAAGCAGGGGTGAGTTGTTGGGGTCCTCTCCACTCACATCTTCCCACCTCTACCAAGAGCTCGCTGATTTAGTGACACCTTCCCTTTGACAGATGGGGACCTACCTCAGAGCAGAAACCTGGAACACCTAAATGCTGGTTAGAGCTGAGTTGTGGTGATCCAGGCTCTGGATTACCTCTGGGCTGTGCCACTCCCCAACTCTTGAGACCTCCTGAGACCCTTTCTGTCTCAAGTCTCAACATATTCCTATTTAAAATGGACCTTAAGTTCTCCCTCAAATGGGTGAGGCTAGAATGAACTACAATTATGCATGTACTAGCCCTGGTAGGAAAAGGGAAATGCTGTGTAAATGTCAGTAGTTACTATGACACCAATGAACATTGATTGTGATTGGCATGTCAGAGTTCCTGGAAATCCTTATCTCCTTACAGACCCTACAGAGCCAGGGTGTGATGACAAGGACCAGCTCCTCTGGACCTAGATAAACCTGAAGCTTGGAAGTGCAAACAGACCCTCCCCACCTCATCCCCTCATCCCCCACCCTGTGGGGCGCACCAATTGGCCCCACCTGTTTGCGCCCCGGAGGTGTGTGGTGGTTGCCCTGTGGGAGTGAGGCCCTGAAGAGCCCCGGCTGCCTCAGTCCCTGGGGGCATGCTTGTTTGCACCACCTCCTGGAAGAGGGATCCTGATTAGCTCCGCCTGCCTTCCAGGTCCAGAACTGGAAAAGCGGCTAGGCCACCCCTTAGGGAGGTCCCATGGCCTTCCGCCCTTGACTGACAGCTCGGACCGCCAATCATAGCCCCTGGTTAGGTATGTTACACCCTCCTCTTCCTACCATTGCCCATACTTAAGATCCAGTCTGCACCACTAAACTGAGAGCAGTCTTGAACTTCTCCGGAGTCGACTGATTGTTTAACCGCGCAGAAAGGTTGGGTTGGGCTGCCTGCGAGGGACTCGCTCATTACCTATTCTGGGTTCACCCTCCGTGGGGTGCGCTTCCACGCCTCTCCTGCTGGTTGGGAGAGCGCCCGGGGTGCAGGGACCCCTGCACCACCCCACTCCCTGCCCGGAGCAGCCTGTACTCAGAGTTCTGCTAGGGCATCTTGCCTCTCTCTTCCAGGTGGGCACTGTGTGGTCCCATCAGGAGAAGTAGAGAGCATAAGAATGAGGAAGAGAGAACTTTGGGTCATTATGAAAGATGCCGTGGCCCTGATTGACCAGGTCTCTTTGTGCCCTTGTCTGTTTTCTCACTGCATACTGTCACTCTGATGCCTCATACTCCATGCAGCAGATGAGAAGTGAGGCTCCACAAAGGGGGCCCCCTCATCTAAGGCTCTGGGCTCACTAAGGACAAACCTGGAGTAGAGCCCAGGCCACTAACCTCCAACCAGGCCTCCTTCTGTGCCATAGTGACTCAAAAAATAATAATAATAAGCCAGGAGAAGCCACGGCTGTCTCCATTGGTGTAACTTTTATCTGATGACTATCTACTGGATTGGACTTTTCTGGTTTAGTCCTAATGGATTGAGCTACATTGGATTGCTTTTCCTTGGTTGGTTCCCCATCCTGACTATCCCATTAGTTGAGCTCTCCATAATAGCTGACTGACCCTAAAAGAGGATCCACTGACTTGGTTTATTAGAGTACGTCCAGGAATGCCTCTAGCACCTGAGAAAGTAGCTATTCTCACCCAGGATCTGTGGACGAGTTCTAGAGTCTGTGAGGGTACGGATACATGGGTGCCACACATGTAGATGAGCTCTTCAAATCTCAGCCTTGGGAAGGCTCTCAGAGAACATTCCCACCCTCCCATGTTGCTGTGAATGACTGGTTCAGGGAAGGAGGGTGAGTTAGCTGTGGGCTAAAATGAGAACTCTGTCTCTCTGTTCCTGGCCCCTGACTCAGTAGCTGGCTGCTTCCTGAGCAGAAATCCAAGTCATATGACAACACCAGACTAGAGCCACTTAGCCATCTCTTGGTCTTCTGTCTCTAGTTCTGAGGTGGCAGTAGCCTCAGCTGTGGGCCACAGGTCATGTCAAGAGCAAGGCCATGACCATGGATCAGACACAGTTCTACTAGCCAGAAGGTCTTCCACGTGCCCACAATCAAAGAGCACCAGGCTTCTTGCCATAATTTCAAAATTACAAGGGATTGGTCCTGCAAACTAGCATTCACATTTGGTAGAATGGCCACAAACCAATCAACTCAGTGGGGCCAGGGTCTTAAACCAAAGTGCACCCTAACCCAGACCTTTGTCTTCAAGGGTCAGGAGAAGTGCCACTCCCCATCTTGCCCTGCATCTGTCCTCATGATAAACAGCCTTTAAAGAGGTAGGGAAAGCCAGGACAGCTAGGAAGAGATGTCACAGCTGGAGGTAAATAGGTTCATTTGCATTCCTTTTCATTTAAGCAAAGGGCTAGCTTACTGATTATTTCCCTTGGTTCAGGCTCAGACTTTTGCCAAGATGCACACTGATAAATTAGGCTAGGTCTCTGCCTACAAACTGATTGCAACACTAACCACAAATTCATCTTACTAGGCCATGCCATTTTGTGGGCATGGAAAAGTGGGATCTGTACCTGTATCTCCAGGGTGCCCTATGACTTGTCTCAGCCAATTGAACATCATCAGTACGTGTTGGCTTGAAAGCAGGTCTTCCGAAACATGCTTGTATGCTGAGATCTACCCTCTGGCTGCTCTTAAGAGCCCTGCAGCCCCTGCCATACAAAGAAGCCCAGACTGGCCCACTGGGTAATGACACATCATTCTCCTTCGCTATCCCAGGTGTTAACAATAAGGGCACAGCTGAGGCGAGCCCAGGTCCAACTGCTGACTCAGTCCTTCACTACAGAAAGGATTATTGTTTTGAGACATGAAGGTTTCCAAGATGTCTGTTCTATATATAAAGAGATAACTAAGGTAATGCTCATAAAGACCTCTCTGTCCCAGGATCCAGGCCAGAAAGTAAAACCAGGCTGGCATAAGACAACGGGGAGTGGTGAGGGTGGCAAACTGTCCATACACATCAGAAATAATCTCTACCCTGCTTCTTCTAATGGCTGTCATTTAGAACCTGTATCAAGTGTTGCTAGGCAGTTTTAAAGAAAAGTCCAAAAGTAGGCTCCATAGGCAAGATCTCCTAATGTTTACATTTGTTGTTCTTTTGGTGGCACTAAGGTTGGACTCAGGGCCTTGTGCCTGATTGTCCCCAGCCCTTTAAAACCTAATTTTCATTCACTTATAAAGTCCGAGTGTCTGCACGCATAATCCAGCTCATACACCTTAAACTTGCAATTCTATTTTGTTGGAAAAAAAGGAGGATGCTTTGAACAACAACAGCAATGCTATTGTATTGCTGTTGTGTCCATGTTTGTTTAAAAATATTTCTCTTTTTCTCCTCTTCAGCATAAAAACAGCATGGTCAGTGTACAAATTTCATAAAATACAGAAAGTACACAAATGTTTGAATGTCACCCATAATTCTACCGACAGAAGCAGCCTCTCTGGCTTTTTCCCATTCTCTCTCTCCTGCATAAAGAGAGTTCCCTTGCTTGTTTGTTTTTTATCAATTTGAGTCCTGCCCAATATAGAATTCTGTATTCTTTCCTCTTAATATCATACCATAAGAATTTTCCCATGCCATTAAAACTCTTCAATGATACAGGTTTTTTTTTAACTATTACAAAAATTACACAAATGTGTAGAATATCTTGCATTTGCTTTGACACCTTGAGAATACCGGTACTCCTGGCTAGAAGCATTTACGGAACATTTTCTACATCTACCATGTCCAAGGAGTTTCAATACTAAACTTATTTCATCCTCATGCTCTGGAAGCCTGCCACTCATATGACCACCGTGTATAGGACGCTCTCTTCCCTTCTTGTCCCCACCCCAGGCCTCAGTGGGCTGATTTATTTGCCCCAGTCTCCATGAGCTCCTTTGCCTTTGGCATCTGATCGAGTCAGGAGGCATGGCAGGAGACCAGGAGGGAGAGACAGAGACAGAGAGAGACAGAGACAGAGATAGAGAGACACACAGAGAGACAGAGACAGAGACAGAGAGGATGGGGCTTTTATTCCTAGCACTTAATTCTGGTTAGGGCTGCCTCCCTTACCTAAAGCTACTGCTCCTGACGAAACTCTCCCCTACCCAGGGTTCTGTCTCTAGTTTCACTAACCACATCCTCCCCTGGACTTTGCAAAGCATGGAAGTGCTAACAGCTCCCTATAGTTGCTAGGTTATGGGTGCCAGCCCTACACTCTGTCTCTACATCCTTAAAATATCCTTTTGTTAAATTACTCAGGTTGACTCTGCTGCTTCCTACTAAGATCCTGACTGATGGGTAAAAATTCTGGTGTATTCACCGACAGACTAAAGGAGGATACACTTAGAGGAGGAGCCCAAAGGTGTTACTCCTCTTGAACTTCTAAAATACTGCTTACCAAAACGAATTCCAGAAAATGGAAACATGGTTTTTTTGTTGTTGTTGTTGTTGTTTTTGCTGTTCTCCCTCTCTTTCTTCTGTCATTTTAAGGGAAGCCAAAAGAGAGCATAAGAATGGAGGGATGAAGGGTGAACAAATACAGTCATGGTTCAATATACACTATTTAAAAAATGAACTAAGCAACTTACAGGCAGGGATGCAAGGTGGGGGAGGTGGAGGGAAGCAAAGAAAGGAATGATATTTTCCAAGAAACATTGTACTGATTACTTGACTTATGAAACTATATCCCCTTTGTGCAACTACTTAACAATAACAGTGTTTAAAGTCCCATGTATTGTTAATTAGCTGCTTCAAAAGTCTTATTTTTCCTTTAGGCCCCCAGATTCACTGCCCCAAAGCAACCATCCTTAAAAAGTTATTCTTTATTGTTTAAAGTATATAGTAATAACTTATACCCATAGTATTTTATAGATGAAGAAAAAAGCACAGAGAAGTTTAGTGATCTGGCTATGTTCGCACAGTTCCTAAGTAACAGAAGTGGGATTAAAACCCAAATAGTCTGGCTAGAGAATCTATTCCACACACTGGGCTACTCATATATATTTACTGGGCAATGTGCCTTATAGTTCTTTTTGTATACTCTTTATTACTGAACATATCTGGACTTATTTTCTTCCAATATAAATCAGAGTATCTTATTCTTAATTTAGTCTTCTACCGAATTGCATTTTAGTTGTTTTCAACATTTTGGCTATTATAAATCATTCCACAATGATAACATTATCTATGTAAATGGAGTCATCTCTATAGATTGAACTCCTAGAGCTACAATTTCTAAGGGTGTGTGTGTGTGTGTGTGTGTGTGTGTGTGTGTGTGTGTGTGTAGGTTCTAGAGCATGAACTCAGGGACTGGGCACTGTCCCTTAGCTTTTTTACTCAAGGCTAGTGCTCTACCCCTATTTACTTTGAAAGTAACTGTGTGGTGGCCACCTTTTTTACATATACATTTACACATATGTATATATATTTTTATCTCTTGGTATTTCCTGAGAAAGATTTCTAGATGTGGAATTACTGAGTCCAAAGTCATAGTTCTGGCTATATTCTTGCAACATAGTACACTGACACACATAAAAAAATCACAGTCCCCTCCCACCAACAGAGTTTGAGAGTCCCCTTGCATGTTGCTCAACCCTGTTATAATTTTAAATGAGTGCCAATAAGTAAGAAAAATGGTGTGTGGGTATAGTCTATAATTCTTCAATTTCTAAGAAGCCAGATTAGGCCTATTTCTTGATCTTTTCTATGGTGGTTTGTGTAAATTCTGCCTCTTACCACATTTTGATTGGGATCTTAGTATTTCTCTTACAACAGGTCCAATACCACATGTTTTCAAACAGGTCAGATCAACATATTACTTATTAAATTCCCACCGCGTAGAAAGCACTAGGCTAGGTGTTTGGAGAGATGTAAAATGATAGGCAATCATTATTCTTAGAGATCTTGTGATTTAGCAGGGCAGACAAGCCCATAAAAGAGAGGCAATTAGAGGGCAAGTCAGACAGGCTGTAATCAAGCACTAGAGGGGCAGCTCAGGGCTGCGTGCTGGGAGAGGAAGCAGAGCTGTGGGAGGATCCTCACATAGGAGCTGCGATGTTTGTTTAATATGCCACCATTACATAGTAACACACTTTCTTCTTTTCTCTGGTAAAGGAGGATGCTTTTGTGAAATACACTGTCTTAGAGAAACTTGTTGCTGACTGCCATGGCCCACTCTGGCCAGCGTGGGTTCGCCATTGTCATCATCACCATGGTGATGACAGAGGTGATGATGGACATTTATCCACCTTACCCAGGTGCTAGGCACAACATGTCAAGTTCTTTATATTCAATACCACAGAGACTTCTGGGACATAGATATTATTGTTACTCTTTTTACCGGGTGACAAACCACTCAAGGGCATCAAAGAGTGCCAGAGCCTGGCATCTAACCTTTGCATGTCTAGCTCTAATGAGCAAGTTCAAAGTTCAGGCTTGAGGCAGTGGCCGTGACCACAAGCTTTTCTTATCAATCCAGCACTTCTGTTCTTGCAGACAGAGAAACTGTGTTTTGCCTATTGCTCCAGCATGATTGACGAAGCAGCCAAGCCACTCTTGAGGTAGAAAAGCAACCGTAGTAGTTCAATAAACACTATACAAGCACATGGCTAGCCATGGTGTTAGGCACTGTACTCCTCACCCTAAAGGGAATGAGGAGAAGCAGACAGTAAAGGCTCTGTGGCAATAATAGCTGACAAGGAGGCTCTCCCACAAAGCAGGAGGAGCCCCAAGCCCAGATAGACATCTAAAAGGTCTTGTTTGGGGAGCTAGTACTTGACCAAGCTACCAAGGAAAGGGGCCCATAGGAAAAGGAGATGGGCCAGGTAAGGGCCACAGGCAGTGCCCGGGAGGGGGTGGGGTATGGTTACAGGAGGATAGAGCCTTCATTGTAGCATCACCATACTGTTTTGTCCTCCCCTTTCAACCTATCTGTTCTCTTTCTCCATCAGGCTGGTTCTCCCAGGCCAGAAACTCCATCCAATTTTTCCCAGGGGGCAGAAGGCATGTGTGTGTGTGTGTGTGTGTGTGTGTGTGTGTGTGTGTGTGTGTACTAAGCAGAGAGTACACATCTAGGGATGAAGGAAGTGATGACCTAATGAGCAGGGCCTTGTACGCACTCAAACATTTTACCCTTACAGGGTTGGAGCATCTCCTTCTTCTGTCCCTCAATACAGAAGGGGACAAACACAAACACTATGCACAGTGTCATAATAATAATTACTGTGGCAAAATTTTTCATAACAATCCTTTGCAGGCCCTACTCCCCATCTACCTTCTCAGTGAAGCCCCACCCCCTCCAATAAATCCCCTAGATCCATTTTACAGATCAGAAAACTGAGCTACAGAAAGTTTAAGTCACTTGCCCAAGGTCACCCATGAGACTCAGAGGTCAAAGTCATGGGAATCAGGTTCCACATAGTTTCAAATCTCAGCTCTACTATTTCATTTCTGTGGGCTCAACGCTCATCTTTTTAACCTCATTTCCTGATGAGGAGCAAATACTATATGGATCTAAATCACTTATTCTTGCCCTAAAGCCTGGACATCTCTATTTCTAGTGAATATTGCCCTCATTCTCCTGTGAGCCCCTCAAAAGACGTCTGAATCAGACTTCATTCTGCTTGGGCCTGCAGGTTCCCAATAGGCAAACTTCTTCCATATAGAGCAATCTTTTCCACTGCTCCCAGCTGCCAACTGCACCCGGCATTAGAGAGCGTCTTGGCTCCCACAGGAAGAAAAACAAACTTTGCAGAAAAATAAACACTTTTTTAAAAAAAGAAAGTTCTGTGGTTTTACATTCAATACCTAATAGTTTTTCCTCTCTGCCTTTATTTCGAGTCTTTCTTTTGTCTCTCTCTCTCTCTCTCTCTCTCTCTCTCTCTCTCTCTCTCTCTCTCTCTCTCTCTCTCTCTCTCGGCCCCCTTGCACTCCACCCCAACCCCATTCTCCTTCCTTCCTTCTTTCTTTCTTTCCTCCCAGATACCAAAAATCTGCTGCAGGAAGAGAAAAAGGAAAGCAATTAGGAAGGGACTTCCTGGTTCTTTGATATAAACACGACCCAAGATGGCCGAATCCAAGCAGGAAGCTCCCATGTCTATGTGGCAGGGAGAGAGGTAGTGGCAGCCCCTATCGACACTAGAGCCATGTCCACCCATCTTTTTGAGCTGACCCTTCTACAGCCATGTCTGTGGACAGGTAAGACTGAGCCCCTCTCCCTGGCCCTCCTGTGGCTTCAGCGCCAGAAGGCACCACGGCACCATGGCTGTGGATGGAGGTGGTGTGAGGAAGGCCCTGACAGAGATTCAACCTGGGATGTTTTCACTTCCAGAAATGACTGCCTCTCCATTGTGAGGCTGGCTTGACAGAGGCCATTCTGTTCCATAGACAAATCTAAAATAGGAAACCATTCTTAGAGAAACATAAAACCATTGTCTTTGAAAACATACAATATCTCCTGGAGAAGAACCAGTCCTCTGGAGGGCAATTTCCTGACAGGCTTCATTCCACTCACCCCTCAGCAAGGCAGGGAAGAGCAGACCAAGATGGCTGGCTGGGAGAGGCTAAGCTCTGGGGTTGCCGCCCCTCATACATGCACAGCTGCCTTGTGCTGAGCTGCAGCCCGTGTAACCCTAGATGGACTGCAAGATTGCAGTGGGGGCACAGTTTAAATGTAATAAGGTAACATACCTTGGGCAGAAATTGGCACATAGTAGGTTCTTCATCTTTGTTCCCTTGGGCCTGGAATTCTCAAGCCCTGTGCTGGTGGTTTCTAAAGTTCTGGAAATACCTCAAACGATAACAGATGTTTTTCACCTCGATGGTGAAGCATTCATTAAAATATCCCAGGGGTCAAAGATTTCCCCAAATTAAGAACACTGACTTTTAGTTGTTTAATTAATGTCTAATCTCCATGGAAGCAAGAGCCTGTCTTATTTGCTACAGTCTCATCAAAACTGGGGAAAGACCTGGCACCCTGTTCATTCAATGGAGTGGTCAGGAAGGAAGGGAAAAAAGAAGAAGGGGACAGTGTGTGTGTGTGGGGGGGGCTTATTCTCTCAAGGACTCCTGAGCTCTATAGAGGAGCTAGCCAGATAAAAATTATAAAGGCAAGCCAGGTGCAGGTGGCTCAAGCCTGCAATTCTAGCTACTCTGAGCACCATAGTTCAAAGTCAGCCCCAGCAAGAAAGTCCGTGAGACTCTTATCTCAAATAAACTACTCAGAAAAAAACTGGAAGTAGCACTGTGGTTCAAGTGGTAGAGCACTAGCCTTCAGTAAAAGAAGCTCAGCGACAGAGTCCAGGCCCTGAGTTCAAGCCCTGGGAAATACATACATATATATGTAGAAAGTGACACCAATCAGGAGAAGCTGCAGAGCCCTAGCCCTGAGTAGAAGGTTCCCTGGCAGCGCTGAGGAGGTGGGAGGGAAGGAAGGGGGTGGGGGAGATGAAAGGGAGGGCAAGTAGACAAAAATGGGAAGAGAGCTGGGAAGTTATTCAGGAAACAGGGTGAAAAAAAGAATCACAAACTTTATACAGACATGAACTTTAAAACACACACACACACACACACAAAAGCTGTGGTTTTGCATCCAGGCCCTAATGGCTTTTCCTTTCTGTTCCCATACAAGCTGTCCAGTTTGGCTAGAGGGCAGGATGTGTTCAAGGCAGTGGTGGGAAAAAGGTCTGGAAACAGAGGTTGGGGCCCAGTCCTAGGGGAGGGTGTGATGCCAGTCTCCAGGAGCCACACCCTGAAGCCAGGGAGGTAAAGGGGGAGCATTCCTATGGAGAAGAGTGGGACGTGGTCATGGACCTGCCCACTCCAGCTAGAAGCTGATGCAGGGGTCCCAGTGAGAGATGCTAAGGAGGAGAAGGTCGGGATGGAAAAGGGAGACCTGCTGGGGGGAGGGGGCAGCTCACTTCCTGTGGGCACTGGTTCCTGAGGGAACATTACCTATAAAGAATCCTCTGACCTCCCCAGCAAGCTTTCAGAGATTAAATTCAGTTATAAGAGATGACGTAAATCCCCGAAGGAAATGTACTAATGACCTGACTTGTGTAACTACAACCACTCTGTATATCAGCTTTATAATAATGATTAAAAAATAAAGACAAACTTAAAGAATTTTTAAAAGACTATATAAATCAAGTTTTCCAAAATGCACAGGACTGAAGCACATACACAGAATTGGCACAGGTCTTCCGCGCTCAGTAATGGCTTCCTAAATCTCTGGTTTACTCCCAGACTCCGAGGAGCCTCAAGGTGCCTGTTCAGGAAGACTCTTCCCTCAGGTGGTGTTCTCACAAGAGCACGGTGTGCTAACTGATCCTAGAGGTCACTGAAGGTCACCAGCCAAAGGCTATCATTGCCATAAATAAAGTATCCTAAACCCAAATCTCCCCGGTGCTCCCTGTGTGGTGCTCCATCCAATATGACAGGGGCAGCAACCACACACAGCCAGGATTCACAGCCAAAGTGTCTGTCTTTAGAGACATGGCCTAACTCTTTTCCTGCCCTTCTCCTCACACATTCTCATAGATATGTTAACCACTGGAAAGACTATCAGCGAAGGGTTAATGGGTAATGGTCCATGATTGCCATATTCCTAGGAATACATACTTTTAAAAAGATTCCAGAGGAAGAATTAGGATGTGGCTCAGTAGTAAAGCACTTGCTTAGCATGCTTGAGGGTCTGTGTTCTGTCCCCTGCACTATCCCTGAAAATGGTGCCAGAGGCAGTTACAATGAACAATAACCTGAAGACACCAGCCACTGACACAGTCCTTGCTTCCACAGGCCCACCTACAAAATGGGCTTGCAAAGCAGGAATTAGCATTGGCCCAAAGGCCCACAATCAGTATACATGTCTCAAGGAGCAAAATCAGCAACTTGCAAGTAAAATCATCTTAAGAGAGAAGCCATAAGCTGGTGCCTCAGTGGCTCACGCCTATAATCCTAGCAATTCAGGAGGCTGAGACCTGAGGATCACAGTATGAAGTCAGGACAGAAAACCCCCTAAGATTCTATCTCCAATAAAGCAGCTAAAGGGCTGAACTGAAGTTCCAGCCATGGATGGAAAAAAAAAAGTCCATCTAGAGTATGAGGCCCTGAGTTTAAGCCCTGGTACTGGTACATGTGTATGTATGTGCATGTGCACAGGCACACACACATGCACACGCACACACATGCACACACAAACCACATGACCATAGGCTTCAGGGGCCACAAAGGGAGCCTGACTTTTAATACAGGTAACCTGACTTGAGAAGAAATGGCATGGATTTCATTGCCGGCTCATCCATCCCCAGCCATCAAACAAATTCTACCTTCTATGCTTTATCTGGTCCCTCAGGCAGTTGCAACAGCCCCATGTTATGTCCACAGCTTCATTCTTTCTTATCTTCTCTCCAGTTTTCCATCCGTTGAACTTCTGTTTATTCTGCAAAGCCCAGTGGGAAGGCCTTCCTAGGTTCCCCCAGTTGGAAGCAGGAGCATGGAGCATGGGGGAATTTGTCTGTTCTGTATCTGTTTTGTGGTGTAAGGAAATGTTGGCTTATCTGACATAATCTCCTGCTGAGGTTTGTGCTGGAGGCTGGGAATATAACAATCGATAATTTCTATGGGATGAATATATATGCCCCTCCCCTAAAATATAAGTCGAAACTCTAACCCCAAATTCCTCCAAATGTGACCTTATTTAGAGCTAGTCATTGATTAGTTCCATTAAGACGAAGTCATGGTGGAGCAGGGTGGTTCCACTCCAATATGGCTGCCATCCTTACCAAAAGAGACAGGCCACACAGAGGCAGAGCCAGGCAGCCATAATGGAGGGAGTGCTCGGGACCATGGGAAGCTGGAAGAAGCCAGGAGCCAGCCTTCTCTAGAAGCTTCAGTGGAAACAAAGCCCTGCCACATCTCCATGGCAGGCTTCTAGACTGCAGAGCTGCAGTAGGCATTCTCTGTCATCTAAGTTGTTTGTTATGGCAATCCAAGGAAAGGAAACTCATCTAGAGTTGTTGTCCACTTTCAGAGAGGAATACACAAACATAATTACAAGATACTTTAGAATTTAAGCACAAAGAACATCTTTGGGGCAGACAGAGAACATAACAAGTCACTCAGTCTTGGAGGAGAATCAGAAGCTTCCCAGAGCTGGGTTCTGAAGGATGAGTAGGAGTTCACTGGAAGAAGGTAAGTGGAGGAAAAGCACCACAAGTAGAAAAATAGTGGCACCACCTGTGGATGTCCTCTTGTCTCTCCTTGCTGAGCTGTGCTCCCTAGGGCTCTTGCATAAAGCTCTATCTGTGACAGATGCTCAGCTCCGAGCTCTTGAACTTACAGAAAATAATAATAATAATAATAGACTCTGGGCAAGAAGAAGAGGAGAACAGAGAATGGAGTGTGCTGGCTGCCACCTAGAGACAGGAAAAACTGGAACCTACAGCTCCTCAAATAGAGAGCAGATGGAGGGCGGAGGCAGCAGAGGCCAGGGACTGAGACAATCCAAGCAGGGCTGGCTTTTAAAAGAAAACAAAACCCCAACATTGGGCTGTTCTCTAGGGCTCTAGTTCAGCAGGGAAGAAAGCAATTTATGGCTAAAGGAAGTAGCCTGACAGTAAACAAAAATACAGTGACCCCCGAGGTCCCACTGGACAGAAGATAGATGGTGCCGTCATAAAAATGAGATTAATTTTAATAAGGGCTTTCACCAAACCATAGACCCTGGTGGCCAGAGGCCTGTCAGAGCGCCAGTGACAGGCAGCATTGCTGATGGATGGAGCTGACCTCGGAGAGCTGAAGACATGGGGAATGAATGCAAACTTGGGACTGCCCCCTGGCTAGGATGTAGGCAGCTGCTTGCTGTCTGCTTGGGTTCTTTGCCATGCATCTGCATCTCTGGACCATGGCCTGTGCCTTGCAAGGGTAGGATTATCCCCTGTTCCTTCCTCTAGATGAGAACCAGGAGTCTGCACTTACATGCCTCTGGAAACGAGAAGCTCACTACCTATGAAAAGCTCTAGTCCATGGGCGGTCACTTGTAAATGGTTTATTTGCCACAAAATCCTGCAAAGATTGGGATCATTCCTGATTCAAGTCAGCAGAGCTCAGTTTTATAAAAAGAAATAAAGAAAGAAAAACGGTGCCTAATCATCTACCATGCCAAAGATTATGAGAAGGGAGAGAGGCCATACAACTAGGTCCTGCCTCTGACAGCATTTAGGAAAGCTCTGACACTGGCTACTGACTGGGCTCTGACCTCAATCACAGGCTGAGCCTGGATTCTCCTGTAGACTCAGCCCCAATCCTCGATGGCAAACTGAGTCTTGGAATCTATGTCCAATGCTACCTCAGCCTAGGTACAGTCTAAATCTTAACCCTTTCATTGATGGAGTCCTGATCCTTGTCACAGCTGAGCCTGCTGCCCACAGCCTCACAAATAGACAGCATGGTGGAGCACAGAGCTTCCCTTTGAAAGCACACCTGGGCACTGTCTCCCCCATGATTTTGCAGCCCCAGGGCTAGCCATGCTATATACAGCTCCTGGCCAGTGAAGCATTATTGTGTAGGCCCATGCACTGGCCTGTTTTCCATGAGGACCAGGCCACACTCACCGTTCCTCTCTCATGAGCACCTACTCTGTGCTGGGCTCTGGCCTGTTCAGAGACTAAACACAGAGACACAGAAGACAGCAAGAACCCCCTCCCTTCCCCCATTAGGTCTTTAATCATTTACTCAAGCAACAAACCAATAAGTGATCACCTTGAAGAGAAACAGGGCCCCACGGGATTTCAAGAGCTGAGCACCTGTCGACCACAGAAAACTAGCTCTCATGATTTCTCGGCCTTCGACCTCACTGACATCAGACAGCCTGGTGTCTTGTCAGCTATTTCCCAATTATATGTCCATAGATGTCACACGAGCAAGCTCTGGCTCCCTAGAGAGTGTTTGAAAGTCAAAGATGTTTGTCTAATGCAAACTGATGTCATGTCAGGAATTAGTTTGACTAATAGACATTTAATGAGATCCTTGTGCAGTCTGGGCCCCAAGCAGAGGTGTCCCAAAGTTTTCCTGAAGACGATAAACTCCCCAGCCCTCCGACTGTCATATAAATCTCCTTTCCAGGGAGCATAGTGGAGCAGGCTTCAGATCTATGTCCTGTGCTAATTCACCCAAAGGTCACAGGCCTAGAGTTCTCTTGTAGCCTAGGTCCCCACACTGGAGCAGCTGAGGTGGAGAGGAGGTCCTGGCTGGTGCTACCTGCCTTGGGTGAAACCAAAACTTCTCCCCAGGTTCATGGAGGTCTTTTCCCAGCAACCACTGGTGTTGTCCATTTTTTCCACCTGAATGACCTCTGCAGAGGTCACAGAGCAGAGAATAGTGTTTGATTGCCATTCAGAGAAGAAACATGGAAACAGATACGCTTGTAGAATAAGGTCATTGAGCCACCCAGACAAGGAAGAAGGGATTCAGCATGCACCAGGCCCTGAGCAGGTGCTTCACAGAAACCAGCAGTGACATATGCTGGCTTGTTCTGGCTGACTCAAGAAATCCTTGAGCACAGGTGGCTCTGGTCAGCCTCACTCCAAGTGTGCCTGGGACCCTATGCCAGCCTGCCCCTATTTGGTTCCCAGTGTGAAATTAAAATGCCAATAGGTGGTCAGCACTGCAGATATTCCTTGTATTTCACGAAAGTCTTACTGGTCAGCAAACAACTGAAAATATGAAAATAAATCAGCACAAATAGTCTGAGAAGTTGGGAGCCTTGGATACTTCTGGGGCAGGCTTTTAAATCACCATTTATACCTGAGACACAGAGGCTTACAAAGATTCACTTGCCCAAGTCCGTCCATCCAATAGTCTGGGTGAATGGCCTCTCCTGCTCTAAAGGTTTTTTGCTTATAGCCATTTTGTTCTAGATGCCAAGAAAGCCACAAGTAGGAACTCAATATGCTGCTAATCCTGAGAAAACCCGCATAAGTCTGAAACAAAACCTCGAGCACCTTTTCTGAGGAGTCATTTCCTCTCTGAGCCTCAGTTTCCCTATACATACAGTGAGAGAGATGGTCATTAGACAGTTATCATTGGGCCTCCTTTCCACCCTGAATTTGATCATGGACTCTCTCAGAGAAAAGGCCCAGGCAATCTGGGGCTGGGCTTCCAACAGCTTCTTGTAAGCTCCCTAAATGTGCTGGAAATTAGCACTGGTTTTCAAGCTGGACTCTTTCTCTCAAGAACTTCTGCCATGAGCATAGGAAGCATTTCCCCACATTGTCCTCTGAATATCAGCCTCCTCATTCTTACCCTTAAAGGCTTTTTCTCTAGAGGAAGGTCCACCCATACCCTTTCTCCACTCTCAGATTCTTGGCCTCAAACCAAACCAGACACATCTTGGAACTTAATTGGAAACTCCATCTGCCTGGGCAGGCTTATCCCTGGAACACAAGAATGTAAGGACAACCTAGATGTAACTTGTGTTTTATCCCTAGAGAAAGCACCAACAGTTCCCTTGTCCTCATACTCCCAAGGGGCTCCCAGAAGGGGCTGGAGACCTTTCCCAAGAGTTCTGGGAAGATACAAGACTACTCAGAGTCTATCCCAGGTCTGTGATAGCTCTAAGCTGTGATTCCTAACAGCTCCACCCCCCCAGATCCTCGAGCTGCACAAGTAGTGCCTAAGGGGGTGTTGGCACAGTCTCCCCCATTCTATCAAGTACTAAGCATGCACCTGTGAAAACTGACCCCAAAGACTCCATCAAACACCCACCTGTACTTGAGGAAGCAGGCTGGAAAGGAAAGAGGCCCAGCTCTGGGTCTGCCATCTACCAGCCCAACCATCACTCTGTGTAGCCTCTTTTCAGCTATCCCTGTCACAACTCACTGGAAAGCAAAGGCTCGGGCTCTGTCAATATGGAATGAGAGGACCAGAACACATTTGGAGGAGCCTGGGAATTTGGAAATGCATAGAATTTCAGAGTCATCCAATCAAAGAATCACTGGGGCAAACATCTATTAAATGAACATAAGGTACCAAGCCCTGGTTTCGATCCTGGAGAATGGCAAATACAGGACAGTCTAAGGTCACTAAGGCCTATAAGTATCATGTTATGAACTCTTAGGGTCTTAGAATCCTTTAAAGTATCAAATAATAAAATGATGAAAGATGAGATTAATAAAATCTAGAATTGAGGACCTCATAACCCCAACAGGGGTTGCTACATGTCTCTATATCTCATGCTTTGGTTATGCCAGGCCAGAAGTTTCTTCAGCAAGGTCAGTGGTGGGGTGATAGCTAGGATATGTTTCGGGAGAGGAAGCTGCCCTGAAGGACAGGAATGGGGAAAATGGCAGGAGCTCTGGGGAAGAAATGAAGAGTAAAGGCATTGGTATCCCTAATAGTCTAAGAAGGGCTATGGCTGGAAACAAACTCCTTGGCTGATCTCACTTCCTGCTGATGGAAGAAGCTGAGTTGGGTTAGCCCACTGCTGGACAGTGTTTGCTTCTATGATTCAAACTGAAATCCATCTCCCCATCCTTCCCTGGGTCCTCTCCTCTGCAAAATGCCCGACTGCCATTAAGGGTGTTCAAAGTAGTTTATCTCATGTTAGCAAGTCCCTTCTTAGCAGGGTAGGACATTAGAATAAAATGATGGAGGCCCAGAAGCTAGACTCTCCACATCTCTTCATGACATGGTCTATGGAGTCATAAAGAGCTGGTGTGATTACTGATTGCCTTGTCCCTGCTGGTACCTAGGCAGGGACTTCTTGTCCTCCCCATAGCAGATCTGTAGGATGCCCTTTCTCTGCCCCTGGGTGGCTCAATGAGGCCCTAGAGGAGCCATGTGGTGGTCTCAAGGTGTAATGTGCAGGCTTAAGTGTCTCTAAAACAACTAGTAAAAACCCTGACCAAATCCAAACCAGATGCCCCAGGGCGTGCAGGGCTAAGAGCTGTCAG
Organism: Perognathus longimembris pacificus; assembly: GCF_023159225.1. Taxonomy (NCBI): domain Eukaryota; kingdom Metazoa; phylum Chordata; class Mammalia; order Rodentia; family Heteromyidae; genus Perognathus; species Perognathus longimembris. The sequence goes on along the minus strand of NC_063167.1, from coordinate 31,549,003 downwards.
CACCTCTGCATTTTCACCTGCTCATGTGGGTTGCACCTGTAGGCGGTAGGAATGCAGGAGAGCTTCAGGCTGCCCACAATCAGCCCCACTAGCCTTCCCAGTGTGTGGACACATTGAACGATATAGGGAAAGCCCACAGACCTCTCTAGGGCCAGTCCTGAAGGCTGGCTGTTTTTCTCCAATTCCCATTTAAGACCCTTGGGGGTTTATTAATGCCTAAACTGGGCTCCCAGGGTGTGGGAAGTTGGGCAACTAGCCTCAGCTTTCTGATAAGCAACATTAATGTTTCGATACTAACTTCTAAGCTCACTGGATAGTTCATTCATTCAGTTGAACACATATTTACTGGGTATTTACAATGAGTTAAGCAGTGGACTAAATGCTCAGCATGTAGTGAGGATCAAGTGCCATGGCCCTTGACTTTAATGTCATAGAATGTAGTGCCTACAGAGACACATAAGCAAAACACATCTGCACCAGATAAACATACCATTTACAGACTGGGCCAATGCTTTGAGAAGGGCTTGCTGAGATGTGTGTATGCTAGGAGGCTCATGAAAGGATAGGGGTGAAGGCAGCTTCCTGAAAAGGCCTAAATGCTGCAAAGGAGTAAGCTCAAGGAAAGGTGTGAAACAGATGGCTCCATACAAAAGGATCACAGACGCCTAGGCCCTGAAGCAGAGGAAGCCTCAACTCATTTCTTACTTGTAGACACAGGGGAGAAAGTAAGGAGTAACATGAGGTGAGGTGACACTGGAGAAGTAGACAGAGATCAGAGAAGGCTGGGTCTCCAGGGACAGGTATCAGGAAATGTAATTAACAATTCTACACTTCCAGCTTGAGGTCATGGGTAAAAACTTCCTACCCTCTGCCCTAGAAGAACTTGCACAATCCAAGCCTCCACAGGTGAAGGGATTGGCCCCAAGTCACTTTGAACCAATCAAAGCCAGGGTCCAGGATACAAGTGTCCCCTGCTCTGGTTCTGGGCTGCTTCTAACAGTTATAACTTGTTTCCTACCATCTTCAGCTTATTTGGTCCTGCTAGTCCTAGGGGACAGAAGTGGGTAGAATAATAATCCTCAATTCCCAAGCCACTTAAGGAAAAACAAGGCCAGGGAGAGTGGGCAGAACAGTATCGCGTGACAGGTGAGTGGACCCTAGTCTCACATCCTCTAGCCCAAGACTAGATCAATTCAGATCAATCCAAGAATGAGTGAGCCCAGCCTTGCAGGGCAGACAGCCTCAGACATGGAGATGACCTGTTGGGGTGGAAGTAGGAGAGTTTAAAGGTGAAGTTATGCCAAAAGATCACAAGTATGAGGCTCAAGGTGGTAAATTTGTCTAATGGATAGAGGGTTTGAGAGTGAAGTAGAATGAAAGAAAGTAGCACCTCTGGGAACAGGCTGACAATGGACCACTCTGAAAATGTTGGCTGAATGCTAAAACTTGTATCTATAATCCCAGCTATCAGGGGAAAATCAAGGGCAGACCAAACAAAAACTTTGCGAGGCCTCATTTCAACCAATAAAAGTGGGTGCAGTGTTATGTGCCTGCTATCTCGACTATGCCAAAAGCATAAATGGGAAGCTTCAAGGATTCATTCTCTAAGACTCAGACCAGGTACCCCATTCCCCCAGGAAGACTCCTCTAATTCAGTAGGTTCCTCTCCCTGGAGGTCCTACAACCTGGTCCTTCTCCTGCTTCAAGAGCTTGGTGACGTAGCTCTATGTCTTCCCCATCTCCTTTTTCCCCAAAGCCAGTAAATGCTTAGATCTCTCCCTTCCTTTCTGGGAAAGGAGCCGAGCCAAGGAACTCAGAGTATGAAAAGTTAAATTAGAGTTTGAGTAGCAGCTGTTTAAATACTACAATGTCTAGCAGAATAAAGTCCTCAACTGCTGGCTGTAGGGTCACCAGGGCCCCAATCTTGCAACAGTTCTCTTGTCATATAATGACTACAGAGTGAACCTCAGTTCTTCCATGGGCCCTCCCAGATGTGATATCACCTTCAGGACAGGCAGCTGCTTCCTGCTCTAGAACAGACCCACAAAAAAAAAAAAAAAAAAAGTCAATGTTCTCTATCCTACCTACTTGCCTTATGCCCCCTAAAGCCTGAGCTACTCGTTTTTCCCCATGAAGTCTTCCCGCCCCAGCCCGGGCTGAGCTTGAGGCCTAGGTGGCCTCCAGCTCCCCCATGTAGTCCAGGTCTCCTTAATCAAGCCCTGCAGGGCAGGATGGAGCCGCCTCTAAGCCTGGATAAAGGTGAAATTTAACAGTTGGGAGAGGTTATTTTTGGACAGGACACAAATGTTCAATGAAGAGCCCCCAGCCTTCCAAGCAATCTTTGCTTTGTGCTGCAAGGCCCAAGACTAACATTTTCATAATAATTTTCCAGTATCAAAGTGATAGTTTTGATTCAAGACAGCTGAAGCCTGCAAAACTGTGTGGCGGCCTCTCCCGCCCTCCAGCCAAACATGTGCCTTTGTCTCTATTTTAACACCTTTGATAATCATCGAAAAATGCACGGCCCCAGCAGTTTTCGCAGCTTTCTAACCAGAAGAGCCACCCCTGGATGGAGAATGTTGGAAGTCTGTTTTCCTTCTGCATTACTCTGAGCCCTGGGCTTAGTTCTCCCAGCTCGCCTGGCTTGCCAGCCTCCCTCTCTACATTCCATTAGTGATGTCTGATTAAGGAATTGGCCTTTCTAGTGCTATTAAAAATGGGGGAGCCCAAGAAATACAGTAACACAATATCATGGAAAACTGATATAATCTTTTCAAAACTATAAAGATTGCTCACCCGGAGGAACATCTGCATGGAAAAAAAGAAAAAGATTTTAAACAAACTGGAAAGGGGTCGCATAACTTGTAAAGGCTGGGGTGTTGGGGAGACTGCTGGCTCATCCATGGCCTGCTGTCACTCTGGAGGGGGGAGGCCATCCTCGGAGGAGCCAGTTCCCTCACTGAGAGCTCCCACCATCTGGAATTCATTGCAGGATGGAACACTGGCATTTATAAAAAAAAAAAAAAAAAAAAAGAAAAAGAAAGAAAGAAAGAAACTCAGCCTTACAATCATTGTTCCTTAAATCATCAATATGGCCTGAGCACCAGATGGAGGCGCAGAGGATAGTAGTGCCAGGTCTCAGGCCCACCTCACTGCCTGCCATCTCCCCTCATAGTTCCAGCCACCTTTCTCTCAGGAAATAGCCAAACTTCATCCACCTGGAAGAAGAAGCTATTGCAAAAACAGTTATTTGCAAACATCCATTTGGTCCCCGGTGCCTTTCTGATTCAGAGACAGTAACATTAACCACAGGGCAGTCATTGTGTAAGACATAACTCTCCAAGCAGTCTTGGTCCTCAGAGAATGCAAGGCATCTTAAGTGGTGAGGCAGCAAGGGCAGCCTCTGCCATACACACATGCCAACACACTTGCTGAGCATTGAGCTCACACACGTGGGCCACATACGCTCACAACAGAGCCAGCCACAGGCAAATCCTGAGACTCAGAGTGTTCGACCACCAGATTTCTGAGATGGTAGAGGTTTGGAGTGGGCCCGGTCACGAGGCCTTAGAATAACAGGATCTGAAACTCGGGGCATCGACTGCCTGAAAGGCTTGGAATGTTAGCTTCTTAGCAGCAGAGAGCTCGGGCAACTTTAGAATCTACTATTCCCTAGGTAGGGTAGAGAACCCTGAAAGCTGATGCCGCCTCTGCTCTCAGACACAACGATGTGACACAGCAGCAGCTGTGGGCCCTGGAAGACCAGTGGGAACCACACGGATCCCTGAGTGGCCTGTCCTGTCAGGGTCCTTGGGACATCAGGGGACTCCTAAACACCTCTGGGTGGTGGGGAGGGGGTGTCCCTACCCTAAAGTGCTGGGGTAGGGATCACAGGGTCCTTGTGCTTCTCTTCAGGGGTACTTAGTCTCTCCACACCCTGTGTTCTTTCACCCCAGAAACTGCCTAGTCTCCTGCTTTGTACTTCATAATCCAATACTAGCTCCAGCCCATTTCTCTCTTGAGGTGAGATCCAAATATTCAACTACATACCACATATCCAGACTTTGACATCCCATAGGCTCTGAGACCCAACAACATATCCGAGGCTGAACTCCACCCCTCACATGGATCCCCCTTAGTCTTCCTCCTGTTGAAGACTATCCCTCAGGAGCCTCACCCAAAAACCTGGACTATTCCTTGGCAGTCCTCTTATCCTCTCTTGTGTCCAATTCCCCAGACCTGAAACTCTATTCAGCCATGTGTTCCTTCCAGATTTTTCTCTCTTAATCACATTTTCCCATTCCCACTATCATGTCCTAGGCCCAGGCTTCACCATTTCATGCATTCAGCTGTTTCTAGATGGATGTCCAGAACCTCTACTCCCTACCCATCCAACCTCAACCCAACAGCTGGAGCCATCTTTCCAAAACAAATCTTGCCTGATCTCTCTCTATTGAAAACCCTTTAATTACTTATCTGTGGGAATTACTCTCTGCTCCATCAACAGTGACTAGGGCAGTCGCTGATTTGTACCAGATCAACGAAGATATGTGAGACTGTGGGAATTGACATCTCAGAAATCTCAAAAGCTTCAAATATTAGTATTTCTCATACCACATGACCACTGAGGGTTGACTGCCAGTGCCTGGGGGTGTTTGCTCATCCTGGTCACGCAAGTCTCAGCTGTGGCAGCAACTACCATCTTGGAAGTTGACAGTCAATGTGCTGGACAGAAGGACTGCAAATGGGAGACTTTGCAGGCGACTAAATGTACGAACTTGGAAATAGCATGTGCCATTTGCTCTCATTTCTCATTGGCCAGAAATAATCCCGTAATCATCCAACCACAGGGACTAGGCAGGGTAGTCCCCCACCCTCATATCCCTGCTTGGGAAGAGCCAATGATAGATAACAAGGTGGTGGTGGCATACTTCCTTCAACACCAGGCTCTCTCTGACCTCTGAGCTTTTTCCATGGCTGGTCCCTCTGCCCCCAGCCCTGTTCTCCTGCTTCACGTAGAGGCCATCTACCATCCTTGGCTTGGGCGTCATTTGCACTGAGAAGCTTACTCTGAATTCACTCCAGCATGACTCCCTCAGCTCTCACACACTATTAGAATTATTTGCTAAATGTCTGCTCTTTCTTAACCTGTGAGTTGTATAGAAGCCAGGGCTTGAGTACTTTATCAACCTCTCCCCACCCCGGCTGCCCACCAATGCTTACCTGCTGAAGTACCCATGCCAAATAACAATTAAAACTTGTTGGATGAATAAGTGAATTAATTAATTAATTAATTAAATGGATTAAGATCCCCATGGAAGAGCCTTCAGGATTGGTAGGGAACCTGGAACCTTTAGGAATAAAGCCAGTAAATAGTCCATGCTAAGTGAGTTCCAGATAGAAAATGTCATAGGCTCATGAAAAGGAGGAAAATGGGGGTCTCTGTCACTGCCAGCACAAGGAAGCATGAGCCCATGGAGAGTAGAAACTGTGGCTGATCCTCAGGAATTAGAAATCAGCCAAGAGATCCCACCTCAACTGGGCAGTCAAAGATGGCGGCTGGTGTGGAAGGTGGGAGGGAGAGGCAAGGCAGGGCCCAGTGAGTAACTGCAGAATTCCTGTGCACAGCCAAGAGCCAGGCCTCACTTGATTGTCCTGAGCCCTCTCTCTCCTCCCTCCCTCTCCTCTGAACTCATAGCCAATTTCTGTGTCCTTAGGACCTTCCGTCAAAGTCTTTGTCCCTTGGTTTCCTCATCAATAAAAGGGAGATAGTTCCCAAAACCAGGCAGGGACTCATCACAGAAAGAGGACTATAGACTGATTTCCCTGATGAACATAGACGCAAAAATTCTCAACAAAATTCTGGCCAATTGACTTCAACAGGTCATCAAAAAAATCATACACCACGATCAAACTGGATTCATCCCAGGGATGCAAAGTTGGTTTAATATACGCAAGTCAATTAACGTAATCCACCACATCAACCGGAGCAAGGTAAAGAACCACATGGTTTTATCTCTGGATGCAGAAAAAGTGTTCGATAAAATCCAGCACCTATTTATGCTAAAAGCCCTGGAAAAACTGGGATTCCAGGGAACATTCCTGAATATAATCAAGGCAGTTTATGACAAACCAACAGCAAGCATAACTCTAAATGGTGAAAAACTAAAGCCATTCCCTTTAAAATCAGGAACAAGGCAGGGATGTCCACTCTCTCCTCTGCTCTTCAACATAGTACTAGAATTCCTAGCCAGAGCAATTAGGCAAGAAGAAAATATAAAGGGATCCAAATAGAAAAAGATGAAGTTAAACTTTCTCTCTTCGCAGATGACATGATCCTATACCTAAAGAATCCCATAGACTCTACCCCCAAGCTACTAGAGCTGATCCAAAACTTTGGCAAAGTTGCAGGATATAAAATAAACCCTCAAAAATCAACGGCCTTTCTCTATGCTAACGACCCGAAGACCGAGGCTGAAATCAGGAAAGCAACTCCTTTTGCAATAGCCCCCAAAAACATAAAATACCTAGGAATAACCTTAACCAAAGAAGTGAAAGACCTCTTTGATGAGAACTTTAAAAGCTTGAAAAACGAAATTAAGTCAGAACTAAGGAAATGGAAAAACCTCCCATGCTCCTGGACTGGGAGGATTAATATAATCAAAATGGCAATATTGCCAAAGGCTATCTACAAATTCAATGCAATACCCATTAACATCCCAAGACCATTTTTTAATGAAATAGAGGAAGCAATCCAGAAATTCATATGGAACAATAAAAGACCTAGAATAGCAAAAACAACCCTAAGCAGAAAGAACAGTGCTGGAGGAATTACAATACCCAACTTCAAGCTGTATTATAAAGCTATTGTAATAAAGACAGCTTGGTATTGGCACTGGAACGGGCCTGAAGACCAATGGAACAGAATTGAAGACCCAGAAATGAACCCACAGAACTACGCCTACTTAATCTTTGATAAAGGAGCTAAAACAATAGTTTGGAAGAAAGATAGCCTCTTTAACAAATAAATGGTGCTGGCAAAACTGGCTCAACATATGCAACAAACTAAAACTAGATCCTTATATATCACCCTGCACCCAAATCAATTCCAAATGGATTAAAGACCTTGAAATCAAAACAGACACCCTGAAAACACTAAAAGAAGGAGTAGGAGAAACACTTGGGCTCCTTGGCGCAGGACGGAACTTCCTTAACAAAGACCCAGAAAGGCTACAAATCAAAGAAAGGTTGGACAAATGGGACTGCATCAAATTGCAGAGCTTCTGCACGGCAAAGGAAATAGCTCGCAAGATAAACAGAAAGCCTACAGACTGGGAGAAGATCTTTACAGGCCATTAAACGGACAAAGGCCTCATATCTAAAATATAGGCAGAACTAAAAAAATTACCTTCCTCCAAAACAAAATCGCAAAGAACCAATAGCCCCCTCATCAAGTGGGCTAAAGACTTACAAAGAGACTTCTCTGAATGGCCAAGAGACATATGAAAAAGTGCTCTACATCACTGGCCATAAAAGAAATGCAAATCAAAACAACATTGAGATTCCATCTCACCCCAGTAAGAATGTCATATATCAAGAAAACTAACAATAACAATTGTTGGAGGGGATGTGGCCAAAAGGGAACACTACTTCATTGTTGGTGGGAATGTAAACTGGTTCAGCCACTCTGGCAAGCAGTATGGAGATTCCTTAGAAGGCTAAATATAGAACTCCCCTATGATCCAGCAGCCCTACTTTTGGGTATCTATCCAAAAGACCACAATCGAAATCACAGTAAAGCCACCAACACAACAATGTTCATCGCAGCGCAATTTGTCGTAGCTAGAATCTGGAACCAACCCAGATGCCCCTCAGTAGACGAATGGATGAGGAAAATGTGGTACATATACACAATGGAATTTTATGCCTCTATCAGAAAGAATGACATTGCCCCATTTGTAAGGAAATGGAAGGACTTGGAAAAAATTATACTAAGTGAAGTGAGCCAGACCCAAAGAAACATGGACTCTATGGTCTCCCTTATTGGGAAGAATTAGTACAGGTTTAGGCAAGTCATAGCAGAGCATCACAAGGCCCAATAGCTATACCCTTATGAACACATAAGATGATGCTAAGTGAAATGAACTCCATGTTATGGAAGCGGTTGTTATATCACAGTTGTAACAACTTTCAATGTCCCATGTGTATCTATGGCTTCTATTATTGATGATGTTCTTGTATCACCTTCCTATGGTTGTACCTACACTATCTCTGTAATCTTATCTGAGTATATTGGAAACCGTGTATACTGGTATTAGAACTAGGAAATTGAAAGGGAATATCAAAATCGAGAGACACAGGGTAAAAAAAGACAAACAACTACAAAAGCAATACTTGCAAAACTGTTTGGTGTAAGTGAACTGAACACCTCATGGGGGGAAAGGGAAAGGGGGAGGAGGGAGGGGGGTATGAGGGACAAGGTAACAAACAGTACAAGAAATGTATCCAATGCCTAACGTATGAAACTGTAACCTCTCTGTACATAAGTTTGATAATAAAAATTTGAAAAAATAAAGAAAGAAAAAATAAAAGAGAGATAGTAAAATTACCCAACCTAAAGGGCTATGCGGAGATGAATATGTGCTTTTTTAAATTGTTATTATAAAAGGGATGTACAGGGGGGTTACAGTTATATAAGTCATGTAAAGAATACATTTCTTTGGGACAATGTCCCCCTTTCCCTAGCTCTCTACTAGTGTTTGTTTCCCTCCCATGCCCACCCACAAGTTGTATAGTTCCTTTTCCACATCATGAGTACCACTAGTGAGTACAACTGTTGCATTTGTTTACCCTTTGTCCCTCCATTTCTGTGCCTCCCCTTGCACTACCAAAGATATATAAACAAACAGTACAAAAAGAAAAGAAGATAACGACAACAAAAAAGAAGAAAGTCTCTTTGCATTTCCTGGAGTTCATTTCAGTTGTTTTATTTTGTATGATCAGATGCACATAGGCGTTGTGCCTCTGTTCCTTTCGCAAGAGTATCCTCCTTTGGTTTCACTGTGTGTGAATGCCTAGAGACCTGTGTAATTTATGTCCTGGTATATTTTAGAAGAAATGAGTATTTGTGATGGAGGTGAAGCCCGTGGTTATTGGGGTTTTTAGCCTCCTGCGCTCTCCTGTCCTGCGGAGAGACGGGGAAAACACGCCCCAACCGGGCAAGCCAAGAGGAAAGGGCAGACAGACTGCCCACACCCAGCCCCCCTTTCGTCGGAGGACAAACAGTCCAGGAGCCAAGTCAGTGCTAAGATTCACTTTAATGGAGGAAACGAGCCGCTCTTAAACGGTCAGAGAGCAACGGAAGTGGAGGGGTATGTGCACCCATGTAGGGGCCAGGAAGGGATGCCTGAGCTGTCCATCAAGAGTGGAGAGCCGAGGGACCAATCCTAAGAGGTGGCCTTCTATGTCACAGCCCACAGAACCGCCTCCGGGTTCACCACCAGGCGCCATCTTGGCTACATGTGGTCAAGGCTGGGAGGCGGTGCCAGCTAGAACTGCCCCTTGGGTTCCTCGCAACAGCCACGGGGCCCCAGGGTTGGGAAAACAGGTGGGGACAACTAATTGCCTCCTAATAATGCAAGACATCCGGGCAGGTGTGCCCCACACTTGGTGGCCACAGGGCTGTTCACAAATGCCCTGGGCTTCCTTTTCTCCAGCAGAAGCATGGTAGAGCTGACCTGCTGCTGCTTTGGAATTCAGTGAGTTTCACTGTGGCTGATGAAACAGGAACTGAGTAACATATGTTAGTTCCAGGAAGAAGCTTAAGTGATGTTATGTGATTTGCCATGTTCCCTGGTCCTGTGTCTCTGGACCTAGATTCTTGTCTGAGTGGGAGGTACTGAGCACTCCAGCAGCCGATACAGACAGACATGGGCGAACCAGAAGCAAATTTGCTGAGGCATGGGAAGGAGGCTTGTTTCTGTGGCAAATCCTTTTCTTGTTCACTGATGTGAGCATTCCCAATAACACCTGGCAGAAAAAGAGCATTATGCAAGAGACACCCAGTATCCTTATATCTCTGGCTGCCTACTAGACTCTGATAGGAAGGTCCAGCATTGTGCCCTTGGTAGTCCCAGCTCCTGGACACAACAGTGCCCCACACATAACAATTGCTCAATATAATATCAGCAACCAACTGACTCACTGATGGTCAGACAAGGGCCCTACTGTGTGTACAACCCACTCACTTGCCAAGGCCCCACTTGTGGGTGACAAGGAGCCAGCCCCGTCCAGAGCCACCCTTCTGCACTGCCATAAATCCCAGTGGCCTAGTTTTTCTTGAACAGTCCTCAGAGTTCCTCCATCCTAGCAACGGGTGTGATGGAAGAATAAGGTCTTGCCAAGGCTGTGGTGGGCTATGGCTCCCTGGTGGCTATTCCTCCTGGGCTGGTACACTGGGCAGCCATTCCTCTGGCAGTTATTCACCCAACATTTCCTGGTGGTTTCATGCCAGTGCAAACCCAGCTGTTCCTAGTAGCCCAGAGAATTCTAGTGTCTCATCAAGGACTATGAGGGCATCTTGTCCAACCTCCTTCCCCATCCCAGAGGCCAGCCCTGCCCGCACACCTTAGTCATCAGGCCCCATGGCCGTGAGCTCCAAGGTGGGATAGTGCTGATTGCCAAGTGTTTTCTTAGGCAGGACCAGCACTTACCCGACTATAACCCATTTTGTCCTAGCCCCACGGTCATGTCCCCTTCTGGCCTGAGACAACTCTGTGAGGAGGGGACTTACTTTCTTCCTCAAATATTCTCCACTTTCTACATTCTCCCTTTTTTTTTCCTTTGTGAAGGGTTTTTGTCCAGGCTTATCATTTCCCCAGTCCACAAATATATACACAAAATGGCCACAAAATATATACAACAGAGTGATGGCTGATCCGGAGAGGCCAGATCTATCTAATGTCATGGATATGAAACAGAGGCATAGAGATGGGAAAGACTTTGGCCAAGGTCACAAAGGAGTCAGTGGCAATTTGAAATTAGAAAGCTAGCTTGACGAGGAGAAAATCGAGGAAGAGAAGGAGGGAGTGAGGGAGAGAGGGAGCGAAGGAGAGAAGGAGGAAAGAAGGGAGGAAGGGAAGGAGGAAGGAAGGGAGGAAGGGAGGGAGGGAGGAAGGAAGGAAGGAAGGAAGGAAGGAAGGAAGGAAGGAAGGAAGGAAGGAAGGAAGGAAAGGAAGGAAGGAAGGGAGGGAGGGAGGGAGGGAGGAAGGGAGGAAGGGAGGGAGAGAGGGAGGGAGGGAGGGAGGGAGGGAGGGAGGGAGGAAGGAAAGAAGGTAGGAAAGGAGGAAAGAAGAAAGGAAGGAAGGAAGAAATTCATAGCCAGGCAGCCTGGCTCCAAGTCTTTAGCTTGGTATGCAGAAAGGATTCATGAAAGCAAGGCTGTACCTCCGCCCCCGCCCACCCCACCCCCCCAGCTCCTTGTGTCCCAGGCACTGTTCAAAAGGCTCCACTCACTGACTTGTCTTCCTGACGGCAATACGAATATGGAGCCTTAGCAGTGCAGGCTCAGAGAGGCATTTCCCAAGCTGCATCCTGGTCAACAGAGAGGCAGGGCCTGAATTCAGACACCCTAACACGGAGCTCTTAACCCCTACAGTTGATGAAAATGTGTGATGTCTGACCAAAGGCCTAAGAACTGGGCAGACACTCCCTGCATCTGAGCAGAATTGATTCCTCTCACCCATCTAGGCATTGCTCTCCCCCACCCCCAGCCTTCTTGCTTCTCAGCCCAGTCTAGTCTGGCTTACACTTGTCACTGCCTGCTAGATACTAGTGCCCACCATGGTCATGGAGACCCCTGCACCAAACCTAGCAGACACCTAAGTGCTGGTTGTGCTGGCACAGGCTGTATTTGATGCTGTGGATGCCTCTTTCTCCTTTTTTGAAATTCTCTCTTGGCATCTGGGGTGGTACGCGCTCAAATTCTCTGGTTGTGCTCCTAGCAAGCCACTTCCTCTTCTGAGTTCTAGGTGTGTTCACTTCCCCAAATCACTATCTTTGGCTCTGACCACTGCCTGCCAGGCTCCACAGCCACAGCCAATGCCCCCAAAGCCACTGCCTCTCACCGTACCACGTTGCCTTCAGCATCTGCTCTTGGATAAAAGGGTTCTGTTTTCTGAGCTCAGCAGCTGCTTCTGCTTTTGCTTCTGCTCCTTCTCCTCCTCTGTGTGCGCATGCACATGTGTGGGAACAGTCTCTTAGCTTTTTTGCTTAGGCTGGTGCTCTACCACTTGAACCACAGCTCTACTTCTAGCTTTTGTGAGGGGTTAATTGGAGATAGGAATCTCACAGACTTTCCTGCCCAGGTTGGCTTCAAACTGCTATCCTCAGGTCACAGCCTCCTGAATAGCTAGGATTATGGGAGTGAGTCATCTGCACACATCTCTGAGCTCAGCTTCTTATTAAACCAAATGGGACTAATCCCTGTCCTGTGAGCAGAGGTGCAAGGACCCCAGCTTTGCCAATAGGAGAAAAGTGACTAGTGCCATTTTTGTAGCTTTGACATAGAGCTGATCTCCATGAACCACCCAGCCCTTCAGCCCTTGCATTTGAAGGGGGCTTTGTATGGTAGTGGAGAGCCCCTCATGGAAGAAGCTAAGACTGCAATGGGACTCCTCATGTCCAGTCTTCCCTCTGCCTCTGCTCTGGGGTCCCAAGAGGCTCCAACCCTTTGTAAAGGCCGCTTGTGTCATCCTCAAGCCAAGGATGTATTTTCCCAGCAATAGAGGGGGCAAAGGAGCAGGGCCTTAGGGTGGATTTCAAAGAGCTCTGGCTTTACCTCTTTCCCCTTCTCATCCTGGAGATCCCACCCCACACTACCTCCATTCAAGAGAAAATTATACTAAGGTTCTAAGGCGGAGCTGAAGGAAAAGCGTCCTGCTATTCATCCCAGAGGCTGAGCTGGGCCCCTTGAGCATCCTTTGTGCCCACTCGGCCGCCTAGCCTCAATTGCAATCAGGTGGTCTCTGTGGGCCCCTCCCCCTGGCCCAGCCGGGACAGGAATGGGCTCAGGCAATGGGCTGACCCACAGAGTCCTCTGTCCATCTTCTCAAGGGGCTTTTGTTGAATAAAATAGCACCCGCCACTCGGCCACTTTAAACCAAGGCCAGGCACTTGAATGTGAAAACAGGGGCCCAGGCGCTGGGAGCACAGGGACAATGGCCACCCTCAATTAGCTCACTGAGGTGCCCCAAATGGACTTGAGGAGGGGCTCTGACCACAGCCCATTCATGCATATTTATCACAAGCTGCTATGCCTGGGCTTACAGGTTCCCATGGCAGCCCGGAGGGCGGAGGGGCGAGGGGCTCCTTGGGCTCTGTAGGGACTATGGCTCATTCACTGTAGGGACTGTGGACACTCTGGGCTCCATCCCAGCAGACCAGGAAGCGTGCCCCTGCCCTACACTCCTTTATATTTATTTGTCTCTCTGGCTTATAACCCAACATGAACAAGAAATCTGGATACTGGCTACACCTACTCCGCAAGTGGGAAGTAGAGTCCTGCAGTCAGGAAGACAAGCCCGTTGCTTTTCCATTGGACGTCTAGGATGGGAGGAGGTTGGTAACAATCCATATACTTATTGACTGCCTATTAAATGGTATCGCCTATGTCAAGAGCTTTCTAGACTCCTATTGGGGCTACACTGCACACACCAGATTATCTTCACTTGAGGAAATGTATGCTTAGGACATGGAGAGTGATTTTTCCAAGGTCTTGTGATTGATCCAAGCAACAAAACTGAGTTCTGGTCTGCGTATCTTCTCTTGATAGTCTGAGGCCTGGCCTTGCTCCCAGATTTTGGTTAGGAATGGGTTGGGGCACTGCTATTGCACCTGGGTACTGTACCAAGCATTGTGCTTGGAGCCAAGGTCAAGTTACCTCCTTCAGCATGCACCACAACCTGGAGAACTTCATTCCATAGGCCTTGAGACGGAGCCCATGTAAATGAGTGGAAAGGTCCAGTTTATCAGCATCCCATTCACATTGACTCACCTCTCTCTTTCCTTAGGCACAAGGAAAGCCCTTCCCTGCAGCACTCTGCTGCCAGGATGCAGATCTGTGCTCACAACAGTTCTAGTTTGGATTTGCACAATCTTTTCCTTGGACTGTTCTCTGGGCTACAGTTTGTGTGGCTATGGAGAGGGTCAAAGCCTTTGGTAGTGAGTCTTGGGAACTTCCCACATGAGGTTCCACATCAATATTTTAACCCTCCCATGTGCTTGGTTCCCGGAGAAAAAGTCAGATCCCATGTACCACCCACAGACCCTCACAGCCTGGCTCTAAAGACAAGAATCTAAAATCACTGTTCATTTCTTGGTGGGCTGGTGTCCCCAGACAGGTCAATGGCCTTCCCCAACCCCACAAGCAGAATAAAGCAAACAATAAAAACTCAGGTCTTGGGCTGGGAATATGGCCTAATGGTAGAGTGCTTGCCTCATATACATGAAGCCCTGGGTTTGGTTCTTCAGCACCACATATATAGAAAAGGCCAGACGTGGCGCTGTGGTGCAAGAGGTAGAGTGCTAGCCTTGAGCAAAAGGAAGCCAGGGACAGTGCTCAGGTCCTGAGTTCAAGCCCCAGGACTCGCAAAAATCTAAACAAAACAAAACAAAACTCAGGGCTCAAAGTTGGGTTTCTGGACTCCCAATCCAGTCTCCCTAACTCTGACAGCAGTCTCCCCTTTCAATAATACAATAGAAGAACTTGGCTTGTGCCCATGGAGAATTTCAAGAAAGTTCCTAGAGAGACACTCAGTCATTTGTTTACTCAAGAAACACCTCAGAGCCGGGCATCAGTGGCTCATGCCTGAAATCCTAGCTACTCAGGAGGCTGAGATCTGAGGACTGCAGTTTGAAGACAGCCCAGGCAGGAAAGGTTATGAGACTCATCTCCAGTTAATCATAGAAAAAGCCGGAAGTGGGGCTGGGAATATGGCCTAGTGGCAAGATCACTTGCCTCCTACATGAAGCTCTCGGTTCGATTCCCCAGCACCACATATATGGAAAACGGCCAGAAGGGGCGCTGTGGCTCAGGTGGCAGAGTGCTAGCCTTGAGCAGGAAGAAGCCAGGGATGGTGCTTAGGCCCTGAGTCCAAGGCCCAGGACGGCCAAAAAAAAAAGAAAAAAGAAAAAAAAAGAAAAAGCTGGAAGTGGCACTATGGCTCAAGTGATAGAGTGCTAGCCTTGAGCAAAA
The DNA here is from genome assembly GCF_023159225.1 of Perognathus longimembris pacificus. Lineage (NCBI taxonomy): Eukaryota > Metazoa > Chordata > Mammalia > Rodentia > Heteromyidae > Perognathus > Perognathus longimembris. The sequence goes on along the minus strand of NC_063167.1, from coordinate 31,533,750 downwards.
GGAGCTAAAGGGACAGTGCTGAGGCCCAGAGTTCAAGCACCAGGACTGGAAAAAGAAAGAAAGAAAGAAAACACACCTAAGTACCTACTTCGGCCAGGTCAAAGACTGACTCAGACCCAAAGACCAGCTTCCCTGCCCCCCTGGCCTGGCCTCTGCGGTGGGGTGAGGCCTGGCGGTAGGGCAGGCCACCCACCTCCTCCCAAAGGACAGGGAGGCATGAGCTCATGTCTACAGAGCACTGCCACGCTCAGAGCAGGCTCCAAACACAAGGCCGCCTTGTGACTGCAAGAGATGCAGTAGGGGCCGCCGGCCTTGAAGCCCTGGCTACTCTGGAGCTGTCAGCAGACACTCGCATGGCTGAGGGTGCAAGGCTTTGATATGGCATTAATGCGCTAATATCTTAATCCGGCCACCACCCGCCAGCTGCCTGGCCACACAGCGGGACCCTGGGGACAGGGTTTCCAAATTACATTATTGAATGTTTACCTAGTGAGCAATCCAAAGAGTGTTTAACACCAGCTGAGGGCAACGCATGTGCATAGGAGCCCCCCCCCCAGCCCTCACACACACCGTACACACTCACACACTCCCCTGTGGAGATATGGGGACTCACACATGCACAGAGCGGGGAGGATGGTAGCTCCCTTGGAAAAACATATGCAGGGATCCATGCACACATGCATGAAACTTGCACTTTGCTGACGTAGGTGCCCCTCACACACTCATAGAACATATGTGTACACACACGCTCCACACATGTGCTACTGCACCAGAATGCCTGCCCTCCCTCACCTCACATACCCGGGGGGGGGGGGGTGGACAAGAGGCTGACTCTGACCCTAGAAAGTCACTATTGCTAAGGTCTGCACCAAGCTCCCCGCCCCCAATTTCCAACTTTAAAAACACTCCCAGCCCTCCATGGTGGTGCTATTGACATGGCTGTGGAGATAACATACACCTGCTGGGGCCCTGGACCCCTATACTTCTTATCTCACCTAAACAGTCTCCCCTTTTCCAAACCTCTACATGCTGCTCCAGCTACCTGGACTGCCTGCCTGCCTGCCTCACCTCATACCCTCAAGTCCGAATGCCTCGGCCTTCAGGCGGAGCACCTGCTCTTCTGATGGAAGTTCTCTTCCCTCTACCAGCAGAGATGCCGGTCAGCTACAGGGTTTCCCACACCAGGCTCTGACTCAAGGCTCTGAGCAGACCACATTGACATGAAGATGGAAATAGCACCTATCTTGTGGGGCTGTGATGAGAACACATGTTAATTCAAAGGCTGACACATAGTAGTCCCTCAGTGAGTTATCTACAGCACTAGATGTTGAGGATGAGGATGATGGTGATAATGATGATAATGATGATAGTGGTGGTGGTGATGGTGATGATGATGGTGGTGATATTTTCTGACTCCTGTGTCCAGTCTCTGCTCTAGTCTATGAACAATGAGAGGTTTGCCCAACATTGCCCTCCAACCAAGAACTCGGGGCTGGTTGAACGAGTGACTAAGAAACCTACAATGTGCTCTGTACTTTCATGGGCCAAGAACCAATTTGTCTATAAATATGCAATTGAGAGAGAAGTCTGAAAGCCATTGGATTAAGTACAAGTGCTCTTAGATGTACCTATTCCTGGTTCTTCCTCAATACTCCATGACTTCTGGTTGTCTCTTCCTCTGTCTGGAACTCAGTTTCTTCATTTGAAGAAAGAGGTGGGCCAGCAAGGCCCCCAAATCCCTTCCAGTTCTGAAGTTGTGGTCTTGTCCCTAGGGCTACAATCTAGATGGAAAACAGGGCATCTCAGCAAAAGTGGTAAAGACCATATGGGAAGGAGGAGGAGCTGAAGAAGGCAGGAGGCCCAGGAGTGGTGGAACCAAAGAAGCAAAAATGCCAAGGCTGGGTCCCATGTGGACAGTTTACACATCAAGGCATAGACTGGTTTTGGCGGGATAACAAGTGGGCCAAAGGGATATCATGGTCAGAGAAGGCTAGACAATGGGCAGAGACTGCTACAACAGCAAAGACCTTGTGAACTGGGCTGAGTCACTGAGATTTGATCTTGTAGGTCAGTGTAATCAATCCACTTGTCTTGCTTGTCAGGGTCACCTAGGTCAATCGTTAAAAATTCAGATTCCCAGATCCCCACCTCATCCCTATTGAAACAGAGACTCTAGGTAAGGGGCTTGAGGACCTGTCTATTAAGTGTTCTGGCTGATTCCAATGAATCAGGCAAGTTTGGGGAACACTACTGGGTGAGCTGTCAGCTAACTAACAGTAGTGCACATGGGAGGGACACAGGAATGCATTCACCACAGAAGTGGACAAGGGTCATAGTGAGGGTCAGGAGCTCTGGCTCTAGCTTCCTCAAGTTAGAGTCCTGCCTCCCTCACCTCTGCCTCCATAGACAAATGATGAGCTCTGCTCCTATTCCCATCTGCAAAGTAGAAACCATCCAATTCATACCTTAAAAGCTGGTCATGTATATTAGACAAGCTAAAGAAAGCCTGACCAAGGTTAGAGAAAATGAAGCTGTTGCAGGAAATGGGTGAATGTGCCACTTTCTAAGACACTGGGGTGGGATTTCTCCAAGAAAGGAAGTGATAGGCAAGGAGAGTTCACATCCAGCTTCTGGCTTCCCTGGATTTCCTTTTTGGTCAACTAAGATTTTGTATTCCACTCATGCAACAGTGTTTATTGCATGCCTACTATGTGCCAGTGGGTTCTCAGTGGCCATGACTCAAGTAGGAACCTAACAGACACAACCCTTCTCTTTGCAGAATGTGTACTCTAGAGAAAGAAATGTAAAGCATGGGCAAATAGCTAAACTAACTCCAAGTACTAACAAGTGATGTGAAGGAAACCAAATAAGACTATGGCCAGAAAGGAGCTCTCTGGAGCTCACTGTTGAGGAGTTAACCTAAAATGACACAGCTGTTGTAGGCAGAGGAAAGAGCCTGAACAAAGGCCCTGAGGAGGAAGGTCACTTGGCATACTATGGAAACAGCACATGGATCTATCTAACTGGGCATGTTGGCAAAATGGTACAGATGATGGTGGTGAGGGCGACGGGGCTGGATCACACAGGATCTTCTAGGCCATGATCAGAAACCTGTGTTTTATTTAAGTGCAATGAAGAGTTTTTAAGCTGAGGAGTGATGTGATTTGATTTATATTTTAAGAAAATCCCTCTGGCAGCTGTGTAGAGAATGGATGGGGGTGGGGGTGAGAGGGGAAACAAGGAGACCTACTGGAAGGCTATTAATCCAGGAGGGTGGCAGCGTGGGCGGGGGCAGGGGGGATCAGGAGAGGTGGGTCGATTCAAGAGCTCTTCTGCTTCAGGACTGAGCAGATTCTCAAGCGGGCGGGTGGGCTGTGGGGGAGGAGAGCACAGGGATGGAGACGAGTGGTTACACCCAGATTTCTGGCTCTTAACTCTGGATGGATGCCAAGGCAACACATGAAGATAGTGGGGGCAGGGGGGAGGGGCAAGAGCTGAAGAAGCTGGGGGAGGGGTGTTCCCCTTGCAGCAGATGCATGACCCATGAGGTCCCCTAGAACCAGAAGAGACTTCACAAGCCTGGTGCTGGGACTCCTAGCTGTGGCCAAGAGGCCAAGAGCTGATGATGAGCTCAGGGAAGAATAGGATAACTGTCACATGCCATGTCATTTGATTCCAGAAAAAAAAAATTTCTCCTAGGCAGGTTGCACATAGTCAGTGTTTACAAGCAAGAAGTCTTCAGTTAGACACTGGTGGCCCACACCTGTAATCCTCGCTCCTCAGAAGACTGGAATCAAAACCAGCCCAGACAGACTGTTCATGAGACTCTTATCTCCCATTAATCAGCAAAATGGAGGTGTGACTCAAATGGTAGAGTATCAGCCTTGAGTGAAAAAGCTATGTGAGAGCACAAGGCCCTTAATTCAAGCCCCAGTTCACACACACACACACACACACACACACACACACACACACACACACACACAAATAACAACAACAAAAAAACCCACCAAGATATCTAAAACCAAATTGTATAGTTCAAACTCCAGCTCTGTTGATTACTGGCTGTGTGACCCTGGGTAAGTTATTGATACTCTGTGCCTTTATTTCCTCATAAACACACGGAAATGATGGAATGATAATAGTAAGTCCTTCCTAGGGCTGATGCCATGCTCGGCTCCTAAAGCTCCTAGAAGAATGCCGGGACAAAGGAGACGTTGAGAAATGCCAGCCAGGGCAGGTCAGTGATGCCCACTCCATTTGCTGTACTGGCTGCCTCACTGGCATGCATGTGCTAGAGAATTACAGGGTCTGGTGCCCAGAATCCTGTTCTTCATTAAGTGTAGGCTCCGGGCCTGCCTCTTTCACTTCGTAGCCACATGGCTTTGACTAGTTACCATCTAAAGATCTAGACTATCTGTGCCCTGCCTGCATCCTAGGCTTGAGATAAAAATGCTATGCTTGATGACTCCACATAGGGGAAGCAGGTCAGTAACCTATCCTGGGCAGAACACTTTAGGCCCCAGAGCAAGGAGCCCCCCAGGAGCTGTGACAACCAAGGCCAGACTCTTTCTGCTGTGATTCTCCCTAGGCCTCAAACCAAGTTTTATTTCTCCTCAGAAATAACAAAAATGTTCCACTCCCATTGTTTGGCCTCTTTGTTGACCTTTGATACCAGTGGCCTCAGAGACCAAGTGCCACTAGGCAAGGCAGGGTCTGGGAAAAACAACACTGGGGCCTGGAGATGCCCACCATTCCTGAGGAACTGGCAGCATAGCCTGGATGAGCTGTTCCAATAACAGTCCCAAATGCTTACCCCAACACTATTCTACCTTTGCCCTGCCCTGCTAGCTCTGCACCCTCAGGGCTCTCTCCCTTTCAAAGTTATTTTTCAACCCTAATCCCCTACTCTCTGCTCTCTTCTGCTCTTCTTAAAATGCTCCACAGGGTCTCAGAATGTGGCCCAGTGGTAGAGTGCTTGCCTTGCATGCATGAAGCCCTGGGTTCGATTCCTCAGCACCACATAAATAGAAAAAGCCAGAAGTGGATCTGTGGCTCAAGTGGTAGAGTGCTAGCCTTGAGCAAAAAGAAGCCAGAGACAGTGCTCAGTGTATATATATATGGTCAGGCTTCACCCCTCTTCCATAAGGCCCTTCTTTCCTGGAAATATCTGCCTGGGCAATGCCCACTCCTCACAGTGTCCCCCATGGACTTTGCTGGCACTCTGGAATTTGCCATGCTTGTTTATCTCTCCAAAGGGAAAAAAAAAGTAAAAGGAGAAATGGAGAAATGAAAACAACCACATCTTCATGACTCCTCAACCATTAATGACTTATATTTTGACTGTTTTTACAAGCAACTTGCCCTTGAAATGGAGGCGAAAATGGAATACAGGAGAACTGAATCTCAAGAGTGGAACAAAGACCACCAGAACTATCCTCCTGCCTCTTCCTGCCAGGGACACCCAGGCTCTGGGGGACTGCCTGTGCCTTCCACTGTAGGTACAGGATGAGGACATGGCCAGTGTAGGCCCTGGGGCAGAGCAAGTGCGCACAAACCTTAGTGGAACTCACAGAGTAGGAAAACTATCTAGACAGGATTCCTCCCTGAAATATAGACAAGACGGCAGAGCCAGCCATAGTGTTGGATAGGGAGTAGAAGACAGAGAAAGACCTTCTCCTCCCATGCCATACCCTTGATAGTATCCAGGCTAAATAACCCTGCGGGGCAAGTTTGGGAACTAGAATGCTAACTCCAAACTCAAGTTCTTTCTTTTCCCTGCAAGATAAAAGTGAAGGTGTGAGTCAAAATCTCAGAGTTCAGAGAGCCAGAAATAGGAGGATCAGGGTTGGAGGCCAGGCTAGTCAAAACATTAAGAAGATTCTATCTCAAAAACAGGCCAGGCATCTACCCTGAGCAACAGGATCCAAGATAAGACAAGGACACCTGCACCTCCATGTTCGTCACTGCACTGTTCACAATAGCCAAGATATGGAATCAATCCAGATGCCCCATTACAAACAAATGGATCCAAAAAATGTGGTACCTATATACAATGGAATTCTACACAGCTACTAGAAATGATGAAATAATGGCATTCACAGGGAAATGGACATGTCTAGAACAAATCATGTTGAGCAAGACAAGCCTAGAACATAGAGACAAACAACGCATGGTCTCCCTGATAGGTGGGTATTAGAAATAAATAACAAAGAGACATGACAAAGAAAACAGGACCCAAGATACCAATTCACAGGGAGACCAAAAATGGTCAGTCTTGGGAGAAAGGCACCAAAAAGTAAAACAGAAACACTAATTCATCTGTACATAAATTAATATCCAGGCTGTAAAGAACTCCAAAGACAAATAAGTAAAGGACTTCTTCATAATTAGTCTTAGAGAATTTAGAGAACCCTATACTCTATACACGTGCACATCTGAAAGAAGCTGGGAGGAGGGCACAGAATAAGTGGAAAATGGGGGGTGGAGGATACAGTAAAAAGGACCCAACAGCTGCAATGGAAACTGACAAGAGCAAACTAAGCAACTCAAGGGCAGCAGGGAGGAGGGAAGTATTGAGAGAAAAAGAAGGAATATATTACACTAAGCAAAAGAAAAGAAATGTATATGTATATATCACCCAATCTGGATGGAATTGTTTTATTGTTAATAATCATAGAAGTCATATGCACTGTAGACTAGAATGACAATGTCCATTAAGGGGACTTTAAAAAAAATGATGAAAACAAGGGGGGAGGGAAGGAGGGAGAAAAATGAGGAAGGGGGTAACAAGTATGACAAGAAATGTATATATATTCACTACCTTAAGTATGTAACTGTAACTCCTCTGTACATTGTCTTGACAATAAAAAAAGGAATAAAAAAAAACAGTCCAGATATTGATGGCACATGTCTGTAATGCCAGCTGGGTGGGAGGCAGAGACTGGAGGATTGAGGTTACAGGCTGGCCTAAGTAAGACTGCTAGACCTCCTCTGAAATAGCACCTCAAAGCAGAAAGAATGGAGATGTGGCTCAGTGATAGAGCACTTGTCTAGCAGCCACCCAGAGTTAACTTTCCAGTGCTGTTAAAAAAAAACAAGTAAAACAAAAATCCCAGAATTCTAGTGAAAAGTGCTCCTGGAGCCAAGGAAACCTGTACTGGCTGACCAGGAAGGAGAAAGAACCTAACTGCAGGGATGGGGAGGGAGACACGGAGGAAGTGAAGCCCATCACCCCCATCGCACTGCACTCAGGGCAAAGGGCAGCATTTAGAGGAGGAGGAATGCTTTAAAATAATATTGGCATCTAAAAATAGTGCGTGGCTTGGCCTGACTGACTGGAAGGGGTCACATTTTATGGCTGCCCCCATCTGCTTTTCTAGAACGGCACAGCTCAGCCTGCTCTGGTTATAGATTTTCCATGAGCTCGGCTCGGATTTCCCCATCCCTCTGGTGAAGCCCATGGGTCAGTGCCTAATTTTCCAATGTTTATCTTTGCCGTTTACAATTTCCCCATGTAAACAGCCTATGCATTTGGTTCCTGTGTTTCGGACTGTGGGGCTGGAACTGCAGGTAACCAGGCAAGCAGCACTTCCACTTTTCTCAGAAAGCCCTAGAGCTCTTTGCAAGGATGATAACCAACAGGACTGGCTATTGCCCAAGCTACTTCTTGTGCCCCTCACCCTGCGCCCCCCCCACCCGCCTACCAAGGTGACCCACCAGCTTCAGGCTCTGTAGCCTCTGTTTTCCCCTTCAGTCTCACTCTGCAGGCTAAGACCACACCAGCTTTGTACCCTGAGCTCAGGAAGCAAGTGTAGCTTGGCATCCTCCTTGCCTTGCATCATCTATGGATCAGGAGGAGACAGAGCAGGGTGGGTGGCACCGCCATGATGGGTGGGTACAGCAGAGCTCAACTGGGCCATATTAACTCGGAGGCTCTGAGGCAGCAGGAATGTGAGGGTGCAGGGCCCCAATGAGAGGTCAGAGTTGGTTCCTGTCTTACCAACCCATCTACTGTTGAAACCCCAAACTCTGATCACAGGAAGATCCAGGGTCCATGTTCCACATTGGGTGTATTTTCTCTTGAATGGGTTCTGAATGCTTCTTATGTGATTGTCTTGTCTCCCAAGAAGCCCTTCCTATGGATTAGGTCAGGAGAAACACTAGCACTGTCTCTTGAGCTCATTGACACCTCCAGGTAGAAGAGGGAGAGGTGGAAAAGTAAGGCCCTGGTTGTGGGTTTGTCTCCCAGTGTGAAAGTGGATGGGGACTGGCAGGCTGCACACTTGCTCTGTAGGTAGATGAGTGCCTTAGAGAGAACAGTGTAGAGAGGGCAGCCTTGACAGGCCAATGAAAACCTCCTTCCTCGCACTCCTCTTCCCAGCGAGCAGCCAGCAATGGGTGCGTGATGGGAGGTCTCTGTACCCAAGAGAACAGGAAGTCTCACAGGGGGGTCTACTCGTGGATGATTTGAAGTTGTTCGGGATCTACCGTGAGTATAATCTATCAATATCTTGAAAACGATTTCAAACCAGAACTGAGATCAAACATCAATCTCCTTGGTGGGGCTGGGGATATGGCTTAGTGGAAAGAGTGCCTGCCTCATATACATGAGGCCCTGGGTTCGATTCCCCAGCACCACATATACAGAAAATGGCCAGAAGTGGCACTGTGGCTCAAGTGGCAGAGTGCTAGCCTTGAGCAAAAAGAAGCCAGGGACAGTGCTCAGGCCCAGAGTCCAAGCCCCAGGACTGGCCAAAAAAAAAAAAAATCAATCTCCTTGGAAACCCTGTGGCTTTCTCTGTGGTTGTCCCAAGAGGCCCAGGTAAACTTGGCCTCTGGACTTTCTAATTTGATAAAGAACCATGGCTGGTTAGTTGAGCACACATTCAGTACTGGTTCATTTTAACTTTGTTCCCCATCATCCTTTAGATAACTTCAGCCAGTTTCTTGGTTCTGAAGGTCACCCCTATGCTGATAGCTCCCAAATCTAAATCCAAAGTCATGAATTCCAAATGCATGGACTTAGATATGGAATTGGTATCTCACATTTCCCTGCCCAATTCTGGATTTGTGCCCCAGTTTCACACCTTCCCAACCTTCTGTATCTCTGTGGATGGCTCCACCCTTCACAGGTGGCTCACTAACAATCTCTCTTCCCCTCATTTTCCTGATCTCCATTGGAAAGCACTGTTCCTCAAGCCAGGTATGGGGCTGCATGTGGGCCTGAGGCCAGCCTGGGCTACAGAATGCGTCAGAAACCGGAAGGAAGGAAGGAAGGAAGGAAGGAAGGAAGGAAGGAAGGAGGGAGGGAGGGAGGGAGGGAGGGAGGGAGGGAGGGAGGGAGGGAGGGAGGGAGGGAGGGAGGGAGGGAGGGAGGAAGGAAGGAAGGAAGGAAGGAAGGAAGGAAGGAAGGAAGGAAGGAAGGAAGGAAGGAAGGAAGGAAGCAAAAAATTGTTCCTCAGAAAATGAGCCCTAGGCCTCATGTCTTCACTTGTCCCCTCACTCCCATGCACCAGCTACTCTGGCCTTCTGGTTCTCAAACACATCAAGCTTGGTCCAGCCCCAGGACCTTTGCAGTAGCTGCATCCTGTAATTGGAATACTCCTCTAGAAAACATGTGATCAGCTTTCTTACATCATAAGTGCCTCTTTCTTCCTAAATCTACTTCCCAAGGTAGTCACTGCCCAGCCAGTCAGAACTTTCTGGTATTTCAAGTTGGATGTATAGGGCTTGCTTCTGCTGTTGAGCAGAACCTGGTCTGTCTTCTTGTCCCCTCAATTCCTATGATTAGCACTTGAAATAAGGATGGCCCAACAGCAGGTTTTGAATGAAGAAATGGATGCATGAATGAAGCTGCTCAACCTATGGGGTGAGACCCCAAAAATGTAATCTCCTGAAGAAATAATCACCATTCATACCTTTCTGCCACACTGTGTGTATAATGTCTGTGTGTATAATGTACATACTATCCACAGAGAAGCAACAGCTTGGGAATTTTTAGCAATATCACTTACTAGCAGTGTGACTTCAGAGGATCTTTTCAAACTCTTTGAACATCCATTTCCTTCTTGGAAAATGGGAAGCACCAGACTTACTTCATCGAAATAATGTAAGGAGTTAATACCTGTAAGTCACCAGATTTTTATATTTGGTCTGTTTGTTTGTTTGTTTTGGTCAGTCCTGGGGCTTGAACTCTGGGCCTGGGTGCTGTCCCTGAGCTCTTCAGCTTAATGCTAGCACTCTACCACTTGAGCCATAGTACCACTTCCATCTTGTTTGTGGCATCTGCCATTATTATTGTTATAGATGCCTCTTGGGCATCATCTGGTCAAATACCTAGTGACTCTATGGCTGCATTCCTCTCCAATTGTTCTGCATCACTAGGAATTGAGGCTTTGAAGTGAAAAATAACTGAAATCAAGCTCTCATTTGACCACTTTCGGCAGCAAACTTCTTGATTCCCCACTCTAGCCCAGCTTTTATTTTCAAATAACATTGATGACAGATCTAACCTCCTGGCATATCATGGAGACTATGCAATCATGTAGGGAAAATACCTACACAGGTGTAATGTAGGAGTCTGAAAAGTGAATGCTATGACTGTCTTGCACACCTGCACATACACACACTCATACACATGCACATATACACACCCACACATGTGGCTATCCTATCCTAGTTGGGTCCGAGAACTCTAGGGATGGAATCAATTAGAATTATTTTTAAAACCTCATCTGTTTTGATTTAACAGGAAGCTTCTGTTCAATGAAATACAGCATTAGTCAATGAACAAAATCAAAGGCCCTAGACTTCAGGGCTTGGCCCGCAGTAAAGACTGAGCAGAATCCCTCAGACCCCACAGATCTCCCAAGCCCAAATTCTGTGATTATACATATATAGCTCTCTCTCTCTTGCTCTCTCTCTGTCTCTCTGTGTCTCTCTGTGTCTGTCTGTCTCTGTCTCTGTCTCTGTCTCTGTCTCTGTCTCTGTCTCTCTCTCTCTCTCTCTCTCTCTCTCTCTCTCTCTCTCTCTCTACTTTTATCCCTAAGAGCCATGAGGCATGAGAGGACAGGGGCTTGTCTGGCCCATGCGTCTTTGTGTGCTGTCCCCGAGCCATGCCCCCTATGAACAGTCCTCCTGCTTCTAGGCATATAATCTCAGCATCTGTTTTGGCCTCTCGGATTCCTGTCTATATTGAGGGTCAACACCTGGCACACAAAAGGCACCTGATCAAATGCTTTATGGAAAAGCTTAGAATAAGTAACTCAGTTACAATGACAACTAGTAATATTCACTGTGCTACCACTCACCATACACAGGGCACCATTTTAAGTGCTTTCCATGTATGGATTTGGTGAATCTTTTCAACAATGCCCTGAAGTAGGCTCTCCTATTCAACTCCATTTTACAGATAAGAAAACCAAGGCACAGGAAAAAAAAACACACAGCCTGCTCAGTCACACACAGTGAGCGCAGTAACTGAGATTTTTTTATCCAGGTAGCAGGATTCTAGGAATTGTGCCAATCATCCATTCATTTCATTCATTCATCACCCATTGGACACTGACTTTGTACTTGATCCTCAGTTTGGCTATAGAAACACTTTGATAGGTGAGTTAGACCCACTTTTCACAAGGAGGTCACAGATAGGGGAAGAATAAAACACACAAGGAGTGGGCATTAAGAGGTGGCAGGGCACGGTTGAAGATGGGGAAGTGGCACAGCTGAGGTCGGCATAGCAAACTCACTCTGGGCGGGTCTGAGGGGACTTCCTGGAGGAAGTAACCTTTGGCTGCATCACCCAGACATGTCAAGGGGAAATGGCAGAGTACAGCATGTGCAAACACACAGAGGTAAACAAGCAAGGTGCATTCTGGGAATGGCAAGGATCTGGGGCAGTGGGAGAGGGGAGAGGAATAAAGGGGTTCTAATGAAGAACATCAAGAGAAGACACCAAGAGGTCCTGAGGGCCAGGTCAGGAAGGGCCAGTGTTGTCTGCAGAGGAGCTTGGACATCATTCCAGAGGATGTGGGTCTGTGAAGGGAGTTATGGCTCTCCTTACTGGATTGCAGGAGAATGAGGATGAAGGTACTTTGCACAGCCACCCTAGGATGTGCCCAAGTCAGGATGAATGTTGAAATTAAAGACTAGAGACTAGATCTAGTTCCCCTCAATCTGATCCCTTCTACCTGAGGATTAGGCTCAGAGCCTAGAGGCATATCCCCAGCCACCATTACCCTAAAACCTGTATCCTCACCTAGTAAGGAAGTTTGCCCCAGCTTTTGCAGGAAGAATTTCTTGTGGAGATCCTATTTGAACATACTGGAGGTTAGGGTTAGTAGCCACACCATGGTCCAATACCCACAAACCCAAAAAGGTGACAGTGGTTGGGATGTGGGGAACATGAACAAATGAAGATCAGATTGAGCCATCCAGATGCTCATTAAATCTCTGTTTTCTGTGTGTCCATCTGTCTTGCTATTCTGTACATTGAGAGCCTCCTCATTTTTTAACTTATTTTTATTTTTCCTTTGGACTATCTTATCACCATTGCTTCCTAATCCTTGCCAACACAGTATGCTTTCAAAGTCTTGAGTTTTTCAGAATCATTCTGCTGGGCAAAATATGATATCTTTATGTAGCTTTAATTCACATTTCAATTACTATGAGTGATGTAGAATCCTTTTCTGTAAACCACTTGTTCTTATTCTTTGCTCATTTAAAATTGTATGCTTTGCCATCTGAACTCGTACTACTATTTTTCCTCTTTTTCCTTGTCAGTTTGTTTGAGTGGTTTGTCTAGTTTTGTTTCTCTTATAGTCCCTTCCTGTGGCTGTACCCTCGCTACCACTGTGTTACATCCGAGTACCCTGGATATTGTCTGATACGAGTAGTAGAACTGGGGAAGGGAGAGGGAATACAAGGATCAAGAGACAAAGAACAAAAAGACAAACCATTCAAAAAGCAACACTTAGAAACCATTTGGTGTAAACCAACTGCACAACTGTTGGGGGGAGAAGGAAAGGGGAGGGGGAGGGGGAAATGAGGGAGGAGGTAACAAGTAGAACAAGAAATGTACTCACTGCCTTTCATATGAATCTGTAACCCCTCTGTATCACACTTCGGCAATAAATATATGCATAAATAAAATAATAAAATTGTATGCTTGGTTCTTTATCCCATTAATTTCTAGAACCACTTTATAAATTAATCAATCTTGATGAAATGTGAATATTGAGTATTATTTCTCATTAGTCATGTTTTTCTTTTCTATTTTGGTATAAAGATTTCCCCAAGGGCTGGGAATATGGCCTAGTGGCAAGAGTGCTTGCCTCATATACATGAAGTCCTGGGTTCGATTCCCCAGCACCACATATATAGAAAATGGCCAGAAGTGGCACTGTGGCTCAAGTGGCAGAGTGCTAGCCTTGAGCAAAAAGAAGCCAGGGACAGTGCTCAGGCCCTGAGTCCAAGGCCCAGGACTGGCAAAAAAAAAAAAAGATTTCCCCAACATAATTTCTCTCCTCTTTCTCTCCCTCTCCCTTCCCCCATCTCTCTCCTCCCCACCCCATCCCCATGTCATTTCTACTTCGAATCTTAATTTGAATGATCTTCCCTATTCTGGAATTGTAGAAGGATTTTCTCGTGAATTCTTCTCACATATTTGTGGTCTCCCTTTTGCTTTTCAATGCTCAATCCACTTGGAATTTATCCTGGTAGGTAATGCTAGGTATAAGCCTAACTTTATCTTTTTTCCACATGGCCAACCAGTAACCCCAACAACATTTATTGAACAGTGAATCATTTCTCCCACTGATTTTTGAGGCCAATGTTTTCATATACTAAACTCCCATGTGTGCATTTGCTTCTATTTCTGAACTTTCTCTTATGGTTGATGGCATGTCTTGCTAGTCAGGCATCAGTTCCTCACTGCTTCAGTTACTGAGACTTTTAATATCTGGTTGAACTAATCCCCTGATATTGCTCTTCTTTGCAGAGTTTTCCTGGATGTTTGTGTTTAATTTTTTTTCACATGAACTTTAGAATCAGCTTGTCTGGCTAGAAAGAAAAAAAAGTTAGCATTTTATTAGGATCACATTAAATTTAGAAATGTACTTAGGGAGAATTGACATCTTTATGATGTTGTCGTCCTGGCCAAAAACATGATCTTTCCATTTCTTCAAATCTTCTTTTCTGTCCTTTAGAAGCATTTCAACCTTCCTCCACATGCATCGTTTTCCACTCTTCCCAACGGTGCCAGACCTGGGGCTTGCAAACTCAGGGCTGGTAGTTGTCCCTGAGCTTTTGTGCTCAAAGCTATTGCTCACCCACTTGAGCCACATCTCTACTTCTGGCTTTTTGCTGCCTAAATTGGAAAGAAGAGTCGCCGGGAATTTCCTGCCTAAGATGGCTCCAAACTGCCATTCTCACATCTCAGCTTCCTGAGTAGCTAGGATTACAGATATAACCCACCAGCACCTGACCTTCCCAGCTTATCTCCATAATATTGTTCTTGTTTCTTACTATATCACTTAGTAGTTTTTGGGTAGCACATCTTTCTGACCAAATTCTGAATCTACTGACAGTAAAACAGATGTGTGCTAACATAAACATATCACTTCATTGCCAATAATGTTTAGGTATTAGAAAGTGGGTCTTCTATCTGACTCATCCTCATCCAGCTTTGACAAGCAGTCCAGATTGGGAACAGCACTGAAAACAGACTATCAGCTCCAACATGGAAGCGGTTTTGTTGTTGTTGTTGTTGTTTATTAGAATTAATTTCCAAATGTTTTGTTTGCATTTCCTTTTTCCCCAAGGTGTTTGTTGTTGTTTATTTGTTCTAATTTTATTAATGTCTAATTTAAACAGTGTGATCAGAGAATATTGATCATACTATTTTTATGCTTTGTAATTTCTTGTGTTTTTCTCAATGTCCATTTTCCCATGCAGCCTTCCTAAACTATTTTTATCCTCGGATAATTTTATTTTCTTCTAATCCTTTTCTGAATTTTGTCAGCTCTCTATTACTTATTCCTGTAATCCGGCCCTTCTTTCCTTGGTTTGTTGTTGTTGTTAGTGGCGTTGTTGTTTGGGGGGTGGGGGGGTGGAGGTGTTCTTGAGGCTTGAACTCCAAGTCTAGGTGTTTTCTTGCTCAATGCTAGAGCTCTACCACTTGAATCACATCTCCGCCTCTGTCTTTCTTGCTAGTTAATTGGAGATAAGAGTCTCAAAGGCTTTCCTGCCAGGGCTGGATTTGAATGCAATCTTCAGATCTCTGCCTCCTGAGTAGCTAGGATTGTGGGCACTTGTAACTGGCTCCCTAGGTTCTTTTTTCTAACTTCCTAGAGAAAATTGCTCCATAAAGGTTGTTTTAATTCACAATAAAGCATTTGGTCTCAATTTTCATCTTTTCCTGTGGAGTGAACTCTTTGGTCATTAATAAGCTACTGAATATTTTCTTCCTTCTTTCCCACTTTTGCCTACAAAATATCTTTGTATTAATGTGTTTCTTATAATAGCTTTGGTGCTCTGAAATCCTTGTTACTACTCCTGACAGCGGCACTAGGGTTGGAGTTGGGTTTTCCCACTAGGTTTCTCATTGACAGGAGATGCTTTGGTTGGGGAAAGACAGAATCCCTTGACTTGCAGGTCTCTACTCTGCTGACTTAGTAGCAAATGAATTCTGCCCATGAGCAGCTGTGTGGGTCTTTACCTCAACTTTTCTCAACCAAATCTATTCCAAGAAATTCTTCTCCTTAGCCAAGTTCACACTGGTTGTTGCACCTGTTTTATGAAAACAGAAGACAAGTTTTGCATGGTTGCCAATCCTAAGAGGAGACAGAGATAGACGCAGGTCTTGAGCTGCATGTGCTCATCCCCGATGCTCCAGGTCACGCCACCTGGCTCCATGCTTGCTCCCTGGGTGCAGTGCACCTCAGTCCCGCCAGAGGCAGCAAACTGGAAACAGCTGCTGAGGTTTTGGGTTTCTGCCTGGGTCTCCTTCTGGTCCCTGGCTCAACCCACCAGAGCAGCTCCCCTTAACCCTGCTCTCTCAAGAAGCTGCACTGTAGGGGTCAGTCTGAGCTGGCAATGGCGCAGGAGGGACAAGAGTACCCACAGGCTGAGGGTCCTGCCCCACTCCCTGGCCAGGCTCTCTGCTAGGGCCATGGCCTGGGCTGCTCACTGGGGGACGAATACTTGTGGCCAGCCTCGGAGAGGCTGTGTGGGCATGTGGCAGGTACTCCTGAGATAAGAGGGGCCCTGCCTCTCTTTTGTGTCTCCCAGTCTCCTCTGCCCACCAGCCTTGGATTGACACCTGTCCCTAACCCAGCCCTGCTGGCTTTCCCCGCGAGAGTTTAGTGACCACCCAGTTTGTCAAGCACTTTCTAAGGCCCCACTAGATGCCAGTCCCGTAGTGGATCTTATTCAGCTCATGTGCTCAAGACAAGGGCGGAAACATGTTGCTCACCTGGGGCTCAGGGCTTAGCCTGTAGACTAGGAGCTAGGCCTACATAGCAGAGTGCAGCATGGGTCAAGAGTGTAGGAAGGACATAATGGTTGGGGACCAAGAGGGAATAGGAATGGTAGGGGAAGGGGGCTACACTCACAGTTGTGCTCCTCCATGAATAAGGAGTCAGGCATCTACTGAAGGGTAGAGACGAAGGAGATATGAGGACTTTGACAGTCCAGCCTGCTGAAGCCGATAGCCTAATGATTCATTAAACCATTCCCACCACTCCCCAGCCCCATGTTAAGCTCATGTGCAAAGAAATCCTCTGAGCCTCTTTCTTGTTTGCTTGTTTATTTTATTTTATAAGTGCACAAATGGATATCTGACCATCTCAGAAACCCAAGGCAGTAAAAGAGGCCATGTTGTGCAGCTGTACAGAGTGCTCACTATATTAGATGCCCTGTCCTGTAGGAACATGGCTGAAACTCAGGTCTTGCTCTACTCCCCGGGCTGTATGCACTGCTGTGACACTGGGTCTTCCTTCTAGTGTGGATACCGTCCGCTCTGCCCTCCGCCATCCCGACTCTACCTATACTGGTCCTTTCTAGTCCTCGCAGGTGAACCACTGGCTTTGAGGGCAAGTCAAAAAGCTAGTGGTGCACTTCCTTATCTAAGATCCTTAGGAGATGAGGTTAGATGCCAGGATGGCTCGGCGTCTCCGGCAAGAGAGAGGTGAGCACAATCTGGCTGCAGGCTCTTGGAAGAAAGTCAGGTCTTTCATACCCAACAAAGAAATAGGAGCCGGGGGGGGGGGGGGTCTTGCAGTCCTGAGCCCTTTACTGTGCAAAGCTGGGGCAGGTCTCTGGGCCATCTCTGTCTATCCTTTCACTTCTTTAGGTGACACAGCAGAGGAACTGAGAAATCATGGGGCTTCCTGAAGTCATGCCACAGATTTTACAACAGTGCCCAGGGCACCCAGTGCTTAGCACTGAGCTCCTCCACGGGTGCCCATCCCAGGAAACCCTCATCTGGGTGCCTGAAGACAGGGTTCCGGCTTTCCATTCCAGGGTCCTCAACACTGGCGTGCCCACGTATATACACACCTTGTTGATGGTGCCTCTAGCATGGGACAAGGGCCAGACTCCTGATCCACCAAATTGGGACCTGGAGCCAGTGAATCTGAACAGTCTTAAGAAACAGTTTACACCATCTCCCAAGGAATTCAACTAGATATGCCTTTAATATAACTCTGTCCACAAAAAAGGCAATTAGAACCTCTCGCAGAGAGTTCCAGGTCCCATGCAGGACTTTGTAGGCCAGATGGTGATGGGCTCAGACCAGAAGGAAGACATGGCCTCAAGCCTCACAAGCACCCACCCCACTTTCTCCTTCACCTCCCCCTTCTCCAGTTGGGGAGCCCCAGTCCCCAGGGAAGAGTTAAGCAGGAAGGGCTGTCTATAGTCACCTTCACTAAAGAGCAGCCAGCTTCACAGATGAGCTTTTTCCCCCTTTTTTCTCTGGTCCTGGGGCTTGAACTCTGGACTTGGGCACTGTCCCTGAGCTACTTTTTGCTCACAGCTAGAGCTCCACCACTTAGCCACAGCACCACTTCCAGCCTTTTCTGTGATCAATTGGAAATAAGTGACTCACAGACTTTCCTATCCAAGCTGGCTTCAAACCTGGATCCTCAGATCTTAGCCTCCTTAGTAGCTAGGATTACAGGCGTGAGGCATGGGCTCCCAAACTGCAGATGGGCTTCTTACTGCCAGCGTTGCTGTCCCTGATGTTTTTTAAGCTATGGATGTGTTCTACTTTCTTTAACTCGCTAGCTCAACATTTCAGAGGGGCTGGAAAGCTAGGAGAGGGCCCAACAGAATGGTTGAGAGAACCAAGAGGGGTCACACCAAAACACTGCAACTGAGACTTGTCCTCTTTCCCTCTTGTTGTAAAATAACAGAAAGCCACACAATGCAAACACACAGTTCAAGGGATTATTACCCAGGTCAAGAAATAGAGCTGTAGCCACCACTCCAAAAGAAGGACTTCCTCCCAGCCACAATCCTGTCCCTCCCCCAAAGGAACCACAGACCCTCACCCTTGTCATTTTCTTGCTTTTCTCCTTGTATGGTTCTCACCCGAAGCACAGCCCTGAAGCAGCACCATCAGTTATGTTGATTTCCATAGTTGATGGGTCTTTTAGGTCTTTTAGCTTCCAGTTCTCCATCTCTCCCCCCTTGCTTTTCCAGACAATGTGATCCTACTCTCAGACCTCTTATGTCTCCACCAGCTGCCTTGAGCTGATTTCCTTCCTATTCACAGTGCCATTACTTGTGTGCAGAGTCCTGACTGCCTTTCAAGTCCCTTCGAGTTGGTGGCTGGATCCAGACAGCAAGTGGGCGGTGCTCTCCTGTCAGAAACACATCACCACTGGCTGCACCTCTTTGTGGACCTGTCAGCAGCTATAGATGTTCCATGTCTAGACTTATTTAGTCATGGCTATTGCAAAGTAGCAGGTTATAGCAGACTCTTTTTTTTTTCCTTTTTTTGCACTTATTACCTGGAACACTTTTCTCATGATCTATTCTTGTTGTATGTGTGTGCTGGTCCTGGCTCTGGAAGTCAGGGTCTGAATATTGTCCCTGAGCTTTCTTTGCTCAAGGCTAGCACTCTACCACTTGAGACACAGCCCTACTTCCACTTTTTGGTGCTTAATGGGAGACAAGAGTCTCATAAACTTTCTTACGTAGGCTGGTTTTGAATTGTAGATCTCAGCCAGGATTACAGGTGTGAGCCACTGAAGCCCAGTTCATGACCTATTCTTGATGTCTTCATTTCCATCATTCAAGGCCCTGGGTGTAAGTTCTAAGGAAAGGAGGTAATAATGTGGTGAGTTTAAGATTTGAAATCTCTTACTGCTTAAGTCTTGAAAGTACCTCAAAGGTGAAGTCCACTTCAGATACCTATAGGAGACTTCTCTTCAGCTTCCCTCCTCGGTTGGTCAGCCTCTACTTCCATGGCTCATGGGTCATGGAACTTACTACTGTCGACGCCAGCTGGCCCATGTTCCAGTGTCTCTGAGGGCTCTCTCCTCATGCTCGAGAGCTCCCTCCTTAGGTCCTCTCCTCCAGACCCCCAATGCAGGTATCTCACGACCCCAAGCCACCCTTCCAAAATTCCTTCCACAGAAGTCCTCTTCCTCTTCCTCCTGATCTGACTGTGGTTTCACACAAACTTCACAGTCGGAGAACTGTGGCTGATGCCAGCTCAAAATTCCAAAGCAGGCTTATCTGTAATTTTCCAAAGGTGGGCAGTGATTTGGAGGCAATCGTGTCCCAAGTGTCAAACTCCAATGCTTCGGCTCTCATCCCAGACTTCCCACAACCCACCACACTGACAAATAAAAGCCCATGGGCGGATCTTTCCTTTTGGGCACCTCCCTCACATGTCTGGGCCAAAAAACCACATTTTACGGACACCCACACATAAAGACAGCCGAGATGGATGAGATAGTCCGTCACCCTCCTCTGGGGCTGGGCAGAAACACACAACACGAGTCAAACTTTAAATCAGCATAATTGGAGGTGGCTTTTGAAAGGGAAGTCTTGAAGCCATCATCTTTCTGTCTCCTGAAATCCTCGCTGTCCTCATTGGCTCATGATGTCACCCTCTACCCAGATTCCCCAGGGCATACCCTCAGTCTCCCCTAGAGTTCCTAGGCCTCAACAATGTCCCTGCCAATGGTCGCCACTTTTCCACCTGATTTATATTAGCATTCCCACCACCTGGAATGTTCTACCCATTTCTGGCCAACATTTCTGTTACCACACTAACAACCCCAGCCTTAAAATCTCAGTCCTCGGGGCCCCATCCCCATCCTGAGCACCAGTCTCAGATCCTAAGCCCCTTCTAAAGCAACCCTGTTTCCAATAGACCCCCAGAGCTGTGTTTATCGAACAAATGAGTGGGCTTGTTAGTTCTCGCCCCTTCTGTCCACATACTCTTTCTTCTGTTCTAGCTACTGAGAACCTCATATTAAAATGAGACAAAAAATCCCCACTGGGGGCTGTGAATGTGGCTTAGCGGTAGAGTGCTTGCCTTGCATACATGAAGCCCTGGGTTAAATTACTCAGTATCACATAAACAGAAAAAGCTGGAAGTGGTGCTGTGGCTCAAGGGGTAGAGTGTTAGCCTTGAGCAAAAAGAACCTAGAGACAATGCTCAGGCCCTGAGGACTGGCAAAGAAAAAACAACAACAAAAAATCTCCACTGGTTCTATCCAACAGAGACAATAAATAAAACAAATAAGTAAATTAGGTAGTATATTAGGGAGAGGCAAGGAGAAAAGTTAAGTGGGGGAGGTCTTTTCCTGTGGTCAGGATGGCATGGAGGGCCTCATTACTAGTGCAGCATTTGTGGAAAGACTAAAAGAGGGGAGGAAGTGGTCCTTGGCAGTTATCCGGGGAAATGGAACAAGGAGGAAATAATAAATAAATGGACAAAAGTAATTTAATACTGTGATGAATGAGGGAATTGCTGGCTGAATGAGAGTACAGGAGGAAGTTTAAAAAATCAAATCTACTTTGTTCTAATGGATGGTTATATTTCATGGAACTGGCCAAACTACACTGACTGGAAATAAACCACCAGTTATTTCTGTCACCTCCCGGTGTCCACTTGGGCCTTGAAGATGTGTCTCGTGATCTTATGAAGTAGTGCCAAGGGACTTCTTCTCTTATATGTGCCCTCCTCCAAAGGCTTTGCAAACTGGGTCCAACTTCACCTCAGCCACAATGGCTCAGCCGGCAGCTCACAACAACAGGTGCCACTGCAGAGCAAGAGCCAGTCAAGCTCTGATTGTTCTTTATGCCCATCTACACACTCCTCCTTGAGGCTCCAGAAGCCTGGGGACCATGCTCTTTTGGTAGATCCAGTGCCAAGAGATGGAAAGTGCTATGCTAATGACTTCATAAATCCTTGTGGACAAGGTGTTGATGCATGTGGGTGGGGGTCCCAACCTAGAATAGAACCTGGCTGTAAATGTGAGGCTTATTGTCTGCTAAACAGGGGCAGGGCAGGGCAGGGCAGGCAGGGCAGCAGTAGCATGAGGAAGGACAATGACCAGGTGGCAGAGTAGTAGCTTCTGAAGGCAGATTAATACAAGTTCAAACCCAAGCTCTTCAACCTTGAGTCGGCTGCTTAACCTCTCTGAGCCTCAGCCTTCTCTAAAATGGGTACCATCATATGCTTACCTGAACTAGGGGGAGGGAAAGAAAAATGAGGGTGGGTGTAACAAATATGACAAGATGTGTACTCACTACCTTATTATGTAACTGTTCCCCCTCTGTACATCACCTTGTCAATAAAATTTAATTAAAAAATAAATAAGTAAAATGGGTACCATCACTATTGCTTTGTAGAAAATTAAATGGTTGTGTTTACAAAGCACTGTGTATAATGCTAGCAAATAGTAAACAGTCATCATCATTACTATAACTTAGCATATTATTAATAATTACAAGATAGCTGGGCACCAGTGGCTCCTGTTTGTAATCCTAGCTACTCAGGAGGATATGAGGATTGTGGTTCAAAACCAGCCTACGCAGGTAAGTCTGTGAGACTTATCTCTAATTATCCACCAAGTGGAGCTGTGGCTCAAGTGGTAGAGCAAAAAAAGCTCACGGACAGCACCCAGGCCCTGAGTTCAAGTCTCAGGACTGGAAACAAATAAACAGACAAATAAATAAAGCATTGTTTATCTTAGATTGATAGTAAGTATTATGAGCTTAATCGGACAAAGCAATTAAAAATAGTTAAGGTGAGTTCAGGCTAACGTAATAGAAATTAAGGGCTCAAAAGAAGAGAAGAGCGGGCAGGGAATATGGCCTAGTGGCAAGAGTGTTTGCCTCATATACATGAAGCCCTGGGTTCGATTCCTGAGCACCACATATATAGAAAACAGCCAGAAGTGGCGCTGTGGCTCAAGTGGCAGAAGGCTAGCCTTGAGCAAAAAGAAGCCAGGGACAGTGCTCAGGCCCTATGTTCAAACCCCAGGACAGGCAAAAAAAAAAAAAAAAAGAGAGAGAAGAGAAGAACTGAGCTGGCTGATGATGCCAGCTGGACTGTAAGGTCCTGGGAAGAACCGAGATGGCTGGGTGCATAGCAGGCAGGATACCTGGACTGGATACGATACCTGTGGGAAGTAGGTACTGCTCAGCCTGCTGGAGGAGAAGCTGCAGCTGCCCATATCATCAGCGTCTCCAAGCCCACAGTGATGAAGCTGAAGCCCTGGGTGGGGGCCTAGAGGACAGAGCTACAGTTTGAGGGAAAGGAAGAGGCTACATGGAGGCAGGTTTCAGATCTGTGTCAGGAAAGCATTTCTTTCATGTCAAAAAGACTGCATTCCTGAAAATAAAATAAGACTGGACAAGCTCGGCCATTCTAAGAGGAGGTTAGCTGCAGGAGGGAGTTTGCTCTCCATCAATACCTAGCCCTTTTCTGATCTTACACTCAGAGTCGCAGGCTCATGGCACATTTGCCTTGGGGTTATAGAAATCACACATCCATCCATTCCTATGGTACTCTGGTTGGTGCCAGGGACACAACAAATATGAATTCTACCTCCCTGGTGTTTACAACCTAATGCAGTGGTTCTCAAACCATGCATGCATCCTTACAGGACAGCCATATGCAAAGGAATTCACTTCAATCCTTACCTCATACCAAATACAAAAACTAACTAACTAATACAAAATACAAAAACAAACAAACTAACTAACTAACTAACTAAATGTGAGAGTCCAAACCATAAAACTCCTGGAGGAAAACATGTAGATACTACATCTCTAATACCTTAAATTTGGCAAGAATCTCAGATACAACTCTAAAAGCGCACACCACAAAATAAATAATAAATTGGGTTTTAATAAAATGTTAAACTTGGCACCAGTGGTTCACCTTGTAATCCTAGATACTCAAAAGGCTAAGATCTGAGGATCAAGGTTCAAAGCCATCTTGGGCAGGAAAGCCCATGAGACTCTTATCTCCAATTAACCACCAAAAAGCTGTCAATGGGGCTCTGGCTCAAGTGGTAGAGCACCAATCTTGAGCAATAAAGCTAAGGAACAGCACCCAGGTCCTGAGTTCAAGCCCCAGTGCTGACACAAGAGAAAAATAAAGCCTTTTGTGCTTCCAAAAATGCTAGCAGGAAAGTGAATCAACAAAGCACAGAATTAGAGAAAATGTTTGTAAATCATATATGTGATGAGACTTGTATTTAGAACAGATTTTTTTAAAGCACTTGAAACTCAAACCCGGACAAAGAAACCAATTTTAAATGAATGAAAGGTCTGGAAAGACATTTGTCCCAATAAGGACAAAGTGACCAATAGTTACCTTTAAAAAAGGGTATTCAGAATAATCTGTCCTCAGGTAAATGCAAATCAAAACCATGGTAAGCTATCACTCACAGTAGAATGGCTATAATCTCAAAGTTAGATAATATAAGGGATACGTAGAACCCTTATATACTACTGGTGGAAAGGAAAAATGATGCAGCCAGTTTTAAGAAAAATATATGTCATTTCCTCAAAAATATTAAACACAGAGTTATAGCTACCAATTGATCTAGCAATTCTCCTCTGAGGCATATACCCAAGAGAACTGAAAACATGTCCACACCAAAAAAACAAAAAACAAAAAACACTTACATCCAAATTTTCATAGTGGCATTATACTTCACAGCCAAGGGTGGAAATAACCCAGACATCCATTAACAAATGAATGAATAAACAAAACGTGGTTTTTCGGCCATGAAAAGGAATGAAGCACTGATGTATGCCATCACAGAGATAAAACCCGAGCTTTGAAAACTTGATGTTGTGAGAGAGACTATGCACAAAAGACCACTATGGTATAATTCCACTTACACCAAACGTCCAGATGGAGAATCCTTGAGAGACAGAAAGTAGATTGCTCAGGGTAAAGGGAAGGAAATGAGGAAAAGATGGAGGGAAGGAGGAAGGGAAGGAAGGGGGAAATAGACCTTTGTGAGGTGAAGAATATTCTAAAATTGATTGTGGTGATGGATATCAAACTCTAAATATGCTAGAAGTAATTAAGTCGTGTACTTTTAAATAGGTAAATTGTATGCTGTATGAATTATGTCACAATAAAGTTCTCCCTCATCCTTCCAGAAAAAAGAACCACCCTAGGGCACGTGGAATGGTCCCTGCCAGGCCTCAGGCCACAGTCCCAGATTTAAAGCTGCCTGGAGTGAGATCTGAAAACCCATAGCTTTTCTTAAGCTCCCCTAGTGAGTCCCATGTGTAGCAAGACTGGGGAGCACTGGTCTGGGGGCAGCCAGGGCCTCCGGTTCCCTGAAAGCCTGCCAGCTGCCTTACACTTGCCACCTCTTACTGTCTTCACTAAAGTCCTCAGGCAATGACTTCATACTTCCAATGTCTTTGATCCTTGATTCCACATCTACAGAAGTTTGGAGCAAATTTGTTTGATTTTATTTTTTTAATGCTCTGAACCAACCCAGGCTACCTATGATCTTCCCTCGTTCTGCTTTTCTCATACTGATGTGTTTCACTGCAGAAGGCAGCATTTGCTCACAGGCTGCGCCCCTGACCCTCCCTAGAGATCTTTGATACAAAACCGGATATAGATGACATTACTTCCAGAAAATCTGAAAAGCTCACACTTGCAAATATATCTTAGCCTCAACATAAAGGACTGTGAAGACAGATTTGTTTCTATTTTACAGATAAAAGAAATGGAGTCCAAGAGGAGCAAAATGACCTGCCTGAAGCCCCAGAGTCTGGATCCAAGCCTTGGTCTCAGATCCAGGAAGACCTTCTGCCCGCCTCACCATCTCATCCTACCCTTCTGTGCTGTTCTCTCTGGCGCATGAGCACCCAGGGGCTTCTGCCTACCCAGTGAGCAGACGCCTGCTGCCGCAGATCCATTGGAGTATGTGGTGGGCCAGCTCCTTGGCAGTGCCTCGCCCACCACACAAACTGAAGCAAGCTATAGAGCCAGAGCTTGCTTTGTAATGTCCCTGCCAGCCCGCCCTCCTTGCCTCTCTCCCAGCTGCAAATGGAAAATCCGAGAAGGTGGTCTGCTTTCCTGGCAGATGCTAGCCCCTGCCGGCTGGGATGGTACAGCTGGGCAGGGAAGGGCCACTGCTGGGTGGCAGACACAGGGGGTGAAATGACAGGGAGGAAGAATGTTAATTCCGTAATACCAGGACTCATTCGAAATGCCTCCACAGCTGGAAGCAGAGGCCACGGCAGACCAGGGGCCCTTTTCCACCCTTGGCGCCTGCCTGTGGTGTTAGGTACCGTTAGTAATTAATAACAATAATAGCAGCTACTATTTTAATGAGTCCCAGCTCTAGGCCAACGCCTGGACTTTGCACTTCTCAGACACTAACATCTCCCAGGGTGTAAAGTATTATTATCCCATTTCTCAGAACCCCTCCCCCAAAGCGAGATGCCAAGAGCTGGTGTGAATGGGCCCCAGCTGAGTGGATCCTGTTCCTACTGATGGACTCAATGCTGGCTCTCAGCCACACCTAAAAAGGCATTTTAGCCAAAAAGCCTGTCAAGAAATTCAACTAGGTTGAGTGTCATAGCTCACACCCATAATTCCAACTACTCTAGAAGTGGAAATCAGGTGGTTCACAGTTAATCTCTGCAAAAAAAAAAAA
Organism: Perognathus longimembris pacificus; assembly: GCF_023159225.1. Classification (NCBI taxonomy): domain Eukaryota; kingdom Metazoa; phylum Chordata; class Mammalia; order Rodentia; family Heteromyidae; genus Perognathus; species Perognathus longimembris. Next base: position 31,507,582 of record NC_063167.1, on the reverse strand, counting down.
AAAAGATAAAAAGGCCCTATCTAAACCAATATGTGGTCTTGTGGCACCTGTGGTCCCAGGTACATGGGAAGTATAGGTAGGAGGGTCATAATCCAAGGTCTGTACTGGGCAAAAAGCAAATAAACTATAAGAAAAAAAAAAGCCCCAAGGGCTTGGAGTGTGGGTCAGAGCTCCTGCCTCACAAATGCAAGGTCCTGAGTTTTAACACTAGTATCATAAAAAAAAAAAGAGAAAGAAGCTGAGCCATTCCTTTCCTCAAGTCAAGGACATGCAGTAGGGTATCTTGAACCCTGTTTGCTGCTTTTTCTCACCTGTGTAACCCTCCTAAAAAGTTTTGGCCATGAGTTACAAAACTGTCTAGGGCTGTGGCTCACTTCCTCCACTGATTAAAGAATTAAAGGGCAGGAAAGAGTTTAAATTAGACAGAACAAGTGTATTTGAAAGCTAAGGACACTGCAAAAGAAACAGCCAGGGGCTGGGGATATGGTCTAGTGGCAAGAGTGCTTGCCTCGTATACATGAGGCCCTGGGTTCGATTCCCCAGCACCACAGATACAGAAAATGGCCAGAAGTGGCACTGTGGCTCAAGTGGCATAGCGCTAGCCTTGAGCAGAAGAAGCCAGGGACAGTGCTCCGGCCCTGAGTCCAAGCCCCAGGACTGGCAAAAAAAAAAAAGAAGAAGAAGAAGAAGAAACAGCCAGATTCTCTGTGCAAGGAAGAGTCCCCAAGTACCATTTCCAGTCTCTCTCTCACAACTACTACATATATTGGTCCCTTGCCTCCTCCACTTAGGGCATGCTCCTGGTGATTGGTTGAGAGATAGATATGTGCCTACAAGGAGTCTCCTGATTGGCTCTTCTATCTCTGTACAAGAGTATGGAAGAGGATCCTGATTGGATAAAGGAGTGGGGGGAAGGGGAGGCACACATGCCAAGCTATGGCCACAAAGAGCATCTTGTTGATTCATATTTCCACCACTCCCTCACTCTGGTGGAGACCTTCTCCTCTGCCATCTTTCCATCTTCTACCTAATCGAGGAGGCCTGACTTCCCCTCAGTTACCTGCCCATTCCATAGATGAGGAGACTGAGGCCTATGAAGAGAAAGTTCCTGCCCTAAGCCACACCCATGCCAGTCTACCTCCCAGGTGTGGCTCTCACCTAGTTGGCAGTTTCCAACAGCTCTACAACAGAGAAAAACTTGAACTGGGAGAACCATGATCCATTTTCTTCAGTGGACAGACAGTCTAGGACTGCAGTACTCAAGGTGCGCCCTGCTGGGCATTGGTCTGCCTCATTTATCCCTTCAAAAATCCTCCATGTGCTTTCCTCTGGGCACAGCTTCAGACACTGCCAACTTAAAGGAGATCAGAGTCTAGGCTGGTAATCTACAAACCCACAACTCCAACCCAAGCCTGTACAAGTTACCAGGGGGTCCTTAACAGATCCGGGGAGCACTCAGGAAGACAGCCTGCCAGAAGGGCTCAGGAAAGAACGACTTCACGAAGAAAAATCATTGGAGCTGAGAGTTGAAGGAGTGGAGGATATTAGTAAGGTGGACAAACTGGAGAAAGGCACCCCAGACCCAGAGCATGGCATGGGGTATAGCCCAGAGAAGGAAAGACAATAGGGACCCCCTAAGCAGTTCAGGGTACCCGAAGTAACATCAGCATCCTGAACCTAAACCCACCAAGACCTCAAGACCATTTTCCTACTCAATTGTCTGGGGGGTGGGGGTCATAGCAAGAAGGGTCCTACAGCAGGAGCAGGTTTCAAGGTGTTTTTTAATGGCACTGACATCACACAAAAACTTTCCCATCAAGAAGACCCTACTCTGAGCCCCGAAGTCCTGAAGCCTCTGTGCTTAGGACCAGCGGTGACAACGTCGCTTGGCCATTAATCGCAGCATGTGCTAATGTTTGATAAATTGCCCAACAGTTGCATTAGCTAATAACTCCCCGAACAAAACCAGAGAGTTCATCTGTTTTTATAAGACGCCCAAGAGCATCCTGGGAACAGGCACGGTGGTCGTGAATAAAAGAGAAACATTCATTTATGGTAATTGGTTTCAGCTCCTCACTTGGCTGCTTGTCCTGACCTAAATGTATCCAGTTGTTCCTTCTGCCTGGCTCTGGTTTTGGGGGTCACTCCTAATGGTTTAATTCAACAAAAAATGTCTGCCATTTCCTGTAACCTCTTGTCTTTTTTTTTTTTTTTTCCACCCTCCTCCCAAACGGTTTTCTTGCAAGCCGCATCTCTGCAAGTCCCTCCTGGAGCTGTTTCCTTTTCAGGGAACAAAGTCAAGATTGTTGACAGAGAAAAAGGGTCTTAACTCCAGGCTAAGAAAAAAAAAGTGGGGGGGGGGGGGGGAAGGAGGGGACAAACGAAGGTAATAATCATTTGTTTGTCTTCCTCCCTAGACCTCACAAAGCAGGTTTTGTCCAAGGCTGGTGGTCAGGGACTCTGACACAGAACACGGCCCTGGTGACCAGGGGCAATTTATGGGGAGGGAACAAACACAAATCCTCATTCATGCAGCCGCCTTGGAGGAAGTACTGGGGGGGAACATTTGTGCCAAGCCAGGGGCCCCTCCCTCTGCCCCTCCCTCCACCCCTCCCATGGGGGTCTGAGGCTGGGGAGGGCTCCAGGAGAGGCTCAATGGGTGCTGTGAGTTTTGGCCCAACTTCAAATCCCCAAATGCAGCCCTGCCCTCCTCTGGATGGCTTTCTTTTCCACTCAGGGGCACATGTGACCTCCATGCAGAGAAGTGCCTTCTGCAGGGGCCCTGGGTGCCAGCAGGGCGGGCTCATCCCTCAGGTGGATTTATGAGCCTCTGCTGGCATCAGGCCCTACCCAGGAGGAGGGGCAGGGGGCAGGGAGAAGGTCTGGAATACATTGCGCCGTCCGTGGGGACAGCTTGTAAACTTTGTTGGGATGCATCTGGTAGAAAGGCGTTGTATAAATATTAGATCATTATCGGCGTATTGTGTTTCCCGGGCTCGGACGGAGGAGGGGCTGGCAGGCCACAGATGCCTTTCGTCAAGCAGACAGGGATGGCTCTGAGGAGTCCTTGGAAAGTTGCTCTTTGCCCATAGGAAAGCCTGGAGGGGAGAGCCCAGAACCTGAGGAGGACATTGCTTAGCCTGCCAGCACTGCCCTGTGAGGACGCTGACCCAGCTGCAGGGGCAACAGGAGCAGAGGCTGGGGGAGAATAGGGGCCAAGGAGAACCAGCAAGCTGGGGCCACTTTGTCTCTCCGTGTGACCCTTTCCTGATCCTTTGCTCATTTGTACAGCCATGAGGAGATGTGACCTCATGACATGGATGGATATCTGGGCAGTGGCAGTGCCACTTCATGCTGGGCATTGGTGACACAGGATGAAAATGCAGCCCAAACAGGGCTGAATGGACAGCATGGGGGCTGGGTATTCTTGATGACAGAGTTCTGGGGCTTCAGTGGCTCCACATCCCAGAGTTCTGTACTTCTCATTCTCTAGTATTTGCAAGCTGGTGGCAAGCAGCACTCTTCAGAGAGGAGGGCCTAGATGGTGCGCCTGCAGCATCAAAACCTTTATATCATCATCATCACCATCAACCATCATCTTCACCAATTCCCTTCCCTGCTGTAGGGCTCCTTCTGGCTATGACTCCGTAAGAATACCCTAAGCTGGTGGGTCTGGGGGTACAAGATCCTGTTATTTCAGATACCCTGGTCAGCTTAGGGGGTCCCTATTATCTTTCCTCCTCTGGGATGTAGTATACACTGTGCCCTATGCCAAGACCTGGGTCTGGGATGACATCCCCCAGCTCCTTTACCTACCCATGTCCATTCTTCCTTCAACTTTCAGCTCCAACGACTCCTCCTCCTAAAGTCTTTCTCTCCTGAACCCTCTTGGCAGCCCGCAGCTCCCTCTGTCTGTGCTCCCCAGACCTGACAGGACCTGCCTTCTTAACTTGCATTGGCTTCTGTTGGGTTGTGGGTTTGCAGGCTTCTCACCTAGACTCTGGAACGCCCTAGAGTCAGGAATGTTTGAAGCTTTGGCATGTCCCTAGTGCTCAGAAAAGGATGCATGCAGGGTTTTTGAATGAATGAATGAATGAGCAAATGAATGGGCATTACCATCATCACCACCCACCACCATTTCCATTACAATAATGGCTACCATTTATTTGCTCTGCATAAATCTTGAGGCACTTCATTCTTACAGCATATTCATGAAGTTAAATCTATCAATGCTCATGTCATAGTTGACAATAAAAGCTTTAAGTATGACTTATAGCCAGGACTGGTAGCTCACACCTGTAATCCTAGCTACTTAGGAGGTGGAGATCAGAAGGACTGTAGTTTAAGACCAATCCAGTCAAAAAGTTGGCAATATCTCATCTCAGTCAATAAAAAGTCTGGACGTAGTGGCATGTGCCTGTCTTCCCAGCCATGTAGCAAATGCAAATAGGAGGATTGTAGTCCAAGCCAGGCCAAACATAAATGCAAGACCCCCACTTAAAAAATAGTGGCAGCAAAAAAGGGCTAGGTGCAAGAGCATACACTTAGCAAGTGGAAGGTCCTGAGTTCAAACCCCAGGCCTGCCAAAAGAACAACAATAATAGTAACTCGTACAAGGTCATATGGCAGGTAGGACTTTCACCTCCAAGTCTGATGGCTTTCTCTGGTCTTAAGAAAACTTCTCAGCCGCAGGAATCACATAGCACAGGGATTCTGGGGAGGGCTCGGAAGGACTTCCAAAGGAGGCTGCCTGGTGCTAAGACGGGGAGGTTAAGGTTAAATCTGACTGGGAGGCCCTAAGAAGAGAAGGCTTGCTGGCTGTGCAGCCCCTGGTCCTCTGGCCGCAGCACCCTGCCCTCCTCCTGCCCATCCTGCACTGCCTCTGCCACCTCAATCCTTAGAGTCCATTCTCTGCTCTGCAAGATTCTGTCAATCCCCTCAGCATCTTCCATAAGGAAGACCCTCAAATGTTCTCCAAGGGAAACTTAAGCACGAAGAAGTGGTATCCATCACCACAAGCCACAGCCAAGAAGTGGTAACACTCTCACCTGAGTTCACAGGGATGATGATGGATCCCTTTGGCTCTGGGGCACATGCTGAGAACAGGCCTAGACGCTGATACACCTGGGTTCAAAAGCTAGTTCTGCAGCCGCGCCAGCTGTGGTCAGGGGAACACTGGATGCCACGGGGTTCTGTGACTCATGAGGTCGCTACAAGTTGATGCTCTCTGGTCTCTACCCAGCTCCGTGAAACGGGAGTGCTGGATGTTAGCAGATTTATGTTGCAGCCTGGAAGCAGCATATGCAAAAGAGGTATGGAGAGGACTGGATCCATAAGTACCTGGGACAAGAGAGAGCCTGGAGCAGGACAGTCTACAACCTTGCAGGGGTGTCTGCCTCAGGTCTGAGTAGCATCACCCAGGCAGAGAGCAAGTAGAGTATAGGCCCTGTGAACACAGCAAATTTAGGACCAGAAGCTCACTAGCTAGTCCCGCTTTGCCTTGAATACTTTTTTTTTTTTTTTTTTTTTTTTTTTTTTTGGCCAGTCCTGGGGCTTGGACTCAGGGCCTGAACACTGTCCCTGGCTTCTTTTTGCTCAAGGCTAGCACTCTGCCACTTGAGCCACAGCGCCACTTCTGGCCATTTTCTGTATATGTGGTGCTGGGGAATCGAACCGAGGGCTTCATGTATACAAGGCAAGGGCTCTTGCCACTAGGCCATATCCCCAGCCCTGCCTTGAATACTTTTAGTGACAGAAAGCTCACTACCTAACAAGTACAGCCATGGTTGAACTATCATGATTTTAGCTCAAAGGAAATGGGGTTCTTTTTGTTTTGTTTTAATGAAGAAGAAACAAGGATCTGATTAGTGTATTCCAGGCAAAGAACTAGGCTGGAAGCTACAGAATGGCATTAGACTCTGTGTGTCTTATCAGAAATCATTCTGTCTCCTAAATGGCCAATTCCAATTATGGAATATACTCTCCCTAGTACTTGGTGCCAGTACTTGGGACTTGAACTCAAGGCCTTGTACATGCATTTATTTGGCTCTTTTGCTCAGGGCTGATGTTCAAACACTTGAAACCACATCTGTATTTCTTGCTTTTTGCTGGTTAATTGGAAATTAAGACTCTACAGACTTTTCTGCCTGGATTGGCCTCAAAACTCAGTCCTCAGATCTCAGCCTCCTAAAGCAGCTAGAATTAATAGACAGGAGCCACCAGTGCCTGGCAGCCCTCCCTTCTTCCAATGACAAAAAGACATGTGTGAAGCACTTCACAGCTTTCATTTGCCCAAACACACCCCCTAAGCATCTAGACAGATGGCCAGGGCAAGAATTACCAGGCAGCCACACAAAATGAGAAGGGTTCAGGAAGGTGAGGACCTTTTTCTGGCCACGTCACTCAGAACTGGAGCTCAGGCCTTCTCTGACCCTGTACTACCACAGCGGTATCTGCGCAAGTCATTGAAAAGCCACCCACATAGGGTGCCTACTACAAAGTACACCACTGGCCACTTCCAAATGTGGAAAGGGATGCCCTTGAGCTCCTCAGAATTTGAGGCTCTTCTATTTTCAGGCTAAGCAGCTGTTCTACCCCTGCTTTCCTTCCCAGCCTCCACCCCACTGATCCACCCACCCACATGAATTTCTCAAGCAACTGAATCCATGTGCTACCAGGGTCAGCCCTGATGCTGGGTGAAGTGAGGGCTGGATGCTCACCGAGCCCAGCATAGGAGGCAGGCCCTGCCAAACCTGGGGCCTTTTTGCCTTTTTCTGATGATGTTGACCCTAATCTAATCCCTGTTTCATTGGCTAGCACTCTACCACTTTGAACCACAGTGCCACTTCCAGTTTTCTGGTAGTTAACTGGAGATAAGAGTCTCACGGACTTTCCTGCCTGGCCTGGTTTCAAACCACAATCCTCAGATCTCAGCCTCCCAAGTAGCTAACATTACAGGTGCGAGCCACCAATGCCCAGCTGGTGCCAAACTTTTGATGCCTTGCAAATCCCCAAGGAACTCCAGAGGCCAGAGGGAAAGGGGAAACTACGCCACTAGATAGAGGTCCAGAGAAAGATCTGCGTGGCCCCTGGTGTCCCAGCCCAAGCTCCTTCCTGTCCCAGAAAGCCTCCCTCAGGGTTGGCTGAGCTGGGCAGGGAAGGACAGAGGTGCCCCTTCTCCTCTAGCCTTCCTGAAAGTGGTGCCATGCAGAGCCACACAGTCCCACCCAGACATGGAACCCAACACCAGCGCTGTCACTGACATCCGTGAGACACAGACTTGAATCATTCACATGGGTCCCTCATATCCAAGCTCGGTGATAAAAAGGCCTTATCTACAGTGTGGCGGTGGGGTTTCAGTGACAGCTTGGCACAGAAAAGGTGTTAAACAGGACAGGAATGGGGCTGGGGATATAGCCTAGTGGCAAGAGTGCCTGGCCTCGGATACACGAGGCCCTAGGTTCGATTCCCCAGCACCACATATACAGAAAACGGCCAGAAGCGGCGCTGTGGCTCAAGTGGCAGAGTGCTAGCCTTGAGCAGGAAGAAGCCAGGGACAGTGCTCAGGCCCTGAGTCCAAGGCCCAGGACTGGCCAAAAAAAAAAAAACAAAAACAGGACAGAAATGATATAAAGAAAGGAGTACATATAGGTGATGTAAAGATAGGATTATCTTTATATCAAGATACAAGATAGAAAGGATATTTTTTTTAAAAAGATGCCTTGTTGAGTTATCATGAAAGGATGGAGACCACAGGTGAGTTCCTGGAGTTTTGCAGGAGTAGCAATGTCGACGTAGCCCCCATCTCTGCCAGCACCATGTCTGGGACTCTTCTCTGAAGCCCTTCAGTCTCCATTCGCGGTGGCAGTCTTTAGGGGCTCTGGCAGTGCCCATGGCTGCATTCTGGCTGAAGTCCACTCCTACAGGTTTGGGAGACACTAACTCAGGCTGTTCCCTCGGCCCATGGCTCTTGAGTTCAGTGAGGTCCCACATCCCCATAACCTTATGATATCAGGTATACCATGGGCGCTGGAGCCTGGTAGAGTCTCTCATTTCCAGAGGGACCCAGTGAAACCAGGAAAGCACAGACAGGGCTTCCATCCACATCCGTACATGCCTAACCCTCTCTCAGATCCTGTCTCCTAATGTGTAAAACAGACCCAGGGAGAGAAGCCATACGGGATGATCACAGAGGACAGGGAGAGGGAGCATGAGATCCAGATTAAACAGCAAAAATCTGGGTCCCCAGTGGTCATTCCAATGGCTCTTACTCCAGTAAGAAAAAATTTTTTTAAAAAAGGCCTGGAGAGGAAAGAGTTCCTTCAAGGCCCTGTGGACCACTATCCCTTGCTAAATTATCACAATTATCTTGGGCCTGGGGACAATGGCTGAAAAGCAAGGTGCAAGACTAGATCCTGTCCACACAAGAAGAGCAGAATGGGCCCAAAAATGCAGTAAGAAAAATACTGGGGCTTCTCCCTGGCCCAGAAAGGCCCTGAAGCCAGTGGAGAGGAAGGCTTTCTGGGCAGGCTCTGCCCCCAGAGCCCCCAGGACAGCATCACACCACCAGGGCCCACTTCCCGTGGCCGCACGCACACACACGCGCGCGTGCACACACACACACACTCAGCGCAAATGTGGTAGGACTTATGCACGGTCCCCACCATGGGAGCTAGCCACCTCCCTCTGCCAGCCGCCCCCTAATTCTTCCAATGTGGCTGAGAGCGATTGAGCCCCGGAGGGAGGGGAAGAGGGGAAGGAGGGGGTGAGACCACCTCTGCTGACAGCTCATTTACAGCCCTCCCATCAAGTGCATGGTCCTGCCATCCCTACAGAGCCTGCCCCTGGGAACAGAGCAGCCTGGGGCAGAGAATAGAAAAGGGGAGAGGGGTTCACAGTTACCAGTGACCCATCACAGGCACTGGGAGAGACCTTGCTCTGTCACTTAGATAGCCCCTGGAGACCACACCAGCTGGCTAGAACCAGGAAAACCTGGCTGAACCCAGTCAGCCAACCGAGTCCTAGCAAATGAAAAGTTTGACTAAGTTGTACCCCTAGAGGAGGCTTCAACCTGAAAATAACAAGCTTACCACCTTCCAGTCACCACCCCAGCCCAGCCCTACTGTCTTGCCAGGATAACTAGTGGGTGTGGGTAGTTCAGGGCTGCCTGGGCAGGTTGGGAGATGGAAAGATGAAGAGGGAAGTGGGGGGACTCCACATCTGACTCTATGTCTGTCTTTGTGGCCCCTGTGGCAGGTCTCTACAGACAGTACCCACATGCAGGAGGCCATGGGGATTGCTCACTGTTCTTAGGGGTCTGGCTTCTCTTCCAAGGCTGTATGGGCTACCATTGTCTCTGCATCCTCAAGAGAGAGAGAGAGAGAGAGAGAGAGAGAGAGAGAGAGAGAGAGAGAGAGAGAGTGCTTCTTGCTCTAGAGTATCAGACAAGAGTCAGATCCAAGATCCTTCCACTAAGTCACACTCTCCTAAAACCCTAGAGGTGAATTAGGACCTGGGCGGGGACGGGCTCCACAGCCGTGAACACCGAGGACATTACTGATGCTCATGTGAACACTGAGGACCAGGTGATACTGAGGACACAGCTGAATAAGCTTCATTCCTGCCCTCAGCATTACTTTGTCTGGCTGAGGGGATACCACCAGCAAACTGGAAGTATGGGCATTGTCTGAGAAGAAACAAAAATGGGCCATCAGTTTCCCTAATCAAACCTGGAAGAGATGGCAGTTCAGCTAGACCTCAAAGGGCACAGTCCTTCTCTTGGGTTCCTGTCACAGAAAAGAGGGCCCAAGGAGTGAGAGGATAGTGGAAACATGGGTAGGTGGCTGAGTGGAGAGATGAATGGGAAGGATAGAGAATAGGGAACTGGATAGGTGTGTGGGTAGACTGGCAGGTGGATGGGTAGATGGACAGATGGATGATTGCACCAGTGAGTACATGGGTGAGCAGATAAATGGATAGATGGAAGGATGGAGGGACAGATGGATGAACGGATGATGTTTCATTGGAATGATTCTTATAACCATTCTGTTATGTAAAAGGAGGAAATGCTAGCTCCTTTTTCCCAAGCCATGGCCCAGCAAGTGTCCAGCTGACCATAAACAGGGCCATGGCTCTGTCCAGGTCAATTACCTGTGTGTACCCAGAGGGAACTCGGCGGGAGAAGGGCACTGACCTTTTTTCCCTCTGTTCAATAGAATAGTATTTGGGCTCTGCTCTCTACCCCAACCATTCTTTCTCTTGTTTGTAATAGCAAAGAGGTGGGAGTACCACTACTGCATTTGTTCACCTAACAAGGTCTTTATCTTGCTATAGTTACATTCACAGAAGACTGAATCCCATATAGGTTAAATAACTCATCTCTTCCTACCCTGATCCTCTGATTTTGGCCTACACATCTCCACTTCAGGAAACCCTTCTCTAGCCTGGGGACAGGCACCTCTGAGTTAGATTTTCAGGGTAAGAGTGGCAATGGTATTCTAGACCTGGCAGCTAAGATGCTACTTCAAGGTGAGAAATTCCCATGTGTAGGAGAAGATAGGTGGATGGGAGGCAGTGGTATGGAAAAGTGGATTTTACCACATCACCTAAGCCTGAATGCCAGGCCAAGAGGCTCAGACAAGCAGCTACAGCAATCGCGTTCAGCAGAACATGGAACTAGCTGGATTTCTGTCTGGGTCCTGGTGAGCCATAAACATGGTTGAGACCAATAATGCTTTACTATTTTGTGCCATAATTGGTATTTACAAGCCCATTCTCTACTAACAATAAAGCCCATGAGGGCAGGGTATCTTGCCCATCCTTGGATCCTTGTGTCAGGTATAGCACAGACACAGCCTGTTGAGTTAATTATCCACAGATGATGGCTTGTTCAGTTAATTTGTCAAAAAATAAGGCACACAGCCGGGCACTGGTGGCTCAATCCTAGCTACTCAGGAGGGCTGAGATCTGATTGTGGTTTGAAGCCAGCCTAGACAGGAATGTCTTGAGACTCTTGTTTCCAATTAGCCAGCAAAGAGCAGTGGTTCAAGTGGTAGAGCACTCACCTTGAGCACAAAAGCTCAGGGACAGCGCCCAGATCTTGAGTTTCAGCACCAAGACTGGCACAAAATACATACATACACACATATATACATACATACATACATACATACATACATACATACATACACACACACATACATACACACATAAATACATAACTAGCACACAATGCCAACTATTATGAACTACTTGGCAGAAGAAGAGTTTTGGAGTTGAATAGCCTCATTCTAAATCTTGATTCCTTGTCACTGCTCACTGACCTTAGCAAGTCACAAGACAGTGTCTTGAGTCTTACCTTCCTCTTCTTCCTCCAGGTGAACCTAATAACTCCTTCTTGTCCTGGGGGTCAGGGTGGTTGTGTGGGATTCCCAGCACAGTAGGAACTTAAGGTACAGCAGTTAAAGGAACAAGAAGATCCTTGCACACATCCCACTGCCACCCCTGCATTTAACTTCTTCCACACATGAGAATTTCTCACCTTGGTCAAAAGACCACTCCCAGGTCCATATGTCAGCAGGATTTTAGAGCCCTGGCTCTTCTCTTTCTGATGAAACTCCCTGGTCTCTCTCCTCATCTCCTCAATCCAGGTTTCAGTCACAAAGACTCTAAGGATCGAGCTCTGTGTATACAAATGTGGGTGATGATTATCTGTATGGAGACAGCTCATAAAAGCTTGGTGCAGCTTCCTGTGGTAAACAAGCTCCCCCCTACCCCTGCCATGCCATCCCACTATGGTCCATGGCTCCCAGCTTTGTTCTCGGGAAGAGCATAGCTTGAGGGGCTGGCTGCACCAGGGCAGAGGCCAGGGCAGGCTCTCCACTCCCACCATCTGCACCCCAGGGTCAGCCCATCTGTCCAGCAGTGGGCACACATGTGGTCTCATCTGAGAGCATGGGGTCATGAGGGTCAAGCAGGAGAAAATTGGGGGCAGATGAGGAAAGATTCCAAGCTTATTTTTAGAAAAAAAAATGGGAAAGGGATGAAGACAGGAAGGCCCTTGTTGGGCAGCTCTTCCAGCATGTGGATGGCAGGCAAAAGGGTGGGCAGGCAGCCAGACCAGGGCTGGAGACAGAGCTGCGACCACTTCTGCAGCTCCTGCCGTAGTTCCGCAAGATGGTCACCTGCCAGCCCAGTCCAGGCGCAGCCCCACCTGGGCTCACCTCTTCTCAAACCAGATTGAATCAGAATCAATTTGATAGACTAATTTTTTATATTAGGTGGTTTTTAAACTTTTTATAGTTATTATAAAGGTGATGAAAAGAGGGGTTACAGTTTCATAAGTCAGGTAAAGAGGACATTTCTATTTGGACACTGTCACCCCTTTCCTCACTCTCTCCCAGTTTTTCCCTCCCACCCCCACTCACAAGTTGTATAGTATCCAGTGAGCACCACTGCTGCATTTGTTTACCCTTTGTCCTTCCATTTCTGTACACCCCCTTACACTCCCAAAGACAAATAAATGAACAAACAAGATAAAAGGAAAGCCAAAACCGTAAAAAGAGAAAAGAAATTCTCATTTCCATATCCTGGAGTTTATTTTGATAAATATCGTTTTGTATGATCAGATACACATAGGCATTGTGCCTTTGTGTTCTTTTCTGAAGAGTATCCTCCTCTTTTGGTCTCACTGTGTACAGATGCTTAGAGTCCTATATACTTGACCATGTCTCAGTGTATATTAAATCTATCTTCTGCACATGAGAGAAAACATTTAGCCTCTCTCAGCTTGGCTTACCTCACTTAACATGATTTGTTCTAGGTCCATCCATTTCCCTGAAAATGACATTATATTATTCTTTCCAATGGCTGTGCAAAATTCCATCGTGTATAAGTACCACATTTTTTGATCCACTCACCTATTGTAGGGCATCTGGGCTGTTTCCTCCACTAAATTGGGCTTTTAAAGCATCTAGACTGTGTTCTAGATTGAAGATTACAAATTCCACCCATCCTTTACACATGTTCCCTTTCTCTAAAAGGCCCTAGCAACAAAACTGATGAACTTAGTTCTGCCATCGGTTGGTGGAAGAGCCCCTGACTCCAGTGGGAAAGGACTAGAGTCCTGTGGTTGTACAGCTGGTGCTGGATCCCCTGGTAAACACCTGTTGTGACTGGTTGGAACTGACTGTGTCCTATCTCCAGACAGAAGAAGTTGTATAGAACAGCAGACACAAAACAACCAGGTCTAGTAGTGAGAGCACCAACACCAGCCATGCAATCTGCAATCAGAGAGGCTTCTCAGAAGAGATGCACTGGTAATGGTACCTGAAGCCTGGGGAGAGGTGTGCTGAACTGCCTGGCCATGTCTGGGCTCAAGGTGGGAGTTCCAGTGTCTGGAAGAAGAGAGAAGGTGGGTAAAATCTGCCCACCAGGAGAACAATGGGTATACAAGCATGGGTTCTAACACACAATAGGCCCACTAGAAGTCAAGTACACTCCAGCTGGTCCTCCCTGAATTCCAAGGTCCGGACCTCTGAGAGTCAACGTGCTCTTTCTAGAGGCAGCAATCATGTCAATGAGGTATGAATCTTACCTTTTCTACTTTCTGGTGACCTAGCTTTGGGCCAGTTGCTTTGCCTCTCTGTGTCTTAGTTTTCTTGTTGATTAGATGGCCATAGCCATAGATTATAACACAATTGTTGTAAAAAGTGAATCAATACCCCATGCTCAGTAAGCACTCAATAACTGTCAGGACTCATCTGCAGCAGGGTGAGTGCAGCCAGAGTAGCTCACTGGGGGTGCAGTGAGGTGAGCATGCCCAGAACTCCTAGCAGGACCCCTCCATGGAGGGTGAGGCCACCCCAGTATAGCAGGCTTGTTGTGGGTGAATACTCCCCAAGGACAGCAGGAAAAGAGGAGCCTATTTCAGGACATGGGGTCAACCTGAGGCTGGACATCAGAAGGCCCCACTGTGACTACCGCGGGTGTCTTTGGAAAGAGCTCCAGAAAAGGACAGGAATTTTCCAAGTTGCCTATATTTCCACTCTCAGGTCTCCAGCCCCCAGCCTCAGATCCAACTCTTGAATAGAACTTTCAAATGTGTCAGGAACAAGAAGGTATAAGCCTAAAGACCCCAAAGGGGGCTGTTAATCTGGGTCCAGACAGCAGCACACCAGCGAGCTGCCAGGGGGAAAGTATGAAAGAGAGAGTGTGTGTGTGCCAGAGAGTGTGTGAGAGAGAGACAAAGGTGTGCCTGGACGTACAGACGCTTGTGCACAGGTCAATGTGACCTGTTCACAGGTGTGAACACGTGTGCATCATGTCTGTGTCTGTATGTGATTGTATCTGTACCATGAAATTATGAACAGCAGCCTGGCCACAGACAAGATACAGCTGTTACTCATGGGACATGCTCTTTGGCTGTGGTGCCACCATCCTTCCATCCACATGTCAATGCAGTAAACACACCTACTCCAGTGTGTGGCTTGAGCGCAACTCCTATCCCAGACTCCTGGATGAGCCCAAAGGAGCCCTTTCCTGAGGGCTGCTGCCTGAGAGTCTTCCTTCTTCAGTTCACCTAGGAGGGGCTACAGCCCTGTCATGGAAGCCAGAGACCAACCTTCTAGACCTAGCAGAAACATAATAATAATGGCTAGCCAGGCATTGGTGGCTCACACTTGTAGTCCTGGTTACTCAGGAGGCTGAGATCTGAGGATCACAGTTTAAAGCCAGCCGGGCCAGAAAAGTCTGAGACTCTTATTTCCAAATTAAACACCAGAAGTGGCACTGTGGCTCAAAGTAGTAGAGCAAAAGAGCTTAAGAATAGCACCCAGGACCTGAGTTCAAGCCCCACAATCAGCCTCCCAAAAAAGGCAACATTTAGTGAGGATCTGTTTCTCTCCAGGCCTCAGTTTCCCCACCCATCAGTGGGGGTACCCCTCAGAGCACACTACTGCAAAGGCCCCTGGATCCAAAGAGGAAATTGGGAGCAGCTGCCACTGAGGTGAGTGTAGGGGCCTTGGGGAGGGCTCTCCAGGCTTTCTCAGCCATGGCCACTGTCCCGTGGTTTATGTCAATGTCAACACCAATCCTACTTTCCTCCCAGGCAGGGCTGCCTGTGTTGGGGAGGTGGGCTGCATTGGGAAGGTAGCCTGCATTGGGGAGGTGGCCCGTCCAGCCGCTGTGTTTACAGTGCTCAGACGCCGCTGGGAACCTGATCTAGGCAGAGCAGGGTGGGCAGCCCCACTGGGCCCAACCGTGTCCACATTCATTTCCCGGATACTGAACACGGCCGGCCGCCCACCTCGCCTCGGCCAGCTGCCGGCCACCCTCCCACAGAGGATCCAGCTTTTTGCAGACGGTCGCCCTGATGGTGGCAGATGGCGCCAGGCCCAGGGAAGCCAGCAGCAAGGCTGGCTGGACGGGGAGGGAGGGAAACCGAGGGGCATCGTCGTCTCTGCAGGCAGCCCTGCTGCTCCCCCAGGTGCGCTGCTCTCCTGACTGACTAGATCCCATCGTCTCCATCAGACAGCAGCACATGAGACAGTCACCACCCAGTGTTTACTTTAATTTGGGAGGGGAAGGGGGAATCAAAAGAAGATGAATATTTGGAGGCACATGAAAAT
Organism: Perognathus longimembris pacificus; assembly: GCF_023159225.1. NCBI lineage: Eukaryota > Metazoa > Chordata > Mammalia > Rodentia > Heteromyidae > Perognathus > Perognathus longimembris. The sequence continues at coordinate 31,491,956 of NC_063167.1, read as the reverse complement.
GATAGGAAATTTACATGTCACTATCCATATATGAAATGATGTTGGGATATAACCTTGCTCATCCATATTTATGCTAGAGCAGCCGAGGTGGACGGTTGCAGCAGAGACCATGTGGCCTGCAGAGCCCAGGCTGTTTGTCATCACCTGCCTCTTATACGGAGGATACTCGCCCACCTCTCGTCTGCATCACTCCTGAGAGGCAGATGAACTTTTGCCTAGGAACAAGAGAATGTGAAAAACACAAGGGGGAAAAAAGTCACTTTCTTTGTTTTTTAACGCTTACTTTCTTATCCCAAGTTTCTGGGGCCATACACATCTGTGGTGCTCCACATCGGATGAGAGGCCCAGGCCAGACACAACACAACACACATGCCTCCAGAGCATCGACGTATGACCCCGGGTGTCCAGCCTCCTCTGTCGGATCACAGTGCCATCTTGCAGATGCACCTCCAGCCCTGGTTCCTGAAGCTCCTGTCACTCCCCGAACAGAGGCCTGGCCTGGCTTGGCCTCTCCTCTCCTCCTTCTGTTTCCTCAGGCCAGTGTTCACCCTTCTCCCCTTCACTTCCTATGCTCACGCATGCACGCACACATTGAATTTAAAAAGCTCAGATATTTAGAGAACAGAGGCCAGAAGGCTGGCAGCTTTCTGTGTCCAGACCTGTCACTACTTCTCCAGGGCCATGAGCACAGGGCCAGAGGCCTGTGGGCAGAAACAGGTCCCAGGCGAAGGTCAAAAAGACACAGTTGGATCTCAAAGTCTAGGCAGACATACATCCACTCACTGTCCATAATTCAGTCCTGCCTCCCTGTTGCTTCCTTCAATCAGTCCTCGTGGAACCTGAGGCGCCACCAGTAGAAGGACAGGCACACCCTAGTGTGTTGGTCCAGGACAATGCTGTAGCGGCTATCTAACCACTGACTATCCAGAGGGTAAAGCATCCTTCCTTGTAGTATTTGCTAAGTTCTGTGATATAAATTTCGCTATACACACCATGGCCAACAGTTTCAAGCTGGAATGCAGAGTTGGTATCTGAGTGCAGATCCACTTACATCTGGTAGGCACCAACCCCAGCATACCATGACTGTAAAGGACACACACCATTCAGGAGGTTGACATGAGAACAGTAAAGGAACAGTAGGAACACCAGAAACAAGTGATCAACCAGGCACAGAGGGCCCATCCTGGAAGGCTTCTTAGAGGAGGTAGCTTCAGAATCAGACCTGGTAGGAAAAGGGGGTGATTACTGCACAAGGAATGAAGGAGAGTCATCTGACCAGCTCATTTCCACCTTTCCCAGAGCCACCCTGTACATCAACTACGAGCACCCTTTTCCTCCACAGGTGCCACATTATTAGCCAAGAAAGCACAAGTGCAAGCTATGCAAGCTTGGTGGAAGGGCTGCATCAAGTCAGAGGCATTAAGTAAAGAGACTTTCAAGGCTGAATGAGCTTCAGGACCTTGTGCCCCAAGAGAGACATGGGCAACCCAATACACGGCCCAGATGTCACTATTCATATCTACAGTTGTATTGGAACATAGCCATGTTCATACACACACACACACACACACACACACACACACACACACACGCCACCATGGCATATGCCTCATTTCACTGCAATGTCCTAGCACCATTGCCCTGTCCTGAGCTCAATTTCCTGTCCTAGTTCCTTCCAGGGTAGTTATTCTACAGGGAGTTGGAGAGGCCACACAGTAATGAGCTGCATTTAGAAACATATTCTTATTGTGAATGTTGCAGTCATGCAAGCCAGGGCCCCAGAAGGGAGGTCATTCAGAACTCAGGAATGTCATTCAAGGCCTTTGACCACATGGCCTGGTGTTCAGTAGATTCTCAATGAATTTTTTTTGGCAGGGAGGAGTCCGTCATGGGACTTGAACTCAGGGCCTGGGCACGGTGGTTCCTGAGCTTTTCTGCTTAAGGCTGGCACTTTACTATGTTACACTTCTGGTTTCCTGGTGGTTAATTGGAGATAAGAGTCTCATGGACTTGCCTGCCCAGGTTAGCTTTGAATCGCAATGCTCAGATCTCAGCTTCCTGAGTAGCTAGGATTACAGGTCTGAGCCACCAATTCCCAGCTTTGATGAGTATCTTTAAGGGAGTGAATGTTTGTCCCTCTTCACCTGCCTGGTGGCTCTCTCACATACAGTCCTCTTTGTCCACAGAATCTCCTGCTGCTCACTCTGACTCTACAGTTGCCCCCTTCCACCAGGAGCAGACACAACCCCCTCATAGCCACACACACATATGCCCACATGCTGCCCTTCTTGTTGGACTCTACCTTCCAGACTTGGCCCAGATAGCACTATTCCCAGATGGGCTCTCTACACTCTACTCCATGTCCTCTCCACTACATCATCATAGGTCTTGCATTTCTGCCCCCCTTGCTAGACTGTGAGTTCCCCCAAGGTCCCTAGCACTCCATAGGGGCCTGGCTTTGAGGAAAGGCTTAGTGAGTATTTAGTGAATGAGTGTGCATGGCATCTGACCCCCTCATCCCCAAAGCCCCCACCCTGGAAGGAAACACTGAAGCAAGTACCCAGTAGCAGTAACCCCTCCGGGCCACCAGAGGAGTCAGACAGAAGTCAAGCAGGAATCATGCAAAATGCCTCCCTCTCCCCCTGGTGGTCCGCTCCAAGTACTGCAACTTTTTAAGGTCCGCTACCTCAAGGAGCACTGTGGGTCTTGGGAGAATCAGGGCTGCATTCTGAAACCACATACATACTCCTAGAATGATAGGGACCCAAGAGGAGCTTGAGCAGTATGCCTGCCCCCCACTTACCAGGTGGAAAAAGTGAGGTCCAGAGAAAAGACACAGAATTCTGAGGAATAAAGGAGTTGGGGGATGGGGAGGAGGCAGGAATGTCCAAGGTAATCTACCTCCAGCCTGCATAACACTCTATCTTATCTGTTGGTCCTTCATGCAGCTGGAGCTAGACACATACTGAGACTTGTCAGATACTTGGTAATTGATTTGTTCTAAGTCTTCTCTTTGGGCCCCATTGTCTTCCTGGTCTCCCTCCTTTCTCTGAGGTTCCAGTCTCCCTGGGGGCTGGCCCAAAACACTGACTTTGGGGCCAGGACAGCATGTCTATAAATTATCTATAGGGCTGTAAGTGGCTTCCAGATCTTACTGTCCAGATTGGCTGTGTGATTTCAGCCATCGCTTCTGGGAGGGGCAAACAGATGGCCTGGAAATGCCACCCTCAGTTGATTCTCACTGACTGCTTCAAGGACAGGGGTCTGTGGCTAACTAATGATACCTGTCCTGGGGCTAAGGGGGCAGGTGAACCTGTAAGGGCCTGACCCAGTCTTCTAAGGCCTAAGTCCATTCCTGCTCTATCTAGAGTTCTCCTTGCTCCTGTCTCTACTGTGACCATTGACGATAGTGCCATACTCTGAGCTGGGTATGCACACTTCACTAAGCAAGTCCCCTTACCCCATCCTGGAGAAGCTCAAGTCAGGGAGAGACACTTGCCAAAATACGCAGCAAAGCCATGCGCTGCCCATCTGCTGGTACAGTCTCAGGGAGACTGGCAGGGAAAGGATGCCTCCACAGCTGCAGGAAGCTTCTTGACCAGCAACCAGGCAACCCTTGCTCCCCATGCCCTTGCAGGCGTCTCAATACTGAGACCCACTCTGCATTTCACGAGGACACAAGCCTCATACCTGGTGGGATGGATCCCAAATAGAGGCTGGAGCTTCCTATTTATTCGCAGGCCATACCCCTTTTTTAAAATATATATACACTTACTTACCCTCGCTGTCTTTCCATCTGCTCATCTGTCTCCTGGCCTTGTGGGGCTGTCCTGAGGAGGTAAAAGGTGAGCGCAGGTAAACCACCTGGTGCGAAGGAGCCCTCAGGAAAGGTAAGCTGACAGTAGGACTCCCTTGTCATCTACCCCATCTTCAGTCTGGCTTTGTGGTTTGGGGAGACACCCATGTCTTCTCTCATAGCTTATGGACAGCTCTAGGGAAGTGGGGACAGGAACAGGGCCATGCCCAGCTTACCTCCTGTGGGGAACATGTGGGCACCTTCATCTGTTTCCCTGAGGACATTTATCAGTGTTCTCAGCCAGCCCCCAGGGAGGATGAGTCCCCAGAGAAAGGACAGAAAGATGGTGCTCTGAAGGTATCCCCGTCCTCCTCCTACCACCCTGGGCCTGGGCTGTGCCCGCACTCACAGAGGCCTGGCCTGACAGCTGTCTTTTCTCCTCTCAGGACAGTCAGCCTCAGCAAGAGCAATCTGTGCTGGCCCCCATGTTGCTGAGTGTTTGCTCTTCACCTCTCCCAGAATCATTAAAACATTCTGCAGTGGAAACACAGCCATCACGTGGCCGGCACGGTCCGCCAACCTTGGCACTTTTCCTCTGATCCCGTTTGTTTTTCTAATATAAAACTAATATGACATAATGTATAATCTAATTTGGAAATTACCATTCGCTTGGCTGGCCCACACTGCCAGCCAATACCAACAGCAAGAGAAATTATTTAAGAATGTTTCTTTTCCTTTGGAACACGGCTGATAATTTATTTTTCCGTCAGAAGATTACTTTTCTCTTTACGACATTTCCTGCCCGTGTGATTTGCATTAGCTTTCAATAAAAATGCTCTGCCTAATGCAAGGACATGAGTGTGAGCCGGCAGGACTTTCCTTACTGGGAGGGAGGCCTCTAATCATGATCAATGAGGGCTCAGACCTGAGGCTCAGGTGCTTGAGGCAAGTGCCAAGGGGGCATTTGTGGTAAGGATTTGGCCGGGTTCAGGAAGTCCCTTGTCCCTCATGTTACAAACCAGTCCCAGAGGCTGCCTGTAAGTCCAAGGCAACCAAGAGCCCACTGGCCTCTGAGAACAGAGTGCTCACTTGGTATTCTGGGCCAGAGGACTTAGCACAAGGGTGAACTGTGAGTTGAGAGAACGCTTGTTTGGAAATCCAAGCTTCCAACATGGCCACACTTGAGTCTGGCTGGAAAGGAATATCTCCACTCCTGCAGCCACCAAGCACACAGACATACACAGAGGACACCTCTTGCACCATCTCAGCTATACCTTCAATGCCCTGCAGTTCAGGTGGCATCCCTCCTTTGGCCTTTTTTTTTCAGGAAGTTATTTCAAAGACACTACTGGATATGGTACCTTCAAATCCTAGTTCTGTGACCTTCAGACAACCACCTCTGTGAGCCCCCAGGAACCACATTGGTTCAATGCAGCCCACAGCCGTGCCAACCTCAGTTTCATACAGATTTTTTTTAATGGAATAGAGTATGTCAAGGGCTTCTTAGCCAAGTGTGCAATAGTCAGTGAATGCTAATCGTGTTTCTGTCATTGTTGAGCTCTTGACAATGGTGTGCCAGTGGTGACCAGGACACCTGGATTTGATCAGATCAGAGTTCTGGTCTCAGTGATGGATGGGGCTCAGTGATCTCAGTGGTCTCAGTGATGGATGGATGTTGGAAACTGGGCTGGTACTGTGGGGTGATGAGTGCCTTACACTGAGAACCCAGTGCACTGGGTCACCGCTTCCCACTAACTTTCCACAGGTGCCAACTTAGCACAGTGCACCATCCCTAGACCTATTCACTGGGGAAAACAATTCACCCCAACCAAATACTTTACAACAAATACTGTGGTGAGAGTAAGCTTCATCTCTCCCCATTGCAGTCTGGGGAGAAGGAACAGAATCAGCTTGACCCAATCTCCCCTTCCGCCTACAACCACCACTGTCTCCTAACCCAAAATACTCAGCTCCTCAAGTTAGAGTTTATTTACTCAGTTCTTGTCTGGTGGGAGATGGAACTGAGGGGACATTCTGGAGAAGGAGAGAGAAGTGACCCATTCACTAAACTCTATGTGAACCACTTCCTTTGAAGACACTTGCCTGAGGCTGCTGGACAGAGGAGGAGGAGGAAGAGGAAGAGGAGGAGGAGGGGGGGGGAAGGAGGAGGAGGGGAAGGAGGAGGGGAGGAGGAGGAGGAGGAGGACAAAGAGGAGGGGGAGGGAGAGGAGGAGGACGAGGAGGAGGGAGGAGGGAGAGGAGGAGGAGGAGGAGGAGGAAGAGGAGGAGGAGGAGGAGGAGGAGGAGGAGGAGGAGGAGGAGGAGGAGGAGGAGGAGGAGGAGGAGGAGGAGGAAGAGGAGGAGAGGAGGAGGAGGAGGAGGAGGAGGAGGAGGGCAGAGGCACAGCCCAAAGTCCCCAGCCTTGTTCATTTAACCAAGTTAAGTGGTTGTTTTGGTTTCGCAGTGTGGAGGTGACCAGCTCTTTATGCAATTGACTGAATGTTTAGACACTGGCTCTCTTGCTTGAGTGGTTGTTTGACAGAACCGAGTGGGTGTTTTGTTACTGCCTGGTGACCAGTGCGACCTGTTGATTTGGCTTAGTTTGATTAGGTTGACTGCTTGTTTGCCTGTGATGATGGCTGATTTCACCAAGTTGACTAGTTGTTTTGTCACGGTTAGACCAACTTGACTGACTGTTTAAGTTGGATAGGTGTTTTGGCATTCATTAACTGAGTTGAATGAGTTTGATCAAACTGACTGAGTGTTTGAGTGAATTAATCCAAATATTTGGACATTGTTTGAGACTGTTGATTGGCTGTTTACAAGAGGCTGGGTGTGTTACTATTATCTGACCTGGCTGGCCCATTGTTCTGGCATTGTTTGACCTTAAGGCTGGTTGCTGCTTTGGTTGTACATTTGGGCTTTGTTTAACTCTAAAGATAGGTGGTTTGAGAGTTGTTTGATCAAGCGGACTGGTTGTTTGACTGGGTTGAACAATTGCCTTGGCATTATTTGACCAAGTTGACTTGTTATTCAAACTGAGTTAATGTTTTGCTAAGAGTCTGACCCAGCTGTGTGGCGTACCCATTTCTGGGCTGGGCTGAAAGGTGGCTTGGGAATCGTTTAACAAGTTGACCCAGACCTTGGGCTCTGCTTGTCCATTCCAGCTGTTGTTTGGTCAACCTGGCTTCGTTATCTGACTAAACTGTCAGGCATTTCCATGGGGGCTCCACGGCTGACCATGTCTAACCAAGTTTCCCAGTTGGTTTTTCTCAAGCTGGCAGACATAGGGGTGGCCAGTCAAGACCTGTACTTGCCAACAAGCCATACAAGGAGGCTTGGAGGACCCCGCGTCTCCAGCTTGCAGCAGGCAGGTGAGAACAGAAAGCCCATCCGGCAGCAACACAGCTGCTGTGTGCAAAAGTCCTGGGAGCTGTGCTCTCCCTAGCCGCAGCAGAATGCGTTTGGCAGAACACTTCAAGAATGCAACCTCTGGGTTAAGTGGTTGAAATTAGGCCCAACGGGGCTGTTTTACTGAGAATTTACGGTTGCTTGTAGAACTCAGCTCTGATCAAGCAAGAATACCTCCTGCCAAGCTGGAGCCCAGCCCCCAGCCAGAGGATTCACCAACAAAGCCCCCTCTTATGCCTTTGAGGAGACCTCGTCTTGCACCTTGGGTACCACAGTGGTACCCTGGCCTGCCCTCTTGGTGGGTGGGGGTCTCCCCTTGAGTCAGGGGGTGGGAGGGTCTTCTCTTCAGCTCTCTGGTAGAGCAGGGCTGCTTAAACCACACAGGATGTGAGTGGGATGCTGGTGGGATGAGGCAGGGACATGCCCAGCACTAAGCCATGTGCTAGTGGCTTACACCTGTAATCCTAGCTACTGAGGAGGCTAAGATCTGGGATAGAGGTTCAAGGTTCAAAGCTAGCCCCTGCAGGAAAGTTCATGATATCTTTTCTTCAGTTAAACATCAAAAGCTGAGTTGTGGTTCAAGTGGTAAAGCACCATCCTTGAGTGAAAAAGCTAAGGGACACAGCTCAGGCCCTGAGATGAAGCCCCAATACTGGAGCACGTGCACGCGTGCATGCACACACATACACACAGGCTCAGCACTCTTAGATACCACTCTGAAGGGACTCTCCACAGAGGTCTGACTGCTCTCATCATTTTACACATGGGGAAACTAAGACTCAGAGTAACAGGGGGACTTTCTTAGCTGAGGCTTAGTACACTTTGGGTTCTTAATCCTTTTCAGTGTGGACAAGTTCAAATTGAAAAGTCCTAATCCAGGAACCTGGGAAGTCATTTCTGGTACACAGCAGGAGCTCAGCTCTCTGGTTCACTGTGACTTCCTGTCATAGCAAGAGGGAGCTACTTCCGAAGAAGTACCCAAAGTTACACTGAGGCCTAGGAGTTCATGATTCCTGGGCCTCCTTCCTCCACCACATCCTGAGGAATAGCATCAGCAGAGAAAGGAGGTGGTATCCCAACCAAGCTGCACATGGAGTTCCAGATACGATTCAAGTGGGGGGGGGGGCGGGAGAATAAAGTTACAACTAAGAAGGAACATTCTCCAAGCCTTGTCCTAGGAAAAAGAGGCTAAAAGTAGTATGGAGCAAGGCACAGTGATGCATGCCTGTCATCCCAGCTATTCAAGAGGTAGAGACTGAAGGATTAGGAGCTCAAAGCTAGCTTGGGCTACCTAGTGAGATCCTATCTCAAAAGCAAAACAGACAAAAGAGCTGGGGGCATAGCTGAAGGGATGGAGTGCTTGGATAGAGTGCTCATTTGCCATGTGTAAGACCCTGAGTTCAATCCACACACACACACACACACACACACACACACACACACACCCTCAGTATGGTACCCTGTAGACACTTGAAAAACATTTCAGAATAAAATTACAAGGAAACCAGAAGTGCTTTCAGATATACCAAAAGGCCTTCTGAAATGGGAGAGGATGCTTAGTTATTACAAGGCTTAGAGACAGAATTCCTATGACGAGTCCAAGAAAACAGACTTACAATGTCCTGGTTCGGCCTTGTGCTCTCCTTTAATGCAGTTAGAGTGTGTTTCCTTGCTCTGCTATTGTCTGCTGCCACTGAGCTTAACTACCACCATGATCTCCAATGCTTTCCATACAAGGAACCATGGAAACATCTTACCACCCTATACCCAGGCACTTTTCAAACCCATGTTCCCCAAAACCAAACTTTCATAAATTCCAGATCTGCTACCCAGCACAGCTACTCCCATTTCCTATTCTAACTGGAATTAGCCAGGCAGCCCCTGCTGAGGGCAGAGCTGCGAGCCACCTCACTGGAGACCTGCCTTAACTACAGCCTTCCAGATACTGAAAAGCCAAGAGGGCCGATCTAGCCAGCTAACAACAACGAAAGTCCATTTTAAGTCACTGCTGTCCATATGGTGGCTGAGCAGCCACTTAAACACAGGTGGGGCAGAAATGCAGAAAGATAGGCACACCACCAGTCCTTCCACCAGACAGTCCTAGAAAATGCTGAGCAGGACCCATGTGGTCAGCCTCCATGATGCCCAGAAGTCCTGGCCAGACAAAGGCATATAGTGCAGCTGCCCAGTGGGTCTGAGGGCTGCAGGCCACCCAGGCCTCTGCCTTCTATTGGGGCAGCCTGGGCAGCCACCATTCCAAATAGCCAGGGCCTCATCAAAGCAACACAGGCATGGAGGTCACCCAGGAGCTGAGCACCAAGGATCAGGGTGGGGGAGGTTGGACTATGGAGGAAGCAGTGACCAGGAAGCATTGAGAACAAAAGAGCAACCACACCATGTCCTGGGTGAGAGTCTAGAACCACTTCCTGCTAACCTGCTGCAAGCCCGGGAGGACCACAGAAATCCTGGAGTCCCAGCCCCCAGCTCACAGGCAGGATGACCATTCTGTAGGGTAGCAGCTGATATAAAGGAAGCATCCATTCTGGTCACTAGCCCTGCTTACTTCTCTCCCACTATGTCCTGTTGCTTCTTCAAAACCTGCATTCCCCACAACAGCTCACTGAGGTCTGAGCTCCAACAGCTCATCCATGTGTTCAGCTGGCATTGTCATAGGGTGTTCTAGATATGGCAAAGATCCATAGCCAGCTACTTCTGGAGCCAAAAAAGTCCAAGCTTAAGGCATCAGCAGGGCTGGTTCCTCCTACAGGCCCTGAGAACCTTCCATGCTGTCCACCCTAGCTTTTAGGACTTTGCTGGCAGCATTTGCACTCCGTGGCTTCATGGAAGCATCAGCGCGAAGTCAGTCTTCATCTTCGCCTGGCACTCCTCATTCCCCTTTTTGGTGTGGATACCATCAGACTGGGACAGAGTCCATCCTGATGACCTCATCTTCACTTTATTTCCTCTCTAAAGCCCCTGCCTCCTGAAGAAGCCATAGTCCCAGGTACTATAGGTAGGAAGTCAATAGATAAATCTGGGGAGGAGTCAGTTCAACCCATAGCAGCAGGCTCTGCAGTTCCTCTCAGGAATCTGTTCCCCCACTGCACAAAAAAAAAAAAAAAAGTACCTGGGTTGCCCACAGACTCTTCCTCATTCTCATGTTTTTTTTTTTTCACAAGCATATCTGTCTACTCATTGGCTTGCTTTCCTACTTTCCTACACCTCTACATGTGTACTCGCTGATAGGTCTGCCAGGGAGAACAGTGCCCTTCCCTGCCCCCACCCCCTCTTCATGAAAGGCAGCAAGTAGCCTTACCAGTAATCACCTGTAACTGTCAATCACCTGACTGGGTCAGCAAAAGGATCCCAGGCTTTGAGGTCATTCACACATCTGCTGTGGCCACACCTCCTCCTACTTTTCCCTATATAATCTCTCTCTGCCATTAGTTCTCTCTCTGCACAAAGGGTTGCCAAAAGGAGACCACCATGTGGTTCAGACAGAAGAGAGTATACCAGGAGAACCATATCACTGGTCTGCACCAGATGTGGGTGTGCAGAGGGTGCTAGGCCACACTTGAGCAGAGAGTACAGTGGCTTGTAGCCCCCAGGAAGTGGAGGGGGACTATATAGGGAAAGGCGAGAAGGAGGCGTGGCCACGTGGATGCAGAAGTGACCTCAGAACCTGGGGTCCTTTTGCTGACTCATAGTCAGGTTGTTTACTGGTTTACCCATCAGGTGATACTTTATACTTTAGGGCAGATGACATCTCTTAAGGCTACATCTCAAGAGGAAGAGGGAAGGGAAGAGAAGGGAGTGGTTCTTCCAGACAGACCTAACTCTCTCTATAATGGCCCCAACTCATACATCCTTAAATCAACTCAGACTGTAGACTTGCTAATCCATCCATTCATTGCTTCATGCTGCTTCTCAAATTGAACACTAAGTCCATTGCATTTGTAGATTCCACATGGTGAGTAGAACAGGTGAAGCCTGTCCATTCCAGAGCAGGAAAGCTAGAGGGACCTGTCAGTCACTGGCAGCCACAGGACGTCACTGAGGTAGAGACCAACTCCATGAAGGGGAGCCCCTCTGGCTAAAGATCCCCCCTTTCTGAGGAAGTATCGGCCAGGCTGCAACCCCAAAGCTGAAAAGTCATTGCCTATGTAACCAGTTGAGGGAAAAGCATTTAGACAGCAGGAACAACGAGTACAGAGGCCCTGCAATGGAAGAGCACCAGTCAGTGTCCCAGCACAAAACAGACAGCCCAGTTGGAAATTGGGGAGGGAAAAGAGGGAGCCTTCCCAGGGAATTTGCTGTGAAGGGCAGGAGCAAGGAAACAAAAGGAATAGTAAAGTAACCCCAGGCCAGTAGCAGTAAAACTGTCATCATCAAGGAAAGAGGGGACCAAGTGGTTGCTGGGACTCAGTGCCCACTCCCTGGAAAGGCCCCTGGGGCCTGGGGCCTGTTGTGTCCTTAGCACTGTGACCAAACCTGACCCCAAGGAGGCCACTGATAGGAGGCACAGGTCAGTAGCCGGCACTTGGTGAAGGAGGATGGAGAACAAACACAGAGGGACTGCAGAAGACTCTGGCCCAGCAGGAATGGTGAGGCACTGGAGGCCAGAGGAGGTGCAGAGAGAAACAGTGCTTGCTGCACAGAGGGAAGGCTGGGAGCCAGCACAAAGGGGCTCAATCCAGAGGGCAAGGTGAGGAGATGAGACCCTATGCTGCCAGGAGGGGACTCTGGGAGAGCATGTCAAGGGCTGGCCACTCCACTTGGTGCTCCCTTGGGGTGCTCCCTTGGAGTGCTCCCAGAATGCCCCCATTCTGGCCCCACACTCATGCCGGCTCTTGCTTTCCTCTCCCGCAGCATCTCTCACCCTCAGGGTTTGAAGAAGCCAATCCCGGTTCAGTCCCTGGACTGGGCTGTCCTGAGGTAGACTCGGAAGCAAGGGGGTCCAAGTTCACACCCATCCCCCAGAGACCTGTGACACAACGTGGGGATTGGGAAGAGTCTGAAGGACAGTCCAGGCCAGCAGGGGACACCCAAAGTGGGGAAGCTATCTGTGTCTAGCTGAGGAAGCACAGCTTTAGGCCGAGAAACGCAGTCTCTACGCGGACTGGCTGTGTGATCTTGGGCAAAGTGGGCAGCCTCTCCGGGCCTTCTCATTCACAAAAAGAAGGCTACCGATCCTGCTGACAATCCCTCAGCCTAGTGGAGGTGAAGGAAAAGACTCTGGGGATTGTGGCAGGAGCAGATCGGCTGTTCACCAAACACTTTCCTACTTCCACCTCAGTGAACAGCTAGAGTTGATTCCCAGCCTTCCTCAGGGTTCGGTCTGGCCATGTGACTCATGTGGGCATGTGGACTGTAGTGATGTATGCCACCCCCAGGTCCCTGTGCTGTCCTCCATGCCTGCCTCCACCTGCCAATGGTGGGCAGAGCACCAGCACCCTGGAGGATAGCAGAGCCACCAGATGGAAATCTCCCGGGCCCCTGAATCCACCCCCTAGACCAGGAGCCCCTGCTTAGCTGCATAAACAAGAAGTCACACTCAAGACCGACCCAGGAAATTGTCAGTCCTTGCAGCCTGAGTAGCCTCCAGCGGGGAAGCTGGAGGACTGCAAGAAAACCTGAGTGCTCCCACTAGAGGAAGGTGAAGGGAGCAGGGGCCTGGCCACAGAGGGCGATGGTGAGGACTCTGGATTATATTGTAATTAGAGAGTTTAAGCAAGAGAATATTCTGCCTCTGTCCCTAAACCACCCACCACTTAGCCTGGCCCACCCACAGCAGCCCAAGAAGTTGATTCAGGTGCTAAATGTTCAGGCTCCATCCTGCCTGAAGAATGCAGGTACCAGTACGCAAAGCAGAGCCCTCTTCTCTCCAAGGGAGTGTAAGGCCCCATTAGGGGCAGGTTTCATGGGCCACCAGCTAAGAGCAGCCTCTGCCCACAGGGTAGGAGTGAAGAGCTGCTAAGGACAAATCCAGAGGTCATCTCTGCAGTCCTTACCCCAGCTCCAATCCACTTCAGAGGGGGACTCCAGGTAATCTCCGACTAAAACATGAAGGGCCCAGTTGCCCATGTCTCTAAACTGAGGTCCCCAGAGAACTCCAGACTACCAATTAGGACCCCCCAACAATTATTCTGCAGTGGCCTTGAGCAAATCTTAGGGAGTGGAGGTAGGATGTGGATATGATTCAGCCAGGAAGACAGAAGCTACCCCAATCCCATCTGCCCCTACAGCCTCTAGTGCCCCAGGTACACTCAGTAGATGCCAAGAATGGTCTATCATGTGACTTGCCACTCCCCCCCCACCAGGGCCAAAGTCATGGGCGTGGGTTGGGCCCATCCACTCCTCATTCTTGGGTGGGGAGTTGACTAGTGGATTGCAGAAAACATTCCACCCAGCCCTTCTCCATGCCACAAGGCCTACACAGCTGGAACTCTTCTGGGGGATGGGCTGATCCTTCCTCATCCTTAACACATGGGATGACCTTAAAGGGCCACAAAGCTCTGCTCCTCCCAGACCAGCCCCACCAACCATTCTGAGCTTCACCTGTGGGCCTGGTCTGGGTGACAGAGGAGTGCAATCAGGGACATGGGATGAGGTGATATCAGATCAAAGACAGAGTGAGAGACTGCTCAGGAGATCAGAGAAGGGGACATTTGGCAGAACCTTAGAGGATGAGTAGGAGTATATGAAAATGGGAGGTCAGGGGATGGAATTTTTCTATAGCACTTTGTTTACTTGTAAAATGGCCTTTGATCTCCTGGACTCACATCTCAGGAAGCTAGGACTAGAATCCCTTTAGCCCAATTGTGTGTATATTTGTGTGTGTGTGCGCACACACGCACACACATGCATGTGGATGTCCCATGTACACCCATACACCAACCAGTACTGGGTCTTGAACTCAAGGCCTAGTCACTGCTCCTTAACCTTTCCCCACAATGCAGGCAGTCCTCTACCACTTGAGCCACAGTTTCACGGTTTTCTGGTTAATCAGAGAATAAAAGAAGTCTCACAGACTTCACTGCCCAGACTGGCTTCAAAATGCAATCTTCAGATCTCAGCCTCCCGAATAGCTTAAGATTACAAGCATGAGTCATCAGCACCTGGCTATTTATTAGTCCCAATTTTTTTTTTTTTTTTTTTTTTTTGGCCAGTCCTGGGCCTTGGACTCAGCGCCTGAGCACTGTCCCTGGCTTCTTTTTGCTCAAGGCTAGCACTCTGCCACCTGAGCCACAGCGCTGCTTCTGGCCGTTTTCTGTATATGTGGTGCTGGGGAATCGAACCTAGGGCCTCGTGTATCCGAGGCAGGCACTCTTGCCACTAGGCTATATCCCCAGCCCTAGTCCCAATTTTTTAATGAGATGATTGAGGCCCTGAGAGGGGACAAGATTTCCCACAGTCACACAGCAAGGACTCAATAAGCAGATTCTAAAACCAGAGTCTATGGATTCCCAGTTGAATGTTCCCACTACAAAAGTAGTGGTAGTAGTAATGGTGATGATGATATTAATAATAATAACTGGGTTACCTCCTTGTCCTTTTCTATCTACCATCTGGACTGACCAACTGCCCCTTCCCTCCCCTCAGGACTCAGGACAAGTTTTATAAGGAGGGAAGTAACTGGGGTAGGAGCCAGATTGTAGAGGAGAGAATTTAACCCTACCTTGTTTTCATACTTGGGATCTGAAAACATGATTTCCCCAGCAAAGAAGCTTAGCGTTAAGCGGAAAATCGGCTTGGAAGGATGTGATATCATTTATAACAGTACATTAAATGCAAGCTGAGAACCTGATATATTTTAGGAACATTCAGCACACTCTAGACTAATAAACATTTTACAATATTATTGCACATGTTCATTTCACTTTGTACAAATAATCATTCCCTTCACATCTAATAAGTCTGTTTGACACATAAGTGGTCCTGGGCAAACACCTCGGAGGGCCTTGTTTTTCTGTGCATTGATCATTTATTTGTGTAGCCCGCCAGGACAGTGACTAATGATTTCGAGAGCTTAAATGTCTTCAAACATCGTCTTTGTCTCCCTTCCTGTTATCGTATAAATGTAAAATTATTTCATCTTGGCCCCAGAACGTATTGCTTTTCATGTATGAAAAATGCCTGCCCCTCCTCTGCCTGGCATGGCATCAATCAGTTTAAAACAATATTTGGAGGAGCCCTGGTCTGCGGTCCTCTAGCCAGCACTCTGGGTCCCCAGGAGACAGGCCCCAAAACACCACTTACTGGGGAATTTCCAAACAAATCCTCCACCACCACTGTATCAACTCGGAAGCTTGTGGTCCCCCTCCAAGGAAGGATGAGTTCTGCCCCTCTAAGGCCCAGAGAACAGAGCTTTGCTTCTCACAGCCTTCTCCTCTGGGGCCTGCCCCTATTGTTCTGGGAGCTGGAGGAACAAGGGTGAACCCAACCTGATCTTGGCCTCCAGAATTTAGAATTGGGGCACAGTCAGCACTAAGTCTAAGACACTTAGCCAATCAAGCCCATCACTTGCTGAGCAGGTAACTCCATATTGATTAGAAACCAGGCATTCTTCCCTCTGGGAAGATGTGATCCCCACATCTGTTCTCTGTTCTTCTACAGTGTATAACCTTTACAACTGTACAAAGAGGCCACTCCCTGCCAGAGGAGGGATGAAGTGAGTGGGAAACAGATAGACACAGACCAATGTGATGAAATACACGTCCCATAAAGACACAGCCACTAGGGAGAAATACAGAAGGACAATGGTCAAACAAGGCAAGAGCTTTGGGGAAGAAGTGACCTTCAACGATAAAGCCAGTGAGCAGAACTGGAGGCAGGGTCCAATGGTAAAGTGACTGTCTAGCAAGTATGAGGCTTTGAGTTCCCACTTACAAAAAGAAAAAGAGAAAAGGGAAAACCAGGTGAGTGATAGGCAAAGACAGAGAACAGCAGTCCCTGCCACAGCCACTGAGCCAAAGGAAGACATCTCCCCAGCCCATGCTCCATCAGACATAGACAAGGAAACTGGCTTCCAGAGAGACAATACCCACGAAAGAAAAATAAGAGAAGGGGAGGTGAGGGATGAATGTTTGTTGTCTGAATAAATGACTGGAATGACAGACAAACAGAGAAGTAGATGGATGGAGACAGAAACTGTATCAAAAGGACTGGGATTGTGGAATGCCTGTGAAAACATACTTTTTCGCCACAAACTGAGGATCTACATCCACATTTTAGACAATTGCCCTGCCCAACATGATCTTTAAAAGTAAGCCTGGGCACCAATGGGGAGCTTGGTGGCATCCGAAGGAGCCCACAGTATCCCTTGAGTGCTATGAGTGAAAAGGAGATGGAGAGTCAGACATTGACCTTAAGGCTTCTGCAAAGGCTGATTAGAAAAGTGTAAGGTCCCCCTGCTTCCAGACCCCATTCTGGGACACAGGTGAGTGTTGTCAGAGTGAATGGAGCCTGTATCACAGCCACCCAAAATATAACCCCATATTCCATCCCTACCTTGTATTCTCTCTCAATCCTAATAATTCTCTGGCCCCTTCTAACTCTGGATGGTCCATGATGGACATTCTGCATCCATAAAGGCCAAGAAGCCTATGGTTCCACAGGCTGAACCAAGTCCTCCTGCCATTTTGCCAGCCTGCAAACAGGTAGAGACAGACATCCATTCGTGAGCACCACAGACCA
Source organism: Perognathus longimembris pacificus (assembly GCF_023159225.1). NCBI lineage: Eukaryota > Metazoa > Chordata > Mammalia > Rodentia > Heteromyidae > Perognathus > Perognathus longimembris. Next base: position 31,475,053 of record NC_063167.1, on the reverse strand, counting down.
GAGGGCCAACCATATAAATCACATCTTAACCCATCTAATAAATAGGTATTAAGTGTCTACCCATCAGAGAAAGAACAACCAGGAAACACCTATGATAAAAAGACATCTTACAGAGAGAGTGATGCTTCAGCACTGTGAGAACCACTTAGACATTCTGCACACATCCATGGGAAGCCTGCAGGCAGGTGAATCATGTCAGCAAAGGACAACAGGAACACAGGAGGATCTACACCACTCCAGGCCTCCAACTCCAAGGACCAGCATCCTCCAAGAGAAAGTGGAAGCCTGTACAAAATGCAGCCATATACATGCTTAGCCCAGGACTCAAGCGCTAAAGATGATAAAGGGACTAGAGGACCACTAAGTCCTGGCTGCTTCCCACAGCCATGGTGGGGAAACCCAGACAACAGGAGCTCTGGCTGCATTGCCCCTCCCAGATGCTGCCTGGTGCTACCCTCTAGATCTCAGACAAAGCATCTCTGCTTCGTATGCTGGTCTGGAGTATTCAAAGAAGGGGATTCTGGAAACCAAGTTTCAGCTCAACTAAGGTAGCTCCTTAGAAAGCCACTAAACCTGCTGGGTATCTGGCATGGAACTAGTCAATAGAGACACAGCAGAGAAAAATGCCAGATGCCAGTGGCTCACGCCTGTAATCCTAGCTACTCGGGAGGCTGAGATCTGAGGATCTCAGTTCAAAGCCAGCCCAGGCTAGAAAGCCTGTGAGACTCATCTCCAATTAACCACCAGAAAACCAGAAGGGGTGCTGTGGCTCAAGTGATAGAGTACTAGCCTTGAGCTGAAGAGCTCAGGGACAGTGCCCAAGCCTAGAGTTCAAGCCCCACAATCAACCAACAAAACAAAAAATCCTGGCCCTTGCAGGGCTCCAATGGCACACACATATAGTCCTAGCTACTCATAAGACTAAGATCTAAGGAGCATGGTTCAAAGCCAGCTGGGGCAGAAAGTCCATGAGACCCTTACCTTCAATTAACCACCAAAAATGTTGGAAGTGGAGCTGTTGTTCAAATGTTAGCATGCCAGCCAGCCTAGAGCAAAATAAAAGCTCAAGGACAGCAACTGAGGCCCTGAGTTCAAGCCCCAGGACTAACATACACACACACACACACACACACACACACACACACACACACACACACACACTTCATGGTCCCTGCTATCACAGAGCTTTGTCTTAAGACAGGTAATTTTTTAAATGCTTCAGTCTTCTAGATACTGATAGTCTAATACTGAGAAATTATGAACTAGTATTATAATTATACACTGAGTTTCAATGGCTAAAACAGGTGAGAGCTTCTGACTTCACAAACCTGATGGATCCTATGTTGTCAGGGACCCAAGACTCTTTCTGCCTACTTGCTATACCATATGGGACTTCATTCTCCTACCATCCCTTCAAAACACAAACTGTCTGCTGGCTACTGACCTACCTATTAGGTCACAATCCCAACCCTTAGACAAGAAGGAAGGGAGAAAGGTACAAAAAATGTACACAAAAAAGACACACACACACACACACACACACACACACACACACACACACACACACACACCTTAAAGGCATTCATTGAGAATTTTATACAAAGCTTCAATGAATTGGCCAAACCTAACTACCCTATCTAGCTACAAGGGAGGCTGGAATCTTTATTGTAGATGGTCATATGCTCAACATTTTCTCTGCAATAGGGAGAAAGTAGACTCTGTGAGGCAGCCAGTGGTCTCTGCTTCAAGTAACATACAGTCGTAGTTAGCATCTCAGACAAGGAGTTAGGCAATGCTGAATTCTAGTTGGGTGATGTTAAGCAAAGCCACTAACCTTCTCTGAGACTTTGTTTCTCAAAGTGCATAAAAGTATGTTCATTCCATGCAAGGTCCTATTCTAAGTACTCAGCACAGATAAACTGCCACTCTAATCCTTGCAGTAAATATGAGCTAAGGGGCATCGCAAGCAAAGAAGCTGAGTCCCAGAGAACCAAGAGGATTCTCCTGAGCTTATGTTTATTCACCAATGTACACATATTTAGTGAATGCCTGCTTAGTGCCAGCCTTGGTGCTGGGTTCTCTGTTCAACTCTGGAAAGGCAGGGAAATGTCAAACAATCCTAGCCCTGCTGGGGCTTGCAGCTAGAAAGAGGTAAAGCCTTGCCAGCTCTTCCATTTCACCAGGTTGCCCACTGTCCCATGCATATAGCAGGGCTAGGGGCCTCAGTATGGGAAAAATGAGAGCATCATTACCAGCCCAATGGGTCTGGTTAGGCTGAGGCAAAGAAGCCAGTCAATCAGGAAGTCATGCAGTCAGTGGACAGCAGTTCTGCTAGACTAACAAGAGCCAGCAAGAACAATGATAGTGGCACCAACTACTAACACACACCATTGCCAACCTTCCAGCCACAAAGCACTTGCAAAGCCATCATAGCTATACTGCCAGAAAGCCTTTGTGTGTGTGTGTGTGTGTGTGTGTGTGTGTGTGTGTGTATGTGTATGTGTGTGCCAGTACTGGGGCTTGAGTTCAGAGCCTCACACTCTCACTTAGCTTTTTTGCCTCTTGGTGCCCCCAGGAGCCTCATCTTCAAAAAGGCCTTATGTACTGGGTACTGGTGCCTCAAATCTGTAATCTTAGCTACTCTAGAGGCTGAGAGTCTATGGCCATACTACCCTGAATGCGCCCGATCTCATCTGATCTCGGAAGCTAAGCAGGGTCGGGCCTGGTTAGTACTTGGATGGGAGACTCTAGAGGCTGAGATTTGAGGATCATGGTTCAAAGCTATCCTCGGGCAAACACATCTCTCAGACACTTATCTCAATGAACCACCCCAAATCCAGAAGTGGAGCTGGGCTCAAGTGATAGAGTGCTAGCCTTGAGCAAAAAAGAACAACAGGAAATATTCAAGGGAGGTGTTCTGTGAAGAGCAGCAGAAGATGAAGAGAAGTGTCCTACTGCCTGTGGCCTTGGAACTGACTAAGACATGGAGGCAAAGGCTGTTAAAGAGCTCTATGTCCTCCGGAAGTAACAGAGATCCAGTGGTAGGAGCAGGGGATGGCCAGGGTGGGGAGCCCATACATGGGACTACCTGTAAGGGGGGGGGGGCTCTGAAAAAGCAAGAAAAGCATGTTTGACCTCCTACTTTTTTATTTTAGTAATTCCTGAATGGATTTTTATTGTTATTATAAAGGTGATGTTCAGACAGGTAACAGTTACATACGTCAGGTAAAGAGTACATTTTTTTTTTTTGACAATGTCGCGCCTTCCCTCACTGTCTCCGTTTTTCCCTCCAACCCCTACCTCTTTGGCAGCACTTCAAGACACTGGCTTGAGTTCTCCCACTCACATGCCTCAGTTTGCCCATCTGAGGTCAGCTGACCCCTCAGTAGCTATGCAAAGTGGGGTGACTCAGTCTCCACTGTGCAGAGCCTTCCCTCACCCTGGTTCTGTCACAGGCCACATCACCCTGTACACACTAGACCTGTCCCAGACCGCCTTCCTTCTGGCCCTGTGTCCATGCTTTATCACCCAGATGAGGAGGGATGGAGTGCAGACGGGCCATGTGCTGGCCATGGTCTCCTGGGCTGGAGATGGTGATAGCAGGGAATAAAACCAAGGGGCTGAGCCATGCCGAGACAAGCACAGTCCAGGCATCTGATATGCCCTCCCTGAGTGGGTTTCTCTCCTCGCCCCCTACTTTGCCCAAGAGAAAAGCCTTAGATCAGCATTATTCAGAGCACAGGGTGCAGGGCTGGAGGTCCACCCCTCATGATATCATGATGATTAAGATCAGAGAAGAAAAAGGACTTTTCCAAGCTCACACAACATGGTACAGACCCAGGCAGGCATAGCACCAAGGTCCTCGGACACCCATATGCAGGATCCCTACTCTACCATGATGGGAACAAGGGTCGTCGCACTTGGTCTTAAGACCTGTGAAGTGAGGCTTGGGGGTCTCACTGTATTCCCCAATAAACATTCCAGAAACCCAACCCTGCCACATCCATATCCCATCTCCATGGCCTATTGCTTTGATGAGCAACTGTGTTATTTGTGATTTCTGACATTTGCACCCACCCACCCCCAAGCCCCTACCCCTTTTCCTGTTTGGCCTGTGAAGTGGAAAGGGCTATAAACAGGCAAGGGGGCTCCTTGCCCCAGGGCGGGCCTGTCAGCCAGCCAGGGGAAAGGTAAGACCCAAGGGACCCCCTGCCCCCACCCACCCCATGCAGGCCCAGCTGAAGAACTTGTAAAGACAGGATTTGTTTGTTTTCTTGGATCTGGCTCAGGATCTGGCTGAGGCCAGGCCCTTTGGGGAAAAGCAACTTTTAAATAAATGCTTCAAGATTGTGCAAACATTTCAGTAGTATTGGAGGCCTGGTGTTCTGGGTCAGGGAGGGGAAAAAAATACCTGTCAATCATCCTAGAGATGAAAAACCTGATAGCTGAGAGGTTGGTGAGGACCAGGGCTTGAGTTGCAAATCTCAGTTGTGGCTGGCTGAGACCAAACTACACTTAAGCCCTCTCTCAAAAAATCATTTGCATGTTAATCAATAGAACAGCCCTGCTTGACAGGCTCAGAGTACAAGGCGTGCAACAGGATCCGTGCAATGCCTGCAGAAAGGGCTCGACACCGACACAGAGGCAGACAGTACTGGATTGTAGCCCCTGCTTTACCACCAAGGAGCTCTACAGCCTAGGGTAAGTTGTTGAGCCTCCATTTTCTCACTGGTAAATGGGGTTGTCATGTCAATTATATAAAGATGTATAAAATACAAACTGTCACCTAAACTCTGGCTCAAAGCAAGAGCATAGTAAGCAGTAATGGCAATGTTAGTAGGTGCTGTACACTGGGTATTTTTTTTCTGATCAGCGACTTTGCATCTCTTTCCAGTGATCCTCAAAACCTGCCCAACGTGGCCAGGCATTTATAAGCATATCCTATGCATTATTTGTGTGTGTTAGCGCCATGTAAACCAAGAATGGATCTCAGCCTCTGCTCTTAAGGCTTGGGGACCTTGAAGTAAGGAATCTCCAGGCTGGACCAGAGCATAAGCAAAGAGAGAGCAAATCATTCACCTGCGTCTGCAAAGCTGCATAGCAAAGGATGAGCAAGAGGACCAATAGATGGGGGCACTAGCACAGGCCAAGGCTCTGAAACAACCCTATGTGCAGTGAGGAGGCATGAAAGTTGGGGGAAACAGGGAAACGAAGCTGGCAAAGTGAGACTGGAGTCAAAGGGCACAGGCCTGTCCTGTAAAGATCCAACCTGATTCCCTGGGCGGAGTCTCCCATGATCCTCTCCCTGACTACTTCAACCCTGGCAGCTAAGGTACTACAGTAATGGCCCAACCTCTCAATCTACACCTCTCCTGTCCAGCCTGCCTCAAGGGGCTGCTAGAGCCTTGGTACAAATGCACACACATATGCACACGCACACACTCATGCGCGCGCACACACACACAGGAATCAGAACACATGTACATGAATTGGAATGACCTGGCTTCTGATCCAAGTTTTTCCATTTCCTTTGGCATGAATCCAACATTGCACGTGCACAAAGGCATATTAAGTGCCCAGATGGTGCCTGATATATATAGGCAAACATAATATGGTTTCCATTCTGCACACTGACAAACTCAAACTACCTGATCCTCCTTCAGGAAGAAAATACCACCCACCCAGGTCAATTCATAAGACTATGCAATCCATGAATCGGCTCCCAAAACCCTTTCATAAATATATAAAGAAACTGAGGCTCAGAGAAGGAAAAGAAAACATTCAACTTAGAAACAGAAGAGCAGCCAGGTGCCAGTGGCTCATTCCCATAATCCTAGCTAATCAGGAAGCTAAGATCTAAGGATCATGGTTCAAAGCCACCCTGGGCAGACAAATCAAGTAGACTCTTATCTCCAACTAACCAGCCAAAAGCTGGTAGGGAAGATGTGGCTCAAGTGGTAGAATGCCAGCCTTAAGTAACAGGCCCTGAGTTCAATCCCCAGTACTGACACAAAAACAAAAAAGAAAAGAAGCAGGAAGTAAAATAAAAGCCTTTTGGAAAGCCATGGTGGTGAGCCTTGGGGAGTGAGCAAGCCTCCTCCCCTATGGGAAGGGCATTTCAAGCTAAGGGAACAGTATGAGTACACCCTGGATGAGCCTGTGGAAAGATGAGTCACCCCAACAGGGGCAGTGATGAGGTACCTTACAGAAAAAGCTAGGAGGTCCTGAGCCTAGGCAGGGGGGAGTCCCTGGGGTGGGTTTAGGAAACTGGATGCTCCAGAGAGCCAGGAACTCCAAGGCTAAAGGGCAGCAGGGAGGGGGCAGCCTTTCTGGAAGACTCTGAGGGGGGGCGGGGGGTAGGGGCGTGCCCAAGCTCAGAACAGGAGGAGGGATGGGCAGGAAGTGAGAGTCACTGAAGAGCTGCAAGTCTCCTCCAAGAGCATCTGTTTTCCAGAGGTGAAAAGAGCCATGCCGACACCGGAGTGGGCACCGAGGAAACAGACACTTTGGATGGTCTTAAGTCTAAGCCACCTGCAACTCAGGAGACTGTGACCCATGGGATTTGCACAGGGGAATCGAAAGGCTCCACACAGACTTGTTGGGGCTCGGCTATTGCCTTTCCTATAAGCCCTGCACCACATCCCACCCTCAGGAGGCTTCAACCTCAGCCCCCTCCTTGTAGGGAAGGTAAAGGCCTCGGGGCTGACAAAAGTCCAGCTAGCTTCCAAAGTGGCAGTCCACTTAGCTACCAACTCCATCTCCCCCCTGCTTTCTCTATGCCTGCAGGCTGTGGTCTGGGAGGCAGCGCATGCTCCTCCCAGGGAATAGGAACAACTCCAGCCGGCCAAGGCCTCTGCGATCCTCCAAAGACACGCCGGCTGCCCGGTGGTGTCAGGGTCAGTTCCGTGATGTGGCCAGCGCGGGGCCCCACCCTGACCCCCGGGCCCCACCCTGACCCCCGGTGCACTACCCGCGAGTCAGGACGCTCATGCTGGCGGCAGGATTCGAACCCGCGTCCGGAGGATTCCGCCAGGCCATCGCGGGGTCCTCCGGGCCCTCTCCACCCTTGCTCCCCGGCGCCGCCCCTCCTCCAACGGGTCCTCCCAGCCCTCCGACGCGGCGACACCTGGAGCGATCGCGGCCGCCCGGCGGCCTGGGCCTCATTACGGCCGGCCCTTATCGCGGCGTGCATCGCATTATTTCATTTCAAAGAATCCACCGAGAAGCCGTCCCCGGCCGACAACAGAAAGTAAAAACACAGCTGACTCCCATTAGGGCCCTCTCACGGGCTCCGCGTGAGGTAATGAAATATGGAAGCGGTGAGATATGTAATGCTTTATTAAGCGGTCTCAGCTACAACGGCGTGCATGCCAATTACGCCTGCAGGCTACCGCCCGCCCCCCGCCGCCGGACCACCCAGCGCGCGCCCGGCCTGCGCCCCGGCCCGGCGGGGCGGGGCGGGCGGGAGGAGGGAGGAGGGGAGGAGGGAGGAGGGGGAGGAGGGAGGAGGGCGGGGCCAGGGAAGGGGGGAGGAGCTGGAGGGCAGGAAAAAGGGAAGGAAGGAAGGAAGGAAGGAAGGAAGGAAGGAAGGAAGGAAGGAAGGAAGGAAGGAAGGGAGGGAGGGAGGGAGGGAGGGAGGGAGGGAGGGAGGGAGGGAGGGAGGGAGGGAGGGAGGGAGGGAGGGAGGGAGGGAATCTGAGAAATGGATTGAGAGACAACTCCCAGAGATTCCTTGAAGACAGAAAGGCAATGGCAGAAGGAGGTTACTTCCCATCACACTGGTGAGTCCTGAGCAGGGGTAGAAGGAAGCCAGGCCTCCAGTCCCCTAAAAACTGCTTTTCTTTCTGCCAAACTGCATCCTCGTTTTCCTCTTAATGAAGTCTAAGTAACCAAGTTCAGGTAACCAAGTTCAGGTATGAGGGTGGTGGGGATGTGACAGATGTTACATCTGTCTTTCTAGTCCCAGCCAGAAATCCTCTGTGGTGCACACACACACACACTCACACTCACACTCACACTAATTTTGCCCACGAACTCATCATTCATTCAGTGAACAGGAACACAGGAACGGAGTGCCTGGTCAAAACACTTCTGCCCCCAGAGGTAGCCAGGCACAGGTGGCTCAGGCTACTAATTCTAGCCATTTAGGAGGCTAAGATCTGAGGATCATTGCTATTAGAAGGCAGTCTGGGCAGAAAATTCTGTGAAACTCTTTATCTCCAATTAACCAACAAAAAGACCAGAGTGGAGCTGTGTGTCAAGTGGTAGAGTGCTAGTCTTGAGCAGAAAAAGCTAAGGGAGAGCTCCCTAACCCTGAGTTCGAGCCTTAGTACCAACACATATAGAAAAAAATGAAGAGAGAGAGAGAGAGAGAGAGAGAGAGAGAGAGAGAGAGAGCAACTTCCCAGTGTAGCAAAGGAAAATGATCTCTAAAACAGTAACAAGAAACATAAGCCCACACGGGCAGTCCCTGTGCCATACAGAGAATCTGGCAGACCAGCCCAGAAGATCAGGGAGGCCTGATGTCTGTGCAGTCTGGCAGAGTAAACAGAAGCTACGCAAGGGGAGAAAGACCTCTAAGACCACCTGTGAACGTGTTGTAGCTCCAGATGCCCACAACGCATCCAAGGAGCTGTTTTTGGACACTGGTGTTAGCTACAGCCGAGTGATGAGGAGGAGGAGCAGAAGTTTTGTCAAGTTAAACTATTTAAATCCATGAAAGTTAGAGTACTTCTTCATTTCTCCATAGTGATTTTTCTCTTCACCTTGCTCCCAATAGGATTTCTCCAGGCCATTTCTACTGCCATAAAGTAGAAAGGCTCACACCTCTGTGACACAAATAGGCATTTGTGTCACACAGGAAGTACATGTATGGCTTTCATCTGTCGTGAACTTACTATGTTCTGGGTACTGCACTCAGCATTTCTAATACAGCAGTATCTCGTGTATCTTCAAAACAATCACATGAAAAGTTTCCTAAAACTAATGTCTTTTGTCTTTGGACATGGTATTCCTCTTATCCTACATGTCTCTCTCCCACTGCCTGGTGTATTATTTCAGCTCCCAACTAAATCACAGGGCTTCAAACGGAAGAACCCACAACATAGTGCTTCAGATAGGACGGAGGCTCCAACCATCTCCAGTGATGGTTTAGCAGTGGACGGTCCACAGGGAAGGGGACTGCTGTACTCACCAAGATTCTGGCCTAAACTCATCCCATCCATCACCACCATACCACTATATCCACACTCGGCCTTGGGAAATGGTGGCAGATTGAATTCATGTTTACTGTGGAAACTCAGTCCCACAGCATCACCATCAGCGCTGCAAAGGATGATGGGAACTACAGTCTCTAGCCGGGTCACATGTCCCACCAAACCTAGGAGGACTATGTCCACCATTAAAAACAAGAAGAGAAGCTGAGATGCAGGTGCTGGTGGCTTACACCTGTAATCCTAGCTACTCAGGAGGCTGAAACCTGGAGGATCATGGTCCAAAACCAGCCTGAGCAGAAATGCCCATAAGACCCTTATCTCCAAATAACCAGCAACAAGTTGGGCTGGCAGCATGGCTCAAATGGTGCAGTGCCAGCTATGAGCAAGAAACCCAAGTGATGAAGCCAGAAGTGGCACTGTGGCTCAAGTGGTAGAGTGCTAATCTCGAGCAAAAGGAAGCCAAGGACAGTGCTCAAGCCCTGAATTCAAGCCCCAGGTCTGGCAAAACAAAAACGAAAAGAAACCCAAGTGATAGAGCAAGGCCCTATGTTCAGGCACAATAGCATTACACACACACACACACACACACACACACACACACACACACACACACACAGAAGCATGGAACTGGGAAAATTAGCTACATATTCTGCCACCCCTCCTGTCCTTGACGATGCAGTTTAAATGCTGCCTCTTTCATGAAGTCTTCCTGGAAAAAGAAGCGATTGTCTCCATTTTGTGCTTCTTCTGTATCTTCTAGGCTGCTGCTTCATCTTTCTCAGTTGATAGATCTGTCTCCCAGCCAGCTCTTGGTGTAGCTGTTTCATCTGCAAGGAACAAGCACTATAAATAATAAGCATTTGCTTTGTCTCAGAATCTGAGCTAAGCCAGTTAAACCCATTTACTCTTCCTGCACCCTTAATGATTCCTCCCCAGGAAAACGGGCATAGTAAGGAGACCTCATAGGGTTGTGTGAGGAATAAAAGAACTAGTATTGTGATGAGTATTAATAAGCGGTATGAGTATCAATAAGCAGTCCCTGCTACTGTTTCTTAAGTAGAGATTGGCAAATGTGCCATTGTAAGGGGCTAGTCTGTTTATAAATGATGCCCCAAGCTCTGTACTGCTCACAGCTGAGCTGAAAACATTAATCCCACTGCAGGGTGTAGACACCTAGAGATGCATGGTCTGAGGGCTCTGGGGAAGAGGAGATGTGTCCTCCAACTGCAGAAAGCACAGTCCTAGAAGGCTCCACCTTTGAGTAAGACCCAAAGGAAGAGAGAGGCATGGATCAGACTACACTGAGCACTATACTACATCACCTCCAGAAATCACTTTGTATACATTCTTATTTTAGTAAGAGTGAAAAGGGAGTAGTAATAGGCCAGACATTTTGGATGCAAGAAAGACCATAGTTCAGGCTTGTGGGCTATTCAAGATAGTATCTCGACCTAGTGGCAACAGGTGCAAGACAAAGTCTTTTTTTTTTTTTTTTTTTTTTTTTTTTGGCCAGTCCTGGGCCTTGGACTCAGGGCCTGAGCACTGTCCCTGGCTTCTTCCCGCTCAAGGCTAGCACTCTGCCACTTGAGCCACAGCGCTGCTTCTGGCCGTTTTCTGTATATGTGGTGCTGGGGAATCGAACCTAGGGCCTCGTGTATCCGAGGCAGGCACTCTTGCCACTAGGCTATATCCCCAGCCCCAAGACAAAGTCTTAGATGAAACAAAAAGAGTCCCTCCCATGTATCAATGTGGAATAGTTTTAATAAATGCAATATAATCAGGATGTTTACGTTTTATTTCTCTCTCTCTTCTCAATAAATTGCCCTAGGCTTTTTTAAAATTGTTCTTCATCATGAAAATTTCCTAGATCTGTTCTTCACACGTTAGAATTTCTGAAGTTACATTAATAGGTAAGCCTCTAAGAGGAGAAGTAAATGTTTCAGACAGACACTATGTATGTGTGATGTCACTTTGGCTGTGTGATTTGCATTGATAAAAATCAGAGCCAGTAATTAGCCTAAGTTTGGATTTCTGATTGCTTTAAATATCATCAAAAATATTTCATTTGAGTGGGGCACTGGCTCATGCCTGTAATCCTAGCAACTCAGGCAGGAGACTGAGATCTGGGGATCATGGTTCAAAGCCAGCCCCAGGCAGAAAAGTCTGCAAGACTCTTATCTCCAGTTAACCACCAGAGAACTGGTACTGTGGCTCAAGTAGTAGAGTGCTAAGCTTGAGCTGAAGAGCTCAGGGACAGCGCCCAAGCCCAGAGTTCAAGCCCCAGGACCAACAAAAAAAAAAAATTCACTTGATATAAAGTTAATTTACATAAAAGATAACCAGTCACCCACCTGCCAGCATGGTTACTAGCAGAGAAAAGTTTCCAAGTCTCTCCACAGAGATCAGAGAATGCTCTGAAATAGGTATGACACATTGGTCCATCAAATCTTCTAACGAAGGAACTAAACACATATCTGCCAAAGTTTCTAGATAACTTTCAAAAAAAGCTATTGTAACTCCCAGAAACATACAATAAAGAAAAACTGTGTATTTATCCAAAGCAAGAATGTGTGCAGAACACCAATATTCTTCAGTGTGTCTTGATATTATACTGTGGTATAAATTTAGCTTATACATACTGTTGGATTTGTGAGTGCTCAGGATTGAATCCAGGCCCTCATACATGCTAGGCAATCACTGTAGCACTGAGCTATTCCCTATGTATAGGTGGGGAACCATGTTTCTGCCAAAAGCCATTTAGATATTTATAACATCATTATGAGACCTATAAAATTATCAGTATGGACAGATGGGCTGCAGGCAGCTGACAAAAGCATTACACATCTGTCTCATCCCGTACCAAATGATTTCACAAGCCCTATGCAAAAACATTACCATTGCCATGATATTTTGCAGTTACTGGGGACTTAAAGGGAGTGTAGATGTTGCAATGTAAACTTAAACAGTGACCGTGACCTTCACCATCATTTCTTTTAAGTAGGTGCTATTAATTTGGCAATTCTTCTGTCCCCTAACTCCAAGGTGTAATTAAATCAATAGGGCATCTTAAAGTCATCATATCAAAATATCAAGAAACCCTAAGTTTCAGTTGACACTAGCTGCTCACTAGAAAAGGGATTTAGCATTTGTTTTTAGCATTAAATTCATCTACCATTACAAAGAAATCACAATAATGATAGTACTAGCATGCCTTTAACTCTAAGTCTCTTAATTATCTGTCTTTTTATTGCTTTCCGTCTATCTTTTGCCTCTTGCCTCATTTCTCCCCCTTTCTCTTTCCTCTTCCTTCTCCCCTTCCTCTTTCCTCTGGTTTCTTAGTGCTTGGAGATGAAAGATTCTTTTTTTCTCCTAGTGGGCAGCCTCTCTCTCCTCTCTGGGAATAGACCTGTGCCAGGAAGGAGGGATGGGAGCAGGAGAGATAAGTAGAGGTCACCTTGGCCTTTGTCGCCCCCTGGAGTCTGTCCTTCCTGCCCAAACCTCCTGCCCCATACAGTTCTACAGCCCAACTAGAGGGCCAAGGCCAGGGGATTCCTCCAGAGAACCTAGCCAGCGATCAACTTCTATGTATTTGCCTATTTGGGGCATATTAAAACCAAATTAAACAGAAAGTTCTGGGCATCCTGACAGGGAAAGCAGAATTAATACCACATTTGGCATCCCTAGAACTGAGTTAGAATCCTGGCTCTTCCAGGAACTGGCATTAGATGGTAGGCTGTCACCATGTCTTTCTGAACCTCCATTCCTCACCCATGAGGTAGGTTTCCTGTTAGGTATTGATCAAGACCTTGAGCCTGACAACACCTGCCGTATAACAGTTGCTCAACTGTGGCTTATGGACTTAGGACTCAACATTTGACAAAAGGGAAGGTGTTCAAGGAAGAAGAGGTATTGAGGGTCATGAGAATTTTTCACATACTCTGAAATGGTGACTGGCACAAGTCCTTCCCCTTCCTTTGAGAGATGGCTCTGTTTCTTCACCTCCCGAATCTAGGGTGGCCATATTCTTGGTTTGGCCAGTGGGTCATTAGAAATAAAATAAAATAAGCTTAGACATTGTGGCTTACCTCTGTCACTGCCTTTGAGAGCCTGTGAAAAAATCCCAGGTTAGCTGCTTGCCGGATGACCAAGATGTGTATCCATCAGCCAGTCAACGGAACTGCCAGGAAAGTCAGGCCATCACTAACTACTACATAATTATAGATGTGTGCGTGCTTTAGATGAGCACTGCAAAGCAAATTACCCCCAAATCAGCTTCATATATATATTACTTTCTCATAGTTTCTAAGGGTTGGGAACCTAGGAACGCTTTAGCCAGCTGATTCTGGATAAAGTGAGCCAATAAGCTGCTCACCTCAAGGCTCACTGGGGCTGGCGCATCTGCCTCCAAGCTGCCTTTATGTTGGCAGGCATGAGAACCCCCTGAGGCCCCTGATGGGAAGCTTTAGCTCTTTTCTGTAAGAATGCCCACAGTGTGGCAGCTGGCTTCCTTCAGCGTGATCCTAGAGAGAAAGAGGGCCCAACACAGAAGAAGCACTCCATCATAGCTCAATCTTAGAGGTGGCATATCATTGCTTCCACTACTTGCTAGTGATCACAGAGGCCAACCATGATACAGTGTGGGAGAGGACCACATGCAGAGACCTCAATACCATAGAAAGAGATCACAGGGTCATCTTGGAGGCTGGCTGCCACAGTGGATGAGCATAGTAGACATAAACAGAAGAGCCAACTGGCTGAGCCCTGAGGTTGCCATCCCACAGCTTTATAAATGATGGTGTGGCCCTAAGTTTGGGAATGGTTTGTTAAGGAACAATATCATAGCACGTGTCCCAACATCATCTTCTCAGAGATTCACTAGTCTAACAGACTCACACTGTCATCACCAATAGCAGGAATGATGAATGAGCTTCAGCTCATTCGTGACTGAATGGCTCAGTGGGGTTCATAGATGGCTTGTCTCTGCCTGCAGTTGCCCAAGAGAGCTAAGGTGGGGTCATATCCTGGAGGTTCAACCTCTCCTCTGTCTAGCTCTTCTCCTCTAGACTCACCTCCTCTAAGGCTAGGTAAGAGGAGTCTTTTAAAAGGAGGGGGCCAGAGGCATGGCTGAGGTGGTAGAGCACCAGCCAATGAGCGAAAGCAAGCATCAGATATGGAGTTAAAATCCCAGTCCCAGCAAAAGAAAGAAGGAAAGAGGGAGGGAAGGAAGAAGGGAGGGAGGGAGGAATGGGGGAGGGAAGGAGGGAGGAATAGGGGAGGGAGGAAGGGAGGGAGGGAGGGAGGGAGGGGAGGCATATGGGACCAAGAGTCCAGGCTCACAAGAGCAGAAGAAAAGAGTCAGTATCTGTGACACCCCACACAGCATAGTTTGATACATGAGCAAGTGTGCTTCAGAGAGCTCAACATCAGAACCCAAAGGGTTTTCAGCAGTGAGCTTCTCCAGCCCTCATTAAACAGATGTGAATGTGTGCCCAAAGTCACACTACAAATCTCAGCAGCACAAAGATGAAACCCAGCACGGTTTGCTCCTCACCTTGGTCATATAAAAAGAGCACACTGCAACTCTGAAGACATTTCTCTTCAATTCAGAATTTATTTTTAAATATTATCCATCTGTGACTCAAGAGAATTATTCAGGGCAACAAGAAAGAACCATGAAGAACAGGAAGGGGAGGGGTGAACTCATCGCCAGATTATATATCTCACTAGTGTGTTCTCTCTGTCCTCTACAAGCCAGGTCTCTTGCTTCTTCATACAGCCAGATCTGACTAAGGCCTCCCTCCCTACCCATACAGCAGTCTCCCTAAAAAACGGTAGTTTTATTCTCCATGGTTTCAGTGAGATCAGCTGGGGTCCAAAAGTATTAAATGGAAAAAAAGTCTCACAAATAAACAATTCACTAGGTTTTCATTGTGTGCTCATCTGATATAAGTTCATAATGTCCAGCTCCCTCTCATTCTGGATATGGCTCAGCCCTTTTCTGGTGTATCCACACTGCATACACTACCCATCCATTACTTGCTCAGGAGCTAGCTTGGTTATCAGAGCAATCACTTGCTATAAAACAGTACTGTGTTCATGGGACCCTTATTTTACCTAGTAATGACTCCACACACACAGATCATAATGTTGGCAATTTGGATATGCCAACAAGAAACCACACATGATTCCTTTAAGTAAAAAGGTGAGAATTCTTAAGGGAAGGGGAAAAAAAGAAAACGTCTTAGGATGAGGTTGTTCAGATCTATAAGAATGAAGAGGGAGAAGGAAATATGTGCCAAAATTTTACTACTACAAACATTATGGCCACAGTATGAGGTCAGTGTTTAGCTAAGTGGAAAAGCATAGTGTGTGTGTGTGTGTGTGTGTGTGTGTGTGTGTGTGTGTGTTACTGTCTACACTTTAAAGCATCCTTGGAAGTCTTACAATATATCCCCCATGAATGAGGGAAAGGAGGGTGTTATCCTGCTTCTCAAAAGGCACTTGTCAGTGCTAGCCTAGAGCAAAAAGGAGCCAGAGACAGTGCGCAGGCCCTGGGTTCAAGCCCCACAACTGGCCAAAAAACAAAAAAGGCACTAGTCAACAAATGAATATTAGAACCAACCCAAGAGTCCTTGAATTTTAGAACTGTTCTCCTGAACTGCACCATCTCCTTGACAAGTGGCCACTCAACCTCTGTTCCACAATTCCAAGAATGGGGAACTCACCATCTCCCAGGCTGGTTGGAAAGAGTTTTGAAGACAGACCTATCTCCAATTCAAGACTATGGTGTGGTCTTTGACAAGGTATTTGACCTCTTTATCCTCCAGCAGGCATGAATGTTTCCTGAAGAGCAGTGTTGTATGAATGTTTCCTGAAGAGCAGTGTTGTGACAATCAAGTACGTTTTTGAATGTGTACAAAGTTCCCCCAAAATAATCAAGCCCATGACAATTTTTATCACATAGGCACAAGGTAAGAACTGGATAGGACACAGAGATCCTGTCCCTTCCTGCCTGTGCATCCTACTCTTCTCTAGGAGGGCTACTAGAGATTTAGGATGCCCTTGATGTCTTTCCCTCCCACATCCAGGAAGTCTTGAAACTGTGCATCCACTCAAACATGAAAGAAGGCACTGGGCAGTAGGGTATGGAAGGAGAGATAGGGGTGAGGCAGACTAACAGAGGGAGGAGATTGTATGTCCCCATCTCTCTCCCTCTGCTCCCAAGGCTTCTCACATTTTGTTCTTCCTCCCGCATCCAAGCTACTTACCCTCTCATAGGAAGGTGGAGTCTGAGGCAGACAAGAGATGGCAACTCTGAAGGGCTAAGTCAGAGAGGTGGGCACTTGGATGGGAAATCGAATACTGGGGGCAAGGAAACACTCTCAGAATGTAGATCATCTGCTACAAAGCTGCGCAAATCACTGAGTATGAGAAGTTGCTAGGGAGCAAGGAACAGGAAATGGGAATTCATTACACCTTCCCATTGTGGGTCTCAGGCAATTTGCGAACTGCCAGGAGAGCCTTTAATTTAGTGTACAGCCTTTGTGAGTTATTTCACTGTAATTAAACAACTGGGAGGCCTTCCACTAAGCCTTCCTGTCTTCCATTGTTCCTCCCTGTCCACTTAACCAACCTTCTCAGTTCTGTGTCTTCAAGGCTCCTGGGCTTCTGTGAGAGGCCTTCATCAACAAGACAATAGAGACCCTGGCCAGTGAGGAAACAGGGAGTTGAGGAGAAAGGAAGGTCAGGGAAGAGAGGGGAGGACAGCTGGTGGCATTAGCTCCCACAGCTTCTTCTCTGCTGGAGCATCAGACTTGGCCAAGGGCATCTAACAGGAAAAGCCTGGAGCATCTTATCACAACTAAGTAACACCTTCCTGTCTTTACAAGTCCTAGGACTCTGCTCCATCCCTGGCTGCTTTTCGTAAACTCTGTCCAGCCTTTGTAAACAGACTCTTTAAAGTATCTGCTTCTCTACCTACAACAGGCAAATTCAGAGACAGTTAATTCTCTATCCAGAGCAATAGTTAGTGGGGTGGAAGGAGGAGTGGTGAGCGAGTGCTTACTGTACAGACCTTAAACTGGGGAAGAAGAAAAAGTTCTGTAGATAGAAGGCAGAACAATAGTGCGGAAGTACTTAATGCCACTGAGCTCTAAGCTTAAACATGGCTAGAATGACCAGGCACTGGTGGCTCAGGCTTGTAATCCTTAACAGATTAAGATTAATCATTAAGATCTAAGGATCACAGTTCAAAGCCAGCTCCAGCAAAGAAGTCTGCTAGAAATCTCAGTCTCTCCTCTCCTAATAACCAGCAAAAAGCCAGGAGTGGAAGTATGGCTCAAGGGGTAGAGCACCAGCCTTGAGCAAAAAAGCCAAGCAAGGACCAGAGGCCCTAAGTTCGAGCCCCAGTACCAGTGCACACATGCACACACGCATACACACACAGTTATAATGGTACATTTTATATTAAATATACTTTATTATCATTGGCAAAAACCAAAAATAAACATACAGCTCACTGCTTTCAACCAATCTTTGCATGTCATTTATTTCTCTCACTATACCAATCCCCTCTGTCACCAGCACAGTTTTCCAGTAGTTCCTCATTCTTGAGCCAGGAGGCATTTCAGGGAGCTGACCTGTCATTAGGCAGGGTGCTGGCCCCCCATGGATTTTACTCTTGGCTCAATGCCCATAATGGCCTATTAACTGAGCTGTATAAGCTGATCTTCCCATGCTAGGGACTGAAGGCTGTGTATCCCAAATTTTACATGTTGGAATACTAGTCCCAATGTATGGACATTTGGAGGGGGGGTCCTTTGTAAAGTAATCAGAATTACATTAAGTCATAACATAGGGTTCTTGCCTTTCACATTGTTAACGGTCTTATAACTGCTTGGCTGCAGTAGGCACTTATCATCATCATGGTATGTATTCGTGTGTGTGTGTGTGTGTGTGTGTGTGTGTGTGTGTGTGTGTTGGTATTAAGATGAACTCAGGGTCTCCAGCTTGTCTTCTTTGTAATTAGCACCTTATAAAAGAAGAAGATGCAGGCAACGGTGGCTCACGCCTGTAATCCTAGCAATTCAGAAGGCTGAGATCATAGGATCATGGTTTGAAGCCAGCCTGGGCAGGAAAAGACTATGAGACTCATCACCAATTAATAAGCCACAAAAGGACAGAAGTGGAGCTATGGTTCAAGTGGTAGAGGGATAACCTTGAGCAAAAAGAGCTCAAGGACAGTGCCAAGTCCTGAGTTCAAGCCTCATACTGGCACAAAAAAAAAGAAGAGACATGAGATCAGTTTCCTGATTGGCCCGCTCTATTCCTCCTTCCCTTCTCTCTTCTCTCTCTTCCCCTCTCCCTCTTTCTCTCCTTCTGTGCCTCTCTCCTCTAGATAAGGACACAGGAAGATGGGAGCCTTCTGCAAGCTAAGAAGAGAGCCCTCACCACAACCCAACCATGCTAGCAGCTGGCACATTGATCTTTTGACTTCTGGCCTCCACATTTCTGTTGTTTAAGCCAACTAGGCTATGGTATCTTGTTATAGCACCAGAACAAAGCAAGACACCGACATCTATGAGGATCCCACATATTCCTCATCAGCTGGCCACCTGTGGACTATTCCTGACCTGGGGTACCTCTGCATGCCTGCTCCAGACCAGTGCCTCCTGCTCTTCTGCCTTATGTACTGGTTCCAGCTTATCACACAACTTGAACTCGAGAAAAACAGCCTTACTCTGCAGTGTCTGCAAAACCAGAGCTAATCTACCTGCCCTCTAAGCCTCGGATTCCCCTGTCGTACAATAGGAAATCAGTTAACCAGCAATATTCAAATTTTTCATCTCACCAGCTAGGTCATTCCTTAAATGCAATTTTACAAAGCAGCTCAAAGTTAAAGCAAAATAAGAGCCAGGATTGTTGGCGCTGATGATGGTGTAGGGGGCCCAGATCTGCCCTCCTCTACATACCCTGCTTTGATTCACAAGTCAGCTTCCTTTCTGAGGACCAAGGACTGGGCAGGACTGGACAATCCCCACCCTAACTGATCCTGCAAATCTCCCCAGGCTCTACAATGCAGGGGGGGAGGAGGGGCAGGGAGGAATGGACAGAGAGTGCTTAGCACTGAAGCACATGGGCTCCGTGTAACATGTTGGCTAAATGAATGACAGAACCTTGGGAACACACACAGCCTCCTGCGCCCTACCCTCGCCTTAGTTCTCACCCATGGTACTGAAGAGAGAGGACTGGCATCCAGCTTGTAGGTGACCAAAGCCAGGCTCCTAACATGTAAGATTTCCCTGCATCCTCACCCTGCAAGTCCCGCCCTGGGGGACCACGAACTGCTGATTCCTGGTGCGGGCCTCGCCTTGCCTGGAAACTTGCCGTTCTCTGGCCAGGCCAGCTTGTTACCTCTGAACACACACAGAGGGGCCAGGCCGGGGCCAAGAACAATATTTTGTCAGTGAGTCTATTATGAAAATAATAGCATGAAAGAAGCCACCCTCGATAAGTGATGTGTTAGCTTCCTTTCCATCTGCCACGGCCTGACAAGGGCTGAGACAGCCCTCCAGGATGGGCAGGCAGCCAAGAGCTTTAAATAATCATTAAAAATATGTGCGTGATTTATCACCAGGGACGGGCTGGGCATGGGGCTGCGAGACAGCTGCCTCCTTCAGCGCCAGGCAACAGTACCCGCGGGCTCACAGCCTGGCCTCTTCCTCATCACTTGCATGTGGAAATGGGCACGGCTCCCTTTGCCCCCTCAGGTGGCCCCTGAGCTGTGGACTTCTGCGAAGGAGGAGGGATCCCATTGTAAATGGTCTCATTCCCTCCCGGCCTGGAGAAACCAAAATCATGGTCACATCTAACATCGCTTGTATGTGTGGAGCACTGTACCAGGCATGCGACATGTATTGCCTCATCTAATCCACTGGATGACCCAAATGCGCTACGAACTCATAGGGTGATTGTGTTCATTTTAAAACTGGGAAATAGAGGCTGGGAATATGGCCTAGTGGCAAGAGTGCTTGCCTCATATACATGAAGCCCTGGGTTCAATTGCCCAGCACCACATATATAGAAAATGGCCAGAAGTGGCGCTGTGGCTCAAGTGGTAGAGTGCTAGCCTTGAGCAAAAAGAAGCCAAGGACAGTGCTCAGGCCCTGAGTTCAAGCCCCAGAACTGGCAAAAAATAAATAAATAACTAAAACTGGGAAATAAGGATGGGGAGCATGGCTCAAGTAGTAAGTGCAGCACCTAACTAGCAAAAGTGAGGCCCTGAGTTCAAACCCCAGTACCACCAAAACATCATATACATATGTGTATACATCTGCATATATATACATACACATCCATATATATGTATGTATGTATATATGTGCATATATATATGGAAAGCTGTGTCACAGAGATATCACTTGCTTGTTGACAGGGAGCAAAGTAGAAATTCAAACCTTGAATGACTGGCTCACATGTCCTTAATTAGAAGTTGACATTGCCTCACTGTTGCCTTCACGTTAGAATTGTCAGTCACCTCTCTCCTGTGTGCTCTAGGACCCCTATGCAAAGGCAGCCCCCAGAAGCCTTCTGTAGCCCCCAATTCTGTACAGCATTATGCCTTGTGTGTAGGAGACGTGGTCACTGGGGTCTTCCATAACCCCAGATTGCCCCTCCACAGACCTTCCCTATAGGCTCCTTTTCAGCCTCTGCTAAGATTCAAATCACCACAGAGAATTCATTCTTAGCCACATGTTCATGGTCCAAGTGGCCAGGCTGGGAGTCAGGAGGTGAATATCCTGATCATTAGTGCGCTTCTCATGACCTTGGGAGGGTTGCTCCCCTCCCTAGACTTCTCTTTCCATTTCTGACTCCTACTTTGAACCATCCTATTTTACTTCTCAAGGATTGTAAGGAAACTGAAATGAGAAATTTGTTAAGAAGGAAAAGATGTTACAAAAGAACCCAGAGGGTGCTGGGACCTGCAAAGTATCTGTCATTATTATTACTGAACTTCTTCTTCCTATATGTAGTCCAAGATGAGCTGGAGATCACAGCACTGGGCACTGCCAATGCTAAGGCCAAATATCTGAGTCCTGATGCTGACTGCATTCGTGCATATATGCCTCTGGGATCCACTACTTTCTTATGTTCATGTTCTCCCTCCAGAGACTATGAAGGACATAGGAATATAGTTTATTCTTTTTAAAATTTATTGTTGGGGCTGGGGATATAGCCTAGTGGCAAGAGTGCCTGCCTCGGATACATGAGGCCCTAGGTTCGATTCCCCAGCACCACATATACAGAAAACGGCCAGAAGCGGCGCTGTGGCTCAAGTGGCAGAGTGCTAGCCTTGAGCGGGAAGAAGCCAGGGACAGTGCTCAGGCCCTGAGTCCAAGGCCCAGGACTGGCGCAAAAAAAAAATTATTTTTATTATAAAGGTGATATATAGAAGGGTTACAGCTACATAAGTCAGGTACATCTCTTGTTGGACAATGTCACCCCTTCCGTTGCTCTCTCCCAGTTGAGTTTTATTCTTCACAATAATACTTGGTGGCTATGAAGCTGAGACCATGCAGTAGTTGTCACTAAGCCCTGTGGTGAATTGGCCTAAATGTAACATAGATTGTCCTCGTTTTCTTCATAGCAGCCCCAAGAGACAGGCTCAGGTTTCTCCACTTCACAGGTGAGAGATCAAAAGCACAAGAGAGATTCATTGTCAAAGTGATACAGAGAGTGGCAGAAACAGGACTCATCTTTTGGGCAAGTGAACTCCTCACTGCTCCTAAAACTGGGTTGTAGACTTCCCACAATGTCCCAGTACTGGCCATGGTGCCACAGAATGAGATCTGTGAGTGAATGAATGAATGTAAGAGTGACAGATGGAGGGATGTGAGAGTGATGAATGGACATATGCATGAGTGGAGGGAATGGATGGACACATCAGTAACAGAATGGATGTGTGTGTCTAAGTGATGAGATAGGCGGATACGTGAGTGATAGAAAACATGATCCATGAATGATGAGATGGATGGACAGTCGCTTCACACCTCTAGGATGCCTGAAGACATTTTTTCTTCTTCAGGCCCTTTAAAGATACTTAGCATTTCCCCTCAGCCTTGGAATAGTACCTCCTATACCCAGACCATCTGTGTCCCAGACCATCTCTTCTGAGGTCATCCCAACCATTATAGAAAAGTGCTTCAGACTGGTTATTAAAGACGACTGATTATTGCTTACAGCACTGGAGGACTGGAAGTGCAAGAGCAAGTTTCCCTTTGGGGTTAGAGCTTGACACCTTTCAGTGAGGAAAGCCAAAGCACTATCCTTCACCAGCTGGCAGTGGGGGTGGGGGGCAGGAGGGCTGGCCTTGTTAGGCAGTAGCCTTCCCTGAAAGGAAAACAGGAAGTCAGCAGGAACAAGAGCCCCATCCCAGAGCATGAGTGACCTCTAGGGAGGGGAAAACAGGAGCCAGGGTGCAGACATGGGAACCAGTTAGACTCTAACGTGAAGCTCTTCTCTGGAACTTTCTGGCTGTGTGACCTCAAGTTGATTACTTTTCTTCTTACAACATCCATTTCCTTACCTAACAAAAGGATTCATGAGAATTAAATAAGCAACTGCATATAAATTACCTAGACTAGTATCTGAACAAAAATACTCATCATTAGTAATCTCCTGAAGGAGAAAGTCGCAGATAAGCAAAAAAATAAAAAGAGAGATGAAATGCTCTCAGGGCTCAGAGAAGGCAAGAAGACGCCAGAGATGAGGGTGACTAGGCGTCAAGCAGGCGTCCCAGAGAAGGTGGCATTAGAGCTGGGCCTTAAAGGATAGAGGTTTCAATAAGCAAGGAAGAGAGGGGAGAGTCATTCCAGCGTATATATCATGAACAGAGGCCCAAAACTTTGAGTGAAAGTCACTAGCCAGTGTAGCTAAATAAAGCATATGGACTGGGCTCCGACGGGGTGGATTTTAGTTTTTATATTTGTACTCTATGCTAAATGTACTGTTGTGACAACTCCCTTCCCTCAGTTTCACCATCTGTAGAATGAGACCACTGGAGTGGGGTAACCTCTGGGCCCCTAGCCCTCCAGGACATATCATTCCACTGTACCCAGTCTCCCAGGCTCCTAAATGCTTCCACATGTCAACCCTGACCTGCAGGGCTCCTTATCTTTGCCTACACGGCATGACTGGCCAGCCCTGCTTCCGGGCCCAGGACAGCCTCCCTGCGGTCTGAAGCGGACAGCTCTCCTTAGGACCACCAGCCATGTAGCCCCCACTCCTACAGAAACTCAACACCCAGAGTGGTGGGTCCTTCAGACACATCAGCCTTTTCCCACCATCGCTCTCTTCCTCCTTGGGCTTCCACAGCACCAGAAGACAATGTGGGTTTATTTGGGGTCTGCGGGATACAGGGAATGTTATCATTCTCAGGGAACTCTATGTCCCGGCCTCTCTGCTTATTCTGGCCCCTTCTGTGGATGCTGCAGGCTTTATGGGCAAGGTCTCCCTCCTGCTCTCCTACCACCCAGGGCTCCCCATTCCAAAGAGGTATCGGATGTCAGAAAAAAATGAACGGAGTGCTGAAAGGGTATAGCAGCCTCCTTAACTCAGGAGTTGAGGGACAAGCAGGGCTAAAGGTTCAAGGCCTGTTATTCCCTTTACATCCTATGCACTCAGCCACTCACCCACAGATGAGAGACCTTTGCTTTTCAAACTGGAATCTGAGAATTCAAAGCTGACTGCTACCAAAACCTTCAGTGGTTGGATTATAACATTTCTACAACCCTGACATCTCAGAATCGGATCACTAGGTCAGGGAAGAGATGGGTCCTTCCACTTCCTAAGTGTGTGACTGAATTATTTTGCATCTCAGCCTCCGCTTCTTCATCTGTAACATGATGTAACAACAGTACCCTACTTCCTAAAGTAGTGTGGATTGAATGAGTTGCTACATGCAAAGCACTCATACAACGCTGCCAGGAATTGGGACTTCAGTCTTGTCATTACGGAGAACCAAACTCTGCCACCAACTGCAATAAGCTGGGAAGAGATCGCAGCCTGGTGAGAGCCCAAGCAGAGAACCCAGACGGACCATGCATGGTCCTTCAGACCCACATAAATGGGTGGTGCTTTAGCTTCAACGTGTGTAATTCATTACTTCAAAAGAGAGCACTTTCTAGCTAAAGCCAGCAAGACAGCATTGCCCTTGACATTATGTGAGCTAAAGGACTCCCAGGACCCATCCAGATTCTGTGTCAGCAGGGACCTCACAAGTCCGTGTATGAATACCAGGAGGCATGGCAAGCCATAGACCATCCTTGGATACAAGCAATCCCAAGTGCAATCCACTCCCTGAGGCCTAGAGTTCAGCTATGTGTGACTGCCAAGTTTATAGAAGGTAAAAGGTACTATACTGTCTTACAGACAGTGCATGTAATACCTAGTCTGGCCACCTTTGCTGAAATCCTCATTTATTTGGTACTGATTCAAATCAAGCATGTTCTAAGCTTAAAAGATTCACAAACATCCTTTTTTAATCCTCTAGTCTGTTTTTGCTGTGAGGGAAACAGAGTCTTGGGTTAGAGACCAGGTGCCTGGACTCCCAGATTCCAGACCACCTCCAAATAAGGACTGACCCTTGTGTTTATATCCAGTGAATGAAAGCACTCTGCTCTGTCCCTAAAACCAAAGCACTCATTTTTGCCTTGAGCTTCAACCTCTCCTGGACCTCCCCCGCATCACTACCACCCTGTTCTAGTCTCAGGGATTCTGAGGGTCACCATTTCATTCTTCTGGCTCTGAGATAGGAAGAAGAGAAATTGGGAGTTTCCAGGAACATGGTCCCACCATGCCTCCACCTTCAGCAGAAGCTGGATGAGTTAGAGGAATGTCTCCATGCAGGCCACAGAAGACTTGACAGTAGAGGACATGGGCACACCAGCAACAATGTTGTATACTGGTCCTGGTGTAAGTCCTATCCTTGGCCCACTCTGAGATACAAAAAAAAAAAAAAAATCACATGCTCTTCCTGTTCTTCACCATGAATCAGGAAAATGTCCTGACAGGTGAGGTAAGCCTAATGATGCCCTCTGGAGACCACAGAGGGTTGACTTCCTGGGCAGTCAATTTCAGCTCCTGCCTCCTAATGTACCATTCCTCTCATTCCAACTAAGGTCCCAAGCCTCCCAACACCCCTGACCCCAGCCCATCTCCTTCTTTCTCCAGTGGACATTCTCAGAGAAGCCTTCCTGATCATCCTGGCTGAAACTGCACCTTGCTTCCCGTTCAGGTCTCTTCTGTTCTTTTTTCTTAAATACTACTGTAGCTGTTTAAAATTATCTCAAGCATTTTTGTTTGTTTAATATGTTTCCTATCCTACATAATTAAATTTTAACAGGCCAGGTTTTATATGCAATATTCACTACCATATATTAAGAATCTATAGATAATAATATTCAAGTACCAGGGGTTCATGCATATAATTCTGCCCATTCATGAAGCTGAGCTCTGAGGATCATGGTTCAAAGCCAACCTAGGCAGACAAAGCTCAGAGATTCTAATGGCCAATGAACCAGCCAAAATCCAGGAACTTGAGGTATGGTTCAGGTTTTAGAGCACTAATCATGAGCAAAAAAAAAGTGGAGCAAGAGCACAAGATCTTGAGCTCAAGCCCTAGTATTGGTACACATGTGCAGGTGCACGCGCGTGCGCGCACACACAGAGACACACAGTGTTTGTTGAACAAGTAAACAAATGGAATCAAGACAAGCCCCAGTATAGAACTGCAATGTTAGTTGAGACAAGGCTTATATAAAATTGAAAGCATCCTATACCAGAAGCTGTCTGGATAGCCCACTCCATACCCACTCCTCTCTTCTAGATCCTGATTGCACATACAGCCTGGACTCCTCACTGAACACTGATTTACAGACTGCTGAGGTGCAGTTACAAACTGGTTCACGTTTAGTGATGAGTGAGCTCTATGGGTATTTCTGAAGTTTATTGCTATCCCAAACTTACTGAGGGCATTACAGAGTGCCTAACAAATACATTTAAATAGTTGTTCCTTAATGAATGAATGCATGAGTACCTAAGTGGATGAATGAATGGGTGCATGGTAAATGGCTAAACTATTGGATGGATGATGGGTGAATGGAGATGTGGAAAAGGGGGAATGGGTTATTGATAAATGGATATGTAGCTGGTGAGTGAACAAACATAAAATGACGAATGGTCTGAAGGGTAATTGGATGGGTGAATGTTTGGTGAACAAAGGAGTAAAAATTTGATTTACTGTATCTTGAACTCCCCAGAGTATGTTTATTCTGTAACCTGACAGAACTGAGTTAAGGTCAGTAAGTCAAAACTATTGGAACGATGTATTGTACCCATAAATTGACATGTTGAATTAAAATACCTTTGTGTAACTACTTAACAATAAATGCCAGCCAGGCACCAGTGGCTGACACCTATAATCCTAGCTACTTGGGCATCTGAGATCTGATGACTGCAGTTTCAAGCCAGCCTGGGCAGGAAAGTTATGAAACTCTCATTGCCAATTAGCCACCATAACCACCAAAAAGCTGGAAGTAGGGCTAGGGATATGGCTTAGTGGCAAGAGTGTTTGCCTCATATACATGAAGCCCTGGGTTCAATTCCCCAGCACCACATATACAGAAAATGGCCAGAAGTGGCGCTGTGGCTCAAGTGGCAGAGTGCTAGCCTTGCACAAAAAGAAGCCAGGGACAGTGCTCAGGCCCTGAGTCCAAGCCCCAGGACTGCAAAAAAAAAAAAAAAAAAAAAAAAAAAAAAAAAAAGAAAGAAAGAAAAGAAAAGCTGGAAGTAGAACTGTGGCTCAAATGGCATAATGCCAAAAAAAAAAAAAGCTCAGGGACAGCAACAAAGTCCTGAGTTCAAACCCCAGGACCAGCCTAAATAAGTAAGTAAATCTAAATAAAGCTACGGGAAAGTAGACTTCAGCTCATGACAATGTAGAAGCTCACTAGCATCACAAATGTACAATGGAAAGAGCAGCTCACCAAGAATAATACAGGTCCTAACTGAGAGACTGAACTACAATGATTCCCACCCCCTACCCCTGCCCCAATTCAGAAATTACCAGATTCTAGAGGAATCAGAAATGGAAACCCCAGCCCTACCCTATCATTCAGGTTGAGTGAGGCCCAGGTCTGGAGGAATCTTTACCCCAATACTTCTCCTGGGGCTGAGGACGGTGTCAATGACAATGGAGCTAACACTCTAAGATCTCTATCTGTATTAGATGAACTCTTGACAACAACTTATGAGGATTGGGGGTTGCAAGTTATTTTCTACCCTCTCTAATCTTCATTGGTGTTATATATAAAAGTTCATAAAATTCCTTCTTTCTAGGTTGTTGGGAGAATAAAATAAAAGAATTGTAGAATGTGCCTTATGGAGTACTGAGCGATTAAAAGTTTAACATGTGCTTAACAGTGGAGCCACTATTGGCTCAAACATTGCTGTCAGAATGCAGAACCACATCTATATTTGCATTCATATTCATTAGAAAGATTGCTAAAGTAGTCCACAGCCTCAAATGTATTACACGGTATTACTATAGACTCATAAATCTAGGAACACAGATTCAGAGATATTTGAAATCGCAAATTACTCGAAACTGACCATGTCCAAAGCTTAGAATTTTAGAATTCCCAAACCTTCAAGCCATAGATAATTCAATCTGGCTACTCTCACAGTAGACTGAATTGGAGGTCCTAAGTCCAGCCAGCCCAATCCGGGGCAGAAACCTCTCTCCAGTGTTCTTCACCCTTTATCTCCTCTGAGACCACCTTGGGGGGCCCAGCTGGACCCTGTGGCCTCATACTCCTAGTCTCAGACAATCCAGAATCCCAGGAATTTGTGGCCACAGCAAGTGGGGGCCTCTGATTGGGTCTAGGGGATGATGAAATATGGAAGCTCCCAGAGTTGGGGCTAGTGGGGAAGGCCACATTTTCTGTGTCATGTTCTATTGCACGCCAATCAATTACAGTGCGCCCTATATAAACACATCATGAGGGCTTTGACAGGGGGCCGGGGTGAAGTTGGGTGTCAGGGTAAAACAGGGGATAATAAAATCACTGGAGATTTATTTCTCTAAATTGGAAACTTCATGCTTACACCTGACTAAATCATCAGGCTGAAATAGGATCCGACTCCCACGGAAAACACGTGTAACCTTATCCCATCTTTGTTTAACGGCGACCCATCAAGCTGCTGATGGATTCTGCAGATGCAGCCAGCGTCCTCCTTTGGCTCTCTGAGTTCTATGGGTCTCCATCAGACCTGTCTTCACTGTGCCCACCCTGCTCTCTGGTGGCTTTTCCAGAGGTGACCAAAGCGGCTTCTCCCCACAGGTGGGTAGCTCCCCTACCCCCTAAATAGGGACTCCCGTGGCTGAACATATACCATGTGTGTACCTTAAGTCTAATTTCTTTTTCTGTGAAATCAGAAAAGGAGCAATGTTGAATAAGAGTCAGCTGTAACACCACAAAATGATATCTCGGCTAAAACTTGTCCATCCTGGCTTTAAGTGGTAGTTTTGTGCTAAAACCCCTCTGGGTAACATGACTTCGCTACTCTTTTTGTTGCAGTGGTTGCCTGTGTCTTCTCTCAGAACTTTTATGAGGATTTGAAAAGCTGATGGGTTAAAAGTGCTTTATAATTTACAAGTTTATGGTACATATTAGGCTATAATCTTCCACTTGAATTATGAAACACAATGTAGCCCCTGGGAGGCAGTGTGAAGTCACTCACATTCTGTGTTAAGGAGTTTTCCTGTATTGGGATTTGTGAGGACCAATCAGAAGGGAATCTAATCTGTGTGCTGGGCCCCGGGCTAGCAGGGCTGACACCAGTTCCCATGAGATCCCTAGATCGCAGGGAAGAATTCCAACGATGACAAATCAGGGATCAGAGAGTTTACCCAGCTTTCCCAAGTAGCACAGCAGAGACAGGAACTAGGATGTTAATCTACGCTTTTCTGACCCCCCGAAGTTCATTCAAATAGATTATGAAAGTTCTGTGGGGGACCAGAGAGAGAGAGAGAGAGAGAGAGAGATGAGCAGTATTTGCTAGGCTTAATGTGGGCCCTGCTGCCCCTCTTTCGGCCCCTCCCTTCAGGTCCATAAATTCTTATACACACAAATACACTCACCCCAGTGCACACGGCAGGTGGTCAGGGGCTGGGAGGCTGCAGCTGAGGCTCCTTCCGGAGAAGGGACTCCGTGATCACACCTCCACCTTGGCCCTTTCAGTAAGGGGGGTGAGGGTGGGAAGGAGGGACTAAAGGGGAGACAAGAGCAGCCCCTCTGTCAATTTTCAGCAGCAGTCAACTGAGCCTTGCAAAGTGCAAGATGGCTTTTTTAGCCAGCATAAGGATCTAGTTAAAAACCAATAAATCAGCAGTGAAATGTGCAGAGCAGCCTTCTCCGTAAAATCAACATGGCTTGTGCCTCTGCGGGGAGCCTTCTGACTGCCGGCTGAAGCCTGGGGCTCAGGCCCAGTCCTCCTCGGTCCCACGGGGGTCTTTGAGCAGCGAGATCCTCCCTGGCCCCTGGAGAAGGAGAGCCTGGCAACCCGAGCCTCGCCGAGGAGTTGCCTGGGCCGCTGCCCTGAACTTTCCAGACGTAGACATGCCAAGGAGTTCATGGAGTCCGGCGCAGACAGCCCTGGGCCTCCTCCGCATCGCTCCGCCCGACCCAGAAAATCGAATTAGGAGACTAACCGGCTGGGGCGTGGGTGAGAAGGGCGCGCCCGGGCGTCTCCCCGGGCATTAGACGGAAGGCCCTCCGCAGCCAGGACCCCCGATCCCCGGCGCAGAGCGGGAGCCCCGGCATCCCGGCCTGTTGCGCGCGGCCCGCCCGGGCCGAAGCACTCAGCGAGGAGCTCGGCTCCCCCCTCGGGCCAGTATTTAATATCTGTAAAACTGCCACCCGGGCGGCCAAGGTAAACAGCGGCCCTGGCAGTTCAAAGGTGAGCGGGCGTCACCGTTTCCCCTCGGCCTGAAAGGAATCCGTGGCGGCGGCGGCGACGGCGGCCCCCACCCTCCAACCCCGGGGAGGGCCGGGCCCCCCGCGCCGCCAGGGCCGCATCTGTGCGCACGGAGGCTGCGTCTCCCACACAAATACTCAACATTTCTCATTAAAACTTATGACTGTGTCAACAGCGCGGCTCGGCCCCTAATCTGGAAAAGCCATTTCGCCGCCTCGCCCCGCCCCTCACGGCTCGGCTTGTCGCCGTCCGCGGTCCCCGCGCCGCACTCCCGGCCCCCCAGCCGGGCGCGCACCGACGCGCGGAAGATCGTGGTTCCCTGTTGCTCCCCAGGTCCCCAGCCAGGCGCCGCAGTGCGGGCGATTGCGGTCCCCACTGCACCCCAGGTCCTCAGACAGGCGCGCAGGCGCACGCGTCCTGGAGGTCGTGCGCGTCCCCGCCGGCCAAGTCCAGGTAAGGGCGCAGAGCCCCTGCCCCTCCCGAGGGTGGCTCCGGCCGCCTCTGAGACACCTGAAAACTTGATGTTCCCAAGGGTTCCCCCGGCCTGATTTCGCAGCGGAGCTGGCTGGCCTGGAAGACCTCAAGACCCTGGAGATGTGACCCTCCTGGAGCAGGAAGGTGCTCCTGGGGGCAGAGCAAGGCTGATCAGATGAGAGACTCCAACCTCTTACAGTAAGTCCAGGCTTGGAGACTCCCTGGCTTGGGGAAATTCTAGAAACACTAGGCAGTTCAGATCCCAGCTCTGACACTTAAGACACTTCTTCCTCTTCTAGGAAATTGAAGCACTAACAAAGACAATAGCTACGCCCATCTGCAGGCTCCTGGCGTTCATTAAGCACCCCATACACACTAGTTAGTCCTTTGTTGGCCTGTATCTATTTATTAAGGCCCTTCTACATAGACCCATGAACAAATCAGCTGTTGGTCTGGGGTCCCAGTGCAATTTAAACATCAGGGGCTGAGCGTCCTGAAAAGGGCAGTGGTGATCCTAAGTGGATGCTCCAGACTGGATCCCAAAAGAAGGGAGAAAGACACTGTGACTGAAAGATGGAATAGCAAAGGCAGCAAGGGAAAGACATTCTGGGAGAGTAACCAGCCAGTGCAAAGGACTGAAGGCAGGAGAAAGCACTTACTAGCAAATACACGGAGACAGCAAATACACGGAGACAGAAATGAGGCTGATGAAGAGGGGAGAGGGGAATGTAAACATTTACATGTGGTACAACTCCTAATGAGCACTGTGTGTGTGTGTGTGTGTGTGTGTGTGTGTGTGGTGCCAGTCGCTAGGCTTGAACTCAGGGCCTCATGTTCTCACTTAGTTCTTTCCATTCAAGGCTGGCACTTTACTACTTGAGCAAACAAACCTCCACTTCTCAATGAACACTTTAAATTGCTTTGTGTGTATATGTGTGAACGTGTGCACTTGCTATGTATCTGAGTATATATATACTTCATGTATGTGCATTTGAGTGTGCCCTGATGTCAACCCACAAGTATGCAAGTTTAACAACTGTGTGTCCACTGAGCATCTATGAATGAGTCTGAATGTGTTTGTGTGCCTATCCATATAGGCAGCTATACACCATGAGTCAGAATTGCTGATGCATTTGCCTTTATCCAAGAATGTGTTGTTCATGTTCATCTGTGGGGTGTACCCACACACGTCTACAAATACTGACTCTCCACTCCCCACATCCTCTCTGCTACATGTGGGAGCTAGGCAGCTGGCTGGGTCCAAAATACACCCTTACCTTTCACTGAAGCCTGCAACTCCAGGCCTTATCTCCTCCCCTCCCATCCTAAGATGGCTCCGGCCACTTCTCTGGGTTGCCTGCCACCTCTGTGGCCACTCTTGCTGTCTCCTTCAGGGACTCGTCTGTTCCTGCCCTGCTCTGAGTGTAGGTACTCCGCAGAGCTGGCTCCTGGACCCTCTTCTCCTCTCCCCTCAGTAATGGTGGGCTCAAGACCACAGACTGAGGATGCTGACCTCAGAATTTCCATCCCAGCTCTTTTCCAGACCCACCTCACATCTGTTGCTTCTACTGGCCAGCCACAGCCTCCCCCCAACCTTCATTCAATTTGCCCAAAGCCAGCAGCCCAGCTTCTTTTCTTTAGGTCCAACAACAGGATGTGAACTTGGTACCTGTTGCTTTTGTTCATTGACTAGCGTTCTGCCAACCAAGCCATGCCTCCAACCCCAACTCTAACATCCCCTGACATCCCTGACCTGTATCTTGTCATCTTTGCGCAGCATAGTACCCAAACCAGAGCACTGGCATGTCCCTGAGACCAGGTGGCACCTTCTGCCATCCCTTTGCTTCTCCCTGTCCTGCGCTGAGGTGAGACAGAACAGGAATTAGTCACCTAAACTACTTCCAGAACCTTCTAAGGGGTCTGCAAACATCTTCCTAAGAGGACCATGTGCTCTCTGCTCCAAGACTTCCCAAAGCCCTCCCCAGCTTGTGGGAGAGGATTCCAGCTTTACACATGCTCTGAAAGGTATGGGCCTTCAGTCTCCAGCTCCTCTGATTCTGTGCAGTGGTGCTGACTAGAGCTCCTTGGGCTGGGAGGCCTATGATCAGGCTGGGCCCTGGACTTGTGCAGCCTCCCTAAATGTCCTCATTCTCAGGTTCCCCTGGCCGAGGCCTGGCTGACCCAGGGTACCCCAAGCTCACGTTCAAAGAGTCTGACCAGGCCCAGCTGCTGGGCTCCATAAATGGGGATTAGGTACCCCCCTTTGAGGTGGGCGGGTGGGCTGTGAGAAAGGTTGGTTCAGTATAGATTTTATGGCAGGATCACATTTCATCATCAGACCCCCCTCTGAAGCCAGCCAAGGGCAGGTCAGGGGCAGGGGAGTGGGAACCTGAGCTGCTCTGGCAGCCTAGAGCACGGGGTTGCTGGCACAGGGGGAGCCATGCTGGGGAATGGGGGGCCCTGAATTCCAGCCTACCTGCTGTGTGAACTGGGGCATGTCCTTCCATTCTCTGGTCAAGGGGAGGGGGGACTCTGAACTAAATGGGCTCTTAGGTCAGTTCCAATTCCAGGCTTCTAGGCCCTCTCCCAGCCTAAGCCATAACAAAACTACACCCTTCCCAGAGGGCTGCTCTGCTACCATAAACTTACAGACCTGAGGACTAGGCTGGCTATATGATATGCAGATGCCCCAGTTACATTTCAGTTAAATACATAATTTTCCCATTTAAAAAAATGGGCCTCAGGTGTTGTGTTCTAAATATTATATTAAAGACTATTCCTCAGTTATCTGAAACTCAGATTGAATTGCATGTCTTGTATTTTACTCGTTAAATCTGGCACCCCTTGCTTGTGTACACTGGAGTTTACAAGAGCACAATGTCATGGTTCTTCGAAATCACACAGATCAAGGGGTCAACACAGTGGCCTGGATGAAACCATCACACTGATGATCAAGCACAATTAGAGATTGTATGGAAGGGTGCTTCAAGCAAAAGGACCAGCCAGCATAGGCAGGTGGCTATTGAGCATGTTACAAAGAAAAGGGTGGGGCTGAGGAACAATATGTGGGATGCAGGAAATGCAGATGGAAAGATGAGTTGGGAGTCAGAACATGTCATTTTGAAGCTATGCTGCTGGTCATACCAGAGAAGGAAGCCCAGAGGAGGGTCCAAGTAAAACAGAATTATAGCCAGAGACAGGGGTACAGAGAACAGAACCCACTGCCCCAAAATTAAGGAATTAAGGAAAATGGGCATGGTCTTGGGGGAAGGATAGACAGGCTCCATCCAGGGAGTTTGGGCTCATATCTGTTACATGCATGTACTATGATTTGAATGTAAAATGTCTTCCCCAGGCTTACCTGTTGAATGCTTGGTCCTAGATGATAACCACTATTGGGGGAGATTCTGGAAATTTGAGTAGGTGGATCCTAGTTAAAGGAAGTAGGCCAATGGGAGCCTGACTTCAAAGCTTTTACCCCGGCCCTTGGTGCATTCCTTGTTCTGTTTCCCATCCACCATACATTCTCACCACAGTGAGGTTCTGCCTCACCATGGGCCAGAATCAATGGAGCCAAGGCCTGTGGACTAAAATCTCCAAAATGGTGAGCTAAAATAAATCTTTCCTCACTTAGGTTGTTTAAGTCCGGTATTTTGTCACTGTACTGTGAAAGTAACAAATACACCAAGGAATAAATATCAAATCGCAGCCCCCCCCAAAAAAATGGCCACTGTATTGTTCTTATTATCAGACACTCCATAGATGCTGTGTTTTGATATCAGGCAGCCTTGCTCCCCTCCAGCCCCCAAATGGTCTCCAGGGTCCAAGGCCATTTCTTAACAGCTGGGAGCCCAGATATGATGGAACAATGGTACACAAATTATAAAGGCAGACACCTGCCTTCATTCATGTAAGATAAGATTCTAAATATAGACAAAGCTAAGTAGTCTATCAGAATTTCATCAGAACTTGAAAATGGACTTAGCAAGAACACAGAGCATATATGTATATATGTTTCTATGTATGTCCAATGCACAATTCAAAAATAAATTTTAAATATAATTTTAAATGGCATCAAAAATAAAATTATAGGGGCTGGGGATGTGGCCTAGTGGTGAGAGAGCTCGCCTCGTATACATGAGGCCCTGGGTTTGATTCCCCAGCACCACATATACAGAAAACGGCCAGAAGTGGCACTGTGGCTCAGGTGGTAGAGTGCTAGCCTTGAGCAAAAAGGAAGCCAGGGGCAGCGCTCAGGCCCTGAGTTTAAGGCCCAGGACTGGCCAAAAAAAAATAATAAATAAAAAATAAAAAAATAAAATTATATAGGAGTAAACCACAAACTATGTATAAAGGTTCTGTACTGAAAACTAAAATACAGGCAGGCACTGGTAGCTCACACCTATAATCCTAGCAATTCAGGAGGCTGAGATCTGAGGATCACACTTTGAAGCCAGCCTGGGCAGAAAAATCTGTGAAACTCCTAACTCCAATTGACCACCAAAAAAAGCCAGAAGTGGAGCTGTGGCTTAAGTGGTAGAGCTCTAGCCTTAAGCACAAAAGCTTAGGGATAGCACCCAGGTCCTGAGTTCAAACCCTATTCTTTACTGGCACATAAAAATAATAATAACAATCTAAAATACGCTACTGAAATGCAGCAGTGGTACTCACTAGACACTCTGCTGAAAATAAAATATACACATTGTGAGTGGGGATGGGAGGGAAACTGGGAGAGAGTGAGGGAAGGGGTAACATTATCCAAAAAGAAATGTACTCATTACCTGACTATGTAACTGCAACCCCCTTGCACACCACCTTTATAATAACAATTTAAAAAATAAAAAATTTAAAAACACAAAATAAAATACATTGCTGAAAAAAGTAAAGTTCTTAAGGAAGGGAGAAATACAGCATTTTCTGAGTTTGTAAGGTTAGGATAATTCCCCTAAATTAATTGATTTTTTTCAATAAAACGACAATAGTAGGCTGGGGATATAGATAGTCTATATAGAGAGCACTCAACTAGCATATACAAAATAATAATGATGATGATGATGATAATTTCTGAAGAATTCACATGGAAATGCAAATGACTTAGAAGTGCCACAATCTGGTAAAACAACAGGGTTAGAGGACTTAAGATGGGTTGACTTCAACAGTTACCAAATGGCCAAGCACACTCCTGTAATGCTGAACTTGGACATATTCTGTCACACAGCTCAATCCTCCCTGCTGTAGTCATCAAGAGAAGTTGCAACTGCAGTAAGAGTAGATGAACAGACTATGGACTAGAATCAGCACGAGAGCCACACATATCATTAACCGATTCCTGACCAAATCCTATGTTTACTTGTGGAGCTTCAAGAAGTAGCATAGAGGGGCTGGGGATATGGCCTAGTGGCAAGAGTGCCTGCCTCATATACATGAGGCCCTGGGTTCGATTCCCCAGCACCACATATACAGAAAATGGCCAGAAGTGGCGCTGTGGCTCAAGTGGCAGAGTGCTAGCCTTGAGCAAAAAAGAAGCCAGGGACAGTGCTCAGGCCCAGAGTCCAAGCCCCAGGACTGGCCAAAAAAAAAAAAAAAAAAAAGAAGAAGAAGAAGTAGCATAGAATACCTGGATAACCATAGGGGAAAACTTAGCCTCGACCACTACCTCACCCCATACCAAGAATATTCATTCAAAGTTGACTATGACCTAAATTTAAAAACAAAAGCTATAAAACTTCTAGAAGAAAGCGTAAGAGTATATGCATGGCCTTAAAGTAGGAAAAAAGTGCATAGTACACAAAAGCATTGCCATAAAGTAAAATTTGGTTAGTTGAACTTGATAAAACTTTTATTCATCAGTGTTTTGTTGTATGGGGGTTTGTTTTTTTTAAATCAAGCCAGGCATGATTTCTTGAGGGAGGGAAGCAGAGAAAGAGGGAGGGATAAAGGGAGGGAGGAGAAGAGAGAGGGAGAAGGGAGGAAGGGAAGGAAGAGAAGAACAGAGAAGAGGGGAAGGAGGAAGAGTAAAAGGAAGAACCAGAAGAGGATGGAAAGGGAAATAAATAGGGAGGGAGGGAAAGATAGAGAAATAAAAAGGGAAATGAAGAGAAAAAAATAACTATGTACCTATTACTTCTATTGGGACTTGTATTGGGGTGGGGTGGGGGTAATCAGAAGAAAATGAGGGAGGGAGTAACACTGGTCAAAAACAAATAAACTCATTACCTTGCTTAACCCCTCTGTAACATCACCTTTACAATTTTTTTTTAAATACAAGGAACTCTGAGAATGTAATTCAGCTGTAGAGTTTGTGCTTAACATGCATCCATAGCATCCTTAAACACAGAAGTGGGATGGGTAAGGGGGTATGTACATGCATAATAAAACAACAATCTAATAAAGAAGGGCAGCTTCTTGAACAGTCACTTCACAAGTTACATAAATAATAAAAAGTACATCAAAATTACTCATCATTAATAATCTGTAAATGCAAGTTACAATTACAATTATATAACTAAACATCCAATTAGAACAACTAAAGAAGAGTGACAATAGCAAATGTTGGTGAGGATGTAAAACAACCATAACCTTCATAATCGCTGATGCTTGCAATCAATTGCTGGTAAAATGGTACCACCAAGTTGGAAAACTCTTTGGCAGTTTCAGAGAATATTAAAAACATACCTACTCAATGATCCAGCCATTCTACTCATAAGCATTTAGCAAAGAGAAATAAAAATTCATTTCTCTTATGCAAGAGATTTAGAATAGCATATCCAACTAAATGAACAAACATGGACTACAATACACCCTTCACAGAGAACAAACACACATTTATCGAACCAGGTAAATACAGCTCAAAACCATTCTACGCAAAGAAAACGATATAAAACATCTTAATTCCATTTGCATAAAGTTTAAGGACAGGCAAAAAAATAGTGTTAGAAGTCCTAACAATGGCATTGATTGAGAAGGATCGTGAGAGAGTAGTTTCTGAGGTTGTGGAAATAGTCTGACATGATTGGAATAGTAGTATACATCAGTATAGGCATTTGTTAAAGCTCATCAGACCACATTTATGATTCATTCGAGGCTGGGCACAGTGGCACACCCATTTAACCCCAGCTACTTAGGAGGCAGAGATCAAAATGATTCCTGTACAACCCAGGCAAAAAAGTTTCCAAGACCTCATCTCAAAAGAAAAAAAAAAAAGTTAGGTGCAATACATGCTGTACCCCCAGCTCTGCAGGAAACAGAAGCAGAAGGGTCACCACCTGAGGTCAACACCCAAATACATGAGACCCTGCCCCTCCCTAAAAGAAAACTTTAAAAAGTAAAATAAGACCTTCCCATGATAGGGACTGAAGGCTTGTGTCCCCTGGAATTTGCATATTGAAATACTAACACCCAACATGAGGCTATTTGGAGGAGAGTTCCCTGGAAAGTAATTGGAACTACATTAGGTTGTAAGGCAAGGTTCTTATGATGAAATGAATGTCTCATTAAGGCCTTAAGAGGGACAAGCTGGGTGACAGTGGTTCATGCCTGTAATCCTAGCTCCACAGGAGGCTGAGACCTGATGATCATGGTTCAACACCAGCCTAAGCAGAAAAGTCTGTAAGACTGGTATCTCCACCAAAATTACCAAAAAGGCTGGCTCTAGCTTTGAGCAAAAGCAGCTCAGTGACAGTGGTGCCCAGGCCCTGAGTCCAAGACCCACAGAGACACCAAAAAAAAAAAAAAAAAGCAAAACAAGGGCTGGAGATGTACTGTAGCTAAGTGGTCAGGTGCTTGTTTAGAATTAAAAACTTAGTACTACCCAAAAAAAAGGTCCATTATATATCTTAATTTTTTTAAATGCAGACGTTTTAAGGAAAAGGAGCTGGGGAAAACATCCCAAAGGGCTGTGGAAGGGTATGATCAGGAAAGGCTACCATGAGGAGGCGGCATTGGCTTTGAGCCTTCTAGAGTGGGCATGATCTGGGCAGGGAGGCTCTGAAATCAGAGATGGGACATGAAGGAACTTGGGAAATGCTAAGCTAAGAGATCACTTGCTTAGCTGAATCACTGGGGCTTCCTCAAAGCCAAAAGGCAGGGGTGGGGGTGGGGACCATTTGGGCAGGGAGGTGCTCCTAGAGATTGGTTGAGGGCCAAGTCCTTGGAGATGGGGTATGTGTGCTCCTTGCAGCTAGCAGCAATGTGCCGGGGGCAGACTCGGCACCTAGCCCACTGCTGGGCACACAGAAAAGGCTCAGTCAATGTTTCTCAAAGAAATGAAATATAAATAAAGAACTGCTAACAGGTCTCCGTCTAAGCGATGGCTTGAAGCCCCCCAGAGAGGACCCAGGGCTGGCTCTGCAGAGTGCTGAATTTGGACACATTCTATCACGCAGCTCGAGTCGCCCGGGGGGCGCCATATAACTTTATTGTAAGCTCGTGCAATAACACAGGCAAATGGAACAACAATGTAAAGTTGGCTTTAATTAAAATGAAGGGTGTTTGCCTCCCCCGCCTGCTTTTTCCTCCTAAGCCAGGGCAGCCTGCTGAGTGGTGCTGAGTAGTCAGAGGAATGTTTCCAAAGCAGGAGGCAGCCCCCCCGCCCCTTGAGGAGGCTCACATCATACAAGGAGCCTCCTTCCCTTCACCCTCCTCCACACTCCCCTTGTATGGGATCCACATGGCATCTGGGCACCAAGAGGGAGAGCTGAGATGGGGGTGCCCTTGTGAGGGGTAGCAGAAAGCAGGTGGTGTTGCCAGCTAATGTGGGGACAGTTGGGGCTTCCAGCCCCAGAGTTCTTGTCCCTGAAGCCACCCTACATACAGGTGCTTCTCTGCCCAGGCTGGAGCTTGTGCTTCAAAGCCCATCCACAAAAGGACTCTCTGTCTGAGAGGAAGCCATCAGTACAAAACAGTGATCAAACCCTAAGTTCTGGGATTCGTCACCTATCCTGACATCTGAGGGGGAAAAGTTGATCCTAAGAGCTAGTTGACTGGGGAGAAGGACCACATGTGAAAGGACCAAGAGAAATGGCACCATGTTGGACACTTTGTGTACTTCATACCCTCTATCTGCCTGTGCTGTGCTGATAAAGGTTTAACCACAGGAAGCGACCATGTCTAGGAGGCAAGGGGAACCCTGATTTGGAGCACTGGCCAATTCCCATGGTATAAATTCTCCCGACATTGCAAAGCCCCCAAGGTGACATTTGTGACAAGTTAGCAATCAGCTCTTCAAGTTGATTCCAACACAACTCTTGCTGGCACTCTGAGGTGGCCTGACCTGGCCAAGAAGAACTGTGAACACTAACATCTCAGCCCAGGGTTTGCTTCCAACAAATACTCAAAGAACTTCTTCCTGCTAAACTTTGTGCCAAGTGGGTCTCAAATTCACTAATAATAATAGGATACAATGGTAGCTAGCATCTATGGAAGGATATGTCATAGGTTAAGTTCTCATCTAAAGCTTTTTTACAGATCAGCAAAATTTAGTGCTCACAGTCCATGAGATAGATCTTACTATCATGCCCACTTTTCAGATGAAAAAACTGGGGCGAGAAAGAACAACTTTCATACCCACAATCACATAGCTAGTCGGAAACATGGGCAAATAGAGGTTGTCAGGGTATGACCTCCTTTCCTGCCCTCAATTCCTGGGTGTCTCAGGTCAGGTGACCCAGGTACCATTCATCAGTGCACATATGTCAAATCACTGCATTGCACCCAGTTCTTCAGATATGGCACTAGCAGAATCTCTGGTATCTTGCCCTGGTGCCATAAGGTTAGGTAACCAGGCAGTAGTGCTTTTTACTAAACAGGCCCCCACAGTCTGATGACGCCTTGTTCATGAGATCTGCCCCAGAACCTGGGAACTGCCTAATATTCTGTAATAAATTCCTACCCTTCTTTATCTACTCATAAGAGATCCTGTTGTGTGAAATTAGGAATCCCATTGGGGGGGGGGGGATCGGGGCTTATACTCAGACATTGGGCTCCAGAACTCACTTCCACAATGACATGTGGCCTCTTCTACACAACTCTGCAAGTGAGATTCTATTCTTGCCATTTCACAAACAAGAACATAAGTCAAAAAGAGATCTTGGTTAGGCACATTGGTGTACATCTGTAATCCCAGCACTAGAAAGTTGGAAGCAGAAGGATCATGAGTTTGCAGGTCAGCCTGGGCTACACAATGAGACTCAAAAAGAAAAACTCAAAAAGAAAAGCCTGTAGTAGTGGCTCAAGACTGTCATCCTAGGTATGTGAGTGACAGAGACTATGGGATTGTAGTTCAAGGCCAGCTCAAGCATTAAAAAAGAAGTTTGAACTGGCCACTAGTGGCTCTTGCCTGTACTCCTACTACTTGGGAGACTGAGATCTGGAGGATCAAGTTTCAAGGCTAGCCTGAGCTGAAAATCTATGAAATTCCATCTCCAAAATAAGCAGCAAAATGCCAGGCTACAGGCATGGCTCAAGTGATAGAGTGCCAGCCAAGCAAGCAAGAGGCTCTGAAGTTCGAAACCAAAAGACTGTAACTTAACCAATGGCTAGGTACAGTTGACATAAGGTCAAAGGAAGAGGATCAAAACCAGGCTAGCCCCAGGCAAAAAGTGAGACTACTTCAAAAATAACAAAGGCAAAGGGGTCAGAGGTATAGCTCAAGTGGTAATACTAAGCGGCCTAGCAAGCTCTGAGTTGAATATCAGAACCAAAGGAGAGAGACAAAGAGAGAGAGAGAGAGAGAGAGAGATCTAGCCAGTTGCTGACAGTATACTCTAAAATGAACCAAGAAACTTGCTATCCAATGGTTTTTAGCTCGAAAGGGTTTTTTTGCCTAGAAAATAGATTTTAGCCTTCAAACGGCTTGACGTAAGAGAGCAAAGATTCTGGTCTAGATTTGCCTGCCTCCAAAACTTACACTGCTTTCCCTACCTCTACTTTCTGGCCATCAAACTAGTTCACAGAATCTAGGACAGAAGTTCCCTTTCCAGAGAGCCCTGCAGCCAGGCAGGATGGAGACAGCCGACTCAGATCATCTGTCTGACTATATAGCATTTTTTTTTTTTTGCGTCCCCTGGGGCCTTGCCCTGAGCTCATCATTTCTGGAGAGGGTAGCATGTGTGGCACGGGAGGACAGCTAGCTCCAGATGACAAGAACCAGAGTCCCTGAAGCTGACTGCCCCTCCATGTGTGGAAGGAAGAACTGCAGGGCAAGAACTTAGGAACTGCATCTTGGGTGAGTGGAGGAACATGGCAGGGCAGAGGGGGGGATAGGCACAGCCCCACAAAGGCACTCAAGCTATGGGAAGAGAAATCAGCACAGCCTCGATGGTGCCTTGCAATAGGTAGAGGAGAACCATGGGGACTAGGTGAGGAGACAGGCTGAGACAGTGATTCCCTCATTTATCCACTTTCCCCAGCCCCACTGCCTGGGTAGGGTTAGCTGTGAGTCGCAGGGACCCAGTCTTGCTCACGCAGGCCTTGGGAGCTAGCAGGCAATCCACGGACTCAGCAAGTAATGGCTCAGATAGTTCATTAATTGCAATTCAGCTCTATTTTGTTAACATGGAGTTCTGGCAGTCTGGAGAACATAGTTGAAGAGCTGCGTTTCATTTTAAGAACCAGGAGAAGGGATCCAATAACCAGCTTTGTATTGTCCTTGAAGATTACTCCAAGGGTAAAAGGAGGACGGATTTGAGGAAACAAGCATGGAAGAAAGCTGTTAGGAAACTGCTAGAATGAGTGAGAGGAGCAGTGATGGCCTGCCTGGATGGATGTGGGGGTGGGGAAGGATGGGTACGGACAGTTCCCAGGGGATTCCAAGCTCACTGACTCAGTGAAGATGCACAGGGCAAGTGTTAGTGTCCTCTGTTCGCTCCTCTGTGACCTGGGGCTGTAACAGGCCCATCGGCCACAAGGCTGGTGGGATATATAGGAACTGTGTGCCACCCGTGGTGGAAATTGGCTATGACCCTGGCTGAACCAGGCAGATCTGGAAGTAGAATGGGAATCTACTGTAGCTGGGGCTATGTGGAGTGGGAGAGATCTACGGGGTCTCCTGGTAATGATGTCAATAGACTACAGCACATTGGGAGAACGATGTAGAAGACAGTGGGGACTCAGGTGTGCTGAAGGGACCCACTGCTGCAAAGCAGGAAGGGGATATTCCTAGAAAGAGGATGTAGCTGAGCAGGAAGCCTTCCTGGGCTTTGTGTGCCAGGCTGGGGCAACTGTAGTTTGCTCCTGGATCTTGGGAAGAATACTAAGAAGGACAGTGGCTTTGGCAGTGTCTTGGAGATGCAGAACAATTCATTCTAACTGACCCCAAGGTGGTGGCCTCTCCCTGCTTCCTGTGGGAAGCTGGGCCTGAGTCAGCTACTCCAGGTCCTGAAACTGTCTGAGCCTTCAGACCCAGGCTTAGGCTGCTAAGCCCTAGCTCGTGTTGACAAATCCCTTCTAATGGGGAGATCAACCTCTCAATACTGCTGCTACTTGAGAGAGAGAGAGAGAGAGAGAGAGAGAGAGAGAGAGAGAGAGAGAGAGAGAGAGAGATCCCAGGACAGCAGACAGCAGGCTGGACACAGGCCCAGAAAGGCCTGAGAGGGTGGGCATTCATTCTAGCACCACAAGCTCTCCCAGGCCTCTCTGACTTGTCACCACCCACTCCAACAGCTGCAGGGCCTCCCAGCTTCCAGGCTTAGCAAAGCCACACATTGGAGCCCCATGGGGAAATGGAGAGTAGGAATGAAGAAGGAATCTGGTCCCCGTGAGGCTCGGCCAAGCAGAATTGCATCAAAAGATCTCCTTAGTCCTAGGAAATGCTGTGGCTCCTGCTCCTACCTCAGGGTCTTTACACTTGCTCTTCCCTCTGCCTTGAAGGCTTTGTCCAAATATGATCTTCTCAGGGATGCAGCCCACAGGAGTCTGGTCTAAAATTGCAAGCCCAGTCCTGAAGCACTGATATATCCTTTACCCACCTTGCCTTCTTTGGTAATACAGTCACTCTACTCTCACTGTGCTTCAGACCCAGGTTTGGGCCTGGCCCAGCTGTCCACCTCTCCCAGTGTCCAAGCAGTGTCTCCTGAAGGAAGACTCCCAAGGGTGCCAGGAGAACCCAGAGGCTACATTCCAATGGCCCTGGGCATCTTGGGGGACAGGAGACCTTGAATTGGGAGCCCAGCCTCCTAAACACAGGGCCTGAGTCACCATTCCTGTCACTTAAGTGGCTGGGGGAGGGGAAGGTAAGCAGAGGCCTCTCTTGCAAACCTACGCACCCCACCTTCTACAGCCAGACACTTCTGATCCACCCTCACAAGGGCATCTAGGGCCGCTGCCTCTGAGCACCCTTCCTCCACAGCACCTCCCAACCTTGATGCACCCCAGGACCACATCCTCACTGGGCCACCCTGAGCCCTGTACAGTCATCATACCCTGAAAAAAAGTAAACAAACAAAAACTTGGTATAAAGTATCTATGCTGTTCTAATCACTGCCCCAGTCTCTGGACACTCCACAGTGAGGTTATCTGAATGCACGGATGAAGCCACACCCTTGTGGAGCTGACCAC
Organism: Perognathus longimembris pacificus; assembly: GCF_023159225.1. Classification (NCBI taxonomy): domain Eukaryota; kingdom Metazoa; phylum Chordata; class Mammalia; order Rodentia; family Heteromyidae; genus Perognathus; species Perognathus longimembris. The sequence continues at coordinate 31,430,774 of NC_063167.1, read as the reverse complement.
ACTAGCTGCCAGGATGCTACTCGAGTCCCTTCCCCATGTCTACTCCTCCTGCTATACTGAGGCTCTGCCTGACACTCAGCAGCCCTTGTGCCCTGGCTATGGTGGAACTGATACAGAAGAGAGAGCAGATGGTTACTAAACCATGACACCCAGCTGCCTGGACACCTGCAGACTCCCTGGAGACTTCCAGGCCTGCCTTCACCCATTGCTAGAGCATTCATGCCCAGTGCATGTCACTCATCCCTGCACCTAGAACCATATCTAGAATACTGTGAGCCCTTGGCTGTGGAAGGAAGGAAGAAAACGCAGGTAAGGAAGAAAGGGGGAAGCATTCTGTCCTGACACCATTTCTCTGTGTCTACTTAGATTCTCCCTTTAACCTTTTTGACTCTGAATACCTGAAGTGACTCAGTCCCATAACTTCGTGAATCTCTAACACCAACTTCACTTGGGATCTCATTAGAAATGCAGAACCCCAGGCCAACAAATCCAGATCTGCAGTTCTACAAGATCCTCAGGTGCTAGCATGCACTTGAACACAGAAACACAGCTCTGAGACGCTCAGGTAATGCCAGGACAGTAGAGTGTACAAGGAGATGATTCATGTAAAAATGTTTTGAATACGAGAACATGATGGGCCCATGAGCTTGATTGCTATGATTATTCTTATGATTAATAATAATAGTCTTTGCAGGAAAAAAAACCACTTTATAGATCTGTTTCTAAAACATCATTAAATTCCGTTCAAAGATACTATTAAAAGTGACGTTCTAGTCTGCTGAGTTTTGTAAACCCCAAGCCTTTTAAACAGATTTGAGACTGGGCTTGAGGATAGGAACACCGGCCCTAGTTTGTGATGGTCACCATGGGCCTGATTGAATGCAAATTTATTTCCCACAACTCCCTGCCAACCGATTGATCCTGGGGACCAAGGAGATGTGGGGAAGTCAGCTCCTCAGCGAGAGGAAAAACTAAGTAGAGGCAGAGTGGAAAAAAGACAAGCATGGGGTTTCATGCTGGTTTGCAGGGTTGTACTGCATGCCTGTAATCTTCTGCCTTTCAGCCTTTGCCAAACCATGTGAAAGGAAAAGAGGGGAGCAGAAGAGAAGGGAGCAGACGCTGGTGGGGATTACCTCGGCCACAGGCTGGGCCGAGAGAGAAGCCTTCATGGAGCAACCGCACACAGCTGCAAGGCAGTGGGGGCGTTTGATGCTAGGCAGGCCTGCAGTCCCAGTCCGTAGCCAGGCCAATGGCCCCAGCCCCCGGCCCCAAGACAAATGCTAAGAGTGAGTTAAGAAGCATCTTGGACTTGAGGTTATGGCCAGAGAACATGAGAACATGACTGAATATGGTAGAGACTGATAACCAGCCGAACTGTTGAGAAAAACAATATCAAATGTCCCGGATGGCCTGCTTCGCTCTGCCTCTGCTTAGGCAGGTTTATGTGTTCTGCTATGCTGGCTACTCTAGAGCTGGCTCATCCCATCAGAGACAAACAGTGAAAGCCCCTGTAAGGGAGCTCTTTTGTTATGTACTCTTTTTGTCCAATACTGAATAATGTCCCTGAGCTTTTCTCGCTCAAAACTAGTGCTCTATTGCTTGAGCCTTGCAGCTCCACTTCCAAACTTTTGATGATTAATTGGAGATAAGATTTTCATAGACTTTCCTGCCCAGGCTGACTTCAAACCACAATCCTCCTGAGCAGCTAGGATTACAGGTGTGAGCCACTCATGTCTGGCTAAAAGAGGGACTCTTATAGGTTCCAAGACTGTGGCCCCAGCGATAAACTCCCAGCCAGAAATTGTCCAGCTTCTGCCTGGCTCAGCTTGCCCCCTTGCCAGTGTGCCCCCCACAACGCAGCCATCCATAACTGTAGCACTAGGGTTATTCATATCATTTAACATCCATTGTCTGAGTCATTTGATCATCAAGCATCCCCTCACACTGTCATTAGACCAGATCCTGTCCGAGTTCCAGAGATAGAGAGGGGACACTGACCTGGAGCACACCCCAGATGAGAGGCGAGATGAGATAGATGGAGGTAAGACAAGGGGACAGCACAGCACCCAGGAGCCATCCAGGAAGGCATCTAGGAGAGGCACAGCTGTGAGGGGACATAAAGGACCTGCAGGCTTCACCCCCATAAAGAGGGAGTCCCAACTTCACAGGTGTGCAGAGAAGTGCAAGTGAAGAAATGAAGAATGACTCTACCCTGGAGGGACTGTAAATGTGGACAGGGAATGGCAAAGACTTGGGGAAGCCTTACCCGCATGTGCATCCCTGCAGTGGAATTAGGAAGACAAAGGCAATGAAAGCCATCCCCATCTATGAGCTCCGGGTGACAGGTGCAATCCTCCACATGGATCTATCCAATATGGAGAGACCTTCATACCACCTCAAACAAGAAGAAAGAAAAGTCAGGAATAGCAGGGATTCTAAAGGAAAATGATAGTTGTGTACATTTAAAACATACATCAAAACTGGGCACCAGTGGCTCATGCCTGTAATCCTAGCTACTCGGGAGGCTATGATCTGAAGAGAATGGAGCAAAGCCAGCTGGGGAAGGAAAGCCTGTGAGCCTCTTATCTCCAATTAACTAGCAAAGAGCTGGAAGGGGAGCAGTGGCTTAAGTGGTAGAGCATTAGCCTTGAGTAGATAAAGCTAATCGTTTCCATGCCCTGAGTTCAAGCCCTAGTACTGGCACAACAATAGCAACAACAAAACACACACACACACACACACACACACACACACACACACACACACGCTCATTAGAACTACAGGTTTGTGGAATGTCAAGCAGACTTGGATGATCATTGCACCTGCCCTCCCTCCCCCTCCAGGGGCAGAAAGGTCACCCCAGACTTCACTGTCTACAAAATCCTTTCACAGGCAGAATCTCTGCACCCCCCCACCCGCCCCCAAATCCAGGGAAGAGGTGTGGTGAGCCTTCGCATCACACAGAGGTGCTCGCTGGGATTCAGGAAAGTTAAGGATCTTGTACTTTTCAGATCACAGGCATGCAGTCTTCCTTCTGGAAAGCTACAAGACCCAAAAGAAGTCTCCTCAACGTTGAGCTGAATTAACTAACACGTGTCAACTTTAATTGCACTAATTAGATTTAAATCAATTTGCATGATGCTCTGTTGAATCCACTCATTCACTGAGAAAATATTTTTTTTTGAGTGTCTGCTGCCTGTCAGCATGTGCCAGATGTGAAGAATGCAGCTGTGCACAAGACAGTCCAGGCTCTCTTCCGGCTGACAGGCTAGCAAGAGAGCTGACTGTCAACAAGTCTCCTGGAGCTCAAGGTCTTCTGGCCACACTGGCCTTCCTGTCCCTTGAACTTGCCTGCCTCGCTGTTACCTCAGGGCCTTTGCACCTGATATTTTCTATTTCCAGAAACACTCGCCTCAGATAACTGGAGAGCTCTTTTTTTTTTTTTCAGGTTTCTGCTTCAACATCCACTCAGGGAGGCTTTCTCTGGCCACCATGTCTTTCTTAATAGCCCACAGCACTAGTCTCTCCCCTCCCGGAATTGTTCTCTATCCTTTGTACTCTGTATATACTGACCCGCTGCTGAACATGAAGCATATAGGTGTGTCTGATCCTGTATTTTCTTTCATTTCTGTCCCTGGATAGTACAGAGACTGTGCACCAAGTACCAGCATTCTTGGCATGTGGTGGGAAACGGATGTGAAAGTTTTATGGGCCATGGGGTTGATAGATGAGAAATATACAATTCAATCCAATTAAGACCAATAGTTGAGTTATACTGGGGTTAGGGTGGGCCGGAATGAGTTGATTCACCAGTTCATTTGACAAGTGAACTGAGCACCTACCACCTGTCCTCCTAGAATTCAAATATTGGGAGGGGGGAAACACCTTTTTATTCAAGGGTTGCGGTAAGTTCAAGTCATAAAAATTTTAGTTGAGTCTAATTGAGTCAAACTAAGGTGACAATCTTTGAACAAAGTTGTTTGGAGGCTGCATACAGTAAAGAGGAGGGGCCCCAGATGAGGCCCTTCCATGAATCCAATGAGATTGGGAAAGCCTGCCAGGCCCCTCAGGTGGCATATCCATGTCAATCATCTGTGTTCTTCTCCATGCCCCAAGGACCTTGGCACATATAACTTCCCCTGTCTAAAGAGCGCCCCTGCCCTTATGTACATCCCTTCCTTCCCTGTGCATGTATCCTGCAAGCCTTCTAAAGGCATCATTTTCCCAGGAGTCCCTTCCTAGATTTCCCCCCACCATCACCAGGCAACCTCAGAGTGCTCTGCGCCCCTCTACCACAGCAGTCACCACAGTTCTCACTATGGCTTGTGTCTCTGCGGTCCAGATACAAGCTCTACGAAGGCATGAGGGTTGGAACTGGGTCTCTATTATTCACCACTGTGTTCCAAAACCTTATACATAGTAGCTGTTCAACATTGACAGATGTGTAAGTGAAAGAGAGAAAGGGAGAGGGGGGAGGGAGGGGGGAGGGAGGGGGGAGGGAGGGAGAGAGGAAGGGAGGGGGAGAGAGAGAGAAAGAGAGAGAGAGAGATCGGTGTGGGGGAAAGGCAAGCAGAGGGACAGGGAATGGAGAGGAAGGAAGAGGCAAGAGGTGGGGAGGGGAGGGGAAGGGACAGGGAAAGGGGGAGGGAAGATGGAAGGGGAAGAGAAGGGGAAGGGAGGGGAGAGGAGCAGAAGGAAGGGGAAGGAGGGAAGGGGAGGAAAGGGAAGAAAGGGAAGGGGAAGGGAAAGGAAGGGAAGGGAAGAAGAGAGCGCTTAAAGCAGGCTGAGAGGCAGAGAGGAACACTCAGTCCACACAACCAGTGGTGATTGGGCCAGGACTAGAACTCAGAAGCCCCCAACTGCTAAGCAATAGGGATCCACATCTGGACAAGCTGCTGTGGCATCAAATAAGAGGCTGGTGTGGATTAGGGGGTCCCTGCCTCCCTCTTCCCTCACTCAGCTCTGAACGTCTCCCTCCCGTAAAGTTCCTGCCAAGGCTGAGTGAGGCCTGGAAACTCCTCCAAGCCCTAAGCCACTGCATCCCCCATCAAAGCCCCTCCTGATTACCCACCACCAGGACAGGCTTGCTTCAGAAAGTACCATGGTTTCTGAGCCTCACTCCTGAGCCTGAGCCTGAGCTGTTAGAGGGCAGCCATTGAGAACCCCAGTCCTTGAGCCCTCCCTCTCCTCTCCCTCCATCCTCTGCTCATGTCCCTTGAAGGATCCATCCATTGTACCCAGGCCTTCCTGAGAACATAGAAGTGCTATTTCTATTGTCCCCATTGCTCAGATTAGGAAACAGGCTTGAGAAGCCACGTCATGTGTCCAGAACCACAGCACATGGAGGCAGGCCAAGATCTGACTGCAGCGCCTGCGTACTATGTGTGTGGCAGTGACTGCCCACCCTCCACCCTCTCCCACTGGAGCTCCACCTGCAGTCCATCACAGGGATGTTTGTGGGGTTCAGCTTCCACAGATCCAGAGACCCCAAGGAGCCGGGTGCTGGTGGCTCACATCTGTAATCCTAACTACCCAGAAGGCCAAGATCTGAGGATAGCAGTTCAAAGCCAGCCCAGGCAGGAAAGTCTGTGAGACTCTTATCTCCATTAAATTACCAAAATAGCCAGAAGTGGAGCTGTGGCTCAAAGTGATATAGCACTAGCCTTGAGCAAAAGAAGCCCGGGGGTAGCTCTTAGGCCCTGAGTTCAAGCCCCAGGACCAGCATCAAAAAACAAAAACAGAAAAGACTCCCAAGGACTCTAGGTGTCCAGGAGGTGCTTTGAAACAGAGAGCAGACCAGACCAGCTGGAGTTTTAAGTCCACAAATGTGCATTCAAATATTCACAGGCACATGCACGCATGCACACATGCTCTGATGAGCGCAGGGCAGGTCTCATTGCTCTGTGATTGAGGCTGTGCCTGAATAGATGAGTCTGTCGTTAAAGCCATAGGAAGAGCTCCTTGCCTCGGGAGCCTCTCTGGGTGAAGATCCCCAATCTCCCCCATTCCTCCCCTACTGCCTTCCTAGTGGGCAGGGCAGCCTCACAGCTCTTCCCCGCCCCTTCCTTGGTGTTCTATGAGCTGCTGGGGAGGCCTGGGGGGTGGGATGATCCAGAGGGAGAGAAATGCCAGAGACAAGTTGACAGTAGTCCTGCCCCCGAACGGTTAACCTGAATCTGCTCAGGAGCCAACACCCACGTGCCCCCGCAGATCCAGGTTAAAAAAAAAAATGGCTAACTCACCAAGCCGGACTCCTCAAAAATGCCAGTGTCAGGAAAGATACCACTGCAAGGCTGGCAAACTATCACAGATGAAAGGAGACCAAAGAGCCTTGACAACTAGAATAAAATGTTCTGGAGGACATTATTTAGAAAATTGAGAAAATTTGAATGTGGGTTATGTATTAGATAATAGCATAGCATCAAAGTTAAAAATGCTAGAGCAATCACTGAATTGTGGTTACGGAGGAGAGCGTCCTTGTTACAGAACACATGCTCAAGTCAGAGAGCAAGGGCTGCTAGACTCACACAGATGGCAAGAAATGTGGAAGGGAGGGGAACCCAGGGCAGAGGGGAAGAGAGAAAAACCTACCAAGGACTGGTAGAGCTACATAAAGGAAATAGAAGTGTTTGTTGTGTGAGTCCTACATTTTCTCTGTTCATCAAGTTTTGGGTTTGTTTTTCCAAAATAAAAGGCAGAGGGAAGCTGGCACTGGGGCTCACATACCTATAATCCTAGCTACCAGGAAGCTGAGCTCTCAGGATGGAGGTTCAAAGCTAACCCCAGGCAGGAAGGTTTATGAGACTCTTACCTCCAATTAACTGCCAGAAATCTAGAAGTGGAGCTGTGGTTCAAGTTAAGAGTGCCAGCCTTGAGAGAAAAAGCTAAGGGTCAGTGTCCAGGCCCTGAGCTCAAGCCCCATTACCAATACTGCTCCCCCTTGCCACACACAAACACACACACACACACACACACACACAATGTAGGAGTGAACTAGACTGCTTGGGGGAGGCTCAAAGATAGAGCATTTGGCTAGCTTGCTTAAGGCCCTGTGTTTGACCCATAGCACACAAGCACACACACGGAGAGGAAAACCATGCAGACTGATTTGACTCGACTAAGAAAATAAGGAAAGATATGGCAATGAACAGTTGGTAGAGGAGCTCTGGTGCCACGCTTCAGAAAAGGGAGTGAGTGAGGGGGAGGGGGTCTCCAGAAGCCAGATGTCCAGGGCTTTCCACTCAGGAAGAAGACTAGCGCTGTTCCCATGAAGCTTGAGTCAGAGAGAGGAGAGAGCAGCGCATGGAGCAGCATGGGTGCTGTGATCCCCAAGGAGAGAGGAGAAGGGTGTGGCCAAAGGAGTAAGACCCACCAAGGGAGCTGGGAGGAAGCACTGGGGCCTGGAGCTCATGGGCCTGGACACCGGCTGGTCCCCCGCTGGCACTTCACCGCAACTCCTTGCTACTCAAGAAGATGCAGCATGATGGGCACAGAGGGGGATTGTGGGTGGCAGTCTATCCAGACCCTGTTCCTTCCTCTGCTACTCCATGCCTCCATTCTCCATCCATGAAGGGCTAGCAACAGCCAGATCCATTTTATGGGTGTGTTGTTGAGCATTTGAGTGCTCAGAAAGGGCATGACACACATGGCCTATTACACAAATGAGCCTGCTGCCTTTCTTCTCTGAAATGTGGGCTCACACATTCCCAGCTCTGGGTGTCCTCGGGGTAGTCGTGAATGGAAGAGACAGATGATAATAAGCAAAAGGCCGAAGGAAAACAAGATAAAGCAGGTGGGAAGAGGGCAAGCTTCTCCCTGACACTGGCTGTGTTACGAGCACACTAGGAAGGAGACATTTAGGTGGAGACCTTTTACAAAGAGGGGAGGAGGCATCTGCCAGTACTCGAGTGATGCCCCAGGCAGAGGGGACGGTGGGCACAAGCTTTCACAGGCGGGGGGGGGGGGGACCAAGTTGGTAAGGAGCGAGCAGGAAGCCATGGTGGCTCAGCAACTCAGCAGGCACAGGAAGGAGGAGGGGGCTGGGCAGGGTTGACCAACCTTACCAAAGCTGATGCCAAACAAATGGACTGGATCAGGAGCAGAACTTGGGAAGGTCACTTGCTAACCCAGGCAGGAAATGATGAATGTCGCCCCAGGTGACAGCAGTGGGAAGGCTAAGAAATGGCTGTCTGGTACATTTGTTTTAATAAGTAAAATTCTGTGTGTGTGTGTGTGTGTGTGTGTGTGCGTGCGTGCGCATGTGTGTGTATGCTCATAGGTGTGCACACGCACCCTTACTAGGACTTGAACTCAGGACCTTGGTGCTGTCCCTTTACTTTTTACACTCAAGGCTGGGGCTCTACTACTTGAGCCACACCTCCACTTCCGGCTTTCTGGTGGATAATACTGGAGATTGGAACTTTCTTGCCTGGGCTGACTTTGAACCAAGATCCTCAAATCTCAGTTTCCTGAGTAGCTAGGAACATGAAGTCTGGGCCACCAGCACTGGCTAATGAAATGTTTGAAGATAGAGCAGCAGGATTTCCTGACAGGAGATCAAACCACCACCCTGCCTGGTTTCTGAGAAATGTGAATGAACATTCTTGGGTTCATGCCATGAGCCTCAGGCCTGGCCCACAGCAGTAGGCTCAGGATAAATGGGGTTCTTGGACCCATGCAAGACAGTGCACGGAGAGCAACAGCCTTCTGGTGCAAGTCTCTGTATTGTAGCCAATTGAGAGCAGGGTCTTCCTGAAGCCTCGGGCCCCTCCCCACCACTCCCTGCCCAACCAAGCCCACAGAGGCCACAGGTTATGGAGGGGGAGCTCACACCCCAGCAAAGATTGATGCCTTTTAAACAGACCCAGAGCGAGAAGGACAGAGAAAGTCAATATTTGTCCGAGCAAGCCAAACAGGCGGGCTCACCCAGGAATGTGAGGGAGGGGGAGGCCAGCACGCCCGGAGAACATTATTTCAACAGACAGATAGTTGGACACCATCGCTGTCCTGGGCGTGGGGGGAGGGGACAGCCCCATCCAGCCTCATTCCTGCCCAAGGATGGATGGGACCAGGCCAGGTGGCCAGGGCCCTGGAGGAGGATCAGGAGGAGATGGCAGAGCTCACAGCTCCAGGCAGAAAAGCAGGAGAGGGAAGAGATGTGACCTGGGGCAGAAGGATAGGGTCCTCCAGCATCCCTTTCCATCACACAGGTCCAACTGCACACCACGTGGCCTGCTCTGGGCAACCCTCCTGGCCTCCCAACCCCAGCTACCTGTCCTGTCTCATCCAGCTTCGTGCCCCAGCCATGCCGCACTGTTTACATCCCCCACACAGTGGGCTAAGATTCAAACCCCTACCTGTCTGCCTCAAGAATTCTTCCATATAACCACCAACTTGCTGCCTATCTGACTGCCGTGCACTCACATTTGTATTCTTTCTTATAGAACCTGAATGGGACCTCAGGACAGGCAGCCTGGTACATGACAAGCATCTGTGTTCCCTCTAGATGCAGTCAACAAACACTGCCAAACCATACCTGGGCCAGAATTTTCTCTGTGCTCTGAGGATGGAGAGGTGACCCAGTCCGGTGGGGAGAGAAACCCTGAACATCACAGTGGTAAGAGCTGGTGGGGTAGTGAAACAGCAGACACCACAAGGATGCCACTGTGGGCATGGAAATCTGATGGGCATCAGAAACAAAGCTCTTGGCCATACACATGGAAGTGGGCGGGACCGAAGGGCCACATGGAAACCGCCAATAGATACTACATACAGAAAGACCCAGAGACCAGAGAGGGATGCGGTCCCGAAAACACAGGTCACTTGAAGTGGCAAAAAGGTTGTGGGTCAGACAGGGGCAGCTGAATGTGGAGACAGGACAAGACAGAGGGCAGAGCAACACGATGGAAAGGCCTAACGCAAGGGAAGGGCTTGATCCAATTTTATCTTTTTTTTTTTTTGGCCAGTCCTGGGCCTGGACTCAGGGCCTGAGCACTGTCCCTGGCTTCTTCCCCGCTCAAGGCTAGCTAGCACTCTGCCACCTGAGCCACAGTGCCCCTTCTGGCCATTTTCCATATATGTGGTGCTGGGGAATTGAACCGAGAGCTTCATGTGTTGGAGGCAAGCACTCTTGCCACTAGGCCATATTCCCAGCCCCCAATTTTATCTTTCTAACATAGTAACATCACCTACGTTACACATCAGGAAACTGCAGCACAGAGAGGTGGAGGAAGGTACCCAAGTCAGTAGCAGACATGAGATTCGAAAGCAGAAAGCCTGACTCCAGAATCCAGGTGAGCACTGTGGTTGACCTCCTCCTCCTCCTCCTCCTCCTCCTCCTCCTCCTCCTCCTCCTCCTCCTCCTCCTCCTCCTCCTCCTCCTCCTCCCCCCTCCTCCTCCCTCCTCCCCCCTCCCTCCCCCCTCCCTCCCCCCCTCCCTCCTCCTCCCTCCTCCTTCCTCCTCCTACCTCCTCCCCCCTCCCCCTCCTCCTCCCCCTCTTCCTCCTCCTGTTCAGATGTGTCCTGGGAACACCAAAACCCAGAGAAACAAAGAGATGTCTGGGAATTCTGGACCAGGTGGCCCAGAAAGTGGGCCTGGCTCCAGGACAGAAAGCCCAGGCATTGGGTCAGCTACACATTTCTTACTCCCTTGGGATCTGCCCTCCCACCCCTCTCCAATGGATCAGCAACCCAGGCTTGCCCCACCCACCCAGAATGCCTCCCCCGAGCTCTGGGGCATTGCCGTGTATCAACTTCCCAGATTTCTCTGGGGTTTCTCCCAGCTCTGATTTTCTGGAAGGCCTTTCCGCCTGGCTGTAGATCCTATCTTCCCCCGTGTGTTTCCCATTAGCAAAGCGATTAGCACTCATCCATTTGCATAAGCACTGAGGCCCACCCCTAGACCCAAGAGAGTCTGGCCCCCACTTGTCTGGAAAGGGGACCCCCAAACCCACCCACCTGCAATGCATCCAGGAAGCCACTTGTCTTTGCCAGGTGTCTGGGTTTCCTGCTCCTCACTGTGAGGTGACTTGTTCCCAGCTGGGCAGGGCTGTCTGGGGGAATCAGGGTGATCACAGATGTGAGGTGTGATGGAGGGGGCTCTCTCTGTCTGCCATGGCCTCATCCTCACACAGCGCCTCTTCAGAGCTGACCAGAGACGGCCCGAGTGTCCCCTTCCTGGCCACTCTTTAGTTCAGGAATTCATGAGACTGTTTTGAAAAACTGTAC